>NC_059119.1:16867500-18067500 GCF_020740685.1 Jaculus jaculus
TGGTTGTGCTGTCCCAGGATTGTGAAGAACACACACACACACACAGAGTTACTAAAGGTTTGCCCATGGGGTTGGAAAGGTGGCTAAGTGGTTAAGGCGCTTGCCTGCAAAGCTTAAGGACCCAGGTTCAATTCCCCAGGACCCACATAAACCAGATGTACAAGGTGCCACATGCAGCTGGAGTTTGATTACAGTGGCTAGAGGCCCTGGCACACCTATTCTCTCTGTCTCTCTATATATATCTGCCACTTTCTCTTTTTAAAATAAATAAATACATACATAAAAATTTTAAGCTAGGCATGGTGATGCATGCCTTTAATCCTAGAACTAGGGAGGCAGAGGGAGGATTTCCATGAGTTCGAGGCCACCCTGAGACTACATAGTGAATTCCAGGTCAGCCTGAGCTAGAGTTAGAACCTACCTCAAAAAACAACAAAAAAAAATTAAAAAGAAAAGATTTGTTCATTAGTTATCTAGCCTTTGGTTCCTCTTTGAATCTATACAAAATCTATTTTTCTCATTTCTCCATTGAGCAGTTACCGATATTAATAACCTCACAACCAAGCAAATCCTTCACATTATCATTATCTGACGTTTCCTATTTCCAAGTGGATTTTCACATATGTGTCATTTTGTGATCAGCTCTCCTTGGGTTCCCTTGACTCTACAACAAGGAGATAGTTTCAACCCAACCAAGCCCCTGAACCTGATCGAGTGGGTTTCAGCTCAGTGTTGAGAGCTGGGAAGCTTCTGGCTTGAATCAGCTAATGTGCACAGGCTCACGGTTATTATGATAATTTCCTTGTGTTTATTTCTCCGTGCCCCCAACCCCCATACCTCACATCAGCTTGTGCACCACCAGAAATCAGCTCAATGCTTAAATTTCCTCTTGCTGAAGGAAGGGTGATTCTTGAAGTAACATCTTAAACTACTTCCCAAACACACCTCCCTGGACTGTGTTTAGAAGCCTACCACCATGGATAACGTTGTTTCTCAGTGACATTGCGTCCAAGTTCCCAGGCTCCAGCCATCAAAAACAATGCCTTCCAGGCTGGAGAGATGGCTTAGCAGTTAAGGTGTTTGCCAGCGAAGCCTAAGAACTTACGTTCAAATCTCCAGGTCCCACATAGCCATATACAGGGACATGGGCATGCACGATTGCACATGCGCACAAGGAGGCACGTGTGTTTGGAGTTCGTATGCAGTAGCTGAAGGCCCTAGCACACCCATTCTCTCTTCCTTACTCTACTACATTTTTAAAAAGTGTTGGTGTTTAAACTGGGATGGTGGAGCCCTGGGGCACCTTCTGGAGCCTCGCTCCAAGGCTGAGATCATAGACTGGGTTAGCGCTATCTGCTGTGCTTGCTGAGAACACTCTGCCAACGGTGTTGCCTGTGGTTGACCTCAAAGGCTGCATACAGTCCATGGGGAGATCTAAGTTCAATGAGCTAATCAACCTTCACCCTGTGGCTGGTTTGCTCATTGAAGATCTCCACATGCAAATACTGTTCTCTTGTAATATCTGATAAGGTCTCATTCTCTGGCTACTTCTGTTCTGTTAATCAAACACAAATCTTTTCCTATCATCCCTATAGGAAGAGTGGTCTTTGAGACTTCCCTGCCCAAGAACTAGCTTTGGAACCACAGACCCGTTTCTTTTTTCTGGGTAGACCTCAGGATCCTCCCTTGGAAAACTAACAGATGAACCAACCATGAGTTTTCATATCTTTGCTTTTTTTTTTTTTTTAAAAAAAATTTGATAGAGGGAGAGAGAGAGAGGGTTGGTGGGCTAGAACCTCAGCCACTGCAATCAAACTCTAGACACTAATATATGGGACCTTATGCTTGCCTCACCTTTATGTGTCTGGTTTATGTGGGATCTGGAGATTCAAACATGGGTCCTCCGGCTTCACAGGCATGTGCCCTAACTGCTAAGCCATCTCTCCAGCCCATCACATCTTTTCTTGGTAGCAGCTCTCGGGGAGGGGAAGCTGGGGTAGTGCCCCTGAGGCCTTTGTCCCCAGTTTTGTGTTATTCGGTTAGCTTTCTGGAAAGGATTTCACATGGGAAAAGACAAGATGCTCCTCAAAAGTTTTGAAAGTGGCCTGGAGAGATGGCTCAGCTGTTGAAGGCACTTTCTTACAAAGCCTAACGCCCCAGGTTCAACTCCCCACTACCCATGTGAAGCCAGATGCACAAGATGACGCTCTAGTGTGGAGTTTGTTTGTAGTGGCAGGAGGCCCTGGTGTCCCCTGACTCATCCTATCTGCCTGTTTCTCTATGTCATTCTCTCTCCAATAAATAAATAATTTTTTTAAGTTTTGAATTCCACCTCCATATATTCCCCTGTCTGGGGGGTACCGTCATTATTTTAGTTCCAATAGCCATCATGGTACCTTCTAGCCTGTAAAGTTTATACTGTTATTGTGGTATGTCCTATGTGAGTGGTGTATGCCCACGTGTGTAAGATGCATGTGCATGGACATACACATGCAGAGGCTGGGGTGCGGGGGTGGGGGCATTGGGTGTCTTCCTCTATCTTTCTTCTGTTTGACTTCTCTTAGAATTTTTCAGTGAACCTAAAATGCACTGGTTTCCACTTAGGCTCACTGGCCAATGAGTGCCAACAATCCACCCGTCTTTGTTATCCCTCAGGGCTGGGGTTATACGTGTTGGTTAGCACCCCCAGCTTTTGACTTAACTGCCGGGCATTGAACCCCGGTCTTCACGCTTACGTAGCCGCTGCTCTTTCTTGCCCACTGAGCCATTGTCCCTCCCCCCAAGTCTAGCCTGTGCATTTTATAAAGACAGTTTATGGGGCTGTGTTGCTCTGCCCTGTGGGCCTGGTGACCAACCATGAGGAAAGAGCTAGGGCACTGGCTGGTGGGCTTTGGAAGATGTTGATCATGAGCGCAGAGGTGCTTCAAAGAGGACAGCGTGGGGAGCACACAGTGTCTGTCCTATCCCTCCTGACCACAGCTCACTGCTCCGGGTGGGTGATGAGAAGATACGCTTGAGCTTAACTTCTTTGTCTAAAGAAATAATAAGGCCTTATTTGGGTTCTGTGTTTTGATATCTCAAAAGAGTTCTATTCTAGTCCATTTTCTGTTGCTTTAGGAAAACCCCTGAAATTTGGTAATTTATAAAGTAAAGAAGTAGGGCTGGAGAGATAGATGGCTTCACGGTTAAGGTGTTTGCCTGCAAAACCAAAGGACCCAGGTTCAATTCCCCAGGACCCACATTAGTCAGATGCACAAGGGGGCACACGTGTCTGGAGTTTGTTTGCAGTGGCTAGAGGCCCTGGCGCGCCCATTCTCTCTCTCTCTCTCTCTCTCTCTCTCTCTCTTCCCTCTTCCTCTGTGAAATAAATACATAAAAACACTTTTAAAGTGGAGAAGTCAATTTTGGCTCTCAGTTCTAGAACGAGGTAGCCTGAAAGCATGGTGCCAGGCTCTGGTGGGGTCATCGTAATGCTTTCAATTCGTGGGAGAAAACAGGAGGGCAGTGGGTATGCACAAAAGGAGGGGCAAGGGCTCACATGCTCTGTACCCATCCAACTCCCACCAAAGCTCATTCCCCCAAGAAAAGCCCCATCATCTTCCAAGGAGCCCACCTCCCACACCCGCCTTAGTGGCAACCAAACTCTCACAGGACCCTCAGAGGGGACGATCCACGCTGCATGCAGTAACACTGCCACAGCTAGTGTGGAGTTTGCACGTATGTTGGAAGGTAACGAGGGCTGAAGTGACTCTGCCAGGTCTAGAGCTAAGGATGTGAAGGTCCAAAGTAACAGGAGAAACAGTGGATACCAAGACGCAGTTTTCCACTTCTCCCCATCATCGGTTGAATTGTAAAGGTCCCCCAAGGGGCTCAGGGTTTAAACACATTCCCATTGGGTGGCCCTGTTTCAGGAGGCCATGGGACCTTTGTGAAGTGAAGCCTAGGTGGGAGAAATCAGTGACTTGGGACAGGCCTTTGGTGGTTAGACCTGGCTTGTCGTTCCTGTCACAGCCCTCTCTGCTCCCTGGTCCTCTGTGATGTGAACAAGCCTCTAGCTCGTGATCCCACTGGCATGAAGTGAGCTGTGTGCCTGGGTCTTCCCAGCCATCATGGTCTGTACCAAAAAGTGATAAGTCCTCTCTCAGGTTGCCCTGGTTTGGTTACAAAAGTAATCGTGTGGGGGTCCCCCGTGGCCTGGTGAGTCAGTCTAGCTAAGCAGAGACAGTGATGTAAGGGAAAAGAAATTCCCATTGCCCTGTCTCTGCCTTCCCTCCCCGTCACTGGTGGGGTAGCTTTACACCATCTCCCCTTGCGCTGCCTCGCTGCCTCCCTCCCAGCAGGACATCACGGTGATTGGGGGGCCCTGTCTCAGCCCAGGTGTGAAGAGTTCATGCCACCCTTGCCGGCGGTTGACTAATGGACTCTGTTGGGTTGTTTCAATGACATTTCCCCACAGTCCCGTGCTAGAGTGGGAACCTTGAGTGAAGCTTTTGATCACTTTTTCAGCAGGCTCATCAGGAGCTTCCTCTTCCTCTCTGGAAACCGTATTTCATGCCGAGTGTATTTCTAATGCAAGTGGAACATCAATCAGCCACGTGAACTGGGCCTGGAGCGTTTTACAAGCAGGGATGGGTTTCTGCTTCTGGCCTGCTCAGCAATCCCGGGGTCTCGGAAAACGACACAGAGCGTAATTTCCTCTCATCTCTCAGAATCTGTTCTTTTTGGTTGCTATTTAGAATTATTGGGTTTTCCAAAGCAGTATCTTAATAGAGGCGTTCCTTTCGGAGTTGTGCTTGACCTGGGGGTGAGATTGGGAATCTGTTTCTTCTCATGCCTGTTGTAAAGTTAGGGCTCACAGAAAACAGAGCAAAAGAGTGGAGGCCTTTGAAATGTGATCTCCTTGGCCAAGGACATCTCTGTGCTTACAGGCAGGCTTTTACAGGACTCCCCTGGTATTAGAACTCACCTGAGTGTTTCATCCTGGACCTGGCTTTCTTTTCCATGGAACCTCCCAAATGGTCAGTTTTCTGTATTTTTTTTTAATGTCAAAACATGAAACAAGACATTTTAAACTACTGACACTGGAGGACATACTGGCTGGTAGGGGAGTAAGAACTGGAGCTGTTAGAAGCACTGTTTGGCTGTTTACTGAATAGCAGACAAACTCATGGCTTCCATATGTTAGAGACCTATTATCCCAGAGATGATCGCTGAGATCAGCATGGTACTGGTTGGCCAAGAGTCTACATGAGAACTTAAATATGAAGTCATCAGTTAGTGCTAACAAAAGGAAGGGAACTTTGGAGTTTTTTTTTTTAAAAAAAAAATATTTATTTATTTGAGAGAGAGAATGGGAATGCCAGGGCCTCTAGCCACCCCCTTGTGCATCTGACACACTTGGGTCCTGGAGAGTCGAACCGGTATCCTTTGGCTTTGCAGGCAAATGCTTTAGCCACTAAGCCATCTCTCCAACCCAAGTTTGGGTTGCTATTTGTGGCTGTCACACATGTGAGCATTCGTGTTTGTACAGCTACATGCGTGCACATGCTGATATGTGCAGGCCAGAGGATAACCTCGGGGGTCGTTCCTCAGGCGCTGTTGAAATTTTTTTTGAGACAGGGTCTCTCTGTGATCTGAAACTCTCCCAGTAGGCATGACTGGCTGGCCAGTGAGTCCCAGTGATCAGCCTGTCTCCAACTCCCTAGGGCTGGGATTAAAGCACATGCTATCACACTCTTGTTGTGGTTTTTGTTTCCTTTTGGATGTGGGCTCTTGGAATTGAACTCAGGTCCTCATGTTTGCAAGGCAGATACTTTTCCAACTGATCTGTCTTTCCAGCCTGAAGATTTTTTTTTTTTTTTTTTTGAGGTAGGGTCTCACTCAAGCCCCAGGTTGACCAGGAACTCCCTCTGGGGTCTCAGTCTGGCCTCAAACCCACAGCAATCCTCCGACCGCTGCCTCCTGAGTGGTAGGATTGAAGGTATGTGCCACCAGGCCCAGCCACGGTTTCTTTTTTAAGCATATAGTTTTAAAATTCTTCGAAGAACTTTTTCTTTATCTAAATAAATTATTTAGCTGACACTTTCTATCTGTTAGGTCCACAAACTGTAACTTGCCCACCAATTCTATCTTATTCCTTAAAGGACTGAAATTAAAATTTGCAGTGACTACTTGCCCCTTCTCATTGCTTACATTCATCCATAGATTTTTTTTCTTTTCTTTTTAAAACAAAACACAAACCTGTCCCAGCGACTGTGACAGGGCATTGCAGCTGTCTGAGGACTTTTTTTTTTTTTTTGAAAAAACTGTTATCTTTCCTTTCTTTAAGAAAAGAGTCATTTCAGAGGCAGTCGTGACAGCCTTGTCATTTCACTCACACCTCTAAATTTCTCTTTCTGTTGTCAGTCAGCCGACAGCAGTCTGGGGATCTGATGGGCCTGAGGGATGTCCAAATACGTGAGCGATTGGAGGAGGCCTGGAGCGGCACGTCAGAAGCCGTCATTCCAAGTCTTTCTTCTCGCAGGAACTGTCAAGGCTCTCAGAAGTTCCCCCGTGCCGGGACGTTCTCTTCTGCACCGCCATGTGCAGTCCACGCAAATAGGCATGGGAGAGGTGGGCCTGGGGCTTCTTGGGCCATGGTTACTAGAAATTGCACTTAGGGGGTGGCATTGAATTCCACTGGCCTGTGTGTTATGCTGGGGAAATCAATATTCTGATGAGAGTCAAGTGTTTTTGTGATGAAGCCATTGGGACAAACATAGCAAACGTATCCTCACGTATATGCGTTCTCAGGGTGTTGGCACGGGGGGCAAGGGTTTTAGAGCCACTTTCTATTGGTCCTGCATAAGCACCCTTTGCCATCCCATTGTAGCTATCAGATACGCAAGGCCTGGATCCATTAAATAACTTGGGTGACTTGTCTAAGTCCAGCAAACGCCGGCGAGGTGATGGAATTCGGTTCCCACTCAGGTCCGTGCAATACCGCTGCCCCGACGCCTTCAGTAAGGTGAGATCCTTACATTCAGGGAGTTCTGCTCACGGAGTCCTGAAACCCCTAACAACCTGCTAAGGTACACAAAGACTTTGTGTCATGCTGAGGTAATAGATGGATGAGGAAAGAAATGCATTGAGTAGAGGAATTCAGGAGTGCCCCACAATACAGGACAGAATGCTCACCTTCTCTACCGAGCAGAGCGGTGTAATTGCAAACAACCTGGATATAGAGTGTCGAAGAAGGGGACCCCACGGGTGTGGCTATATGTGCTTCATGTAAGTCTTTTGTTGTTGTTGTTTATCTTTATTTATTGATTTGAGAGTGACAGACAGAGAGAGAAAGAGGCAGATAGATAGAGAGAGAATGGGCGTGCCAGGGCCTCCAGCTATTGCAAACAAACTCCAGATGCATGCGCCAACTTGTACATCTGGCTTACATGGGTCCTAGGGAATCGAGCCTTGAACTGGGGTCCTTAGGCTTCACAGGTAAGTGCTTAACCACTAAGCCATCTCTCTAGCCTGCTTCATGTAAGTCTTGAGGTAGAGCCTAACTTACCTCTTGGTTCTGAGCTAGTCTGTCAAGGCTTGTCACATGGTTTAAGCACTCTTAGTGCTTAGGGGTTTGACAAAATTATACACAAAAGATTGTTAATTCTCAAAGGGGCTGTGGTGGTTTGTGTCCCCCATAAATTTTTGAGTTCTGAATTCTAGGCCCCCAGCTGGTGGAAATTTGGGAATTGGAGCCTCCTGGAGGTGATGTATTTCTGGGGGGCAGTCTTGTGGATGTTTCAGTCAGCTTCCCCTTGCCAATGTTTGGCACAGTCTCCTGCTGCTGTTGTCTACCTGACGTTGGCCAGGAGGTGATATTCATCCCTGCCCATCCCATCATTTTCCCCTGCCATCATGGAGCTTCCTCTGGAGTCTGTGATCCAAAATAAAATCTTTCCTCTCACAAGCTCCTCTTGGTTGGGTGTTTTCTGCCAGCAACGTGAAGCTGACTGCAACAGGGGCCAATCTTGTCCCTGATTTCATTTTTGTTTCTCGTTGTCCTTGAGTGTCTTCTTCAGTCTTCTCATAACCTCCCCTGAAGGCACGAGACACCTTCCTCATTCGTGAGTGTCCCTCATCCTTCCTCACTGTTCCTCAGGCCATGGAGGGAGGCTGATGACTTAATCTAGAATACATATATGTACCTGGGACTCTCACCTGACCAGTTCTAGAACTTTCAGTGGCTGTGAAATGCTCAATATTGGCTTCTCCAAAATGCAGGGAGAACACATGACGGCTTTTGGAGTTAGGTGATTGGATGGGAATTCTTGCTTCTGTGGTGGTTTGAAGGTTCAATGTCTCCCACAGCCTTGTGTGTTTGAGATTAAACCTCGTACTTGATTCTCAAGCTGATGGAGCTTTTGGGAGGTGGAGGCTGGCTGGTGGAGGCATGTCACTGGTAGGAGACCTTGAGGTTTATGAGCCCGGCGTTTCCAACACTAGCTAGCTCACTTTGGCCGCCATCTCCAAGTTGCTATGGCAAGATGTGCATTCCAGTGTCTGCTCAGTGCTTTCCTCTCCCACGATGAGATTTTCCCTCCAAACTCTAAGCTGAAATCCACCCTTTCTTTCCATATGCTGTTTTGGCTTGGTGTTTTGTCCCAGAAGTGAGAAGGAAACTGCTATAACCCCGGAGTAAGTGTGTGGGTCTTGAGATACTTCCAGAACTTCTGGACACCTTTCTTTCTTTGTCTGCAACATTGGATGCATGTATCACCTGGCTGTCAAGATTGTTGTGGTTGATAGTCATAATTATAGCCGACACTTTATTTTATTTTATTTTTTATTTTGTTTTTGGTTTTTTGAGGTGGGGGTCTCACTCTAGCTCAGGCTGACCTGGAATTCACTATGTCATCTCAGGGTGGCCTCAAACTCGAAGAGATTCTCCTACCTCTGTCTCCCAAATACTGGGATGAAAGATGTGAGCCACCATTCCTGACTTATAGCTGACACTTTTACTGCCTTTACTAAGAGCTTCTCATTTATAAACTCTTTTCACTCTGCAAGCTCCTCAATGAGACCAGTAACAATCGCTTCTTCCCCATTTTACAGGTGAAAAAAAAACCGAGTTTCATGAAGGTTAAGTCCTTTATCATAGGTCAGACAGGTGGGAAGCAATGGAGCAGACACTTACAAGGTGGTTTTCATGCTCTGAACCCCCATCCTGTAAGTATAATTAAATATCTGTAACATACTTAGTTGAATGCTTAATATGTAGTGAGAATTCAGTGGATATCGATTACCACAAGCAATGATTACTGGGTCATTACCATGTTGTTGGTGACAGTCAATGCAGGATACCCTGTTAGCCACTGGAAATAATGACGAGTCAGCCAATGAGAGCTCATTGTGTATTTAAGAAACGGGGAGGGGCCTGGAGAGATGGATTAGCAGTTAAGGCATTGCTTGTAAAGCCAAAGGACCCATGTTCGATTCCCCAGGTCCCACATAAGCCATATGCACAAGGGGGTGCACGTATCTGGAGTTCGTTTGCAGTGGCTGGAGGCCCTGGCACACCCATGTTCTCTTTCTCTCTCTTTACCTGCCTATTTCTGCATCTCTCTCTCTCTCTCTCTCTCTCTCTCTCTCTCTCATAAATAAATAAAAACAAAATGGTACAAAAAAAAAAAAAAAAAGAAAAGAAGCAGGGAGAAAGACAGATGTACCTATATCCTGATGGCTATTGCCCACTTAAACAAGTTATGACATGAGACCTCATAACGCCCAGGAAGGAATCACCATTTCTTTGAACAGAAATTACCAAGAATTCTTGTCCTAATTAGGCATTGTGCTAAGCCCTGTAAAGGTATTTTTGTTACTGTTGTTTACCCTTTTCTGTCTGGTGTGTACCCTTACTATTCTCTCCCGCTTTATAGAAGCTGAGAATTGGAGAAGGAAGGGCCCTGCCCAGGGTCATGTACGTGTGATGGATGATGACCCTGGGCTCCGAGCCGCTGTCTGGACATGGGCAGCTGCTTCCATGGGGGCTTCCTGACATGTTCATGAGGTCAGGCGCAGGGACGGCTTGTAGGAATGAGGTCATCCCTTCTTTCCTGTGCCCTTTCAGCTTCGGGCCTCCAGGAACATGGACAGGAGAACATTAAGGGGCCGGAGGGAGATGGCGTGTGTGGTTTGTCTTGCTTCTTGGCACTGGGCCATGGCAGTCTTCTTCTTCCACACATGTGCTCATGACGTTCTCTCCAGATTGAATACCCTGCAGTCTGTGGCCTTCCTTGAAGACACCCACTCATGGCATTCTCTCTTTTCTTTGAACCTTGGACTCGAGCACGTCCCTCATGTCTTCCGTGGGCTCTGCTTCTTGTGTACTTTGGGAGTCCTCATCTGCAGAGATCTTTCATGATGGAAGTCACGTCTCGTCCTTGTTCATCAGTCTCATTTCCTAGCCAAGAGATGTCCTGGGTTTCTTTTTTTACTCACAAACAATTATTTATTTATTATCAAGAAGAGACAGAGAGTGCGTATGGACATGCCAGGGCCTCTAAACCGCTGTAAATAGACTCCAGATATGTGCGCCTCTTTGTGCATCTAGCCTAATGTGGGTATCGGGAAATCGAGCCTGGTTCATTAGGCTTTGCAGGCAAGGGCCTTAACCACTGAGAAATCTCCTCAGCCCTGGCTTCTTTCTTTTACTGACTCCCATATCTAATCCATCAGCTCTGCTTGGAAATATTTCCTGAACCTCCACCAACCATGACCCTTTGGGGCCAAGGCACTGGCGCATCTTGCTGGGACCACCATAATGATTTCTGACCTGTTCATCCCCTTCCCTCTGTCTCCTCCCTGCAGGACGTTCACTGATTGCCAGCCAGAGTGCACCTCTAAACTGTCCCATGCATCGGGCTTTGTCAGGTTTTGTTCAAATCCCTGTCATAGTTGCCTAGTATAAAATCACAAGTCTTCAAAGACCCTCCTGCCCTTCCCCACCTCATCTGGTTACCTGTTATACTTCAGTGTACTCCTACTCCTGACCTTGGACTGTCCATCATAGAAATCAAATGTGTGTGATTTTTTTTTTTTGATTTTTGTTTGTTTTCAAAGGAAGAGTCTTGCGCTTGTCCAAGCTGACCTGAAATTCACTATGTAGTCTCAGGCTGGCCTGGAACTCACAGCAATCCTCCTACCTCTGCCTCCCAAGTACTGGGATTAAAGGCGTGCACCACCGCACCTGGCCAGAACAAATATATATATTTTAAATGTAGTTGTGTAGGAGTATTTAACAAGGTGTCCCTCTAATGCACAATATTCTCCGTCAAGTTGGTTTCTGGGGCTCATTTATGTCTAAGTCTCAATGTCACCTTCTCAAAGAGATTTTCTTTGCTACCTGTAGCTAACAAAGTCGCCACTTCCCAGTGGCTGTCATTGTCTGTTCCGTAGCTTCACTGTGTGCTCCTTGGAGGGGTAGCTGTGATTGTCTCCAGTGGTGTTGGTTAATCATGCCTCCGCGTGTACTGTCTAACCCTCATACAGATAAGTCCTGTGGGACAGAGCCTTCACCTGCCTCGTTCTGTCCTGTGCCCAGTGGGACTAGCCAAATGGCTGTACCATAATAGCAGCAAATGCTGTTAGTGTTTCTTTTCTTTTTACTTTCTTTTTTTTTATTGACAACTTACAGACAAAAAAATATCGTAATTCCCTTCCCTCACTTCCCTTCATAAATCCGCTCTCTGTCACAGCCCCTCCCCTCTCTCTGTCAGTGTCTCTTTTATTTTGATGCCATTGTCTTTTTCTCCTATTACGCGGGCCTTGTGAAGGTAGTGCCAGGCACTGCGAGGTCATGGATATCGAGGCCAGTTTCTGTCTGGACAATTGTATTGTAAGCAGAACTACGCTGCCTTTGGCTCTTACATTTTCCCACCACTTCTTCTACAACGGACCCTGAGCCTTGGAGGGTGTGATAGAGATGTTTCAGTGCCAAACACTCCTCTGTCACTTCTTCTCAGCAGTGTGGTTTCTTAAAGGATTGCTATTCACCTGGCATTGTTTGAAGCCATACACATATGGTAACCCATTAGCAGGGAGTGGTGACACAAAGCTTTAATCCCAGCATTTAGGAGGCAGAGGTAGGAGGATCATGGTGAGTTCGAGGCCACCTGAGACTACATAGTGAATTCAAGGCGAGCCTTAACTAGAGCAATACCCTACCTCAAAAATCCAAAAATAAAAATAAAAGTATGGTAACCCATTTGGCTTTCATAAGGACCACGGACCAGGTGGGTATCATTGTTCCCATTTTACAGATGAGGGGCCTAAGGCACAAAGGGCTTACGCAATAGTCCAAGGTTATATGGCTAGTGGGTGGCAAAGTCTGTATTCAAGGCTACGAGACTCCACAGCACACGCTTTTAATTCCCACATCAATGCTGCCTCACGGGTTGACCAGTTGAATAAATTCTTGGTGTAGGAGTTATAAATAGAAGATACCCAGTCGAGCCTTCTTGGGGGGGGCTTAGCGATGGGTTACTGTGGACATGGGTCATTCCTGGACATTGTCACATTCCTCCCAGTGTAGAGGGAGTGTCCCCCAGCTCCCAGTGGGCAGCGCTTACCACCACAACTGCTGTTTATACTTTCCACCTGATCAAGCCTCTGACTTCACGGTCCTTTTCTGTGTTTTTTTTTAAAATTATTATATTTAAAAAAAAAAGAGGAGAGAATTGTGGGAACTATTTTGTTTTCCCTGGGAGCCAGACTATGTATTTACTTCCAGTTTTATTAAATGAGTTATAAATTTTCCCAGCCCTTTCCTCATAGCTCAAGAGGGTGCATTTGCATGCGTTGCCTCTTACAATATGTTTTTCGTAATGCTCCAGCTGCCGCTTCCCCAGCCTCAGCAAACAACCGGCACCGGGCCAGGTTTCTTGACTGAACATGTGCCAGGCCTGGGAAATACGTGTTAACTCTGTGGCCGCCGGGGCTGGGAGGCTCATACCCAGCTCCCCCACCTCAGGCCACCTGGGAATTTCAGTGGCATCCCTGATGGGCAGGAACAGGAAAAAAAAAAAAATTTCTTTTTGATATCCCTTTTGGACATTTTTACAAAGACCTTCCACCCACAAGCTGAATGGACAGACAGACATTTACATTCAAGTATGTAGCTTGCCTTTTGTCGGGTGTGTGTGTGTGTGTGTGTGTGTGTGTGTGTGTTTATGTGTGTGGGGGGATGTACGTGGAGGCCAAATGTTGATAGCAGGTTACTTTCTCAATGACTGCCTGCATTATTTTAAAAAATATTTTTATTTATTCATTTGACAGAGAGAGAGAATGAGAATGGGCACGCCAGGGCCTCTAGCCAGTCCAAACGAACTCCAGATGTGTGTGCCCCCTTGTGCATCTTGCTAACGTGGATCCTGGGGAACTGAACCTGGGTCCTTTGGCTTTGCAGGCAAATGCCTTAACTGCTAAGCCATCCCTCCAGCCCCCACCTTATGTTTTGAGGCAGGGTTTTTGCTCTGAACCTGAGGCCAAATGATTCAGCTAGACTAGCTCTTCAGCAAGCCTGGGGATCCTCCCACTTCCTCCTCCATCAATGCTGAAATTACAAGCACATGCTTCAGCCCCTGGGTGCTAGGGGATTCAAAGCCAGCGTCTCAAGGCTGGAGACATGACTTAGCGCTTAAGGTGCTTGTTTGCAAAGCTAAAGGATGCCAGTTGGACTCCCCAGGACCCATGTAAGCCAGATGCAAAAGGTGGTGAACGTGTCTGCATTTCATTTGCAGTAGCTGGAGGACCTGGTGTGCCCATTCACTCTCTATCTGCCTCTTTCTCCATCTCTGTCTCTCAAATAAATATATAAAAATGTGTTTGTTAATTTTTGTTAAAATATCTAGGTTCTCATGTTTGCAAGGTAATTTATTATTTTATTATATTAATCTATTGTCTAGCCCCTTGATTTTTTTTAATGCAAATTCTTTTTATAATTATTTGTATTCTAGCCGCATGTGGTGGCGCACACCTTTAATCCCAGCACTCAGGAGGCAGAGGTAGGAGGATTGCCATGAGTTCAAGGCCACCCTGAGATGACAGAGTGAATTCCAGGTCAGCCTGGACCAGAGTGAGACACTACCTTGAAAAAAACAATATATATATATTTGTATTCTTTTGCAAGCAGAGAGAGAGAGAGAGAGAGAGAATGGGCATGCCACAGCCTGTAGCCACTGTCAACAAACTGTGTATGTATGGGTCACTTTGTACATCTAGCTTTATGTGGGTACTGGGGCATTGAACCCATGTTGTTTGGCTTTGCAGGCAAGTGCCTTAAGCACTAAGCCATCTCTCCAGCCCATCTCCTTGATCTTGTTTAAAATATAGGGTTTGTGGGCTGGAGAGATGGCTTAGCGGTTAAGCGCTTGCCTGTGAAGCCTAAGGACCCCGGTTCGAGGCTCGGTTCTCCAGGTCCCACGTTAGCCAGATGCACAAGGGGGCACACGCATCTGGAGTTCATTTGCAGAGGCTGGAGGCCCTGGCGTGCCCATTCTCATTCTCTCTCTCTCTCTCTCTCCTCTCTCTCTCTCTCGTATCTGCCTTTCTGTCTGTCGCTCTCAAATAAATAAATAAAAATAAACAATTTAAAAATAAAATAAAATATAGTGTTTGTATATTGTCAAAAAGGGTTTCTTAGGATCCTCTAGGAAGGATGTTTAGAAAGGCTAAAATTATTTCAGCTTTGAGAGAGTGGCCAGAAAATATGTTATGAGGATGTTAGTCTAATGAGTGTTTGATTCCAGGGAGAGGGCTCAGGGGTTGAGAACTGATCCTTTGGGGTTACACCACTGGACTCGAGTTCCAGTTCTACCCCATATGGTGTGACATTGAATAAAGGATCTGAATCCCTGCTGAACGCAGTTATACGATCCATGCCAGGTAGTTGTGTTGCGAGGATTAAAGAGCACCTATTGTAGAAAGCACCAGCCAGTGTTCATAAATGACTGCACGGCAGCCGTTCTAATCCCAGGACTCTCCTTGTTCTCTGAGCACCGCCTGTGGGGCAGATTCCTTGGGTAAGGATTTGCTATGGGACTGTTTCCTCCCTGGAGAGGACAGGGGAGGAAGGGGTACCTCCTGGAGAGGAATTAGGGGCTGGTCACATGCTGGTTAGAGTGCGCACCACCTGATAGTTCAAGTGAATGCTGCCTTAGCACTGTAGAGATTTCTGCTACCAAGGAAGTCTGGAGGAGGGCAAGCAGGGTTGGTGCGAGAGTTTGTGATGTCCTGAGGGGCCCTACTTCCTGCCTTTGTGATGCAGGATGATGCTCCCTCAGTATTGGCAGCACAGGTCGCTTGTTCTTAGGGACAAGGCGGAGGAGGGAATGAAGAGCGGGCTCCTTCCCTCTTGAGGACACTTCCTCCTTGCATGTCATTGGCCAGAGCTGCTTCCCAGAGCCCCACGAAGGGAAAATATAATTGTTCCGTCTGGGAGCCACCTTCTAGATGAAAGTCATGTGGAAGTGAAGAGGGGACTGCTGAAGTTGGCAGTGTGAGGGCCTTGTTAGTACTGCCCACCCACCCCCCACTCAGGCTTTCTGGCCCAAGAGAGATTTCTAGACTGGTCAAGTGATTATTTTTTTTTCAAAGTTGGTTTCAGTGATGTTAGAAGGCATAAGACAACATTTTATTTAAATAAACTTACAGTTTTTAAAACAATTTAATTATTTATTTGAGAGAAAGAAGCAAATAGAGAGAGAGAGAGAGAGAGAGAGAATATATGGGTGCACCAGGGCCTCTAGCCATTCTGAATGATCTCCAGACGCATGTGCCACCTTGTGCATTGACTTGACATGGGTACTGAGGAATCGAACCTGGATCCTTAAGCTTCGCAGACAAGCACCTTGACTGTTGAGCCATCTCTCTAGCCCCTCAGTTATTTTTTATTTACATGCTCCAAAATTATGATTAGCATATCAGCCCTAGGATTGCATGGACATTGTAGAATGATAGAGTGGTTTTTTTCAAAAAGTCTGAGTTTAAGTGCATTAGTTAAAGCTAAGGAAATGCAGGCAGAAGTTATGAAGGTAGTGGACACATGGTTAACATCAAGAAGACAGACGCTTAGTGGAATGAGGTTGACAACCAAACCAGTGTTGCGCTCAGCAATCAATAGTAGTCTTTTTTTTTTTTGGTTTGCAGGTTTTTAGTGTTTTTCACTCTTTGCTCTGGTGTCCTTTGGGTCCTGCTTCCAAAGGGGAGAGGAGAAGTGAAGTACCCATGTCTTGATTTCTATCTAAAGACCCTCCGCTTGGAGTGCTTGACCATCGTGTTGGAGGAGACAGATGCAGTTAACACTACAAACACCCCTTACTTTTGGTCTTAGTAACTTTAATAAACATGTGTCCTCCTGTTCTCCATCACTCAAAGTAATGCCTCTGAGGATGCCACTTCAGAGCTATTGTTTCCTCGTTTCCAGATGAGCAGCTGTCTTCTGGGCAGCCTCAGGCAGGCTAGGAGCCAGAGCCTGTTGATGTCCTAGTGAACTAAATTAAGGTAAACCAGACTACGTGAGTTCTCCCACTAGCAGAACTGAGGCTTCATTGCAACGCGTGGAAGAATTACTTGCTACCATCTACTACCCTCCTGCTATGTGCTATGCGTTTGGAAGAGTTTTATATATCGATCGTCAGAATTGATTTATTGGTATCCTTGCTTTATTTGACGAAAGAAAGCTGGGAAGTGTTGTGGAGCCAGAATTCTTTCTAGAATGTATAGATATGGCTACTCTACTTGGCACCTCCCCCCCCCTCCACTTTTTTTAATGTTCTAGGGAACCAAACCTTAGTCATGCTAGGCAAGTGCTCTACATGGTTGCTTGCTTGCTTAGTTGGCTTGAGACAGGGCTCTATGTAGTCCTGCTGGTTTTGAACTTGTGATCTTCGTGCCTCAGCCTCCTAAGTGCTGGGAATACTAGTGTGCAAAACCATCTGGCTCATCGTTTAACTTGGATAGATTTAAAAGTACATTATAGGGCTGGAGGGATGATTTAGCGGTTAAGGCATTTGCTCGCAAAACCAAAGGACCCTGGTTTGATTCCTCAGGTCCCACATAGGCCAGATGTACAAGGTGGCACATGCGTCTGGAGTTCGTTTGCGGTGGCTAGAGGCCCTGGTGCACCCCTTCTCTGTCTCTGTCTCTCTCTCTCTCTGCCTCTTTCCCATTCTCTCATTCTCTCAAATAAATAAATTTTTAAAAAGAAAGTGCAAGGCGCCCCTGCCGTGGAGGGAGCTGGACAGGATAAAGAAGCACAGGTGGGGTGTCGGGACAGGGGCGCCCCCCTCAGCTCAGCCTGGCTGGGTCTGGGTGGAGCCCTGGCTCAGACGCCTAGGGAAAACTCACCCACAGCTGGCAGTTCCCAAGTGGTCCGCAATTCATCTTTTTAACAATTAAAAGTAGCATTTTATAATTTCAAGGGGTTCCATACCGCATAACATTGATTCACATTCCGTGACAATCTGCTGAACACCAGAAACCACGGGGTTTGCTGGAGTGTATGAGGGTTACCCTTGCAACATGACGAGTGTGCTTTCCTTTCTCCCCACCGCCACGTAATGTTCCGCCCTCCACTGGCCCCTCTCTTTCAAGACCCTCTGGTTTCTCTTTCTGCCCATGTTCCTTCTCGTACCCCAGTTACCAACTACTGCACACATGCCAGCCATTTCCTAAGCCCCTTCGTGCTGTGACATTGACCCACCAGCATTCTGTGTCGGACCCAGCAGATGACAAGTTCTAGTCTGATGACCTAATATATGAAAATGGTCATTTATGGCCTTGATTGCTTACATCCCTCTAGCTTATTCATTTAGAATGTGCTAGTTGACTTGGAGTTTCCTGACAATTTCTCCTCCTTTTTAGATGCCCATCCTTTCTTCCTTCCTTCCCTCCCTCCCTCCCATGTCCTTCCTTCTTCCTTCCCTCCCTCCCTCTCATGTCCTTCCTCCCTCCCTCCCTTCCCCGCTCCCTTCTTTCTCACTCTTTCTCTTTCTATCTTTCTTTCTTGACATTTTCAGAGCACTTTTAGGTGCACGGTAAACCTGATTAGGAAGTTGAGACATTTCCCAGATAAATCCTGTGCTCACACAAAAATCGCCTCCACCACGATCAGCACAGACTTGGACCAAGGGATTTCACTCACAAGGTGATGGGCATTAGTGGCAGGAAACAGTTCAGAAGCCAGTAGGTGAGACCTGGGTTATTGTGTGAGGCCTTGAATAGCTCTTCCTACAGCCATGGCAAAAGCGGACCACCAGTGTGATGGAATGGGCGAAGTGCCCCACTGAGCGATCCCCCAGGGGCCTTGCTGCTTCTCCTCAGCTCCAGCCCCCCGTCGGGTGTGTGGTGTGCACTCAGTGAAAACACTGTTGAGAAGATGAATCACACGCCTTTCAGACGTGAAGGGAACAAAAGGCCTCTGAAGGAACGGGACGATGCATCACAGTGGGCAAGTTCAGGTGGGCCTCATGGGCTTGATAGATGTTGTTTTATGATTATTACTTGGTTCTAATGGTCTGTCGTGCAGGTCAGCTTGCTGTCTTCTGGGGATCCTGAGTGTCTCTAGCTACGTGTCAACTTCACAAGCAGCGTGCTGCTGAGATTAGGGGACATCTGACTTCTCTCTGTCTTTGGAGCCAGAGGCTCCATATGTTATTCTTGTGGTGCCACAAAGCAACTGATGTCTTAGTACATCCTGCAAGAATTATTTCCCCTTTCCCTCTTCCTAAAAATTGTGCCTTGTGATCCATTGACTCTCCCTTTCCCATTTTTCCAACATTTCTCGTTTTCTACCCTTATTTTATCCTCTCCCTCAGACCATTGATGGAAGGATGAAATGTTGCTTAGCAACCGATATGGAACTGGTCAATACCCTTTCTAATATTAACTCTTTGGTAACAAGTAAGCAGTCAGTCCCCCTCACTCTGCACTAGTAGGCTTTCAACTATGAGTTCACACAAGTCAGCAGACCACCTCAATGTCCTCATTGCAAACATCATTGATACCCATGGGTGCTTATAAATGTTAGTTCCAATGCAACAACTCTTCTAAATTGACTGTTTATTAAAGTAGTCTACTTGTAGATTTTTTTTTTTATTTATTTTTAAAGTAGGGTCTCACTCTAGCTCAGACTGATCTGGAATTCAATATGTAGTCCCAGACGGGGCCTAGAACTCACAGAAATCCTCCTGCCTCAGCTTCCGAGAGTTGGGATTTAAGACACTTGCTACGCTTGTTTTAGAGCGCACTGTCAAGGTCAAACACAATCACTACTTAGCAGGTCCATATGGGGTGTGTGCTCGGTTACCCTTTAAACACTCAAGTTCATTCCTATCATAAGCCAAGGGTGCATTTTCCAGATTATATTTGTTTTTCAATCTGGCAGCCATCATGCTGTCTACCAGCCTCGATGTGAGGCACACCGCAGAGTGGACACCTTCGCACTGCCCCAGGGTTTTCCTCTTTAGCGTCATCTACTGAATAGTGCTTAACGGGGCCAGTTTTTCACATCGCTGGAAGTGGCTATTTTGCTGGGATGGCTTCTTTCCGTTTTGGCTACACAGTCTTCTCCCAGGGCTCTTTAACCTCTTAGAAGATGAGTTGTGCAAGACAGATGTCGACCTTCCCCTGTGCCCCACACGGATACAACCGCTTCACCCACAGAACATGACTCCCCCAAATTACATTTGTGAAGTTGGTTTCCAGTGTGTCTTTGGTGACCTATGTGTCCCCTTGTTTTTTTTTTTTTTTTTCATCATTATTGATAAGGACTCACATCTCTCCCTATCGCTAATGTCCTTAAAACACTCAATACCACCTCAGCTGAGAGAACTATGACCTGGTCCCGCTTCCCCTGGGTGTTATTGGCTTTCTTGAAGGCACACTCCAAACAGAGCATCTCTGGGGTAGATAAACACTGACTATGGCAGCCCTGGAAGGCAGTAAACAGTGGATTTGACCCACGGTACCATTCTGATCATTTCTTCTCTTTGCTGTGAGAGGGAGCCTCCCCCCATGTTGTATATCCTGGAAGACATGGTCAGTCGCATGTTTGACCATCACTGGACCCCACATAGCCTTGTAATGTCCCTTTAGTTGGTCTTCTCCAATCCCTAGATCCCCAGATGTCCTGCATGCTACCTCAGTGAGCTGGTGACTTGTGGACTTGAGAGACCAGTGTTCCACCTCTCTTGGACTTGGGCCCCAACCTTAGTTTTTCCAATTGGCTAGTACAAAGCATATACAATTAATAGATTTGTTTTTTTTTTAAAATAAGCTAAAGATCATGTCAGCCTTCATGATGTTAGGAGCTCACTCGTTTGCTACAAGACCATGGTCACACAGGGCTCATCAAGGACAGGCTTTGAACTAGAGTTTGGCAGATGTCTTCAAAAATGAACAGACATTAAAAGTCCTTGAGATATTACTATTATCATGTAGCACCTGGATTGTTGCCGTTATTTCTTTCTTTCACAACAGAAAAGTAGGGAGAACTATATAAACATAGGCCTGGGCGTGGGCACAGTATTAGCCACTTCCATTATCAAGGGGCCTGCCATGCGCTGTGGCAGATATTATTCTAGATGGATCCCTCTGCACATCATCTGTCAGACTTGGCAGCAGCCGGGCAGGGAAGTATTCACCTTCCTGTTAGGTGGATAAGAAAACAGACTGAGTGAGTGAGCTCTGGCTCAGGGCAGGACCAGGTGCTGTGTGCAGGACACTAATTGTAGGCCAGTCCTCACTGCATGTCCTGTCCTCCCCACTGGCCACATTCCTCCTGTATCAGAGGACTCTGCTTGAAGGCAGTGTGAGTTGTCGTAGACATGAGCCATGTAGAAATCCAGCCACAATGGGCCCCAGGCTGGCTGTCACCCTGTGAAAACATGTAGTTATCCATTCACCAGCTGCAGCTGTGGCAGGAAGTGAGGGGACATAGAAACAAACACACACACTCACACACACACACACCCCTCTGTATCAGTTTTTCTCATCGATGGGAAAAAGAAAAGAGCCAAGCAGAAGCAACTTATAAAGGGAAATGTGTTTAATTTGGTTACCGTTTTGAGGGGAGGTTTCGTGATGAGGAAGGCATGGTGGATGCCGGAGTGGGTACTGAACTGATCACATTGTCTGCCAGGAAATAGAGAACAAACAGGAAGTAAGGCCAGGCCCCAGTGACCCTCTGCCTCTAGCAAGGCTCCACCTCGTCAAGATTCTACAACCTTCCCAAATAAGGCTACCACCTGGAGAGACCAAGTGTTCAAACACACGAGTCAGTGGGGGCGTTTTACAGCCAAACCACAACTTCTGAATCATGTTTATTGTCTATGAATCAACTCTCACTTATATTTAGAAGTTAGGCATTTTAAAATGTGTGTGGGTGTAGATGCACATGTTGGGTATTCTGGAGTTTTCTCTCCTCCTCATTATGCTGATTCGGTTGTGGGGACTGGGGCCAGGCCGTCCTGAAGCAGGAGGAGCCAGTGAATGGAGGGACACTGCCTGTGCACTGAGAGGTGGGGTTTACTGTCTGAGAGTATTCATTTCCTCCCACAGCGTCACAGTTTTGCTGACACACGGTGGGGGGGGGGGGTCCTGTTGACTCATCGAGCGATGCAGCAAGAGGACAGTAAGTGCTAGGGGAAGGTGCGGTGGCGCTTGTCGAGAAGGCTCCTGAAGGAGGAGGAGGAGCCAAGAGCTCAGGGCTAGGCAGTGGTCAGCAGGGCAGAGAGGAGCATCAAGGCTGTGGGTCCACCAGCATCTTAGCGCTCTATCCTCCCAGCAGGGTCAGGGAAGGCCCGCAAACACTGCCAAGGGAAGCAGCCACATCTAGCCCTGGTCCAAGGGAACATGTCCCACTTGCAGAAGGACACTTGCCGTGCATCATCCAGGCCTAAGTAGACTGTGTGTGTGTCTCTTCCTGTCCGTGGTCCTTTCGAGACCATCGAGCGACTACGCCATCCTTCATAGGAGGCTTGCAGTTCCACAACCAGGCAGACGGCTTAGGTAGCGTGCCAATCAAATGACCCCACGCTCGACAGTGCTGAAGGTGAAGGTCATGACTCTCCGACCCTGTGGGTGAAGTTTACATTTTGAGAATCAGCCTTGGCAGGATCTGCCACGATGCCTTCGCAAGCCCCCACAGGGGAGTGAGCGTGAGGGCACACGGGCTGTAGATTCTTCCTCTGCCTTGCCCCCCCCCCAAAAAAAACACTTTTAATGAACCTCAACTTATGAATTAAACCATTCACATCTTTCAATCTAAGACAACTCTGATTTATTGTAATAATGAGGATGGTTCTTTTCTAATCAATGTTAATACAGCAACAACCTAAATATATGGACTCTGGAAAGACAATTTTCTGTGAACGAACTGCTTGTTCCTCCAAAATGGGGAACAATTAGATCATGGTCTGAGAGCCAGGAGTACCTTGTTGGAGGAGGTCACATGTATGAAGCTAGTAGAAACCTTGTTACATTTATTTTTCCTGATTTTGAGGGAGAATTCTGAGGCAGAGGAGAAGATGGGAAAGGAAGTGAGTAGAAAAAGGGCTTTCAGAAAACAGAGGAGAGAAAGCAGAGCAGAAAGAATATTTGAGGCCTGGGGAAATGGCTTAGTCATTAAGGAGCTTGGCTGCAAAGCCAAAGGACCCAGGTTCAATTTCCCAGGACTCACGTAAGCCAGATGCGCAAAGTGGTGCATGTGTCTGGAGTTCGTTTGCAGCAGCTGAAGGCTCTGGCACACCCATTCTCTACGTGCCTGCCTCGTTCTCTCAAATAAATAAATAAATGGCATTCAAGTTACCAACCACAGCAGCCATCACATGGCATGATTTGTTAATCCAAATCTTAGCTTAAGTTGGCGTAAGCAAAACAAAGTGTTGGTATATGTGTCTGAAAAGTCAAGGGTGTGCAAGACTTTGGGCAGAACCGAGCCATGGGCTCCAGTACATTCCTAGTGATATCTCACCTTCCTCCTCAGCCATTGATGCTGGCTGTTGGCTCATAGGCAAGTACTTTCTCAGAGAGGCAAGATTGGCCCAGCACCACCACGCTTGCATGTTCTCTGGTCAGTTCTCTTCTTAGTAGTTCCACAAATCCCCCGCTGGGCCTGGAAGGCCCTCGTTGGGTGACACGCCCAATGTCATGTCAGCTAGTTGGTGGGGTGTGGGTTGGGGTAGTCGGAGTCAGGGTTGGGAGGGGTGGTGTGGGGAACGCCTAGTACTCATTTCAGAAGAAACGTGATTGCATGCCGGCTGGGCAAAGACCTACCCAAGAAAGATGTGATGGGGGGCTGGGGAGATGACTCCTTCAGTAAACTGTTGCCTCACATGCATGAGGATGCGTTGGGTCCCCACAACACTTGGAAAGTGCCAGGCATAGCAGCACAGCTTTGTGAACGCAGAGCTGAGGAGTCAGAGGCCGGAGAATGGTTTTCTGGCCAGCCAGTGTAGCCAACTAGGTGAGTCCCGGCCAAGGAGAAACCCTGTCTCCAAACAAAGGTGGATGGTTGGTGTACCTGAGCAATGAATGACACTGGAATTTGCCCTCTGGCCTCTATGCCTGTGTGCACATACAGGCTGGGTAGCCCCTGACACATGCACACATGCACTTGAAAAATGCACGTGGTGAAGATTGGAAAGGTGCTGGGAGGCTTTGGACACATCAGTGTGCTGACGCAAACCCAGGCTTGTCCCTTGCTCTTGTCCCTTGTCCCCAGGCATCCGTGACGAAGCTGTGGTGATGGATTGACTCTGGCAGCAGGAGTTTGTCAGGACGTTATCTAGATCGTTCTCTTTCCATGCTAAACATCCCTTGTGTTCCAGGCCAGAAATCTAATGAATGTGGTTATTTGGACTTCCCAGTCTCCACTATTTCTAGTACCTGTTATTTTTGGAAAAAAAGAAAAAAAAAACTGTTAGCAAGGAGAGAGAGTCAAGAATGTGCATTTTGTTTCTGAGTGACATGTAGCAGACAGCAATGTTTTAAAAAAAAAATCTCTAGGATAAGGTCTTTTCTTCTGGCTGAGGCGTAGATAATCTAACCACTACCAATCTCTTGAAGGAAGTGTTTTTGTTCTCTAAACCAAAGTTTCTCAAGCCATGGCCCCTGCAGGACTAGGATATGGTAGCTATTTTTTAAAAATATTTTCTTCATTTATTTATTTCAGAGAGAGAGAGAGAGAGAGAGAGAGAGAGAGAGAGAGAGAGAGAGAGACAATGGGTGTGCTAGGGCCTCCAGCCGCTGTAAATGAACTCCAGGTGCATGTGCCACCTTGTGCATCTGGTTTACGTGGGTCATGGGGAATTAAACCTGGGTCTTTGGCTTTGCAGGCAAGCGCCTGAACAACTAAGCCATCTTTCTAACCCCTAGTAGCTATTTTATAAGGGACCATGTCTTGATGGATTTGCCAGAAGCTGCAGCTCTTTTGTCTCAAGGACAGGAGGACTGTCATTTACAATCCATATTTGGCATATGAAAGGCCCCGAGAAGTTCACACTTAGATACAGTTGCAGCTGGTAGCACATGTGACCAGAGTACCTGGCTCTTGGCCTTAATATAGAGTGTGGCCTGGTTCACAAGACAGTACTTTATAGAAGGAGGTAGTTGATACGAACTGACTCTCTACAAAGGCCATCTTCACTGAGTCTAATCTTGGATGCTGGAATGGACTCTCCTACATTAGTCTCTAAGAGGAGTTTCTCCATAACTTCATTATAACCATCTTCCTATGAGCACCTGCCTCCACCAATGACCCTCTCATTGTAACACAGACAAAACCTGATACTTAGTGATTTTGCCTCTTTGAGATCTCTCATCAAAAATAGTGCGGTCGATAAACCCCACAGAGGAGGACCCTTAGTGAAAATGGGGCAGAGGTCAGGGAACATAAGAGTATAACTCAAGGGGAATATTGACTAATATGCAATATATTCATATAGCAAAATTCTCAGTAAAAAATACCAATCATCATAGTGGCTTTTGGAGTCCGAGAAGACTTACTGGCAATCACTTTGCCAACATCACCTTTTGCAAAGCAGAGGTAGGTATCGATGGTCAGGTTTGAGGTCCTCTATTATGTTTTGTGGGCTGGTGTGCCACCGATTGGCATTAGAACTGGGGGACCCTCATTCCCCATCCCCTCACTGTCTCCCCACTGAAGCCTGTCAAGGCGGCTCTGTGCATAACCATCAGTGAAAAACTTGTCTCAGCCCGTGGCCAGTAAAAGAGTGAGCCTCACCTGGGGAGCACATGGACTTGTCCATCCTACCAGAAGTCACCAGAAATCCAGCCTGGCCCCATGACAAATGCCACGTCAGCAGCAGTCAAAGCAAGGAATGCTGAGTCATAATTTCCTCCATTCAGAAATTAACATGGGCTCCCAAGATTTTACGCTGCAGCGTTAACATGGAGGCTGGTGATTGAGTAAGGTTTAAGCATTCATTCAACACGAGCATCGGTGCGAATTGCCGGCTAGTTTCATTAATTGGACGCAGGTTACACGTGTTGCATTCAAGAGCAGCCACGATCACTAATGGAATGACCTCATTGTCATTTTCTTCTCTGAAGCATGAGATGAGATGGCTGTCCTCCGGATGGCGCGTTCACCGCCTACCCTTGACACCAAACGCCGATAAAATATGGATCCGTGGCTCCCGACCAAGCTCTGCCTTTTGAGAAGAAAATTCTGTTTCCATTTTTAATAGACAGGCCCTGGGCTCACAAAGCACAGGGCTTCGCGTTGCTTCCGTGGCTGCCCAAGAAGGCACGCGATCCAGGAGGAATTGGTTTTCTTTTAATACCCATCACCTTTCTTCCTTCCTCAGTCCCGGGAGCCCAGCAGCTCGTGACTCCAGACAGGAGACTCCGAGGCAGGTCTGGGTGCTGAGGTTGCTCCTACATCTCCCCTTGGCTTGAGGACTGCCAGTCCCCATTCTTACCTCACCCACCCCAACACATGGGCATAGTCCTCTCTAAGAACCCTCCCTTTGCCAACTTCCTGTTTTGCTCCTTCCTGACAGGAACTCAATTGGCTCAGAGCAGAGAAGAAATAATGCTAGCATGATCTCTCTCTCTCTCTCTCTCTCTCTCTCTCTCTCTCTCTTTCGTTTCTTATTCCTAGCAGAGTGGCCAGCCACCGCGCTCTCCGTTGAGCTGTTTAGTCAAGGTCATACCTCTGCCCAAGCCTTTCCTCAAAGCCAAATTCCTCCTCAAGGTCCCCGGGGTTGTGGGTGCCCCTCCCACCTCTACCCTTGACCTTGCCCAGCCTCCCACACTGGCTGCGCCCCACCAGCAGCCTCCAGTGTGTCCTTGTAGCTCCTGGGACCTGTTTGGATAGGTTTGCTGTTAATGTCCCTTCTGTTTATCGCACACTATCTGGAAATATCAATATTTCAAACAATTAAATCTTAAAATTTGTCTTTTTTTTTTTTTTTTTTCTGGCTCTTCCCTGACCTCCCAGCAGAAAGTGACTCTCTCCTCCTTCTCCTGGCTCCCTGCCCCTGGCTGAATTTTCTCCCTGGCTTTGGTCTTTTCTAGGAATACCCAACACCCTACATTCTCACTTACCCAGAATCCCACTCCACCAGGGCTGGGGCTGGGGTGCTCTGCTGTTGTCCTTGAGGTCACCCCTCACAGGCCTAGGGACATTCAGTGACAGGTGGTTAACAAATACCTCAACGCTGCTGTTACTAAAGACCGCAGTGTGGTCCCCTTCCCAGCTACCCCTTCATAGTATGACGAGCTAACAAGTTGGTGACCTGCGCAAAGCGAGACACAGCAATTTAATCTCTTGCCAGACGTCGCCCCTTTATGTGCGATGCTGTTCAGGTCTCTGTAAAACAGTCCCTGCTGTCTCAGCAGCCAATCAACTTATAGCTTATTTTTTTTTCTGGGTTATTGTTTTGTTTTATTTTCTTTCTAATCAAGATGTGAGAAAGTTCTAGGTTCAGTTGAAGTTCCTGATGAAGAAATACAATTGAGATTTTTTTTTTCAGTGATAAGATCTGCATATTTGTATTGCAACAATGTAGCTAAAAACTTGATGTAAATTCCTCCTTTTTTTTTCTTTTTTGGCTTAATGAATATCATTTATTCAGTATGAAATCTTTATACTATATGTTCCACATGTTAAGAATAAATGTAGGGCTGGAGAGATGGCTTAGCAGTTAAGTGCTTGCCTGTGAAGCCTAAGGACCCCGGTTCGAGGCTCGATTCCCCAGGACCCAAGTTAGCCAGATGACCAAGGGGTCACATGCATCTGGAGTTCGTTTGCAGTGGCTGGAGGCCCTGGCGCACCCATTCTCTCTCCCTCCCTCTCTCTCTCTCTGCCTCTTTCTCTCTGTTTGTCGCTCTCAAGTAAATAAATCAAAATAAACAAAAAAAATTAAGAATAAATGTACATTAAATCTTTTAAAAAAAGGCAAAATGGGGTCCTGCGACCTCTGTGGTGCCTGTGTGTGCCTTCTTGTTGGTCCTCTTCCCAGCCCCTTGAGCCAGGTGTGGGTACCCTCATCCCTGCTTCCCAGGTGAGGTCCAGAAATGCT
Organism: Jaculus jaculus; assembly: GCF_020740685.1. Lineage (NCBI taxonomy): Eukaryota > Metazoa > Chordata > Mammalia > Rodentia > Dipodidae > Jaculus > Jaculus jaculus. Next base: position 16,895,088 of record NC_059119.1, read on the forward strand.
CATTAAGGTGGCTGGGAATAACGAAGCTTGGATTCCGTCTCTATTCCCAAGTGCAGGTCACTTTTGCTATTTGGTGTCCTGACTTGGGCTTCTAGGCTAGGGGGCGTTGTAGGCGTGTGTTATTTACTTGGGTGATGAGTATCTTGCCAATGCCCCCCTTTGCTCCCGTACCCCTATACCTTCCCCACCCACAAATGTCTCCCAGCATAGCTGGTTTCCTCAGACCTTGGGTATAATTAGCCCAGAGGCCTTTGGCCTGCCGCTGTAACTGGTAAGACACTATCCATTACTGCCGTTTGTTAAGACAGACGACATGAGATGAAATATTTTAGGTGCATCATCTGGCCTAATTTAGAAAGGCTCCACAGGGCTCGAGCCTTTGATTTATCAGGCAGAGGTATCTGTTATCGGAGAGACGCATACAAGGACTTATTTATTATCTGGAATCTGTTTTTAATTTCAGAGATTGTTTACCTAAACTGCTGTATTGTCAGATCCCAGGACGGATTTCTGCTTAGCGTTTAATTTTAGGTACTTGCTGTGGCGGACAGTAAAAAATGGGTCTCCAGAATTTGTAGTTTCATTATGAATCTTAGCTCCTGGCAGCCCCTCTAAGCAGTTTGTCTTTGAAATCTCCTTGGTACTTGTTAACCCCGCTCTGCTGTGAAAGAGATATCGTTTATTTATTGGATTTTGCCCATTTGTGAAAAAGTGCAGAAATTATTAATGGTTTAGTATCTATTAATGCATTACTTGGGTGGAATTCAAATTCTAATATTTATGGTAAACCCCTTTATAATGAAACAGGCTGAGAATCAGCTTTCCTGCTCCTTAAATTTGGAAGATTCTGGAAGCCTTTGGAATGGCTCCCCATGAAATATGATCCCTGCTGGTTTTATATTTACACCCATAAATAAAAAATAAGTACTTTGGGTTGGAGGAGAAATAATTAAGAATATTTGTGTAGATAATAAAGAAGAAATGGTCCAGTTTGGTATGAACTGTGTGCATGGGAAATGCCAGGGGCTCCTGGGACTTGGATGAGAGACATGGCGAAGATTAGGACTGGGGGATTCTGGGTAGGCATGACTTCTAAGGAACAGTAGGAAAGGAGGCCCTGTGGAGGGCATGGCTGTTCGGAGTTCAGATCTGGTGACGTGGTTGGGATTCCCAGTCTTCCTTCAGGCAGCTTAGCCTGTTGGTAGCCAGTTGCATTTTTTTAGACCTGGGTAGTTCGTCTGTTAAACAGAGTCCCTGTCTCGCACCATCATCATGAGTATGAACCATTTAGAACTGTCAGATCTGTGCATGTTGAAACCCAAAGAGAGAACCTAGCTGAGTATCAGAGTAAGGTGGGAAAAAAGAAATATGCATATGTATATATAGGCACATATATAGATTTGCATATTTGTGGGGTATATAATTTCTGGTTGCTGGGCAAGAGATTGAGAAGAGCAGATCTGTATGAATCATGAACTTAAAGTGGGAGCTTAAAACTAGAGGCTCAGCTCACAGTCAGTGGATGAGGACTTCTTACCCACTAGGGCTCCTCTGACCTTGGAACTCAAGGTCAGTGTTGGGTTAAAGTTGCTGTGCTTTTCCAGCCTCCGTGAGACTCCTCCCTGACCTCTTCTTGCTATACATCGAGGGCTGGGTTGCATTTTTACATCTCCAGACACAGGAATGAGTTACAAAATCCTGACATGTAGTAACAGACAGGAATTTCAGGGATCATCTCATTTAGTGTGCTGCATAAAGTTTCATTGCATGTGATAACTATATGGTGGTAGCTGGTAGAAGATATATATATATATGGCTGGGGGGTTGGCTTAGTGGTTAAGGCACTTGCCTACAAAGCCAAAGGACCCAGGTTCAATTCCCCAGGACCCCTGTTAGCCAGATGTACAAAAGGGTACATGCGTCTGGAGTTCATTTGCAACAGCTGGAGGCAATGGCACGCCCATTCTCTGTCTGTCTCTCCCTCTTTCTTTGTCAAGTAAATAAATAATATTTGACAGCCATGTCAGCAGGAAGCAACTCCATGATTTATGGAGTGGTGCCTGCCTAGGTTGCTGAGTGGGAAATAATGATGCTGTGGATCGCTAAGCCAACTCTAGGTTTTTGTTTGTTTGTTTGTTAAAGGAAATCAGTCCCTAGATAGACCTCATGGAGTGACAGAGGAGCTGTGACTAGACTTAAAACTGACTTCTCATCCAAGTATCACGTAGGTCTTATGACCACAGGTAGCCTCAGTGTCCCTGCAGACCACCCAGCTTTAAAGTATCCATCCCTGACTTAGAAGATGATTGTATCCCCTTGATGGATCTGGTGGCCTGCATGGAGAACCACAGTGAAGAAACTTGTCATGGTGATGATGGTGTGTGTGTGGGGGGGTAGTGATGATGGTGCTATTGGTGATGTTTGTATTGATGATGTTGACTTTAGTGATGATGATGATGGTGATATCTCACTGATTCTCCTTGTCAGTGACCCAGGATATTCACCATATATTCAGGATCTGTCATTTCATTTAATCCCAATCATTTTATCAGCGAATGACAATATCTCTGTCATGTACCTGGAGAAAATGGGGTCCAGATGGGTTAAGAAACTATGGTGACAAGTAGAAAAGTCTTGGGACATCCAAAACAAGGGTTCTTCAGTTACTGAGTGCATATGAATACATCTCCTATGGACTTGTGAATGGGAATATGCACAGGAGTGGTTCAAATATGTGACTATCATGAATGAAGGCTTGCTTTTAAAGTATCAAAGAATATCTGGGAAAGCGGTCCTGATAATCATCATTTAGAGTAGCAAAGAATTAGTCTTTCCATCTCATTGAGGCCTTCCCTGTTTCTCTGTGTATTGTCATGATTCCACAAGAGTTGGAGAGAACTAGGCAAAGTTGCATTCATTATAGGTGATAATTCATTTCATAATGATTCAAGAAGATGAAATTTCTGGCGAGCCTACCAGCCATGCTAGTTTGTAAAGGGTTTTAAGAATTCTCGACTTCAGAGGAAAATAACCTCTGAGGAAGGGACCTGCTGCTCTCCAGCTAACTTTTTTTTAGGGTTACTTTTTTTTTTAAGAGAGAGAGAATTGGTGTACCAGGGCCTCGGTCACTGTAGTTGTACACCAGATGCTTGAACCACCTAGTGGACATGTGACACCTTGCAATTGCCTCACCCTTGTGTGCCTGGCTAATGTTGGATCTGGAGAGTCAAACATGGGTCCTTAGGCTTCATAGGCAAGCACCTTAACCTCTAAGCCACCTCTACAGCCCCCTCCAGCTAACTTTGATGCTGTCCTTCTTGTCTTTGGGGAACACGAGTGGTCAGACTCCTTCTGGGAAGTCTGAGGACCTCATCATGGTGACTCAAAGGCTGGATGAAGGATCTGCATTCAATCTCATTGCTGTGAGGTGGAAAATGATGGCCTAGAGTTCACCCAAGTAACCATACCCTGAAAACAGAGCTTGGAATCAGCTCCAAGTTCATCCATCTCCTAGGCTTCCATCTTCCCATTAGTTTCTAAGTATTCAGGCTCTAGAGTATTAGCTTAACATTGAGCTTAACTGCCAAGTAAAAATAAATTTAACAAGATAGGTTGGAGAGATGGCTTAGAGGTTAAGGAACTTGCCTGCAAAGCCTAAGGATCCAGGTTCTATTCCTCAGTACCCGTATAAAGCAGCATGCACAGGGTGGCACATGCATCTGGTGTTTGCTTGCAGTGGCTAGAGGGTCTGATGCACCAATCCTTTCTCTCCTTCTCCTTCTTTCTTTTTTTTCCTCTCTCAACTAAATAAAACATTTGTAATATTAATAAAGTAAAAATAAATATGTCTTTACTTGTAACTCATATTACAACTGAGAAGATATCTCAGCCCAAGAAATTCCTGTCCAGTAATGGGCCCATTTTCTTCTGAGTGCTGGCCCCTCCCTGAACTGGGTATGGGCTAGAGCTCTGTCTGGGGCCACTGAAAGGGGAGATGTGGGCTCTTTAATGCAAAGCTACTTTTCTGTCTAAGGAAAGTGGTTTCAGGAGTATTCTGCTCCTCTAGCAGGCAGAATGGATTGAGTGTGAGCTGTTAGCCATGGTGATGATGAGGAAGGTGAGGATGCTGTGTTAACATAACAGAATCCTGGTCACCTAGCAGACGCTGGTCGAAGCAATTAACTAGGACAGTCCTTCCATAGCTGTTTGAAGCTGTTTCTGTTTTTACCCCTGCCCAGTCTTGTAGTTGAGGAAACCGTGCTTAATTAACTTGCTCAAGGTCATATTACAGATGCGCAGTGAGCTAGCCTCGCGTGGTACCTGTGGATCTTGTGCTCCTTGGGTAGGAGTGCCGCCCTCATCTTGTGACTTTCCCAGCTGCTGCTGTTTGTCTTAATTGGGATTGGTTTCCTCTTGATTAGGGCGTAGGGCAGAGGAGACAGGGAACTGGGTACAGGGCATCTCTAAGTGGGTCCCTTTCCTCAAGGATCTGTACCAGCTTCCCCGAGTTGCTTCATCCTCAGACCCCTCCCTCATCAGGATGCCTAACCCTCACCTGGCTTTTACTTCCTCAAAAGAAGTTCTGCCAAACTCTGTTCACCCTAAGTGGTACGTGACTGACAGAAACTGGATGTGTTTCTTATCCCAGTCATGTTTGTATTTTAGTTGCAGTCCAAGCATTGGAGACACAATTTAAATGCTACTAATAGGTCCTGTCCCACACCCTCTGGTCTCTATATGTTGAGGCCAACCAGAGAGCCCAAACTGGGAATTCATTCCTAACAGATTCATTCCTAATCTCTACACTCTGCTGGCTTACCCTTGACTGCAGATCCATCAGAAACATCTCTGAGAGACAAACCCCAGGTTGCAGAGAGCAGAGGTGGCTTTCAGTCGCAGCCACACTGTGGATTTCATGAAGGATGTGGTTTTTAGCAGCATACAGTGAACATGGCGGCCATGTTGCTCTTGGACATAGATGCTTTGCAGGTCCCACTGGGCAGAGCCCAGGCCACAGTCAAATCATGATTTGGACAGGATGTGCCTTGCGTTCCAGAAGCAGGAGAAGGAAGCTGGGGGTGCTCCAGGCAGCCCAGGTCCACCACCCCTTCATAGTCTAAACACGGCAAACATGACGCTCATCTCTAGAGTCCAAGTTATTGAGGTCCCATCTTCCCTGATCGGGGCTATTCTACCTGGGAGGCCATCTCCTGAAGACACTGTGGTTTTTTTTTTCATATAACATTTTGTCCCTTTAGAAATTATCGTGACGCATGTCAAGAGCTTTCACACCGAAAAAAAAAAAATATGTCACATTAGCTTCCAAGTTTCTGATTGTCTAAATAACGCAGCAACTCAACATACAGCTGTCTGGCATTTTGACAATACAATAACCCGTAATTCTTCCTGCCACTCAAGGCTTCAAGGTTAGCATTTTGTAGTTTGCTCTCAAGGAGTATTCATTTAAATTTTCAAGAGCAAAGACTTGAATGTGACTGCCTCATACCTACATCTCTTTGATCTTCTCTTCATTTACTTGGGTCCCCTTCCCATTCATCACACATATTTTCTGGAGTGATCATGCTTCTCTGTCAACTTTTGTTGCTGTTGTTTTTTTGAGTGGTGGAATGCCTTCTGCTTACCATCTCCTATTGTCTGGATGATTGGGACTCAGAGTGGAAAGTGTCTTCGGAGCTGCCGAGGTCAGCTGTCCAGCAGACAGCGACCATAAAGTTGTTCCCAAGTGAAACAGGGAAGGAAGCGGTTCGGGTCACAAGGAGAGCTTCTTTGCCCGTGGGAGGTGAACCACTCACAGCTTCCATCTCTGCGGGTGAATGTTTCTAACCCTTACCTTGTCCTAAGGGACACCTGCTTTGCTTGGTCCTACCTTGACCCTCATCGAGGACTTGTGAATACTGAGTTAACGTCTTTGGCTGAGTCACTTGTTGCCCAATCGTAGCAACTAGTTGAGTGAGTTACCACTGGGCATTCTTGTGGGCAAAGTGCCATCCCAAGGCAGTTGAGACTGGCCTGTGCACCACGCTTTGAACTTACCCGAATGAACTTATCCTAGTCAACAGTATATAACTTTGAATGTCTTTCCTCCTCTCGGAAAGAAATGACTCGCCCTTGTAGTAACTGCCTCTACAGGCTTATTAGCTAGGTTAAGATTAAACAATAGAAGTAAGTGTCCTTTGAAATACTACTGATTGTCAGCTTATTGTGAATTTAATGTGCTAGGTCCATAAGATAGAGATATAGTTGCAGTTCATTCATTCTTTCCTTCCTTCCTTCCTTCTTTCTTTTTTCTTTTTTCTTTTTTAAACTCATTATGGGCTAACATTTCTGATTTCGTTCATGACTGTGATAATTGACTTGTTTATTGTGGTTATTTTTATTGCTATTTTAAAAATATTTTATTTTTGTTTGTTTATTTGAGAGAAGGGGGGGCAGATAGAGAGAATGTGCATGCCAGAGCCTCCAACCACTGCAAACGAACTCCAGACACATGTGCCACCTTGTGCATCTGGCTTGTGTGGAACCTTGAGGAATCAAACATGGGTCCTTTAGCTTTGCAGGTAAGCGCTTTAATGGCTAAACCATTTCTCCAACCCATGTGGCCTTTTTTTTTTTTTTTTGAGACCAAGAAAGCCAATGCCATGCCTTCTTCCATGAAATGGGTTCATTTAGTGGCCTTCCTTGAGTTGTGTTCAAGGAAAATCTTTTGGGTCTTGGACACCCTTAGGACATCTTAGAGTTTAAAATTCCTGGGGTGAAAGATGTTTGCAGTCAGTGACTGATCAACCCACCTCATGAACAGGCCTTGCCTGGAGAAGTTTACCAGCCTACTATTGAGCACAATGTAAATGTGTGCGTGCATGTGTGTGTAGAAAGAATCACTGTTCTTATATACATAATCTGTCTGTGCTTCCAAAGCCATTGGAGTGAGAAACATTTTACCTGCCCTGTGCCTCTATTGCAGAATCTACCCAGTGAGGCCATTGGTAGGAGAATGAACTTGTTTTCAGTTTCTCTGCTGTCACTTTGTCAAGTCTGGGATGGGGATGCTGGTCGGACATCCCAAAATCCACTTAGGATCCAAATCGACGGGGATATTTCTCACGTGTCGAGCAGGGGACGTCTCTAGGGTGACTCTTCTCAGTTTATCAGCAGGTTCACGAGGCTTGCTTCTTCAGAGCTGGTCATCTGATTTGCCTTCATCTAAATGGGGGCGGGGAGCAGCTGGAAGTCTGTCAGTCCTCTGGTAACAATGTGTGGTGTCACATGCTGTGCTTAAAATAAGTGGGACTAGGAAAACAACAGCTTGATGATATTTTTTTTTTCCTTTGCTTTTTCTCCTTTTTTGCACGCATTTGTATGGTACGCCTGTGCGTATGCTTGTCTTTGGTGGGTGTTGCAGAAATGAGTGCAACCATGTGTGCAAATGTGTGCATGTGGAAATCGGAGGTTGATGTTATTTTGCCGTACCTGCCCACCCTCCATCTTCCTTACTGAGACAGGGCCTCTCGCTGACGAGGGCACACATGCTGGAATGACAAGCCTGCACCCCCTCTATGTCCAGCTTTCTCACAAGCCTGGTGGGGATCTGCATGCGGGGCCTCATGCTTGTGTGGCAAGCACTTTACCTATCAAGCCATCTCCCCAGTCCATTGATGGGCTCTGCGCCAACACTGACATACTAGCAATAAGGCAGTCACTCTACTTTTCAAAATATGTCTACCTCTGTGGGACCACAGGTGGGTGTCCAGAACCAAGGCCACACAGATGGAGGATGGGCTCTCAAGGCTGGGACGCTCTGCAACTTGCTCTTTTGAAGTTGTTTTTCCTCTTCTTCAAATTTTTATTTAAAAGAAGTAGTTTAGGGGCTAGAGAGATGGCTTAGTGGTTAAGGCACTTGCCTGCAAAGCCAAAAGACCTTGGATCAATTCCCCAGGACCCATGTAGGTCAGACGCACAGGTGGCACATGCATCTGGAGTTTGTTTGTAGTGGCTATAGGCCCTGGTACATCCATTCTACCCCCCCCCAAATAAATACAAAAACTATTTAAGGGCTGGAGAGATGGTTTAGTGGCCAAGCGATTACCTGTGAAGCCTAAGGACCCTGGTTTGAGGCTCAATTCCCCAGGACCCACGTAGGCCAGATGCACAAGGTGGCACATGCGTCTAGAGTTTGTTTGCAAAGGCTGGAGGCCCTGGTTCACCCATTCTTTCTCTCTCTCAAATAAAAAGAAATTAAATTTAAAAATATTTATTTGTTTAAGACAGAGTAAAAGAGGAAGAAACATAGAGAGAGAAAAAGAAAGAAAATGGGCATGCTAGGACCTCTAGCCCCTACAAATGAACTCATATGTGCCATTTTGTGCTTCTGCCTTTACATGAGTACTGGGGAATCAAACTCCAGTCCTTACACTTTCCAGGCAAGCACCATGTTTCTGGCTCATAACCAAGATTTTTTTTTCTTTTCTTTTTTTTAGTACACAGAAACAGAGAGAGGGAGAATGAGCCAGGGCCTCTAGTCACTGTAAATGAACTCAAGTTACATGGGCAATGCTATGTATTTGGCTTTATGTAGGGCTTGGGAATCAAACCTGGATCTTTTGGCTTTGCAGGAAAGCTCATTAACCACTGAGCAATCTCTCCATTCTGTCCTTCCTCTTTTTAAGATCTTTGTTTTATCCCAACATGTCTCAGCCTTTGTAGAGGGATGATACTTGTGGTATCATTTGGAAGCTCATGACCCAAGCTAAATTGCACAAACATACATATTTATGTATATCTCTTTTTTGTTCAAATCAAAGACCCAGTCACTTCAACTTACTACAAAATATTCAGGGCTGGAGAGATGGCTTAGTGGTGAAGGCGCTGGCCTGTGAAGCCTAAGGACCCACGTTCAACCCTCCAGGTCCCATATAAGCCAGACACACAAGGTAACACAAACGAAAAATGTCACACATGCACACATGGTGGTACATGTGTCTGGGGTTTGATTGTAGTGGCTGGAGGTCCTGGTGTGTCAGTTCTCTTTCTCATTAAAAAAAAAAATAATTACAAAGACATAAAAACAAAACAAAACAATCCACAGCTGATCTGAAGCCTGGCTTTATTTTCTTCTCTTTAGAGAGGAAAAGTCCCTTGAGTTTCTGCCATGCCTTCCAGACACATGGGTACCCAAGGCCTTGTCTGTTCCCCACACTGCTAGGACTTCATATATGATAGAACCAGGGGATTATGGGTGAGAAGAGAAGAGCTGTTTTCGACCATCTATTTCACTGCCCAGTCACTAGTTTCTTCAACATCAACTCAGGGAGGTCATTGCACTATTGGCTGGTCTCGCATCACTGACCAAATAGCGGTGACCTCCACTCTTGGGAAAGCCAAAACCCTGAAAGCTGGGAAATATCATGTCACATAGCTGGCAGGTCTGTTGAGTGAGAACGCAAGTAAGAGTGCAAATGCTTTCTGGTTGAAATGCCCAGTCTTTCCTGATTTCAGGGGTCAGTCACCCTTGGACTCTCTGTGTCCTATGAACAGCTCACATTCCTGGGTCTTTCAAGTCCAGCATTGGCAGTAGAGAGCTCTAATCCAAGCCCCTCTCTGGAGACTGGACTCTCATATCATCATGGCATCTAGGTTATAAAGCTAAGCTTCATTGTAATGGAGGAAGAAGAGAGAGGAAAATTAAAGCTGGGTTTAGATCAATTGCACATTTTTTTTTTTTTTTGCTCCTCCCTATTGAGATTTTATAGTAAAGCCGAAATGTCTGGTTCTTTGATTTGAATGAAAAAAGAGATATGTACATATATACGTATGTTTGAACAGTGTCAGTCTTCCGGCGTGTCTTTAGCTCTTCTGCAAGTCCCCAATCTAGGGACTTCTGTAGGTTGATTCCAGCAAGAGCAGGCGTTCCTTCAGTATTCATTTCACCGGCATTGACAATACTGACAATATAATTGACCTAAAAAGTTCTGGATTTCCTGTTAATGCACTTTAGAAATGTACATCAACTACCAAAAAAAAAAAAAAAAATCATTTCTATCTACACTTCACTTGATTTCCATTTTCAAGAGAGCGGCCTCATCATTATTATTCTATTTGAATAGCACTGATATCTTGAAGGATGGAAGGAGATTTCTATTGTATGCAGGAGTACTTTATTTCGATATTTTCTTTGTCTGATTATACATGATAAACACACATTAGTGACATTTCGTGCATGTTTGGAAGATAAATGGGGATATCTCTTTAAACCATTCCTGACACTTGCTAACCTGTGAGCTTAATGGCATTTTCTCTTTGATTCAATAATTTGTCTGTCAAAAAAAGCTGGGCTGACATTCTCCTTGTTGTGGGATTGAAATGGAAAGAAATCTCTTCTCTTGAAGATAATTTTTTTTTATATAAATTGAAGGGAACATTTTAGGATAAAAATGTTTCTGAAATTATTTGGGGTTTGAGGGTGGGGGTGGGGACAGGGACTGAGAAGGTGGCATTAATGAATGCAAGAGCCCTGACATTACATGTGTGGCAAGTGATAAAAGGGACCCCACTTCCTCCTCCTCCTCCTCAAAGTCCTCTTGGAATAATTGGGGGATATGTAAAATCTGACAAAGGCAAGTGGCGTCTCCTACTCTCCGGGGAGGCTGCTAGCTCCCTCTCCAAGGGCCGTTGGGACAGGGCGCGCACATTCATTGCTGTGGGTAAGCTCTTGAGTCCCCTGCATCTCCCTCCGTTTCCTCTAGCCTCATTCTGAATGAAGCGTTGGGAGAAAATCCAGCCCCAGAATTAGCTTGTGGAGGCTTTCAATGCAGGTGGCCGTGATTTTTCTGCACTTTGGAGATTTTGAGCGCGGGAGACTGTGAAGCTAAGTTTGAAGATCATGGAGGAAAGCGGTGGCTAGAGTGACAGCTCCTAAGGAAACCCGTCTGCAAATCGGTCTCGAGGGACCATATCGTGTGGTCTGTAGCACACTGCTGAGCCTGTCTCCTTGGGCCCCTCAGCTATGTGGCACAGGCCTCTTGGGAGTACGAGTGTAGGAAGTTGAAGAGGCACCCTGTTCTGGCAGAGAGGGTTAGGATGCATGTGGCCCCCTCCTTAACTTTCTAACCTATGGGATCTTCAGAAACGCCATTAGAAAATATCGGTTTCAGATGATTGTGTGTGTGTGTGTGTGTGTGTTCACGTGTGTTCATGTGTGGGGGTGAGGATGCCCATGTGTGCCATGGCACACGAGTGATGGTCAGAGGACAACTTTGAAGGTCAGTCCGCAGGTCCCGCCTTGTTTGAGGCCTGCTCTCTCTATTGTTCATGGTAGCACTTTCAGGCTGGCTGCCCCACAAGCTTCGGGGCTCCTCTCCTATCTCAGCCTCTCTTGACCATCATGTACTGGGAATGGAGCCACCCACCACTGGACCTCACTTTCCTAGCTTTTTAAAAAAATAATATTTTATTTATTTACTTATTTGACAGAGAGAAACAATATGAGAATGGACACAGCAGAACTTCCAGCCAGTGCAAACGAACTCCAGATGCATATGCCACTTTGTGCATCTGGCTTATGTGGGTCCTGGGGAATCAAGCCTGGGTCCTGAGACTTTGCAGGCAAGCACCTTAACAGCCGAGCCATCTCTCAAGTCCCCGGATCTAGGGTTTAGAAGGGTTCTGAGAATCCAGACGTGGGTATCCAGGCTTGCATGGGAAGCACTTTTATACGCCAAGCTATCTTTTGCCTTCACAGTATTGATCTATTTCATTAGCATCTAATGCTTACCCACCTTCTTCTCTTAACGAAAGCCAGCATGAGAAAAGAGCAGACTTCCACTAGTGTGGTGAACCAGGAAGGGAGAGGCTTGATCCAAGAGAGAACAAGGGGTCTCTTTCTCTCCTTCCCTCCCTCCCTCCCTTGCCCCCTCCTTAAGGAGGCCTGAGACAGTATCTACTGTGCTTTTTTTTCTGGTGAGGGTAGAGAGACAGAAGCTGAGTTAGAAAAAGAACCAATGAGCTGGGCATGGTGGCGCATGCCTTTGGTCCCAGCACTAGGGAGGCAGAGTTAGGAGGATAGTGTGGGTTCAAGGCCTCCCTGAGAGTACATAATGAATTCCAGGTCAGCCTAGGGCTAGAGCAAGACCCTACCTTGGAAAACCAATATCAATAAATAAAATTTTAAAAATAATCAATGACCAGTAATTAAGCAGAGATCTGAACATGAAGCTCTGCCTGCATCCCACCCCTTCTCTGGCTGGTATGATGGACCAGGATTGGAGGGGATTGACAGGTAGAGCATTGGAGGCAGCTGACAAATGCCCAGATACCTTCTAGTAACTCACAGCTACACATTAACTGCCACCATGACTCTTGGCAAGCCCAGCCTAGGGTTGAAGGAATTGCCAACTGCCAACTACCCTCCTCCCTTCCCTTTTCCTCCACTTCCCTGGCTTTGTGTGTGGAAGCACTGTGTATAGGTGCCTGAGAGGGGAAAAAAAAAAACCTGACAGACATCCTCACAGCGCTTACCATTAGACACTACAAATGATTCTCAGGTACCTTGTGTCTTGTGTTGGAAGGCAGCAAATGCTCAGGGGAAAAAGGAAGTGGGTGACAGACTCAGCAGCCTTGGGTGGAGGTCACAGGACAAGCTGCACCATTGTACAAGGCCTGTGCTCTGGGGGCCAGCCTTCATCAGGAGGAGCTGGTGGGCAAATGGTAGGCACCTTGGGGAAGAGATTTGGGAGCAAAATACTGCAATTGAGCCATCTCTGCGCTCACAGTGCCTGATGAGAGGAAGAAGTAGTCAGCCAACAGTGGGAAGCCCCGAATAGATTTTTTTCCTACCAATCCAAGCAACATGTTTTATGGAGCTGGAAGAAGTGACCATAGCTCTCCAACCTTCATCATCTGCAGTTCCTCATGCCATCAGGAAAGGTTTGATATCAGGAGGAGACTGAGGTGGAGTATAAAGCCCATGTGTGTTTCGTGAGTCTCTACCAGTACAAACATTTGTTTGTGAAGTGACTTGAGAGGGTTAATGGAGAACTGAGTTAATAAATGTAATGGTGAGGGCCAGAGAGATGGCTCAGCAGATGAGTCACTTGCCTGTGAAGCCTAGGGACCCTGGTTTGATTCCCCATTACTCATGTAAGCCAGATGCTCAAGGTGGCTCATGTGCCTGGAGTTCATTCACAGTGGCTAGAAGCCCTGGCGTCCTCATTCATCCTCTCTCTCTCTCTCTCTCCTCTCTCTCTCTTTTCCTCCCACTTTTTTTCTCAAATAAATAAATTAAAAAAAAAAAAGAATATATGTTAGTGAACAGCAAGTGAGGGATTGCTGACTAATACCATCCCCTGTTTGGATGGGTAAGTTGCAAGTTCATACCATGAAATACTAATGGTACATTTAACTTGGATGATGCTTACTCTAAGGCACTTTACTTTAAATATAGGCATTTATACTCATAGAAATTTTTCAAATAAGAAAAATAACCAACTCTAAGTATGTTCACATGTTAAGGTGTGATCCCAACTTCCATTATGGGTGTAGTTAAGGTAGAGAGGCACTTTTGGAGACAGAAGATGGCTTCCCCTGTTGTGCAAAGTCCAAGCAAACTCTGGCTGACGAGCTTGGGGATCCTCACTCCTTGCTGATGGGCAGTGGCACCTACCAGTCTTCAGTCTTAGCATGGGCATCGAGGCAGAGGGTTGGGTGTAATGACTGTTTATCAAACTTTGTGTATAATCTGAAAGGCCTGGGGGAACAGCCCAAGAGAGACTACCACATGAGCTATCATTGGGCCACATCCCATGTCTATTGGCTTAGAAGTTCTTGCTGCGGTCACCAGCATCTGAATTTTCAAGTAGCATCTCAGATGGTCACATTGCAGATGGTAGAGGGATCTTGGAACCACAGCACCAAAGCCCTCTTCCTTTAAAATATATTTTTTATTGGTATCTCCTTTCATCCTAGAAAAGTAGCAAATCCTTATTGCTGGAAGCCAGATGACAAAGACCCTTTCCCAACAAGGCAACATGCCAGTCCTCTGTCTCCCCATGGTTTTGTTCACTTTTCCCAAATTCAAGATAATTCTGTAAAGATTACTCTGTACTCTCTTTCTTTTGTAAATGTCAGTTCATTATGTATGTCTCAGTACTTCAAAAACATTTATTTTCGTGTGTAAGTGTGTGAGAATATGTGCATATGTGCTCATGAGTGAGCCTGCAGCCCTTGTTACTGTAAACAAGTGCCTGTTTGACTTCACATGGGTGGCTGGAGAATTGAACCCAGGTTGGTAGGCTTCCTAGGCTGTCAGGTTTTGCAAGCAAGCATGTTTTGCCTCAGCCTTCTCCCCAGTCCCTCTTACATTTATACATTTTAAAAGTATATGATGTTCAAGAGTATAGAAGTAACCATCTTTCCCTCTTGCTGGCATTCACTGACTCACTCGATGGCTCCTCTCCAGAACATAGAACAGTTTGAGAAACCTTTTTCTGATCATATGACTGAGAAGACACAGCTATCTCCCATCACCTACCCCGTGTCCTTACTCTTTCCCTTTGGGCCAAGTAGTCCTCTTTCAGGTTCTCTCTGCTCCCCACAGGAAACTTGGCATTAAAATTCATTGATTTGGAGTTCTCTATGCAATATCACAGGACGAGTGAGAACTCTTCCACTCCAGGGACCCAGGCTGGGCTGTTTCTCAGCAGTGAAAGGGGGATCCAACCAGCTAGCCAGCTGTGTGGGAGTGAGGGTGTCCTGAGGCTAGACTCAGGCCCTGCCTTTAAAAAGTCTATAAACCATTTATAGAGATAGAACGTTCTCTTCCTGGAGAGTTCAGACAGTAAGAGAGGGCAGCTGATGGGCAGGTGTGGCGTTCTCTGGGCGCTGGGGCTGTCAGCCGAAGCTGCTCGGAGGAACCAGGCCTTCGCAGAGCTCAGATGGAGTCCGCCGGAGAGCGCTCTCAATGGTGGCCTCGTGCGTGGAGAGCTGCTGACCTCAAGCCTACCATATGCAGGGCAACTGGCTAGTATGTGGGATTCTTCCAAACCCACTAGATCAGGAGCCAAATCAAGTAGCTGTTCTCTGGGCTTTCCAAGAGGACAGACAGTGGCAGCAACAAGCTGAAGCCTCCGCCCAGCAGTGCTCCGAGAGCCCCTTTCACAGACATATAAATATTTAATAATCATCTGTCTACAACCAATCTTGGGGAAAAAAAAAATCTTTAAATAGACTGCTCGAAAGGCCAAAATCTGAATTTTAATTGAGGTACTTTGAATTACTCCCATTACTCAGTCACTTTGGCTTTTTCTTAGTGAGGAGTGGATTGTTTTTGAAAGAACAAAATGGTTAGCGGACAACAGGAACAACAAACAACAACTCAAGGCTTTCTACTAAATAGTAATAATAATAAAAATAAAGATGGTGCTTTTTCAGAACAAAAAGTAGCAAGAGCAAGGGCAGCCAGCCCCACAGGTCTGCGGTGGTGTTTGAAAGTACTCAGAGTGTGGCGTACCTCGTGCTTGGCTAAATATTTTCTATCAGTTCACGTCTATGAGGCTCCCTGTTTCCACTAGTTTGCAGGATGGAGAAGGTGTGCGTGCGTGCGTGCGTGTGTGTGTGTGTGTGCGCGCGCATGTGTGTGTGTTGTGTGTGTGTGTATTTATATATTTATTTTTCTTTCTCTGCCCCCTGGGCCTACTGTCTCCCGCAGCTGATGTAACAACCCTTTTGGAAGAGCCCCTTGTATCTTACACTAGCCAATTTCGACAATCTAAAGTGCTCAAATTGAACCATTTTGTTCACTGTAAAATAAACCTCAGGCCATTATGCCTTGGGTTTTCATTCACCCGCCTTCTTGTCCCGGCCCCTCTCTGTGCTCTTGTCCTCCTTGCCCGTTCTCCCCCTCTCCGAGAAGGCTGGGAGAACCCCGATGTTCAGTCTGGCCACGTCAACTCCACTCTGG
This sequence comes from Jaculus jaculus, assembly GCF_020740685.1. Classification (NCBI taxonomy): domain Eukaryota; kingdom Metazoa; phylum Chordata; class Mammalia; order Rodentia; family Dipodidae; genus Jaculus; species Jaculus jaculus. The sequence continues at coordinate 16,911,058 of NC_059119.1, forward strand.
CAAAATTTGCTGTGAGATGTGTGTCATGGAGGGCAGCTGCAAGGCCATCCCACCATAAGTGATCTTGTTCATGCGCCTGCCTCCATGTAGCGCCCTCTCCCCTCCACTCTCCCCCCACCCCAGCCTTGGTTTGGATAAATTATTTAAAAGATTTACTGTGGTGTTAAAACCCTCTTTCACAGGGTGATCCCACCACCTCTTCCAGGATGATACTACGGAGTGACAGGAAGGAACACTCTCTTGCCCTGTCCCCAAACTGGAGGACATCTCCCCGTAGCACAATCAAGGCAATCTGCAGACAAATTTGCTATGGAAACACTTTGTACAGCCCTTGATTGATCATCCTAAGCAAAGTGGGGGAGTCCGTCTCTGGAGTCCACACTTGCTTGCTTCAGATTATTTTTAAAGCAATGCTTAGGATGGATCTGAACCCAGTAATTTATTCGATTTTGGGTCATTAACCCTTGTTCTGCTTATGGCTGCAAATGACTTCATCGTCAGACATGATGAGTACTCCAAACTGCCAGGGGTGGGGGGCACTTGGCTCTTGCCAGCTCTCATCTGAGAATCAATTTTCAGAAAGTGGCAGGCATTAGAAATTCTCTCTGCTTATGGGTTTGGGCGGCATTGCCTCTGGGATATGAGGCAAAGAGGGGTGGCGGAGGGAAAGAAGAACTCCCAGGATGTGGGCGGGGGGGCAGATGGTGGGGGGGGAAAAATCCTATTGCCAAAGACTGTTTGTGTTGGGACGGCTAATGTCCTGAGAAAGCTGTACAATAGGCTCTGTCAAAATGCTTCCTTGGAGTGGGGAATGGATTGCAGTTTGGAAATGGGGTTGGGGGAGGGGGGCCTCCATCTAGTGATCCTGTCTGGATGGCAGAAACTAGCAAGAAAGCGTTGTTTTCACTCCTATTGACTGAAGGCCAGAGGGGCTTTACTGGTTAAGCTTTTAAAACCACAGCAGTTTGAACACTTTCTTCTTCCTCCTCCTCCTCCTCTTTTTCTTCCTCTTCCTGCGCTTATTCTTCCTCTTCCTTCTCCTCCCTTTTGGCTTGGTATACCACTTCTCCAATTAACCTTCAATCACATAAACTCATCTTTGGGAAACAAAAAGAAAGTGAAATGCTCTTGCCTTCAAGGCCGAGCTGGCATCGGTCTCTCCTGAGACACTACAGAAATCAGCAGCATTGCTCGGCGGCGCTGATCGCCAGTCAGAGAAGGCTGGTGCATCCGGTGCCCCCTTACCCCCTAGCCAGGAAAGTGGCCAGACACTGCCGTGGTTCTCTCCCACCGTGCCCCTCTGCCACACCGGACAAACTGCCCGGCCAGTCTTGGGGTCAGGGAATTCCTTCCTTCCTTTGAGGGTTGGACCAATGTTTGGGAGCAGACAACTCTGGCGGGATTTTTCAGGGCCCTGCCTTCCCCTGGGTCACTCTGACAATGTGGGTGGTGGCTGGTGAGTCCGGGGCTTTCAGCCCCCAGTGCAGTTTGGAGACTCTGGGTCACCGTCTACGTGGTATTCTCTGGCATGCCGTTCATTCTCTTGATGTTCTGAGCACCTGGCTGTTTGCTGTGCGCTTCTCTGTGGTCACCTCGGCCAGACAGGTCCCTGGCTGGCTGGCTGGCTGGCTGGTCTCTGCAGCCACTCCCTGAAGCGGGTGGGTTCAGTATCCCACTTTGACTCCACTCCAGCTGCCGAGTCATCACTTCTGACAGACAGATGACTGCTCTGTGCCAAGCATCCCCTCCTCCCCCAGCCCCTCATTTCATCTTCCCCCTGTCAGAAACTCACCCTTGGCATAAATTTAATGCGAGCTAAATGTGATCCTCCAAGAGATGCCGTCAAGGTAATTTTTTTTTCCCCCTTGGTTTTCAAAAGTAATTCCCTACCTCACTCCCACCCCCACTCCTTTTCTCCATGTTAATTATGTCTCACAAGCCATCTGAATCTGCATGGCAGCCAAGTGCCCACCATCAAGGGTTGGAAGGCTTCTTCCCTCACATGAGGCCTTGAGGAGAAGGTCCACTGGCCTAGAAGGCTGGTCAAGCCAGGACTCCCTCACAGAGAGAGTTAAAAAGCAATCCATGGGGGGTTGCTTTTTTTTCTCTCTCTCTCTCTCGATGAAATAGGAGAATTTAAAATGATTTCTTGCTATCTTTGCTGTAGGAGAACACCGCAATGATTTTCCCCCACATTCCAGGTCCACAAGCATTTTAGGGGGTACTCTTAATATATTTTATATCCTGTTTCTTAGAACAGGTGACAGCTAGTCCAGAACATTCTATGCAGTTTATTTTCCCCTACTCCCTCCTCTCTTGCCTCTTCACTCCCTCATGAAGGAGTCAAGGAATCAGATCCTGTTTTCTGCGTGAACCCTGATCTCTGTCTGCACCCACCCCAGAATCCCTCCTGTGGCTGGTTGTCAACATGTAGCCAGGCCACTGACAGAAGGAAGACTGAAATGTGCCCCAGTCCTCTGTAGAGAGAACTGTGCATGGCCAGCCCCAGCTGAACCAAAGTCCTCGGGGGTAAATTATCCCCCACTAGGAATCCTGGGACTTGACATTCAAAAATTCTATTCATTGAAAACAGACTAGCCCTGAAAACCTGGTTTAGTAGATAAAATCTGTAACCACAAGAGGATAAATCTAGTTTGGCTTGTTTGTACTGGTCTAATTTAATATGATCTCCCTTGGAGTTTCTAGCGTCTAGATTTTCTAGATCATTAAATCCATTACTTTTCAGTGTTAGCTTTTTTTCCCCCCCTTAGGAGGATGGGGTAGAGAGTGGATATATGTTTTTAGTGCACCCTACACTAATCATTAGAGCCTCATCAAAACCCATCTGAGTGTGAAGTGGCTAATTTCTGAGCCCAGGGGCTCTGAAGGTGGATTTCCATCCATTTGCCATGAAACATGCCGGTGGTGGATTCAGAAGGTGGGGTGGGGGGGCGGGGGGGTCTGCTGGCTGCAGCCAGTGCCTTCACAGGACCCTCAGAAGGCATACTGAAGGATTACTTCCAAGTTTAGCACCTGGATGGAAAGGTGTTGGGAATGCTTTCTACTCACAGACTCCACCTTCAGAATGGCCTAAGAACTTTGAGGTCATTGCCGTAGATCCTATGTAAGCTCGACCCCTTGGGCTGCCTCTGCCATCCTCAGTTTCCTGTCTGACCAGTGGAGCAGGTCTTAACCCTTGCTCCTGAGGTCCCTGGAGACAGTGACCAGGAGCTATGGGGGAGTCTTCAGGTGTTTGTGGAAGTAGCTGGCACTCTTTGATTAATTAATCCCCTCCCTCAGGGTCAGGTTTTTTGTTTTTGTTTTTTTTCATCTGTAACAAAGGGACTCCGTGGGACTGAGAATTTTATTTTATTTTTTCTGACCATGGCCTACTGATGTTTAGTATGTATTCTCCATGGGCCAGGCACTGGCCGAAGTACTGAACGTGCCGACAGGCTTAACATTAACTCTTTGTGTTTGTTTTTTGTTTCCTTTTGAATTTTTAACTTGTTTTATTTATATGAGGTGGGGGGCAGATAGAGAGAGAGAGAGAGAGAAAATGGTGTGCCCTTAGTGCCTTTAGCCACTGCAAATGAAATCCAGACACATGTGCCATGTTGTGTATCTGACTTACATGGGTCCTGGGGAAATCGAACCTGGTTCCTTTGGCTTTGTAGGCAAGTGTCTTAACTACTAAGACATCTTGCCAGCTCTGTTTTTTTTTTTTTAATTAAATATTTTATTTATTTATTTTCAAGGGGGAGAGAGAAAGATTGAGGGAATAAATGTGGGTGTGCCAGGGCCTCTAGCCACTACAAACAAATTCCAGACACATGCGCTGCTTTGTGCATCTGGATTTACGTAGGTCCTGGCAAAGTGAATGCAAATTGTCAGGCATTGCAGGCAAGTGTCTTAACTTCTGAGCCGTCTCTCAAGCCCATAACTCTTTTGTTTTAGAAGATAAAACACACATTATTTTTAAAATTTTTATATTTTTTTAAAAAATATTTATTTGCAAGAGGGGCCAGAAAGAGAGAGAGAGGGAGAGAGAGAGAATGGGTATCTGCCAGGTCCTCTTGCCACTGCAAATAGACCACTTTGTGCATCTGGCTTTAAGTGGGTAATGGGGAATTGAACCAAGGCTCTCGGGCTTTGTAAGCAAGTGCCTTTAACTGCTGAGCCATCTTTCAAGCCAGCCCAACTCTTGCTTTTTTTTTTTTTTTCTTTTTGTTGTTGTTATTTTTTGAGACAAAGCATTTCTCTAATTGACCTGGTGCCTAACTCACTCTATAGCCTATGTTGGCATTGAACTTACAACAATCTTCTGACGTTGGCCTCCTGAGTGCTGAAAATATACATGTGAGCCACCATGCCCAGTGAATTTAATTCTTTTCATTTTTATAGTGCCTCAGTGAAGTTATTCAGGTCAGAAGAGTGAGGCTCAGGTAGGTGGCTTAACTTGCCCTGACTAGGCAGGGGTGAGCTTTCTATTAGCATCTACCCTGCCTGAATTTCCTTTCATGAGTAGTAGTGAACAGACAAGAGTCACCAGGAGCTGCAACATTTTGTAGAGTTGACGTTTTTGCCCTGGTTCTGCACCACCAGGGAGCAGCTGTGAACAGGCAAGGAGTAGTCAGGAAGCAAGGGAGGGTGGTCCAGGCCGTGGTGTGCGGGCAGAAGGGCACGGGAGTGTTCTTGACTTCTCAGATGATCGGGGGAGGAAGAGTCCAGAGTGGAGAGGTCGTGGGGAGGGACGAGGAAGGCCGAGTAGGGCCCTTCCACTCCCTTCCTGGAAGGGTCGCGCTGGGAGGACTGGAGGAGGTGCGCCAGGGAAACCCAGCGTCTGTGCGGGAGGCCTGCCGCCCTCAGGCTGAGGCCCTTCTGAGTCTAGTTGCATTTTGCCAAGTTCCCCAAATGGCTAAGAGGAGCAGCCAGTGTTGCCCAAAGCTGGTTCTCTGGAGTAGTCAAACAAAGGACCGTGGTCAATACCGACTCTCCATTCGTAGATCCTGCAGAGAGCTCATAGCTCTTCGTGGGTACCGGGTGCCCCTCCTCTGGCACGGAGCAGAGTATCTGGCTAACCAGGGTCCAACTCCTGGGCTGCAGCAATAGCACCCTTTGCTGTCTGACACGGTGACATGGGAATGAGGCAAGGAGGGGGGTAACTGTACAACTAGTCAGTTTGAGTAGGGAAGTGGTATGTACAGGTGTGTGTGTGTGTGTGAGAGAGAGAGACAGAGACAGAATATCAGACACTGCTTATAGGAGGAGAACTTTATTTCAGAATGGCATAGGACTGGCACCCTCATTCTACCCTTTCGGAAGCATGTGTCATCTCACGAGGGTCCATCATCTCCCAAACAGCACCATCACGCCAGCTGGGGTCCAAGTGTTAAAGACCAGAGACCGAGGGCGATACTTTACCGTCAAACCAGAGCTGCCTATGACGCTGGTGGTCTGCGTTGGCGCGACGTGACGGATACTGGAGTCAGATACTTGGTTAAATGGTGTCCTTCTCTGTTTCTGCGTAGCAGGGCTGCCTTTTCACACAAGCCCACAAGCTGGGAAGCTTGTTTGTGAGTCCGAACCCACGTGCTCTGAACAGGTCAGGCGCGATAGTCAGAACCTGTTGTCTGGCTTTGTATTTGGAATAATGGAACCGCTAATCTACGTGATCTGGCCAAGGCAGATTAAGAGGAAAGTGAAGGATACCCGCAGTTCAGAGATGGACGGGACTTGTGAAAGCACTCTCTTTGGAGGAGGGGGGAGAAGGGGAAGACACACTGGGGTGGGGAGGAACCAAGGAGCAAAGACTGTTGGAAACCTTTTAATTAGTACTAATTACCTCAGCAGAAAATGTTGGAGGCTTGAAAGGATTTGTGTCAGCTAGTGAAAGATCAAAGATTGCTAGGCTCCCGTTTTAATCTGTTGGCTATAAAAGGGAGTGTGTGTGTGTGGGGGGGTGGTGGTAATGGGACCCAGGAGAGTGGCCGCCCAGGTGGCTCTGCCCTTAATCCTGTCTTTACTGATGCAGCACCCCCCCCCAGGCCTCTTCCCAATTACATAATCAGATGATTTAACTTAATTTAATTTTTTTGTCTTTGATTTGAACTGGATATAGAAGAGAGCCGAAGGGTGAGTTTCTCCCCTTTTCTGAGGCTGGGTGGGCTCAGAGTGGTGAGTGAGCTGCCCAGCTGCCCCAACTTTTCTCATGCTGTTCTGAATTCTTCTTCATCCAGCAAAATGATATATTTATTTGAAATCTGAAATCACCATCTACAGCAACACCAACAACGATCAAAACTTCACGCGTGGTGCAAGAGTTCCTTAAGAATGAAGGAGTTTCTGTTTGCCCAAAGAAAGTGGGGTGGGGGAGCGGGCTTTTAATGTGGTTGGGACTTATCTGAGGCATCAGGTAAACTTTGCATCCAGAGATCTGTGCCTGCTGGCATCCCTGGCCACAGAGGTTCCTGTGGGCAAAGGAGAGGGAGGTGGAGGGAGAAGTAGGGTGACAAGGTACCCCACCCATCATAGATTGCTTCACTTGCATTCTCCCTTACTGCTGTGACCCTTGGAGGAAGGCTGGGGCAGGGTCCATCCGCACAACGCTGGTGCGTTCCGATATGCCCCTGGCGCACCCATTCCGTCCGAAGGCTCATAGCTGCGGGCAGCACCCGCTCTTGCTGGTCACTGGAACCAGCAGTGACCAGAACGGGAGAACGTAGAGAAATATCCCAGCTCCCTCACCCCTCACTTGAGATGTTGCTGGTAAGTGAACCCCATGGCTCCCCAGCTGTCTTACACCATTGGGGTCCAACTGGCCTGCTAACCATTTTCAGAGAAGAAAGTTCCATTGGGTCACAGTGACGTCCCTACATTTACATTTTGACTGTGCCCACCGTCACCTAGAGTGGAGCGGTAGTAATGGAAATCACGAGGCCCACAGATCCACTGTGTTGATTCTCTAATAGCCTGTGCCCTCGTGGGAACTCCACCCAGCCACCACGCCTGCCAGGCATTTATGTGGGTGCTGCGAATCTGAACTCCAGTCCACGCTTTAGCCACTGAGCCGTCTCCCCAGCCCCACAGCTGCCATTTTCAATGTGTAATTGGCCCCATGTGTTTCTGAGGGCCAATTGGGGGCCAGAGGGGACAGGGACAGGGGCAGCAGCCCTGTGTTCAGGAATTCTGTCCCTCTGATGTGTGCTTTGCTGCAGTGTTAAGGCAGAGCTTCCACAAGCAGGTCTTAACTCGAGGAGAGGAGGGCAAGGCAGTGACTTGGGAAGTGTCTACACGCAGCACCAGGGACAAAGTAACAAAGGGCGACTGATGTCGTGGGTCAGCGCTGGGCGAGCTGGGGCTCAGCTCCCCTAGGACACAGACAGGGACAAAAGGAAGGAAAGGAAAGGAAAGGGAAGGGAAGGGAAGGGAAGGGAAGGAAAGGAAAGGAAAGGAAAGGAAAGGAAAGGAAAGGAAAGGAAAGGAAAGGAAAGGAAAGGAAAGGAAAGGAAAGGAAAGGAAAGGAAAGGAAAGGAGGAGAGGGAATAAAAAGCAAATCTAGGCTTTTGGTAAACTTTTTATCTTGGACATGACATCCATTCCCTTTGCCCTATGTAAGGTCCCAATGGCCATCAGGAGGAGGGGTCTTTGAAGTCACCTTCGAAGCTGCCTTACACCGCCACTGGATCCTGGTCATAGCATCCCATTACTCTGTCATTACATAGGAATGAGTCATCCCCTTCAGGACATTTTACCAGTTGTCTTTAATCTTTAAATTGGTGGCTCAACAGAGCATTTTCCTGCACAGCCTAAGGACCCAGGTTTGATTCCCCAGTACCCATGCAAGCCAGTTGTATAAGGTAGCACAAGCGTCTGGAGTTCATTTTTAGTGATTGGAGGCCTTGGCATGGCCATTTTTTTTCTCTCTCAAATAAATAAATAAAATATTATAAATAAAATAAAATATTTAAAAGCTATTTAGTTAGGCTAGCATGAATTTTTCCCCCAATTACCAACTAGTCCTGTTTTCTTGAAGAAGTTATATAGTATATACTTTTTATCATTTTATTTTATTTTTAATATTATTTATTTGAGAGAGGATACGAATTTATACCCTCAAAAACACATTGGGTCAGGGCCTCCTTCTACTGCAAACCATCTCCAGACCCATGTGCCACTTTGTGCATCTGGTTTTACGTGGATACTGGGGAATTTAGCCTGTGACTTCAGGCTTTGCAAGCAAGTGCCTTTAACCACTGAGCCATCTCTCTGATTACCCCTTCCTTTTTTATCATTTTAAAGTCTCAGCTCAGAATCTTCTGTTCGGAAATTGTCACTCTGGACCAAAGTAATCACTCCCTGTGAGTTCTAGCTCCAGTCATTTTCCATATTGTTTATGTGGCATGTAATCATATATTGCTTTGTGACAGTTCTATTGTTATCTTGAATTACTCCTTGAATCTCGCATTGTTTAATTTCCACACATCAACATCTTGTCTCTTCATAAGAATTATAAACAATTTGAATGCAGCAGTTGACTAATACTTCAGATAAACACAACAGCGGAGGTTCTCTCTAATAGATGTTGGCTCTTGTTTCCTTTGAGCATGTTAGTCTATGATTCATGACTGTAATTTCTGGTGTTTCTTGATGGGAAGAACATGGGGATGGTACACGGAGTAACCCTAACTTACACTGTGTTCTTCTTATTTGTTTGTTTGATGTGTTGAGCTTTGTTTTGTTTTGGTAGATGGTCTTATTATGGTTTTCAATCCATTTTCTTCTGGTGCTAATATAAATAGCCATTAATTTTCTGGCCTTTCCAAATTTTGGGCAAGGATGGACTTCAATTTTTAAATTCTTAATGGAAAAGTCAGTATTTTCTGGGTTTTTTTTTTTTTGGTTTTTTTTTTTTTTTTTTTTTTTGAGGGAGGGAGTTTAAGGTGGAGGAGTATCACACTAGCCCAGATTGACCAGGAACTCACTCTGTAACTACAGGCTGGCCTTGAACTCATGGGGATCCTCCTACCTCAGTCTTTGAAGTGTTGAGACTAAAAGCATGCACCACCATACCCAACTAAGAGTCAGTATGTTCTAAATAAGTCCTTATGATCCCTTTCTGGAATATTCTGTTTCTATACCACTGTCCTTGGACTGAGAGAAGAGCAAAACAGAGCTTTTATTGGGCATCGACTTCCTGCCAGGCATTATTTACTTACCTTAGTTCAGGGCTGCCTTTCAGAAAATGAAGATGGATGCAGATATGGACCTTAGATAAACAGTGTGTTGTATTTTAATATTCTGAATGATGGCTAAAATAGTATGTTGCATTTTGATATTGTAAATCCTGGTTGGTTTAAACCAGGTATAGGAAGTAAGTCTAGGGAGAGGACTTCGGAACTAAATTATCTACAGCCTGTTGGCTGTGACCATCCTAATTCTTAGTGCTTTGCTTACCTTCTCCTGGAATCTTCTCCTCAGGTAATGATGAGAACTGTGACATCCCTTACAGAAATAGTCATTGCCTAGAGGTGACTATGAGCTGAATTTCGCACTCCTCTCGTTTCATAATGGTGACATCCCAGAATTGAAAAATGTGACCTTACCTGAAGGAGGGTCGTTGTCATAGAATTAGTTAAAGTGAGATGACAGTAGAGCAGGAGAGGCCCCCAACTCGGTCTCCCTGGTTTCCTTACAAAGAGCGTGCCGTGGGAATAGACACACATACGCGTAGCGTAAATTCCATGGGTTGAGCAAACCTCACTGATTATCTGTCGTCAGGCACCAGATGCCAAGAGAGGTCTGGGATAGAGCCTTCCAGAACCTTCAGAGGGAGCACAGCCCTCCCAACAGTGTGGTTTCAGATTTCCAGCCTCCAGAGCACGTTTCTGTTTCTAAGCTGCCCAGTTTGTGGCTCTTGGTTATGGTGGCACTGGACTAATTCAGGAGACGCTTCTGGCCTCATCGTGCAACTCTTTTAACTCGCTACTGTCCCCAGTCCTTAACTGGTCCCTTTGGTGACCTGGATGTAAAATGTTCCTCATAGACTCGTGGTCAGGTATTTTGTCCCAGCAACAAGAAGGTAACTGATATAGTCCCCTTGAATTTTACCCCATGCTGTTGCTCAAGGTGCCCTGCATAGAGGGCATGGTGACAACCCTCAGAGTGTCCATCAAGCTCTCCTGATGCCTCCCCAGGTGTAACAACCTCCAAGATGGTGCCGGAGACCCCAGTGAGAACCATCTTTCCGTTGAGAATAGAATAAAAAAAGACAGAATACAGAGCTGGAGAGGTCTCTTAGCGGTTAAGGTGCTTGCTTGCAAAACATCAGGACCCATGTTCAACTCTCCAGATTCCACATAAGCCAGATGCACAAAGGTGGGGCTAGCACAAGGTGACACATGCCCACTAGGTGGCGCACATGTCTGGAGTTCGATTGCAGAGACTAAGGCTCTGGCATGCCAACTCTCTCTCTCTCTCTAAAATAATAATAATAATAATAAAGAATACAGACAGACAGGAATGTCCATTTACACTAAATGTACCAATGGACCTTGAATTGTCTTTGAGTTCTCATTAGCACCAGCTGGTGTGATCCTCAGAGTTCCATATTATTTTCAAATATATGGATTTTTTTGTGTGTGTGCATGTGTGTGTGGTGTATGCATGTGTGGGCACACATGCTTCATATGTGTGTGAGGGAACACACACACATGTAGAAACGTGCAGGCCAAGGATCCATGTTAAGTGTCTTCCTTAAATCACTTTGTACCTTATTCTTTGAGACAGGGTCTCTCACTGCCCCTGAAGCTGACTTACTCAGCTAGACTAGCTAGCCAGCAAGCCCTAGGGTTCCTTCCGTCTGTGCCTTCTTAAGTGCTGGAAGTATAGATGGATACCACCACCATGCATGGCACTTTTTAAACAATATATTTTTATTTATAAAGAGGGAAAGAGAGAAAGAGAGATAGAGAGTTAATGGATGTAAATGAACTCCAGATGCATACACCATCTTGTGCATCTGCCTAACATGGGACCTGGAGAGTCGAACCATGCTTTGGCTTTGCAGGTAAACACCTTAACTGCTAAGCCATCTCTCCAGCCCATGCCTGGTTTTTTACATAGGTGCTGGGAGTCTAAATTCAAGGTGTCATGCTTACATGGGATGTACCATGCTCAATGACTCATCTCCTCAAATACATGTTTATTTTTAATTTTTGTTTATTTTATTTGTGAGTAGAGAGAGAGTGAGAGAAAAGAGAAAGAGTATGGACATGCCAAGGCCTCTTGCTGCTGCTAACCAATTCCAGACACAAGTGCCATTTTGTGCATCTGGCTTTACATGGGCTCTGGGGAATTGAACCCAGGCTGGTAGGCTTTGCAAACAGATGCCTTTAACTGCTGAGCCATCTTCTCAACCCCCTCAAGTACATATTTTAATGAGCTGTGCTTCTGGATCTCTCCTTAGCCTTTCTTCTGGGGTGGAAATTAGTTTGGAACTCCGGTCTCTTCTCTGTGAAACATCAATTCTTCCTACTTGTCCATCGCTAGAGCCATAAGCCATTGCGCTGGGGGTCATGGCGTTTAATTGTCAAGGAGATCAGCAAGAGTAAGATACTTTGAGTAGTAGGAGACAGCAAGTCCTAGGACCAGTGGGAGAAGGAGCCTTGAAATAGAAGCCCCTTGAGAGTTCGGTTGAGGCGTGGTCAGGTGGGCTCAAGCTGAGAAGCCTCTTTCAAAGGATCAAGCTTAAGCCCCACCTTGAACCGTGGGTGGGATGTGCGATTAGCAAGAATCAGGTGCAGGCATTTCAAGTGAAGATAAAGTGACCAGACAGGTTACTCAATCTCCCTGCAGGTCCTGGCAGATCCTTAGAAGTTGATAGGAATAAAATCTGGAGGTCTGGCTTGAAAGCTGGGTCAAGACTGATCAAAACATTAGCTTTTGTCACAAAGCTTCAGGCCTATTCTTACCTACAGACAACCCCCAGTGATCTGAAGTCATTAATCCACCCAAAGGCTTGCCCTGACCTGTGTTCCCTGGCTTTGAAGTGTGCTGTCCTCAGTGGCGGCGTGAGGGCATAATATGCTGCCTGCTTCAGTGAACCATCAGGAGAGCCAGCAGACCTAATGACATGTGCGAATATTAACCTCCTACCACGAGGAGCCGTGAATCTTGAGCGGCAGTCTATAATTCACCCCGGACTCTTGAGCCGGGCTCTCTCCCTCAGTCACTTTCTCACTTAAATCCAGAGAGGAGGAGAGACCCGCTCATAAAACTTTATATCCGCCAGTAGGGCTAGCCTTGCTGAGCTGTTTGGTAATGAGTGAGTTTTCCTCCTGGCAATCATGGGGAAAAAAATGGTGTCCTTGCAGTAGCAGCTCTGGGGAAGAACTGTTTTATTTACTTACTTTTGCATGTGTCTTTATCTTGCATGGGTGTGGTATGAAACGTGTATAGGTGCATGGGTGTGCATGTGTGCACATGTATGGAGGCCACAGGTGTCTTTCTTGATCGCCAGCATCTAGAGCTCTCCAGACTGTCCCAGGGATCTCCCAAGTGCTGGGTCACAGGTGGACCACAATACCAACTAGCATTTACATGGGCGCTATAGGTGCAGATATCCCAGTTCTCATAGTTACCTGGCAAGCAGTCTACCAAGTGAGCCACAGCCACCGCCCTACAAGTATTTAGGGGTCTTTTTGAGATTTTTTAAAAATTATTTATTTATTTATTTTTGGAGCATGGTTAGAGTTGCTATGGGCAGGCCAGAGCCTTCTGCCTGTGCAAGCAAACCAGACTCACTTGCCACCCTGGGGAATCAAACCTGGGTCCTTAGGCTTTGCTAGCAAGTGCCTTAACTGCTGCTAAGCCATCTCTCCAGTACCCCTCCCCAAACTTTTTTTTTAAAAAAATATTTTATTTGTTTATTTAGTTGAGAAAGAGAAAGAGACAGAGAGAGAGAGAGAGAGAGAGAGAGAGAGAGAGAGAGAGAGAGAATGGGTGCGCCAGGGCCTCCAGCCACTGCAAACAAAATCCAGATGCGTGCGCCCCCTTGCGCATCTGGCTAACGTGGGTCCTGGAGAGTCAAACCAGGCTCCTTTGGCTTTGCAGGCAAGTGCCTTAACTGCTCAGCCATCTCTCCAGCCCCCAAACCGTTTTTAATATTCCATTCTGCATGGGCTCCTTACTCCCCACGGTTGGGTAAGCGCGTGGCGTTGTGGATGTACCGCATCGGTGCTTGCATCTGGTCGTGTGGCTGCGGGTCCTGACACTATGGTGTCCTCACGGCCCTGCGCATCTCTGGTGGAGACTATCTTATCGTCCTCGGAGTGAAGCCAAGTACAAGTGTCACGTGAGGGGCCCAAAGCAAGGGGACGAACTAGAAAACGGGCAATCAGGTCAGGGGAGGGGTGGTGTTCAGTGGGTGAGGGTGTGCAAGCTGAAAACACCCAGCAGAGGGGTCCTGAGCCCAGGGAACCTTCTTTTCTTTTCTTTTCTTTTCTTTTCTTTTCTTTTCTTTTCTTTTCTTTTCTTTTCTTTTCTTTTCTTTTCTTTTCTTTTCTTTTTTCTTTTCTTTTCTTTTCTTTTCTTTTCTTTTCTTTTCTTTCTTTTTTTTTGCTAGAGAAGCCCAGCCCATGAAGCCGTGCTGTCCCGTGGGCTCCTTGGCCCGAGAGAAAACTGCTCTCATCCACCCCGACCAGGAGAAGGCATGCCCAGTAAATGATCACAGAAGGAAGACCAGCCTCAGGGAAAAAATCCGTTCTGTGTTTATTATAGCTCTTTTCTGTTGAGCTCAGCCATTTCCTCTCAAGATTCCAAGCGTCTCTGTTCAATGTGGGGCAATATATAGGCATTTAATTTTTGTTATTTACTTTTTTTACTTAAATTTTTTAAAACTAAAATTAAAAATTTGATTAAAAAATTCAACGAATCCCCTCCCACCCCTCTCCTTTGCGCCCCCCTCCTCATCTCCCTTCCCTGAATCTCATCTTTTTTCCTATTGTTCCCTATTTATGTTGATGTCTTTTTGGCATTTAATTTAAAATAATTTTGCATCTGCATACGTGTACATGCATGTGTTTGCGTGTGCACGTTCACATGTGTATGAGTGCATGGGTGTGACGGAGTGCTCATGTGTTTATGGGGAGGTCGGTGAACCTTGTTGAGAGTCTTTCTCAATAGATCTCCACTTGAGTTTTAAAAACGTATTTTATCTAGTTATTTGAAAGGGAGAGAGAGAGAGAATGGGTGCACCAGGCCGTCGAGTCACTACAATTGAACTGTAGACGCATGTTCACCTTGTGCATCTGTCTTACATGGGTACTGGGGAATCGAACCTGGGTCCTTAGGCTTAGCAGGCAAGTGCCTTAACTGCGAAGCCAACTCACCAGCCCTCCACTTTAGGTTTTGAGCCAGTTTCTCTCATTGAACCTGGAGCTCACGGATTTGGCTTGACTAGCTCGCACCAAAACCTAGGGGTTATTTTATCTCCTCTTCCTCGGCACAGATTCTAGATACTTGTCACTACGTCCAGCTTTTACCTAGGTGCTGGGGGTCTGAACCCTGGTCCTCCTACTTGTGTGGCAAGTATTTTACCCACTGAGCCATCTCCCCAGCCCAATATGGGCTTTTTGGTGACTTACAGATGTCAGGAAATGAAACCCCTTCCCGCTGACATGACGGGCAATGAGTAGAAAACCAGCCATTCCCATCTGCTCTGCGTCCATGTAATTCTCAGCCTTTCTGGTCTCTTCGGATAGCTGTCTTCCTTCTACTAGCTGCTCTTTTTAAAGAATTAATTTTATTAAGACCAGTCAAATTAAAGCTACCTTTGTCCAGGGCATCTCAAGGTCCATTCATTATGGCTTCTTATCTTGGCAGGCGATCGGCATGGAGAGGCAGCGCGGCCATTATGCACATGCAAAACCCATCACTTCTCAGCCAATGGCCAATTCGTCAAACATTTATCTTTCGCCCTCTGCACAGTGTGTCACTTGCCCTGTCACTTCCCGGTTTGGGTTGCTATGAACGATGAGGGAAAGCGGGGGGGGGGGGTGATTTTGTCTCCCCCAATTTCCCACCCACAATATCTATTTTTTTATATTAATGAGACTTCATACTTGAGGCCTTGTCACAAGCCGCTGACCTCTGACCCCCAGCTTTTTGGCCACATGAAGGCTAGAGAACTTTGTACTGAGTGATGGAATTATTAAAAGCCATGATCAGACTCGGGTTTAGGGAGTTCTCTTCTACAAGCCACCTGGGGGCATAGGATGTGCGAGGTGGAAGAGACCTTCACATATGTAGCTTCCCCAATACCCAAAAGAAGAAAGTTGGGGCCCAGGGGTTCAAGGATTTCATTGAAGCATGGAGGAAGATGGTGACCAAGGCAGGAGAAGAACTGGGTTCTAGATGTTGCTTTAGGAAGGGGTTTTCCCAGGCTTCCATCTCCCCATGCTATTGTTGACTCAGAATACCTATTAGTATTTCTTTTTGAAAATCGTGTTTCAGAATACCTATTAGTATTTGTTTTGGAAATTAGCCACTTGCGTTTCTTAGTTTCTTCCTCTGAGGATAAAACATCCTCATTGATTTTTTTTTTAAAGTGTTTCTGTAGGATTGGGGAGATAATTGAGTGGGTGAGATCACTGGCCATTTAAATTTGAGGGCTTGAGAGGGCCTGATTCACCCTGAGTTTGATTCACCAGCACTCAGGCCACACACCCCTGTAACCTCGGTCCTGTGGGCCACAGAAACTAGAGAATGGCCAGGGCCCCCCGGTCAGCCGGTGTGGCATAAAATGGCAGCTTTGGGTCGAATGAGAGACCCTGTCTCCAGGAAACAAATGGGTGAATGAAGGAGGAGGACATCTGTTGTCTGTTGTCCTCCTGTGGCCTTTGTACACAAACATGCAGATAAAACACACACACACACACACCACTCACATACACACCACTACACACACAGGCACACACACACCCACGCACATCTTCTTACTTCCTTGTTTATCTGGTTTGTTTCCATTTTCCAAATTCCATGGCCACCCCACACCAACATCTACAAACTCTACCTGCCAGGGGCTTTTTTTTTTTTTTTTAATTTTTTATTTATTTATTTGAGAGCGACAGACACAGAGAGAAAGACAGGTAGAGGGAGAGAGAGAGAGAACGGGCGCGCCAGGGCTTCCAGCCTCTGCAAACGAACTCCAGGCGCATGCGCCTGCCAGGGGCTTTCTTGCTGCTATGACAGGTTCAAAGTTAAACTTCCACACGTCTTATTTCCTCGAGATCCTATTCCACATCAGAGTGCGGGGACAGAGCTCAGGCCTCCAGATTGCACGGTGTCACTTTGTATGCTTTCGGGACTGCATTTGCCCGGCTTTGCTGAGTTGAGAAGGCATGTCCCTTCACCGTAACGACCCGCTCCTGGGAAAGCCACCTGCGTATTCTGTCCCCACAGCAGCGCCAGGTAGCTTGGGAGGCGCAGGCGGTCAGAACCTCAGTCGAACACCAGGAAAACCTCTTGTTCGGCACCATGTGCTTCGGGAGACCTCTGATCTCTGCAGGTCTGTTAGGTGTGCACGCTCAGGGGTCGGATGGGGTGGATGCTCGGGGGGGGGGGGTGGGTCAGAATGTGTCCCATTGTGTGAAATAAGGAGCAAACATCAGTGCCTTGTTCTCTGAGATATTTTGCAAAGCACAGGGTTAGAGTTGTTTTGGGAGAATGACCATGGCTCCAATGTAAGCTGCTTTGGGGGGGGGCACTGTATCTCCTAGGGCCCTCTATTTTTACAGGACATATAAAGGTATCTTGTAGTTGGGGACCAAAAACATGTTTTCACCTTTCTCAGCCAACTGAGACCTCACAGAGCCAGCTGCTGGCACGTTTCTTTGCTGGCTTTCCTGGCCTGATTCCCTTCCAGGGGGGGCCTGCCCATGGGGAGCTGGTCTCCAGGAAAGTGTTTGACTAAAGGGCCCTCTGGGATCCCAAGGTCTTGGGGCCCAGCCATGTAAATGTCTCCCTTTCTGGTTGGTTTGCGTTGAGTAGGCACCATCTGTTGAATTAAAAATTCCCTTTCTGGAGGGTGGTGAAAGGCTGGCGTAGAAGAGACACTGTTATCTTTCAAGCAGACAGTTGGTGCAGCGGAGCCCCCCATGTCCTTGGCCCCACATGTGTTTGCTCAGTGGCCGTGGGAGCCTCCCCACCAGCACTGCCTTCCGCCCCACGGCGACGGGCCTGCATACCGCGGCTGCGGCTCCCCGTGTCCGCTCCCTCACATCTCCCCGGCAAAGAAAACCTCCATTTACAGGACCCACCACACAAACCCACCCTTTGGACTCTTAAAAACAAACAAGATCCCGAAGCCACAGGCTTCATGCGGGCCCATGTGGTTTTGTAAAATCCCAAGCCGTGAATCAAAATAATGTTTAGAGACATAATCAAAGCCCTGGCCAAATGCTGTCACCCTGGTGAGGGAGATGGCGTGGGGGAAGGTTCCCCCGAAAAGGAGGGAGGACAGCCCTGAAAGGAAAAGGGATGGGGACACGACCTGGAGGGCGTCGATCGTCTAGGGACCATGCCTGACTCCTCATCTTCGTCCTTAAGACGTGACTGGCCATAGTCACTTCAGCACAAACAGCCCAGGTAGGCCGATGAAGATGACTACAGCCCTAACATCTCCTTCAACTTCAGATCTTGTCTTGTTTTCTTTCTCCTTTACACCAACCCAGCTTGTCTGTCTCCTCCACAGGGGGTCTACTCAATGGGAACAAACTCCGACTTTAGTGTCCCCACATGTGGGTGCTGAGTCCTTGCCATGAAGCAGGCACTGCCTGCATGCCTTTTGGAGCAAAGCAAGGCTTTTAGACTGAAGATTATCTAAGCGACAGGATCCATTTTCCTATGTCCTCTGCCCTACCAAATATGGAATAAAGTCTAAATCTATGCATACACTCAGAGTTCACCTAGACTGAGACCTCTTCCTCAAAGTCCTGTCTGTCTCTCCAGCTTCATTTATGACCCCATGTCATTTGGTAATGTATTAGTCTGTGATGAGTGTTTGCAGCCAAGCCACAGTTGTTTTGGTAGCCCAGAGACTTTGCAGAGAACTAAGCCAAAAAATAAAAAAACTGAAAATGGGCAAAGACTCCATTTTCGCAAATGAACGAATGAGCACTGAGGTACATACGTTTCAGCATATTGTTAGCTGGTAAATATCAGCCTGGTAAATTTAGCTGAAAAAAAATAAAGTCCACATAACATTCCTCCAGTCTCATGAGGGCTTTGTGAACTTCTAAGAGCTAGTTCTTTCAGGGGCTGTAGGAGGATCAAGCGGTACGGACTGAAGAGCAGAAATGGAATGCTGCAAGTTTGCCATCACAGGTGAGGACAGTGTTTTGATCCCAGTCCAGCCTCAAGAGTTGTGACGAGCCAGTGTCCATTTCTGGAGCATAGGTAGGCAGTGCTTGGAGATGGCTGAGTGTAGCTGAGGGAGTGCCCCATTGTCCATTCAAAGGCGGCTGGTCCTTGTCTGACGCTGTAGGTGAGCTGTTTTATCTCTCTGAACATTAGGCATCTTGTGTGAAGTGGGGGCGGGGGGAGGGAGTGCAGCACTGGAACACCCTAAAATTTCTCTAGGAATCAAACTCTGTGAATGTAAAGGAAGATAATGATAGGGTCTCCCATAAATAGAGCTATATAGCTCTGAGGTGCAATTTATAGGTTATAAGAGGCCAGCATGTTGAGATGTGCTTTTTGAATGAGAATGTCCTAATAGAGAAATATTTAAGAGACTCTTTATAGCCCCAGCAGTCAGATAACTAGAAAGGGAAAACTCACTGCCATGGGGGAATGTGTAGGCGCAACTCCGCCTCCCATAAGGCACTCCTTGGTAAGGTGGAGGTGACTCCCCCCAGCAATCTCTGTTTGTAGCGAAAGAAATTTCAGTCATCTGACCACAGTATCTGAAGTGAATGTTGAAGGTCACCCAGCCTAACCTCCCTATAGAAAAGTGTAGTCAACACTGACCATGTGTGACTCACGATGTACACCCTTTGGCATTTTCTAAAATTTCAGCAGTGATTCAAGGCATCATTCCATATGCATAATTCTGCCTGCTGGATCCCATGAACTTAGGGTTGTTGTTTTTCTTTTTTTGTCACAGTCAATCTTCCTAGCTCGCTCCCAGACAAGCAGCCTCACCTCTGTCAGTCACTGTTTGGAACCATCCTTGCCTGCTGGTTGTCCTTGGCGAGGGAGTCATTGAATACTGACGCATGCTTGAGTCCTGACACCCAGAACTGAAACAGGATTCCAGTCAGGGTGACTTAAAGGCCAACGGGATGGAATAACAGAGTGGATTAGGATCAGAATAGCATCCACTGGGGGTGGCCTCATTCTGGTAAGGCACACCAAGCCTACTTTACACACAGTGCCTTTTATCTAAGTCATTGGCATGTTGTGCATGGGAAGTTGTGCTATCTTTTAAAATAATGTTGTGCCTGCCTGTATATGCCTGCGATTGAGTTACTTGGAAGGCTTAGTGGGGAGGATCTCAGATTACAGGCCAGCCTATGCTACATAGTAAGTTTAAAGTCAGCCTAGGTAGCTTAAGAGACCATATTTCGAGATTTAAAAAAAAAAAAAATTAAGAACTGGGATTGTACAGCTGGGTGGGTTTCTGGCCTAGTGTGTACAAGGCCCCTGGTTCATCTCCAGCATGAGCTAGTGTGTGTGTATGTGTGTGTGTGTACATGCACACAAACACATACACACAGAAAAACAAAGTCATAGCTACTAGAGATTTTCCTGATTATAATGTGTTTGTTCATAATAGAAAGTGTAATAAGGGAGAACACTGTAAAAAAGAAATTACTTGGTACTTTACAGTATCTATCTAGGGGACATAGTCATATAAATTGTTACAGATATATAAGTATACACTTGATTTTGTTGCATTTTGTGTACACAGAATTATCACAATGTCTCCATGAATAAGACAGCAGAGTAACCACAGTTGACAAATTAGAAACAACCAACAAACATGACTCTCTCTGATGGCTCTTAGCCATCAACGTGGAAGAAAATGCCCAAGGAAACATGGCCCAGATTAGAACGGAAGGCAGCAAGTGAATGCGTTTTAATTTCCGTGCATGAGCTATTGGTGTGTGTACCACAGTTATCGTAATTTAATTTTAGGTACTTATATATATAGCATGGAATTCTACTGGCTCGTTAGCTATCTGTCTGCAGTATTTTTAATTGCTGGGTGGTATTTCATTATTCAGTTACATGAGGCTGTATTTAATCATTTCCCTATTGTTGAGCATTTACTCTGGCTTACAGTGTTACTCTAAATAACACTGTAAATGCTGGTGTGGTTGTGCACACCAGCAATCCCAGTACTTGGGGGGACCGTGAGTTTTAGGGTAACCTGGGTCACATAGCAGTACCTTCCTCTCAGAAAAACCATCATGATAGTAACAATGCTGTAGTAAGCCAGGCATGGTAGCGCACACCTTTAATCCCAGCATTTGGAAGGCAGAGGTAAGAGGATTGATGTGAGTTCAAGGCCACCCTAAGGCTGCATAGTGAATTCCAGGTCATCCTGGGCCAGAGTGAGACCCTATCTCAAAAACAAAAAGACAAACAAACAAACAAACAAATAAATAAAAATAAATAGTGCCATAGTCATCTATTTATAGCCATGCCATGTGCTCATCTTTGATAGTCACTGAATAAATGATTAGGATTGGAATGATGGATTAAAACATGATCATTTGTGACACCTCTAATATAAATTGTTATGCAGATAGGTTATCATTTTATTCTCCTTTTAGTCTTGTGTTGTCCTGAAGTCTTGAGTATTTTACAAAACCATGCCCTATTTTAAGAAAGCATAGGGTTGGGGCAATGGCTCAGCAGATGAGAGCGCTGGACGCCCTATTACCAGGGCTTGAGAGAGTGTGAGAGAGCCCGGGTCAGTCCTAACCATACGTGTCAAAAGCCGGGTATGGTCACTCCTGCCTGTAACCCTAGTCCCGTGGGGTGGGGCTGGACAGGGCGGAGACAGGAGGACCCCTGCAGCTGTCTGGTCAGCCATTCTGATTTACAACAGTAGCTTCAGATTCAGCGAGAGATTCCCTCACAAAGAATCAAGAGGATGAACGCTGATACGAGAGGGAAGTTGGCGTTCTTCTCTGGCCTCTGCAGTTGTTCACACGGGTACTGGTGCACACACGTGTGCATACGCCATACACATGCCACACCTCAAGCCACACATACGACACACACCAAAAGCTTCAACCGCAGAAATTCCTTGTTTAATTTAAATATACTAGGTTCCCAATGAAGCTAAAGTTTTCTCTTACATCTCCTGTATTCATCAATTTCCTTGAATTTATTTGAAATGATTGTTTTCTACTAGGAATTCACCTTTTCCTTAATGATTTATAAAAACTCTTTTCTTAGTCAGACTATTAAGTCTTGGTTGGTTAGAGAGGTTGTAAATAGCCCCTAGTCTCTTTTTTTTTTTTTTTTGCCTTATGTTTTCAGTGAGTGATATTCTTGGTTGTTTGGACTTCAAATCTGTATTTGTGTCTTTGTATTACACACTGCAAGTTCATTTTATTGGACTGATACAATGGTCAATTTTTTTGTGTGTGTGTATGAGAAAGAGAGAGAGATAGAGAGGCAATGGGCAGGGCGTGTCAGACTCTCTAACCACTGCTAAAGGGCACCCATCTGGCCTTACATGGGTGGCTGAGGAATTGAATCTAGGCCAGCAGGCTTTTTAAGCAGGTGCCTCTAACCACCGAGTCATCTCCCCCAGTCATCCAGTGTTGATCCTAAGAGAATTGCTTTGCATCCAAATGTGTCTTCTTAACATCTCTCTTGGGTTCTGGCCTTCATAGATGTGATAAACTCATCCTTAACCAAGTCATTGGCAACACAAAGAAAGGGAGGCCAGGGGCACAGAGTAGAGAATCTGCCCCTGGAGTGCTCGGAGTCGCAGATTGGTGTTATTTAGGTACATTTTTGATCCACTTAAGACTTTACCTAAAGCTGTCATTTTCCAGCATACTTTTTGTCTTCCTGTCACAAGGACATCATTAGAAGTTGACTTGAAGCCATTTGGACTCTGGTCACAGTCAATGCCGTCTCTGTTCCCAGTCACATGTCTCATTAAGAGCAGGTCTCAGGCTTGCCCTGCATACAGGTAGAGCCCCTGTGAGGATCCATGGAAGGTTCCGCTCCTTTCATCCTCTCCTTCCACACAAGGTTTGCACCAGCTTAGTAGAATTAATAAAATTAAAAATTACTATGCAAAGTGGCTCTGCTATAAACTATCGTTAGCCTTAAAAGCAAACTGCAAGGCAGGCTCAGCTGGGTTGGGTTGCTAACAGTTGAGTTCCAAGCTTCCAGATAGCAGAAGTGACGAGGTTCACATGATCATCCTCCATGTTCTCAAGTGACCAGCTTTACTTACGGAGAGGAATAATATGACGAGGTGGTCCTGTTGGTGAATTGACAAACCAAGGGATGGAAAATCTACCTTCTCATTCTCTTTTCACATCACACAGAGTGTAGGCATCTAGCTCCTCCCTCATGCTCCCTCATTCTTAGGAATTGTATTGGAAAGTCACTGTGGTATTCTTAGATAGTGGGCACGATAATTTTAAATCTGATTACCTATATTAGTTTGCTTGACTGGTCTTGGGTTCAGATGTCTAGTATTAGTACTGAATTTTATTTTATACAGCTCAAGAATTATCCGTCATGAAGGTAGGCTTGACAGTGTTTTGGGCTTAACATTGATCCAATGTCATGTACTGCCACCTGGGGTTAATATGCACTCTGTCATATGACTCGGAGCTTCTTCCACTTCTGGTTCTTAAAGACATTTAACTTTCTATTAGGAAACTTACAGTATCGAGTAGTTGGCATATATTATTACATGTGATCTGGATGGCCTTTAGCCATGTGACCTAAAGGGCAGAAAAATGTTTAAAAATTATAGATCCAAATATATAAAATATATAAATATTAGCAAACTATATATAGTTTATACATCTATATTATATATTATATATTATATATTATATAATATATTATATATTATATATTATATATTATAGTGGGCTATCTAGCTGTCATGTATCTATCTAACCACTCATCAATTTAAATATGAGGTATGTATGCTATGAGACGAGTTTTATACAGGTAGAAAGAATTACCTGTCATGGTCACGGGGCCAGGTGAACAGACAGGCCTCTGTGTAGCCACCGAACCATTTCCTGGGACATTTCCTGGGACGTGAGTGGTCATATCACAGTTCCCTGATTATCGGCCTTCTCCCCTCATTCCCAACCAGTCAGCTTGGGGCTGTTTGATCTGTGTTCCTAGCTTTGGCCATGGCCTCCATGAAAAGTTAATTTTCAGCCTAAGACCTACCGTGTACTAGTTGTAGAAATAAACCAAGACCAGACAGAGCAGACACTGGCCTGGAAGAGCCCATAACGACCATACGCTACGGTTGGCGGGCGTGGACCGCCTTGTCACTAGACGAAGCGGTTGGTTAAGGAATGGGTCGGGGATGGCTAGGTAATAGGGAGGGTCTCAGAACTGTTTTTTTTTTTTTTGTTGTTCATTTTTTTGTCATGTAGCAAAGAAGTGTTTAAGCCTTAGAGCAACCATCCTGGTTTATGGGCATAGATTCTGTCATTCTTTCTGATCTCAGACACCCCCTGCCCCAGGTAGAGAGAGGGCAAGATCTGTAGTGTGAGAGAAGGGGCCCACAGATACTGCCCCTTGGCTCCTGGCAGCCTTCTGCCCTTGATATTGTCCTTATCTTACCATCGAGGGTCTCAGAGCCCCTTGTCTGTTGAAGTTCTGCGGTTTCAGAGCGAGTGTTGTCACCTGGGAGGGACAATTGAGCTTCAGGCCATTC
This sequence comes from Jaculus jaculus, assembly GCF_020740685.1. Classification (NCBI taxonomy): domain Eukaryota; kingdom Metazoa; phylum Chordata; class Mammalia; order Rodentia; family Dipodidae; genus Jaculus; species Jaculus jaculus. The sequence goes on from NC_059119.1 coordinate 16,935,008, forward strand.
AGCCAAGAGCCTTATAGTTTGTAGTTATGCGGCGATCACACTCAGACTCCCCCGCCCCCCCCCCCCCCGTGAGTTGGGGGCTGGGTGGACTGACATCCAGAGAGACAATGATCAGTCCTTGAGGGTCAGTGGGACTGGCCGGGGTGGCAGGTGTCAGACCTGTGGGCTAGGTCTCCTCTGGACTGTCCACAGCCCCTCTCCTTCCTCTCTAAAAGTGGGGGGTATGGCTGTTCAGGTGGATATGGTGGAGGAACAAAGGGAAACTTCTTAGTGGAGACCTTATCTCCTTGCTTACTTTGAGAGCAGCCAGCTATGGACGTTGGCCTCGAGGTCAAACGTTGCTGTGAAGGGGCAGACATTGCTCTCACAGTCTGTGATGAGACGTCCCCACCAAGCCCTACACGCCCCATGATGCCAAGACGTATCATGGCTCACGTAGACTGGAGGCTCAAGAGGCACCCAAGGGCTGGTAGTGACCAGTGGTCACTTTCATGGCACGGAATCCTGCTGGTTATGAAGAAGTGGGGGTGGCTATAGGGGGGGATCCACAGGTCAGGGGTTCTTCTGTCTCAAACCTTTCCCTGTCCCCCCTCCCTGCCGCCACTCCTAGCCTTTCTCCTTCCAATTCTGAGTAAGCGGTTTTCAGAGAAAGGGTGAAGGAGGCTGACTTTGGGCCCACCCAAGAGCTGATGGGGCTCGAGGGGTGTCCCCGCTGTGGGGCTAACTGTCCCGTCCACGAGCCTCTGCCGTGCCCCTGGCTACTGGACTCGCCTGAGCAGGGCAGTGACCGCCTGTTTAGTGCCGCTGTTTTGATAAGCTAATGAGGGCACCCTGTGAGCCATGGGCGATGGTGCTGGGATATTAACTGTGACAGGAAGCTTGATCATAATTATCTTAACGAGGATAGGGTTAATTACAGCGGAAACTTAAAAGTTCTCTCTGTTTGAGTCCACTGGAGCCGAATGCGTTGTGATGTTTTGTCATTTTGATATGACTTTGGAAAAGGAGCCGGCTCTCTCTGGCTGCCACTGCAGAGAGAGCAGAGTGAGGGAGGTGACCGCGGTGGTACTTGGAGGTGACACCAAGGCAGCTCTCCTGCCGATGGAGCAGGAGGCAAGCAGCCGGCCCCAAACGCCAGAGGTGCGGCTGGGGTTTTGCTTAGCAAAGCACCTGCCTCCACGCAGGCCGTGCCGCCTGGGTCTCCCCGCTTTCCTCGGTGGCTCCGTACCCACCACCTCTAGGAAAGCTGATGAAGGACCCTGGAATGACAGTCACCCCTTCCGGCAGGACTTTGGCTCAGAGGTGCATCTTGCCGTCCACATACCAGATTTTAAAGTTCTCGTTTATAAAATAATATTTTTATTTATTTATTTGCGAGCAGAGAGAGAGAGAGAGAGAGAAGAGAGATAGACAGAGAGAATGGGTGCACCAGAGCCTCCAGGCGCTGCAAGTGAACTCCGGAGTCAGGCGCCCTTTTGTGCATCTGGCTTTCGTGAGTACGGGGAAGTCAAATCCAGGGTCGTCAGTCTTCTGCAGGCAAGCCAGCTCTCCAGCCTCCGTGCACAAGAGTAGGAAAGAGGAACTGCTACCATGTTGCCCTCTTCCCTGTAGACTGCCATCGCTGTCATGTCAAACAATAGGGACTTGTGAGAATCTTTGTGCCTCTTTAAAAATTTTAAAAGTTTAACTGTGACAGAGGGAAATAGAGAGAGGGAAGGAGGGAGTCAAGAGAGAATGAGTGCGCCAGGGCCTCCAGCCACTGCAAAGGAACTCCAGATGCGTGTGCCACCATGGGCATCTGTCTTACATGGGACTTGGAGACTCGAACCTGGTTCCTTAAGCTTCACAGGCAAGCGCCTCAGCCATCTTTTAAGCCATCTCTCCAGCCCACTTTATGCTTTTCTGAGGGGAAGGGGCTTGCAGCTATATTAACAGTGTATGTTTATTGATCAATGTGTTATATCTGTTATATAGAGGCATGAGCTCATAGATTGTTGCAAATAATTTCCTCTTCTAGTACTTCCTGGAAAATTGCAATAACTGAAAAAAAAAAAAAAGAAACAAAATAACTGTAGAAGTCAGAAACAAGCTATCTTCCCCCACTGTGTGTGTGTACTGCCCTGAAATGTGCCAGCTGAACCCACAAATCCTTTACCTTGACATCCCCCTTTCCCATTGCCTTTTGTCCCCAGTCCCTCGTCCTGAATTGAGTTGATCACATCACCAAATGCGTGCACCCCGGTGACAAGATTCATGAACCCACAGTCCCCCATGTATTTGACACAGCTCCCCCCATTCACTGAGCCACGAGGAGCATGGCCTGGCAAAAAGAATCTCAGAACCAGAGGCGTGACCGGGGATTCGAGAGGACCCTTCGAGGTCTCACTCCCTCAGAGAGCCCTGTCCCGCGGCTTGTGCGGCAGCCACAGAGGTAGGGGAGGGGGGCGGAGAGGCGTCCTTCTAGAAGAGTTCAGGCCGCGTCCCTATTCCTGCTGTGCCATTTTGTTTTATGCCGAAGCACTCTGGGAAGGGAGCTTCTTGGGCTTGCCAGTTGCCAACCGCTTGCTTTGCTGTTCCTCCCGATAGAAGTATAATATTTGCATAACATAACTCAGGAACAATGCGTATCTGGAGGCTGCCTTTGACCAGAGCCCGGCTGGTGTTGGTGCACAAAGAACTTATTAGCCGCCCATAAGGAGGCCTGATGGGAGGTAGCTCCGCTCCCCCTGTGGCAAGCAGGGGCCTGGTCCGGAGGCCCTCCTGGTTAATGAGCATCACTCATTGGCCCCCACGGAGAGAGGGACTCCAGCAATTGGGGCTGTGTAACTCAAGTTACTACAAAGCTTGCCTAGCATGTATGAAGGCCTGGGTTCAGTCCGCAGCAGCAGTGTACAAACCCAGCGTGGCGGCACACACACACCTATGGTGGAGGAGGTAATGGCACGAAGATCAAAAGTTCGAGGTTGGGCTGGAGAGATGGCTTAGTGGTTAAGGCGTTTGCTGGCAAAGCCAAAGGACCCAGGTTCGATTCCCCAGGACCCACATAAAACAGATGCACAAAGGGTTGCATGCGTCTGGAGTTCCTTTGCAGTGGCTAGAGGCCCTGGCGCGCCCATTGTCTCTCTTAAATAAATAAACAAAATATATTTTTAAAAATGTTTCCATGGTCATCGGTGACAACATTGTTTTGGAGGATTGATGAGACTCTGACTGAAAAAAAAAAATCTAAAAATATTATATACCATGTAAAAATATTGCCAAAAAAATAATAAAGACAGAAGAAAGGGGCTTTTAGGAGGCCCCAAAGGTTCCCAGCACACTTAGTGGGTTTTTTGTCGACCTACCTCCCCTATGTCTTCCTCAACCATCCTTCCCAGGTCAGGGCTTCTTCGGGGTGGAGAGAGATCCGTGACTGAAAGAAAGAATTAGCCTTGGCTCGGGCACCCACTATTCCTCTTAGTCTTTGCAAGATCCTCAGAGTAACTCTTGCAAGAGGCCTCAGATGGACTCTCAGAACGCACCTGGGCACTTGGTAAGGAGAGGCTGGCACCCAGGCGAAGCCTTAGACCTTCTTGCCTAGATGGGAGGCAGCTGTGTTTTCCTCCTGGAACCGGAACTGTGAAATAGGGTGACCCCCAACCCAAAGTATGTGCAGCCTCATTTCCCCGAAATTGCGTCAGGTCATGGTGACCATGAAGCAGGTGGGCCTTAAGTGTTGAGGCCAGGGAGGGAACACCCGGAGGCCTGTCGGAAATGCTTAGCTCAGCTCGGCTCAACCTGCCGATTTCGTTGGAGGACACTTCGCATCTCACAAGGCTCGCCCCTTGGTTGAGGGGTCGTCCTAGCAGGGTGCCCAGCAGCGCGACGTGCAGCGTCTCTGGAAAGCTCTGGTGCTAAAGTTCTCCCGCGTGATGTGCACGCCTTGCACTCCCAGGTGCCCGGGGCTGCCACGTGGGCTCTGTCAGGAAACGAACAGGCAGCGTGGCCAGCATCTCCCAGGTCCGTCACGTTTTATGGACGAGCCAGGGATGGCGGGCCAGTCTTCCCTGCGCTCAGCTGTCAGCCTGTGTGCAAGCTCAGCATATCTCCTGGGCCTGGCCGGCGACCGAGCTGCAACTGCATGTGCCTATACAAGCCCGGCGACTTGAGCCTTGCTTTAATTAGTCCCCATGTACCCCCCAGGCAAGGGCTTGTGCAGTACTGGTCCACAACTCCTTCACCCCAAACACCAGAACCTATCAAACAAAGTGTTTACTTCTGGTTATGAGATACAGTTGTGTGTGTGTGTGTGTGTGTGTGTGTGTGTGTGTGTGTGCCTGTACTTAATCCTCTCTCTCTTTTATTTTTTTTTATTTACTGCCTTAACATTGTTATACTCTACAGTTTTGTTTTCTTTTTCCTAATAAAGTGAGAATTCCATGTTCCCGAAATTAAACCTGTTAACTTCAGACCAGGAGCTTTAAAGCAGAAATTCTCCCAACCCCTCTGCCCCTATACAAAACTGCAAACAAATAAAAAGCAATAACGAAAGAGGAGGAACAAGCTCTCTTGGCCCAGAGTGATTATGTAATTCTGCAGATGTCTTCCCGGCCACAGGATACTAGGCAGGAGCAAATTAAGTGATTAGTTAAAAAAAAAAAAAAAATGCAGAGGGAATGGGGGCGGGGGAGCCCAAGGGTGTGAAGGGAGAGAAAAGCTGCCTTCCTGGCTGTTTCCTCTATGACTGTACAGAGGAGAACGGCTAAGAAATGATACTTGAAGTTATATTTATTATTGTAAGAGGGGTATGAGATTTCTAGGCAGGAATGATGGATGACAACTTAAATTTGTGTCCAGGGAATGAAGGTGAACTGTGACAGAGTTATTTATCTTGGGAATGGAGGTTAGGGTCAGCCCAGGCTGGGTGCCCGAAGGCACAAGACATTGACAAATTTATCCTGCAGGCCGTATCTGAAGCCCTTTGTTTTGGATCCTGGCTACTGACTAAGTGACCCTCATCCTTCATGTTGCCAGTGCGTGAGGGATGCGGGGAGTGCCAGCGGGCCCCCTTCTCCCCCTGCCGCCCCCACCCCGGGGCTCCCTGCTACTAATTCTTGTCATTCACTCTGCTGACAGGCACCAAGCCCAAACTATTCCCAGTCCTGAAAGGGAAGGTTCAAATATTTATTTCGGCTCATAATGGCCTCCCTGATTTACTGCAGGGTCATTTTTTCACCATTGCCTTTGTCGTTCGCAGGTCACTGGAAGGACTGGGCGCATTCACAAGCCTGGAAGAGCTCATCTTGGACAACAATCTGCTCGGGGATGACCTCGTGTTGCCAGGGTTACCCCAGCTGCACACCTTAACCCTCAACAAAAACCAAATATCCTTTCTTCTACTGGTCCTTGCCCCTCCCCCAGGAGACACCCCCCCAAACACACACACACACACACACACACACACACACACACACACACACACACACACTTGCAGCCCAACACCACAGCGGTCCCCCTCCTGCCATTCCCTATCCCCAGTGCCTGCAAAGAAAAAGGAAAATACCTGCAAAATGTCAAATGAGTTTTATGTGTCAGCTAAATTAAAGTATGTGAAATACAGTCCGTGGACAGACAAAGCGTTCTGTCTTCTGGCACTCGGGACACTTCAGAGTAATTTATTATAGGTCATTCATAAATGAAATGCACCATTATATCTTCCTGTTGCTCCATTTTAGTGGAGAGATCTAAGTTATGGCTGCGAAGAAATCTTTTTTAATAGATAAAAATAGAGAAAGAAAATAATGTCAGGGCTGGCAAGGAGGCAAAGCTACTTGTGTGTGTTGTGCTTGGGCTTGTGTGGGAGGGCGACCTCTGGTGGCCAGTAGCGGGTAGTGCCACTAAGCAAACTGCCTTCTAAGGTTTCTGGAAGGCTCTGGTGCCAAGTGGGAGGAAGCAGTCCTGCTCAGAGGGAGAAGCGGGAGGAGAGAGCTGAGGTGGAAAGAGAGTTGTGGAGGTCAGTCTTGGCTTTGCAGTCTCTGTTAATACTATTCTGGGCTGCCTTGAGAGGTCTAGGGGCGATGCTGTGGGTTGTGGCTTCCTTTGTGTACGTTTAGTCTGTCCCAGCCTCAGATGGCATGTTGGGACTAAAGTGCTCTGGGGTCTATGGAGAGGATGAATCATGGAGGGCCGCTCTTGCAGCATAAGGTACCTCCATGGCCTCTCTGTTGTTACAGGTAAGGGCTGCCATCTGCTAGAATGCTCTGGTACTGCCTGGTGGAGTTGGTATTCTATAAATATCTGTGTGGTAAACAACTTAACCATTATGCCAATTGTCTCACCGTTGACACTCGTAAGCATTAGGCACTGTACTGAATACTTTAAGCACAGTATATATATTTTTTTTCATCCTCACCTCACCTGGTGAGAATTTGTGTGTGTTTTTTTTTCCCCCCATTTATCTAGACTTGAAAAGAAGTGAGGTGAAAGGCTCCCAGTGAGACAGCAAACAAGATGGGGTTCTCGCATTCAGGCTCAACCTTGATTCGAGTCAACAGTCTTTCCGTCCAAGGTACAGCTTTGGATGTCAATCCAGTTGCCTCGCTTTTACTGATGAAAGATTGGAGTCCTAACGTAGTTAATTCAGTTGCTCAATCCACACAGCAAAGAAAAAAGAAAGGGCACAAGAATAGTCCCTCCTGGTTATAATTTAAAATCAGATCTGCATATTGAATTTAACATCTATGTTTATGTCAGTATCTAAGATCATTTGAAAAAAAAAAAACCCGTTGATTAGCTTTTACTTACCCTGTAAGCCATAACTTACTATTTTCTTTATTCTGTAAAATATTGTCTCAGTCAGCTCTTAACCACTATGACAGAATACTGTAGACTGGGAAACAGCAAACACACATTTATTTCTCATAGACTGGAGGCTGGCAGTCGGAGAGCAGGCACCAGCACGGAAGGTTTCTTGATGATGGTCCCCTTTTGTATTGTCAGAGGACGGCAGGAAGAAGGGAATGAGGTAGAGAAGGAAGAGGGAGAAGAGAGGAGAAGAGAGGGGAGGAGGGAAGATTAGAGGGGAGGAAACAAGAATCATATCTCTCCTTATCAGTATATCAATCCCATCATGTGGGTTCTACCCTTAAGATTTAGTAGACTAGAACAGAACTAAGGGTGTCAACATGTGAATTTTGAGGGAGGGGCATAATAAGCCTTCAGTGCTAAGCCAATGTACTTCAGAGGTCAGCATTAGTAGGCACTTTAAGGGAAGTAGAGGAAGAAAGTTTGTGAGCGTATTCTATGTCATAGTGAGATTTGATGTTTTCTTTCTTCTATTCTCTGATCTACCAACCTGTTCAGTGGTTATTTGAAAATCTATTGTATTCTGCATGTCCTGTGTCCTACCTGGTTGGCTTAGGTGATCAGTTATACAATATCCTCAAGTTATTCTAGGTAGAAGGCTTTTATTAGACTAGAAATGAGATGACCTAGTTTGTCCCTTGGGTCTCAATGCTCATATCCCATGTCCCGTGTCACTATAGGGTACTACCGCCTGTGGGCTTAGGTTACTGTGTCAACTTAATTATATTTCGTTTTAATTGTGTCTATGTGGCTTTGGACAAGTCATCTTCTGATAACCTGTTACTCATGGTTTATGAGGCAAACCCAACATACTGGCCTTTTTTATGCGAGAGAGATAGAGAGGGAGGGAGAGAATTGGTGTGTCAGGGCCTCCAGCCACTGTAATAGAACTCCAGATATGTGCGCCACCTAGTGTGCATGTGAGAACTTGCACACTTGGGTCACCTTGCTTATATGGGATTTGGAGAGTCAAACATGGGTCCTTAGGCTTTTTTAGACAAGCGCCTTAAGCATTAAGCCATATCCCCTGTTCCTCATTTTTGAAGAAATTAGTTGGATTGGGTGATGGTGTATTGTCTTTAGTGTTGAGAACAGAGATTAAGTAGGCCTCTGCTGAGATATTGTCTGTGTGCTTGATTGTGTCTCTTTCCTAGTCTGTGCTTAACTTCCTTGAACTATTGTGGTCCCGCAGAGAAGGTAAGGAGGCCAGCCTGCAGAAGCCTTCTGTAGTTGCAAACCTGATTAAATCAATGCACTTACAGTCCACTTTATCACCGGTGGATATGGATGCCAAGTGTTGGCCCTCTCAGGATGCTGTGTGACTTAGTCTTCTCTTCTTCTCTGGTCTACTAGTATGCTCTTGAAGATCAATTTTCCCACCTACTTGATATAAATGTCACAGACATCATTGCTTGCTATCCTTTTATCCTTGCACTCTGATGCACTTGCACTACTGACTCAGCCTACCTGTAAAAAATGCTCCAGGCTTTTGAATAATTACTAGGATTCATGTTGCTGTTACTACCCCATGAAATACCTTAGGCCAAGGCTCTATCATATAGCTTTCTTCAACATAATAGCCTAGCAGAAAACTTAGTAGTTAAAGCAATGTTTTATGTTTCAACATTGATATGGGTTAAGCATATGGCTAGGGCTTAGTTGGGTGGTTATTCTGCTGGTCTTACTTTGTGTTATTTGGGCAAATCTTTTTATGAGTTTTGGCCGGTGCTAGATGAAGTAAAGTGGCCTTATTCATATGTCTAGATGTGGCAGCTCCCTTCTCATTACTGGGATAAAATACTCAACCAGAAGCCACTTATGGTTTAAAAAAAAAGTTTATTTTAGTTGATGGTTTTGTGGGGATGTTTCATCATGGCAGGGAAAACATGGCACATGCAGACAGATGAGCGTCACATCTTTTCATCAGCAGGGTAGAAGGAGAAAGAGTAAGCTACTGGCACTGGCATGGGGGGTTAGACTATAAAACCCTAAGGCCTGCCCCTAGTGACACACCTTCTTGAGCAAGGCTTCACCTCCCAAAGGCTCCTCCACGTGGGGATCAGGTGTGAGACTTAAACACAAACTCATGAGGCTATGAGATACATTTTACATTCAAACCACCACATTAGAGTTTAGTGTTGGTTGTAGGTTGAACTATGCTTTAACAGGCTTCATAAGCCATATAGCATGGAAGGATTGTCCCAGGGCCTCTGGGTTACTTGTGTCATGAAAGAAAGTTCAGTACTAGAGGTTGAACAAATGTGGGTTGGGGGGTCCTGTGGTCCTGAGCTACTATCATGCTTTCTCCACCTTGATTAATGCAAGTCAGGAACCTAGAGAAATCTTTCTTCCTTAATGTTGATTCTGGAAAGGATTTTGTCATGGCAAGGGGGGAAGTACCTAATATATTGCTGTCAGCTGAATTACTTTTATTTATTTATTTATTTGCAATCAGAGAAAGAGAGAAGAGAAGAAAAGAGGAGAGGAGAGGAGAGGAGAGGAGAGGAGAGGAGAGGAGAGGAGAAGAGAGGAGATAGATAGAATGGGCACAAGACTCTGGGAACTTGGATCATCGGTTTCTTTTGTCCTTGAAGAAGATCTGTTGTGTAGTGGTTAAGAATAGTAGGTTCAGAAGCTAGGCTTCCCAGACTTCTGTCTAATACTTATTGCATGACCATGGGCAAGTTACTTGGCATCTCTATACTTTGATTTCTTTGGCAAAATGGGGACTGAATTGCACCCACCGCATAGGTTGGTTTGTGGGGCTTACTAAATATCTTCCTCAGTATGACATTCCACATAATAGAGTGCCATGTCAGGAATGATGTATTGTCTTGCTGTAGAATTATGAGAATCTCACTGATCTAAAGTAAGTAAAACCAAGGACAGAGTATATTTCTTAGATTTTTAGAGTTTAATATTATCCTGAGTTCCTTCCATGACTTGGGTCCCATTGATAAATGATTTTTCCCATTTTTATAAAAAAAGCTAAGTGGGTCTAAGTTTTGAAAGCCGTGTAGATTATGAATGGTGGCACTCAGTGTAGAACACAGGTAGGCTGGTTTCCATCACCTACTTCTAAACTCACAGGCAAATCAGTCACTATGCAAGAAGAGTTGACTGTCTATCACTGCTACAGCATGGCCCTGGTCCTCGCAGTGGCCACAGGGAGTGTGCTCATAGAAGAGATTCCAGAAGGATCTGGCAAATTTGTTGTCAGTTCACCAACTAGTGCCCCCATTCCCATCCGCACACCCCCTCCTTGGCCTCCTCTTTGTTCTACTTGGGTTCATCCTTCGGCTTTGATGTCATGTCCTGGTACATCTGAAAGCCCCGTTGTTTCAGGCCACCTCTTCATCTCTTCAGCACAGGTAGCACACTTATCCCCTTTTCCACTGTTTCCTTTAGACTGGCAAAGTAGGCACTGGCCATGGACTTCAAACATCCCCTGCCCTCCACAGAGATTTCCATCCTGTCTTCGTGGACCATGTACAATCCATCCCTGGATTTCCCACCAGGAGCAATGAGGGGATGGTTTAAGCCACATCATACATGCACACTCCATTCCAAGTAAGAGACCCATTGAAAATTCTCAAGACATGTAGACATGTTTGGTGCAATCAAATGATGCCCTCCCACCTTCTCTTTTATAAGATGAGTTCACTGGAACTTATTATTTATGGTCTGTCTTCTTATTTGTATCAGCATGTGCGTTAAGGAGACAAAGGGTTTGGATCTGGCATGAGCAAGGAGGAAGAATAGTGCCATTTCTTAACTTAGTGGAGCAGGGTAGGGAGACCGCTGTGCTGAGTCAGAAAGCCAGACTTGAGTTTGGAGAGCAGCCGACTGTCATCCTGGAGAAGTCTCAGGACCCTTGGTTTCTCTACAAAATTGGTACTGTCATGCATACTCCAGAATATTGTTGAGAGGCGCAAACAGAGTAATCTATGGCAAGTCATTTTTGTCAGCACCTAAAGACTTTCGCAACTTCTTGGTACGTAATTTGACTTAAATTTCTCAGCACATTTGGATGAAACCTCAGCGCTTTTGACCCAAGCCTGAGTTGGAAGTATCTGAGATGGAGAGCGCAGCTGGATGGCAGTATATGGTCTCCCCCTCAAAACATATTAGAATCATCATTTCCCAAGGTTTTAATTTCTCGTTTTGGTGTTAGGAAATTGTGCCACTTTCCCCCTAGAAATACAGCTTCTCTAGGACCTAGATTTGAGCATTTGAGACTCTGGCCCAGTGACATTTCGCCCCACTCTTTCTTAATCCTTTTCCAGATATGAAAAGACTTCTGATCTGTGCATCTATCAAAATGTGCTAATATGCCATAATGCTTTATCCTTAGCTGTTAAGAAATCCGGTGTTAGGATTAGCACTGGTCAAAATTCTCCCAGTGGTTATAAAAGCTGACCTTAGACCTGGAGTTGAGCCCAAAGAGGAGGAGTCCCTATTCTCACCTGGGAAACCACTTGCGACCTGTGAGACAGGATAGCGTGCACCCCGGGGAGGCTCCCTTCCTGGCTGCTGTTCTAAACTTGCAAGGTAAGGCAGTGCTTTGATCTTCTGTCCTCCCCACAAAAGTCTCCCTTGGCAAGCCCAGCCATGACCGCTGGGCTCCATGATAACTTTCTGTAGACAGTACCCTCCCCCCCACCACAAAAAAAAAAAAATGCGAACACCAAGTTCTCTGAAGGAGAGTTGATGAGGGAAACCAGGTGTATGCTGAGAAGCCAGCTGGGGAGAGTTGAAATGGGGCCATGTAGTTTCAGACCGTAGGAAAGCAAGAAGAGGCGTCCTGTGGAGCAGCCCTGCCTGAATCTGTTTCCACTTCCACGGTCTTAGTTAGCCAGATACACAAGGTTTCCTTCAGTCACTGCCTCTCGTTTAATTTTCCACGCAACTCGACGAACAGGAATGTGACAAGTTCTGTCTCAGCTCATAATCAGGCAAGACAGGGCTGTTTTTGTCCCCGCTGACCCAGGAGGTGGAGGGGCCAATTAAGTCCTCCTCCTATTTCATCTTCTGGTCTTGGAAGTCACGTGCAGATGAAGGGCTGGCCTTGAGCACGCTGGGAACACTGTTGGGTCTTCGTGTCTGCTGGGGATTTGGGGGGAAAACTGCCTGGCTCAGTCTGATAGATCACTTAGGTTGTTGAAAGGCTTAGAACGAGGGAGCTTCTACCACACAAAAATCCTAAATGAGGCTGTTGGAGTATGCTTTGGGTTTGTGGGCACGGAGAGCTGAAGCTTGTTAGAGCTGGAAGACTCTCTATGCCTAGGAAGTTCCCATGACCAGGACATTTAAATGATCTCCTCTCCAAGGCTCACTTTCAGAGGCAGGCCTGGCTTTCACGAAGTATGAAACTTAGTTAACTGGAAGGACCCCTTTTAACAGCAAAAAGGTAGCATTTATGACAGCAAATTAGGTATTAAAGGGTTGCTTATGGACTAGAGCATATAGCTCAGTGGTAGAGTGCGTGCCTAACATTGGCAAGGCCTGCAAGGAAAAAATAAAATAAAAAAGAGAACAGAAAAAAGAATGAGGAGGAGAATATTCCTTTGGAATAACAATGTATCAAAGTAGCCAGGTGTGGCGGCGCACGCCTTTAATCCCAGGCCCTCGGGAGGCAAGGGTAGGAGCATCGCCATGAGTTCGAGGCCACCCTGAGACTACATAGTGAATTCCAGGATAGCCTGGGATAGAGCAAAACCCTACCTTGAAAACAGACAACAACAAATACACACACACACACACACACACACACACACACACACACACACACATCAAAGCAAATAATTTAAAAATATTTTTTGACAATTTTATATAAGCACATGGTGTTTTGATTACTCTTCTCTCCCCACCCCCCCACCCCCATGACTCCTACTGACCCAACTCTTTCTTCCCAACTAACCCTCTTCCTACTGACTTTAGTTATGGTTGCTTGCATGAGCGTACGGGCCACTTGCCAGTGGGTACACCACTGAAGAATATAACTCACCCTCCCCTAGCAACCATGAGCGGCCGATAGCTGTTGGGAGGAGCGCAGGCTCATGAGTTCTTCCCCCACCCACGATGACATGTTCATGAGCAAAATCTTGCACAGAAACCCACGGCTACCGTGACGGCATGAGCGTACTGGCCCGAGAGGGCATTCCGCTGTGCTCCTCCTCTCCCTCCAGATCTTAACATTCTATCTGAGATTCTGTCGCCTTCTGTAATGTTCCCTGAGCCGTGGAGGGGACAAAATAGAGGTCCTCTTTAGGACAGAGCTCCTGGCAGTTGCCAGGTCCCAGCACTTTTGGCAGCTGGGCATCTCTGAAGTCACCTCTGACCACTCTGAAGCCACTCTTAAAAGACCAAGTCGACGAACGTGTTTAAAGCAAGGGCGCACTGGATAATACCCGCCCGAATCGAGACGTTCCTCATGCGAATTCCCTTACGCCCTCATGGCACGATGAACTTTGTAGAGGGGGTAGAAAGACATGGCCATCTTTTAGTATGACCGTAGATGAATTTTTATGTTCAGTAGTCCAGAAGTATTTTTGTCTCACCACTGCTACGGTTTAGATAAAGGCCCCGTAAAAATTCATGTTGAGCTTTAAAGAGGTGGTGGAAGTTTCATGAGCAGGGTTTAACTGGGAGGGGGGTTATCCTTAGGTCATGGGGGACCTTTCCTTGAAGGTGATTGTAAGGCTGCAGCTTCTGGTCTATTCTCTCTTTGCTTCCTGCTTCATGAAGGCAGGAATTTGCTCCTTCACGCCCCCCACTACTTCTACGTAACACATTCATCAGAGCTCCATAGCAGTGGGTCTACCCAACCTTTGACCCCTCAGAACTGTGATGAAAATAAACCTTGTCCCTCTATATGTTAGTTATCTCAGGTAGTTAATTACCATGATGGCATGTTGATTTATACCACCATCTGTTTTTGGAAATTTCACATATATATTTTGAATATTTTATTTTACTTGAGAGACAGACAGACTTATACACACAAATCCACACACACATACACACACATACACAGGGAAGAGAGAGAGAGAGAGAGCGGGAGGGAGAGGGAGAGACTGGGCATGCCAGGGTTTCCAGCCACTGCCAACAAAGTCCAGATGCCTGTACCCCCTTGTGCATCTGGCCTATGTGGGTCCCCGGGGAATTTATCCTGGGTCTATAAGCTTTGCAGACAAGTGCCGTAACCACTAAGCTTTCTCTCCAGCATCACCATTATATTTTTTTGATAAAGCTTTTAAGATTATTAAGTTTTGGAGAGAATCTGACACATTTGTTTCATATGAGCTATGTAACAAAACTTCAAGTTACTGACGTGTGTACGCATGTACGCGTGTGTACATACTTGTGATGAACAACTTAAAGGGTCTTCAAGCTGATGGGCTCGTTAGTCATCATGCCATCATTTTTGTGTTGGTCCTGACAGGTCAGAATCAGCTGACCAATAGCCATTCACACTGGCCCCATATTTGGTAACAACCTACACAGATGTGACTGTAAGCTATACAAATATACCCCAACTGAGTCACAAAATGCCACTCAAGTCCCCCGGAGCCAGACCCATATAGGGTTGAATAGTCAGTCCTGTTTGTCCTTAAGGGCAAATGGGATGGAGAGAGACAATAATTTTAATAGGTTAAGTAACCTCCTTTTTGCAAATTTTATAGAACTACGTGGTTTCATGTGACTATGTGAAAAGGACCCTTCCTAAGCCTCAGAAAGCATTCTGTACAAGCAAGGATTCCTTCCCACAAAATCCTTATTAGCTTTATGTAAGAGCTACGTAAGAAGATGTGCTTGGATTAGAGGAGGCTTATTTATCCAGATCGTGGGGTGTTAAGCTTCCTCTCCCATCCCTTCGCCTTTCCCCTTCTATAGCAGGGACTATGAAACACACTAATATAGAACCTTCTGGGAATGTTGAAATTTCCCTAGAATTCCTCATTGTCCTTTTAAATGGTTAGACTTGAGTGACTCTCTCCAAGAGTGTGGTGATTGAACTTAAAAGAGGTTCATGATGGCGCCTTGTCTTCAGTGATGAAATACGGTATTTTATTCCTAGCTATTGATCTCTGGTACCTCCCTGGTAGGATCTTGTGGTAGTTTGAATGAATGGCCTCATAGATACAGATTTAATTTTTTTTTAATTAAAATGGAATTCCAGCTTTAGCTCCTGGCAGGCAGACTGTTCTTCCTGGGGGGAGTGTCACTGAGGGCAGATTTTTGAGTCCATCCCTAAGGTGTGTCAGGTTTCAGTGTTGCCTGTGGAGCTCATTCTCCTCTGACTAGTTGATGCTAAGTACAAGGAAACCCGGGTAGCATTCCAAGATCAGGGTATGCCCTCCCAGGCAAGAGCAGCCCTTTTCTGATCCTTTTCCTCCCTCTCCCATGGCCATGTGGACCTCAGTCCTGGAATCCGTGCTCTGACCCCTGTGTGTGGTTCCTGCCCGTGATTGTGGTCTCCACTGCCTTCCCTGGCAAGGTGTCCATGCTATCTTCTGTCATTGGCCGACTCCTCTCTTCATTTACTTTGGCCATCACGGCCTCCGATCCCGACTGTCTCGTTCATCACTAGCCTGCCAGAGTGGCTCTACTCCTGAGCATGTAGCTGAAGCCAGGAGCTGGTCTGTATAGTGGGTGATGGCTAATGTCTCCCTGTGGTCTGCGATCTCCACGAATCTATGGCTCTTACATATCGGTGTGAGGTTCTCCGTGTTTGCCTTGTTTACGGAGTTGATCCCATAAGGGAATAATCTCATCATCATGTGTATTTCCTCTGTCTTTTCTTTTTTTTTTTTTTAAATTTTTTATTTATTTATTTGAGAGCGACAGACACAGAGAGAAAGACAGATAGAGGGAGAGAGAGAGAATGGGCGCGCCAGGGCCTCCAGCCTCTGCAAACGAACTCCAGACGCGTGCGCCCCCTTGTGCATCTGGCTAACGTGGGACCTGGGGAACCGAGCCTCGAACCGGGGTCCTTAGGCTTCACAGGCAAGCGCTTAACCGCTAAGCCATCTCTCCAGCCCTGTCTTTTCTTTTTAATTCTAACCTTTATAGGCTTTCTGATCACAGCATAGTCTCTCTCAGGAAATACATCTTGACACCTATTGATAGATTTCACAAAACCCATCCTAACTTTCTCCTATTTTGTTTTCCTCTTACCTATGCTCTCCTTTCCCCCGCCTCCAAACCAGGGCTTTACCACCATCAGCAAGGCCCCTGAGCAATGCTGAGCACTCCTGCAGGCTGGCAGGTTGGAAGAGGCCAATTCATGCTTGCCACCCATGGCATTCCCGTTGGTTTCAATGATAAATTCCTCCTACAAAGAGAACAACAACAACAAAAAAAAGGAGATTACATTTTTTAATGAAACCTCTGGAAATAACTTCTCATTTTTATTACTAGAAAAAAAATTAAGCTTTATGGATTTGCATATTGCAAAATATTTCACTGTGTGGAGTCTACTCTTTTATCATTAAAAAAAAAATAAAACTCTAGAGGAAAGAAACATTTGGTAAAGAAATTCAGTTCATCCATTGTTCCTCAAGTGATGCAGACTAAGCATTACCTGACAATGGAAAAATTGAACACATGTCATACAGTGGGAGTGAGAAATTAGTGATGCCCAGTGCCCGTGGTGAACTGGTTTTCAGTCCTTGGCCACAGCATAGCAGCAGGCTCAATGGACTAGTTGGTGGGGTTTGTTTTGTGATGTGGGGCTTTGCCTTTTGAGAGCCAGGAGTAGACTGGTACAGTTTGGGAGAGTTTCCAACTGTGGAATATTGGAGAGCAGATATGAAGTGTCTTCCTAGAAGGCTCATATGTGGAAGCCTTGGTCTCCAGCTGATGGTGCTGTTTGGGGAGGTTTGGCAAAGGTGAAGAGGTGGAATCATGGCTGGAATAACTCACTGGAGGTATGAGCTAGGAGAAGCATCTTGTCCTGTTCTGTATTTTCTCTATGTTTTGTGTCCTCCTTGATGTGAATAGCCTCTGCTCTATCCTTCCACTGCCATGATGTTCTGCCTTACCACATTCCCAGAAGAAATGGAACCAGGAACTGTAGACCGAACCCTCAGACACCGTGAGTCAAAGTAAAACTCCCTCCTCTTAAGTTCCTCTGCCAGGTACTATAGCGCAGTAATGGGAAACTGACTGCCAGCCTGGCCTGTGTTTCTTGTTTAGCATTCTGTTTTCTTGGATAAGGATCCTTAACCTCTCTTATTACATCACTGACTTGGAGTACCTGCTTGACCATCTGGCCAAAATGACACCGGCTCTGGAGTACCTCAGCTTGCTGGGAAATGTGGCCTGTCCCAATGAGCTGGTCAGCCTGGAAAAGGATGAAGAAGACTATAAGAGATACAGGTGAGTGTTCGTGGGGTAGGAGAAGGGCACATAGACTGTTTTGGGGGTGAGTGCCATGCTATGGTCTTTTAGAGTAAATGTTTGGTATCAGTGGACTTCACATGATATTGTTAAATTTTCTACCTTTTGCAATTATAGAGACACCATCATCTTTTGTTGATTTCATAGGAGCCAAGGAGGGTGGTCTAGGTCAAGCAAATGCTGAGAATTCTTTTTTATAATGAACCAACTAAGAGATGTTTTATGTTTTGCAAGTTTCTGTTGCACTACTGAAAATCCTGATGGTATAGATGGAGTTATGTATAATTTGTAAATGACAATGATTAGCTCTGTTCTAATAAAACTGTATTTGTAAAATTGGAGATTTGACCTATGTTGTAGCTTGCTTATTCTTGCTTCTTTATGTGAGATTTTTCCTGTGACCTGCCTTATAGTCACTTTTTGGAGGGCCACCTCTTCCCAGAAACATTTAGGGAGTCCACATACAATCCCAGGAGGGAGTTGTGCAGGCTTAGACCTCTTTGCCATGTATCTATACCTCAGCGTCTGCCTGGTTTGATGGCCTCCAAGTGACAATGCTTTTATTTCCCCCTTTATTTTCTTCTCCTCTGAAGTTTGTCATCCAAACTCACCTGTCTTAGAGTGCCTTTTTGATCTTGTCTGTTTGGTTGAACTCCACCTTTCTTCTTCATTTTAAACCCCAAGTGTCTTCCTTCTTGATTCTGGTCTAAATGTTTTTAATGATCTTTTTTGTAGGTCATAGGTTTGCTCTCTGTGATAAAAAGAAAGTGCTCATCCACACACCCACCCAAATCAGTGTGGGAGGAAGGAAGGAAGGAGGAAGGAAATACTAGGCAAGTTAGGTTCTTGGGTCATCACTTAGAAGGTCTGGGGAAAGAGGATAATGGCTTGAAAGGAATGTGTTTCTATCAGGACTCATTTCAAGCTGTGTGGTGACGCACAGAGCAATGTGGTTGTAATAGTCGTTCTGTATGAAGGCAAAGCTGTAAGAAATACTGAAGGCTAATACACACACACACACACACACACACACACACACACACACACACAAATGCCCAACACATGGACATGCGTAACACTACAGCAGAAATTCAGTTATAGTTCTAAAGAGTTTTGACTTCATTTTTTTGTTTTTAGGTTTCATCATTAAAATTTTAAGTGTTTTAGGCTGTCCTTAAGTTGAGTCAGAACAAACTGTAACCCTGCCTCACACATATTTATAAAGTCCCTTCGTCGTGATGTTCGCTTGTAACGTGATGTTACAAATTTGAATCCGAGTTCTGTCAGTAGCAACGCAGTTCATGTCTAGCAGATAAATGTGCCCATCAGTTTCTGCATCCTCACGTTCTGATTTTCTTAGAAATTTGCTTCTGGAGCCCCCTTTGTTTCATCCTTGAAGCATTTACTTTCCCGATACCGGATCTGGAAGGCTCATTTGGTATGTTTCACCTTCTGTGGTGGCTTCAATGTGAAATGCCCAGCACAGGCTCATGAGCATGAGCCCTTTGTCTTTAGCTGGTGGCACATTTTTGGGAAGACTTTGGAACCTTCAGGAGGCGGAGCCTCGCTGGAGGGTGGGTGTCCTTGTGGGCGGGCCTTGCAGCTTTACAGTGTAGTCCTCCTTCCTGTTCGCCACTCTCTGCTTACTGACCTGTAGTGAGGCCATCATCTTCCCCTGCTGCTGTGACCCCTTCCACATAGTGGTGGACTGTACTCCCTAGAACTATAAGCCAGTGAAAAACCTTACCTTTCTTAAGCTGTTTCTGTCAGCATTTGGTCATAGCAATGAATAAAGTGACTCACATACCTTCTTGAACCAAACATTTTTATAGAACTAGCTTATTCTTTTTTTTTTTTTTTTTGAGGTAGGGTCTCACTCTAGCCCAGGCTGACCTGGAATTCACTCCGAATTCTCAAGGTGGCCTTGAACTCACAGCAATCCTCCTACCTCTGCCTCCGGAGTGCTGGGATTAAAGGTGTGTGCCACCACGCCCGGCTTATCCTTTTTTTTTTTAAACTATAATTGTTCATGCATATTAATTTTACATATTAGTGGGTCTCCTTGCAATTTTCCATACAAGCATGTATTGTAGTTTGATGGCATCTACTTTCACAAGTACTCTTGCTTACCCTTCCCTCGCCCACCTCCCTCTTGTCCTCACTCTTGTTCAGTGGTCTCTCTAGTACGTGTAGGCTGCCTTTATTGTTTTAAATTCTATTTTCTACACAAGAGAGAAAACATAGGTCAGTTGTCTGTGTCTGGCTTATTTCCAATTAACATAATGACCTGTAGTTGCACTTCTTTTCCTGTAGGCATGATGAATGATTTTGTTCTTATCTGTGGCTACACAATACTCCATGAAGTGTGTGTGTCCCATCCACCTGTTTGGAGGAACCTAACCCAAAAGAGTTCATCTAGTAAACATTTTTAGTAAACTAATGGTTGTTTGAAAATTTATTTTCTGACTCATTTCTGTGGGTTTCTCTGTTTAATTCATTAAAATAATATACTTTCTATGTGTTAATGTGCATGTGTATTGTATTCACGTGTCGGTTACATGCACTCACACATTTCTATCCATTCACTTATTCATGGAGCAAAGTAATATGTATACAGAGCTGTGGATAGATAAGTTTTTATGTTTTGTTGTCTTTTTTTCCCCCTAGAATGAGAGAGGTAGCATGAAGGGGGGAATTTTCTAGTTCTAACCTGTTCTTTGTTCTCAAACAGGACAGATAAAAGCTAAATCATTCTTCTTGTTGTTTCAACTGGTCACCTTGGCAAAAATGTAAGATTCATAGTGTAATGTGAGAATATTTAATATGAAAAGATCTAATGTGGAGTAATTTTAGAGAGGGGTATCTTTTCTTTTATTATTTTTTTCTTGAGGCAAGCCCACCAGACTGGCCTTTTTTTTTAAATGTGAGAGCACAAGGGTAAGAGAGAGAAAGTTGGTGTGCCAGGGCCTCCGGTCACTGCAATCAAACCCCAGACGCGTGTGCCTCCTTGTGCGCATGTGCGACCTTACACACTTTCGTCACTGTGCATCTGGCTTGCGTGGGACCTGGAGAATCAAACGTGAGTCCTTAGGCTTTGCAGGGAAGTGCCTTAACCTCTGAGCCATCTCTCCAGGCCCTAGGAAGGGGCATCTTTGACA
Organism: Jaculus jaculus; assembly: GCF_020740685.1. NCBI lineage: Eukaryota > Metazoa > Chordata > Mammalia > Rodentia > Dipodidae > Jaculus > Jaculus jaculus. The sequence continues at coordinate 16,955,413 of NC_059119.1, forward strand.
TGGGAATGACTTGTCTAGATCACCAGTCCTTGGTGGACTCCAAGTTAACTGAGGCTTCATGATTGATTCACTTGGTAGCAACTTGACCAAACGCATCCTTGCAGGATCCTGGCAGGCATTCACTTGGCTCTAGTATTTTACAGCTCTCCGTTCCCAAGCAGCTCCAGTTCTCCACCCTGTTGATGCATTCCTTCTCATGTTTTCCTAGCTGCCTACATATCCCCATCCAGAGAACAGCTTCTAGTGGGTGAGGGCTGAGTCTTGACTCTTGAAGCCTCATCAAGACTCAGAGCATTTAGGGGCTGGGGAGATGGCTAAGAGGTTGAGACATTTGTCTGCAAAGGCAAAGGACCTCAATTCAATTCCCCAGGACCCATGTCAGCCAGATGCATAAGGGGCTACATGCGTTTGGAGTTTATTTGAAGTGGCTGGAGGCCCTGGTGTGCTGGTTCTCTCTTTATTTCTCTATTTTCTCTCTTCCCCCCTTCTTTCTCTCTTGCTTTCTCTAAATAAATAACTAAATAATTTTTTTTTAAAAAAGACTCAGAATATTGCCTGGGTGGGACTGGAAACAAGGCTCAGTGACTGTTGACTGGAGGTGGTTGGAAATTGCCCTTCATTCTGAGAGTTGAGTATTTACAGGTTGATATAGGGACCCGTGGGTACCTCTGACACCCACTGCCCATTTGGAATTGGATCCAGTTGGATGAAAACACCTGCTGGGTGACTGCCCTTCATGTTCCATCCCAGTTCTGGTTGTGGCTTATGGTCCTTTGCACAGAGCTCAGCTCCCCCCCCCCCCACGGTTCACCTGTGCATCTCTGCAGCTTGTCGTCCCCAGTTCAGGTCTGTGTGGCCGGAAGGATGTGAAGCATGGGGACCAAGAAGACTGTTCGTTCGTGTATGTATTAGACTGTGTCCACGATAGACTGGATGCCTGAGCTTGTAAAGGGCCAGCGTCACATCTAGTCGCAATCACTTTGGAAGACTCTTCAGTCATAGCCTCACAACCGCTGCAAGATCCCGACACCGTGACAGAAGTGGCAGGCAGGAGGCAGAGGCACCACACACTCACCTGTTCGCGCCACAGCATCTGATGGGGGGGGGGGGGAGCGTAGGCTTGGCTCTCTATCCCACGCACCTTGTCTTGTGCTTTAGTTTTGCACTGTTGGTTTGATAAGCACCCACCCTTGTGTTTACAAGAGAGAAACATGGGGGGCTGGAGAGGTGGCTTAGCGGTTAAGCGCTTGCCTGTGAAGCCTAAGGACCCCGGTTCGAGGCTCAGTTCCCCAGGTCCCACATTAGATGCACAAGGGGGCGCACGCGTCTGGAGTTCGTTTTCAGCAGCTGGAGGCCCTGGCGCGCCCATTCTCTCTCTATCTACCTGCCTCTTTCTCTCTTTGTCTGTCACTCTCAAATAAATAAATAAAAAATTTAAAAACAAAAAAAAGAGAAACATGGGTCAGATGCAGCTCCCGTGTGCCGTGGTCTGGAAGCAGCTTTGCTTTGTGTGTCCTGGAGTTTTTGCTTCATTGACCAGCACCCCCCCCCCAAGAAATTTTAGGGTTTCACAATATGACTTTTGAATTCCAAGTTCCTGTAGCATGTGAGTTTATAAAAAGCAGCTTGTGTGCCTCTGGTAAAGTATTTCCCTGCCCCTCCTGCTACAGCCTGTGAGGTCTACCTTCTTTCTAGCTGCTACCTAGAGCCCAATAGTAGAGTCTCTATGTAAATTTACGTGACATGTTCACTAGGAAATTGCTTAAAGAATGAATGATATTTCTACAGTTTACTGTTTTTCACTGTAAGTACATTTTCTGACAATATGTCTTCTATTAATCATTTAAGCAATAGTAAGAGCATTAAAAAAGTGTATTCAGAGGCAAGAACCCATGGTTCATTTAGTGCTGTCTAAAAAAAATTTTTTTTATTGATTGGCATCCTCTGTGGTTGTGTGATGTAATATTTATAATATGTCACCCAGCCATACATCAAAACAAGCATGTCTGTTGTTTTATTTCCATGGGAGATGTTGATTTCAAAGAGGTCAGCCCCAGTTTTAGGTCACTTTGTGGCCTACCACCAGACCAGAAATGGGAAGTGACTAGATTTATGTAGTTATTGCTGTCTGTCAAGTCTTTCCACCCCTCCCCTCCCCCATGAACACACCTCTGGCTTCCTCACTTACCCCTGTGTACCGTGTGGGATTTTCTTGGCACAATTCCTCACAGTAAAATGGGCCCATTAAATTTCTGCATGAGCATAAACATACTACTGAGCTGTTGAGCACAGCCCTGGTCCTGCTGGGGCAGGAGCGAAGCCGGACCTGGAGGTCCCTTTGCTCATTCATCAGCGCCCACTGCTGAGAAAGCCCATTGCCACAGGATAGGAGCTTAGACCTGCCCTCGGGGCTTTGGTGCGTGGACACAGCCCTGCTGTTCTGAGATGAATGTTGAATGGAAGCGAACTTGGGTCTCTTGTGGACTTCTGTACTAGCCAAAATAACAGAGCAAGTATGGGAAAGTTGGATGCTTACAATGGCCTGCTGTTGGTCTTTGCTTACAGTCCCTTTTTTGGTCATAAATTCCCCTTCCTCAGAAGAAGGTCAACAGTGGACAAATGCTGGGCTTCATCTGTCCAATAAGCTGGGCTCCAAGAGTCTGTAGCTCTTGCTCTGTTCCGGTCTCCCTCCAGGCTCTGGTTAGCTCCTCTTCCCTCCCCGGTAGGTCCCTTTCCTCTGTATTCCTTACAACTTTAAATTATTTAAGACATGGTGCTCTTTCTTTGTTCCCTGGTAGGGAGCAGCGCTGGGGCCTGCCCAGTGTCTATAGCACTTTGCAAAGGGAAGGCAAGGAGAGACCCCTCCAACTGTCCGGGCCTGCCCTGGGCTGCCACCATTTCCCACTGAATAGGAGCTGTAAAAGTTGTGGCTTATATAACTCAGCTAGCATTCCCCAGCTAATCTACAATCTGGGCTTTGAAGATCACAAGAAAGCAAAGGTCACGACCCAGAGATCAAAGTGACAGAAGCCCACAGAGTAATTGCCAGTTACCCTCTCCATCGAGGGCCAGAGACTATCCTGTGGGTGCATTGTTTGCAGGGAGACTTCAAACGTGCTGTCGGTGAACTGTGAGCAGTCAGCTGGCCCCTTCTTCGCCAGTTGTCAGGCGCATTCATTAATGCGGTAGGTGAGCTCACCTCGGCTCATTAGAGTGAGATCATTGTCATCTCCTCCAGCATCTGGAGCTGTCCCACTCACCCTATTAGTTGTTCATTACGCCTTCGTCTTTATTAGCTTTTTCTCACCGCAAGGGAGTTGGGTGAAAGTGATGTAGCAAGGAGGGACTATATGGACGCGTTCATTGTCACTCAACTTGGAGCACACATGAAGTCAAGCAAGGTGGCGTTTAAAGAAGGCTTAACTGTCATTCGGCTCTTCCCCTTCTTTGTCCAGACAGAGAAACTGAGGGGAGACCAAGACAAGCTCAAGGCCTCACATCCTGACCTCTCTCCACTACCCTGAGAAGTGTCCCAACTTTTCATCATGAAGACCTCTGCCTCTTTTAATTTTTGTCCCTATACTCTTAAGAGCTTTGGCCTCTCAAAAAAAAAAAAAAAAAAAAAAAAAAAAAAAAAGCTTTCATGCAAGCCATAGCTAACTGTTTGCTTTTATTAACCAGACACCTTTAGCAGTTAATCAGTGCTTTTGATCAACATGAGGTAACCAGTCTTGTTAAACAGAGTTGATGTAATCCAGTCCATAGCAGAGACATATGCTGTTTCATGGGCGTCCTTGCTCTGATCTGTTAAGCTTTAGGAAAGATTGCAAGCGAGGCGCAGATGATCAAGAGCCACCATCCAGGGCCTCAGCTGGGGTTTCCATAGCCTGAACCTTACCTCCCCAGTCACAGCAGGGAGCACCGAAGAGAAGCTCTGTATCCCAGTTCTCTGAAGAACTCGCAACATCGCTGGTGTTGAATACTCCTGGAGTTATAAACATGGATTTCCAGACTGACCAGCAGATCTTGAAATCCATGGGGCTGGTCTGTGGTTGTATGCTGCTGTGCGAAGTAGCCAATTCCTCTGGGGTAACATTGTAGGCAGGATAAAAGAACATCTTGCTCTTGCTTTGAGGTCTACATTAAATAAATACATAAATAAATAAATAAATAAATAAATAAATAATCAGCATTGAGATTGGAGTAGAAAAAAAACGAAACTGATTTTGGAACAGAAAAATTAAAAAAAAAAAAAGACTTGAGGCTGTTCCTTCTCTCCTCCTTTCAATTTTAGCTTTGGCTTTAAAGGAGTTAAGAAAAATGAAACCTTCTACATGTCAAGAGAAGCTCTGGGTGCAGTCTCACATTTCAGGAAAACCTGCCTCCAGACAGAGACAAATGGGTATTTAAGCACCCTCTCAGGGTCCCAGCTCTCCTTTGGATAGCCTCCTCTTCCACATCACCGCCAACGGTGTGACCCCAGCTCCCACACTTCCGAGCCCTGGGGGCTGTTCCCCAAGCCACCTTGAGAAGGTCAGGGAAATTGGACGTTGCCCTCCAGAGCTAGGGACGACGTGCGACTCCGAACTTAGACGGATCTCTTTTCATTAAGCAGTGCCCTGGCTTAACAAGCAGTTTTATAAATCTGAAGCTGTCTCTGGGTGTCGCAGGATTTATGGACGGGGGTTTCTGCCATAAAGTGGTTTATGATGGCTGCCTTCTGTGTTATTAGTAGCTGTCTCGTCCTTCAACCATTGCTGTTTGATAATAGCCTTAAAACACCCAGAATTACTTACCTGCAGGCCCCATTCCCGATAGCCCCTGTTGACAGTCTGAATAAGTTTACTGCCCTTCTGTTGTACTCTGCCTTCAAAACAAACTGATTGAACCATCAATAGCTCCTGGAAGCTGACAGAGGGATGTCATCTGGCCTGGCCCTTGTGATTGCGGGTTATCTGGGGGAGTTAACCTTCCCGCATTGTTAACTGAAATGTTTTATGTACTAGGCAACTTTAGGATACGGCTGTGATAACCCCAGTAACTGAGTCATACATCACCGTAAAGAGGAAAAAAAAAAATTTTTTTTTTTTTTTTTTTTGGTGCGACAAATAACGGCTGGATTAAATTTACAAGGGTTGAATTGATATTGTAAAAGCCTTCATTCTGTGGCCGGCTTCTCCAGGAATCTGCTCTTGTGTTTTTATGGCAAACTTGTATTGCACTTAGGGCGGAAGCTGCAAGCTTTTGACACCCTGACATGACCTAGAACAAAGGGAAATAGATCTGCCAAGACAAGGAGCATGGGACAGGCCGGTGGGGAAGCCCACTGACTTGTCACTTGGCAATAATGCTAGAGCCAGTTCCAGGCCACCAAGGAGCAGGAAAACCCAGTACATAACACCGTTTTCTGGGCTCTATACAGCCTTGGTGCTGGAGTGGGGCGTACCGTTGGCTGAACTGGGTTGGCTGTCTCATTGCACTCGTAATTCCCACACTATTATTCCTTGCGGAGTTGTTTTCACCAGGACACTAGCTCTCAGCAGGAAAGCAGCTGAAGCCGCTGCATCATCTGGGAACTTTCAGAAGCACAAATACCAGGCCTCACTCCAGATCGCCTCAGCCAGAAGCCGTGGGGATGAGGCCATCTGAGTTTTAACACACAGATGCCCACTCGGGTCTGTGCTAGATCGTAAGCTCATTGAGAGCACAGACCTTCTGTTACATCATCGCCTTACCCTCAGCACCCTGTGCAACTCCCAGGGGTGTGGTGACTCCTCGATAATTACGTGTGGCATGTGCAAATACCAGAAAAGACCACATCGCCCGAGGGCGCACTCAGACCTTGGACTGAGTGTCTGGCTAACTAGCTGGTGACCAGTGTCATGGTGTCCCTCCATTCTTTCTGGGCAAGTGGCTCCCTAGTTCGTAACCCACTCCAGTCCTCAGCATGGAAGTCAAGAAGTGAAGTCACTGGAGTGTAGGCATGACTGGCAGGCTGTGTCATGGGCTGTCTCCCTGACTATATAAAAAGAACATTCTGGAAACAGTGGCTCTTTGTCATCTACAATTTTTTAACTAGCTTAAAAGCCAGCACCTCTCTCTCTGTCTTCCTCCTTTGATTTCAGGGCTGTGATCCAAAGAGAGGTGAAATGACAATGTGCGGTCTGTTGTCATCATGGTTCCTGGCAGCCCTGTGAAGGCATCTTTCACTCCGTCATTAAACATTGGCTGCTTTTCTGATACGGATGTTGTCTTCACCTGAATATTCATCTTTTCCCACCCTACACTTAGTGGGTGTCTTTACTCCTTTGAACGTCACTCCTGACATATTGTTTCTGTCTGTACATGTCTTTATTTGAAAGAATCTGTCGTCATCAGACTTTGCCACTACAAGTAGAAGATGGAAGTTTTCTCTGACAGTCTGAGGCTGGCGAGAATTCCGCTGAGGAGTAGAGAGAACATTTGGGCCCTTCTGTGGGGCTTTCCTGAATTTCTTTTTTTATAAGGTTGGAGGTATTTGGAGGGTTGAGTGAAAGGCTTAAGGAGGAAAAGAGAGAAGGTAATAGACTGAGGCTAGAGAGGAAGGAGAGAGGAAGAGAGAGAGAGAGAGAACGACACATTGTAAAGCCTCCAGCTTTGGGGTTGGTGGTACAAGGAAAGAAATGTATGCTTCAAAGGAATTTCATAGTATTTTTATTTTAACAAAGTGCATATGAAGGTTGGTAATGGGGGCCTTTAAATTGTCTCTGGTCTCTCTCTCTTTTTTTTAAAGTGTGTATGTGTACACGTGATCCAGGATTTGAGTGCCTCTGTCTGTCCGTGCAAGTGGAGGCCAGAGGGCTACTTCCAGGGTCGTTCCTCAGGAGTGGCTTCTGCCTTCTTTGAGACAGGGCTGCTCACTGGCCTGGAGATTGTCAGTTCTGACTAGCTGGCCAGTGCACCACGGGGATCTCCCCAGTGCTCGGATTCCAAGCATGTGTCACTATGCCAGGCGTTTTTATCTGGATCCTAGAGATTGATTGTGAGGGAAGCACCTGACCAACCGAGCCATCTCTCCAGCCTCGTGTCTGGCTTTTGAGTGATCAGTCTAGCATCCCACTCAGGTGAGCATACGCGGCTACCTTATGCATGTAGGAACCCAAAGCTCCACTGGGGAGGACATTGCCAGATAATCCCTGCCCCGAGAGAAAGCTAAACTGCTTTCTTTTTTTTTGGTTTGGCTCCTTGAAAGCCCATCTGAGATGTCTCCTCCCTCCTTCTCCCCCTTAGTTTTCAGCCATTCAGTAAGAAGCATAGCCCCGCCCCCCGCCACTTTTCCTCTGGCCCACTGTATACATACCCTTTAGCATGCAGTTTCGCTGGTTTCTAATTTCTCCTGTGAATGAATGCATCTTGCCCCATTACAGCAAGAGCAGGGATTGTGTCACCATCACCCCCAGATCCCTGTGGCCCGTGGTAGGTGCTCAAGACATATTCATGGACGGCGTGTGGCTGAGTTCACTCTAAGCATGTTTCGAAGAGTGAGAAAATTAATCCTTACCTTCAAGAATCTTGTCTGGTAGCAATGAATAAAAAGCAAATCACTAGGAAGCCGGGCGTGGTGGCTCAAGCCTTTAATCCCAGCACTTGGAAGGCAGAGGTAGGAGGGTCGCCGTGAGCTCGAGGCCACCCTGAGACTCCATAGTGAACTCCAGGTCAGCCTGAGTAGAGTGAAATCCTACAAAGCAAATCACTGGGAAACAACATGTTGGCCCGGATGTTGACAGTGCATGTGAGGTGTACCAAGAAGGAGGGATGTAATGTGGGCTAGACATGAGGAGGGAATTGGCATGGGGCTTTACGGGTGAGCTAGTACTGAGGAGGAGGGTAAAGGAAGTCATGGGGTCCTCTACAGAGTGCCCATTGCTCTTGACCTAGACCTTGACCTTGACTACTCACCTTCTCCTCTGCAGCTGGTGAGGGTCTAATCACTCATCTGATTGACAAGGTTTATAGTCTTGATGGGAAACATCAGAGCTTATGACTGTCATCGATGAGGAAGGCATAGAGACCACTGTCTGTATTTTTATGTATTTAGAAACCTACACCCTGGCCAAGTATATACATCCTCTTGTCAATTCTCTAAATACCTACCAGAGGACATTTCGCCACATATGTCACCATCAGCTCATTCCTGAAGTGTACAACAAATGCCAAGGGTTATTTCAAAGGGAACAGTGGCTGCTCAGCCTTTGCTGGGCTCTCATGACCCCCCTCAAATGACCCCCTTCAAAACCAACTCCCCTTGCTTATCTTGGACAGAGATGGTCTTCACAGTTCAATATGGAAGTGACCCAAGGAAGAGGAGAATCCAGTTCTCCAAACTCTGGATTAATTCCTCCAGGAAGCACTTCTCAGACCCAGATGTTCCTTATTTCTATCCCAAGGCCATCCAGCTTATTATGGTCTAGTTTAGGGGTCCCACATGGCAAATCCAGCTTTAAGTTATATGAGAGGTAAGAGTGAGCAGGTTAGCTCCTGGGAATGGCAGTAACATCAATGGTATGCTCATACAGGTTAGTCTGACTTGAAAACCTCCCACAATAGCAAATAAGCTGGGCTGTTTTCCATCACACGGAAGAATATGCACTGGCAGGGTCCCGCTTGCCAAATCTGGAGGGGGGTGTGGGCATCTACCATCGAGTGAAGTACCATCATGACTGTATGTTTCTAAAAAAGCTGGGTCGTGTGTCTTTGAAAAATAAGAGCATTCACACTTCATAGAGAACAGTGGTTCATCGAGAACAGACGTGGATCCTTGGCCAAGATCTCCAGCCTAAAGCGCTGCTTGCATCTCTGAGGTTGCATTCTGACCTTTCCTGTCTTGTTTCTGATTCTTCTCTCGCAGGTGTTTTGTTCTGCATAAACTGCCCCACTTGAAGTTTCTGGATGCCCAGAAAGTTACCAGACAAGAACGAGAGGAGGCCTTGATCCGAGGAGCCTTCATGAAGGTGGTGAAACCTACGGTGAGCTACCTGTACCCCCTGCATCTCACACCGTTGTCCCCTCCACAGAGCCCGGCAATGTCTTCCTGTGTGTTTCCTGAGCAGGTTGGATCTCCCGCAGGCTTCTGTGTTATACACACTGCTGGGTGTACCTGTGATACACTCTGTGTAGTCAGAGCAAGTAGTGAGGTTTTACAGGTGGACCTCGGGTCTCCTTCTCTTTAGGAGCCATAAGAGAAAAAAAAATGGACATTTCTTGTTTCTGGGGTGGGTAGGATTCATCTTTCTTTCCTTTTTTCCCCCAACATAAAGTCTCACTCTAGCCCAGTCTGACCTGGAGTCTGTAGTCTCAGGGTGACCTCGAACTCACAGCGATCCTCTTACCTCTGTCTCCTGAGTGCTGAGATTAAAGGCATGTGCCACCACGCGTGGCTAGGACTGACCTTTTCCTTCAGAAGGGGCTATTCTTTCCTGCTACTGAAAGGGAGGTAGGGGGAGTCGTGGTCACCTGTCACCTATGACAGCACTCCAGGTCTCTGAGATACCGTTCACTCAGAAGACAATGGTTGGGGCACAGTGTTCCCGGGGCCGGATGTGTGCTCCCCACATACAGCTCTCCAGTGTTCATGGTGGTGGGGTCTGCTGACATCTCCTCCCGTCGGGTGAGTCCACGTGTAGGCCATGAAAGTGAACGTGGTGTTCCCCTCATGACTGCTCGGCTGAGGCAGGGGTAATTTGGATTGGGTGCTTGGGTCAAAACAGGAGGTTTCGGGCTGGAGAGATGGCTTAGCGGTTAAGCGCTTGCCTATGAAGCCTAAGGACCCCGGTTCGAGGCTCAGTTCCCCAGGTCCCACGTTAGCCAGATGCACAAGGGGGCGCACGCGTCTGGAGTTCGTTTGCAGTGGCTGGAGGCCCTGGCGTGCCCATTCTCTCTCTCTCCCTCCATCTGTCTTTCTCTCTGTGTCTGTCGCTCTCAAATAAATAAATAAAAATTTAAAAAAAATTAAAAAAAAAAAACAGGAGGTTTCAAGGATGTGTGTGTTTATCCCCTTTGGGAAAATTTGAAGGGCTTCAGTGAAGACTTGGGCATTTGCTTCATGAACCACTGTTCACCCCTTCGGGGCACCGTCACCGCCCTGGGAGACTGGGGTGCTTCATCCCTCGTGTGTTAGAAGTGCTGGCACGGGAACGCCGAAGGGCCTCTTGCTCCTCACTTAGTGCCATACAGCCCTCAGTACAGGCGTCGGAGGTGATTCAGGTGGGGGTGGAAGGGGGCTGGGAACTAAACGAAGCCGCAGCAAAGCGCAACAGTGAGACCTCTTCCATCAAGTCCTCGGCCGCCAGCAGACCTCGATCCACTTTCTCTCCCCGAATCCATGAGGTGCAGCTGATTTCCTGTTATGCTGAATAAAATTGCTAACAGTTGTGGAAATAGATGATATGGAGGGTATAATACCGGCAGATAAGTGTGTTGTTACCTGCTTCAGCATGTGGGGGATTAATTGAGTGATTCATTTCATAGCTATTAAAGTGTTAACAGTTCTCCTTATTGGAGCTCAGATTTGACATACCGTGCATGACTGACTTTAGTTATTCCAGCTTTTGCAATTCTGTCCAAATGAAGGGATTTATTTCTTGGCCTTTTTGTCTATCTCTCTTCTTCCCTCTGTATCTTCCTCCTGCTTTCGTCTCTTCCTCTCTCCTTCCCTCTGTCTTCCCTTCCCTCTCTTCTTCTCTCCTCCTTTCCCTTCCTTCCTCCCTCTTTCATTCCTTCCCTTCTTCCCTTCTTCTTTCCCTCCCTTTCTTTTTCTTTTAGAGAAAGAGAGAAAGAAGAGGAGAGAATTGCCAGGGCCTCAGCCACTACAATCAAACTCCAGACGCTTGCCCCACCTGGTGGGCATGTGCGACCTTGCGCTTGACTCACCTTTGTGCATCTGGCTAACATGGGATCTGGAGAGTTGAACATGGGTCTTTAGGCTTTGCAGGCAAGTGCCTTAACCACTAAGCAATCTCTCCAGCCCCTTTCCTCTTTTTCCTTGAGACTTCAGAGGTACTCATCATTACCCATCCCAGCAAAGTATGATGAATGAGCTCTGTGATACTGTGGATGAGAATCTGGCCACACTTCCCACGTTCCCATCATCTCCCCTGTGCCAGGTAGAGTGGTGTTCATCTTGTTCTCATTTGCTTTGGGATGGGAAGCTACGCACCACCACTGGAAAACTGCAGTACTAACTGGAACGTCCACTGGGCTTGGATGGCATACTCAAGTATGCACCTGGTTTTGTGCCAAGGCTCTGTGTGCATATATTGGTGAGCCCTTACAACTCTATAAAGTAAAAGGAAGGGTACCATTGACACCCTCTATAGATGAGGGAATTCCAGCTCAGAGCAGGTACAGGGCTGCCCATGGTCACCTGACCAGGAATACCCTAGTTGGAGTTTCATACTCTTGTCTGATCATGACTCTCAGACCCTTCTCACCCAGTTTTCTTACCCTGGGACAGTGAACCAGATATTTTACTCTGGGATCTCTTGGCACAAATCAAAACTCCCAGGAAGGTCTAAATGAAGAAGACAGGCGAAAATAGACCTGTTCCTGTTATACAGAATGGGGCTGGGGCTGGAATCCTCCATATTTTTGACAGTGATGGAGAACAGTTTCTTAAAACCTACTGGCAGCTGTTTGAGTCATTAGTGACATCACCAGCAGTGGTCTTTGAGAGTTCCCCATAAACTAGAGAATTAGCCCATGCTTTTGTGGAGGAGCCTAGTATCCTTGCTAATTGTATTAAGCTTTTAAATATCCCATTAAGAAATTGAGGTGGGGCTGGAGAAATGGCTTCTTGGTTAAGGTACTTGCCTACAAAGCCAAAGAACCCAGGTTCCATTCCCCATGATCCACATAAGGCAGATGACCAAGGAGGCACATGTGTCTGAGTTGGTTTTTGCAGTGGCTGGAGGCTCTGGCACACACCCATTCTCTCCCTCTCTTTGTACTAAATAAATCAGTATTAGAGAAGAAGAAAAAAATTAAGAGACAAAAATATCCTGACAAAGCATGGAAACCTTGAGGTTCCCTATTTATGGAGTGACATGATTTCCCCAAGTGGAGAGGTCTTTAGAAATCACTTGTTATTCAGTGAGGGAGGCATGTGGGGGCGGGGGGTACATTTGCCCAACCCCCCACAGTCCTAGTGCATCTCACCGTTGGAACCCAAACTAGAGGTGTTGAGGTTCTAGTTAGATATACTGTTTATATCACAATCCTTCAAGATCCCAAGGCTGGTTTCATATCAAACTGTAAGTGTTGGTTGAGCGGCTGGCAACTTCCTTTTGTCTGTTGTTTTTGAAGTCGTCCGGTATGTTCCCTGCAGATAGAAAGAGGCCAAATGAGCTCTTTGCTGAATTAATAAATTGGCGCTCCAAAGAGGTGGCTTCTTGCCTGTTCACTGTGCACAGCCTGTGTTTGGTTCCCATGCAGGTTTGTGTGTACACTTCCCTTCTCTGTGCATACATACACATGCATGTTCCGAGAGGCATGTGTACCCCCCAGAGTTGACTTCTAAGTGAAGAGCAATTTCCTTCCTACGAATACTGCGTACTCTCGGTGAAGACCTATTTTTCATAACAGAATTGGAATCTCCAGTTGGCTTCTGTCTTTTCCAAGGAGGCCATGGCCTGCGGTGCTGACTCAGCAGAGGGTTCCGGTGGCTGAGTAAGGAGGCTGTGATTCGGGGAGCTGTTTTCATTTTATTCCTGACATAAAGTATTTGGTAGAATGGAAAATGCCTCTCCAATCACAGCCCTTGCTTTTAGAGGTAGGGAACGGGCAGCCTGGGTGTTCTCAGCTGACGCAAATGCAAAATCAGGCAGGAACTTAATCAAGCCCCTATGTCACCGAGGCTTGATTTGGTACCTGGCAGGCCCTGGTGCTTGAAAGCAAGTTCTCTCTCGCTCCTGATGACATATTTTCCCCTCTGTGCCTGCCTTTTGTTGTTGGAGAGCTCTTTCCATCTGAGCTCTGATTGTTGGTTAGAAAGATGTTGTATTCATTAGGAACTGATAGCTGATGCTACAGTGGGCTCTCTAAGACTCTATCTGTGTGTGTATGTGCAAGCACGTGCGTGTGCGTGCATGCATATGTGTGCCTGTGTGTGCGTGCACGCACTTGTGTGCATGTGTAATTTTGTGTGTGTATAGTCAATGGACCTGTCACAGCTAGGATTCACTTGTCTCTCAGAATTTTAAAGCAGATACAAATCTCATGTCAAATATTGGTCATTGAGTCGTGGCCATTGTCACTGCAGAGAACATCAAGCAGCTGGATACTGGGAAGCTTGAGCCGCCCACTCCCATTAAAGGTTTCTGTGATGTCCAGACTGCGACCCCCCTCACCACACTGGGAAACACAGATCAAAGGAGAGCCACGGCCTGTCCAGGAGGGCGTATGTGGCTGCGCACACACCAGCGCCGCACATCAGAGAGGCAGCTCGACATCCCGACAGTCAGAATTGCTTAATTATGTCCTGGCTTTGTAATTATTCATCCCTGTTCTGGCAAAGAGCACAGTTGTCATTTCTTTGACATAATTATTTAAAGCTGAGCCCTCCTGTTTACCGCCGTGTGTACAAAGTTGGCTACCGAGTGTTTGCTCCCCAGAACCATAGAGAAAGCTCGGAGAGAGTGGTCACGGGGTGAGTGTGGGTGGGTGGGTGGGGGGAACAACACTGGAAGGATCATCATGCCAGTGTTGGGAAGCTTTGGCACAGGTGAGCTCTTGCCCACTTAGGTGGCCATTTCCTGGAAGATAAAGCGTGATAGCAGATGTGTCTGTACTGATACGTCACCAAAACTATGTCACGCATTCCTTTGTGCAGGCATGCCTGGCTTCCCAGCAGATGTGACTTCGTCTTTTACAAAGCTTGTGTATTCCCATGGATGTATCTTTAGGTAATCAGAAAAGGGTGTGTGAAAGAGAGAGGGAGGGAGGGAGGGAGCAAGTGTGGAGGTAGGGAGAGTGACGTGTTCAGGATTAAACTTTAGAGTACATACCTCTGCTGGAGTTCTTTTTCATCCTCAAACTGAACGTTGGAAGCCTCCTGGGTCCCGGGATCACTTGCTCCCCTGTGTGCCCTACACAGTACGGGTCCTGGCACCGCAGTCGGGTACAGGCTTCACTGGGTACCTTTAGTTTCCTCCATCAGAGTGTGCTCCGGAGTGCCCATGGAAACTCTAACAAGGTCAAGAGGAGAACAGGAATCACAGGGAAGCCGGCTCCTGTCCTGTGCCGGGATGAGAAAGTTGCCCATCTCAGGGATGCAGGGCCCATGAGGGTCGGTTCAGTCCTGCGTCTCCGCTGCCCGGCCTGCGGCAGAGGCTCCGTCTCTACCCATCACCCGCGTGAATCCCGCGCAGCCCAGTGGACTGAGACATGCGTGGCGAAGGTTGCGTATTTTTTCAATTGCATTGACATGATCATCTGCCAAAGCAGCAGAAAAGATTGTTGTCCTTAGAAAATGGGGTAAGTTAAACTTGTGGGCTGGCAGAAAAGGTTACATATTTGCTTTTCTGGAAGATTTACCCAGAGCTCCCTCATGACAGGAAGACCTAGGGCCACCATGATTACTGTACATCGCCCTTCTCGTGGGGAAACAAGAGTGTGGCCGGAAGCTGCCGCTCTCCATCAACAGGGTGTTCCCAGAGCCCTCCTTCTGTCAGAACGTTTCTGCTCATAGCAGAGCTTTTAAAAGTAATACAGGGGGCCTGGCGTGGTGGTGCATGCCTTTAATCCCAGCACTTGGGAGGCAGAGGTAGGAGAATCGCCATGAGTTCAAGGCCACCCTGAGATTCCATAGTGTATTCCAGGTCAGCCTGGGCTAGAGTGAGATCCTACCTCAAAAAACAAACAAACAAACAAACAAACAAACAAATAAAAGTAATACAGGGGGCTGGAGAGATGACTCAGCACTTAAGGCACTTGCCTGTACAACCTCATGACCTGAGTTCAGTTCCCCAATACTCACATACAGCCAGATGCACAAAGTGTTGCATGTATCTGGAGTTCATTTACAGCAGCTAGAGGCCCTGGTGTGCTTTCTCTCTCTCTCTCTCTCTCCCTCCCTCTCTCTCTCTCTCTCTCTCTCCTTCACTCTCTCTCTGCTTGCTTAGTAAAAATATAAAAAAAGTGGGCTGGAGAGATGGCTTAGTGGTTAAGCGCTTGCCTGTGAAGCCTAAGGTCCCTGGTCCGAGGCTCATTTCCCCAGGACCCACATTAGCCAGACGCACAAGGGGGTGCAGGCGTCTGGAGTTCATTTGCAGTGGCTGGAGGCCCTGGAGCGCCCATTCTCTCCCTCCCTCCCTCCCTCTTTCTCTGTCTGTCACTCCCAAATAAAAAAAAAAAAAAATATATATATATAAGTAATATAGATTTTCTTGAAATTTATAGTTAAATAAAATTTATTAGAAGATTCAAATGGAATATTTAGGACATTTGTTTGTAAAATCACTTTTATTGACAATTTAATATATTAATATATAATAATAGTTTTTTCTCAATTTTTATTAACATTTTCCATGATTATAAAAAATATCCCATGGTAATACCCTCCCTACCCCCCCTTTCCCCTTTGAAATTCCATTCTCCATCATATCCCCTCCCCATCTCGATCAGTCTCTTTTATTTTGATGTCATTATCTTTTCCTCCTCTTATGATGGTCTTGTGTAGGTAGTGTCAGGCACAGTGAGGTCATGGATATGCAAGCCATTTTGTATCTGGAGAAGCATGTTGTAAGGAGTCCTACCCTTCCTTTGACTCTTAAATTCTTTCCGCCACCTCTTCCGCATTAGACCCTGAGCCTTGGAAGGTGTGATCAAGATGTTTCTCAGTACTCCAGTCACTTCTTTCCAGCACTATGATACCTTCTGAGTCATCCCAAGGTCACTGCCACCTGAAAAGAGATTCTCTACCAAAAGTGAGAGTAGCATTAATATAAGGGTATGAACATTAAGAGAAGTGCTTACTGGGCAGTTTGATAAGCATAGTATATACATTTATCCAGACATCAGCATATGCTACACCCCTAGGGCTCATGACTACCCCTGTTTTAAGTTTACAGTATCAGGGATGTGTTTCCCCCCTTTGAGCTGGCCTCCAGTCCAATTGGAGGGCAGTTGGTTTCCACCATGACAGATGTGCCACTATTGTACCCATTGGCTCATTTGGCCTGGCTGGCCAATTATAAGGCTTGCAGTGTCCACTGTTGAGTATATTCACTGGTGGTATCTCTTTCTCCCATATAATAATAATTTGATTATGTTCCCTTCCCTTTATTCTTTTTCACCTCACTCCTGTTTCCTATCCACAAGGACCCTCCTCATTCAATATATTCCTTCTTCTGTTTTGCTATCTCGTTTTGTCTGTCCTCCGTGTCAACATGTTGCTGCCCTTAGGGGGTATCAGTACCCACTGTAGGGTCATGAATGCAACAGTCAGTCTACGTCCAGAGGACAATGTCCCAAAGTATGCCTACCCACCCTGTGGCTCTTACGTTCTTTCATACCCTTCTTCCTCACTATTCCTAGAGCCCTTGGGGAGTGTGGGAGAAGTCTTTTGCAATGTTGAACCCTGAACAACCTCTTATTTTTCTGCTTTGATGAGTTTTGAGTCTCCTCAGTGTCTGCCACCATCTCCATGGAGACAGGTTTCTGGCTAGCAGCTAGAGCAGCACTCATATTTTTTCCGTGACTAACTTCTTCAATGTTCCCTGAGCCCTGGTGGGTACGATAGAAATGACTGGTCCAGTGCTAAGTCCAGGCTCTCTCTTCTTATATTGATGAGTCTTGGGTCTCTTCAGGATTTGCTGCCATCTGTAGAAAGTTTCTCCAACCTTGAACATACACAGTGAGAAGGCTCCTTGATGTGTATAGTGTTTCTGTTGAGGCAAAGACCCCTCTGGGGTCTATGACCTTACAAGCCGTATGTTTTTAACTTGATTCTCAGTACGAGCTGTGAGTTCCTTCCTACTGAATGGGGCCTCTTATCTAGTCAAAGAGCAGTTGGTACGCCAGTAACTTATGAGCCACTACTGCACTGGAGAAACCAAGCTGAAACTGACATGGGCGCTTTCTCCGTGCCAGACAGCTGCCTGAGCGCTGGAAGCTGTCCTGTGAGCTGCTGGGGGAGAAGAGACACGGGCAGTCGGAACAAGCAGTGGGTCCCTCACTCTACATAATACATTGATTTCATCAATGATGGGGCTGCCACAAGTCGGTGTGAAGCTAAAATGAGATTTTCCTGTCTTAGCTGCCACTGGGGTTATTCTCAGACTTTAAAGAAGCTCACCCCAGTGGCTTGCTTAAAGTGCGTGTGTGTGTGTGTGTGTGTGTGTGTGTGTGTGTGTGTGTGTCAGAAATCCAAGGACAACTAAGAACATTGGTCTTCACCTCCCCCCCCTTTTTTTTGTTGTTTGGTTTTTGAGGTAGGGTCTCACTTTAGCTCAGACTGACCTGGAATTCACTATGCATTCTCAGGATGGCCTTGAACTCACGGTGATCCTCCTACCTCTGCCTCCCAAGTTCTAGGATTAAAGGCGTGCGCCACCATGCCCGGCTACCTTTCCCCTTTTTAAGACAAAGTTTCTCTGTTGATTTTGGCCAGTGTGAATGCCAGACTACCTGGTCCCTGGGCTTTGGGATTCTCCTGACTCTACTCCAGATTGCCAGAGGTATGTTGGGGTTACATACACAACTTTGGGTTCTAGGGACATGGCTGGATCCCCCTGAACAGCCCTTGGGGGCTGGGGGGGGGGCGCGCTAAGAAGGCAGAAAGTCAATGACACAGACTCTGGGAGTCAGGTGACAAACTGTAAGTGGACTCATTTATTGAGGAAAACAGACATCTCTACATACCCCTTCCCCACTTCCCATTGGTCCTTTCTTATACCCCTTCCTCACTTCCCATTGGTCTTTTCGTTATTTGGCATTGTGTTGTCCCTTTTTCATTGGCTTGTTTCTTGTGTCAGCGGTGTCCGGGTGTCTAGGCAGGGTTTAGGTTGGGTCACAGGGGAAGTAGCAGTCGCTTGTGCTGTGACCTCAGGGCCTCCTCCCAGGGACCCCCTGGCTGGGCTTCTCCTACTTAAGGACCCAGACTCCAGTTTTCAATCTGGGTACTTTAACCACTGAGCAATCTCTCCATCCCCAATTCTCTTTTAAATGCCCAACCTAGTGTTTTGCTAAATGATACCTCATTTTAAAATACAGCACGGGCTGGAGAGATGGCTTAGCGGTTAAGCGCTTGCCTGTGAAGCGTAAGGACCCCGGTTCGAGGCTCGGTTCCCCAGGTCCCACGTTAGCCAGATGCACAAGGGGGCGCACGCGTCTGGAGTTCGTTTGCAGAGGCTGGAAGCCCTGGCGTGCCCATTCTCTCTCTCTCCCTCTACCTGTCTTTCTCTCTCTGTCTGTCGCTCTCAAATAAATAAATAAATAAAAATATTAAAAAAAAATACAGCATGCCTGTCTTTGATGCCTGTCAGTCTATCCTACACCAAGTGCAAGCATATATAAGATGATCAGAAACTACCTGTAGTTTTATAACAATGACTAACATTTATTCTATATTGTACATAAATCCAGGGCCTGCCCATAAATAAATGCCGTTAACCATAAGTAGATGCAATTAAATAGGCGGTTAGCTAACACCCAGTGTCAAACACCCAAAAATATCATTTGTATTTCCTAGCTATTTCTAACTTCCCCGATTTTGTTATAATTTCATGTTTTCTTTCTGCACAGGTGTTTCTTGTCTAGAGTCATTCAAATTCTATTTTTAGTTACTTCGTAGTAACTTTTGAAGAAAGGAAAAATTTTAATTAATTTTTTTTTTTTTTTTTTTTTGGAAAATGCTTAGGCGACATGTTTAGAAACATTCTGGAAGCCAAACATTTGCAGTTTGTTTGTTTTTCTTCCTTATCCCTGACTTCACAGTTTGTCACATTTATTTGAGGGGGAGTCACTGATGGATGTTATATTACTGGTTTTTTGTTTTTGTTTTCTTTCAATGTTCTTCCAATAATGCTCTTGGGAAGCAGTTTCTAGAACCTTGGGTTTGGGTATGAGTGCATTGAGATCCAAGAAAGAAGGTGGCAAGAGCATTGTGAATGGATGGAGAGCTGAAATTCAGTAGGAGAGTGACACAGCTTGTTGCTGCTTCCGGAAGCACCCATGCACGTAGAGGAGACATGTTTCTGGTGGGACCATGCTTGCCCCTGCCCCCTGCAGCCGAGCTCTCCTCCACGCTTTGCTTCTGCAGGCTTGCTGTGCCAAGAGGGTGGTGGGAGTCAATGGCACATTTTAAACATGGAGAATGAGGGCTTGAGAGATGGCCTGGCACTTAAGGCACTTGCCTACAAAGCCAAAGGACCCAGGTTTGATTCCCCAGGACGCACATAAGCCAGATGCACAAGGGGGGGCGCATGTGTTTGCAGCGGCTGACGGCCCTAGTGTGCTCATTCCCTATCTGCCTCTCAATCTTTCTCTCTTTCAAAAGAATAAATAATAAAATTTTAAAAAATTCAAAAATGAAGAATAAAATATCCTCAGGGAACTTTGTATGGCCTTTGAAACCCTACAATTGGAGAAAGCATGGCAGAGTGCGTTTTTGTCTAAAAGAAATTACACCTTTCTCTGCCCTAGCCCATTGACCTTGGCATATAATGCTTTGGCCATTGGCATGTGAATGGATATGATAACATGCTAATTCCAGGTGAGACCTTCTATAGCACCGTTTCTCTCCACTCATTGCCCTCACACATCTGGCACTTTCTATGAAACGACATGGGAAGCACATGGAGCCTCCCCGAACCCGACCCTTAGTCTGAAGCCAAACCACTCTGCCAGCTTCAGACCCATGCAAGGCTTGTCTGAAGCCACCAGGACTGAGCCGCTGCGGCTGTAGAATCCGGACCTTCCTGTGCATATGTGTCCTGCCCTCTGATGATTGTAGGGACACCCACAATAGACACAGTTTGGGTTCAGTGAGGCGATTGTTGACTCCTGTAGGCTTTCTTGGTGATTGATTAGGACAGCCCAGTTGGTCTAAGGGCTGGCTGGCTGCCTAGTGAGACACTATTAGAGGCACAGAAAATTTCCTCGTGTTTAGTTCGGAGAGCAAGTAGCATGCAGTATGTTTTCACTAACTGTTGGATATCACAGTGCCTACTTAATAATTGCACATCTAATTGTGTCCCTAGTCTTAAATCTATGAATGAGGAAACACCCTTAGAGACACTTGACCCATTACCTAAATTTGCAGAGCAAGGAGGCTGTCAGGGTCTTCCTTGGGTCTGTCTGGGCCCCATAGTTCATGCCTTTTTTTTCTTTAGGGCTATCAGCATGCACACAGACACACACATATACATACACGCACATAAATATACCGTTCTCTTCCCTGTAAGGTCCTTTATCTTTCTTTCAAAGCATGAAGGGAAGACTTCCAGCTCTTCACCCGGCCATGAATAACCCGTATTCATCATGATTGCTGGAAGTCCCTGAGATGGAACCTTATTAGCCAGTCGTCATGTCTGTGACCTGCACACCACTGGCTTGATGTCGGCTTGCTCCATCTGGGAAGATTTTGGAGCATCTCACTTGGGTGGCTTAGATTCTTAATTTTAAACATTAAGCTAGAGATGAAAGAGGAGAGGAGAAAAGGAAAGGAAAGAAGAGAGTCAAGTTGAGCTGCCATTTTAAAGTCACCCTCACTTCAAACTAACCTTACCCCAAGTTCTGTATAGCTTTGAGGCTTAGATGGTGTGTTGGTGAGCTTGAGTCCTACATAATCTTCAAGTTTTCTTTTAAGAGAGAGCGAGACAGATAGATAAATAGAGAGAGAGTTGGCACGCCAGGGCCTCAGCCACTGCACTTGAACTCCAGGCACTCATGCCTCCTAGTGGGCATGTGTGACCTTGCGCTTGCCTCACCGTGTGTCTGGCTTATGTGGGAGCTAGAGAGTCGAACATGAGTCGTTAGGCTTTCCCAGAAAGCACCTTAACCATCAAGCCATCTTTTCAGCCCTCGTCAGTGTTTTTTCTCTCTACCTCCTACCCCATCTTCATGACTGTGAGCCCAGATGAGGAGGAGCAGGCTGGACATGCACAGCCAGCTTGTCCGTGAACAGAGAAGGGCCCTGACTGGTGTGTACGTGAAGAGAAGATCACGATGGCTCTCTCCTGGGATGGCGCCAGCATCTTGCTATGTATCTTCTGGAGTTTGAGGCTTCATGGAGCTCTGCATTGCTTGGAAAATCTCTCTGGGTTCATGGAAACATGGTATTGTAGGAATTTAACCTATGGGCAGTCAGGCCTATGTAGCAAGGAACCCTACTGAAAGGGTGGATCAGTGCTGAGCCACATTGTTGCCAGGCCACGAGGGAAAAGCTTAAGTTAATTACATGTGAACATTATGTACAAGAACGTGACAAAGGAAGGAGAAAAGGGGATGGTATGGGTACATTTTCTACTCTGTAGTTTGGGTTATTTCCAAATTGCGTGTTATTAACAGCAGGCAAGAAGAGAATAGTTTAAAGAAGATACAGAAAGTAATTCATACACTATTAGTAACGAAACAGGTATTGTGCTGCCTAACATTTCCATGTGTTTTTGTGAACTCCAAAACAAAGTCAGTGGATAGGATAAAATCGTGATAGAACTTTGGATCATCCAACTTGAGCATAGTTAAACTCTCCACAAAGTTGTAAGCAAAAATTTGAGTCTGGGAGCTGGGGAGATGGCTCACTGGGTTAAAGTGATGGTCCCACAAGTGTTATAAAGGCCTGACAAGGCCTGAGACCAACTGAATTTGAGTCCCCAATATCCATGTGAAAACCTGGGTGTGGCCATGCTCATCCACCAGACAAGTCCTGAGGGGGAGCCAGAAACTGGAGTATCAGTGGGGCTTACTGATGGGAACAGAGACAAAAGTGACATTGAGGGAGAGACTGTGTCTCCAGATAACACAGAGATGAGCAATGGAAGGTCACCGGATATTCTCTGACCTCTAGACATGCATGTGTGGGACACATGCATCTGCATACACCACACACATATCACATCACGTCACACACAATACCTCCATACATAAATATGAATGCTTGGCGTGTGGGGATCGAGCTTAGTTGTAGAGAGCCTCTTAGCATGAGGCTCCGTGTTCAATCCCCTGTACCATCTCCCCCTCCCCAAATTTAATTAATTAATATAAGTAAAAGAGCAAAGTTTCCTTGTTTGAAGATTGCTAATTTTTGATTTTTAGGGCACCATTTAGGAGAGTATCAAGCAGTTAAGGAGCTTAAGTAATGACACTTCTTTACAGAGTAGGTCCAGGGGCTGGAGAGATGGCTCAGCAGTTAAAGGCTTGCAAAGCCTGATGGACTGGGTGTGATTCCTCTGTGCACACACAAAGCCAGATGCACAAAGTAGTGCATGCCTCTGGAATTCATTTTCAGTGGCAAGAGACCCTAGCATATCCATACTCTTCTCTTCCTCTTTCTAATAAATAAACAAATAAATGGTTTTCTTAAAAAAAGAACTAAATACGTGTTTTCCCTAAGAGATTAACTCGATAAATTTGAACCCTGAGCTGCTGTCCAAGGCTCTGCACAATTCTTGGATCCAGCTCCGGAATTTGTCATCCCACGGTGGTCACCATGGAGTAGCCTTGGACGCTACCTGGTCTCTCTTTGTCACTCTGACTAGGACAAGTGACATTTCACAAGCTCGCTAGGACAGGTGTGTCCTTGTGGTCCCCAAAGGCTGGTGGCACAACTTGCTCTTTTCGTTGCTTTTCTCCTTCTTCCAGCCTTAGAGGCACAAACAGGGCAGGACTTGCCTTCAGCAGCCTTGCCACCAGGGCTCCTTCGGAGGTTAACTGAGCCAAGTTCAGTGCCATCGTCAGATCGCAAGGGTGGTCAAGGTTTTCACCAAGGACAGGGTTAGGATCATTTTATTTTTCATGTGCATCTTAAAATATGGCGGTAAGTTTGGAGGTACATTGCCTGAATGAGAACTCATTATTTCTTTTCAACAGCAAACGAATGAATGCACTCTGTCTGGGCTGCAAAGCTGTTTTGTTTTTCTTTTCTTTTTTTGGTTTTTCGAGGTAGGGTCTCACTGTAGCCCAGGCTGACCTGGAATTCACTATGAAGTTTCAGGGTGGCCTCAAACTCATGGCAATCCTCCTACCTCTGCCTCCCGAGTGCTGGGATTAAGGGCGTGTGCCACCACGCCTGGCTTTTTTTTTTTTCCTTTTTTGAAGTGGGGAATGTTAAGTGGGACTCCTGCTTAATGAAGCTTTGACTCATGAGTGACATTTACAAGTCAGTCCCCTCTTCTTGCTCTGTATAGTCGGCATTTTGGATGGTCACAGAGGCCCTTTGGCTGGGTGACCTGTCTGTCCTGTTTTATTTGGCAGATTTTTAGTCTTTTTCTTCCCCACTGCCCAGCTTTTGTTTTTGCTCTTGGTGTTTGATTCCAACAGTTGCCTCCAGCTGTTCCTTTGGGAAGGTTTAAAAATCTGAATAGAGGATCGCTATTATGCTCCAGGAAACACCTAGGATTCAGTTCTTAATTTGTACTTGGGCTGCTTTTGGGTGCTTTTTGGATGTGGTGGTTCACGTGGAGGCTGGGCCTGCTCTGAGTTTCAGGATTGCCCTGAAAATTGGAACATGGGCTGAGGGGGGAACCTTCTGTCATTTCATGTTCTACTGTGCAGGCAAGAGCTATTGTGCTTCCCCCAAGCCTGCCCTGAGGGTGACAAGGGAGACTGTGTGGCAGGAGCTCATGCTGTCTTGGGTGCGCACTCAGGATGACACACTCCTTAGCTGTGCCACTTCAAAACAGTCTGTGGGTGGCACTGCCATGTCATTGGTTGGTGTGAGTGTACATGGAGAAGGTTGTTTTGGTGCAGGGTGAAGGTGAAGGTGTATGGGAGTCAGTTCAGCGGCTATAACAAAAGGTTACAGACACAAGAGGCCTAAAGGACAGGAATTTATTTTACCATCCAAGATTAGGGTACAGATGTTGGCTCTTTTCCCAGTTTACAAAGGGCCACCTTCTCTCTCTTTATGGCCTACTCTTGTGTTGAGGAACGGAGAGAGGAAAAACAAGGATGGCTCTCCCTCTTTTTAAAAACCACAGTTCTGGGCTTGAGAGATGCCTCAGCAGTTCAGGCACTTGCCTTCAAAGCCTAAGGACCTGAGTTCGATTCCTTAGTACTCACATAAAGCCAGATGCACAAGGTGGCACGTGAGTCCGGAGTTCATTTGAAATGGCTGGAGGCCCTGGTATACCCATTCATTCCCTTTCTCTTTTAACCTCTCTTTCTCTCCCCCACGCATGGTGGCACATGTCTTTAATCCCACCACTGGAGAGGCCAAGGTAGGAGGATCACTTAGAGTTGAAGGCCAGCCTGATGCTACATAGTGAGTTCCAGGTCAGCCTTGACCAAACTAAACCAAACCAAACCAAAACAAACAACAACAGCAACAACAAAACACAATCCTATTGAATCAGAGCCTCATGTAACCTTAATTACCTTCTTATAGATACGTCCCCAGATGAGGGCGCAGTTCAGTCCATAGTAGAGGGCATTGGGCCATATCCCTCATGACTTCACTGAATTTTCTGAGATGTGTGCATCAGTGAATTAGTTCCAATGTTTTTGCTGAGGATCTGCTTTCTGACAAGAGGGACATAGGTGTCCTGTGTGAGAAGGAAAAGGAAGCCACACATTCTTGGGGAGGCCCGGGTCTCTGAATTTGAGGGTCTCCCAACATAGTGTAAGGCTTTTTTGGTTCTGTGGTAATGGTAGAGAGAGGGCTATATGGCCAAATGTAGTGTGGATGACAAAGGCGGTTCCATGGTCACAGATGACATTAGGAGAACGGGGCACAGTCCAGGTGGACGGGACAGCTGTGGGGAAGGCGCCTCACAGGCCTCAGCTCGGCAGAAGGATGCCTGGTGCAGAAATAAGCCCTTAAGCTCTTTCATTTGGGTGACCTCGGACTCAACTCTTTTAATCCTCCCCCCCCCACCCCCTGCCCCTCCGCCAACTCCCTCGGTGAATCTGGAAGTCAAGGCCAAGGTTTAGATCCTGGAATTTGTCATTGGGATCAGCCTCCTTCTGCCACAAAGTAGAAGGAAGAAAGCTGGGAGTGAAGTCGGAGGCTTGTTACATATGTCCAGAGAATATTATCTCATCATTAGAAGGGCTTTGAAGCCCAGGGTTGAGATATCAGATCTTGGGACAATGAAAAAGAAAAAATCCAAGTACTGAATTACACAAAACCACATTAAGGGGAAAAAATGATTCGGTTTAATGTGTTAAAAAAAAAATCCATCCAAGTTTTACATGCACTCTAATTTTTAGTCATGGGATGTTTGGGGAAAGATTAAGTTACAAGTGACTAGTTTCTTCCTTGTGTTCATAAAGGCCCTGCTTCCAACTTTTAGCTGGTACATTCTGAGAGGAGAAGGCCGGGGGCAAGAACGCTGCAGGGTGTGTTTGCTCAAGTAATGACGCACAGGGGGGAAGGAAAAGAGCCCCGAGAATGGGAAGATTTTCCTTCATCTCCTCCCCCCTTTCTTTGCATGCTACATGACTGTATGTGCAACTTCGCCCGTGTAACTGCTACAAACAGTTCAGTGTATAGGCCATACGTTCTCTAATGCAGTAAGATTAAGAAATAATATGCTTTGAAAGTGATTTATGAGTGTGGTTAAACTGCCAGATTTACAAAGAAATAGTTCAGATCTTGGGAAGCCTCAGGAGTCACGTCAAAAATGAACTTGACCATGATTTAAACTACTACTATTCCTACATGACATTTAATATGTATACATTGGAGGCCCATATGTCTTTAATAAAATAGCATTAAGTCTTAAATATGATATGAATGCAGCCAGTTTTTAAATTCATAACCTTTTCCACAACTCCAAAATGCTAACCAATAAGGGAGCCATCCACGCAGTAAAACATAAACCTTAGAAAATAGCTTTTTATTAAAATGGTTAGATAGTTGGCAACTGGGTTGCAATGTAATAAATACCCCAGTGCCGTGGGTTTATCAGACACTGTTTACGCTGCCAACAACTAGGACCAGACAGCTAATGATAGCGTCCCTCGTGAGAGCCGTTCTTGCTCACTGCCCTCTGGGTGTCTCATGGAGACAGAGCAGTTCTGTGCAGAACCCCTTGACAAGAAGTCCAGAGACCAGCATTCAAATCTCTCTTCACCAGTCAAAGGTCACCTTGAGAGAGTCACTCCATTTCTGTAACTTCTTACGGCTGGGTGGGTCTTGGGGACAGCAGCATCGGCCAGGTGCATGGGTGGTGATCATAAATAATGAACATTGTATGGCACATAGTAGGTGCTCAGAAAAACGAGAAATTCTTTTTATTTTATTCTATTCTATTTATTTCTTTGAAAGCGACAGAGAAAGAGGCAAAGAGAGAGAGAGAGAGAATGGGCACTCTAGGGCCTCCAGCCACTGCAAACGAACTCCAGACACATGCGCCCCCTTGTGCATCTGGCTAACGTGGGTCTTGGGGAAATCAAGCCTTGAACCAGGGTCCTTAGGCTTCACAGGCAAGCGCTTAACCACTGAGCCATCTCTCCAGCTTGGAAAATTCTTTTTAAAAATATGTTATTTTTATTTGAGACAGACAGAGAGAGAGAGAGAGAGAGAGAGAGAGAGAGAGAGAGGGAGGCAGACAGAAAGAATGGGTGCAGTGCACCTTGTAGCCACTGCAAATAAACTCTAGACATATGCGCCACCTTTTGCATCTGGCTTATGTGAGTATACTTTTCTTTTACTTTTTCTTTTTTTTAATTAATAAAAAAGTCATTGAGGCTAGGCTTTATTCAGCAGTGAAAATCTTTCTGAGTCTTAGCCCTTAGAAATGGTGAACCACCACTCTCCTAGGGAACAGTAGCAGCTTCAGGGACAGTGACTTGGAAGCTGTGTGTCCTCACCTCCCAAAGGCAGAGGCATGTCAGCAATGACACACTGGCTTCAGGACAGTGAGACAGGCTTCTCTCTGTCTTCCCTCTCCCAGAGTAGCTCTGGTGCGGAGCTTCCCAAGTACGGTGTTCCTGATATACATACTTCCTCAGTCCTTGCATGAAACCACTGGTCTGGTGGTGGTCTGTCTGTCTGTCTGTCTATGGAACTGATGAATGCTGTCCCTCCACAAAGTACCTTTGGGTAGAATTCCAGAGTTTCCCCATAGAGTTACTGTTGTTCTCTTGGAGCCTGCCTTTGAGTCTCAGGGCACAGATACATGTGTATCGTACCCAAAGACGAGAAGGCCAAGGGACCATTTCATTTCATTTTATTGTCATCTATGTCTTAAATAATATTACGATCCCACGATGGGAACTTAACGAAGAAAGCCATTCTCTGACGCCCGGCATGCTCTGCTCCCTCTTTTGCATGGTATATGAACTTAACACTCTGTTTTTCCATCTCATATTTTCATTGTTTATTTTGCATGCCTCAAGTGATTCCTTTCATGAGCTGTGCAACTCTCTGTCAAATTTAATCTAAGGACCATCAATTACCACCCCATGTTCCTTCTGTTTCTGGCTGTTAAGCTTGTGTATAAAACACTGCTACTTGTGTATCACGTGCATGTGCATGTTGGTTTTATTTAAGTTACTTAGGACCGCTGTCTGTCACCAAACCTGTTGGATCTCAGGGTATTGACCTGTGAGCAGCTTTAGGTTCTCTGTATGAATTCCAAGGTGCTAGTTTTCAAGCTGGCAGTATATTTTTTTTCTGGGTGAGGCATTGCACCTACCCAAGCCTGAGAGAATATGAGTCAGAAGGGACATTACCACCTCTTTGGAATGGGACTCCTACAGTCTTATTGGTTGGCATGGTTCTGGAAGAATGTCCTAGAATCTGCAGGCACTCCTACAAAGTATGCATTTGCCTATTAAGTTGCAGTCCAAGGGAATTACGGGTTCCCCAGAGCATCCCGAAAATTATTGACAGCATGCCTTCCCGATCAGTGTGAATGTGCCTTCAAACTGTTAGCCAAATCTTTGCATAATACCAATCATTCCACCTATAAAAGCACAAATACGTTATTGTTCTCAATAGGCAATTTAATGCAGCTTTGGGGAGGAAAAAAAGAGAAAAGAAGATTACAAGCTGGCTGATCTTGCTTTTATTTCTCTTAAATCTCTCCACACTTCTCAGGGGTTGTACTTGTTTAAAGATTGTTTGCAACTGTGCAGCCTGTGTGATTTAGAAAGCAAATCAAACCAAATACGAAGTTTTCAGCATGTGCTGCTTTTAAAGGATTTCATGAATTTATTCCAAATATATATTTCTTCCCGAGTGGCTCTAAACCTATAATCTTTTCCTTGTTACATTTCTTTCTCGGGGGGAGAGAGGCCAAGAAGGTGGCTTGGGTTTGGAGTGGAAGGTTCCTATTAACATCTACCTCCTCCTTATGTAGTATTATTTGCCGCAGAGCTATTAGGGCTAATTATTTTCAGGTTTCTATCAAAGAGGGATATTTGAGCTGACAAAAAAATGCACTTATTGGGAAGAAAAATGGCCTGTTTAAATAAGAAAGGGATCATTATCATTGACACCTTCCCTCCTCCTTCCAGTTATTTTATTAGTCTTTGTTTGGAGGAGGGGCAGGGATCCAGGGGAAATCTGCAAATTAAAGGAGGTTCTCAGGAGCTATGTACCCCCAAGAATAGAATGTACATTTTTTACATTGTTATATTTATTTATTTAAGAGAGTGGGCAGGAGAGGTGAGAGAGGCAGAGAGAGGGAGAGAGAAACGGTGTGCCTCTAACCACTGAAAGCAAACACCAGGCGCATGCGCCACCTTGTGCTTCTGGCTTTCGTGGGTACTAGAGAATCTAATCCGAGTCCTTAGGCTTTGCAGGCAAGCCTCTTAACTGCTAAGCCATCTCCTCAGCCCAGAATGTATGGTTTCTCGTCATTTTCTCACAGTCTACCTTGATTGTTCATTGGTGAGTTGGTGTCAGCTCATCATTGTCTTTCTCCTCTTAGCTATCATTTTATGACCCTTGATGTTTGATGGGAAAACTCTTGTGTGGGAAGCTTGGTGCATTAGTCAGGAAGGCCTGCATGCTATAGCAAACATCGTTCAGCTCTTGACAGCTTCGCTGATTCCAGTCCACTCAAGGCTCCTGGGTGCAGAGTGAAGAATGTGACCGTTGGTTTCCAGGATCTTTTTTAAGCTGTGATCCTTGGAGTCTCTTCTGGGTTCAGCCAGTGGGTACAGCAAGCCTTGTGGCATAAAGTATCACTCAAGATGACCCGTGGACATAGTGTCCAGGCGCACATGTGTCTTCTGCTCTTCCCATGGGCACCCGAATGGCACCCAGCCCTGGGGAGGCAGAGAAAGAAGGCTTCCTGGGGCTTGCTGGGCAGTCAGTCTAATCTAATTGGTGAGCTCCAGACCAATGCAAGACTCTGTCTCAAAAAGAGGTAGATGGAGCCGGGCGTGGTGGCGCACGCCTTTAATCCCAGCACTCGGGAGGCAGAGGAAGGAGGATCACCATGAGTTCGAGTCCACCCTAAGACTACATAGAGAATTCCAGGTCAGCCTGAGCTAAAGTGAGAACCTACTTTGTGAAACAAACAAACAAACAAAAAAATAGATGGGGGGGGGTCGGCTGGAGAGATGTCTTAGTGGTTAAGGCGCTTGTCTGCAAAGCCAAAGAACCTCAGATTGATTCCCCAGGATCTACATAAAGCCAGATGGTCAAAGGGGCACATGCATTTGGAGTTTGTTTGCAGTGGCTGGAGACCCTGGTACACCCATTCTCTCTCTCTCTTTCTCTCTGTAGGCCTCTTTCTCTCAAATAAATAAAATATTTTTAAAAAGAGATAGATGGCATTCCTGTGATTGTCCTTGCCCTCTGACTGTGTGCGCGCACACACACACACAAACACACACACACACACACTATATTTACATGTACCTTCACACTATATATACATGTACCTTCACACATACAAACATATATACACCAACATATACCCACACAGAGTGGTGGCTTGAATGTGAAATGTCTTCCATAACATCATTGTAATTGAGCCTCCTATTCAATCCCCACATGGTGGCAATTTGGGAGGCAAAGCTGGAGGAGGTGGGTGTGTCATTCCGGGCAGGCCTTACCCTGTTCTAGACCAAGCCCTCCATGCAAAGCTGGCGCCATCCAGCTGCCAATGTAGGACGTGATGGCCAGCCTCTGCTCTGCCATCTTATGACTAAACTTCCCCTCTAGCCACAATAAGTCTTTTCCTTCTACATGCTGCTTGCTTTTGGTTGAGAGTGACTTATTATTATTTTTTCCCAGTAACAAGAAAGTAACCGCTATACACACAGTGCCTACGTGTGTGTGTGCAAGTAAAAAGAAACACTGCCTGCTCTTAGGTGTCTAGATCGCAGCAGGTCCCATTTCCAAACCATTACAGCTTGATTTTAGATATGGCAAAAGAGTGTCCCAAGAGCTTGAAGTTCCCACTAATAACCGTAGGCTGAGGAAAGAGGGCCAAAGACAGAGATAAAGGGGTGACTTCAGGTAAGTGTTTCCACATGCTGGATGTGTTGCTAGGTTTGAATTTTTCTGTTGAGGAAACATGGCCCCCAGAAGCTCTATTATTATTTTTTTTTTTTTCCAGGTAGGGTCTCACTCTAGCCCAGGCTGACCTGAACTTCACTATGTAGTCGCAGGGTGGCCTTGAACTCATGCCTCCCAAGTGCTGGGATGAAAGGTGTACGCCATTACGCCCGGCTCCAGAAGCTCTTTTTAGAACAAACAGAAATACATTTCACTTTACTTTTACTCAAAAATAAGCTTCCTAGCAGAGTGAAATTGTGAGAAGTACTACAGACAGCTGGAGATCTTCAAGCCATAAAAAAAAAAATGACTGTGTTCAGACTCGCCGCTATCTCCCTCCTGTAGGGCAGGTTATCCGTCTCTGTCATGGCTAATAGCAATTTATGCTATCCATGACCACTGGGAGGAAAAAACCCTCATATTTAAAAAATGAACTGAGACAGATCTCTTCTCTATCAGGGACGAGATCATGCTAGAAGGAAGGAAGCAGACTGTCCAAGGTCATAGTTTTCTAGTCTTTACTGGGAGGTTACCATTTATTTATGATCATATCATTTAAGTTTCAAAATTAGGAGACATTCTTCTGGAGTCTTAAAATAAGAGAGAATTTGGATTGTGAGGGCAAAAGAAGCTTGTGCGGATCTTTTGTTTTTCCGGGAAAAGACAATTTTTTAGCTTTGTCAAGTTTCAATGATGATGTCACCCAGAGGATTTGATGGGAAGAAACATGGGTGATGTCTCGAGACTGGGGGTGTTTGGGGGCTGGAGAGATGGCTTAGTGGTTAAGGAGCTTGCCTGTGAAGTCTGAGGATCCAGGCTCAATTCTCCAGTACCCACGTAAGCCAGGTGCACATGGTGGTGCATGCATCTGAAGTTCGTTTGCAGTGGCTACAGGCCGTGGCATGCCCATTCTCTCTCTCTCTCTCTCTATCTCTCTCTCTCTCTCTCTCTCTCTCTCTCTTTACCTGCCTCTTTCTCTCTCCCAAAATAGATTTTTTAAAAAGTGGGGATACTTTAAAGCCAGTCTGAAGAGTAAATATTCTAGGCTCAAGCTCTAAAAGATAGTGGTTTAGTTATTTGTCAGGCTCATACTCTTGGTTCAGGTAAATGGAAATTGTCTTCTCACTTATGTCATCCCCCCCCCCAACCCAACCAGTCAAATGCTAACTCTTTGGTGGGCTACTTAATCAAACATATTCCATGATGGGCTGGAGAGATGGCTTAGCGGTTAAGCGCTTGCCTGTGAAGCCTAAGGACCCCGGTTCAAGGCTCGGTTCCCCAGGTCCCACGTTAGCCAGATGCACAAGGGGGCGCACACGTTTGGAGTTCGTTTGCAGAGGCTGGAAGCCCTGGCGCGCCCATTCTCTCTCTCTCCCTCTATCTGTCCTTCTTTCTGTGTCTGTCACTCTCAAATAAATAAATTAAAAAAAAAAACATATTCCATGGTGTATGGCCAGCCCCAGATAATACCAGCTCCAATGAATCTTATAAAAACCATTATTCTTTGGGAGAGTAAACAACTATCATTGAGAACATTTGTCAATAACATGAGCAGAAACACGAACACACAACGCTACCTCTTTCTCCTCTCATTCCACCACCAAATATCCTCAAAGAAGTCTACAGTGGGCACATCTGTGGAAGTTCTTCACTCATTTTTAACTTTCCATCAACCTAGGGCTAAGCCCCATCCGTCCATCCAACTCAGTCTCTCACCCACACACCCGTGTACCCTTCCATATATATATATTTTTTTAAGTATCTTATTTGCAAGTACAGAGGGAGAGAGAGAGAGAGAGAGAAGATGTAAGGTTCAGGAGTGACCAAGACCATGGAGGCCACTCGGAGGCAAAGATGGAAGCTTTTGTTGGAGGAAAACATGAGGGGCCAAGACTGACTCAAGTGCACAGCAGTTAAGCTGGGATTACGCACAGTGAGCTTTATAGAGCTCTTGACCTGGGGGAAGGTGAGGAAGGAAAATAGCTAGGGTGTGGGACCAGAACAGTGACCTGACCTAGGAGATAAGGGGACAAGATGAGGGGCAGGGCAGGAAACCTAGACCTGGGGCATTGTTAGGCAAGGAAGGGATAACGGCTGAGCGATTCCTTGAGGAATGCGGATGACCCACTTTCTTATGTCCCTGTCGCCCTCCTGCTGTCCTTGGTGACTCCATTTTGTCCTGACCTAACAGAAAAGAGAAGACACACACACACACACACACACACACACACACACACACACACACACACAAAGAATGGATGCACTAGGGCCTACGGCTGCTGCAAAGGAACTCTGGGCGCATGTGCCACCTTGTGTGTGTGGTTTACGTGGGCACTAGGAATCGAACCCAGGTCGTTGTTGGGCTTTGCAGGCAGATGCCTTAGCCCTGAGCTATCTCTCCAGCGCTCTGGTCATATTCCAGCCATCCATCAGAGATGGACTCTCTAGTCTCCTAGAGAGGGCTTGGGTAGAAATGGTATGAAACATCCACAGGGGGTTCTTTCTAGACAAGATGGATGTTCCTTGCCTCTTCACCAGTGCTTGGGTGCTTCCAGCCTCTGCAAACGAACTCCAAATGTGTTTTCTCTTCTTTGTGACTCCATTCAAATACAATAGGTTGAACATTTTAAGTAAATTGACCCATGCATGTTATATTCATTCCTTTTCTGCTAAGTGTTCTGTTGTTATCAGATGGACAGGAGTTTTTTTTTTTTTTTTTTTTTTTTGGTTGTTTTTCAAATAACCTTTTAGAATGATATGTGGCTTTGGATTGGGCTCTGAAGGAAGAATCACAGAGTACGGGCTCAGAGGTTACCGGTGTATCTCGTTGGGTAGGCAGGGCTTGTGCTGCCTGCCCCCCCTTAGCTTAACCATAGGAGTACCTCAGAGAAAGGGCAGCTGGTTTCATTAGGTGCATAGAGTCTTTGTGTGAAGAGTTAGAAGTGGCTTGTAATGGTGCAGTCCCCATGGTGCCGGAGAGCTTGGGAAAAGCCCTGGGTTGCCCACTAGATACCATAAGAGTAATGTCAAGTTCTCGTAACTTGGATATGAAGTATTCCCCCAAAGCCCCATATATGAGAGGATTGGATCATGAGAGCTTTGGCCTAATCAATTGATTAACCCATTGTTGGATTTTAAATGATTTATAATAGACTACTTGGGAGTGGTGGAAACTGTGGAAGGTATGAACAGATTGGAGGAGATGGGTCACTGGGGGATGGTCTTGGAGTCAGGGGCTTGTGTCAGACCCCTTCCTCTGTCTCTCTCTCTCTCTCTCTCTCTCTCTCTCTTCCTGGCCACCAACAGCCAAGATACATCTTTTCTACCTAAGGTATGTCAAATACCTTGTCATAGTAGAGAAACATTATAAAATGCACCATTGGACAAAGAATGTGTCCGAAAGCAAGATAGTTAAGCTAAATGGAAGACCCTGGGAGCTCTGGAGAAGAAAGACAAACAGCGTGAGCAGTTACCTTCTCCCTGCACACCTGATGACGTGCAGGTGCGGCCAGGACACAGGCCAATCACAGAGTCATAGTGAAGGATGGGTTTTTGTTTTGTTGACAATATGTCCTGGACAAGTCACCTGGGCCACCTTCGGTGACAGAAGGGAGGGAGGGACTGGGCCTAGCTTCCTCTGCCATATGGCTCGTTCTCAGGACTATCACGAACCATGCAGCACAGAACTTTCTCTTTGGAATTCCCAGAATTATTTGATGCCACCTTTGAGCTTGGCTTTGGGACTCCTGACTTCGCTTGCCATAGCTCTCCCATGTCATTTTCAGGTCCGCTGGGTCAGTCTGCGCTGTTGCCTCTGGTTTCCTTTCCTTTGTAGATACAACGTCTCTCTGTTGCTGACCCAGTATCTTCATGCGCTTGTTCCCATCCTAAGAAATACACTAACTACTCTCACCCACTCTTTCAAGACCACGCCCAGGTCCTGTGTACCATGAAGCCACCTCACAAAACAGGGGCTTCTGTCCCTCTGCACTCCCTCCCTTCTTGGGCACACTCTGGCTTCTAATTAGATGTGTGCATCCATCCACCATGCATTCTCACCCCAGCTGGGAGGGCCTGAGAGGTACCTCACGTACCGTTGGGACCACATGCCAGGCTTCAGAAGCTCCTGTAAGCTTGCTGTCTACCGTCTTCCTCTACACTGCAGGGAGGCTTACGTTTCTCCTCGTGCCCTATCTCCACGGAACACCCCATGTTCCAATGCTCGGTTCTCCCATCCACTGTGCTCTTGAAAATATATGTGCAAGACAGTGGATAGCCCTGGGCCAGAGGGAAACTCTGCGATTTATTTGGATGCTTGGTAGAGGTCACACCACAAGGCCACTGTCCACATATCAGCTTTGTCTCAGGAGCTGACTCATGTTTTTTGTATAAATCATAGTGAGTTGCCCATTATAAACACCTTGTAAAACTCAGAGGGCTTTATGGCTGTGATTAGCTACTGTGGTTGTGATTTACCGGCTAATTCAGGCTGATGTGTGGATGAGTATGCCCAGGGCACCGTTTGTCCCATCTACGTGAGTCACAGCACAGAATGGCCGACAAGACTCTCCAAAGCAAACGCCTCTTCCAGAGGACCCCCGGCACATCAGGGTTTGCTTGTGTTTTAAGGTAGCAGGTGAGTAGTCTCGCTCGCCTCGAGGTGGGCTGTGTCTGCACACCTGGACACCTCTGTCCAGGAGCCCCCTCCCTCCCCCCGCCCCACTGTGGAAAGAATAGCCGGAGAGGCCAGTTTCCTTCCAGTGGTTCTGGTAAAGTCTTCCTTATCAGGAGCACATGGGAAAGCAATAAAGCTAAGAGAGAGAGCTCTCTGGCCTGGCCCTGGTAGCCCTTGGCAGCAGCTTTTGTATGGGCCTCTGGCTAGTAGCATTCACACATACTGATGCTCTAGTTTTTAAAATAGTTTATTGTGTTTATATATTACCCAGAGAGAAAAAGAGACAAGGGGGTGCAAATAGAGAGAAAATGGGTATGCCAGGGCCTCCAGCCACTGCAAATAAACTCCAGACACATGCACCACCTTGTGTATCTGGGTTACTTGTGTTCTGAAGAATCAAACTTGGGTCCCCAGGCTCTGCAGGCAAGTGCCTTAACTGCTAAGCCATCTCTCTAGCCTATGATGCACTATTTTTTTTTAAAAATATACATAGCCCTAGTAAATTGCTTATAGTATGTTTGTATATAAGATCAGATAGCCACAAATTATGTGTAGGATGTTTTCTATGTGGCATATATTTTTATTAGTTTTGGGTTTTCACTTTCCTCTTAATCCTACAAATTGGTGAGGTTGGGCCAATGTCAGTCCATCTCAACAAGGGGTTGTCTCCTGGTTTCAATTTGACTGCAGGAATCGGGCTGTGAACAACTCAGAAATTAGTTTGAAATTTACTTGAAAGGAGGAAAAACCAGTTACAGAAACACGTGTGTATGCAGCATGGATATGCACATGCTTAATGTTTTCCTGCTGAGCATACTCATGTGGATGATTGTACATACATGGCTGGGAATGGGTATAATGTAATATACAAGATCGCATCTCTTACTTCACTGTGTAGATTTCTGCTTTACTTAGCGCACACTTAATAGACTATATCTCCTCGGAAGATGTCAGTGATGTCATGCTATATAGAACTGGCATGGAAGTGAGGTACCTATCTGTATTTCCACAGCCTCATCTCAGCCTGTCACTACTAATGACCTAGATATTATGTTGTATGTTAGTTGTGTTTATTTATGAGAGAGAGAAAGAAAGCAAATGGGCGTGCCACGGCCTCCAACCACTGCAAACAAACTCCAGCCATATGCACCACCTGGTGCATCTGGCTAACAAGGTTTATCTGGGGAATCGAACCTGGGTCTTTAGACTTTGCAGGCTTACCGCTAAGCCATCTCTCCAGCCAAATCTAGACAGTATTTAAATTTCCCTTTCCTTAGTCTGGGTTTGGGGGCCTGTCACTTTGGGGCAAATTGTTCAACATGGCAAGGTTGGTCTTCTGAATGATCACATCAGTCTCTGGCCTCAGCCATCAAGGAGGAAACAAAGGGGCGTGTCTGTTGTAATGTGTGCCTCTGCCTGTGAACTTCCAGTGAGAGAGGCAAGAAGCCAGAGAAACCTAACCTGGAGCAAAACTATGTGTAGCATTTCATTGATTACCTAGAATTGATTCAGCAAGCATGTATTGGGTAGGGAACACAAGTGAATCAGAGCCAATTCGTTAGGAATCAGAGAAATAAAGCTTCACATAAGGATTACTAGACTAGAATAATTCTAAGACTACTTGATGGGCAGTGCTCCACTGGTAGAACTAGCAGCTCTAGAGAACAATCCAAGCTGGTTTTATTGAGTTGAATTAATATACTGGCACCTCTGACCCAGCAATTCCACTGTAAGATATATAGCCCAATGAAATTCTTACATAGGTCCATACGGAGGTACGTGTTAGGATTTTCATTAAATTATTATTTGTAGTGGTGGATTGCTGAGGGCAACTTTGAGTCGAAGGAAACACTGAGAGACTGGAGGGTAAAATGTGCTGGATGCCTCAGAGTACAGCTGTGCGGCGGTTCAGACTGGGAACCCGGCCGCCGCCGCGTGGATTGACTATATTTCCTCCTGACCAGGGGCTCTGCTGATCCAGGAGCGAGCCCATTCCCACCCAGGGCTAGCCAATTCCGGGATATTGCAAATGACTCACCCCGGATGCAGAGTCCATACTGTGGTTCTTATACTTCCAGAGACTTATTTCTCCGTCCTAATCATCTCAGGGGTAGGTTCCATAGGCCGGGAGAGCCCTTACAACCCAGAGCCTGCTGAAATCATTCTACCTGCACAGCCACGGACCTGCTTCCCTTGCATTGCCCATTGCTTCCTGCAAAACCCACAACAAAGGCTTTGCCCACGCTGCCCCTTCCTCCTCCCTTCTGCCACCTTTCCTACGCTGCTGCTTCCCCGGTGGCCTGGCACAGCGTGCCATGCACCCTTCTTGCAAGAACTGAGAATAGTAAACTAGCCACTAACTGTGTGTCTGTCTCCTGATTGTTGACCACACCATAACTTAATAATCCTCAAATCTATGTTTTGTTATATACATGTAAAAAGGGTGGAATCCCTTAATTTTATATTATTTTATTTACTATCTAAGAGAGACAGAGTGGGGGGGGCACAAAAAGTGGAACTGGGCGTGCTCAGGCCTCTAGCCACTGCAGGTATATTGCAGATGCACGTGCCACCTTGTGCATCTAGCTTATGTGGGACCTGGAAAATTGAACCCCGCTCCTTAGGCTTCGCAGGCAAGCTCCTTAACCGCTAAGCCACCTCTCCAGCCCGAGAGACCCTTTCTTAAAAATAAGTTAGAGAGGGGCTAGAGAGGTGGCTTAGCGGTTAAGCGCTCGCCTGCGAAGCCTAAGGACCCTGGTTCAAGGCTCCATTCCCCAGGACCCACGTTAGCCAGATGCACAAGGGGGTGCACACGTCTGAAGCTCGTTTGCAGTGGCTGGAGGCCCTGGTGCACCCATTCTCTCTCTATATATATCTGCCTCTTTCTCTCGTCTGTTGCTCTCAAATAAATAAATAAAAATATACAAAAAAGTTTTAAAAAATAGAAAGGGTCTCTCATTGAACTCATTGCCCACCAATTTGGCTAAACCAGCTAGCATGAAGGCCCTGAGGATCTGCCTGTCTTGCTGCCCCAGCCTCGGGTTTTCGGGCATCCACCACCCAGGTCAGCTTTTATGTTAGTGTGGAGAGATGAACTCAGGTCCTTAGGCTTTGTGGCAAGCACTTTCCCAATAAACCACCTTCCCAGCCCCTCGAGACAGAGTTTTTAAATCACCATGACCTTTGTCAAGTCCTTTGAACTCTTTCAGTTCAGTTTTCTCACCAGCAAAACGCAGGCTATAAAACTTAGTCTCGTGTGTTTATGGTGAAGATTAGAAATAATGTATGGAAGGTACTGGCAAAAGGAGTCTTTTAAAAAATATTTATTTGTTTATTTACTTGAGAGAGGGGGAAGAGGGAGAGAGAATGGGCACACCAGGGCCTCTTGCCACTGCAAACCACCTCCTGGTATATAGTGCACCACTTTGTGCACCTGGCTTTACGGGGCTATTGGAGAATGGATCCAGGCCATAAGGCTCAGCAAACAAGTGCCTCTAACCACTGAGCTATCTCCCCAGCCCAGCAGTTCTTTTTTTTAATAGGAGGATTATTAATATCTTCCTTAAATGTTCAATGTGTACCTATAACAAACATATTGCCAACTAACTAAGTGAACGTTCAAGGGGCTTTGATCAAGGTCACATGGTGGGTTCGTAGCAGAGCTGGGACTGGAATCCACTTGACTTCCGTCTTGGCTTCATGTCATTTTCATTACACCAGGCCAGGGATCCTTTCTGCCTGATTCATGAGTGAGACACTTGATACAATTCAAAGGCCACAGGGTGCCACAGGGATGGTGTGATTGAGTCTGTTGTGTTCTGTATTCTTGCTAATATAACCCATAAAAGGTTGTTAAGAGTATGCTAATTAAATCCGTACATTGTTCTAAATGGAAAGGTATTGTCAAGCCTACCGGTGACAGAGCTGTGACATGAAGGGACCTGGAGCCGTCAGGCATATGGACAGGAAATCACTAGATGTGATTCAGCTGTAGTAAATGCCTCCTAATACATCTGGGGACAAATAATCTGAAACACAGATATTCAATGGGAGGAAGATATTTGGAAAGCAGTAAATGCTGAAGAGGACCTGGGGGACAGTGGACAGCAAATTAGATATGGGTTTTCATTGTGTTAGGCCAACAGAAATTGGTAATGTAATCTTGTACTGTTTGCCACCAGTCCCCTGGAGCGCTTGAAAGGAGGAAACCTCTTGCTAGCCAAAATCAAGTGCGCCCGCCGCCCGCCGTGCTCCTGGAGAAGGGCTGCGCTGGCTGGGGCGTGAACAGCGGCTCACTTCAATGCCCTTCAGACCCCAGCCTCCAGGAATGGGGGTGTTTCCCTTTCTCTGAGTCCTCCCTCTGCCTGGTGTGCCGAGAGCATGGCTGTTCTGCCATCGTGGGGAATGTGGTCATGGCAGGCTTTCTGGAGGGAGGACAGGATTGCAGTGACATCTCTCTGGTCTGTGTGTGTGTGGGGGGGGGGGGCTTGGCCCTGAGAGAGTTCCTTTCTCTGTCACTCGAGTAACTGCCATCTTTTCAGCCTTCCTGGCTCCTCTTCATCCTCCCTTATGAAAGATTAGAGCTCAAGACAGCCTGTGCGAGAACAAAGAGATTGTTGAGTCACACATATCTTCCCTTTTAATTTTTTATATGTTTACTTTTATTTATTTATTTGAACGCGACGGACACAGAGAGAGAAAGAGGCAGATAGATAGATAGATAGATAGAGAGAGAGACAGAGAGAGAGAGAGAGAGAGAGAATGGGTGCACCAGGGCCTCCAGCTACTGCAAGGAGCTCCAGACGTGTGTGCCCCCTTGTGCATCTGGCTCACGTGGGTCCTGGGGAATGGAGCCTCGAACCAGGGTCCTTAGGCTTCACAGGCAAGCGCTTAACCACTAAGCCATCTCTCTGGTCCATATCTTCCCTTTCAGTGGCCCTTCTTGCCCACTGAGTCGTGTGTTTGTCCAGGTGCCTCAAGTCTGAAGGTCACCCTAGGCAGGTAAGAAACAGCCTTTCCTTAGGCTGAGGCCCTTCTTGAGTTTAGGTTACTGCTTTGCAAGAGGGGCCTTCCGGGAGGGCCAGGTTTAACTGAGTGTCCCTCCAAACCGTTAGAAAGGTCACTTGCTCTTGCTCACCCATCCTACTTTTCCTTCCTGGGGTATGTGTGTGGGTGGGGGGGGGGGAGAGGGTGCCCATCACCTTTCCAGAAACCCTTCATGGACTTCTTGGGATTAGCTTTGTCACCAGGTAGGTGAAAAAAATAAATAAATAAAAACAGAAACCTTTTGCAAGGTTGGGACATTTCCCCACTTGTTTCTTGGGCAAGGCCTGACTTCCTCCACCATGCTGGGCTGCG
Organism: Jaculus jaculus; assembly: GCF_020740685.1. Taxonomy (NCBI): domain Eukaryota; kingdom Metazoa; phylum Chordata; class Mammalia; order Rodentia; family Dipodidae; genus Jaculus; species Jaculus jaculus. Next base: position 16,996,101 of record NC_059119.1, read on the forward strand.
TCACACTCCCATTCAGGCCTTGGATCCAGGGTCGCCTAGCTCAGGCCTGCCAAGGGCACCTAGCGCTCATAAATAAGCGAATAAGCCGACAGCTGCCCCTTGAATATGTTTAAGCACTTAAGTCCCTTCCCTGAATCTACCACGTGACTGTGCACTTGGGGGCTCGCGTGGGGGGTGGGAGAGGCCCGTGGAAGGCGTCACCATGCAAGAACTTGAGCTTGAAGTCCTGCGAGGTCACTGGGTATAAATGGGCAACAGCTGCCAGCACCGTGACTTAGGAGAGACGCTTCCAGCCAGAGGAAGCCAGGCACATTCTGGAACTGCTGTGCGCGGGGCACCTTTAGTACATTTGGCAAATGAGATTGCAAGCCACGGGGAGAGGAGAGGGAAAAGGCTGAGTGGGCGGAGAGGAAGAATGTTCTCTGGCCAGAAACTTGCTGAACTGTGAGGCCAGGGACCGGAGGCTTTGCCGAGGTGCGGAGAGACGTTCCTTGGCTTGTCCTAGACAAATAAATCATAGCCGAAGAGCTCAACCAAAGGCCAATTATGTGGAGTGTTTTCTTGGAAAATCCTCTCCTCGGCTGTGTAAATCATCCCTGGCATGGGTGGGCATTCAGATAGTCCTGAGGGGTGGGTGGCATGCCAGTGCACCCCAGTGTCAGGTGGAGGGATTACACAGGGGTGTTCTGGTTCAAGCCAGGGGCTGTGGAGGGCTCTGGGAGGAGCTGACTCACCTGGGGAGCCCCGAAAGCAGAGCTGTTTGCTCTGGTAGCGGAGTATGGCTGCCGACTGGGTCTCGCCACTTACTCTCTGTAACCTTCAGACCAGTTACAAACGGTGTGTTGGAGGGAACTGGGTTTGCTGAAGCCCCAGTGCTCCGTGGATGGCTTCCTGGCTTTCACCTGGCTTGGGTAACTTCTGACAGGAACAATAAGCTTGTGCTTCCCCCACCCCAAGCTGGAGTCTGATTGTCCCAAGAGAGACATATGTTCCCAACTGTCTGCCAGGTCACTCATGTAGGATCATCTTAGGAGGATGATTTTTTTTTTAGGGTGGGGGGGGGGTCTCTCAAAGACAGACCATGAGAAAAATGGGAACTTTGAGCCTGACCAGCAAAGAAGATCTGAGGATGCCTTACTATCTCCAGGCCTTCCTGTGGCAGCGGGCCTGTGTCCTCCTGCTCTGCAGGCCAGCATCAAGACCCATAGGCCTGCATGAATACACCGGCCAAGCAGGGTTAGTGTGGCTCCATGAGACAAACTCTGAATGATCTCAGACTATCAGAACTAACCCACAGTGGTGCCTAAACCTTGTAGGAAAAAGCATGAAAAGTCACTGTTGTATAGTCTGGTGACATGCCATTGTTGACCACCATACATATTATTTTTTTAAAGATTTTACTTTTATTTATTTACTAATTAGAGACAGAGAGAGGGAGAGAGAGAGAGAGAGAGAGGTAGAATGGGTGTGCCAAGGCCTCTAGCCACTGCAAATGAACTCCACATGCATGCGCCCCCCCCCCCCCCGCTTGTGCATCTGGCTAACATGGAACCTGGAGAATCGAACTAGGGTCCTTAGGCTTTGTAGGCACATGCCTTAACTGCTGAGCCATCTCTCCAGCCTGAAACTGCTTTTTTTTGAGACCAAGTCTGTCACTGGCCTGGAGCTCATCAGTTGATCTGATGTCTGGCCTGCAAGCCCCAGGGCCCCTTCTATCTCTGTTTCTCCAGCGCTGGGATTATGCGTGGGCATGCCACCAATGCCTGGTATTTTTATGAGGGCTCCCGGGATCCCACTGAGGTCCTCAAGCTCACGAGGCAAGCACTTTACCAACGGAGCTATCTCTCCAGCCCCATCTTTGACTTTCATTCTAGACAAAAATCTTCCCAATTGTTCTCAGTAATTCCAGAGTGGAGTATGGCATGGCTTCTGTCTAAGTGATGAATTCCATGTGTACCAAATGCCTACTCTTTGAAAACCATTGCACAAGATACTAAGGCCAGTGATACAAAATGTGCTTTCATGTCATTTTTTTCCCAAGGCCTTAGCAGCACCAAATGAGATGATGTGGGCTGGCACTGAGACTGTGTTAAGCACTGGCCAGTGTTTATGTGGTGGCGTTTAACTGCCTCCTGCTCTGCAGGTGAAATAACCGTTAGTGAGCGTGTCAGTGCCTTACCCAGGCCTCCACGGCAGAATCAGAACCCAGGTCTGTCCCACTCCACAGCCCACGGGCTTTTACTCTGCCACACTTCCTCCCCCCACTTGCTCATCCCTGGAAACGCAACAGGCGAAGTTTGCTATTTAAGAATGAGCTGGAAAAGTTAAACACGCCGGTCAAAAATGAAGACAGGGACCCGGGCGTGGTGGCACACGCCTTTAATCCCAGGACTCGGGCAGCAGAGGTAGGAGGATCGCCATGAGTTCAAGGCCACCCTGAGACTACATAGTGAATTCCAGGTCAGCCTGGGCTAGAGTGAGACCATACCTCGAAAATCAAAAAAAAAAAAGAAAGAAAGAAAAGAAAGAAAAATGAAGACAGGGCTAGAGAGATGGCTTAGCGGTTAAGGCACCTGCCTGTGAAGCCTAAGGACCAAAGTTGGATTCCCCAGTACCCCCATAAGCCAGACACACAAGGTGGCGTATGTGTCTGGAGTTTGTTTTCAATGGTTTGGAGGCCCTGGTGTGCCCATTTTCTCTCCCTCATATAAATAAATAATAAAATATTTTTAAAATGAAGGCAACTTATAATAAAGCAAGTAGGAGGAGAAAGTTTCCCAGAATCCCAGCATCCCTAACAGCCTTGTAGGTGGGGACCCAAGCCTTGGACACGCACAGTCAGTCACAGTTCTGGTTTCCAAACATGGAGTGGTGGAGTTTATGTAGAGCTCCCGCCCCGTCACCCTCGTCTGTTATGTTTGGAGGGGAAAGTTCCGTATGAACCCATTAACTCAGCAGTTTGGGCCAGAGTCGCCTTTCTTCCAGCTTCTTGACGTGACCGCTGTGCTTGCTGTGAGCGTTCAGCATTGCGTATGCATGAAACCACCATTGCCTGCCCCCCCCATCTTTCATCACCTAAACGAGGGCAGTTAATGCTTAAGAGCAGAGAATGGGGAACATAATGATGGATAAATTATAAGTTTGGGGATATGAAAAGTCAAACTGTGTAAATATGTATTTTAAACCACAAACAGAATGTTAATGCGTCTTTCCCATTAACTCACTAACTGAAATTACAGCGTGTAATGTGAGCCAACGCCCACGGGTTGGTTAGGATGTTTTCAGATTGAGCACAGAGAAATGATAAATGTCCTTCCAGACAAAGAAGCGATTGACACAGCTTTTCCGTGTAGTCGCTGACTGTGTTGGTGACAGAGAATAAACTGAAGACGGGGGTAGAGGAAGGTCATGAGAGACCCGGGGAAAGAGAACATGGGTTTAGAGTGAGCTCTTGTGTATGTTGGGGGACGCCAGAGGACTCGGGGCGCCCCCTTCCAGTATTGGGAACCCATTCCTGGTGGCCTGGCTTTCATTCCTGGATCAGAGGGGTAGGCTGTTTTCTTAAACCCTAGCTTCCTTCTGCTTCATTTGGTGGATGGCTAACCCAAAGCAAGCCTCACTTTGGCTAGGTTTGGTGGGGGATGTGGGGTGTATTTAGAAGTCCTGTCAGTAGGAGGTGGCTTGTGGGACAGCCTTGTAAAAGAGAAGCTGAAAGGATGTGGTGAAATTGGAATTCGTGTACACTGGTGGTGGGAATGCAAAACACTGGAAATCAGCACAGCGGTTCCTCAAAACGAATGAAAAATAGAATTACTGCATGATCCATAAATTCTACTTCTGGAAATCCCCAAAGAATTGAAGCGTGTTAAGGGGGTATCTGTGCTCCCACATTGACAATAACCCTATTCATAATAGCCAACAGGTAAATGGGACCAATACGTCTATGAACAGATGAGAAGATGAATAAAATACAATCTAGACACAGCACAGAAAGTTAGTGAGCATTATCATTTACTTTTAAGAAGGAAAGATGGCTCAATAGTTTGGGTGCTTGCTTGCAGAGTCTAAAGGCCTGAGTTTGATTCCCCAGTACCCACATAAAGCCAGACACACAGAATGGTGCATGTATCTGGAGTTCATTAGCAGCTGCAGCAGACCCTGTGGGTCCCTTTCTCTCTCTCTCTCTCTCTTGGCTTACAAGTAAGTATTATATTTACTTACTTAAGAGAGATGCAGCTAGAAAGAGAAAGAGAAGAGGCACACCAGGGCCTCCAGCCACTGCAAAGAAACTCCAGATGTAAGAGCCACCTTGTATATCTGGCTTATGTGGGTTCTGGAGAGTCAAACCTAGGTCCTTAGGCTTCAAAGGCAAGAACCCTAACCACTAAGCAATCTCCCCAGCCCTAACTATTGTTTTTAAAACAGGAAAGGCTAATATAGGCTAGAGTGTGGGGGAACCCAGAAGACATGCCAAGCACAATAGAGCAGTCACAAAACGACAAATCTGTATGATTGCCCTTTTCTGAGGTACCTAGAACAGGCAAAGTCATAGAGACAGAAAGTAAAACAGCTATTTCCAAAGCCCAGGAGAGAAGAGAGTAAGGATTTGCATAAGAGGAATGTAGCATTCTATTTTTACAAGAGGGAAAGTATTCTGTAGGTTGGTTGTATAATGATATAAATGTACTTGACACTACAGAATTATATGATTAAAGTGGTTAGGATGGTAAATTTTAGCTTATGTTTATTTTGCTATGATGAAAAGTTTTAGCAAAGTGAGAAAAGGGGAAAAGGGAGGTTAAGAACAGGGCCCTGGGAGGGAAGGAAGTAGATCTACGGTGAAAGCCTGGCACGGCCGCGTACTAGCTGGGGTCTTGTGGGTAATCCACTTAAACTAAGCTCTGAGCATTCCCAGAGTGAGGCGCCTCCTCCTTAGGGTAGTCGAGGGGATTAAATGAAATTCTGTGTGCCAAGCTTCCATCCTGTGCCTGGTACCTAGACGTGACCTAAACAAGGTGTTGGCTGTGACTCCTCCAGCCCCTCCTCTGCCTTGAGAGGGGACATGGTGTCTTCTGAAGGGGATACGTCCATTTCGCGGGCCTTCTGAAGTTCTACTCCCCTTGTCCTGCCCCCCCCCCGCCCATCCTGTGTAGCTCCAATCTCATCTGAGCAATGCTCAATCTCCCACTCCACTGCTGTCAGGAACCCCATGGTCACCCACAATTCACGGCACTAGACAAAGCAGCAACTGTAAGTGTGTCATTCTCAAGCAAGCCTTTGCTGAGGTGTGAATGTGAGATTAGTGGGAAGAAAATCTAGTTCTCACCCTCACGTAGACTATCATATAACTGTTGTGCACATTTTTTCTCTGCTCCCCATTATTATAATTTATATCATATTATCATTATGTATGATGACTTTTTATTTATTTATTTACAAGGAGAAAGAGGAGAGAGAGAGAGAAAGAAAGAAAGAAAGAAAAAGAGAGAGGGATATTGGGTGCACCAGGGCCTCTATCCACCGCAAACAAACTCCAGATGCATGTGTCAACATGTGCATCTGGTTTTATGTGGGTACTGGGGAATTGAACCCCGGGCTGTTAGGCATGACAGGCAAGCCATTTAACCATGGAGCCATCTCTCTTGCCTGATTACTTTTTTTTCTTTTTAAACACAGTATGGTCAGTTCTTTGAAGGTAAGGATCTTGTCTTGTTCCTTTTGTCTCATGGAAGTGTTTCACCTAACCCGCCACATGAAGGCAAACAGTCCTCCAGGTGTCTTTATGTTAGGAAGACTGCACCATCTATGGGCTTAGGCGAGTTCTGGTACTGTGAAAGACCTAGACAGAGCCAGATCCTTGTGCCTCCTGGGGCTCAGGCCACCTGCATGAGGTGGTGGTTTTGAGCCTCCTCTCTGAAGAAACACAGTAGAAACAGCTTGGGGGAGGAAAGGGCCTATTTCCGTTTAGTTTCAAGGGGAAGCCTCATTGTGGCGAGGAAGCTTGGCAGGAGCAGACAGCTGGCCATCGCATCTCTACAGCAGCAGAGAGGAGGATGAGAACTAGGTTTGCGGCTGGGCTGTAGCACCCCAAAGCCTGCCCCCAGCCACACCTCCTCCCACAGGCATCTACCTGCCAAAGGCTCCACCAGCTGGGGATCAAATACATTGCTTAATCACAAGCATATTAGGTCATGGGGACATTTTCTACTGAAACCACCACACTCCACCTCATCACAGTGAAATAAATGTCTTGCCCATCAAACTGGGAAAAAGTAAAACCATAATGGCAGGCTGTGGCAAAGATATGCAGAAAGGAAGAGCACTTATACATTACTGGTGGGTTAGTAGTCACCCATTTGGTACTGGGTATAGAACAACTTGCCTTTGGGCAATTTCACTTCTGACTGCTAATGCCAAGACACACCTGGTGCATGTAAGACTGTCTACTGTATCACCCAGGTAACCAGGAAACAGTGGAATAGCTTGTAGTGACTGGAAGTGCTTCATGCAATAGTCATGCCCACCCACCCTGAATCTCTGAACATGACCTTATTTGGGATAAAGGTCTCAGCAAGAGTTAAGGAATAGAGGATGAGTGCTCCTTGGAGAGATGTTTGGGTCTAGAGAAGAAAGCGCTGTGAAAATGTAGGCAGAAGTTAGTTATTCTGCTATTAAACGAAGGAAGATGTAGGGACGCTAGAATCCGAAAGAGGTAAGGTATGGTACCCCTCTAGCCCTGCAGGGAACAATGTCCACACCTTGTCAACACCTGATTTCGGACTTCTAAGCCTTGATCGCTGAAGCAGAACTGCACTGTTGCTCCCAAGGCCCAGTTAACAGTCCTGGGTATGGCTAACCTAGGTAGCACGCACACAGGACAGAGACTCAAATAAGAGAAATGGGAAAATGAAGTATGATTTACCCACATAACAGCATACTTAGTGCAGTCGGTAAAATCATGAGCTACCTTTCATTCACAATCATGATATGGATGTTAAGCCCTTAAAGAAATACACTTCTGGGCTGGAGAGATGGCTTAGCAGTTAAGTGCTTGCCTGTGAAGCCTAAGGACACCGGTTCAAGACACAATTCCCCAGGACCCACATTAGCCAGATGCACAAGGGGGCACATACGTCTGGAGTTCATTTGCAGTGGCTGGAGGCCCTGGCGTGCCCATTCTCTCTCTCTCTCTGCCTCTTTCTCGCTCTGTCTGTTGCTCTCAAATAAATAAATAAACAAACAAAATTAAAAAAAAAAAAAAAGAAATACACTTCTGGTGGGATGCCATCATGTCCATGCAGTGAATGGCATATGTATTTTCTGTGCACATGTACCAGTGAAGTGATGGGTTCAAACAAACATGAGGTGTTAATACTAACGCCATGACCGTGGTTAGTGATGGTGTTAGGGAAAGAGGCAGATGAAATGACGCATGGTATTTTAGTAAGATCAGACATGGGTTTACAAAGAGGAAGAATGTCTGACGGAAACCAAATAAAGTATTAACATTTCCTTAATGGTAAAAGGCACCAAAACATCTGATTTTTTTTAAAAAAATATTTAGATTATTTTGCATGTTAAACTTCTGAAAGATTCACCAAGCATATAAAGTATTAATGAAGACCATATTGGATATAGTAAGATGCAGAGAAATGTGAGTTTTTATTTTCATTTTACCTACACAAGACCATCATAAGAGGAGGAAAAAATAGGTAATGTCATCAAAAATTAAAGAGAGGCTGAGAACAGGAGGGGATATGATGGAGAGTGGAGTTGCAAAGGAGAATTACCATGGCTTAATGTCTATAATTATGGAAATTGTCAATAAAAACAAATTTAAGAACATCATGGGTGGTGACGTGAGCTCCATGATAGAAGAAAACTCGCTGAGCATGCATGAGGTCCTGGTTCAATGCTCAACACCACGCGCACACATACAGGTACACACATGTGTGTGCTTGTGCATGCATATACATCGACACAACTGCATGTATGCACATGTGCACAATCAGGTTTTGATACTGCCAGGATCCTTAGGAGTTTTTTGAGACTTTCTTTTGTAGATGTGGATGTGAGGCTTCTAGGATCAAGGAGAAGTGAAAGCCTGGATATACTTGCTGCGTGAGTTTGAACAAGCTAGTCAATTCCACCATTTACCTCCTCAACTGTACAATCTTATCAGCTCTGCAGCTTGTGAAAGATCTAATAAACACCCATAGCTTTTGCCTCACTGTTTCAGAAATATGCTCTCCTACCCTCTTCACACTGCTCCCCCTGCAAGAAACACGCTGTGTGTCATCTATTTGTGTGTATAGCCTTGGCATGTATGGTAAGTTCTGCAGACTTCAGTTTCTGTTTGTTATTATTAGTCTTAGTATTTATTTATTTTTGGTTTATCGAGGTAGGGTCTCACTCTAGCCCAGGCTGACCTGGAATTCACTATGGAGTCTCAGGGTGGCCTTGAACTCATTGCTATCCTCCTACCTCTGCCTCCCACGTGCTGGGATTAAAGGCGTATACCACCACGCCTGGCTATTTTTTATATTTTTGAGACAGGTCCAGGCTGGCCACAAACTCACTATCTAGCTAACGATGACCTTGAACTTTTGATCCTCCTGGCACAATTTAAATGCTGTCATTACAGGTATGTACCACCGAGCCCATTTTATGTGGTGCTGGGGATGGAACCCAGGCCTTTTTGCTTTCTGAGCTGACATTAGGCTGTCTTCCCCACTCTGCATTGAGACCATGTCCCTGCCCCCATCCTGTGGCCAGCTCTCTTGCATGAAGGAGTAGAGAACAGATGGGGTGTCTATACAAGGACCTCTTAGCTCAGAACTTTTATATTGTGTAAGTTGTGACCGAGCCACACCTTGTGAGTTGGGGGTCTTCTGGGCATTGTTGTGTGGGGAGAGGTCTCACTCACAGTTACCTTTCTTCTCTCACACCAAACACTGCATCCCTGATGTTCTCTTGTTGCCATGAAAACCAGCCCACCACACGTTTTGTCCCCGAACTCCCTCTGACACTTCCTCAGCCTGTCTAGGCCCAAAGCCAAACAATACCAGAACATACTTCAGGAGCAGGACATTGGCATTTCCGGCGCCTGGGGCACAGGTTGACTGCCAAGGGTCACTTTTCCCTGAAGGTTAAAGGATGACCTTGGTCAATGTTTAGCTTGTGTTCACTTCAGTGATTTCTGCTGGTTAATGAGTCATGGGGCAAATTAGTCGAGGACGTTCACACCCTGCAGGTAAACAGGGGTGGAAAGAACTAGTAATCCCAAAATTGCTGTCGGAGTTGCCGAGCCGCGCAGCGTGCGTACCTGCATAGCGCTGCGTTCCAGCTCTTAGATCTTAATGGCCACAGTAAATTAGTCTTTTTAAAAACCCTGACACTTAAAGACTCGCCTCTTCTCCACCTCAGGAAGCCCCATGCTCAATCTCACTCTCCCCTGGCAGCCCTGCCATTCTCAAACCGTGGGCTGAGGCTCGCAGCAAGACTAGGAGGAGATGCTAAAGATTTGAAGACCACAGAGCGACGTGTGACATTTAACATTAACCGCCAGTATGCTGGGTTTCTTCCAATAATACCATGTCTTGGCAAAGTTAGCTTTTCTTTTGTGGGGGGTTATCTGCTGAGATGATAGCAAGGATAATGTGAAATTCATGTGGAACAAGAAAGATAGATATTTTGCCTTTTGTGAGTGCAAAGTTTAGGAAGTTGTTCAGAGCCAGAAAAGTATACATGTGCCCTCAGTATGTATCTGCAAGCCAAGCAGGCAGAATGAAATAAAAAATACATTTTCCTCCTACGTACGCAGATTATTTTGTATCAGATGGCCATTGCGTTGTTATGATATAAATGCTTATTCATTTGTTCCCTTATGAAGCTGTGGGATCATTTGGTCTCTGACTCCTCCACACACACTTAGAAGATTGAACTGAAGAAGTCTGTGAACCTTTGTCTCAGGCAAAGGCAGAGACTCTCTCACCCTTGCTTCCATTAGCCCCCGGTCAGCAGCATTTCCTCCTAAGCAATGTCACGTCATTCCTTGCAGCCATCTCCACATGGAACACGGAATTTCACCGATGCGTGGGTGTGTGTGTTGATGTGTGCCCAGTGTGTGTGCATGTGTGTATGCATGGTCTCATGTGTGTGATCACACATGCATGGGATGAGTGTGTGTGCATGTGTCACATAAACCCGGAGGCCAGAGGGCGATGCTGAACGTATGTCACAATTGCCCTCCACTTTTTTTTTTTTCCGGAAGCATGGTCTCCTTGATTCAGAGCTTACCAGTTGGCTCGTCTTGCTTGCTAGCTCGTCCCGTGGATCCCATCTCTGCCTCCTGAGTGTGGGGATTCCAGGCAAGCCACCACATCCACCTGGAGGGCTGCCGGGGGTCCGAGCTCTGGTCTTTTTGCTTGCACAGCCAGTGCTTGAACCACTGAGCCATCATTATTCTTTTTCCTGTTTTGTCACGTGTGTTTAGTGGGTGTGGCATGGTGTGTGTGTGTGTCCCAAAGTGCACATGATGTGCACGTGAAGAAGCCAGAGGTGAACTTGGATGACCCAGCCTCTTGTTGCTTGCCCATGTGCTTCCTTGAGATGGAATCTCTCACTGATTCTAGAGTTTACCATTTGCTCCTACCCCAGTGACCTCTGCTCCCCACAGGACTGGGGTTACAGATAGGAATGGTCACACCCAGACATTTGCATGGGTGCTAGGGACTTGAAATCAGGCATCTTCAGATCCCCACAGGCCCTCATACTTCCAAGGAAAGTGTTCTCATATGCTAAATCATCTCTCAATCCCCTCATAGATTCTGAAAATGAAAAAAGAAGAGACCTGCCTAAATTGTTACCACCCCTGCTCCAGGCTTCTCGCCTCACCTTGTCCATGCTACTCCCATCCCCTCCCTCACCCTCCATCCTTCTATTCTCTCTTCCATTTCCCTTCTTCATCTCCAACTCTCCTTTTGCTCCATATTCTTACTCAAGCTGAGCGTGTTGGCGCACGCCTTTAATCCCAGCACTCGGGAGGCAGAGGTAGGAGGATCGCCATGAGTTCGAGGCCACCCTGAGACTACATAATGAATTCCAGGTCAGCCTGGGGTAGGGTGAGACCCTACCTTGAAAAATAAAAAAGGATAACAAAAACAAAAGCGGTTTCATCGTGGCTCCTTTATGACTCACAATGGGCACAGTCCTGACACCTGGCTTGGCTTCGTCCCCTGACATTGCATCTGGGGGCCAGGGCCACTGACGAGCTCCCAAGAGCCTCCCAGCCACTGTGGGCGAAGGGCCTCGGCACCTCCCGCGCTGCTGCTGATGGCACTGTCCTGTGCTCTGAGAACGTCTCCCACTGCCGCCACCTCTAGAGAATGGCATTAATATTGACAGCTCATCTGTAACCGCTGAGGCTATAGACATTCACGTCCACTTTTTTTTTTTTTTTTTTTTTTGAGGTAGGGTCTTGCTCTAGCCCAGCCCAAGCTGACCTGGAATTCGCTATGTAATCTCAGGGTGGCCTTGAACTCACGTCGATCCTCCTACCACTGCCTCCCGTGTGCTGGGATTAAAGGCATGTGCCACCACGCCCAGCTCATGCCCGCGTTTTTATGTGGTTGCTCAGGAGTGAACTCAGAACCTCATGTTTGCACAGCAAGTGTTTGTACCCTGTTCCCTGGTCCTATGGAGCTGTCGAGGTGTTGCGGACCTCACTTCATCCTTGCCATACGACCCCCCCCAACCCCGCCGCCCCCAAGGCTTAACTGTCTTTGAGGCCAATGTGTATTTCAGCAATTTCTGTGTTCTCTGTGGTACCTGGTCCATGGACTCATGTGTGCTGGAGATGAGCTGTACATTCCAGAACACTCTGGTCTCTAAGGAACCCTACTGACATGTGACAAACCTTAAAGGTTTCTGGCGGGCTTGGCCTCTGAAGTGAAAGGGAGATCACATCTCCCTCTTCATTTACAAACTAGAAAGCTTGTCTACTAGAAAATAAATACCAAGATAAGTAAACTTAAATAGAATAAACCTACTTAGAAATAACAATTTGTATTTTGACATATTAACTATTCTAATATGTCTGTATACACGTAAAATATGTGTATTTATGAAATAAAAATAGGATTATGTTTTCCATATTACTTTTTAATCTCTTACGGCTGTGGAACAACTGCAAGTGCTGAGAGGAGATAGATGAATTTAATAAAAATTCCATATTTTATTTTGTGCATTATAGTATTGTTCATCATTGCTTGCTTTTAATTTTAAAACTATATATTGCATCATTATTCCAGGAAATTATCTGTATCAGTACTATTCAAAGTTATGTGTGGACTGGTGCCAATCTACAAAGTGGCACAGGCCCACGAGATAAGCCCAGGAATTACAAGCAAGCATTCAGAAACTCTTAAAGTCCTATGACATCCCCAAATCTAGTAATTCATTTTAGAAGATACTTTCATACAGAAGTACTACATATTAAATATAAATTTAATAAAAGCAACCATTGTTAAACTCAGCTCATATCTTACACTTCATGTAGTTCTAAACTCACTCCCCAAGCCCTTCATGTAACCAGGAAGACACACTGCATTCTCCTCTTCCATTAGCTTTTCTCAGTTCGAGGATTTTGTTCCAAGAGACCAAGGCAAAAAGTAGAAGGGGCACTTGATTAAATGTTATTGAAGCATAATTTACAAATAGTAAAACTCACTCTTTTGAGTGTGGAGTCTGGGCAAACACATAAGGTCCAATCATTACCATAGCAGTCAGGAGAAAGAGTCATTTTCTACCCAACAAATGACCTTTTCTCTTTGCCCACAATCTCACCGATTTCTACCTCCTGCCAGTCTGTCTTTACTTCTTTCTTTTTGTGTGTCTTTAAGTATTTGACTTAACATTTCTTAGTAGTAGTATTTTATGGTGTGTGTATGTGGTGGTTTGATTCAGATGTCCCCCATAAACTTAGGTATTTCGAATGCTAGGTTCCCAGCTGATGGTGATTGGAAATTAACGCCTCCTGGAGGGAGTGTATTGTTGGGGGCGGGCTTATGGGTGTTATAGCCAGTTTCCCCATGCCAGTGTTTGGCACCCTCTCCTGTTGCTATGGTCCACCTTATGTTGGCCAGTGGGTGATGTCCACCCTCTCTGCTCATGCCATTGTTTTCCCCTGCCATCATGGGGCTTCCCCTGGAGCCTGTAAGCCAAATAAACCTCTTTTTCCCACAAGCTACTCTTGGTTGGGTGATTTCTACCAGCAATGCAGGCCTGACTGCAGCAGTGTGTGTGCACACCATGTAGTGTATGTAATGTATATGCAGATGTACAATATTCCATGCACATGTGTGCAGAGGCCGGAAGAGATCACTGGGCATCCTTCTCAATTCTTCTTTTGCCCTTACACCTTACTTCCCTGAAAGACTCTTGCACTGAACATGGAACTGTCTTTTTTTAATTTTTTGACAGACCCCCTGACCAGGGAGCCCAGTGATCCTTCTGTCTCTACCTGCATCACCACCAAGTGCACGCATTTTTATGTGTTTGCTCAGGATCAACCTCAGAGCCTCCTGCTTGTACAGCAAGGGCCATTACCCATTGAGCCATCTCCACAGCCCCAAATTTTGACCCAAATTTTAAATTGAATCATGCAATACATGTTAGGAATCTGGTTTCCTTTTTTTTTTTCTAATATTTTATTTATCTACTTATTTGAGAGAGGGTGAGGGAGGGAGGGAGGGAGAGAGAGAGAGATTCAGATAAAGAAAGAGAGAATGGGCATGCCAGGGCCTCTAGCCACTGCAAACAAACTCCTGATGCATGCAACCCCTTGTGAATCTAGCTTACGTGGATTCTGAGGAGTTGAACCTGGGTCCTTAGGCTTGACAAGCAAACACCTTAACCATTAAGTCTTCTCTCCAGCCTGAGTCCACTTCTTTCAGTGATCATTACTTAATGTTCTTACAGGAATCGGTAGCTCATTCCTCCCTATTGTGGGTTTCCACTGTACAAACACACCACTGTTTATCCATTCATAAGGTGAGGGACGGGTTCGCAGACTTTGGTGGTTATGAATAAAACTGCTCCTGACAGTTGTGGAGAATTTTTTGAATGCTCGTGAAATTTGTGTCAACCTATTTTTCTTCTTTTGTGTAAATCCTGAGAAGTGGGGCTGCCAAGTCTCATGGTTAGTGTATGCCTGGCTGGATGGGAAGTTGCCAGGTTGTTTTGTACAGTGGCTAGTTTACCATTCCACAGTGCTTCAAGTGATATTTGAAGATTACGGTCTTTCGCTAATTTTTTTGTAACGTCATATTGTCATTATGTTGTTATTTTGGTTATAGTCTTTGATCTCCCAATAGGTTTGTGGTGGTATCTTGTGGTTAAAATTTACATTTTCCTAATGACCATTGATGTTGAATACACTTTCATGTGAACGTTTGTATTTCATACATCTCCCTTAGTTAAAATCTGTCCATATCTTGGGCCAATTTTTAAAATGGCTTTCTCTGAATTCTTGACGTTGAGTTTTGAGATTTCTTTATATAATCTAGATAGAAGTCAGTTGTCAAATGCTTACTTTGAAAACATTATCTCAGAAAGTAGCTTCCATTTCTTAAAAAGGTTTTTATTTTTATGTTTTTATTATTTATAAGAGAGAGAATGAGAATGAGAATGACTATGAATGGTCATTCCAGGGCCTCCAACCACTGCAAACAAACTTCACTTGCATGTTCCACTTTGGCCATGTGGCCTTACATGGGTATTGGAGAATTGAACCCAGGCCATCAGGTTTTGCAAGCAAGTACCTTTAATTGATGAGCCATTACTCCATCCCTGTAACTTCCCTTTTAACTTTTATCTTTCAAGTAACATTAAAAAATATTAAAGTACAATTAATCAACATTTTATTTTATAGATCACACTTTTTAAATTATTTATTTATTTATTTGAGAGAGAGAGAGAGTGAGTGATAGAGAGAATGAGTGTGCTAGGGCCTCCAGCCACTGCAAATGAACTCCAGATACATATACCACCTCCTGCATTTGGCTTACATGGGTCTTGGGGAATCACACCTAGATCCTTTGGCTTTGTAGGCAAGCACCTTAACTAAGTCATCTTTCCAGCCCTATAGATCACACTTTTAATATCATAACTAAGAAATCTTGGCCCATATAAGATCTCATAGGTTTCATCTTGTTTTTCTAGATTTCATAGCTCTGAACCTTACATTCATCTATAATACACTGTGTCTGGGTCTGTGTACTCTAGGTCAGCCTATAGATAGTAGACAGGTTTGGGGATAGGGAATCAGTTTTTTTCAGTTATATTTGTTTAAAAGATCATTATTTCTCCATTTATGTGTCAAAATTAGTTGGCTATCTCTGGACTCTGTATTCCCTTACTTTGTATATTCCTTCAGCTTAGCCCACTGCTTTAAGCAATGTGAAAGAGATTTTGACATCAGATCATGTAACTCTTGATTTTATACCTCTTTGGCAAAAATCAGTGTGTTTGTTATAGTTCCTTTGCTTTTCCTTGCAATATTTTTTACATCAACTTGTTGAGTTTTGTAATGTTTGTGCTAGAACTTTAATTGGGATTAGGTTGAATGTATAGGGCTTGTTGTGAGGCTAGGGGGTGTTAATATCTTACCAAAATTGCATCCATGAACATAGTACCCTTCTCTATTTATTTATACCTTTTAAAATGTCCTTCATCTCTTTCTTAGTTTTCAGCATGTAAATCATTGTTTAATATTTTTATATATTTTCAAGGAGAGAGAGAGATAATGGTCACACTAGGGCATCTAGCCACTAAAAACAAGCTCCAGATGCATGTGCCACTTTGTGCATCTGGCCTTACATGGGTATTGGGGAATCAAACCCTGGCCATTAGGCTTTGCAAGCAAACTCCTTAACTGCTGAGCCATCTGCAGGCCTCTCAGCATGTAATGTTGCTCATGCTTAATTAGGTTGATACATAAATGGATGATCTAACATAACTGGGACTGGCTTTAAATCTTATATTTTGATTTTTCATTGCTTTTTAAAGCTCACTTATGTCTGGGGTGTTTTGGTAAATTGAGAATTTTGTTTTACAAATTGACACTTGTGTTTGCATAGGTGGTTTTCTTTTCTTTTTCATTTATCTGCTATATTCTTTTTTTTAATTTGGCTTTTCAAGGTACGGTCTCACGTCTCACTCTGGCCCAGGCTGTCCTGGAATTCAGTGTGACCTTGAATTCACAGTGATCCTTCTACCTCTGCCTCTGCCTATAGAGTGCTGGGATTAAAGGCATATGTCACCACACCTGGCTTATCTGCTATATTCTTTATTTCTTTTTAGTGTCTTAATCTATGTCTTAGAACCTTGTTTCCAGTCTTTAAAGGAAAACGGTGTTACAACTGAGTATGAAGTCAGTATGGATTTTGTTGTAGATGGATTTAAATATTTTTTTATATATGTAATCAGTATGTAGAAAGAGAGAGAGTATATGGTTTATCAGGGCTTCTTGTTGCTATATACAAACTCTAGATGCATGTACCACTTTTTTCATCTGGCTCTACATGGTTACTGGGGAATTAAACCTGGGCCAGCAGGCTGTGCAAGCAAGGACTTTAAACCACTAAGGAATCTCTGGAACCCTTACAGATGGATTTTTATCACATTTACAAAGTTCACAGTGTAATTTGCTAAGAGGTGTGTGTGGTTTTTTTTTTTTTTTTTTTTTTTTTTTTTTTCCTTAATCATGAATGGTCTTGAGTTTTGGCAAGTGTTTTTCTGCATCCATTGAGGTACAATTGATCTTATTTAGTCTGTGTTTAGGGTGAATTCATTGACTGATTTTTGGATGTTGAACCAAACTTGCATTCCTGGGGTAAACCCTACTTGGAATTGGCATGCTGTGTTTCCTTAATGCACTATTAGATTTCATTTGCTACCATATTGTTAGGTTTTTCATCTTTGCTCAGGATAAATATTGGTTTACAGTTTTCTTATACCATTTAAAAAAAATCTGGCTTTTATAATTAGTAGAATGATTTACACAATGAGTTTAAGTGTTCTTTTTTGTGTTTTTTTTGTAAGTATGTGTGTTGGATTGGTGTTCTCCATCTACATGATTGACAGAATTCATCAATAAACAGGTCTGATACTGTACTTCCTCTGTTACTGTGGTCATATGTGGTCAGACGATTTTAAACTACAAATATAGTTTCCTTATCAATAGAGGTCCATTAAAATTAGTTACTGCATTTGGGGGCTAAGGAAATGGCTTAGTGGTTAAGGCATTTGCCTGCGAAGACTAAGGACCTCAGTTTGAATCCCCAAGACCCACATAAGCCAGATGCACAAGTAGGTGCATGCACCTCTGGAGTTTCCTTGCAGTGATTGGAGGCCTGGCATGTCCATTCTCTCTTTCTCTCTATCTGCCTCTTCCTCTATCCCTCTCTCTCTCAAATAAATAAATTAAAAAAAATATCTTTTAAAAAAATTAGTTACTGCATTTGGGATGAGCTTTTATAGTTTATGTCTTCAAAAGATTTGTAAACTTCATTTAAATCATTGAATTCTGAGGCTCACCATTAATATACTTTCATTAGCATTTCTTAAATACATTGTCTATATTAATGTCTTGTCTTGTATGACTGATATGAATAATTTGTGTGGTCTTATTTTTAGCTTGTTCAATATGCTTACAGGTTTATTACTTGCATTGATTTTTTTTAAAGAAGTAGATTTTGTTACTATTGATTTTTTTCATGATATTTTTTTAATTTTATTGCTTGATGCCTTTATCTTAATCAATATCTTTCTTCTGTTGGATTCTTTGCTCTTCCTTTTCCGGCTTAGAGTGGAAGGTGATAATTGGCCTGACATTATTGTTCGTTTCTAACATCAGCATTGTCAGTGCAGACATATCCCTCTAAAGGCTGCATTGGCCGCATCCCATGATTGTTATGACATTTTGTTCCAATCAGCCACAAGCATTTTGTACATTCTCTTATAATTTCCTCTCTGAGTTATTCTAACTCGGTTGTTTAATCTTCACATATTAGGGAATGTTCCAGATATCTTTCTGTTATCATCATTGATTACATTCTCACACTGGTTAATTTGGCTTATATAATCAGCATTCTGTCAAGCTTGCTGGTGTTTGCAGCAATTGCCCTCACCATCATGCATTTCAGTGACTGTTGAGTTTTCCCTTTAGTCTTACCAATTTTTACTCCACGGACTGGGGAGGTTTGAATGGAACAAGTCCCTCACAGCCTCATGTGTTTGTGATTAAGCCTCATACTCAGTCCCTATCTGGAAGAACCTTTGGGAGGTGGCGCCTTGCTATAGGCGGTGTGTTGCTGGGGGTGGCTCTTGGGCTGTGGTTATAGCCCGGCCCTGCTTGCCACACTCAGCTCGCTCTCTCCCTCATCCCTGTTGATGAGAAGATGTGATGCCCAGTTATGTCTGCCCCCGCCATGCTTTTCCCTGCCATGATTAAACCTCCCCTTGAAGCTGCAAGCTGGTAGCAAATCCTTTTCTCCATGAGCTGCCTCTGGTTGTGTGCTTTCTCACAGCCATGCAAAGATAATGACAGAAACGCATCTTATGGCTTTGTTGTTAAGTTTTATACATACTTAAGAACATGTGTTCTCAATGGATGATCTCCTTATCATTAAACAAAATCCCATTTGGTTCCTGGTAAGGCCCAACTTGAACTGTGTGGGTGTTGCTCTGTGACTTCCCTCTTTTTGTTGAAGGGAATGTCTCTTAAGGTTCAGGATGATTTCCTGTTTCTTCCTAATGAGACTGAGGGATTTCATCCTTTCAGCGGTTCCCCAGACAGCACGTATTACAAGCGTGTTGATACACGGCCTCTCTCCCAGTGATGCCAACCTTGTGTTGGTTCAGGGATGAGTAGTTGTGAGGAGTCCTGTGTTTTTCCAGCAGCAGTTCCCATTCCCTCCTGGCGGGTATGCCGCACTGGCTCGGCATTCCCTGGACTCCGGCCCGCCTCCTCGAGAGCACATCTCGGGGAAGAAGAGATGCACACACCCTGTGTCCAGAACTCCCAGGATTCTCTGCTATCGCGCTCGCCCACGGTTGTCCTTCAGCAATCTCCTGGAAGGCCTAGCTGACTTCTTATTCAGCTGATGGGGTCCTGTCTTCCCCTCACTGCTTCAATTCTCTGATGGCAGCATGGAAAGCAATGACTAGAGGCTGAGGAGTTGGGTCAGTCAGTAAAGTGCTGGCCTCGTTGGCATGAGGACTTGAATCATTTCCTAGCACCCGCATAAAGGTGTGGAGTATGAGGATGGGTGCTTTTAATCTAAGCGCTAGGGTGGTAGAGACAGGTGAGTTCCTGGGGCTCACTGGCCAGCCAGACTAGACTGCTTATTAAGTGCCAGGATAAGGAGAGACATGTTTCCAAAAAAGGGGGTGGCTGGAGAGATGGCTTAGTGGTTAAGCACTTGCCTGTGAAGCCTAAGGACCCCGGTTTGAGGTTCGATTCCCCAGGACCCACGTTAGCCAGATGCACAAGGGGGCACACACATCTGGAGTTCATTTGCAGTGGCTGGAAGCCCTGGCGCGTCCATTCTCTCTCTCTCTCTCTCTCTCTCTTTCTCTCTCTCTCTCTCTCCCTCTTGCTCTGTCTGTCGTTCTCAAATAAATAAATAAAAATAAACAAAAAATTTTTTTTAAAGTGGTGGATGGAGTTCCTGGTGAATGGTTCCAGAGGTTGTCCTCTGGTGTCCATATGTGTGCACATGCACACGCATACACACACACGCACACACATTCTTACACCCTTGAACACAATACTTTATGTCGTCTTGTGCACATACAAACACAATTAAAAAAATAATAATAATGAATATGCACCTTACCAGTTTGCTTCTAATAGATCAGCAAACCTTTTTCCATCTTTCTTTGTTCTAGGAGGAAGCCAGCAGTTCTCATGATTCATTCTCATCTTATAAAAATGTCTATTTATAATGAGTTCGAAATGAAGTGCCTTTCTGTTTTTTTTTTTTGTTACGTACTACCTCTTGGTGGAATTAGATCCTTGGGCAGACTTTTGTTGTTAGTTCTGTATAAACTTAAAATTTTTTTTTTATTTTATTTTTGAGAGTGACAGAGAAAGAAGCAGATAGGGAGAGAGAGAGAGAGAATGGGCACACCAGGGCTTCCAGCCACTGCAAACGAACTCCAGACGCATGCACCCCCTTGTGCATCTGGCTAACGTGGGACCTGGGGAACCGAGCCTCGAACCGGGGTCCTTAGGCTTCACAGGCAAGCGCTTAACAGCTAAGCCATCTCTCCAGTCGAAGTTCTGTAAAAACTTTTTTAAAAAAGTATTCTATTTATTTATTTGAGAGAAAGAGCGAGAAGGAAGAGAGAATGGGAATACCAGGGCCTCTATCCACTGCAAACAAATTCCAGACGCATGCACCCACCTTGTGCATCTGGCTCTGTATGACTACTGGGGAATCAAACCCAGATCCTTGGGCTTTGCATGCAAGAGCCTTAACCGCTGGGCTGGAAAGATGGAGAGATTTATCTTTTAATGTAATGTTCTAGTACGGCAGAAATTTCTTACTATAGTTATACTTACCCCATTATCCACATCACTCTAAAAAATATTACGGTGAAAATTATATAGATCTTCTTAAGCTGACTGATTTAGGCTTTGTCACCTGGTTCGAGGTTGGTCAGAGGAGAAGGGCAATGTTTCACCCACTCCTATGCAGCTGGCCCTGTCCGGGTAGGGCAAGCGTTCATTCTAGGCATCCCTTCCTTCCCTTTGCTAGGTCTTCCCATGTGCAGTCCTGGTATTGGTTTACTGCAGGTGCTAGCCTGTTGTCTAATAGCCTTTTGGGCTTCCTGCGCCTTGACCACACCCTGCCACTATTTTCCGCTTTCAAAATTCTCTGGAGATTGTGCCTTCTTTTTCCGGCTGTACTAATGGCTTAAATTTTGGAATAAATAAGTGATTGGATGGAAAGATGGAGAACTTTCTTGTGTAGGGTCCTCTTCGGTACATAATCCCACATTGTCATCCTGTGTCACTAGAAGGGTTTGTTCTGTCCCATGTGTCTGTCTTTCTCTCTCCTCGTCTTCCTCTCCACAGACTGTTTCAAACACACTAGCTTCTAGAACATACCAAACAGGCTCCTGCCCCAGGGCCTTTGCTCTGGCCATTTTCTCTGCCTGTCAGTTATCTCACTTTCACTAGGTCTTTGCTGAAATCTTACCTTTACAACGATGCTTGCCTGGCCCACTGTGGTTCATGCTGCAAGCTGCCCCTCTGAGTATCACCTCAGCGGTGAAGGGCTTTCTGTTACCTTGTTCTGAATTTTCTTTTTCTGGATCAGTTGTGCTTTTTAAGAAACTACACTTGGGCTGGAGAGATGGCTTAGTGGTTAAGCGCTTGCCTGTGAAGCCTAAGGACCCCGGTTCGAGGCTCGGTTCCCCAGGTCCCACGTTAGCCAGATGCACAAGGGGGCGCACGCGTCTGGAGTTCGTTTGCAGAGGCTGGAAGCCCTGGCGCGCCCATTCTCTCTCTCTCCCTCTAGCTGTCTTTCTCTCTGTGTCTGTCGCTCTCAAATAAATAAATAAATAAATAAATAAATTTTAAAAACCACATTTATTTTAAAAAAAAAGAAAGAAACTACACTTATTTGTAATGCTAGCATTTATCCTCTGTCTTCTTCAAGAATTTTAGGTCCACAAAAGTAAAATTTATGTTCCATCATCTTCCAAATTCACAGAATAATGCCAAGCTCATTGGTTAAGTGTTTATAGTAGGTGGAACACTGCCCCCGCTGCCATGCACAAGATAACTATCTGGAATCTGGCTGTGAACATGGTTTTATTTGGAAAGGGGCTTGTGCCTATAACTAAAGAGCTCAAAATTAAATCCCCCTAGCTTAGTGTGGACTCTAAATTTAGTGACAAATTCATATTAAGACAAGAGGTAATAGCTCTGAGAATGAGAGAAGATAGGTGGGAATTGGAGGTATGTTTCCCTCCTCACTCCAAAATTCTAGAGTCACCAAGGAGAGACAAGGACGGATGGTCCCTGAGAACCCAACTGCCTTGATCTCCGACCTCTTGTTTCCAGACCTGCAAGAGAACACCTTCTTGTTGACTGAAGTGACCATGTTTGTGGTCATCCGTCACAGCTGTCCCCAGGAGGCAATACCAGTACCATGTCTAGCTACGCAGTAAGCGTGAGTATGAGGGACGCACTGAAGCCAGGCTATGTTGGTACGACCTCCACTTGAAATATCTCTGCTTACACTGTGATCAGTACCTGGGGGTAAGTGTGGACACCCTGCCACTTAAGAGGAACCTCGGTTATGCACATGGTGCACGAGTGTGAGAGGTCCTAAGCATTGTCATCCGTGGCACTCAAAGGCTTAAGGTCGGTTGGACTGGAGGTAGGGCTTAATGGTTAAGCCCCTTGCCTGTAAAACCAAAGGGCCCAGGGTCCGTCCCCCAGTAGCCCCGTAAAGCCAGATGCACAAGGTGGTTATGGTGGTTTGATTCAAGGTGTTCCCCACAAATTTTTGTGTTCTGAATGCTTAGGTCCCCAGCTGGTGGCAATATGGGAATTGAAGCCTCCTGGAGTCAGTGTATTGTTGGGTGTGGGCTTATGGGTGTTATAGCCAGCTTCCCCTTGCCAGTGTTTGGCACACTCTCCTGCTGCTGTTGTCCACCTGTTGTTGGCCAGGAGGTGATGTCCACCCTCACCCTCTGCTCCTGCCATCATTTCCCCCTGACATCATTGAGCTTTCCCTTGAGTCTGTCAGCCAAAATAAACCCTTTCCTCTCACAAGCTGCTTTTGATCAGGTTCATTGTGCAGCAAGGTAAAACTGACTGCAAAAGAGGCGCACATGTCTGGAGTTTGTTTGCAGTGGCTGGAGGCCCTGGCGAGCCCATTCTCTCTTTCAAATAAAGAAATAATACAGTTTGACACATTTTTTAAATTTTCATTTATTTATTTATTTGACAGAGAAAGAAGATGAGAGGGAGAGAGAATGGGCACGCCAGGGCCTCCAGCCACTGTAAATGAACTCCAGATACACGCGCCCCTTTTGTATCTGGCTAATGTGGGTCCTGGGGAATTCTTTGGATTCTTTGGCTTTGTAGGCAAATGCCTTAACCGCTAAGCCATTCCTCCAGCCTTTTCAATTTTTATTTATTTATTTAAAATATTTTTTAAAAGCTTAAGGTCTTTCTTAACCTCCAAATAATTGCTTCCATCGTAAGCCTGTCGGTAGTAGCCAGAGAGCAAATTTGTCAACAATTTGTTCCTCAGGCAGTGGTTGGAAACTCCTGTAGGTCTGTAGCGATAAAACATCCCATGTCACATTTTCTATACCCAGCCTGTGTCCCAGCCGCTGTACTTTTAAGCTAATTCTCAGTGATTGTGTTTTTGGAGAAGCCAGCCACAAGCATCAGTGTGATCACCTGCCCATGCCTGACAAGGGTTATTGAGTCTCCCCCAGGCCCACTCCGGGTACGTGCTGCGCTCGTGATGTGGCGCGGTACTAACTATATCAGTTCTTTGTAGGAGGCAAGAGGTAAATCAGTTTGAAAACACCCTTCCTGGGCAGTGCATCTTCCAAATGTCCTCAGGTCTCTCTTACATCTTCTGGAGTCTGCCAGATTCTCTGCGGGACAAGAGGAAGCGGGAGCAGCTTCTGGCTGGCGACAGAAGGCGCCATTAGCAGAAATACATCATCTCCCAGCGGTGTTAGTGATCGCTGAGTCCCTGTCCTGTCCATTCTTCTGCCAGAGCGAGGAGAGAGTCCTCAGAGGCAGGGGCTGCTGGTAACAGGGTCTCCATCATTCTAAAATACTCCCCTTGAGTCCCAGAGCAAGCATTTGTGCCTGGACGAGGCAAGGGCTTTGGAGAGCTTATTTCAAGCATCGATCTTTTGGAAAGGCCTCCCTGCTTCCTGGCTTCTGGACCTTCTCTAGCCAGGGGGAGGCTGGGGTAGACGCCAGCCTCTGGGGAGTCAGGTACCGTGGCTGGGCCGGTGTGTCCTTGCAGTCACTGAGTCTCCGGCCAGCGTGGATGTTCTTGACTGCAGCTTGCAGGGATGGTTCGGTTCAGACAGGGGTCCGGGCTCCACCCCCTGGGCACGCCACTCAGCAGTTCTCGAGTAGGCTCTGGGAACCGGGCATTCCTCCCACCTGCCAGGTGATGCTGAGCTGTAGGTCCGTGGGCCACGGTTACGAACCCCTAACTTAGATGCGGAGATGCCAGTGAAGGTGAACAGTGTCCCACCTTGTCACAGCCATGGGTCATGCAAGTCAGACCTGTCTAGTCCTCCTGGGTTGAGCCAAGGCCTGTCTCACCCTGCGTGCAGAATGCATTGACTTCACCTCGGAGGGTTTCAAAGGCCATCCGTGCCCATTAGTTCTGTGCCCAGGAGGAGGGGAGATGGCCCTTCCTTCATGGCTGCGGTTCCCATAGTCTCTGCTAACCTTGATTTACCTTTGGTCCTTCAGTGCTAGGGATGTGAGCCCTGTCTCTCTCTCTCTCTCTCTCCCTCTCTCTCTCTCTCTCCTGTGCTTTCACATGCTTCCTTGGTTCTCTTGACCCTGACTTTCTGAGTGTATTCAACCTGTAGCCCACCTACTCATTGCCTTGGGACTCACCAATTAGGCTAATCTGGCTGGTCACCAAGCCCCAGTGACCCTCCTGGGTCACCTTCCTAGGGTTGATATGACAGGTGCCACACCTTAGGTTTCCATGGTGTCTCAGGAAACTTTAACTTTGGGTAGACACACACAAACATCTTCACTCCAAATAGGGCTCAGATGACAGACCAAAGTAAGATTATATCAACAGCAGTTTGGTGAACCCATGAGTGTAGTGGGGTTCACTAAGGAGGGGCTGGAGAGACGGCTTAGTGGTTAAGGCACTTGCCTGTGAAGCCTAAGGACCCAGCTTCAACTCCCCAGAACGCACATAAGCCAGAGACACAGGGTAACGCATGTATACAAGGTCATTCACACATCTGGAGTTTGACTGCAGTGGCTCGAGGCACCAGCATCCAGCATGCCGCTTCTCTCTCTCTCAGAAAAAAAAAAAAAAGAAAGAAAAGAAAAGAAAAATAATCCAGGTGTGGTGGCGCACACCTCTATTCCTAGCACTCGGGCGGCAGAGGTAGGAGGATCACTGTGAGTTCGAGGCCACCCTAAGACAACATAGTGAATTCTAGGTCAGCCTCAACTAGACTCTACCTTGAAAAAACAAACAAAATAGAGCATAAGGGGAGTTATTTATAGGAACATGGGGCCCCCAAAGCAGTCATTTTGATGGAGATTCCTGTGTGAAAATTCCTCCCTGGATGCTCCTCCCTCCCCCTCGATGAGGGCTCACTTACACAGCATCGGGGCCCCAGAGACACCAGTTCAGTGGAGTTCATTGTTCCTAGATCTTTTCTGCTCCATATGCCTATTCCCCTCACCTAAGGTCACGAGATCTTGTGTGTTATGGTATACATCTGGCACAAGGGTCTCCCAAATTACAGGTGGGATCTGACGACCCTCCCCACACCTTCGTGTAGTCAGTCGACCCAGCTGCTTTTTTTTTTTTTTTTTGACCCAGCTGCTTTTGATCAAGTTGGCAATAGTTGTTCACACCTGTCAGTGCGGAGGAAGTTTGCCGTGCAGCAGGTGGATATTTGGGATTGACCTCAGCTGCTCTTCAGGCTTGCAAGGGAAGCACATACTGGCTAAGTGAACTCTCTGGCAGCAACCCCTCCCCCCCCCCACACACATGCCCCTTTATTCTTTATTTTTATTTTATTTATTTGAAAGTGACAGAGAGAGAGAAAGTGGCAGAGAGAGAGAGAGAGAGAGGGAGGGAGAGAGAATGGGCGCACCAGGGCCTCCAGAAACTGCAAACGAACTCCAGACGCGTGCGCCCCCTTGTGCATCTGGCTAACGTGGGACCTGGGGAACCGAGCCTCGAACCGGGGTCCTTAGGCTTCACAGGCAAGTGCTTAGCCGCTAAGCCATCTCTCCAGCCCCACCCCTTTATTCTTGAGGCACTCTTTCTGTAACTCTTGTGACCCCCGTGTATGCTTTTCCCATCACTTCCCCGGGCTCCTCTTGCCCCTCTCTGGGCTGGCACCTCAGTTCTGCAGCCAGTAGATGTTGGGGCATCAAAGCTGAGCCCAAGGATTTGTCCTCCTCAGTCTCTGTGTCCCTGTAGAAGGATCTCATTCATATTCCTGGTTTCCACTCAGGTCGCCTCTGGGCTCCAGAAAGGGATTTACTCCTGCCCGCTTGGCAGGTCACGGGCGCCTCCCCAAGCCTTCAGAGTCCACGTGCTTGCCCGCAGCCACGTGCCCTTCAGAGCCCCGGGCTCTCAGGCTCTGCCGTCGCGTAGCTGCGCTGTCAGAAGCACAAGTGGTCCCTTTCCTTTACGTCATCCTACCAGTGTGCTTGCCCACCAGTTCTCCAAGCCGTACACAGCATGCCACCCACTGTCTTCTTCATGCAAGTTCAAACCACTTCCTAAGGGGGGTTTTGTCTGTCAAGTTCTGAGTCGGTATCAAGCCTCTGAGCCAGCCCACCTCCGTCAACGGTGGAGCCCTGGCAGGCTCCTCCTCTGCTCTCTTCAACCCTTCCTTGCAAAATACAAAGGGATCACGGCACACTCCTGTGTCTAATCCCACTCGGGCCCAGTCTTGCTTTTCTAACAAATGCCACGTTCCCATACGCCCAGTGCCACTTGCTGTCCGGCTACCTGGCATGCATCAGTACCCCGCATGCACCTCCACTCACTCACCTTTGTCACCCCTCATTATTGCTTTCCATCCCACCATGAGCTTTTTTCATGATTTTTTTCCCCCTCCCTCTGCATGAAACCCTTGAAGCTCCTTCTGTTAGGAAGCCAGTTGACCTTGACCTCACACCTCTGGGTTATCCCTTCCTACGACCAGGGCCATTGTTTCGTGAACTCTCAAAGCTGTACACTCCGGTCCTAGCTAGCCTTGTTTTGTTGGAAGTGCTCCTCTGTTTCCTTAAGTAACCTTGAGGTTCTTCAAGACCGGAATTGCATCACTTAAAAGAAAATATTTTAGGGCTGGAGAGATGGCTGAGTAGTTAAGGTGCTTGCCTGTGAAGCCTAAGGACTCAGGTTTGATTCCCCATTTTGCACATAAGGCAGTTGCACAAGGTGGCACATGCGTCTGGAGTTTGTGTGTACTGGCAGAAGGCCCTGGCACACCCATTTGCACATGCTCTCTCTGTGCCTCTCTCTCGCTGGCTCACTGTAATAAATAAATAAAATAAAATATTAACAAAAATATATTTTAATTTATTTATATGCAAGCAGAGAGAGATAGACAGAAAATGGGTGCGCCAAGTCCTCTAGCCGACCAGACTCCAGCTGCATGCAGCACTTTGTGCCTCTGGCTCCGCATGGGTACTGGGGAATCAAACTCAGGTCTTTAGGCTCTGCTGGCCACTACCTTAACCACTGAGCCATCTCTCCAGCCCCCCTCACCACTTTCATTTGCATGTTATTATATCCTCAGTGCTGGCAGAATGCTCGGATCACAGGAGATGCTTAATACGAATTTACCAAATGGCTTTAACATTTGGGGAGCGAAAAAATGAAATCAATTAATTGGCTGTGAAGGCTCAGTCAAGCCAGCTGCCACACCTAAACATTGTAGCCCCACTCCCCCATCTTCCAACCAAGACAGTTCATGTGAAAGTCACCCTTTGGGCTCATGGGGTAAATTATACGCAGTTGTGCAAACATGTCAAAGTTTAGTAAATTGAATCTGTTTAATGTAAACAACTTTTGACCAAAATAATAACGCAGCTTTAGAAAAAGATATTAGGCACCCACTTTTGAAGAGTTTGTATAATTCAACACACAGGAAAACTTTACTGTAATTACATGCAGACATACACAAAAGATGCACACTATTTTCTTGCTCCAACGCCCCCCAAAATGCACCCGCACCCCTTCTTTGGCACATTGCAATAATCCTAATTTAGGAGCCACCCGCCCCCATGTGGCAGGGGCTCCTGGGCTCTCATTTCTTCCTCCTCGCGTCCAAATTAGCCATTTAAATTAGAACCACGTTGGGAGCATAGGTGCCGCCAATATCGCGGGCGGCAGTCCCTGCAGCACTTAAATGTGGCCACCTGAAGTTGATTAAAACCTTACCTGTCAAACCCACTATGGCTACATTTGAAAATCTTTAATGTAATTAAGAGAAGCACATTATGGGAGGTCAAGTGACTTTCTTTTTGAATTCTCCTTCTAATCTGTCGTCAGATGGATGGAAATTGCTGGCCCAGGGAGTTAATGAAAGCTGCCTGAGCGAGCACAGGGAAGGGGGGTTGGGAGGAGCCGGTTGGTGGCTGCAGGAGGGGTCAGATGGGGGATCTGCCTCCTTTTGACCATGAGTTCCAGAGTCTGGGGAGCCTCACCCACCCCTCTGGCTTCGGCTGGGAGTTCTTGGGTGGAGGAACCCCGCGCCCCTGCTCTCTGAGCTCCGCAGGGCCCGCAGGAAAAGGGTGAAAGAGCGGGTGCAGAGCTCTCTGCTTATCACCGGGTGCGATCTGCGGCCTGGACGGCAGCCGGACAGGCAGAGTGGAGCCGGCGCCGGCCCGGCCTCGCCACCTTTCACTCAGAACCATCTGATTAGCATCAGACTTCAGCTCGCCTTTTGCACTGATCCCCCTCAAAGAGCCCCAGAAGGACTTGGGGGGGGATGGGGTTCTTCCAGCCTGAGCCTCCAACTGTCCTGCCTCTCTGACTTCAGGCCTGTCCAGGGGACATGTCCCCCAGGTTGGCAGCCTTCAGCACCTTGGAGGTGGGGAAGACCCACAAAGTTTGCATATTTATTTTTTTTTAAGCTTGTAGTTTCCTGTCCCACTGAACTGTGTCTCTCTCTCTCCCTTCACTGGCTGCATGCTAGCTCCTGAGACCCTGGGGTAGTCTTAACCCCAGAATGCTGCTTGTGGAGATTAAATTACTTTATTCTTTGCTGTGGGTGCTAGCCTGAGGGTGGGAGGGTGCTGTTGATGGAGGCAGGGTGTTTCCCTTCTGGTTGCTGTTTCCCTTTTTCTTTTTTCTTTTCTTTCTTTTTTTTTTGCATTGCATTTGTGTACATTAGCAGAGGTATGTGTTTGAAAAAGGATTACATCTGTCAGAATGTTGCCACTTAAGACTTGCCCCCTTCCTTGGAAACTGACGTGAGAATAAGCAACATGTGATGTGCTGGCCGGGCACTGGTATGAAGTTTCCAAGCCTGAGGACTTAACTCGGGCTTCCCCCCTTTGTTGACTTCCGTCTAGCTCCAGGGTGAGCAGAAGGCATCCAGAGAGAGCGTTTGAAGCTTCTGGTTGGAAATGGCTCCGACCTTCTAAGGAAAGGTCCAGTAGCCCTGTACTTGATGGCCAGAATCGACCCTTCTAGGTCACGTTGAAATAGACACATCTCATGCTAGCTTAAAAGAGGCAAGATTCGCCTCAAAAAGGGTGCTGTCTTTTGTTAGAATTCAGGGGAGATTGGAGGAAGCCAAGTAAAAAGCATTTCTTTTTTTATTTAATATTTTACTTATTTATTCATTTGACAGAGAAAGAGGAGGGGAGAGGGAAAGAAAGAATGGGTGCGCCAGGACCTCTAGCCAGTGCAACCAAGCTCCAGACACATGCACCCCCTTGTGCATCTGGCTAATGTGGGTCCTGGGGAATCGAACCTGGGTCCTTTGGCTTTGCAGGCAAATGCTTTAACCGCTAAGCCATCCCTCCAGCCCCACAAGCATTTTTTAAAAGGGCCTCTGGTGGCTGCTGCTGCTTCTCCAAGCTTAAATTTCCTTGAGCTTGGAGAGCTATTAGTCGTCATGAAAAATGGAATAGATGGGGTGGGATGACAAAAAAAAAAAAAGAAAGAAAGAAAAGAAAAGGAAAAAAAGGATCACAGGAAAAAAAAAAATCGATTGGAAAGTGCCTTGCAACAGCGAGTAGAGATTTGGTGGGAATCATTTTACAGAGTTCTTCACATTAGGATAGGCAGTGTTTCTAGAAGGTGGTCCGCCTCTCCACGTAAGCCAGCCCAAGGCAGGCACAGGAGAAACTCACCCCGCGCCCTGCCAATCCCATCCTGGCTTTCTCCTCTCAGCTCCAAGTTCACAGGTAAAAGTGAAGAGTTCCTGTGGGTTTCTCCTCCCAAAGTAAGCTGTCTGCTTGCCGTGGTAACCTTTCCTTGAGGTCTCTGGCTGTCAAAACGAGGTGCAAAGTTCACTGAGGCTGGCATTGTGTCCTCACTTTGTGTCCTTACGCCACCGTCCCCCCGCACCGCTTGACATACACACACCCCAAAGGGATGGAGGCTGGTTTATAGCACTATTTAAAACGAAGATGCCAAGTGAGAAGTTCCCCGTTTTAAGTTGGTGCTTATACAAAGCTGCTTTGTGGGTTTTTTTCGGCCTGTCAGACTTGTCAGGCCTAGTAAGAAAAAGTATATTGTTTCCAGCACTTGGATTCCTTTCTCTCTGACATCTGCCACTCTGTAAAGATGATAAATTCCTGCCTCATTAGCCAAGGGTGTGGGATTACAGGCTGACAACACATTAATCACCAGCCTCCGTGGCAGGCTGACTAGCAATAGGCATTGTTAACAAAACTTTTCTAATATGTCACTCTTCTCTATGACAGCATGTAATCAATCATTGTGATTGACGGCGCTGATAGATTACACTATTTATACTTTGTGTAATGAAAGATAGTGTTTCCACCTACTGTCATTTCTGGCCTACTGGTGGAGGATCCGTGAATAGAAACAAACACAACAACAGGCCATGCCCTCCTCACCCCCCAAAATACCCACGGAAATACCCCACCTTCCCAAGCCTCCTTGGCTCCTTCTATCTTTGGAAACGCTCAAGGCACGAGGGTGGAACATTGGCACTTGCTCTGGCACAAGGGCCGGCAGCAGGGGACACTCGCAAGGGCAGGGGTACCTGGGCATCTTCGCAGGGAGGGAGCCGTCGGCAGTGGGCACAGTCCCCGGCTCTGGCAGGTCACGGTGGCCCAGGTAGATTTCCCCAGGCAGCTCTTCGTCGGGCGTGTGTGTGTGTGTGCACAGCTGAGCGCTAGCCACCTCCTCCCTGCCAGCCGAGGGCTGATTTAGTTGTTGATAAAATATTTGTTCTTTCCTGGCTCTGAGGGCAAATATTATCCTTGTTTTCCATAATCGTGCAATGCCACACAAGTCAACAGCACCCCGGAGCCAGTGCGATCCCAGCCGCAAGGCCTTCGCCCAGACTTGCTGCTCCCCTTTGAAGCCGCCGAGGTTGCCAACAGGCTGCGCTCAAGTGCGCTCTGCCCGCCCCACGACGACGCACCAGGGTGTTTCTGGAGGGTCTTTCCCCATCCTCTTTTATTTCGGTCTGGAATGAATTCGTAAAGGATACAGGCTATTTTTGACTCGCCAGGAGCTGTCACTCCGGCAGAGTGGCGAGTTAGGGTGTTCCGGGGGCTGGCATCCTCAGAGGGGTAGAGCTCTCCCTGCCAGGGAGCCCCCTTCCCAGCCAACTGTGCCACACAAATGCCTACTCGAATGAATCATTTCAGAAACGTTTCGCTCAACTCTCCTAGCTGCCGCGTTCTTGGAGGTGGCTCGAGAGACTGCGCATCTGTTTGATTCCCCAGATCTGCATAGATCTGTGGGCGCCCCCCCACCCTCTCCCGACGGCCTATCCATTCTGTGTAAGGTTGAGCTTTATGTCCCTGAATTGTGGGGGAGGGATGCTGGAGACGGGGAGAGGGGAGAGAAGAAAGGAAGCAACGAGGCCCGTTCTGCTGAGCAGCATGGGCTTGGTAAGGCATTGGACACTTCAAGTTGCCCTGCCAGTTGGCAAAGCAGAAGGAACCTGAGACCTCTCCCCCCTCCCACCCCCGTGAAACTTGTGGAGAAGGGCGAGACAGGAGGAGGTGGGGGGGGGGGAGCAAAGCTAAATTTTAATCTCTCTGTGAAGTTTGAGTGAGCCCAGGATGATTAATGAGAGGGCTGGCCATCTGATTAAGCCCTTCCGTGTCATAGGACATGATTAGTAGGTGACAGAGACGGTAACAGTATCCAGCCAAACCCTTGTTTCTTTCACGGCTCCGGCTGTTCTATGATTAATGTCCCCAAGGGCTATCTTGAGGTCAGGCAGGGGAACCTGTCAGAACAGGTGGAAGTGACAAAACGGGCAGAAACTCCTTGGGGGGGGGGGGAGGAGATGAGAGTGGGGAGGGAGAGAACGGAGGGGGGGCAGGGTGGCCAGATGGAGCCCGTGACCTTTCTCTGATCCAAGCAGGCATGGAGAGCATTGAGGGAATGGGAGCGGGGAAGAATCACAAAACTGCAGATGTTTCCAGGTCCTCGGCGCATCAAGGATTGGCAGCTTGGACTTGTGGAGAGCACCGTGTGACCGTGCGGGGTTTATGGTTCCGAGGCTGTGGGATGGGGCCACTGTGGGCCCCGCAGGATTAATGTGGGGCACCCACACCTGTGCCTGCATGCACACGTGCGTCCCTGCAGACAGACTGGAGCAAGTGCCTGCCCTGCTGGGGGATTAAGTGCACATCAAAGGGGCAGAGCTGGTGTTTCAATATGCTGCTTTCTGGGGCCGGTATGGCTCAGCTCTTGTCAGTGCTCTCCTTAGAAAAGATGAGGGGCTGGAGGGACAGCTCGGTGGCAGAACGTACCCTAAGTACTTATGGGACCTTGAGGGGAGTCCTCTGTGCTACACAAGATAAAGAGGGGGAAAATATAGAAAGATGAGGTGGAAAGCTCACATAGTTTTAAAGAAATGCAGTTTTTAGGGCTGGGGAGATGGCTTATCAGCTAACGGTACTTGTCACAAAACATTGTGGCCTGGGTTTAATTCCCCAGGACCCATGTCAAGCCAGATGTGCACAGTGGCAAATAAGTCTGTAGTTTGTTTGCAATGGTAAGAGACCCTGGCATGCCTGTATCCTCTATTTTTCTCTCTCTCTTCTCTCTCTCTTTCACACACACACACACACACACTCAATAAATTTTGAAAAAGTTAGAAAGGAATTCCTTATTAGTATTTTTATTTTGTTTATATGTAGAAAATTCTACAACTGATGTGATTGCACATAAATGAGAGGACCGAGGCCCAGAACCTCCTGCGTCCTATTTCTACTTCCATATAACAAATGCTTGGTGAATCTGTTCCTAAGAAGTCTGTTTTACTAGATACGATTATCAGTGGTACTTTTGGTCTTAGTCTCTCTCTCTCTCTCTCTCTCTCTCTCTCTCTCTCTCTCTCTCTCTCTCTGCTTGAGACAAGGTTTCATTCTTATAGCCCACACTGGTATTAAAATGGCTATCCCCCTGCCTCAGCCTTCTCACCCAGGTAAGACTGCTCACTGAACTCCCTTGGGAAAGCCATCTTCACAGATTTCCTCCTCACGAGGAGACAGCGTTGAGACGGCAGCCACTGTGGTTGGCAGACAGGGCTCACAGGGGCCGCCACGCCGACATTAAAATAAAAACGGGATGTGCGATAGGTTTTGTTTCATCCAGCAAGTCTGGCTTCGATCCTTCTAGGCCTGATTGTCTGTGTGTCCATTACCCACACTCAAGAGCCGTGCTAGGGTCATAGTGGGCCTGCTGGGCCTCCATCTTCAGACCTCTTCCAGGGAGCTCCTGGGCTGCCAGTTCCAGGGTACAACAGCTGGGTTGGCACTTGAACCCCTTCTGTGTGCTTGTTCTCTGGGGCAAGACTTTACAGACTGGAACCCCATGCTAGGTAGGCAAACGGTCCCCTCGCTGCACAGTTGTGTCCACTGTTGGTGAGTGTGTCTCATTGTGTCACGGGGGGTAGTGAAGGTGGCTCCAGGCTTTGCTGTGAGCAAGTATTTAGAGAGTCTTAATGTGACCCTCTGTTACAGGTTGAGCATCACTTTATGAGAGGGCCACAAGCAAAGGATGACAAACGTTACAGCTTGTGTGGCGATGCACAGTCACAGAAATAACAGCAGGATCTCACAATCTGCCTTCTGTAATCTCCTGAGTAGTGAGAAAGGAGTGGAGTCACTACCTTGGGAAGGGTCGCAGCTTACCTTAAGGGAGCCCTCAGGACTGGATTGAACTCCGTTCTGTTTGCCAGAATGTACTTAGAGACATGCTTGGGAACCTCCATCCTCAGTTGCCATGTGCAACGTTTATCACGCAAGCGGAGGTGTGGCACATAATTTCCTAAAGAACAGGATATGTTCTGGATGGCAAAGGGGAGCTATGCTTAAAATCCAGGAAACGCAGGGATAGATTCGAGGTTGAGGCACTTGCCTGCAAAGCCTAAGGACCCAGGTTCGATTCCCCAGTACCCATGTAAGCCAGCTGTACAAGGTGGTGCACGTGTCTTCAGTTCAGTTGCAGTGGGTAGAGGCCCAGGCACACCCATTCTCTCCTCTCTCCCTCTCTCTCTGTCTCTCTAAGAAATAAATATTTTTAAAATTTTTGCAGGAAATGCAAACATTATTCAAGGTTGACACATGTACATGATTCTTCCATTTTCCAATGGATGGAAACATAAAAATAGCAAAGAGAGCAGGAGACATTCACCTACCTTACAGGATGTGTGACCATTATGTGGACCCTTCAACATTCATACCAAACTCTTTAATTCCTTTCAGATTGTAAATCATTGTATCCTTATAATCCTGTTATATTTTAGGAGACTTTAAGAAAATGGATTTGTTCTGTGCACGGTTGTTTAAAGGAAGTATCCCAGAAAAAAAAAAACAGACTAAGTACACTTTTTAAAAGTGACAATTATTTTTTATTTTTTTTTTTTGCAGTTTGGAACTCTAGGCAAGTGAGGGTCCCCGTGGTACCCTGAGAGCTGCAACCCCTCTTTTAGCAGTTTTCCAAAGGGCACAGGCCAATCTGCCCATAATGAGCTTGGAAAGTAAGGATGAAGCTCCCAATAATATGACACAAATTTCTTCACTTTTGCTCCTTATTTCATCTTAATTAGTCCCTGTAGAAAGGATTGATTTTTTGAGAGGCTTGTAGTGAACATCTGCTGGTATTCCTGGGGTCACTCTTAGCCTGTCCTGTGTTTGACATTTCTTGTAAAAGAGAAGGCATTTGTTCATATTGACATTAGCTGCCTCTGTATCTCTCGGTGGTACAGATGGTCTGTGAATAAAGACATCAAGCTAATAGGCAAGATGACAAGCTTCAATAGAGCCGGGCTCCTGGCGCTTAAATGGCAGGGCAGCATAGATTGCTTCTGCTGCTGAAGCCGGGGTCTGCGGGTAGGGAGGCATATGGATTAAGTTAAAAATGAAAAGGCACCCTAGAAAATGGCTAGAAATCTCTCGTGAACCCGGAAGGGCTTTTATTTATTATTACTATTATTTTTTATTATTATTGGTCCACATAGTATGCCAGCTCTTCTAAGATATGCGGGGTTCCTTTGGAGATGAGGAAGGCAGGGACTGTATTTTTTATCTGTTGTGTACCTTGCTTTCTTTTCTTTTTTTTTTTTTTTTTGCTTCTGAATTCCTCACATACGTCTCAGAGGGAACCATTGTTCATGCTGTCCACCTGGGGAAAGTATTTTCATCCTCTTTCTACCCAAGGATGGCCATTCTCAAGTCCAGAAGTGGTTTCTCTGCCGCAGTGAAATGATGTTTTTTACCCAGAGGGCCTCTGGGAAAGCAGTAATCTGGAACCTTTTCCATCTCCACGGTTCTGGGCTTCCTCTCAAGGGCACAGCACTGTTTGTTGTAATGCTCATCATGGCTGTGGCACGTTCATTTCCTCTCTGTTGAAGTCCGTTTCGTACTTGAGTCACCAATACCTATGAATGGAGGTTCAAGTCTGAAGGGGAACTTACCAGTTCCAGGATTAACTAGACAAACACCCCCATTTACTCAGGTCTCTCTATCCATTGTTGCTTGGCAACAACTATCTTCCAACACACTACAATTCCCATGTTTCCCACCTGTCTGTACCACAGCAGCCCCTCTCCCCTAACTCAGTTATTATTGCTCTTCCTATCTTCCCCAAACCATCTTTAGCTTTCCTCCACATTTTTAAACATTTTTATTTTTTAATTTTTATTTATTTATTTGACAAAGAAAGAGGGAGAGAGAGAGAGAGAGAGAGAGAGAACGGGCGTGCCAGGGCCTCCAGCCACTGCAAACAAACTCCTAACACGTGCACCCCCTTGTGCATCTGACTTACATGGGTCCTGGGGAATCGAAACTGGGTCCTTTGGCTTTGCAGACAAACGCCTTAACTGCTAAGCTATCGCTACAGCCCTCTCCTCCACATTTGTTCTTCTCTATGTGTACTTTGGTACTATGTCTGAATGGACTATTGATTTTTTATTTTTATACCCTACTATGCTCCATGAATGATTTGAGGTAGGTTTTAACAACAACAACAGCAAGAATTCTAAGACAACAACAAAAATAGGACCTTCCCAGTTTCAATGCAATGCACTTAAAAAGGGTGAGCATACAGGAAACGCCTTTCTATGGCACAGAGTCCAAAGCAGCGCAGGTTGGTCCTTGTAGGTTGGAGCGAGTCACCATTATTTGGATTTCAGGCACACCAGATAATATAATTAGCTCAGTGAATGTGAAGGCGGTATCCTTCACCTTTCACTGGGGATCCTGGAGGTCGCGCTGGCTCGTACGAGGTGTCTTTCTCACAAGAGCATGAGGCAGAGGAAACAGTGCCTGAAACTTTGCTGCTCTGCGTTGTCTCCAGGGGACTATGAGAGCCAGGATCATCTTCCCAGGGGCCTATGAACACCTGACAATCATATTTCAGCCTCAGATATGCAACATCCGCTGTGGCCGACTATCTCCCATTTGGTCTGCATCTAAGCTCACTGGGTAGCGGCGGCCCTTTGGGTGTCTTCCTCTTGCTGCCTGCCTGTGGGATGTCTTTTCATCCTCTGGAACTTGGCAGCCTGAGTTCAAATCCTGTCTCTGCCACTTGATAGTTGTGTGACATTTAGGCAAGTTACTCAGTTTGTTTGTGTCTCGACATATTCTTATCAGTAAAATAGGACAGTAAAAAAAATACAACAACTCTCATCAGGACAATAATTGTCTCCAGCTCAGGGATTAAATGAGTCCATTAATGAAAACATAGCATAAAACTGCAAATGGTGAGTGCTTATCAAGTAAACATATTAGCTACTGTTTGGTTTGCCGTCTTCATTTTCAATTAGAAATCTTTCCTATAATGAAGGCCAGAGTCCACCTGAAAATTGTTCATCCCTTACAAAATGGATGGAGTTGAATTTGAACATGAATGCTAAGGTTTTTACCAGGCCTGCCTTTCTGGGTTTCTCTCAAAGCCTCCTTAAAAACACCTGAACCTTGGGCTGGAGAGATGGCTTAGCGGTTAAGCGCTTGCCTGTGAAGCCTAAGGACCCCGGTTCGAGGCTCGGTTCCCCAGATCCCACGTTAGCCAGATGCACAAGGGGGTGTACGCGTCTGGAGTTCGTTTGCAGAGGCTGGAAGCCCTGGCGCGCCCATTCTCTCTCTCTCCCTCTATCTGTCTTTCTCTCTGTGTCTGTCGCTCTCAAATAAATAAATAAAAATTTAAAAAAAAAAAACACCTCAACCCCAAGACTCTAGGGTAGTCTTGCATTCAAGACCACACAGTCTTCCTCATGGCTCCTGGAGACAAGTCTTTTCTCAACTCCAAGTTCCTTCTGAACAGGGATGCAGGTTCCACCTCTTTTTATTATTATTAACATATTTCACATGAATATATCATGTGTTGGTATCCTCTTTTCCCTCATCCCTGCCCCCATTCCACTGGGAACTCCAATAAGAAAATAAAACTTTAGGCCTTATATCTCTCATGAATTGAGATGCAAAGATCCTGAACAAAAATCCTTACAAACTAAATTAAACAACATATCAAAAGCAATTTTTTTTTTTTTGAGGTAGGGGGGTCTCACTCAAGTCCAAGCTGACCTGGAATTCACTATGTAGTCTCAGGATGGCCTCAAACTCATGGCAATCCTCCTACCTCTGCCTCCCAAGTACTGAGATTAAAGGCCTGCACCACCACACCCAGCAAGTCTTACCTCTTTTTTGTTTGTCTCCTGAATCATGTAAGACAATGGATTGGTGGAACGAAGGAGCCATCTCTATCTTATTAACACCCTCCAAAGCGCGTGAATCCCTTCTTCCTGCCAGCCTTCCTTCCCGCCTTTTTTTTTTTTTAACCATGCTTAGAATTGGACCCAGAGTCTCACACATGGTAGGCAAGTACTTGACCATTGAACTGCATGCCCAGCTCATATCAAGCTGTTTGGATGTGTGTGAGAGAGAGAGAGAAAGAGAGATGATGGCACGTGCATGCCATTGCCCACATGTAACTATCAGAGGACAGCCTCTGTTGGTGGGTCTTCATCTTCCACCTGTTTCAGGCAGGCTCCCTTACTGTTCTGCCTGCTTGTGCCAGGATAGCTGGTCCATGAACTCCCAGGGTTTCTCGCCACCTTCAGCTGTCTTGCCATGGGAGGACGACAGGCTCTCAGAGTCTTGTGTCCAGCTTCATGTGGGTTCTGGGGATCTGAACAGGGGTCCTCACGCTGGCTCAGCAAGTGCTTTATTTCCCTGAGCCATCTTGCCAGAAGGAGTCCCTCCAGTGTTCCAAAAATCTTGCTC
This sequence comes from Jaculus jaculus, assembly GCF_020740685.1. Lineage (NCBI taxonomy): Eukaryota > Metazoa > Chordata > Mammalia > Rodentia > Dipodidae > Jaculus > Jaculus jaculus. The sequence continues at coordinate 17,034,838 of NC_059119.1, forward strand.
TCTTCGGCCTTTTCTAGTTCGTCTCTGCTTTGCTTCCCCCTTGCCTTGCGTCACCTCTTCCACCAGCTTTAGGACCAGTCACATCCTGCCATGTCTACTACTATTGCTTATTTTAATTCAAGGACAGGTACTAAATACCCCCATTTCCTTACGGGTTAACACGTCCAGCATTCATGGCACCGTGGCCCCGGAGAAACAGGGTGAGAATCTGCTCTCCCTTAGTATCCTTTCCTGGGGGTGACCCGAGATGTTGTTGTGTTGAGGTGATGACACGATGGGGTCCCCGCCTCGCTTCGGCCCCCTCTGCACCGTGGTCTTGCAGTTGTTGCCAAGTGTATCATGGCTCAACTGGATGCCGCCAGCACACGTGAAACTCACCCCTTTGCTCCTCTGCCTCTGTCTGCTCTGCACTTACTGCCATTTAAATGTCACCGCTGTCGGACAAACAGTGGAGTAATGTATGGGGGAGAGAGCTAATGCTATATTTTGGTAAGTTCTTATCAAAATGCCTCTGGCAAGCTATTTGCCCCTGATCAAAAGAATCCTGGTCTTGCTGGCAAAATTCAGTTATGGCTCCTGGCCAAATCTCTGGAACTTGGGCCTCCGTGGGAGGCCTGAACCCAGCCCCGTTGGCCCCGAATATGTGGACATTGGGCCAGTGCCCTTAGTGCCTGCAAGGCTGAGGAGTTTAACTTTTTTCTCTTCACCTCGTATGTGGAGCTGGGATTATAGATGCTCGCATTACTATGTCTAGCTTTATATTGGTTCTGGGGATCTGAGCTCCGGTGCTCACGTGCAGGAAGCTCTTTATCCAGTGAGCTATCTCCTCTACCCAAGGATTTCTAATCTTCCAAAAATTCATATTTCCTTCTGCTTGTAGACTGAGGAAGCTTGGAGTCACTTTGCAAGCCTCAGTGTTAACGTCTGAACAGTGGACTTCCTGCCTTGTCTTCCTACCTCTTAGGTGATCTCACCTAGCAGCTGTGAGAGGTTGTACTTCGGGTAGAAGGAGACCAGCAGACACGGGCTGTCCAGTCTCCATCGCCTTTATTACAGAAACAGGTTTGCGGCCCTGGGATCAGGAGAACAGCGAGCGGCCTGCTCATTATTTCTTAGGATAGCTGGTTTAGCTGAGAGCATAGTCCTAGGGAGTATTTTTATTTTCTTTTCACATAAATTAGTAATTTTTAAAAGCCAAAATTGGAAATTTCAGAATCTGGATTCCTTTTCTGATCTATTCCCGCCCCCCATCCCCTTTTGGCTTTGAAGCGGCAGATAAGATAATACTTATTTCACTTCTCACTCCCCCTCTGAAAACACTTGATTTTATTTATTTCAGTTGCCGGTGATAGCAATAGCAGCAAACAGTTAAACAGTTCTTTGTGTTACCACTGTTTTGTGGGGGGGGGGGGGGCGTGCGTGCACGTGTGTGTGTGCACGTGATAGTGTGGGGACGCAGGGAAGCTGAGAAAGGGGGGCGTCTTCCTGTGTTTTGGTTGAGAGGTGCGTGAGAGCGACCCAGGGAACTTCTGGTCTTGAGAGGGCCTCTGTCTCCTGTCACAACATGCTATGAGGAGGCCACCACCCCCTCGGCTAGCTGCTGATAAAGGAGTATTTACGAAGACAGCTTGCCAGGTTAAAGAACGTGTGTTTGGAAGCTTTATGTACTAATTAGGTTTTGGAATATCTATTTTCTTCTCATTATATCACACCTGAAATCATGAACGATTCTGTAACAACAGAAAAATGAAGCCGTTGGTGGTGGCATGCATGGGTCCCTAGATTAACACTAGTGCCAGCAAACCTAAGGGAGGGGAGCAGAACCTACAGCTGAGCGGATCCCACCAGGGGAGGAGGGTGTGAGGGCGGCGGGCACTCCAGCGGTCTCCAGTGGTGAGGCCTCACATCGTGACCACATTCCGATGGAGGGGCAGAGCTTCAAGCAAACCAAGCCAAGATGGGGAAGTCCTAAGGCCATAGTGACCTCCCAGGTTCCTGAAAGTGTTTGTCTCCTCACCTTCGGAGCAGAAACCCAGAAGGTGCTGTTTGTCCACTTCTCCAGGTCACTTCTCCCCGGGCCATGGCTGAGTGAAATGATGCCGAATCCTGAGCAGATGTTCTGACTTTTCTCTCAAAGGCTGAAGGAAGGAGGGAAGAGTCCTAAAGGCCCCGCCTTGAGAACCCGCCTCCCTGTCCTTCTCCCTCAGTCACCTAAGCCATTCGACTGTTCTGCCATCTAAGCGCCATGTGCAGGTTGACAGAGATGGAGGTCATCCACGTTCGCTGATGGCTGAGATAGAGGCTCATGAGGAAAACCAGCCTGGGATTTGCTTGACCTAGGGACATTGAGATAGTCGTGACGAAACTAATTCCACGATCCTATGAACCAGAAGGATCTTTTGTCTGTTAGCCTGTTTCTTCCCCACCTCCCATCCTTTCTCTCTCTCTCTCTCTCTCTCTCTCTCTCTCTTTCTCTCTCTCTCTCTCACACACACACATACACACACATACATCTTAGATTGAATGCCATTCTCTGATAATACTTTTGGCCTTTCTCCTCACAGCTGTAGTAATCTGTATGCATTCTGCAGGTAACAAAAAACCTGGTTTTCTTTTAGTTTTTATTTTCTTCTTCATCACTAAAATATGTCTTTATCCAATGCTCACAGGCATAACCCATGGCTGCTGGAATTACAGAAATACTAGTCACCCAGCAAGGGAAGCATCCAAGGAAATATGGAGACGCAGGGTCCACTCATGATGTGGGTCCTTTCTCCTCCTGTCCACCTGTTCTCCCTGCCCTCCATATCTTGTCTTTTGTGGCTCACCACTTCCGCCTATATGCCACCGTTATCTTACAATGCACTGCGTTGTGTTTGGCGTCCCCCTACAGGGGCCTCTCATGCTGCTGCCCAGACTCTTGAAGAACTGCTTGAACTGCAGATCTCTCCTGAGCTATGTATTGCTAAGCAGGATGAAGGAGGTGCATGTTACAAACCGCAAGAGCGCTGCCCCTCTATGTGAAACATCAAAAGCACGATCTAAGGCAGGAGGCTCCACCGTCTTCCTGACACCACTGCCAACCAAAAACACCCCATGCAGCCTGCGTTCAAGGGTAGATCCCACTTAGATGCTGGGTGATGATTGCCCAGGATCAAACCTGGGGAACAGATTCTGACTTTTCAGACTCCTGGTTCCTAAAGACACCCATGTGAATACAAAACCACTCAGGGGGCAAGTGCCAGGGGCAGGGTCACTGCACAGCCATGGGGAGCACTATGTTTGTTGAGGTGGGTGCCCGGATGCTACAGGCTGCCAAGCGCTGTGACCTTTTGCAAGGAGAAACGAGGCTCTGCAAAGTGGGTGTGCACATGGAGTATCCAATTTTTCTTTTGGACCAGAATTGTTTCATAGTTTGGGATGTGTGCATATATATTTGCATATACATATGATTGCTCTTGGGGGTGGGACCCAAGTCTATACTCAAAGTTCACTTACGTCTTACGTATGCCTCATCCACATAGTGTAAAGATAACTTTATACACTGTTCCCTTCCTTTCTGGAAGGGTGTGGACAGCACTTTTCTAGTGATTATGGGCATGAAAGTCCCTTGATGTGCATGTTTTCCACGTGTGAGTCATGTGATCACTTAAAAAGCTTTGGGTTTCGGCACAATGCAGACGTTAGGTTCATGAGTGAGGATGCCCAACCTTTGTATGTATGTACATACATGCACACATACATGCATACAGACACAGTGTAGGATCTCCTACACAAGTTCTATTAACCAGCACCGTCCACCCTTTGTGAACCATACGGGCTGGGGCCCACATACCTGTCAAGACACAGTGGGGTACTTTCCTACCAGCTGAACTGTTAGTTTACCAAGTGTGGCTTGAGTTTGTTCTCAAGCTTCCTTATGTTGGTTGTGTTTATATTGTAATAATTCAGTTTAATGAAATGTTATAAAAACCAAAGAAATGTGAGGCTACAGAGAAATTTTCTCCCTTGAACACTAAGGTGAATGTTTTGAACAGACTCAATGAAGTTTAGTTAAAAAAAAAAAAATTAAGGGTAGACAAGGCAGCTGTGAAAGCTTAGGGGAAAAAAAAAATCATAAAATCCTAGGAGTAGCCAGATTCCCTTGCAAGACTTTTTGACTTCTTTTTCCTGTTAAAAAATGGCATTTTATTTATTATTTGTTTGTTTGCACACTGACAAAGACAGAGAGAAGAGAGACACAGAGAGAAAAAGAATGGGCACACCAGGGCACACTGTAAACAAACCCTGGGTGCATAGGCCACCTTGTGCATCTGGCTTTACCTGTGTGCTATAGAATGAAACCCAGGTTATTAGGTTTTTAGGCAAGCACCTTAGCTGCTGAGCAATCTTGTCAGCCCCACAACATGGCATTAGAGAAGCTATATGGTGAGAATGGTTTGTGGGATATGGCCCATGCTAAGCTCCATTTCAAAGGCCCACATGTGAAAGCAAAGGCCTAGGCGTGCCTCAGAAGATTAACAAATTAACTTGTTTCACAGGAATTAATGCAAGTGTACTAGCTGAGTTGACAGAATACAAAAGACCTTCTGTTCAGTACTTGCCCCCCCCCCCCCCGCAAAAAAAACCCAAGTCTGGTAGTTTATTGGCAAAAGAAAGGAAAAAGAAATTAATTCTCCAGCAATTTGTCAGCATTTCTTTTTCCTTTGGCCATGAAGCCATCTCTGTGATGGTAACAGGAAAAGCAGACATTTGCTTAGAAGTGTTTGTGGAGGAAAGTGAGGGTCTCCAGGGTCCCCCCAGTACCTGCCTCTGAAATCTCACTGTGTTCATGGTACCTTGCCCCTGACTGGCCTCTGGGTATCACAAATGGGGATCGTGGCTGGTGTGGATGGGGTCCATGAGGCTGGAGAAGTTGAGGTTCAGTCAGCACATTGCAGGTCAAGAAAGTTGGAGGTGACTGTGAGGCAGCTGGGGAATCTGCCTCTGACGTCAGCCTCTTGTCAACACAGAGAGAAAGCTTCAGCAGCAGAAATCAAAAACAAGTGTAAGTCTCGGGGCGAGAAGCCAGGCTCCAGATGGTCTTAGAGTAAAGCTGTTCACTGGGCTTTAATGATGGTCATAACTGAGGCTTGCACTCCAGAAAATGTGTGGTGGCGTCTGTATTTTCAGATCTGTGTTCAAGTTCAAAGACTGTACATTGGCTTCGACACTGTCCCCTGCTGGTATCAGACCAGAGGCTTTGAGTTAGTGTTGCAATTCCCCCTCTGTCTATAGCCCAGGTCCCACCACAGAGTAGCGAACAGGACTTAGTTCACAGAGTGCAAATTCCTGTATCCTAGGACATCCTATCTTGCGTTCTATAGAGTACCTATTATATTGTGTGTGTGTGTGTGTGTGTGTGTGTGTGTGTGTGTGTGTGAAAGTCGTATGCATGTGGGGGTGCATGCACGTGTGTGTGCGTGTCTGAGTGTGGAGGCCAGAAGTTGACAAGGTATGTCTTCCTCTACCTTTTGTTTTGAGATCTTCCTCCACCTTTTGTTTTGAGATCTGGTCTCCCACAGAACCAGAGATCACCAATTTGACGGGATAAGGTAGCCAGCAAACCCTTGGGATCTGCCTGTCTTTCCCTCCCTACTGCTGGGAGCATAAGTATGGAGGCACCCATCAAACACTTTACCCACTGAGCTGCCTTTCTGGCCCATCTATTATAACATACCTGAGAGATACCCACTAGAAACAAGCTGAAGACTCAACTGTTCTCAGTAAAGTAAGCCTTCTGTTACAAGTACAATTTAAATATGATTTTGAAAATATCATGGTTTGGGTCTTTCCACCTGTTAACACCTCTAGTTATCACCTAGGGAGGCTTATTTTTATTATTAAGAAACACTGTAATATGCTTTCTAAGTGCATTGGTCAGTTTTCTGTTGCTACAGCAAAGTAACCGAGGCAGGTGGTTTATGAAGGAAAGATGTTTATTTAGGTCTCAGTTTTTGAGGCTACAAGTCCACAGCTGATCAGTCCCATCACGATGGCCTTTTGTTAGGGTATCATGGCAGGTAGCATCTCAGGGGAGGGGTCACCTGTAAGAGTAAACCCCTGGTGAGACAGAAATCCGGAGAGAAACTCAGGAGTCAGGCTTTCACTATTGTAACAATGTGCACTCATGAGAATGAGCCACAGTCTATAAGAAATACCTTATCCCTCTGTGGACAGTACCTCTAATGACTCTCAATAGGCCCTGACTCTTTTTTTTAGGTTAAATTTAGATATTTTTAGCATATGTTAATGGAGGAAATAATAGTTTTATTGTGGCATATTTTAAGACCTTTTTTTCATTTATGTGAATGAGAGAATGAATAAGTAGACCAGGGCCTTGCAAACAAACTCTGGATGCATGCATCACCATGTGAATCTGGCTTATGTGGGTCCTGGGTAATCAAACCTGCGTTCTTAGGCTTTGCAGGCAAATGCCTTAACTGCTAAGCTATCTCCTCAGCCCCTTATCATGGCATTTTAATACATACATGTATCATACTTTGGTCTTAATCACACATCCTAATATGCTTTCTTCCTTCCCCCTCCACCCTTTTCCCAGACCCCTTCCCTAACAGCCACCCACCCTTTTGCTTTAAGAGTCCTTACCTGGAGTCCATGTTTGACAGAAGCATGTCCCCCTCTGAGTCTAGATTGTTTCACTTGATGTGACGATCTCTAGTTCTATCCATTTTGCTGCAGTCATATGGTCTCAAATTTTTTTTTCAGGATGAATAATAATTCCATTGTGTGCATATGCCACACTATTTTTATCCATTCATCCACTGATGGGTACCTATGTAATTCCATGGTTATTGTGAACAGTGCTGCAATAACACGTGGGTGTCTCGAGCTGACTTTGATACCTTCTGGTGTGTACACAGGAGTAGTATTGTATTGGGTTTGTGTGTGTGTGTGTGTGTGTGTGTGTGTGTGTGTGTGTGTCCCATACTGATGTCTATTGTGGCTAAACGAATTTATACTCCCTCCAACAGTGCATAAGAGTTCCTCCCACCCATGTCCACCATTGGATTACTCACTAGTATTGGATTTTTGTTTTCTTAAGGATGATTGGATGTTGACTGGAGTGAGCTGGAATTTCAGCGTGATTTTCATTTTCCTCTTCTTGATGTCTAAAGATGTTGAGCACTTTTTTTTTCATATATTTATTGATGGTTTGTACTTTAGCTTTTGGAAACTTGTCTGTTCAATTCACTTGCCTATTGAGGGAGTGAACTACATAGTCTTTTGGTGTTCAGGTTTTTGAGGTTTTTTATGTGCTCTGAACATGAATCAGATATGTAACTAGTATAGATTTTCTTCCATTCTGTAGGTCGTCCCTGTTCTCATTTCCTTTGCAATGCAGAAGATTTTGAGTTTGGTAATCCCACTTGCCAAGTACTTCTGTTACATCCTGTGCTTGTGTTTTCCTCTAACAGTTTCACATTTTCATGTCTTGCATTAAAATCTTTGATCCAGGGCTAGAGAGATGGCTCAGCCATTAAAGGCACTTGCTTGAAAGCCTGACAGCCCAGGTTCAAGTCCCCAGTTCCCACACAGATTCATATCACAAAGTGGCACGCGCAACTGCAGATCATTTGCAGTGGCAGAAGGCCCTGACACGCCCACACTTTCTCTCCTCTCTTCTCCCTCTCTTTAACACACACACACACACACACACACTCTCTTTCAAATACATTTTTAAAATTTTAAAAAATAAAAATTAAAAAGAAACTTTGATCCAATTTTAATTGATTTTCATGCAGGGTAAGAGATCGTCATCTAGGTTCAATCTTCTGCAGGTACATATTCAGGTTTCCCAGCAACATTTGTTGAAGATGCTATCTGCCCTTCTCCCAATTTGTAACTTTATCCCTTTGTAGAGAGTCAGGTGACTGTAGGTAGTTGGGTTTAATTCTGGATCCAGAACTCAGTTCCACTTGTTTGGGGCCAGTACCCTGCCGATTTTGTTACTGTGGTCCTAAATCAGGCATTGGGATAAGTGAATCATTGATTGCTCTTTCCGATTGGATGGTTTTGGACATCTGAGCTATATTTTGTGCTTCTATAAGAATGTTAGGATTGTTGTTTCTATGAAGAAAACCACTGGAATTTTGATGGGGGCTACATTGACTCTACAGATAACTTCTTTTTAAAAAATAATTCTTAAATGTTTTTTAAAATTTATTTTATTTATAACAGAGAGAGATAAAGAGGCAGAAAGAAGGAAAGAGTGGGCATACCAAGACCTTCAGCCATTGCAAACGAACTCCAGACACATGCGCCACCTTATACATTTGGCTTACTTGGTGGGAAATCAAACCTGGGTCCTTTGGCTATGCAGGCCAGCACCTTAACTGCTAAGACATGTCTCCAGCCCGACACTATAGGTAACTTTTGGCAATAGGTAGTCATGACCTCTTTCTTAAAGTTTCTATCATCTCAACGTGATCACACTGCAGGGTAAGGGTCTAACACATAAACCTTTGGTAAACTAACCATGGCCAAATCATGGTGTTAACCAACATCACTGGAGCCCTTGCATACCCATGATCTGAGCCATGTCCTTTACATGTCACTCATTTCTGGGCTGACCTGTTTCCACTCTGTTCAGCCTCCTAGCTTTGCCATTGGTCCTCCATCCTGGAAGTCCCACCCTTCAGGCTTGTTGGGCCTCTGCAAGCTCACCATCAGAATTCACTCTCCTACTCAGATTACAGCCCAAATCACCAAGTCCAGCCAGCAGTTATTATCTATAATTCTCATCAGAAGTTAGTTCAGGAACTAATGCTGGTCTACTAAAATGGACCTCAGGTTAGAGTGGATCTCACAGCATAGATGCATAGTTTTCTCAACCCCCCGGAGGATATATGCATAGCACTGGTGGGTGGGTGGGTGAGGATGGGAAAGCAGAACTGCCTAGAACAACCATCCTCTTCTGCCCTAAGGTCAGGATGCCAAAGAAAGCAGCTATCTTGTTGAATAGCTTCCCCTACAGGTGGCAGTTTCCCTGCCTAAGCCTCAGTTCTGCCCATTGAGTTCCTCACCTCATTTGGGTCAAGATGCTACTAGAACTTCCCCTTTGTTACTCATGTTACTCTGTGTTTTTAAAATGTCTTAGGGTTCCTTGCGTCTTGAACTTTTAATGAGGAATTGATAGCAGGTACTGATAACTTATAGACGGAGACCAGTCAATTGCTGCCTTGTGTTTTGGTAGGTAGTCTCTTAAGGAAACAATTCTTTGGTCAGTAGCTGCTATCGTGTGGAAGGAAGCCAGCCTGGGTTGTTCCCTCCTCATCTCATCTACTCCCCCACTGGCTAATCTCCCCATCTTCTGTCTATTCTACCCAGCCTTACACATACAGATAGGCCAATGTTCTTTTTTGCTTGATTGCATGTTTATGTGTGTGGGTGGTTGTGTGTGCGTATGTTCATACAAGTGTAGGCTCATGTGTGTGTATGTGGAAACCACAGGCCGATGTGGGGTGTCTTTCTCAAATGCTCTTGACCTTACGTTGTGGGACAGGGCCTCTCACTTGACCTGATGTGCCCCAATTTAGCTTCACTAGCCGGCCAGTAAGACCCAGGGGTAACTCCTGCTCTTACCTCCCCGGAACAGGGATTAGAGCCATGCACTGCCAGGCCTGGCTTCTACGTGGGCTCTAGGGGATCAGACTCATCTCCTCACATCCTGGCTTCAGGCAAATTACTGACTGAGCCCTCATCCCAGCTTACATAGCTTAATTTTCTTTTCTTTTTTTTTTTAAATTTATTTATATGAAAGTGACAGACAGAGAAAGAAGCAGAGAGAGTGAGTGAGAGAATGGGCACACCAGGGCTTCCAGCCTCTGCAAACGAACTCCAGACGCGTGCGCCCCCTTGTGCATCTGGCTAACGTGGGACCTGGGGAATTGAGCCTTGAACCGGGGTCCTTAGGCTTCACAGGCAAGCGCTTAACCGCTAAGCCATCTCTCCAGCCCACATAACCTAATTTTCTAAGGGTCTAATGCTGATCACCTCTCTCTCTCTTCTGTAGTGAACTAGCCTAGTGTGCCTACCCACTTATCCACCCATAACGCCTGACCATGATGTAGCACACTTCCTGTCATGGGAAGTCATAACCCCCTTTTCTTTTTAGTTTTCTTTTCTTTTTTTAATATTTTTTTTTTTTTTATTTGACAGAGAAAGAGGGAGAAAGAGAGAGAATGGGTGCGCCAGGGCCTTCAGCTGCTGCAAACAAACTCCAGACGCATGAGCCTCCTTGTGCATCTGGCTAACGTGGGTCCTGGGGAATTGAACCTGGGTCCTTTGGCTTTGCAGGTAAATGCCTTAACCGCTAAGCCATCCCCCCTTTTATTTTTCTTTGCTTCTGCCACATTGGATGCTGCTGCTTGTCACAAGTGCTACTCTCCTCTGGGCCTGATTTTGTCCCTGCCACCTTGGTCAGCATGCTAAGACCCTTCTCAGTTTTCCAGGACTCAGAGAAAAGCCACTTTTCCGGCCCCCTGCCCCCACCCAAGAATCTGCCCCTATTCCTCTTAGCCAGATGGACTGTCCTTTCCGGTCTTGTCTCCTACACACATGCCATGTCACACACTGCTTGCAGAGCCAGGTGTGAAGATATTTCAGCAGAATTTTATTTCTAAGTCTTCTATGTTTTTATTTATTTATTTAAGGGAAGAGAGAGAGAGAGAGAGAATGGGCACACTAGGGCATTCCAGCTGCTGCAAACGAACTCCAGACACATGTGCCACCTTGTGCATCTGGCTTATGTGGGTCCTGGGGAATCAAACCTGGGTCCTTTGGCTTTGCAGGCTAAGGCATCTCTCCCAGCCCTCTTTCTAAGTCTTTTACCAGTCTAATGATCACTTAAAGGAAAATTCTTAGAAATAATTAATGTTCTTTATGCATATTGCCCAGATGTCTTCTAGGCAATTTTATTCAGCCTCTGTGGTCTGAGTATCAGGCCCAGTTCACAGACTCCCTGCAATCCTGAGTGTTATTTTGTTTCGCCACTGTGGCTATTTAGATAGGGTTTTATTAATTAAAAAAAAAAACAAAACACCTTTCGCCTTAATTCATGTTGTATCACTCGAGTCCATACAGAAACTGAACATTCTACAAGGGTCATTGTCGGCCAGGCATAGTGTCTCCGAACTGTCTGCTGACAGGATACTTGCTATTTAATGTCACAGCATATTGTGAACTCTGTGATAAATACTGCAGGCCATTACTCAAATGAGCACATGATGGGCGCACAGTGAACACTCGGTAGAAGATGAAATGAATGACTGCATGTGGCTGGTGACGGTTAGTGCTCCTTGAAATAGCTAAGACTGAGGTTGCGTTCAGTAGTCAAGAAGTTGGCCAGCATGCACAAGACCCTGGCTTCGATCCCTGCCCGGTACGACAGTAAATAATTAGAGTGGGCAAGATAGGACTCTTGGTAAAATGCGTGCCTTGCAAGCATAAGCACCTGGGGCTATTCCCCAGAACCCATGTAAGAAAAATAGAGAAGGAGGAGGGTTGGGGGCTTCTGCTTGTAATCCCAGCACAAGGGGATGGAGACAGGTGGATCACTGGGGCTCACTAACCAGTCAGTTACCTAACTAATTTCCAGGCCAGTGAGGGACCCTATGTAAAAAAATAAATAAGTAAAAAGGATGGTGCCTAAGAAGGAATGATGCCGTTTGCCCTCTGGCCTTTACACTCATGTGCACACATTTATACATGCACCTCCATAAGGAAAGTGTAAGAGAAAATCTAAAGAGAACACCAGACTTGGCCTCTACAGGCAAGACTGTTTTATTTACAGAAAATAAGCAAGTGGCCTCCGCTTTCCCGTGGGATGAAGGCTGAAGCGTTGGGCCAGGCTGGGGGTGGAAGCTTACAAGGAGAATCCTAAGGAAAACAGACCGACCAGGTGCGGTTGATAAGAAAATTGTAGCTGTTTGTGTCCTTGTTCAGAATAGGCTTCTTCAGCCGGGAATGTCTAAGGGAGGAGACTCAGATGGTCTCTGGTCCTTCAAGGCCATCTAGGCTAGGGGGAGTACATCAGTCAGGGAAGGTGCCAAACTTCTTTATTGCCTGCTGTTAACTCTTTAGTTCCCTTTAGTTTTCAGGGAAGGCTATTAAGCCTTCACCCGCTCACATACACCAGTATACCTGCACACACGAATACACACATACGCACGCTCACGTAGATAAATAATAAATGTCTAGACTCTAACTCATCTCTGATCTAATGCACGATGAAATTCTCAAGCGCAACATTCAACGTTATCCCTACTTGCTTGCTTCATAAGCCCCCCACTTGCGAGGACGGGGGAGAGGCCTCAGGTTACATTTGCAGACGGAAGAACTGGAGTGAGGAGACACTGGGGGGGGGGGCGACATTGTGATGGCCCCCTCAGTACTGATGGTAAACATCACGTGCCGTTACTCAATTTCTCAACTTCACCCAAATGGACAACAGCGGCTTTCCAGCCCAAGAAGCAGGAAGGCAGGGCAAAGCCGATCCGTGCTTTGAAAGATGCCTGCGTTTGAGCAGAGATGGCATCGTGACAACTTTGAGGACGGATGCCTGGCTATTAGGATTGAGTCTTCTTAGATGTCAGCTCATTTCCTTGTAGAAAATGAAATCCAATAAAAGCTGGTTTATCTGGCATTCTATCAAGTGGAACATTTTTTATTATATCATATCCATACGCATGACCCCAAGGCACTGCAAGATGATGTTCAGGGTCACTTTGGAGTTAAGGATTACATTATCATTCCTTAGAAAATTGGTGATTGTGGCGGATGTGGTAATTTTCCATTCACCAGAAGGCCTGAGTCACCACGAAAAGCAAAGGTTTCTGCAGACTTGGGCGCGTTTTGCCTTTTTGTGGGAACAAACTGTGTGTGTGTGTGTGTGCGTGCGCGCGTGTGTGTGCATGTTTAGGCGAGCCCACAAGTGTGTGCATCGGAGGCTGCTAGTCACAGAACAATGAGTTGGCGTCAACCCGGAGTGAAACGTCCCACTCTTCCTGACCCTTCATCAAGCTTCTCCAATGTCCCAGCTCGCCAGGCCCTGGGAAGGTTGGTTTCCCGGTGGAATTGTCTGGCGGAGGCACAGGAAGTGGGGAAACCCAAGCCTCTTCGGCTCCATGCTAACCGGGTTACAGAGCCCCATCTCAGAAGGGAAATCGGAGGGTGGGTTACTTGAATTGGGTGTGTAGGCTCTTTTCTAAAGAAAGCAGTAAATGGAGGGCAGGCAGCACCTGCCAGCCTGACCTGTCGACAGATAATTGCCTGACAGCCACGCCTTTGATGTTAAGCTTCCCTTAGGCAGAAAGAAAGTTTCCCTTGGCACCTCCCTGGCAGCCCTGGGTGGTCTTGTGTGCTTTGCTTCCCAGGAGCCTTGACCAAGGCACTGGCAGGTTGGGATGGGGGAGGGGAGGGGAGGGGAGGAGCGAGGCCAGCAAACACCAAGCCGCTCCCCCGCCCCCCAGCATGGAGAGTAAGGAAGAAGCCATTGGCAAACTTGAGTTGAAAACAAACAAGTGCTAAATTAAAAAGAATGTTAAATACAGATCAGCTGCCTGCCTCCTGACAGCACGTTTAATTCTTCCCTCCTCTCACCTGACGGAGCTTCGCCCGCAGGGTTTGCATCAATTATCTGTCGACATGTGGAAAATGACTGAGCCGCCAGCGGGCACTGGAGTACACTTTGTCAAGCGCTCATCATTTATACATCTTATCTCTGCCAGAACAAAAGCTAGGACGGCCCCGCACTGAAGATGGGGATGGGAAAGGTGGGGGAGTGGGGAGATGAGAGCGGAGATAAAAGAGGCCAGGCCAGGTGGGCAGAGCTGTCGGGGTCCACAGACACCAGCTTGGTTGATGAGGTTGAGAGCTGTGGACTCTGGAGGCCCCCTGGTCAGCCATCTCGACTCTGGCCACCAGCCCTGGTGTTATCGGAGCCTCCTGAGGACACGAGGGACTGTGTGCAGATGGAATGACAGCTCCGTCCTGGAAGGCAAGGGGGAGTGTGGAACCCAAGACCCTCTTAGGAGAAGGGTAGAGCTATCAGTGACGGCGAGGAGCTATGTGGTCTGGTGGATCTAGTTTTTGACAGAGGTACGTGTGTGTGCACGCACACTTGTGTCACATGTGTGTAGACATCCATGTGTATGTGCATAGGTCCAGGACAAGCTATGGGGAAATCGGTCCCACCTGATGATGGCTGACCAGATAGTGAAAATGTTGATTTATTGATTTCTTTACCAAAGGCTGAAGAAAAGCTCCAATGCCGCACGAGGAGAAAGGTTGGTGTTAACGCTGGCTCCTTATTTGTTACGCATCTCGAAGCCTTACTCTTTCGGAGCAAGGCCTACGCTGTTGGGTGAGCAACAAACATACCAGCTCAGGCTGGAGAGATGGCGTAGCGATTAAAACGCTAGCCTGCAAAGCCAGAGGACTCAGGTCTGATTCCCCAGGACCCACAGACAACCAGATGTGCAAGGTGGCACATGTGCCTGGAGTTCATTTGCAGTGGCTGGGTGCCCTGGCGTGCCCATTCTTTCTCTATCTGTCTCTTTCTCTCAAATAAATAAAATATTTTTTAAAAAACCAACTCCCCATGGGATATATTTTGTAATCATGGAAAATGTTAATAAAAATTATTAAAAATTAAAAAAAATACAAAAGGCATTATTTACCCTAAAAAAAGAAAATTAACTCCCAAAGACCCTCCATTGCATGTCTTTCTTCTCTGCGTGGCACATAGTATGAGAGTCACCCAGCCCGGCCACGACCTAACCATCATTTCTAGGAACTCCCCAAGTTAGCAAATGTACTGTCAAGTTGCTCCCCATGGAAGGCATCCTATTTTCTGATTTGTTTTTCTTTTAAAGGGAGGGTACTGAGAAATTTAAAGTCACATGACCTAATTGTGTCACTTGAGTGATTGGCCTAACACATCCCTTGCCAATTGCTCAGAGGCCAGGGAGGAATTAGGTAAGAAATATCAACTTTGTACTGTAATGGGATGAATTTTTTTTCCCCTCCAATAAAATTTGATACACTGTGTAAAAATTGTTAAATAAAAATGAAACATGGCCACACTTATTAAATTAATTCCAACAGCAAGCAAGTAATAGAACTATGAGGCAAAATCATTCAAAGAAAGTGGCTGCATGTAAGAGAATTATGAAATGGGGAAAAAATAGCAGATCACCAATAGCTCCCGCATCTATAGGAGGATCCAGTGGCCTTTGAGCATCTTAATGCAGTATTTCAAACCTCTTATAGGTTTTGTTGACGTCATTGGAGGAAGGGTCACCTCTAGCCATGTTCAGGCATTGGATGAGGCAAGTGTCAGGTGAATAACCATTGACACTAGGTGTTTTTCTGCAGCAACTCCATGCAGAATGCATCACTGTACGTTGAAGACTCTTTTGGACCAGTGGAGAAAGGTGGTTACTGGGAGCTCAGGACTCCTGTTCATGTGCCAATGTAGGTAGACCATCCCCAGGGCAGGAGCGGGGCTAGTTGGGGTGGCCTCTGAGAGAAAGCTCCTGTAGAAAGCCTAATTCTAAACCCCAGCATTATTAACTCTAAAGTAGCTGTCATTAAATCCTAGAGTCAAGGATAGGTAGGTTTGGTATGACATAAGTGCGTGAGCTGTAAAGGGACAAGATGGGGGACCCACTGAGGTGGATGAAAGTCCGGGTTTAGTTGAAGGTCTCGTGACCACTGTGAATGTGGCTTCATATTTTTGTTGTTGTTGTTTCAAGATAGTGTGTGGGTAGCTACGTTATTTGTCAGCTAGCTATAGAGAGAGCTTGGGAGATATCGATAGTAGCTACATAGGCTCTTGTAACAAAGTGCCAGTGGCTGGATGGCAGAACAGCAGTAATGTGCTGTCTCACAGACCTGTAAGTCTGAAGTCTAAAATCCAGCTGTCTGTAGAGCTGGTTTCTGCTAAAGGCTGTGAGGGGCATCTGGCATCTTGCTAAATAACTCCTCCCTCCTCTCTCCCAGTGGCCCAGCAATGTTCTGTTTGCTGGTGGCACTTTCCCTCTGTTTTCGCCTTTCTTGTCTTCTCTGGGTCTCCAGCTGGCTTGCTGGAGAAGGTGTCACCGGGGGCAAATCCTGCGCTGCAACCCAAAGGTGTGTTTGGGGGCAGCCCTGAATTCCAGCCCAGAGGTATGTAGAGAGGTTTGAACTCTGCCAGGGTCGCTTGTGTGCCCATTCATGTCCTCTTTCTCTCTGTGTCTTGATACCTCTCTCTCAAATACATAAATAAAATTATTTTTAAAATTCTGTGTCCATATGCATACTTTTGACAATTTTTTAAATAGTCAGGTTTTGTTTGCAAAGACCATGTGGTACTTAACACATTGCTCGGTGGTGTTTTTTGGCTGGGAGCCCGCTCCTTCGGCTGTTGATGGAGCTTCCCTGGATGTGGAAGCCTGAAATAAAATCCCTCCTCCAAAATCAGTGTCTGGCTTGGATGCTCACCCTAGCAACATGAAGCTGTCTGCTATACCAGGATTCAGGCCTGAGTTTGTCCCCCTCCCTCCCTTCCTCCCCTTCCGTTTCCTTCCTTCCTTCTCTTCCTTCTTTTCTTCCTTTCCTCAACAAAGTCTTAGGGTAGCCCCTCTGGGCCAAGAACTTGCATTCCTTCCTCTTCAGCCACCTGAGGGGCCAGGATGACAAGTGAGTGTCACCACACATCCAGTATCCAGAGACTTTAACACAAAAAGTTTTACCCTCCATGCTTCTTGTAGTGTCAGGTTTATATTTTTATTGTATGTAATAGTCACCACTTGGTAAATAGATATTAAATAAAAAATAATATGACCCTGTAAATTTTCTTTTTTTTTTTTAATTTTATTTATTTATTTATTTGAGAGCGACAGACACAGACAGATAGAGGGAGGGAGAGAGAATGGGCGCGCCAGGGCTTCCAGCCTCTGCAAACGAACTCCAGACGCGTGCGCCCCCTTGTGCATCTGGCTAACGTGGGACCTGGGGAACCGAGCCTCGAACCGGGGTCCTTAGGCTTCACAGGCAAGCGCTTAACCGCTAAGCCATCTCTCCAGCCCATGACCCTGTAAATTTTCTTGGGAGGAAAAAAGAGAGTTTTTCTGGTTTTCCTTTGATTTGTGTTTATTTATTTATTTTGGCCACGCTGGTGTGCTGTACCTCTGAGCTCCAGCTCTAGCCCTTGGTTGTTTAAGATAGGCTCTTGCTATGTAACCCAGGCTGCCATCAAATTTATCACCTTCCTGCTTCTGTCTGTCTCCCAAAGGCCAGGGTGACAGGTGTGTGTAACCCTGCCCAGCCAAAGAGAGCGTTTTAAAGGTGAAATGCACTTCGAAGTCGCTGAATTAACTCGAGGCCCAGGAAACTTAGAAACATGATTTTCTTTATGCAGCACAGGAAGCTTGCGGTTGGGTCATTTGTCAGCAATCTTTGCTTTCTTTCTTTTTTTCTCTTTTTAATGAATGACACATCGGGAGGAAGAATCCCCCTGATAATTCTGTTTTCGCAGCAGTCGGTGCTTTGGTCTGGAAGTTTATTTTCTTACCAATACATTATCACTTGAGATAGAGGGGAATCCCCATGGAAACCTTTATTGCGATTGTCAAAAAACAAAACAAAACACCTGGCTCGGTGTCACTGGAACTTTCTAACTCAAATGCTGATATGTGTCTAGTGTCATTGAATATTGAGCTCTTAAGGGGAGAGTGTCTGGGCTTTGTCTTCCTGAAGCATCTTTTATTTTTTTTTGTGTGTAGGGACATTTAAAAAAATCAGAAACCAATGATTATATTTGATAGAAATTTGTCCAAAAATATAGATACAGAAATTTACAGATTAAAATATTTATTTGCGTAAAATACAGTATGTGATCAACATTGCTTGTCTTTATATTTTCTGTATCTTAGGCTAGCCAGCATGGCTCATGCCTTAATTCCAAACACTTGGGAGGCTGAGTCAGGTGGCTTGCTGTGAGCTGGAGGCTAGGTTGGGTTACAGAGTGGGTTCCAGGTTAGCCTGGGCTAGAGTAAGCCCCTGCTTCATTAAAAAACAATAAATTCTGGGTTGCAGAGATGGCTTAGTGGCTAAGCGCTTGCCTGTGGAGCCTAAGGACCCTGGTTCAAGGCTCCATTCCCCAGGTCCCATGTTAGCCAGATGCACAAGGGGGCGCACATGTCTGGAGTTCGTCTGCAGTGGCTGGAGGCCCTGGTGCACCCATTCTCTCTCTGTCTTTATCTGCCTCTTTCTCTCTGTCTGCCTCTCAAATAAATAAATAAAAGTAAACAAAAAAATAAATTCTGCCTCTGAAGAGATGGCTTAGCAGTTAAGGCACGTGATTGCAAAGCCAAAAGGAACTATGTTTAATTCCCCAGTACCCATATAAGACCAGATGTACAAGGTGGCACATGCATCTGGAGTTCATTTGCAGTAACTCATGACCCTGGCATGCCCGTTCTCTCTCTCTCTCTCTCTCTCTCTCTCTCTCTCTCTCTCTCTCAAATAAAATATTTCTTTAAAATGCTGTATCCATATGCATACTTTTGACACTTTCTAACATGAAATAGGTTGTGTTTGCAAAGACCATGTGCTGCTTATGATATCCTAGGCTGAGGAGAACCAGGGGGAAGGATGCAGAGCAGCGCCATGTCACGGGGGTCACTGTCGAGGAACACCTGTTAGTCAGTAATTGTGACCTGTCACTTGGAGGTCAGTGGACGTCGGTGAAGAGCCATCATACAAAACCCCAAACCTGTACTCAACAGTGCCCGCTTGGCTTATCTGCACACAGCTACATCTCTTCTCTCTGCTTGCTTTCTTTTTTTTTTTTTTTAAAGTTTATTTATTTGCAAACAGAGAGAGAAAGAGAAACTGGATGTGCCAGGGCCTCTAACCACTGCAAATAAACTTAAGATGCATGCACCACTCTGCAACTGGCTTTACAAAGGTACAGGTGAACCAATCCTGGGTCCTTAGGCTTTGCAGGTAAGTGCCTTAACCACTGAGCCCTCTCTCCAGTACTGCCATAACGATGAAAACTAAGAGAGATGGTCCTGGGAATGAGGAGGAGTGACAAGGGGCGAGGGAGGCTGTAGCTGGCCCTTCCTTGGTGAGATAGAGCTCACACCACAAGCAGATATTCAACACAGAGCTGAAGCCTAGCGTAACAACGACAGCACAAATGCCTTTATATCAACCTTTATATCAAAACTGCTGCTCTATGAAACAGGCTCGGTCCCTGTTGCAAACTTAGCTCATAATGATGCGGACTGAGATGCACAGGGCTCCAGCCAAGATCCACGGTCCCTTTAAGAGAGTTGCTTAGGGGGTGATTGGCCAACATCCTTGGGGACTGTGGCTCTCAAGTGAGGAGCTGGAGGAAGAATTGGAGGATGGTACAAACTGAACGAGGGCAGTGCTTGGAGAAGATTATAATTTCAGGAAGGATGGCCCGTGGGGGTTGTATATTGCTCTCTTGCAACTGTAGACTTTTCCCCACTTGATACTTCCTTGTTTAAACCTGAACAACTTCAATTTGAGATTTTTTTTTTTTTTTTTAATGATGGTTGAAGCACAGAAGCGTTAAGATGATGAAGGGTTGCAATTTACAGACCAATTAGGGTGGCACTTATTTTCATTCTGTAGTAACTTTTCTTCCTGTTCCCCCCTCCCCACCCCCCAGTTACTCTGCCCGCCACCCTGTCTCCTTCCTGTATCCCAGCGTACCCCCACTACCGGGCAAATAGATGTCTGCCTCTAAGCATGGCTTTCTGGAGCTGACAAGCTGCCTTATACTATAGGCTGGGCCGGAGGTGGGGGGAAGTCTGCCTTGCAGAGAGCCACTCCTTGGACTCAAACCATTTTGTTGAGCCACTCTCTCTGCAAAACAATGCCATTTAACTTGGAGCTCTGACATCTTGCCTATTTCTCTTTCACATAAATAAACCGACTCCCCCACTTCACTTGTCTCCCCCAGGTCAGGCATTTCTCAATTATAGTCTTAAACCTGACCAAGTAAGAACAAATTGTGACCTTAAGTTATATCTTCAAGTCCTGCCTCATATTGGAGCACAGAGAGTTTTTTTGGCATTCTTTTTGACAGGCTGCTTGTAGATAGAACAGTTTTCCATAAGGAATTGAAATCATACATCAAACGTATTGTTTTATATGTAAGCCACCAGAGACCAATGAAAGCAGTTGGTAGAGCCCAAATACCATTACAAGTAGATTTATTGTAGTGTGTTTTCTTCCACCTTTTTCTAGAAGTTATTACTTTAATCTTAAGAATTTATGTAAGTATGCTGGTGGCTTTTATATGGTTTATGCATTCACTTTGGAGACTTTTAGCTATTTAGTGGCGAGGTGTTTAAAACAAGTGTTATCAAGGAAATAATTTTGGCTTTACATCATTTTTTTTTATATTTTCCTCTGAATGCTACATACAGAATGGCCAGTTGGCAATATAAAAGAATTAATGCGGATGTCATGGAAACTTATCTTTCGGGTGCCCTTTAGTTTGGCGTAGTCATCCGCACCTCTAAAACGCGAGCAGAGATAAACAGGCAACATTAGTTTGCTGCCAAATTAGAAAGAGATTTCTGTGCTTTCTTTCTCAGATAGTTTCAAAGACAGAGAACATTAGGCCTCAGAGAAATTAAACTCACTCTAGTGTACATTTGCTAAAAGGACTGGAAAACAATTTTTAAACTTTTTTTTTTTTACTTTTAGCCAGCTCAGTAACAGTGCTGTTTTAATAGTTAGACAGAAAAATCCTGAATGATGTCTCAGAAGATGAATCAAATGATCTCACAAGACCTCTCTCATTTATTGTATTCATCTTTCAATCAAATCATATCCAGTTCAAAGATAGTGTTCTGCACATTACTCTATTGTTCAGCCTATTTAATATTTTCTTTTCACAAATCCCTGTTTAACATATTGTCTTCGTCTTCACATACATACAGACATTCACACACTATGGTTTTGTGTTCTGTGTAAAACTGACTTCAATTTGGTGGCCATATTTTCCAAGTCAGTTGATAGAAACTTGCTAATCATTCCCATCATGCAAAGTTCCAGTGTCAGGGTATTGATGCATACACGGCTATGGTTTAGCTGGGCGTGGTGGCTCACATTTTTAATCCAGGCCCTCGGGAGGCAGAGGTAGGAGGATCGCTGTGAGTTCGAGGCCATCCTGAGACTCCATAGTGAGTTCCAGGTCAGCCCGAGCTAGGGTGAGACCCTACCTCAGAAAAAGCTATAGCTTGTCCCATTCTTATACTGAACTTTGCATCCCCTTTGATCTTTGATCTTCTTCCACATTGAAACAGTTTTGCTTTCTCAGGTTTGGAGGGGTAAGGTGGTGCTGGCAGCGCAAGCGCAGGGACCTGGGTTCGAGTTGCCACTACCCACATAAAAGCTGGGCATGGCGGTGTCTGCTTCTAATTTCAGCACTGGAGAGGTAGAGACAGATGACTCCCTGGGTCTGCAGGCTACTGGGTAGTCTAGTCAAGTTGGAGAGCTCCGCGTTCAGCAAGACCTTGTCTCAAAACACAAGGGGGAGAAGAACTGGGGAAGATGCGGAAGTCTGGCCTCTGGCCTTCATATCCACACGCAATATGAACACGTGCACACACAAGAGCCTATATGCATACCACACACACACACTACCTTCTCTTGTGGCTCAGTTTCCACATCTATACTTGTGAGACAAGTCTGATGAGAGTGTTGACTCTTTTGAACTTGGTTTTGAATTATGACAGGTAACTGTTGATCGATACAGAGATGCACACCCACACCAAGGGACCCAACGAGACCTGTCTGTCTGTCATGTCAGCCAAGAGAGCGTGTCATCTTTTTGAACAGTCACTGGGATGAGAAAACAGGCTAGAAGGTTTTTTTTTTGTTTTTTTTGTTTTGTTTTGTTTTTAGACATCAGGTCCTAGAGAAAAGCTTGAGCCTTTGAAAGTCCCCCTGCCCCCTCCATGGAGAGCACTGGGAAAGGACCATGTCTCTCTGGGGCCGGAGTTCCCTTGCAGTGCAAACGTATCCTTGGAAAGTGCAGTGACTGGAATCAATTTTCTCATTCTGTTTATCATCTGCTAGAAAACAAAAGATACCAAAAACATGGGTTGGGGGATTTGTGCCTAAGATCTGTCCCCACTTGACACCCTGTACATTACAGAGGAGCAAACCATGCTACCCCCACATATGCCTCTTTGGCGCCAGGATTATTTTGAGCTGATTGTTTCTGCAAGGCTGGAGCCACAGGGGAAGTTTTGAAAGTGGAGTAGAAGTCATCTTTTGCAAAGGACACCTACATCTGTGAAGGAAATAGCCCTCTGCAACGCTGTCACCTTGTACAGCGAAAGACGCGTGACATAGTCACTAGACATACTTTTCCATGGAGGGAAAAGGCAACACCAAGTTAAGTCCTCAGAGCAAATTTTCCTCTTCATCTGCATTCTTTTGTGTGTGTGTGTGTGTGTGCGCGCGTGTGTGTGCTGGGGAGGGGGGAGGGTTATGTCGACGTAGGGTCTCACTCTAGCCCAGGCTGACCTGGAATTCACTATGTAGTCTCAGGGTGGCCTTGAACTCATGGTGATGCTCCTACCTCGGCCTCCAGAGAGAGCTTGGATTAGAGGCATGCGCCACCGCGCCTGGCTTCATCTGCATTTTTTTTTTTTAATTGAATCCTTCCACATCCTTGTCTCCTTACCCCAAATCCCTCTTTGGTCTGAAGATTTCATTTAAGCCTAAACCCCAAACTGCCTCTTTGAGATTTACCCACCCCACTCCCCCAGGTCTCGTGCATGCTTATTAATCAATTTCTGTTTTGTGATGTTAGCCTTGTATTGCAGTAATCCATCCCAATCAAGATTGATGGAAGGAAGAGACAAAATGATGTTTCCTTCCTTGCAACCCTTTGGATGGCAATGGGCTATGTAAGAATCCTCTTTTCGAAGCACAGTTTTGCTGCTTTGAGACAGACAGCCTGGTAACACATACTAGTGTCTAATACAACGCCTCTAGACTCAGGTCCTCTCTTAATGAGTAAAGATCATCTGTAATTAACGTGCGGATTGTTATAGAGCAAATGAATGTAGATTTGTATGTCAAGTTCGTACTCCTAAATAGGTTAAGTATTCCCCACCTGATGTGTCTCATGCTATTAATTTGCTGAGTAAACACTCTTTTTATAGTTGAAAGATCAGTTTCATTTCAGCCTGATTATTCCAGCCATTCCAAATTAGGTTTGTTCAAATTAATGAGACTTTATTAAATTAGAAAGGTGACCTGGATGGGAGATTATAGTCTTGTCACAAATCTCCCTGACACTGAGCCTGTATCTAGCCTTATGAGCCACTTTATGGCTCAGTCCCAATGTATAATTTCTTCTAAGATTGGAAACCAGAGTGTTACCTGCCCCTTCAGTTTTTGCTTTTCATCATGAACTATGCTTTAGAGTATTTGTCCCCTGTCATACTGTCCTTTCTTCCACTGAATGTCCTGTGAGTCACCAGTGCCCCTCCCTACAAATTTCCCCCTTGGCCAAATTCTTCTCATGACTCCTCACACCTCTTTCCTAGTTGGGAAAGTTTTGGGAGGAATCAGTTATCTTATCTCTTGACCTTCTCTCCCTTCCTGGCTTCTCCATGGTTCTAGGCTAGCAAACAGCTTTTACTTACTCTCATTACTGGGAGACACTGTTCTGCCTCAGGGCTTGACTTTCTCCCAGGGTAGTGGATTCTTTTACTTCTAGATAATATCATGTACATTATTAATTCTTACTTGGGCTGGAGAGATGGCTTAGCAGTTAAGAGCTTGCCTGTGAAGCCTAAGGACCCTGGTTCGAGGCTCTATTCCCCAGGACCCATGTTAGCCAGATGCACAAGGGGGTGCATGTGTCTGGAGTTCGTTTGCAGTGGCTGGAGGCCCTGGCATGCCCATTCTCTCTCTCTCCCTCTTTCTCTGTCTGTCTGTCACTCTCAAATAAATAAATAAAAATAAACAACAAAATTTTTTTTTAAATCTTACTTTATGTCATACGATCATCTGTGTGTAGCAGTCTATTCTGTGACTGTGTATTTGCCCATTGTTACTGTGTGTAGGTGTATGCATGTTAGCATATGGGTGCATGGGTGCTCACATGCATGTAGAAGCCAGAGGACGGCCTTCCTTCACTGTCATACTCAGGGGATACCATCCACTTTTTTAATGAGACAAAGTCTGACTTTGGTCTGGAGCTCACCCATTAGGCTAGACTGGCTGGCCAGGAAGCACGGGCATCCTCCTCTCTCTGCCTCCCCAGCACTGAGATTACAAGCATGTGACTGGCATTTTTACATGCATATTGGGAATTGAACTTGGGTCCTAATGCTTTCAAGGAAGGCAGTTTGCTGACTGAGTTATCTCCCTAGTCCTTACTTGACACTTTTTAAAAAATATATAATGAATGAGCCAGTCTAGGACTTAGAATATATACCAACTTGTTTTTCTCTTTGGGTTTCTTTGGTATAATTATGTCGAATTTTGTGCTTAATATGCTACTTCATTTAAAACAGGTTTCAGTAAGGGTAGGGCGATGTCTCAGTGGTTGAAAGCACTTGTTCCAGAGGTCTGCCACCAGATTTTGGATCCTCAGCATGCCTGTAAAGCCACCTGCACGTCGATACACATATCTGCCTTCAGGACACACCCGGCAGTGGGAAGCAGAGCCAGGAGAGTCCTGAAGCTTGTAGGTCAGCTAGTCTGGCCTTCCTAGTGGCAGCCAACAACACGAGAGACCCCGCCTCAGACAAGTGGAGAGGGAGGTCCAACATGCCAAGGTTGTCCTCTGACCTTTACATGAGCTAGGGCATGCACATGCCTATACACAGTTATACACACACACATGCACAAACACACACACACAAATAAAGAATAAAAATATTTTAGCAAACAGACATGTTTGTGTAGCTGAATATAATGATTCTTAACTTGTGCTCTTATGAATTATTACAGAAAGAAAAAAATTATCCTGAAGGATGTTTCCTTGCATATATATTTTTTCCTCATCATCGCATTTCTAAACATTAATGTCAGCACTTGAAACTGCAATTTCTTCATTTTCTGTGCGGTGCAAGAAGAACAACTCTGGGACTGAAGAGATGGTTCATTGGTTAAGGCACTTGCCTACAGAGCCTCACAACCCAGATTTGATTCCCTAGCACCCACACAAAGCCAGGTCCTCAACGTATCTGGAGTTCGTTTGGGGTGGCGAGAGGTCCTGGCATGCCAGCTCTCTTTCCCACTCTCTCTCAGTCTCTCTCTCTGCTTGCAAATAAATTAATTAAGGTAAAAACCCTGTTGTCTTAAACCACCACAGCTCATTCCATAAAGACGGGCATTCTGTTGTCTTCCATGCTATTGCTTACTTTGTTGCTACATGTGGGTGTTACTTTGTACATGACTACTTATGCCTCTTATGCACGCTGAGCTAGAGTTTCTCTTGGAATAGAATTGTTGGGGCGCTCTATGTACTCACCTTTAACTGTATTAGGAAATGCCAACCTGCTTTCTAAATATTTGTTTCAGTTTAATAGTCCCATGAAGCAAGTGAAAGGCTATGATTACACAACCCAAACACTTTACATTAAAATAGAAGACACGGGGCTAGAGAGATGGCTTAGCAGTTAAGCGCTTGCCTGTGAAACCTAAGAACCCCGGTTCAAGGTTCTCTTCTCCAGGACCCACGTTAGCCAGCTGCACAGGGGCGCACATGTCTGGAGTTCATTGGCAGTGACTGGAGGCCCTGGTGCGCCCATTCTCTGTCTGTCACTCTCAAATAAATAAACAAGAAAAATTTAAAAAATTTAAAAAATAAGACACACATATCTGTATTAGCATATGGTGTTTGTATATATGTGTGTGTGTATGTGTGTGTGTTATATGTATGCATGCATACATTTCTTTGTCCTTGCTGGTGACAGACTCTAAGGCCTTGCACACGTGACCCTAACGTTCTCCCACTGAGCTATTTCTGCAACCTCAGGCTTATCTTAACAATTAGGTGGGTTCCCTATAGTCTTAATTTGAATGCCCACATAGGCGACTTTCCAGCATCAAAATGGAGTGTTTCCTCTATACCAACAAAGTCACCACTCACTTTCAAGCTATGAATGCACAAGAAACAAGCCCATCTTCAGCGTAGCAGCCCAGAAGTTACTAGGATGTGTCCTGAGGCCAGAAGAGTTGCCCATGTTATAATGTGAGGAGAAGAAAAGAGAAAGCAGACAGTGCCTGGCCCTGGCTCTCTGTCTGGATTCACTTCTGTGACCTCTCCCCGCCCTACCCCCCATGGAAACATTTTCCTCAACCCTTAGCTGAGGATGTCCATCACTACGTTTTCGTCACTTGGTAAGTCACAACTGTCATACCCTTTCAGATGTTTACTGGATCATAGACAAAGGAAGGAATCAAGGAGTGTGCATTAGTAGATTTGGGCCGAAGTCTGAGCGATGTGACTGAGGAGCCAGCCAACGAGGTTCATCAAGTGCTAATAAGCATCTGCTTTCCGGCCTGGGAGAGCTTCAGACCCGGCCTGGCACTATTAAGAAGCCTCCATTAACATGCAAATGTCCCTGGAGAGGGCTGGAGAACCTTTCAGCTAGTTGTCCCCCAAATCTCCCACGGGATTAATTTACCAGCTCCTTTCCATCAGACACAGAACCTGGGGGAATGAGCACCTGGTTGGCAGGGAAAGCCCTGGCAGAGAGAGGAAGGTGGTGAAGAGGAGGCCAGAGTGTGCCCACCAAGCCAACGAGGGCTCCCTTGGGGTTTGGCCAGTTACCACTCCCCACTGGCTCATTGCAACGCAGACTCTTAAAATACAAGCTGGCCAAATCCACAGGGTTTGGCCTATATCCTTGGGTGGGACGTTTTGCTCAACACGTAGAGGAGAAAGCACAGAGAGGTCACCTACCTGTCATCGACCCTCCTGAGCCTACACTGTCTGGGGCACCTCAGCTTCCTTCTTTTGACAGCTGCGTCCCCAGCCCAGTGTAAAATGTGATCATATTGAGGAGCGGACAGACCCTGCCAGACAGCTTCAGCCGGGTCATTTGTATAGCGTCATCAGCTTTGTTTGACATCCAAACAAATCTTTGACAAGGGTAGCCCTGGCTCTGCCTCACAAAGGCACTTTAGGGGCGTTGTCTAAGACGCTTGAGCTTGCTTTGTCACCCCCACAGACAGAAAGAGGTGACCTTCTCCCTGCTCCTGCAGGGCAACTCCCCCGACAACCTCTGTTTTGGCCTCAGCTGACTCCCTGGCCCTTTAATGTGTTGGAATGTTGGCGAAACAGCCAGACTGTCACAGTGCAAGGCCAGATGAAGTCTTTACAACCTGTCCATTGAACACACCTTTCTCCTGGGCATCACTTTCTGCCACCTCTCTCTGGATACACTTTGTCTGGGTTCGGTGTGTGTGGGGGGTGCTTTGTCTTCATTCACTGTCGGGAGGAATTCCCCCACTCATTCATTAATCATCCCTTTGCCCACTCGGGTGGCGAGTATGGCGAATACATTCACCATCCCCTTTTGTCCGGGCGGTGCCCTTTGTGAGGACCAAGGCAGAGCTGATTGTTAACTGAGAGAGGATGGCAAAAGTCGCAGCCAAGCACCGAATGCTGCGTCCACTGAGATACAGGGATTTTTGTTTGCTTGTTTGTTTGAGCCTTTGGGAATTTACAGCCAAGCAACTGGGGTGGCTTTATTTAGGGTTAGGGGAGCAATCCAGTCCTCTGATAAGTAATAGAGGTGGTCCATGTAGGCACACGTGGGGTGTCAGATGCAGATCTCTAGACAACCCAGCTGGTGTTTGTGGACATGACCTTGCACAAGCAGGAAGGCACCTTCAGAGGTCCGTCCAAGTGGGTTCTTCCAACCTTGAAGTTTATATTTCCCACAGTTTGCAGATTTGTGCTGTCAACTTTTAAAAATACATATATTTTATTGATTGATTGATGATTGAGTTGAGAGAGAGAGAAAGAGAATAGGCATGTGGAACAGACAGCTTCAGGTTCACTAAGGTGAACTTCCAGACCAGGCACAGTTATTATGGAGGAAGGGATTTATTGAAGCTTACAGATCCGCAGGAAGTTCCATAATGGCAGGAGAAACTGGCCTGTTTGCACAGGACCAAACTCAGAGAGAGAAGCACAAGCCTAAAAGTCAAAAGCCACGCCGCACACAGCCAACTTCAGGAACTCCTGAGAACACGTTGCATATCTTTAGATTGAAACCTGAAACCCACCACCACACCTTAAGATCCACCCGGTGACACCTGCTCCAGCCAAGAGGCTACAGATGCAAACCACAAACTAATAAAACACTGAATATATCTACCACAGCATACCAGGGCCTCTAGCCACTATAATCTAACTCCAGATGCATGTGCCAGTTTGTGTATCTGGCTTTATTTGGGTACTGGGGAATTGATGGCTCAGTGGTTAAAAGTGCTTGTTTTCAAAGCCTGACAGCCCACGTTCATCTCCCCAGTAACACTTGAAGCCAGATGCACAAAGTGGTGCATGCATCTGGAGTTCATTTACTGTGGCAGAAGGATCTGGCACACTCATCCTCTCTTTGTGTCTAAAATAAAAATATTTTTAAAAAGAGAAAATCAGAGCTGTTTATTAACACATGCATGGAGTACTTGTTTTGAGACACTCAAAGGAGTAGCTAGAACTTTGGTTCAGTAACATCTCAAAAGGCAGCATTAAATATTCTGAACATTGTCAAGAATAAGGAGGAGGACTCTGCATCACTAGGGTGACAAGTTATGTGAAAATCGAGAGTTGGGGAACTGTCAGAGGATGACAGCTAGTTCATGACACTAGTTATATGAGATCCTTTTGAGGCCATATGATGGGTTGGGGTCTAGAGCTGTCTCTAGTGATTAACCTTCCGTCCTTCCTGGGTGAGAGGGAATAAAGGATACCTTTACAACCTTACATCCACCTTTTAGACACACAGAAGGAGAGCAGAGACCTTTTCTTACATCTTTACTTTTCCTTCTCATCTGTCTTTAGCTCAAAATAATCAATATACCAAAGTGTCATGTTTGAGTGTTGCTATTTTGCTATTTTTCATGTGAAAAGATAATGGAGCAGAGGGGTGGAAAAATGTTTTTCTTTTCCAGAAAGGTGATCGTACAGCCTTTCCGTGACCATAGGCTCATGGCTCATGGCTCCACCGCTCCCCTTCTCATTTACTTCACTGCATGAGCTTACTCTGTCATCCAGAGACTCATGTGCCACATCCCGTCCCGTCTTCTGCCATTATTCCAGGGCCTCCATGAAACGTCGCTTGACTTTTGGGTAAGACTCAACATTGTGGCTTTGTTTCTCGAATACCTGCCTCAGCCCTTGACATTCCCTGTACCTGTATGTTGGTTTTCCACATGGGCAGTTACTTGTCTCGCATGTATCAGATAGATTTTTGCCTTCCTCAACAAGCTGTGGTGCCTTGTTTGTGCAATATGCAGTCTCCATCTTTAAGTGGATCCATTTCTGAATTCTTGATTCTGTTTCACCAGCCTGTTCTCTCTTCATGAACCACATCATGTGCTTTTGATTAGGAAATACTCAATTGTCATATACAGTAATTCTTAATTATATGTAGTTAAGTGTCAGGATAATTTTTTTGCACTCTATTATCAAGTGTCTTGGCTTTCTCTGGCCCTTTGATCTTTCATGTAAAATTCAGAATCAATTTGTATTTCACAAAAAGTCCAATTAGGGTTTTCACTGGAATTGTGAAAACTATGTAGAAAAAACTGGGAAACTGAATCTACATATGCTACTTACCCCTCTTTATTCTTTTAAGGCCACGACTTGATGATTTTAGTATATTTATGATATAAAACTACCACAGTCTGATTTTAGGACATTGCGTCACCCCATGAAACAACCCTGTATTGTTAGCTCCGCTTACTTCTAGCTCCTGTGAGCACTGGACAGCTAGTAATTTGCTTTCCCTCCATGGATTTACCTCTTCTAGACATCTCATATAAACAGGACCATCCAACATGTAGTGTTTTGTGACTGACTTTTCACTTACCACAATGTTTTCAAGGTTTGCTCATGTATGGAAACTATCAGAACCTGGGTGTCAAGCTTCGAACATACTGGGCCTTCAGAGGACATTCCAGATCCAAACCATAGCAGGGACCATATGTACTTTGAATTATAGTTTCCTATTGATGTATAAAAAAGCAATTGACTTTTGTGTTTTTCTATCATGTATAACATCCTAACTTTATTTTATTATTAGATAGAATGGCTTTCTTGAGTTGACAGTAATATCATCTATAAGCTAGCCATTTGTTTCTTCCTTTAGAATCTTTGTAATTTTTATTCATCTCTTATGACATGGCATAGGACCTCCATTGTAGCATAATTTTAGTCTGTATGAGTAGGGTTTTTTTTTCTTAGAAAATATTTTGAAATCAACCTCACATAATAATACATTTCTTCATTTTAGACTATCTACTTAATTAGTTTTTAGTTACGCACAAATTTGTCCACATATAACAACTCAGTTCCGGACTCTCTCTGTCATTCCAATAGAAACTATACTTTATATACTTTGCATCCATTCTTAGTCTTTCTCTTCCTTTGGCTCCTGACAAACTTTAACCTACTTTCTGTCTCCATGCTTTGGCTTATTCTGGACATATCATGGAAATAGAATCAGATGGCATATACAGCCTGTCTTCTTTCACTTGGGAAATAGTCTCAGAGTTTATTTTTATTGGGTGGGGTTGGGCAAGAATGAAGGCCCAAGTTCAATGCACCAAGCCCACATTTAAAAGGAAAAAAACAAGCTTCTGTGGATGCAGAGACTGACTGGTGGATCCCTAGGGCTCACTTGCCAGCCAGTCTACCTTAACTGGTGAGTGCCAGACCGGTGAGAAATGACTAAGTCTGTCTCAAAACAGGTGGACAGAGTTCCTAAAGAGCAACGCCTCATTTGGTCCCGTGGGTTCCAAATGCACATGCACTTGTGTTGGGCCTTGAGAGGCCTGGGTGCGAGGCTTAGTGGAACTTCCCGAGCCTAGCTAAAGTGTGGCGACCTGCCTCTGGCCAGCAAGGACTCAGCAAGATGCCTAATGGCTTCTGGCCTGCTACTTCCATGCAGGAGTTGGAATTTCACTTCAATAGTCACAGTTTACTATTGGCCCTTACCTCTTCCCCCATCCTAAAATCCCCACCATCATCCCCAACATGATATAGGGAACCACCTGCAACAATAAAGCAAGTTCCTGCTTCCACAAGACTCCCGACTCAGTGTGGTTTTTCTCCGGTGACCAGGAGAGGTTCTGGGTTATCCAACGTTTACCCTCTTCCTCAACCCCTTGGGAGGAACCAACGGGCCTGGTCCTTCCTCAGCACTCCCTACCCGATGGGGAGGAGCCTGGCACACTTGTACACACATACACACACACACACACACACACACACACACACACACCCTCATACACACAACACACACATGCATATGGCTTTTTAACATTGGTTGTGTTGTATCATGAATCAGCACTTTAATTTCTTTCAAAATTTATTTCATTACATTTGTACATGCACAAATGCATATTTGTGTGAGGGTGTGTGTATGCGGGGGGGGGGGCTCACTCGTGCCATGGTATAGGGGTGGAGGTTCAGAGGGGGGCGGGGAAGAGCATGCTTATGCTATGGTGCATGCGATTTAGTTTCCGTTCTTACTGTGAACTCTGTCATTGTATCTGTCCATGTTTCTCTCTTTGACTGCTCAGTGCTAGGTGCTCACTGCTG
Source organism: Jaculus jaculus (assembly GCF_020740685.1). NCBI lineage: Eukaryota > Metazoa > Chordata > Mammalia > Rodentia > Dipodidae > Jaculus > Jaculus jaculus. The sequence continues at coordinate 17,066,741 of NC_059119.1, forward strand.
CTAGTTACATACTGTTGAATACTTACGTATCCAGGAGCAAAGTTAAAACCCCTGTGAAGTACATTGCTTACTTTTCTCATTGCTGTGACAAACACTTCACAAAAGTGACTTCAGGAAGGAAGAGCTTCTTGTGATCGCGGTTGGAGGGTGTAAGATGAGGCGGGTGAGGCAGCAGGCGCTGAAGGCAGCTGATCGCGTTATATCCATAGTCAGGAAACAGACAAGGACTTTAGGACCCGGCTTACTTCCTCCTTTGCATTCCATCTGCGCCTCAAGTCCATGGGAAGGTGGGATGGTCTGCTGACTTCCAGAGCAATCTTTCTGGAAAACACCCCCAAAGAAAGGCCCAGAGGTGTGTTTCCATGGTGATTTCTAAACTCAGTCAAGTTGACCTTAGAGATCCACCTCACCATGACTACTGTCTTTGACAGTCCTGCTCCTGAGTACTCTGTTCTGTCTGCAGACTTCCTGTCACACCGTGGGTCCCAGGAACATGTCTCCAAATGGAATCGGGAATAAGACATGTATTTGAGATTCACAATGGTAACTAGAATTTGAAGACCAGACAATATCATAGCCAACCTTTGTGTCTCTAGAATGATGGAATGTCTTACAATGAGGGAGATGGTCTCTTGTATTGCCCACAAGTTTTACATATTTTATGGAGCAGGTATCATCTTAAACCACTGGGAGGATATACTCTGGAGTACCAGCATTGCCCTCTCTGAAAGCTTGGGCATTGCCTCTGTGATCCCCAAGGCTTTTATCTATATTACAGTTCTTGGCATGTTGAAAGCTTCTGACATATTGAATTAAGTAGGATATCTATTCAGACTGAGCCAAATAGACCTTTGTTCCTCTTTTTTGTTGTAGTCCAGACAGAAGCAAGAGAGCAGCTTATTCTAGCTCGATCCTGTACCATGCTTATAGTCTTTGTGGTTAGGAAGACTTACCCCTCACAGTTGTTTTATGTTAAGGAAAGAGAAAGCATCCTGATTTCCTGTTGAGAAATCACTTCTCTCACTTCATTTGCATGAGTCAGTCACGTGGCTGTACCGACGTTCATGTTCCTATCACAGACATAGCAGCGCTTTTACTAACAAGGGATGGCCACATACTGGGGAGTCGGCCGCAGTCTCTGTTGCATAATAAGACCTTTATTAAGTGAGTGAGTAAAACTAAATCATAATAAGACACTGTGGAAATGAATAATCCTTGATGAAGATCACCAGGTCCACATCTTTGATGATCTTAAGGATCATTTTAAAAGGCATAAACAGCGATGATATTCCAGAGAATCTTGTGTTTGTCTCTCAGGAATATAAAATGCGGAATAAGCATTGGGGAATAAGCTGGCTCTTACCCCAAGCCTGTGGTGCAAAAGACACATTTGAATGCTGTCATGTCATGTCAATGGTCATCAAAGGCAGGGCCTGTGCAGTCTGGGAGGAGGGAGTACATCAAAGAGTGCCTCTTACCTGGAAGCTGGATGTAAATAGCCTGTGTTAGCATGGCCAGCACTGGACCTTCATCTCTATCTAGTTTTTCTTTCTTTGTTTCTGGCTGAGGCTTTAAAAACCCTCATTCTCTAGGTGTGTACCCAGTTCTACCATTTTACCATTATTTACTGAAGAGGCTGTGTTCTTTCCAATAAGCATTTTGACACTTTTATTGAAAATTAGGTGGCTACAAGTTTGTGCGTTTTTTTTTCCCCCCTAGGTCTTATATCCTATTCCATTGGTTAGTTGTCTGTATGTTTTGTGCCAGTGGCATGCTGGGGTTTTGTTTTGTGTTCACTAGGGCTCTGTAGTATAGCTTGAGATCAGTTACTGTGACGCCTCCAGCATTGCGCCTTCTGCTTAGAATGCTTTAGATATTGTAGGTCTTTTGTGCCTCCATGTGAATGGTGGAATTGTTATTTACAGTTCTGTAAAGAATATCACTAGGGCTTTGATGAGGATTACATTGAAACTGTAGATGGTTTATGGTAATATTGATTCTGCCAACATTTGAGCATGAAAGAGCTTTCCTACTGCTCATGTCTTTTTTAAAGCTTATTTCTTTAGTGTTTTAAACTTTTCATTGTAGAGGGTTGTATTGAAGAAGAGCAGTACGAGCAGGGACCCTGGCCTTTGTCCTGTTTAGTGGATATTTTTCAGTTTTCTTTATTCAGTATACTGTTTGCTATAGATTCATTACATATATGTGTGTGTGTATACATATAAATGTATATATATATAATTTTGTTACAGGTTTTTTCCACATCTATTGAAATGAACCTGTAATTTCTGTCTTTAAGTACTAAGAGTTCCTTCCTGATTCTTCAGTGACCACAGCTCATTTGAGAGTGTACTGCTCAGCCTCCAAGTGTTTGTGTAAGAGATCACTACTTTTGTATCTGTTAAGACTTGCTCTGTGACCACAACTGTGGTCTATTTTAGAGATGCTTCCATGATCTACTGAGAAGAATGTATATTGCATTTCTGTTGGATGAGCATTTTATGTGTATATCAGTTAAGCCCATTTGTTTGTTGTTGGGAGACTGATCAAAAGATTAAAAATAGAGTGTTGACATTGCCTACTGTTATGATATTGGGACTATCTGATTAGTGTTTTATGAAACTGAGAGCCCCTGCATTCAATATACATATCATATATAAATGTATGTGTGTGTATATGTATATGTGTATTCATATATATGTATATGTATGTATGTATGTGTATATATATATATATATATATATATATATATATATATATACACACACACATATATGTAATAGTTGTTATACCTTCTTGGTGGATTGTTCCCCTTATTAGTGTGTAATGACCTTCTTTGTCTCATCTCATCTTGGTTTAAGTTTACTTTATCAGATATATCAAAATGCCTGCTCCTTTTCAGCTTCCATTTGCTTCTTAGATTGACTTCCATCTTCTGGTTCAGTCTAGAGGCATCATTACTAGTGAGGTGTATTTCTTGGGGACAATAAATCACTGGGTCTAGGTCTTTTACCCGGTCAGCCAGTCTGTGTCTCTTTATTTACGAGTTGAGACCATTTGTATACAAGGTTATTGTTGTGAAATACTTACTAACTCCTCTGGTTTTGTTGGTTGTGTGTCCTGGCTGGCCGGGTTGTTGTTTGTTCTCTTCTTTGTCCTCTGTTCGTATTAGGGATTTGCTGATTTACCATGTTGGACATAATAGGTTCCTCTGTACCAATGTTTGTAAATCTAGTCAACTCTTGCAATTTCTCTTTTTCCTGCACTCTTGTGATTAGACTAGCTTTCTTTCTCCTCTGTGCATAGTATGCCTTTAAGTTTCTTCTGCAAAGCTGGCTTGGTGGTAATGAACTGCCTTGGTTGATGCTTCTTTTGAATTGTTATTTCTCTGTCTACTTTTAAAGATACCAGTGGTGCGTATAGTAGCCTTGATTATCAGTTATTTACTTTCAGAGGTTTGAAATGTATTGTTCTATGTTTTCCTGGCTTTTGGAGTTGCTAATTAGAGATCTGATGTGATTCTGATATGTTTGTCTTGGGAAGTGAGTTGATGTTTTACCATTATCATTTTTAAAAATATTTTTTATTTATTTGTGAAGGAGGAAGAGAGAGAGAGAGAGAGAGAGAGGGAATGAGAATGAATATTGGCACACTGGGGCCATTTCCTGCTACAAATGTACTCCAGATGCATGTGTCTCTTTATGCATCTCTTTATGCTTTATGTGGGGAAATGAACCTGGGTGGGCAGGGTGTACAAGGTGCCTTTAACTGCTGAGCCATATCCCCAGCCCTCCTTTGCAGTTTTAACAATATTTCTTCACTCTCTTCACTTTATATTCTTGACACATTCACTGTAGTTTGCTTTGAAGAGACTTTTGTGTGTGTGCGGTCATGACTATTTGGGTTTTAAATGCCTCTTGTATATGGGTGTCCGTTTCTTTCTCTAGATTTGGGGAATTTTTTCCTATCTGTGTGCCTTCAATTTTTACCTCAGCCCCTTCTATCCTGTGGAGTCTTAGATTTGCTCTTTGAACCATATCATAAGGTTCTTGGACTTACTGGTTATGGTCATTTATTTCTTTTCCCTTGTGAAACTTCAAGGTACTATTTCCTTAACCTTGGCCTTCCCTCCTGCTATTCTTTCACTGTGTTGGGCTAAATCTTTTCGTGATGTTTCCACCATGTATTTCATTTGACTCATGAATTTTTAATTCCCAACATTTCTATTTGTTTTTATTCAAAAAAAATATTTAATTTTCTTAGTGAATTTGTCTTTTATATTACTGACTTTTCCCTCTGAATTCTAGTTGAATAATGTTACTATTGCACCCTCCTTGAAGGCATTGCTCCTTTTTGTTAGCAGACTTGTGAAATCTTCATTTGATATCTTACCTGTTTCACTGTCTTTGAATTTACTGGTTGAAGAGTTATTGTCTTTTAGAAGAGTCACATTCCTTGTTTTTTCATATTTAATGTGTTTCTGTGGTGTGGTTTGTGCATCTGGTGGTTCGGCTCTCTTGTCTACTTTATTCAGAGATTTTTTAAAAATTTTTTTAAATTTATTTATTTGAGAGCGACAGACACAGAGAGAAAGACAGATAGAGGGGGAGAGAGAATGGGCGCGCCAGGGCTTCCAGCCTCTGCAAATGAACTCCAGACACGTGCGCCCCCTTGTACATCTGGCTAACGTGGGACCTGGGGAACCGAGCCTCGAACTGGGGTCCTTAGGCTTCACAGGCAAGTGCTTAACTACTAAGCCATCTCTCCAGCCCCAGAGATTTTTTTTTTTTTCGAGGTAGGGTCCCACTCTAGCTCAGGCTGACCTAGAATTCACTATGTAGTCTCAGAGTGGCCTTGAACTCTCGGTGATCCTCCTACCTCTGCCTCCTGAGTGTTGGGATTAAAGGCATGTGCCACCACGCCCAGCTATCCAGAGATTTTATTGAGCATCCTACTCCTTTACCCAGTACCATCCAGTAAAGAGCAAACAAAATGTCAGAGCACCAGTGGCATCGAGCCATAGGAGATACAGATCTACACCTGACACCAATTAAACACTACTAATATGTAATCAATGACCACTTAGCCCCAAAACAGGAAATATAATGTGCTCTGTGCTATGAAGTTTTATTATTTATTATATATGTGGAACTAGTAAATGAATGAAATAATAGAATGAGTTAAGGAAAGGGGAAAATAGAGGAGAGACAAGATTAAATGAAAAGGAAGGAGAGAAAAAATATATTATAGAAGGGAAGATAAACAATCAGTAAATTAGAAATGATAAAAACCAGAAAGGGCTCCCAACTTTGAGGAAGTTCAATAACAACATTTGATAGACATAGGGGAATAAAAAGTTAAAAATATGAGTTAAACATAAAACAAAACTTAGGGATAGAGAGATGGTTTAGCGATTAAGTGCTTGCCTATGAAGCCAAAGGACCCCAGTTTGAGGCTCATTTCCCCAGTACCCATGTAAGCCAGATGTACAAAATAGTGCATGTGTCTGGAGTTCATTTGTAGTGGTTGGAGGCTCTGGTGTGCCCATTCTCTCTCTCTCTCTCTCTCTCTCTCTCTCTCTCTCTGTTGTACTCAAGTAAATTAAAAAAAATTAAGTTTAAAAACATACAGTCACAATACTATAAAAAGCATAATAGTGAGAAATGAGGAGATGATACAAGGGGATGAAAGATAAAAATGAAGCATAAAACGAAAAGATGAAAGACTTTCCAGTAATGACAAAAAAATGTAAAGAAAATAGATGAAAGCATAAAGAAACAATTAAATAAAGTAAAAATAAATAAAGAGGTGAAGTATTGGAGTACCTTCTCTCTGGGTCCCCCCCCCACCCAGGAGACTGCAGGTTATGTGCACAGTGGAGGGTCACTTGAACTTGTGGGTTCTTCTGTTGCATGGCTTATGTGCTGTCTTCAATTTAGTAGTTTCCCTTTTTACATGCCAGGAACTCCTGCTGGTCACACTTAGCTTGGCAGTTAAGGCACTCGCCTGTGGAGCCTAAGGACCAAGGTTCGATTTCCCCAGGACCCACGTAAGCCAGATGCACAAGGGGGTGCCATGTGTCTACAATTTGTTTGCAGTGGCTAGAGGCCTTGGTGCACCCAATTCTCCCTCTTTCTCTATCTGCTCCAAATAAATAAATGTATACATAAAAAAATAAATAAATGGGGAGAAAGCAAAAAGATTCTCTCTTAAATGAAGCCAGATCCTTGCCCTCCAAGCAGTGACAAAACAGATTCTTCTCCTTTGCTGACTGTGTCTGCTGGGGACAATCACTGCCTCACCAACTGGCTTGGGGGCTTGTCTAAGTGTAGAACTGCCAGTCCCTTTGGCCAGGGCCACCTGGTCTACCTTGGAGGAGTCTTCTGTTTCCCCTCCACAGACAGCTGCATGGCTGGGACGTATCAGGGTAGACTTTTATTTCTGTGCTTCATCCATCTTTTCCTCCATACCTTCAGACAAGCTTCCATTCCCTTTATGAATTCTGTCACCTCCTCTTCCGTGTCTCCGTTTGGGATGCAGTCTGTTTTTCCTGACTCTGACTGTCTTCCACCACAGGGTCACACTGAGGTTGCTCACAGTCTGTCATCTTACCTGGGGAAGTCTCCAGCTGAAGATCTTCAAGGGGAAGGGACCATGGGCTACCTTGTTGTGCTTTCCAACGAGTGTGATCCCAGACAGGCAGGTCTCATGGGATATATGAGAAACTTCCGACTTCCATCCCATCCTCTTTGCTCCAGGCTGCTCCTCTGATTGTCACAGCCCAGGGGAGAGCCGTTTTCCTTTTTTAATTTAAAATTTTAATTAACTAATTTGCATGCAGAGAGAAGAAAGGGAGACAGAGAGAATGGGCATGCCAGGAACTCCAGCCATGGCAAATGAACTCCAGACGCCCATATCACTTTGTGTAACTGGCTTTATGTAGGTACTGGGGAAATCAAACCTGGGTCACTAGGCTTTGTAGGCGGGTGCATCTCTCCAGCCCGGGAGAGTTTTGAAAGCAGCACTCAGACCAGCTGCACACCTTCTCAACCAGCCCTCAGTGACCTCTGTCACCTGTCTTTTATCTGCATTCTAACGCATGTCGAGACATAGACCCACCTGGCTGCTGGCTGTCCAACTCTCTTAGGGATGACTTTATATTTCTAGGCACGCATTGTTTCTCTAAGTTTAAACCTAGGGAGTCTATGTGCCTTCCTGATTTATTTTCCGCATGAAGCTCAGGGCCTTGCTACATGGAAACTGCTGGTTTTTAAAGGAGATAGTGAAGCAGGAGAAAAATTATGAGAAATGCTAAGATCTGTAGCTTATGTCACCATCATTAAGACTACTAAAGATGTAATCATTGAGAAAAGGTTGAATTTAATGGATTAGAACTATAAGAAACTTGAAAACAAATTTGTTGAATTCTTATCTACTATTGTAGAGCTATACTGGGACAACCAATTTGTGATAAAAAAAAAAATTCTTCACAATAATCCTGCTATTTCTCACACATAGGCCTGTGTCTTAAATTAGCTTCCCCATTCATCACACACCATTTACAGATGCACCTTGCAGCATTGTTTTGTAGTACTGAAAGATGGGAAATGAAATACAAGCCTTGTAATAGAAAATTAAATAAAACTCAGTCAATCCATGGGATGGAATTATAGACAGAGGTTAAAATGGATCAAAAAGAACAGAACTCAGAGTCACATGGTAAATGGAAGACTATGTGACATATGCTATTTGTCAAAACTGTCATTTTGTTTCCAGATAAGCATAACTGTTTGAAGCTTTAAATTAAATTGTAGCTGGGCATGGTGGCACATGCCTTTAATCCCAGCACTCAGGTGGCAGAGATAGGAGGATCACTGTAAGTTTGAGGCCAGCCTAAGACTACATAGTGAATTCCAGGTCAGCCGGGGCTAGATCGAGACCCCAACTCAATAAAAATAAAAATATTTGGAAACATGTACTTAGAAGCAATTATACTAAAAGGAATCAATCATATAACATATGAATATATTTTTAAAATATTTTTATTTATTTGAGACAGACATATGGCAAGAGAGAAAGAGGCAAAGATAATGAGGATGGGTGTGCTGGAACATCCCACCACTGCTGCTACAAATTCCAACTCTAGACACATGCTACTTTGGGTATCCAGCTGCATGTAGGTACTGGAGAATTGAACCCGGGACATCAGGTTTTGCAAGCAGTACCTTTAACTGATGAGCCATCTCTCCAGTCCTGAATATATTTTCAAATGTGGAATCTTATGGCAAAATAATTTAAAATATCAATATTGATAGCTTGGTCTACCTGGTGAGTTCTAGAACAAGCATGCTTATAAGCAAGAAGACCCTATCTCAAAAACAAATAAATTAGGAACAGAAGAGTCATGCTCTTGAATACTGTGGCCACTGGTAACTTACCCATGCTCCGGTAAATAGGTCCCCACCCATCCTGATGCAAACAACCCTATTATATATATATATATATATGTGTGTGTGTGTGTGTGTGTGTGTGTGTGTGTGTGTGTGTGTGTGTGTATGTGTGTGTATGTATGTATATGTGTAACATATATAGACATATGTAATATGTGTGTGTGTGTATTTATGTATGTAGAGAGAGAGTGTGTGTGAATTAGTGAATGTAGTTGGGAAGAATGATTTGGGGGTAAGGAAACAGTAATGGGGGAGTGAATATGATCAAAAGAATGTAGGGGTGTATATGTAAGAGCTTGGTAATTTATTGATCATGTTTGAATTTTTTTGTATATATGAATGTATTTGTAGGTATATATGTATACTTTGTAAGCCTCACACCCTATGCAAATTAACTTTACAGAACATTATTTCACACTCATTAGGATGGCCCCAGGCCAGTACATTGACAACACTAAATTACGGCAAGGATGTGGGATAGCAGACTGTCATTCACTGCTAACGAGAAAGCCAAATGGAAGAAAGTGTTGGAAGACAGTTGGGTGGCTTCTTGGAAAACTAAACACTAGTCTTATCTTGGCACTTGTTCCCATTTAAACACTGCTTGCTATTCACCCACATGGGTTAAAAACATGTGTCCATACAGAATTTGTGCTTATAGCACCTATGATTTTAACTACACAAACTCGGAAGTTACCAGAGCATCCCATCAGTGTGTGAATATTAGTTGGCACTGTAAAGAAATGGAAAGTCTGGATGCACATCAGTAGGTGAAAGAGTCTAATATGAAAACACTGTGATCCCAACTACATGTCACTCTAGAAAAGATGAAACTCGATTGTGAGAAGACCCGTGGCCGCCAAGAGCCAAGGGAACAGAAGGGCCCAGTAGACAGATACAACATACAGGGCCTTCAACGTGGTGAGACTGCCTCTGATACTGCCTCTGACACTGTCATGATTAGCACTTATATATTTGTCCAAAACCATAGCACATATGTAGCATCAAAAGGGAAACGCTGGTGTAAATTGTAGTTCGGGTAATAGTGATTCATTAATGGTAGTAAATATTGTACTTTTCTGGGGCGTATTGATCATCTGGAAGGCAACATGTGCGTAGGAGCCAGGGGACGCATGAGGACACTTTGGTTCACTTGATTCTGATGTGAGATCAGAAGTGTTCTAAAACAAGGGATCTGGGGGTGGGACGCAGCTCAGCTGGCAGAGGAGGTTGTATGTTGGATCCCAGCACAGGGTAAGTCACGTGTGGCGGCACGTGTCTGTCATCAATCCCAGTGCTCGGGAGGTGGCAGTAAGAGCAGCAGGAGTTCAAGGTCAGCCTGGGCTAGAGACTCTGTCTCAATAAGATGAAATAAAAATAGGAGGTGAATCTACAGCAAATACTAGAGAAATACTCAAAAATGTTATGATGATGGATTTTTTTAATTTTTTTTTTATTTTATTTGAGAGCGACAGACACAGAGAGAAAGACAGATAGAGGGAGAGAGAGAGAATGGGCGCGCCAGGGCTTCCAGCCTCTGCAAACGAACTCCAGATGCATGCGCCCCCTTGTGCATCTGGCTAACGTGGGACCTGGGGAACCGAGCCTCAAACGAGGGTCCTTAGGCTTCATAAGCAAGCGCTTAACCACTAAGCCATCTCTCCAGCCCTGATGATGGATTTTTGTGAGTTACTCCATTGTAAATATTTGCTAGACTTTAAATATTTTATAATTGAGAGCAAATTGCCCAGTTTTAATGAGATGATCATGGAAAAATGAACAGTCAGTATTTGATATCGGGAATTCTAAGTATTTTAAGCATGTGTGAGAAAGGTATTGGTCATTGTATTTTTTAAATACAGAACTCCTTATGTCTTAGAAATAGTAGGTACATGTATGGCAGAAATTACATGATATTTGAGATTAGCTAAGCAAAAATATCCGCTTTGGGAGCTGTAGAGATAGCTTAGTGCTTAAGACCCTTATCTGTAAAGCCAAAGGACCCAGTCTTGAATCCCCAGTACCCATGCAAAGCCAGGTGCACAAGGTAGCGCATGCTTCTGGAGTTTATTTGCAGTGGCTAAAAGGCCCTGGTGTATCTATTCTGTCTCTTCCTCTCTCTCTCTCATACATAAATAAAATATTTTTAAAATATCTTCTTTGGGAAACAGTGGCATGGATAAAAATAAATATACTAGAAGTATATGAACTGTATGTTGATTTGTAGGTGTGTGCAGACTCATTACATCACTGTCTATAATTATAAATATGAATACTTTGAAATGCCCTCCGACATACACATTTGAAAAGTGACAAAAACAGCTCCTGAGACAGCGTTCCTTGCCCAGTGCCCTTCACAGCAGAGCACGTAGACCAGGATCAACAGGACTCCCTGCCCTGCTCAAGAGTAAGTGAGGGTACAGGGAAAGTGTGCACAGTGATTTGTAGGTGTAACAAGTCATCCACACTTGAGACATCAGCTCAAATGGAGGTATATTGAGAATTTATTTTTTTTTTAGACATGCCAGCGCTATGTGATTGAAAGCCTGGAGCCCAAAAAATTCATAAGCAACACAGGGTGGAGGTGACACATTCCAATTTTATGATGTCCTAAGAAACTGTGCTGATAAGAGCGAAAACTAAAAAAAATAAAATAAAATAAAATAAAATAAATGAGAGATAACTGAGATAATGGGAAAAGCAGAGGAGAATGAGACAACACTCTCAACTCCTTGGCTGAGAAATTTATTATGCCAAGGGAGATAAATTGGCAAAACATGAAAAGGGAAAGAGATCTTGTCTCTGACTCATGTATTTCTCTTTAAGTGAATGAGCAATAACACGAAAATAAACGAGTTCAAAACAGAGCTGAGTGCTCAGCCAAAATCACACTTCCTAATAATTTCCCAACTTTGGCACACATACTTGAGCAGTTTTCTTGATCTTGAATTAAACATGTAATTTGTCCTGATCAGAATGTGTCTGGGGATCCAGGAGCCATTTGCTTTGGAATAGTGTGGCCTTGTACTGAAGGCAGACTTCTCAGAAACAAACGCACTTGTGAAATCTATTGTTCGGAGCCATCTTGGCAAATAACTTGTCATCTGACGTCTTTTCCTTTCATACCAGGTTCTGTGTTGAAAACGCACTGTGGTAGTCAAATGAAAGGGCATGAAATGGGGAAGGGGGGGGTAGTTCAATGGTTAAAGGCAGTTCCTTAGAAAACCCTTCCAGCCTGGTTTTCATTCCCCATTACCCACATAAAGCCAGATGCACAAAGCGACGCATGCGTCTGGAGCACATGTGCAGGGGCAAGAGTGCCTCGTGTGCCTACATACCTGCTTTCCCTCTCCCCGCCTCACCCCTCCGTGCCTCTGTCTCTTTGTCTCTCTTCCTGTCTGTCTCTAAAATAAAATATATATATATTTTTTGAAATTTTTAAAAGAATGCATAAAACAAATGGTGAAGGAAGGGGATCTGGATTAGAGGAAAGATCTATAAATGTCCAGCTGGCTTCCTGGGCTGTCCTGTCCTTTATAGGGTAGAGGATGAAGAGGAAGGAGATGGGACTGGATGTGGTACCTGAGAAGATGCACCTGAGAGAAAAGTCACTTCCGGTGCTACCCCGTGCACGCTGCAGGAGGGAAATCATTTTCTAAGCATCCTCTGTGTTTACTAGTGGTTGGGTTCCATGTAGCTCAAGTTTAGTGAGGTCACCCTTTCTGGGCGCAAAAGACTGCACCAACCGACTGTCCCGTCCTAGCTCTCATCTCCTGAGACTTCTTCCGCTGACGGGACCTTCTGTCAATGACACGTTGTATTACTCGTGTGCAAGGTGATGACTCAAGTACCAGTCACCCCTGCACGTGGCCTTTCTCACGGCCTTAGGTCTTCTGAGGATACTGGGTGCTGTGGTGATTATGCCAGGGGAGAATTAAACCTTGGCACGACGCTGCCTTCAAGACACCGCGTCACATGGGAGCAGAGGATGTGTTTGTTTAGGAAGGTAGCTGGGAGACGGAGGGAAGGAGGAAACAGAGAGAGGGGGGCATGATCACCACAGAACCAGAAAAACCAATAGTTTCCAATCCCGAATCTACTATTTACTAGCCTTGTGAATTTGAGCAGTTTTTAAAACAGGTCTCTTTGACCTTAGGTTTTTATATAGAAAGTGGAAATAATAATACTAGCCTTGTTGGATTGCGAGAGCTGGAGCATAATGGCATACTTTTGGGAAATAAGAGGGCAGAAAGGGGAAGTATAGATTTTAGAAAGCAGGTATCCCTCCTCCCATGCCCCAGCTAAGAACGTTGTGTTCATGGCCCTGGTGCTGTGATTCTAGGAGCTAGTTTTATAAGGAGTCCAGAAAAGAACCAATTACAGATATCCAATCTCAAATACATATATGAGAAATTAATGTGCATGTCATTAGAGTGGTGTGCTTCCTGTGACAATAGTGACATTATTGGAACATAACTGGTGGCTCTATCAGAGTGTCCTTTGTGCCTGTATCAGAGAGAGACAGTTGTAGCTTTGTGCTCAGTGAGACCCGCTCAGGGCTTGGCCTCTTGTTGATGGATATTATCATTTTTAATGTCAATAAATAATGCAATGTCAGATCAATGACCTGTTTCCTTTCTGGGGTAGAGAGCTCATTTATCAAGAGGGAGCTTCAGTGGTGGGGAAGTCTCAGCAGGAGCAAGTGTTTCTGACTACACAGGATGGGAGATATTTTATTAATCCTACTTAATGGGAGTCCCAGGCACTTGGGTTCAATTCTGAATGTACTTCTGGCAAATCAATGAAACTGTGTACATTTGCCAATGAGGTGTTCTATGAGTGGAGAGAAACAGAAAACAGTGCATCTATCTAGCTGCAAGTAACTCATAGAACATATTCTCCTTTTATAACTGATAGTGGGCATGCCCCAAATTCTTACTACTGTCCTGAGGAAACATAATGGTGGATAATGAGATAACAGAGTGATGTTTTTAGGATGGGGACATAGCTCAGTGTGTAAAGTGTTGGTCTGAGGACCTAAGTTTGATCCCCAGACCCACATTAATAAACAAAGTTGGGGGCTAGAGAGATGGCTTGGCAGGTAAGGTACTTGCCTGCGAAGCCTAAGGACCCAGGTTCAACTCCCCAGAACCCACATAAGCCACATGCACATGGTGGTGCATGTGTCTGGAGTTTGTTTGCAGTGGTTGGAGGCCCTGATGTTCACCCCTCTCTCTAATAAATAAATTAAGAATAATTTTTTTAAAAAAGGTGGACATGGTTATGAACCCTTGTAACCCCGGCTCTGGGAGGCAGACACTGGAGACTCCCTGGGGGCTCATTGGCCAGCCAATGGAGCCTACTTGCAGAATTCTGGGCCAATAAGAAACCTTGTCTGAAACAAAGAGGTGGACAGACTATCTGAGCTAACACCTGAGGTTGTCCTCTGAGCTCTGCACACATGTGCACTTGCCCACATGCATACAGTAATTTACCAAATAAAATAAAGGTGTTTTAATTGATTTTTTTTCTAGTGGCTCTGAGGATCATGGAGATTAAAATACAGTAGAATACATTAAGTTCTAGAGTCAGAATCTTTGATTTCTGGGACAGAGGTTTTGGTTTCTTCCTCAGATAACCTTTCGTCCCTGAGGATGTGTCTCATAAATTCATTGTCTCTTCTCAAGTCACTAGAATGTCACCTTCTGCTTGTGAAATGTAGTCTAGGCAAAATGAGGACAGCTTGCTTTTCTAGAAGCCTTCAGGGAAGGTGACAATTACCCCACTGAATTTTGCATAATATAAATGAGTGTAATTTGGGAACGTTTCCTTAAACAGACATGTGCAGTTTCCATGACCATCCATGGAATGTTGGTGAACTTTGATTGGAAGCTTCTTTAGAGATGAGTTAATGCAAATATCCTATTTTTTAATTGTCAGTGAGAACTCAGAGGTAAAAAAAAAAAAATTATTGATGATCATAAAGTAAGTTTTTCAAGTTGGAGACTAAACACAATTCTTTGACTAAAAACAAAAAACTTTGTTTACCGAGACATAGTTGTTTTATCACATATCAAAAATGTCCAATGATTAGAACTCTCAAAATCTTGAAGTTATATTCCTCAATTCCATCAAAGTACAGCTCTAGCATGGACAGTAGGGTGAATGTTTATGTTACTCCAGTGACCTATATCCAGGAAGACTGTTCACTCATTTTTCTAGAATAGAATGTGAGAAACTGCAGCCCATGAGGCAATTGTGATTAGTGGACTGTTTTGTACATTTGAGCCAGGATGGATTTATGGCTTTTAATGTTTAAAGTGTGTATGTATGTATGTATGTGCATACACACATATGTGATGATGCCTTTACGAGGCTTGAAAAGCTGAAAGTATCTATTTGTCCTTTTATGAAAAAAGTGTCGACCCTCATTCTAGAATATTCAGTTAAAGATGTTTGAGGACCTTTTGTGTAGATTCCGCTATACTTCTGTGTTTTAGTTCATACTTTAAAATAAGAATCATAGACTCTAGAAGTTAAGAAAAAAGAACTCTGTTTTAAAAGGTGCTAATTTGGGGACAATATTGGAAGAGTTTGTTTTCAGGAGGGCCCTACCAGGTTTTTGAACTATAACTCTGACATACTATGGATAGTTATGTCTCTCTGTCTTTCCACAGAACTTTTGCTGCTGATTTCATGCCACAGGATTTTAAATTATATATTTTCTCACCCAAACCACATCTATTCTTGAATCAGCTCAAAAGAGTCCTGAGCTTCAGGAAAGTGTAGTAGAGCAGTTGATACACCACATCACTGGGGACCCATCCAAGTCACACCGTGTTTCTCAAGTTGACTGGAAAGCTGTACTCAGTGGCACCAGGAACGTGCCTCGTGGGTAGGATTATGCCTGTAATCTCTGTGGCAGTCTTCCTTTGGTTCACTGGGACTGTTTTGAGCAACTTTCCTCAAATATAAGCCTCATACTGCAGCTTGGTAATAGTTTGTCAGAATCTAGGTTTAAGGATTAGGCACTGTGAGGATGAAGAGGGTATGGAAAAGGAAGTATGAGGGGTGGATGAAAACATATTGTTTCTACCAATATTCTTTAATGGGAGCACATGTGTATTTTAATTAAGAATTTTTAAATACCTTTAATTAATTTAATTTAATGTCTGAAGAAAGTGAGCTCAAGTTTATGTTAAGCTCAAGATTCCCAAGAATTTAGAAGTTGATTGAGCAGTATTGTTCCATATTCTGCTTAGTTTTAGTTTAAGTACCTTCAATTGGGCTAACAATTGAGACAGCAGAAATTTCCTTTGAGTATCACAAACAATTGTCAAGAAGCAAAAACAAATGATCAAATGTAGATACGTCTTATTGTAATCATATCTAACTAAAATAATTCAATATAAAGTTATGTTCGAAGCTATCTACTACATTACTATTCATAGTCTTAAAATTAAACCTCATCTTATCACAGGCTTGGCATTCTAAAACTTTTGCATTCCATAAAACTTGCTGTTATTTTTCCAAAGCCAATGAATAAAACAGAACAGTGGCCAACCTAAATAAAAAAAGTATTGGTGTACTGACACTCTTAGTTCTAATGGGGTAAGAAGGGAGAAAGAGAAAATAGTTTGAGGAGTTAAAAGTTATTGATCAGGGCTGGAGAGATGGCTTAGCGGTTAAGCGCTTGCCTGTGAAGCCTAAGGACCCCGGTTCGAGGCTCGGTTCCCCAGGTCCCACGTTAGCCAGATGCACAAGGGGGCGCACGCGTCTGGAGTTCGTTTGCAGAGGCTGGAAGCCCTGGCGCGCCCATTCTCTCTCTCCCTCTATCTGTGTCTTTCTCTCTGTGCCTGTCGCTCTCAAATAAATAAATAAATAATTTAAAAAATGTTTAAAAAAAAAAAGAAAAAAAAAAGTTATTGATCAGCCGGTGGTGGTGCACGCCTTTAATCCCAGCACTTGGGAGGCAGAGGTAGGAGGATCACTGTGAGTTCGAGGCCACCCTCAGACTACATAGTGAATTCCAGGTCAGCCTGGGCCAGAGTGAGACCCTTCCTCAAAACAAACAAACAAACAAAAAGCTGTTGATCATCAGTCTCCCTTTCCTTAAGGTGGCCCTGTCAACCTACCCTGCAGTAATTCTAAAACAATTTTGAGGAAATTTTGCTGCAGGCACTATAATCTGGTCAAATCGGTTGATAGGATTCTTTCACACAGAATTGGGTCCTGTTGCGTCAGCTGGCGAGTCCTCCCTGTATTTTGTTGCTAGAGTTCCACAATAATTCAGCTCAAGGAAATTACTGATGTGCCTGTTTGAGTCCATTTCTTTTTTTTTTATTTTTTATTTTTGTTCATTTTTATTTATTTACTTGAGAGCGACAGAAAGAGAAAGAGGCAGACAGAGAGAGAGAGAATGGGCGCGCCAGGGCCTCCAGCCACTGCAAATGAACTCCAGACGTGTGCGCCCCCTTGTGCATCTGGCTAACGTGGGTCCTGGGGAATTGAGCCTCGAACTGGGGTCCTTAGACTTCACAGGCAAACATTTAACTGCTAAGCCATCTCTCCAGCCCTGAGTCCATTTCTTGAGGGCAGCTTTTTCTGAACTTGTCCTTCAGCCCTGGTCTCAGAGCCTCTGAAGACAACTGTCTCATGTAGATGGCCGTGTCTCTTCCTGTGGCTCCTCTGATGGGGCCTCTCGCCTCGAGCCCACTTGTTGGAGCAGAGGGGAAGGTGGTGCCAGGATGGGAGGCCAAGAAACCGAGGCCCCGTGTTAGTGTTTTGAGAAAGAAGGATACGAAGTGTCTTCTTAAGCTTTTTCTTTGGTGATCTTCTAGGAAGACGTAAGCGGGACATGATTAATCTCTCTGGTAGGTCCCCAGTGGAGACCTTGCCACAGCTAGATGCTTCTCTTGTCATGGGTCTCTATAGAAAGTGAGCTTAAGGTTTTATGAAGATTTCCAGGGGGGTTAGAAGTTGATCAGATAGCGCTGGATCCCACCTTGTTCAGTAGAACTTATCACACTGGTAGACTCCAGCAGATGGTGTGTGATAAGGGGACTCTTCATTGCCGGTGGGGGACAAGTCTTCCTGTGTGATGTCACCCTGTGCATTGTAACAGCTTTGTCCTCACATGCCTGAATACTAACTTTAAATCTATCCCACGATCACTTAAACAGCGTAAGAAAGTCCCCATGGTTTTTCAGTTACTTCCCATTGAAAAAAATATATATAGTAATACTTCTGGTTGAAAGCTGCTATATGGTCTTAGCCCTGGATAATGGCCATTTTTCTAAAGAGTTTCATGTGGTTTGTGCCCTAGGATCTCCAGAGGGGAGGCTGGAGGGTAAAATAATCAGCATATTGGATTATAGACTGAGCCACGAAAGTTTCCGAACTCTATACAAATCACACGTTATTTTCTTATTATCCGAAGCTCAGTAGATCTCAGAGCTTCCCAGGTAAAACCCCCTTGCCCTTACCAAAGAGTCCAGGAAAATATGGACTAGCATCCCCAATGGGGTATAGACTTAGAATCTGAGGAAAACCAAAACTAGTTCATCTAACTTTCTGCACAGCGTGAGGGTGTCTTTGGCAAACCGGCCTATCCTCAACGTATCGCCACGGGCCTGCCTTCAAGTCTGGGCCAGGATTTCTGATCAGTTCCTGCAGATTGTTGTGATGGGGCTCTGGGTTGTTGTCTAGGAGATAGGATAAACATGTTTGCAGGGAACACTATTTGATCTTGAGGCAACTTGATAGAGGTTAGCGCTTGCTTCCACCACCCACTGCCCTTTAGGATTTACCTTCCTTTCTCTGGACTTGCCTCAGTTTCCCATCTGTGAAAAGGAGATACTATTACTGCTAGGCTTGCAAGATATTTGTGGTATTCGACAAGATAATGCATATCAAGGGCTTAGCAAAGTAGCCAGTGCATGCTAAATATTAGCTACTACTGGTGCGCCCGCTAACTGTAGGGTAAACTAGTAGTCTGTTTCCTCTCGTAGACAGTAATTCGTTTGCTTCAGGTCACAGAGTGTTTGCTGTGTACAAGACTCAACGCAAAGTCTTTGCATCTGCATTAATCAGAGCAGGCACCCCAAAAGAAGAGCCGGTTTTCACATCCACATCTCGACGTTTGCGGCACAACAGGAGAAGAAGCCTGGCTCTCTGGTTGTGCTTACCTATTTGAAGATGGTGCCTTTGAGGTTTCCTGAAATGTTTCCGTCCTCCTGCTTCCTGAGAGTGGCTAAGCAGGGATCAGAGGAAGCCTGCCAAGTTGATGGGCACAGGGCTAAGGGGCACACCCTTCCTCTGCCCACTGCTCTGACGTTTCTTTTCATGCAGGTTTGCACATAGGAAAAGGGACGTAGCAGGGCTTTTGCATGGTAGTCATAGACAGGGAGCTTAAGAGCCAGTGAGGGGGTCATGTTGCAGGAAGTTTCCCTGCACCCCCAGAGCGTGGGGTGAAAGTCTCCTTAGCATATCGCAAAAGGCTGGCAGAAGGAGTAGTGTTTCAGACCATGGCGTAATAGTAAAAACTCACCTTATCCTCCCGCTTTACACTGATTAAAAACCAAACAGCACGAAACAGTGACTTTCAAGTTTGAGACAACACACCGGACGGCAAATAGGTTCATCCCAGGCACTGTTCAGTGTGCTGTTCAGGAAAGTCCATGGCGGCTCAGTGAAAGGAGGGCGTGCCCCAGCACCATGGCCAGTCTTGCTGAGTTGAGAAGACAGAGCTGGCCGTTAGAGGAGGCTGAGGTGGATAGGATCCTCAGAGGTGAGCGCCAGGAAGGAGAGAGGGGGTGCGACATTGGGAGAAACTAGATATTCCCATAAAGCATTCTCTTGTATCCTCAAATGAGTACTTAACTGCCCAGAACGTGTTGTGAGAACCTTCTGGAAGCTACAGAATCACCTGGAAAAAAAAAAGCAACTGGGGACACCTGGCAGCTAAAGCCAACCAGGTTCTACCAGGTAGATCAGAGAAGTCAGGGTGGACAGAGCTTCTGGGGAAGCCCCCGCGAGAGGGCCACATCCAGGCTGCTCCAGTCCTGCTCACAAAACGGTGAGACAAGCCTCAAAAGGACCAAACTGCTTCACAGGTACCCAACGTCCCAGAAAGAAACCCTCTAACACACTGAAATAAATTCTAAAGCAACCCGCCACCCCCTCTCCCCCAGCAAGATCAAATCCACATTGTCTGGCATCCAAATATATATTTCTATGTATGAAGTATCACTCATGATGGGAAGAAAATCTTTGATCATAGAACCAGTCACAGATGATAACAATTAGCAGAGATACTGAAATAGTCGCTATATCTATTCCATTTAAACAGTTGTTATATCTAGCCTATGTGCTTAAGAAGATCAAAGAAAGCAAGAGAGGGTTCAGAAGACAGTGCAAGGGAAGCAGTCCCAAAGCAAATGTCTGAAGATGAGAACTGTAATGTCAGAATGAAAAATACGCTCGGTGGAATTAGGCAGATTCCAAAGCAGCAGAAGACAGGGTTGGTGAACCTGAAGACGCAGCACCAGAGAGCGTGTGAAATGAATCAGAGGCGAGAATCACTTAAGAAGATGAACAGAGACACTCAGCTATGGGATAACTTCAAGCAGCCGAATATGCTTGTAATTAGAGTCCCAAAGTTATCAGAAGGGGAAAAAAATAATAAAAGTGTACAGACAGACATCAGTGAAATACGAGAGAGGAAAGCAAACAAGAAAAGTCAATGAAAGCACAAGCTAGTTCTTTGAGAAGATTAATAAAATCAATATACCTCCTGCCAGGCTGATGAGGAAAACTAGGGGGAAGGCAGAGATTGCCAATATTGGGAATGAAAGAGGAACCATCCTGGATGTGAAAGAAAATGTGATTAGACAGTATCGTGAACAACTTATGTATACCAATAGACTTGAGTGAAAGGGACAGACTCCTTGAGAGACGCAAACTATCCAACGGGAAGAAATTCAATAGCGATATGTCACTGTTCAACATGGAATTTATAGTTTAAGAACCTTCTCACAAACATCCAGGCCCAAGCTGGCTTCACTGGTGAATTCTACCAAATATTTAATGAAGAGCTAATCCCAGCACCTCCCCAGCTTATCTGAAGAGCAGGAGAGGAGTAAATAGGTCCCCTTGGTACTGTGAGCCCAGTACCTCTCATGAGCAAAGCTGTGAAAATTCTCTAAAGATTTTTTTATTCTTTGCAAACAAAATCTACTGATATGTAGAAATAATAATATATCCTGACAAAGTGGGGGCACCTCCAGGGATGGGGGTACTCTCAACTGTAAGTGCCGTAGAGGCTCTTGGGTTCAAGGAAAATGTTCCTTTCCATCTTAAGCTCATTCTTGCAGAATGCTGGCTTTCCACCTGATGTTCATGAGTAAGAGAGATCTCAGGTGCTGGGGAATCTGCTTAGGATCTGACAGAACCCTCCTGAGGTCACTTAAGACCCCATGCTTGTCCTCCACAGGGAGGCAGCAGTCCAGAGCCCTCCAACTCTCAGCAAGTGTCTGAGGCCAGGGGAAGGTGGAAAGAGTGCAGGTTCTGGGGTCACAGAGACCTTGGATCGAATCTAGGCTTCACTATTCGGTAGACAAATGATTTCATACCTCTGAACCTTGGAGATAGGATGGGGATTTGGGTTGTCCTGACTCTTAAAAGTAGAGTCAGTGGAGTGTGTGTGTGTGTGTGTTTGTGTGTGTGGTGGGGGAACCATGTTGATGGAGCTGTGAAGCGAGATGGTTAAGAATCCGTGGCTCTTAACACCAATTCCTTGCTTAGCTGTCTGAGTCTGTAGAGATTTACTTGTCCTACCTATGTCCAAAGGTCCCTTGTGTGTGTGTGTGTGTGTGTGTGTGCGCGCATGCACGTGCTTGTGCATACATGTATGGGCACGTGTGTGTGAAGGTCAGGAGGCATCATCCACAGGTACTAGGTCTACCTCCTTCGTGACAGGGTCCCTCATGGGTTGACTTCACCAATTAGGCGACACTGGCTAGCTGGTGAGCCCCAGAGACTCTCTTTGTCCCCACTTCCCGAGCATTACAGGTATACACCACCACACCTGGCATTCCCTTCACAGAGGTTCTGGGCATCGAACTCGGATCCAAGGAAAGCACTATGCTGAGACCGTGCCCCAGAGGTCCCTGTGGGCTGATCCTCGGATGGCTCCTGGAGCAGGGCTTGACACGGTTCCGAGTGCGTGCTCTGGGTGCGGTCCCAGCGATGACAAAAGCCATTTACTGTGGCTTCTGCCACGATAGTTGGTGACAGGCCAGCCAGGACTCTGATTCTCCAGCAAGGAAGAAGGCTAGCAAGAAAGATTCACAGACCTGGGGTGGGAGCCCTTGAGTTTGTCCAGCCTCCAGGTTTCATTTGGCACCTTTGAGCACGGCCCCCGCCCGGCCCTGGGACTGAGCAGGGGAGAGGTGACTCACCGCACGGGGGGCAGGGGAGGCGGACGGGCGCGGGCAAGCCCTGACAATCATCTCGGTGGAAGGCAGGAGTATTATGTTAGAGACGTGCCCGATGTCACATCTTCCTGCACGGCGGTGTGAGGCAGTGTGAATGGAGACCAAGGCTATAATTGAGAACCATGTGGCCCTGTCACCAGGTGATGGCCCCTGAATGGCCGCGTGACAGGGAGCAGAGACAGGGCCACAGAGATGTGCACTGTGTAGATTTTCTTTTTTACGCAGCTAGGCCTAAGCTGGGCCCGGAGAGGCCTGCCAGACGGCGGGCGGCATGCTACCGACTTCTTTCAACACGGCCTGTTTTACCATGCATAGCCTCTTGCTATGAAACAGACCGACCAGCTCATATCCTGTGGACAGATGATAGATATGTCGTATCTCTGAAAAACTGTTTGTCTTCCACAGGTGTATGAGCTCCCTTCTAAAGCAGACAGGTCACGTGACACTTTTCAACACTCTCTTCTGTCCCGGCTTGGCATCCAGCGTCTATCAAAAGGGAAATCTTTCACATGCAATTACGGCAGAAAATAAAGGTGATGAAGTGTTGAGTACCAAGAAGGGAGGGGATCAAAGGTGGTAATGAAAGCTGATGACTCTGGGAGGGCAGCGTCGGCTGCAAAGGCTGTGTGGGACTGCGTAGGGCCTGCCAGTGCTTGGAGACAGATTGGCGGGCACACCCCAGGGTACACGCAGAAGGAGTGGCTTCAGGTCCCTCACAGGGCTCTCTTGAAACAACCGATCGCTGGAGTTGTGTGTAGCCCAAGAGCTGTTGTAGGCAGTATGCAACCATAGCTAAATGATGCTGAAAAAGAAAAACAGAGGGCTGGAGAGATGGCTTAGCGGTTAAGCGCTTGCCTGTGAAGCCTAAGGACCCCGGTTCGAGGCTCGGTTCCCCAGGTCCTATGTTAGCCAGATGCACAAGGGGGCTCACGCGTCTGGAGTTCGTTTGCAGAGGCTGGAAGCCCTGGTGCGCCCATTCTCTCTCTCCCTCTATCTGTCTTTCTCTCTGTGTCTGTCGCTCTCAAATAAATAAATAAATAAAATTTAAAAAAATATTTAAAAGAAAAACAGAAATAAAACTCTTTCCTGGTACTTCACACAGTATTTCTTCCACTATCGAGTAACCAATGGTGGTGTTTCAGGCCCCCCAAGAGTCCTGGTTTCACCCAGTGACTCTTAGAAGATCTTCCACAGTAGAAAGCCTGGACACCCAAAGACTTACTAATTTATTCTGTTATTAAACTGCTGGAAGTCGAGAGACAAAGCGGGGCTTGTTCAGGATCCCAGCCGAGGCCACTTACCATCCAAACCCTCACAGAAAAACAGTGTGCCCATCTCGGCAGCACCTTTCCCTTCCCTGCTAACTCCGTTTACCAGCAACATCTATCATCTTGACAGTGTACATCACGCCAACACTGCCAGCCTCAGAAAATGACTTCCCTGGGTCAGCTGACCAGAGAATTGAGATTTTTTTTTAATCTAATTATTTGCTTTGGAATGCTATAGTAAACCAACAATTTTCAACTCATTGTGAGCAAACCCTATCTGTTTTGGTCAAAACAAAGCACAAAAGAAGAAAACAGCTCTTAATTATAGATTAGTTGTAAGGAAATTTGAATAATTGTGCTCATTTCAAGTAATGTTGTCTGTGGTAATTCAAAGGAAGCTAAGACTTGCCACATGCATCCTTTAGTTTCTTGATTTCATGGGAAATTAATATAGTTTATCAAGTAGAAGAAAGAGGGTCGCCTCAGTTATTTGAGAGCGCCTATGTTTTCTAAGTCGGTTAAAGGTTCTTGGTGTTTTCTCCCTTTCAGTTTGGAGTAGATCGATGACCGTGTTAGTCACCTTTCCTGTACCTAATACCAAAGAGAAGCATCTTAAAGGAAGAAGTATTTATTTTGGCTCAGATATACAGAGGGGTCAGTCCATGGTGGCAGGGGGCGTGGCGGACTGTTTCACATCATGGCAGTCGAAAAGCAGCTACCGAGAAAGGGAAACAAGAATCCAGGGTAAGATGAAGACCCCAAGGACGTGACCTCAGTGGCTTCCTTCTTCCAATTGGTCCATCTCTCCTACCTTTCACCACCCAACGTTGCTGTCCTGTTACAAACCCATGAAGGTATCGATGCACTTGTGAAGTTTGAGCCCTCAAAATCTATTCTCTAGAGATGCCATCGCAGGACCCCCCCAGCAATGTGCTTTATTCCCCTCCTAGGTGTTTCTTAAGCTAAGCAGAATGAACGATCACGGTAACTTTTTGACTCTTTGGGGGTCTAAAGGCAAATAGCAATGGCTGAGCTTGATAAGTATTAAGGACTGCATCAGTGAACCCCAGTGGACAGAGAAAAGGACCCAGCCACCTGTCTGTTACCTGTCTATTGCCTTATGTGGCTTCATCCTCGCAAGCACCACACTACTTGATACCATGATTTTCCCGAGGGGGAATCTGCGATAGTTGACTGGACGTGCCACACAGGATAGAGCTGGTGTTCCCGTCTTCTCTCGTCCCGAAGTCAGCAACATGCCGCCGTCACCCTCCCACACTGCTTCTCTCCTGTTGCCTGTTTGACATAGGCTGTCTAACCGTAACCAAAGGCTGATGGTCTTGCACATGCAGATGCCAGTTCATCTGTCTCCGGCGAGCAAGACTGATTGAGATTACTGGAGGAAATGTCAGTCGGACCCTAGAGAAATGTAATCCCAAAGCAAAGGGCCCTTGCAGCCCCACATGCTCACAGCTCTCAGGGTCCCGTGTCGGCAATGTAAGCAGCCATTAACTAAAGAGTGCTCAATATTTCTTCCTCTCAATTGCTTTTCTCTGGTATTGTCACAACCCAGCAAAAACAGGGTAACTAGTACAGTCACCTATCTATTTAATCGATTCAAAACGGAAATGGGGAAAATACCCAAAATTTTTAACCAGCTTAGTGGATCTGAGTGAGCAATATATCTCAGAGAAGACTCTACATTGGGCCAGAAATAGCATGTTAAGGACTGCCTGGCCAGCAGCTCTGTGTGGTCTGGGATTTGAAGGAGTCCCAAAGGTTTCTAGGTATAGATTGTTCCTGTCATTGCTTGCTATGGACGTTTGAGTTCCCATCAACATCCCCATTGTGTCTTTAAAAATATATATTTGTTGATTGATTTATTTGTAAGGAATGAGAGAGAGAATGAACATGGATGTGCCAGGCCCTCTGGCCACTGCAAATGAACTCCGGGTGTACATGCCACGTTGTGTATCTGCCTTTATGTGCATACTGGGGATGCAGGCAAGCACCTCAACCTCTGAGCCATCTCTCCATTCCCCTTATTGCATCTTTGCAAGTACAATACATGGCTACTAATGAATGAATAAACTCTGGGGCACTCTTGGGTCCTTAGGCATGAGGTAAGTCACTTGAGCAGAGCACTCTTTGGAGTAAAACAGGCTTAGAAAAGGAAAACAGCACTGAGCAGCCCAACAGGAGTTCCAGAAGGTGCCAGATAGTGAACTCGTTTGTACTGTGGGGTAATGGGGGGCTGTGGGGAAACTTCCCTCACTTGATGGGTTTGCCTCAGGCCAGTTCTACTCTGTAAAAAAAACAACTCATGGGATCAGCTTGCTCACTTCAAAGGATGGAGTCCACCAGAAGAACAAAACCAATTCTCCCTCTGTGGCAACTCAGCGTTGAAGCTGTCATCACCATTCTTTCCAGAAAAGCAGCTTATTCAAGTGGTAACTTGTTCCTTCAGGCTCGTCTCGTCTTCAAGAAATGCCCAGTGACACTTCTCTAGGAAATCCCTTGTTCCAGCTCTGTGGTGTTTTTTTTTTTTTTTTTTTCCTGCAGGTAGCAAGCACTTTAGGAACCCCTTCCCATGCATAACGAGCCCTTGGATGGTGGTCACAGGATCTGTTCATAGGAGAACCCAGCTAGGGTTTTACCAGACACCAGGCAGAGCTTCCTGTGCACAGCGGCTGGGGGCCCTGAGGAATTTCTTGTTGTTGTATTAGACTTTTAAGAGCTGTTGATTGAAGGCTTCATTGAAACCAGTCTGTGGGTTCCCACCCTCTCCATTTCCTTTTCCATTTAACCCTGAAAGACTGACGCTTACTGTCATAGGATTGAGTTGATGACTGATGTAAAACAATGTGTCTGCAACCTCGGGTTGCTCAAGGAGAATAAAGGGGCCATCAAGGGAGGGGAAAAATGGGGACATATAGAAAATGTCCCTCTTCTTTCTGCTTTCTAAACAGACTTATAAACTCTGAGAGCAGATGTGCTCAAGCAAGTTCTGAGACAGAGATGAGGAGACTGACTTAGGGAGAGGGAATGTGGTTTGCCTGAAGTCCTGTGGCTGCCTAGTGAGTATTGCCAGAGTTGGGATGCTTGGTTCAGATCTGTAGAAGATAGTGTAAGAAGGTAGAGATACATGGTTGGATGTCCAAGATGGTGTCTGCCCAGGGAGTCCAAGGGGGTCCTAGGAATGATCCCCTCAAAGTTCCTCAGCATACCCATCAGGCAGAGAGGTAAGTGGCATGAGTGTGAATCTTCGGCAAGCACTTCAGCTCAGCAGTGGTTCATGCAGCTCAGCCGAGGGCCTTAAGAGCCAAATCCAAATGACCAAGAGCTCAGGAGGGAAAGGCTCCCGCTCCATGGATTCATTTTAAGGTGAAAGCAATTATGCATCATTTTTTGCTTCAGAGTGAACCCAGTGACAGGGACACTTCGGAATGTGATGGTGACTGGTGATGTGATTGTGTCGGGACTTCCCATTGCTTTTTTTTTTTTTTTTTTCTGGAGGTGGTAATTCTGCGCCAGGATCGAAAGACTGTGGAGTTCAGTGGAAACCAGGCCTTGTGCAGAAACTCTCATGGAGCCTTTGCAGGTGACTTCGGGTTTAAGGACCTCTCTGCCGAGAACCCAGGGCACCGGAAGGCCTAATCCCCAGACTGGATTGCTGAGCTAGGTGCTCGCCTCACGTCTTCCCTCCCCTTCTTTTCCTCTCTCTAGCATGTCCTTTTTGCTTGTCAACTGATCACCCGAACCTGGCTGTACTTTACTATGATCCAGACCCTTGACTCAAGCTTGATTTGTCTCATTTGGACCCTCTGAGGCTTGGAACTGCTTCTTCCACGGAAATTCCTCTAGTGACATCATCCTACCCTGGAGTCTCTTGTTTCTGAGGTCAGGGCTGGGAGACCGGAAATGGCCATTTGGCCATCAGGAGTGTTCAGGGATCACGTTGGCACACTGAGCCAGTGGTGCTTGTGCTGGGCCCTCGTGACTTTCAAGAGTTGGCCACAAGAAGGTCACTGTTAGTCACCATGAGGTGACTTCCCCTCGGATCCTTCTCTGTCCCTGTTACACCTTCTTCGAACATGGAACCGGGGCGCCAGGCCACTGGAGGAAGCCAACCACAGCCTCCAAGGCCTGTGTCTTCCTTTTCTCTCTTTTATTGTACTTTGTTAACACACATTTCTCAAGGACCTCCTGACCTCTCCCAGGCCGGTGAGACCCAAGCTTTGGGCTCATCCTTGCTGAGTTGTTCGGACCATGGTCTCAGGAGACTGACTCTCTTACTTGCTGTGCTCGTGATTTGTCCCAGAAGCTCAGTAGGCTTTTGGGTGTTTGACTCACCCTCAACACTGTCCAAGTCTTCTCCTGCGGGCACTGATCGTGTTTGCCAGCTATCAAACGGCCCATTGGAATCACTTATGAGAATGAGAAACCATGACACATCCCCCCCCCTTCCTTGGGTGTTATCTGTTGCCATGGAGATCTGAGTAGGAAGCATAAATGTATAGGAAGAAATTCTTAAATGCTTCGTCTTTAAGAATGTTTATGTTGTGGGTGGGTGAAAGTTTTTGCGCCCATAGTACCAGGATCCTAAAATCAAGCCAGATGCCACCGATAAGGACCTCTTTCTTTATTTTATTTTTTTAATGGGAATGACAGGGCCTCTCACCACTGCAAACAAACTCCAGATGCATGTACCACCTTGCGCATCTGGCTTACATGGGTAGTGGGGAATTGAACTGGGGCTGTTAGGTTTTGCAGGCAAGTACCTTATCCACTAAGCCATCTCTCCAGCCTCCCTGGTATATTGTTAAAAAGCTATGGATGTTAGCACACAGGACACTTCATTGAGGGGAGGCAACATGTGTCACTAACAGACTATCTCCAGAGCTGGAGTGACAGGGCAATGCACCTTTCCCAGCTGGTTTGGAAGGCTTCCTCTTGGCCCCAAGGAGGAGGGATTCCCTTCCATGGATATGAGTAATCATCTTGGTACAAACGTCCTGTAAGGTCCTCCTTCTAATCTTTGCTATAAGTGGGCATAGTCAATATGTCAGGCTAAGTTGCACAGGGTGTCGACCTCATTTAAAAGACAGAAGAGTTGCGGGGAGCGGTTGTGGGAATGGACAAAGCCTTTGGGACTGAAAACCTAACCAGCTTCTTGTCTTGGGTCAATGTCCTTTGTGAAGGTCACTTAACACATCAGATATCTCTAGGTGTGAAGAACCCCATCAGTGGTCTCCTGCTTGTGGGTGGAAAGAACCTTGGCACGTTAGCTGGAGCTGGAGCTTAGGGGGCAGAAATAAAATCTTAACCTTCTAGATAGAATCCTGTATGCCCTTTGTAGATTAAAGGAAAAGAAATTTTGAGCCTCTTATCCCGCTTGTAAAATGGGTCAGTCGGTCCCTACCCCATGCTTTTGTTTTGAGAAGGAAAGGAAACCCTGAAGGTCAAGTGCCTAGTACTGGTGCTCAGAACTCTGTAGTCACCACGGAATAACAGGCAGAAAAAGCTGTAGCTGGGCGATGGTCCGTAGCGCCCCTGACTGCCAGTCACACACACGCATGCGTGCGCACACACACTGGGAACAGCAGAAGCACAGACACATGTTTATAAACAGGTTTATGCTGTGCTCTGTCTTGTCCCACGGAAAATCCCCACTTCCAGTTCTCTTGTCTCTGCCAGGTGTTGCAGGGTTAAGCTGGCACATTGTGGACCAAGTACTTGAGGAAATGTCTGATATGGCAGGAGGGAAGAGAGATCATCTACGTAAGTGAGACACGTCAGATTTGTAATGACTGAAGCAGCAAAGGGCAGTAAAAAAAAAAAAAAAAAAAACAAAGCCAAGTGTTCAAATGCAATGTGCTTTCTCAAGCACAAACAGAGGCCAGGAGAGGCTGGCGGAAGGGGCGTAGTAAGATAGGGCAGTTCCGAAGCAGGCCAATTGAGAGCTAAGTTGGTGAGAACAGTGAGGTTTCCCCTTCCTCTACTCAGACATCAGAATTGACCTTGACCTAGGTGGTCATAGTTACTTTCACCTTCCTGGCACAAAGCACCCAACCAAAAGCAGCTGATGGGAGGAAAGGGTCCATTTTGGCTGACAGACTCAAGGGGAAGCTCCGTGATGGCAGGGCAAGGGTGGTATGAGCAGAAGCTGTACATCACCTCTGCCACAGCAGGTGGACAACAGCAGCAGGAGAGTGAGCTGAACCCTAGTAAGGGGGAGCTGGCTATAACACCCCTAAGCCCACCCCCACCCACACGCCTCCTCCAGCAAGGCTCCACCTCCCAAATTGGCATTAGCTGGGGACCTAGCATTCAGAGCAATGAGTTTATGAGAGACGTCTGATTTTAACCACTAAAATTCTGCATGCATTTAAAGGGAGCAGATGACATCTTGGACCCCATGCCCCACCAAAAAAGTCTTCCCACTTCTAGACAGAAATCCTCTCCCCTTTCCTTGCAGACTCTATCTTTAGAAATAGCCAGCTGCTCCCTTTCTATTAATTGTATTTTTTACTTCTGCTCAAATTGCAAGAATTTTTTAAGCATATAGTTCTTGGCATGGGTGTAGCAATTTGTTCCTGAGGAACAAAGGCCACCTCAGGCTGGTATTATCTTAATTTTTCCCATAGCCCTTTCATTTGTTGTAGTAGTAATAATAATAATATTATTAATAAATGATAACATCTCAAGTGTATTGCAATGCAATTAATGAAATACTTGCAATTGAGATGCTCAGAAGTGGGAAGGCCCAGATTTTTAAGCCAGTTGACTAGCAGGACTAACTAACCTGGTGAACTTTGGCCCACCTTTTGAGAGGAAAAAAGACCTCTAGATTTCAAGAAACAAGCACCATTGATTTGCATCCAGATGGTACATTTCAACTCCGAGAGCTGCTGCAAGCCACCAGCACAGGGCCCAGATCACTGGGGAGAGCTAGGGCAGATGTGTAAAGGCCCAGGGTGCATTGAGAGAAACAGAGGCACATGGAGGTTCAAGTTCTGAACATGCTCCACTTGCAAAAGTTTCATTTCTTGTATGTATGTATGCATGGGGGAGCAAGTACTCATGTATGTGGAGGGAGGCCAGAGGTTGACATAGAGTGTCTTCCTCAATCACTGCTTGCTCTCTACTCTCTTTTCTTTTCTTTTCTTTTCTTTTTTTTGAGGTAGGGTCTTGCTGTAGCCTAGGCTGACCTGGAATTCATTATGTCATCATAGGCTGGCCTCTGCCTCTCAAAGGCTGGGATTCAAGGCATGTACCACTGTGCCTGACTCTACCTTTTCTTTTCTTTTCTTTCTTTCTTTCTTTCTTTTCTTTCTCTCTCTTTTTTATTTTATTTATTTATTTATTTATTTTTGAGACACAAGGTTTCTTGCTAAACTTGAAGTTCACAAGTAAGGCAAGACTAGCTAGCCAGTGAGCTTTCACGAATTCCCTGTCTCTACTTCCCTAGCAGTGGGATTATAGGTGCATGCCGCCATACCTGGCATTTTACGTGGGTGCTGGGGACCTGAATTCAAGTTTTCATACTTGCATGGCTATCTGTCCAGACCCTGAAAGTTCATTTTTGGAAGCATCAAATTACATCATTCTGATACTGTGCTGATTGTCTTTTGGATGCAAATAGGTTTTGCTGTCCTTGTGCATTGATTAGATCTTATAAGAAAAGATGAGCATCTCCGTTCAACAAAAGGGGAAAAAAAAAACCCTACCAGACCTCAAAGTTGTTCTGTTAACATGCCTTTCTGTGTATTGATGTATAGCTTTCATGAAAGTGCAGTATTTGGAAACACTGGGGAAATGGAAAAGAAAAAAAAAAGGTGCAAGGACTGGAGAGATTGTTCAGTGGTTAAAGGCACTTGGTTGCCAAGCCTGAATGCCTGGGTTGGATTCTCCAGTACCCAGGTAAAGCCACGTGCACTGAGCAGTACATACATCTGCAGTTAGTGTGCAATGGCAGGAAGCCTTGGTGTGCCCATACTCACTCTCTTTCTCTCTCTATCTCAAATAAATAAAAATATGTTTAGTTAAAACAAAAAGATTCTGCATGTAGAATGGCTTTTTCCAGCTTTCTGTCAGCTGGTCTACATGGAGGAGGTTATCAGCTCACTTCCAGCAGGAGTTCTCAGCGGCCTTGTGAAGGGAGAATCAGAAGTGTAGCATTGTGGATCTAAGTATAAACCTTCCTGTTTGGCAGAGTTTCACACATGGCACTCAGATCTCCCTCAATGGCCAGTCCTCGACTGCCTTTATGCATCATAGTTTCTAAAACTATGAATTCACCCTCCCCCCCCACACACACAAACCTCTTAGCCTTCCAGTGGATTGCCTTCTTCCCTATCTCCTAATATGGATATAAATGACCCAAACAGAAGGAACTTTAAGATAGATATGCTTATTGGCCTAAATTGAGTGATGTGCATTTTCTGAATCCCCTTAATTCTTGGGACTAATCTATGTATTGGCAACTTGTCATAAGAGATGGCTTGCAAATGTTGAATCAAAACTTTCTGGGCTTGGCAGCCTTACAACGGCTGTGTGTTAAATGCTCTCTGAGGGTACTGGAGAGGACCCTTCATGGACATGCAATGCAGTCATCGTAAGAAAATGGATTAAATCACCTTCTTAGAATATTGGCTTTGTGTATCCTTATTTTTAAAATATCCTTTCTAGGGCTGGAGGGATGGCTTTAACAGTTAAACACTTGCCTGTGAAGCCCAAGGAAACTGGTTTGAGGTTCGATTCCCCAATACCCACGTAAGCCAGATGCACTAGGTGGTGCATGCATCTGGAGTTCGTTTGCAGCAGCTGGAGGCCCTGGTGTGCCCATTCTTAGTCTCTCTCCTTTCTCTTTCTCTCTCTCTCTTTCTGTGTTGTTCTCAAATAAATAAAAAAATAGTTTTTCTGATTTTAGCATGACTCTTTCAGCACACATACTGTGGACAGTGTCATTAGTAATGTGTTAGGATGAGGGGGGCTTGCAACATATTCTATACCCGTAGATTACACAGTATTCACATGACTTCATGGCTAACCTTTCCAGAGGGGTTAGCCCTAGACTTTCTCCCTCCTAGAAAACCACAGTGACTTGGAACTTGCAAAGCTTGGGGGGAACTATATTTCCCATTTTCTGGTTGGGAGAGCCTGGGAAAGCCACTGACCTTTGCCCTAAAAAATGTAGATCATAGTCCTGTGTCCCAAAGTCCCAAAGAAGAAGTCTGAGGACCCCAAACGTTAGTGACATGAAAATATTACATTGGATGCAAATCCTTGGACAAATATTTTTGTTATGACTATGAGAATCTCCCTGATCTACATGAAAACATCTTCCCAAGTCTTCCTGGCCTCTCAGCCATGGCGAATCCCTGTCAATCCTCAACATATTATACTAGAGACAGGAAAATCCCAGTGCCCTCTTCCCCTCTGTTAGGGATCTAGACAGGATGCTGGGCACATTCTTATCCAGGCCTCCTTCAGATGTTCTGAGATGTGTCTGGTATAAATTGAAGCCATGTTTCCAATTAATTTCCTAAGTACACAATTTGCTCAAAGTACATTTGTTTTTTTTTTTTAAAAAAAAAAAAGAAAGAAAGAAAGAATTCAACAATAAAGTATGTCTCGCTGCAATTCAGCTGCCAGAAGTTAGGGATCTCTCTGGGTTTCACTAATATCAAAGGCTTCTGTTTAATAAGACTTTGTATTAACGTGGGCCTCACTGTCAACTCTCCAGAACCCCTGGTTTAATCTCAAGGTTTATGGAGTTTTTATTAATCCAATGTGCCTCTCTTAAAAATGACTCTAGATAGCAAAACATTTGATTACGTGGAACTTCTTTTTTTTTGTTGTTCATTTTTATTTATTTATTTGAGAGTGACAGAGAGAGAGGGAGAGAGACAGATAGAGAGAGAATGGGCACGCCAGGGCTTCCAGCCACTGCAAACGAACTCCAGACATATGCGCCCCCTTGTGCATCTGGCTAACGTGGGTCCTGGGGAATCGAGCCTCGAACCGGGGCCCTTAGGCTTCACAGGCAAGCACTTAACCGCTAAGCTATCTCTCCAGCCCTATGTGGAACTTCTTAATACAGCCATTACCTAGCTGGTGAGCCTCTCTCTGCCGCATTTGTGCATTCCATGCTGGGTCTGATGAGATGGCACTGACGTTTAGCCTGAGGTGTGGAATGTTAATAGTGGGAATTTGGACACTTTGTTTTTTTATATATATTATTATTTTTTAATATATTTATATATTATTTATTTATCCAGCCCTATGCTAGATGGGGGTCCTGGAAGAAAGGAAGGAATTATTTTTCTGGTTAGACTTAGAGCTCCAAGAAAGTGGCATATTAGTCCACAGCTCACAGGCATCCTTAGAAAAGTGCCTGATTAGAGACAAACAACAAAGGAGTCTCATGAAGTTAGAGCCTCGGTACTTTTGTCTTTTGGCCAAAAGCATATGCAAGTAACATGCAGGAAATACCCACAATGAAACCTTGTCTACCATTTTTTTATTCCGGCTGCGGGGAAGGCAGGCTGGGGAAGTGTCCTGGCCCTGCTGGGTGCCGTGAGCCCTGGCTGTCCTAGGGGACACTGGTTGTCTGTCCAGAGTCATGGAGTGTTGAGGGTCAAGACTCGCCAGGACTTAGTGCAATGTCACATGGAATATCAGCTGGTGTACAACAAAGTCTCGATGCTTTCTCCCATAATGCAGTTTGGGGGCCTCTGTTCTTAGCAGAATGTTGAACCCTGGGAGAAGACAGTGAGCAGGCTGGATTTCATCCCTGTGCATACAGAGTGCTAGCTAATGCTGACCAGTGTGTTAAGGGTGCTGCACCCCTGTCCGTCTGATGGCTGCTGGGATTGGGATTGTGCCCAACTGAGTTACAGGTCACTGCATAGGGCCTGCGCCCTCTTGACCATCATTTGCCCTCCAATGCGTAGCTATTGGATTTACAACAAGGATTTGGGCTCAAGTTAATTCAGTACTTACTGATTGTCTATCATTAGCAAAATTATGAAATTTTGCTGCTTCTCTATAGTTGGTAGGCATGAAGTACTCCATTTTCTCTCGTCTATCCTATCCTGGAAGGCTGTCAGACAAGGTGGGACCGGTTCTGTGCCCTGTGATGGTGTGGCCACAACTGAACGGGTGCTTAAATTAGTTCATCTTGCATCAATATGATGAAATGCCGGAGGCAGTCAAGAGATTTGTTTCGCTCATACTTTGGGAGGTTTACATATATCTATATGGCATCATATTCTTACCAGGAGAGTACTGAGGTGTCAATGGACATCATGGCAAGAGTCATGGAATACATGACTGTGTGTGTATGTGAGAGAGAGAGAACGTGTGTGTGTGTGTGTGTGTGTGTGTGTGTGTGTGTGTGTGAGAGAGAGAGAGAGAGAGAGAGAGAGAGAGAAAGAAAGAGAGAGAGAGAAGTTTCTCAATTCTAAATCCACCGGTACTCAGTCCAGGATGTTATATCCGGATAACACTATCTAACCCTAATCACCTCCTAAGAGCTCCACCTGTAAATGCCAGAGGTAATTAAGTTCCCTCCCTTTTAATACCTCACAATGAGGATTAAATCTAAACACAGGAAGCCTTGGGGGATAGACTCAAACCATATACAAGTCATAGAAGACACTCCTTGTGACAGAGAATGTAGATTTTTATACTGATAATGATGTGGTTTTTTTTTTTTTCTGGCAGATAGCATTGTTTTGTTCAAATCGAATCATTGTATATTACATATCCATTAAGAAATTTCCCCTACATACCTAATGAACCTTGAATCAGAGACACCTTCTTGAAAGCATGGTGGTGCCTGCCTCTAATTCCAGCACTGAAGAGGCAGAGGCAGGAGGATCTTCGTAACTTCAGCTTACATTGTGAGTTCTAGGCCAGCTGAGGCTGTATATAGAGAAATAGAGACAACTTCCTCCTTTACTTTTATAGTACAGGAGTTGAACTCACACTCAGGGCTGGTTCATGTTTGGCCAGCACTCTCCTACTGAATTACATCTTCAGCCCCTTTTAATTCTCATTAAAAAAAAAAAAAAAAAAGCAGGGGCTGGAGACAAGGCTTAGTGATTAAGACAACACTTGCCCACAAAGCCAAAGGACCCCAGTTCAATTCCCCAGGACCCACGTAAGCCAGATGCACAAGGTGGCACATGTGTCTAGAGTTTATTTGCAGTGGCTGGCAGCCCTGGTGTGCCCATTTTCATTCTCTCTCTCTCTCCTCCTCCCTCTTTCCCCCTAGCTCTCAATTAAGTAAATAAAATATTTTTTAAAAACCAGCAACAGGTTATGAGTGGGCTAGTTCCCTGTCCTTTGTCAGCCAAGGACCAGAACCATTCCTTCACACATTAAAGCAATGGAAGGGAAACCTCCGAGGGGAAACGGATATTTCAGTTCTAATTGTACAAGTCAGCCACCTGTGTAGCTCCCCACCTTCCCGGGACCCCTTTTGGGCCTCAATTTCCTCATCAGTAAAATGGGGATTGCCCCCAAACCTCATGGAGCTAAGAAGATCAAATAAAGCATTTCTGGGACGCTGCCTTGTTCCACACACTTGGCTCAGCAAATGTTATTTCAGTCTGGTCTCTTGTGTGGGGACAGAAGTATGACCTGCCAAGAGACCCGATGGAAGGCAGACCTTGCTTCTGTGTCCTCGGAGTGACAGTGGGGTGGGGTCAAGGAACCTTTTTTTTTTGCCCTGGGAAGGATCATCACCAAAAATGTGAAAACTGCCTTTATTTTTAGCGACTCAAGAGAAAGGCATTCAATTTTCCTTATTTTCATCCTGGGGGTTGCAATCTGCATGTGTGAGAAAATGAGGGTGTCATTTCCCTACTTCCCCAGCACCTCAGCTGATTGATGGCAGCATTACGACTGGTTAATGGTGATTAAAGCAGCGGCAGGTTTTTGGCGGCAAGCAAGACCCCACCGGGACCCTGGGTAACCTCCAGGTGTTATTGCAACCTGTCTGGCCCGCTATGAGCTCACTGGTTTTTCCATCGAGTTATCTGCCACACTCTACTTTTCATTTCCTGGGCAGAGATTCTGAGGTCACCGGAAACCCCTTAGCATGGCTGGCTGGAGAGGGGTTTGATGCGTCCTCTGGTTCTTGTATTCGGTTCTGGCCACAGGCTGGAATGAAATTGCATCCTGTTCAGCCTTGGGTTCGGATAGCACTCTGAAGTGGAAGAACCATTTCATTGGCTTTGTATTTTGTTTCTTGCAAGGCCTGGTGATTTGTTTCTGTCCTCTCCTCAAAGAGACTCAGTTCAGGACTGGCCAGGGTCCAGGAGTAATGAGGTGTTGGTGAGAAAAACACCACTCAGAGAAATGGATCCTTACTGGCCCCTTCCTGAGGCAGCGGGGGCCGTATCACAGCCCATGCATGGGGTGAGGGGTCTTGATTTCCGTTCAGCTTTCCTGGGCTTGGCCTGGGGGTGGCCACTTCTCTCTTGCTGGGGCCTCTGCGTCCCAGATGGTCCAAGGTGTCTAACTTGGGCAAGCCGCATGTGCCCGATGGAAAAACGCACCCCGAGAATACACATGACCGAGAAGGGGAGGGGGCTTTAACACACAGTGTTGGGCCGTGTTGTAGGTCTGTGTTTTCATTTCCAAGTTGTCTTCACATTTCTCCAGGGAGGATGTGTGGATGGAAGCGAATGTTTTATCTGTAATTATAAGAAGCTCCTTGAAGCTGCCAAGGCCAAAATCGTGCAACTGAAGCTGATTAGAAGGAAGAAAGAAACACAGAGACAGTTCAAACCCAAGAAGAGACAATAATGCCCACACTTCCTTCATCCATAGCACCATTTGAGACTCAGGAATAGTTTTACTTGACTTCTGGGGGCATATTCTCTCTCTCTCTCCCATTTATTAACTGATTAGGTCCAAATAAGCTAATTTATCCTAAGAACTTAATATTCACTTGAAAAAAATAACATACCTTGAAAGAAAAAATTGGGCTGCTGAGATGGCTTAGCGGTTAAGCGCTTGCCTGTGAAGCCTAAGTACCCTGGTTCGAGGCTCAATTCCCCAGAACTCATGTTAGCCAGATGCACAAGGGGGCGCACACATCTGGAGTTTGTTTGCAGTGGCTGGTGGACCTGGTGGGCCCATTCTCTCTCTCTGCTGCTCTCACGTAAATCAAAATAAACAATAAAAGATAAATAAATAACTGTTAATCTAATCATAACCACAATTACTTTCCAGTTTGGAAGAGTCAGCCGTTGGGCGCTACACAACCTCTCAGACCTTGGAATCAAGATTAGACCCCACTACCCTCATTTCCTGTGCCATGTTGATTGCCATGTGGTAGTTACTTGTCATCACTGCAACTACTGAAAACTAAGGTTCGAAAACATACGACAGGGGCTGGAGAGATGGCTTAGTGGTTAAGTCACTTGCCGGTGAAGCCTAAGGGTCCAGGCTTAATTCCCCATGATTGACATAATCCATATGCACAAGGTGGCTGGCGCGTGTGTTTGGGATTTGTTTGCAGTGGCTGGAGGCCCTGGCACACCCATTCTCTCTCTCTCTCTCTCTCTCTCTCTCTCTCTCTCTCTCTAATAAATAGATAAAATATTTTTTTAAAGATATGATAGGATGGGAGATGGCTCTACAGGTAAGAGCATTTGGCCAATCATGAGGGCCTGAGAAGATGTGACGGAGATCCGCCCCCCATCCCCCGCTGCCAGGCATGGTCACATATTCCCGTAACCCCAGTCCTATGGGAGACAGAGGCAAGCAAGTTTCTGGGGCTTACTAGCCAGCCAGTGTGACTGAAAATGGTAGCCCCAGGTTCAGAAGCATGACGAACACCTCATGTTCTTCTCTAGCCTTGGCATGTATGCATGGAGAGCACATATATCTTTATATATATGCGTACACCATCCACGCACGTACCTACATGCACACACACACATACACATGCAAAAACAGGATATGATGCCATCACAGAAGAAAGCATGACCTAATCTTGAAACAGAACTATCTTGAGCTCAGCCCCACTGAATGTCCTTTATCTCAAATGGTTGGGACAAGGGCTTTCTGATTTCAGAGTCCTATGGATTTCACAGTGCTTAACATAGACTTTAATGGCATCCATAATTTACAAATAGAGTTCCAAAATTGTTTTAAAATCTGAGTTTTGCATTTGTAGTTTTAGATTAGAGGTACTCAGACTGCAGTTTGTAAGATATAGGACAGATTTTGCATATTGCTAATTTCTTTGAAAATAGAAGATACTTGAACGTTAAAAGTGACATTGAAAACCACTTTAATTTAAATACCCCATCTGTTTCTGTGAGCTTCCTGTAGTGGCCGGGGGCTCCAGCATACAGTTTGAGAACCTGGGTCCTAGGCCCAAGATGCTCTCAGATGACCCAGCCAGGAAGGAGGGAACTAGCATTCCCATCTGCTCTCCGACTTCCCTCCTCCCCTCCTGGCCATGGTCAAGGGGAAAGACAGCCTTCTATGCAGCCCACTCGGTCTGTTAGGCCCGGCTCCCAGCACTGCCTCAAGTGGTCGCTACCCCAAACACAGGTATTCTTGTGATAACATAGCTTGTCCCTCAAGGAGACTATGGAGCTGTTGAGACTCTCATGAGCCCAAGGTGGACATCAAGTTGAGATCCAAACATTCACAATTCCACTAGGACATCTTGCCTGAGCACAGTTCTCGTTCCTTGGCACCAAGGATAGAAATTAAGCCGAATTAAATAATTAAATCATGATGAAACTTAATTAAATAATTGGATCCTTCATTTGGGGTATGTTCTTATTTTACACAATTATTAGTCGGCCATGGTGGCACATGCCTTTAATCCCAGCACCCTGGAGGCAGAGGTAGGAGGATTGCCATGAGTTCGAGGCCACCCTGAGAGTACAGAGAGAATTCCAGGTCAGCCTGGGTAAAATGAAACACTACCTTGAAAAAAAACCAAAACTTTTTAAAAGTTTATTTGTGTGTGGGGGGGTGGTGGGTGGATGGGTGTGTGTGTGTGTGTGTGTGTGTGTGCACATGCACGCAAGTCAGGGTGTTTTACCTCTGCAGACTACCACCAGATGCTTGCGTCACCTTTTCCTTCCTGATTACATGGATGCCTTAGGAATTGGACCCCAGACCAGCAGGTTTTGCAAGCAGACACCTTGAAGTGCTGAGTTCCGCCCCCCGCCTCCCCCAGTTCCCATTTGCAGCATTTTCTGACGTGGCACCATTTTAAATCTGAGCAAGAACACACACAAGTGTAGAGAAGACCTTCTGCATGAATTAGCAATGAAATCTCTTAATGCAAGTTTTTTTTTTTTTTTTTTTTTTTTTGCTCAGGCACTGTAGTGACTAAATAGAGATAATTTAACTGGGAAAAGCCTCTTTGCATCCAGTGGGATGAACTGTCCCCTTTGAAGACTTCCATTTCCGGCGGTGGTGGACAGCGCCCGCTCTCCTATTCAGCTGCCCTGTGACTGGACACCTTCCTGCAGAGGCCGAAAGCTGGAGCCCATTCTGTCAAGTTTAAAGTTTAAAGGGACGCTTTCAGCCCCCAATGGGTGGGTGGTAGCAGGTGGGAGCTGCCATTGAAGAGTTGGGAGACCCTAAGTCTCCTTTCATCGGCCCTGAACGTTGGTGGCAATGCAGAGATGCATTGAAGCGGCTCTCACAAAGCTGCCCGCCCTGCCTGGCATTCAAAGGGGGGGGGGGTGGCGGACAAGGGTATTTTGCACCATGACAACAGGTGACCTCTATTTGGAATTGTCAACAAACATTAATAGGCCTTCCAAAACACATAGGCTGTGATGTGGGGGATCGGCCGCCTGAAGGGAGAGCCGGGCTTTCAGCAGCACGGGGCAGGCCTTCCAGGATGTCAGCAGACGTGGTTAATTGGGAATGATTAGGGCTGTCTGCAAGCTGATTCCCTGAATTTGGTGAACACATAATTGTTGTACGTAACCCAAAGCGGCTTAGCTCTTTCATCTATATGAAGAGATCAGAAAAGAGAGATTTACGGCTTAGAATGCCCCAAGCCACACATAGCAGGGCTTAATTTTCCTTTCCAAGGGAATCCAAGGGCTGCTGTTGTGACTAGTTTCTCTGTGGCTTCTACGGTATGTTGAGGTCACCTGCGCATTTTTGTTAAGCGATTGATTGACTGAGATTAATTATTCTGTCAGAGCTGTAATGGAGGCAAGATGGAGGCTATGATAAATACCAAAGCTAACGCCATTCTTATAAAAGCACTTGTGTCTTGTTCTATTTGAATAAATCAAACAGAATGCAGGGTATTTTGGGTGGTGTTGGGTGTCCCCTGGCCATGTTCCTCCACAGCCCCGAGCTGTTTTCTTTTGAAATCTGATGCTGTGAAATGAGTAGCTATTTATCCCACTTCAGCTGCAGGATATTTGAGTCCTTTGTCCCTTCATTCCATCTAGCCTTTCCCCAAACACCTCAGCCCAAGACGCCATGCTGATTCTGAGGACCGCCTTAGGTCAAATCAGCTGAGCTCAGGGCCTTGAGGTTGAGCTAATGGCTGGGGCAGTTTTGCGAACATGGCTGCTGAGCTCTGGCGTGAGTAGGGGACTGTATGACTGAGTGCAAGGCAGATGTTGGCTTCCAAATTGTCAGAATTCTGAGGCGTGGTGACAACCTGCAAAGCCTTTGTAGGAAGGCAGTGAAAGCAACTGTTACCGACAGACTGAAGCGTGGGTTCACCAGTCTCATGAGGAGAATCCAGGGGCCGGCTAAGGGAAGGCTAGGGTAACTCCTGATGACCTTCCTTAGGGTATGAGATGCTGTGTAAGTGACTTCCTACTTACTTACAAACTGCCGGGGACAGAAGCTACCACAGTCAGTTTCCACCCAGGCCCCAAGCATGACGCAGGTGGTGCCTGGTGCATTGAGAGTAAGAACACAAGAGCTTTTGGGAACGTGACACTATAGCCATGACCCGAAAGTGTGTCGTTGTGTCTTGTGCCTGTGTAACCAATGCTCAGTCCAAGAGATTGAGGGGCGGGGGGCACTATAATGTCTCCATTTGACAAAATAACCTTCTCCTTCTGAAAAGCTTACAGCCCTGTGCTACTTCTTGGGGTAAACTGATGTTCATCTGATACCAAAGCTTGCTGCTGGTTCAGCACTTTGTCTTGAGATATTCCAGTTAACTGACCGCATGCCCCCCTCCCCCAGTGTACCTCTTAGAAAATAAAATTGCTCAGTTGCAGTCTGCTTCAAGGGAGTCTTGAAAATTTCTCTTTCTTGATGATGGGGAACATTTTACTGGGTGAATGTAGTTAACGTGATAACACAATATTTATTTAGACAATTTTACATAGAGTGAAGACATCCTACTGTGGAGCGGAGATTCCAAAATTCCCTTCTTAGCCAGTTCTAAGAAGAATGAGCTAACATGGGAGTCTTTCTGTCCATCCTTCCTAGGCAATGGGGTCTTCTCTCTAGCTGGTGAGTCTACCATGTTCTTAGGTAGTAAGCACGTTTGCAAGGCTCCTGATACAATCTTTTTCCCCTTTTTCTTTTTTTTTTTTCTTTGAGGTAGGGTCTTACTCTAGCCCAGGCTGACCTGGAATTCACTCTGTCATTTCAGGGTGCCCTCGAACTCACAGCAATCCTCCTAACTCTGCCTCCCAAGTGCTGGGATTAAAGGCATGTGCCACCACGCCCGGCTCTCCCTCTGCTGATATAATCTTTGTGGGATTAAACTGAAGGCCTGAGAATGTATGTCCACATCTAATCACTTTGGAACCTCTATGACATCTAGTGTTTTGAGAGCAAATTAGAGACTTTATAACATTTTTTTCCCCTTCTAGTTCACTCCTCCTTTTGAAAAACATTTATGGCTCCTCCACATGACCTGTAAAATATTTTGGAGAGTGGTCATCCTCAAACTCCCAGCTAAAGCTAGTTGCATAAATATTTAGTTAGTGATATGAGCGTGTTTCTTGAAGTTGCGCATATGTCAGAGTTTCCTTCGCTGCTCCTACAAAGTCAGGCCTATTAACAGGGTGCCAGGAGATAAGAGAAGCA
The DNA here is from genome assembly GCF_020740685.1 of Jaculus jaculus. Classification (NCBI taxonomy): domain Eukaryota; kingdom Metazoa; phylum Chordata; class Mammalia; order Rodentia; family Dipodidae; genus Jaculus; species Jaculus jaculus. The sequence goes on from NC_059119.1 coordinate 17,109,029, forward strand.
GTGAGTGCAGATAGGCACGCACGCATGCCATGGTAGGAGATAAAGCTGCCCTAAATTATCGTTGTTTTCTTTAAGCTCCTAACAAAAGTAAACAAGTCCGTGATTGGAGATTGTTGGAGTTATCACTTTAAATAATAATTAGAAGCTGTTTCAGAAGAGACTGGCATGGCTTTCAAGGTTGTTTCTGAAGTCCATGGCTAGAAGGATGCTGGGTATGAAGGAGGGGCCTGTAGAGGCTGACAGCTGGCTCCTTCCCTGTAACCAAGAAGAATTGTCCCTGAAACACGGTGGTGGAATGCTTCAGCTTTTCTCGTTACATTGAGTTTTGTTGCCGTGTTGACATTGTGCTACCCAGATGTTTCTGTGATTGCAGATCATGTCTGGGAAGCCACGGACCCGACACAGACAGGGATATGCAATGACTGCAGATGAACGCGTGGAGAGCCACGGTGTGCTGGGTCCCACGCTAGGCTCTGAGTTCAGGAACCGAGTGAAACATGAGCCTAGGGCGTTGAGGGTTCGAAGGAGATGATTCCAGCGAGCTGTGAGGAGTTCAAAAGCAGAAGGCTGCGTAAATCACTCGGCCTTTTAGGAGAAGTGATGACTCTTCAGTGAGGGCGAAGAGCTAATCCAGCCCTTATGAACCGAATCAGCTAACAGTTGATAGTCTGAGTAGACATTTGCACAGGAAGAGGGTTGAGCCAACTCAAAGACCCAGCAACTTGAAGAACTGCACAGGAAAATGGGAGATGGGCAGGACTTCAGGAGGGGCGTGGGGTTACCGCTGGGCCAAGAGGCCTGCGAGATAGTGGTGAGAAGAGCAAGAAGAGTCTGGGTCAGTTGCAGGGCAGTTTCCATTTCATCCCGTTGGTGGCGAGAGCACTGCTGAGTATTTTAAGCCGAACACTGGCGGGATCAGACTTGCGTCTCAGGGAGAAGTCTTTGAAGTCACTAATATTTCCCTTTCATCCCAAATCACTGAACGTGGAAAGGTCTCTGTTGTTCCCTTCTAGTTGTTTCTTGCCACATGGTTCCACTAAATTGTTATCACATCATGGAGTGGGCAGAGAGGCCTGGGCTCTGACGTCATGTGCATATCTGTAAGGTAGGCTAGAGCAGGAAGGGAAGGAGGAAAGGAGAATCTTGAGTCACTCATCAGAATAGGACCCTGACTTGCTCATAAGCACACACGTCCAGGCATCACCATGCCTGGTCAAGAGTTTGGTAATGATGGGACTGGAGAGATGGCTTAGTGGTTAAGGTGCTTGCCTGAGAGGCCTAAGGACCCAGGTTTGACTCCCCAGAACCCACATAAGCCAGATGCACGTGGTGGCGCATGTGTCTGGAGTTCATTTGCAGTGGTTGGGGGCCTTGGCACACCCATATTCTCTCTCTCTCTAACAAATAAAATAAAATATGTTTTATAAAAAGAGTTTGGTAATTATGTGACATATGTGGTTCTGGAAATGCACTTTGACAGTGGCTGTCTAAGGTGGGACTTCCTAGCTCATGAGACAGTGGGAAAACTCGATGCTGGCCTGAGCTTGTTAGTCACTGGTGATGAGCTGGCTTCCCTGTCAGCCTGCCTGCAGATCAGAAGGGGGAGCAAAGCTTTGGAAGAGAAGCCTAACCCATGCTGCATGATCCAGGAAGTTTGACTCTCTGTCCTACATGGCTGTTACATGAGAAAAAAAGATCATTTGCAAAAGAGCCTGTTGGACTCCATTTAAACAAGAACAACTGGATTTCCTTTCTTTTGACTTCCCCAAGCCTTCCATGTCCAAGTAGAGTGTGATGACCACCAGTATGGTGGTCATTTATGTCTCCAGCTCTTAAAATCATCAGTGAAACTAGAGTTACCTGAAATGTTGTTTGGGCAAAGCCACTCATAAGGTCCCTTCTTGCAGGCCTCTTAATTGTACTCTGAGTGGGATTTCTGTCAAGCGTTGAATGACTCAGTCCCTGAATTTCTGGTGTGGATGAATTGAAAAGGACTACATTCAGCAAGAGCCAACTAATCCCCTACTCATGACTTGGCATCATATTGGTGAAGTAGAGCCTTATACTCCTGGCATCACGCTGGTCATGTCTGTAGAGACTCAGCCTCAGGTTCCAACGGGCAGTATGAGGGCACCTGGGAAGGTTCCAGCAAAAGGAAACTCTACTTGACCTTGTACCTTTTTTTTTTTTTTTAAAGTCACAGAGCTATTAAAGTGGAGACCATGGTACACAGAAGAGCTGTGACTAGGCCTAATGTTCCTTTTGAGGGTGACCATTCATTTGTCCATCTAATTAGCACCCAATGCCTTTGATTGCCCTATACATCTTTAAAATAAAAAGAGAGATGAGGCATGTTGGGTTTCAGTGCTTAGATGGCAGTGCTCAGATGAGAACTGAGGCCCAGCCTTGTATTTATAGGGGTTTCTTATTTCCAGTACGTCGTACCTATTTCCTCAGCCCTGTTCTCAGTAATGCCTGCCACAAAGAACCCCATAAATTTAGCATTTGCAGCTATAAGTTTGTCATTCTTTTCTTGAAATAAGATCGGGGCACCGTTATAAAACAGCACAAGGCTGCATAGGAGCGCAAGCAACGCATTGTTGACGGATTCATCCAGGGCATTTAGTCCTTCACAACGGAAAGGCAAACCGGGGTCCAAAGAGCCAACTCAGTAAATTAAAGGGATGTTATTTTATGCATAGAACAGCTGTTTTAATACTTGCTTGGTTAGGGTCATGTGACTGACCCACTTCTTCTTGGATAAAATATGTCTTCCTTTAAGGTTATTATTAAAGACACATGGAGACATTTGCTTTGGTCACCTTGTCAGCATTGTGCCACATTTAAAAATAATAATAATAATGATAACAAAAAAGCCCCCAGTTGAATTTGGTCTAAGTCCATGATTTGCATGGGGTTGATAGGGAGTCCTGCCCGGCTTGTACTGATGGTGGCTCTGGTCCTTTACATAGCGCATAGCTGTTTTACCAACCAGAAAAGTGAGCTAACTGGAAGTGAAAGATTCAATATGTGCGTGAGCTAGAACACAGATCGCCGCCGTATCGCCCTCTGCGCTGTGCACACTCACAGTCTCATCCAGCCAGCTGGGACCAAAGACCTTAGCGATACAAGCTGGGATGCGTGTGACAGCTCTCAGAGGCCAGGCCCCCACAAAGCCTGAAGGCTTTGCTTGTAACTCGGGGCTAGGAAAGGACACTTCACGAGAGGCGTGGCTGCACTTTCAGACCGGGAAGTGGAGGGACAGGAGTCCATATCTGCCCTTTCTTCATAGGCCGCCTGCTCATTTGATTGCCTTGTATCACCCCGCTCACCAAGACTGGTTAAGATGGAGGGACATTCCTGCCACGGGCCTCTTGTGTACCTCTCTACTGTGGTCTGGTCATTGGGAGCTCTCAGAATACTGAGAGTTCAAGACAAACTCTACTTCCTCTTAAACACAATGCCTGGCCCATGATCCCCAGCGAGGAGGGTCCCTGCGGAGGGGGGAGGTCAGGGAGGAGGCTAACGATGGTACGAACATGGCTGTTTACACACTGTGTACATCACTAATAAAGAAAAAAACATGTAATTCTATACCACGGTGCATGCAAGTGATTCTGCTACGTCAAAGGCCTGCTGAATGCATGCATGACAGAATGCATGCTTGCATGATGGAATTAGGCACACGCAGCATAGAGTCCACTCTGTACCTCTTGACCAGCTACATCATGCATGGTCCCTTGGGAATGGGGCCTGCTTCACCTGTAGCATAACAGGAACGTCTTAAGCAGCTCTGACCTTACCAGGATACTTCTCCTCCTCCTCCTTTTACATTTGTAGGTTTATATATGTGCGTGTGTTCATGTGTGTGAGGGCAGCTACGCATGTGCCATGATGGGCATGTGAAGGTCAGAGAGGCCAACTTCCCGTGGCAGCCCTCCCCTTCTACCCTGTTTGAGATAGGGAGATTCTCTGTTTCCCTTCTCACTGTGCCTCAGTGACAGAGGCCTGCTCCAGCTTCATGTGAGTTTTCTTGATCCAAAGTCAGTGACTTCCACTTAGTAAGTAAGTGCTTTCTGCAAGAAGCCATCTCCCTCACCTGGTATATGAAGGACCCAGAAACTGAATGACGCCATGACAGGCTTCAGCAGAGTGCTGTCCTGGTTAGACCCAAGTTACAAGTTTCAGTTTAAACAAAGAAACAAAGGGGCAGCTGCCCTGCGCCCTGTCCAGGACGCCTGTGACTTGTCCTTCCTACATCCCTGCCCCACCAAGTAAGAGATTTGTCCCTCCTACCTCCCTGTCTCGGCCAATCAAAATACATACAAATGTTATTGCTGCTTGTTTAACCAATTGCAACAGAGGTTGCTTAGTTACCTAGCTCCCACCCGCCAACTTTGCCCGCCAAAATCCTAAACCAACCAGAAGGGTACAAGTGCAATTTCTGTTTAAATAGACCAATCATGTGCCCATCCCCTTCTTCTATGTTCAAATCCCTATAAAACCCCTACCCTCCCACTACTCGGGGCTCTTGCACAGATCCACTGCGTAGGTGAAGTCAAAGGACCGAGCTTAAGCCCGAATTAAAAGCTCCTTGCCCTTGCCCATGTGTTTGGTTCTCCTTGGTGGTCACTGAGGGTGCCGAGAACTGGGCATAACAGTATGTCTGGTCATTATGATTTCCCCAGGGTATCCCCACTGAACAATTTGATCTCCTCTGTATTTCACATGGTCCCCCAGATATTGGAGGACATCTAGCTTGCACTGTCTCCAGATTTACCGTAACAATTTCCTCTGTCATGTGAGCTCATATGGCACAATTTCATCTTGGGTGCTTTTGCATCAACATCCTTGATCCAGCCAGCATCTTGATGTTGTTTCGTCTTCATAAGTGCAACGTCAGAAACTGGTCACAGGAAGTGGCCATAGGAAAAAGGAGTGACCAGGATAGATCAGAACCAAAATAGTCCTTTCTGCTCCTGAACTTCTCCTTCCTTTGTAACTGAAGATGATGCTGTTTTCTTGTTTTTTTTTAATGTTCAGCACCAATGCCACTGAACTGACTCATTGGAATTACTGGTTATCTCAACCAAAGCTTCTCAGGCTGGGTAAATGTGTCTCCCTGGAGACAGTTGGTAACATGTAGAGATGCTGAGTTTCACTATTGGGATGGATGATGCTATTAACATCTTACAGTTAGAAAGTATGCGGGTGGTGTTAAATACCTTTTAATGCAGAGGACAAACCCTTTCCTAAGGACTGTCCATTTGGAAATGTCAGACACGCTGCTATTGACAAACTGGTCTACATCGCTCCATGTTGCGTCCAGGTGCCCACGAAACCAACCTTGACCTGCTGCTACATGAGGTCTTGAAAGCCTTTGAAAGTGAATCTCTCAGACTGTTTCTCTCTAAGGAGAGCTTTTCCAAGCCCTCTCTGCACCATTTCTTCCACGACATCCAGGGTCCTGCCCTGCTCAGCGTCTGCCCTCTTCCAGGTGTCCCATTGCTCCCAGGAATGGACAGTATTCTGGTTGTGGCCTCTGAAGCCCGGGCAGTGCTTCCCAGACTTTGCTCTGCATATAAATCACCTGGAGGTTTTAGTCTATGAGAAACGGGTTCAGTACGGCTGGGGTGGGAGTCATTTCTAACAAGTTAACAGCTGGCGCAGATAAAGAGGGCCAATGGGGGCTGAAGAGATGTCTTATCAGTTAAGGTGCTTGCCTGCAAAGCCTAAGGACTCAGGTTCGATTCCCCAATACTCACGTCAGCCAGTTGCACAAGGTGGTGCATATATCTGGAGTTCGTTCACAGTGGCTGGAAGCCCTGAGTTCCCATTCTTTCTCTCTCTCTCAAAGAAAGAGAGAAAGAAAAAAAAAAAACATATATATATATATATATACATATATATATATATATATACATACATACATACATACACATAAAGAGGCAGGTCAGAGGCCACACTGTGAGAAGAAGCAAGAACCTCTTCAAAGTACATTTTCTCTTGGCATGTTTTGGACCAGGGCTGCTGCTTTGTACAATTCTCAAAAAAAAACTAGCAGCCTTTGGCTGCTCCACTGAGCCCTGGCCATGTGGTGGGATACAGTCAGTTGAGTACCAAGATGCTATGACGCAGAGGACCAATGGTGTGCATCATTACTGAGCAGAATTTCCAACCCACAGATCTCTGCTACACACTGTTCCAGGTTGAGGTAGAAAAACAGAGCACCATCACTTTCCCCAATGAAAGCTGGAGGTGAGCTGAACGTGGTGGCGCATGCCTTTAATCCCAGCATTCAGGAGGCAGAGGTAAGAGGATTGCTGTGAGTTCAAGTCTATCCTGAGGCTACATAGTGAGTTCCAGGTCAGCCTGGGCCGGAGTGAGACCCTACCCTGGGGAAAAAAAAAAAAAAAGACAGCTGGAGGAGAAAGTGAGGGGGCAGCCCCCTCTAATCATAGATTGGGAGGAATGAATGAAAGCCCCAATTGTCAGTTGCTTTCCGCAGATTCTGCATATGTTTATAAATTATCTCAGGTGTTCCTTTTCCTCATTCCCTTTATTGTGGGGTGTATTTCTTTAAAGTGACAGGTTTAATTTTTTTTCCCCACTCGGTGCAGATTTCATGGATGGTGTACCTTAATAAATCAAGCTGATTTCCACCATTGTATCAAGACTCTTTAATCAGTTCTTTGAATTAATGCAATCAAATGGTTGAATTCTTACATTCATCTCTATATTTACGGCTCTGTTGTGCTTTTTATTGAATTGGAAGAGGAATATCTTCATTTGCAGCCAAAATAAAATAAATCTAGTCAGGTTATCTAGTAAGCTGACTAGGGTCCAGGGTATGTGCTCTGTATATATGTGCGTACGTGTACATATGAGCCAAATACAAATGCCATCTGGGGGCTTCTCACATTAAATGTTGCACTGGGACTTTAGATTGAGGAAGCTAGCATTCTACCAAGTTCTATGATAATGGTTCTATTTTTACCAAGTCATTAACTCTTGGATTCTCAAACGTGTTTCTGGAACACTTAGATATCAGAAAGTCCCTCAAGGAATCCCCTGGACATGTCCCCTGGATGAGAACATGGGTGTAGAATTGGCTGTGATCCCAGAAAGTCCTAGTTCTTCTGTGGACCGGCTGTGTGATTTTTGTGTATCACTGAACCTGTCTGTGCCTCTCTGTTCCTTCATCCTTGAGAAGCATCTATCTCGTAGAGCTGTGTGTGGTCTTATGGAAACAGCCTAGTATAAAATGTTTTTTGGTTTTTTTTTTCCCCTGATTGTGGGTCAGTAGCAACAGTCCTACAACTAATCAACTTTGTCATAAAAATAAACTTGATATTGTATAGCATCTACTTATTAGAAGGCATATATGCTCTTCATCAATTCCTTGTAAAATTTGTAAGGACTCTTAGAGGCCCTGCGTTATGACTTACAAAGCAGTGACGGTGGCAACAATGACTTGTCCAGAGCCCTGTGACTTGTAAGTGTCAGAGATAGCTTCAAAGCAAGTTATTTTTTCTTCTTCTTCTTCTTCTTTTTTTATTAGAAGGAGAGGTAGAGAATTGGCACGCCAGGGCCCTTGCCACGGCAATTGAACTCCAGATGCTTTTGCCACCTAGTGGACATGTGCGACCTTGTGCTTGCCTCACCTTTGTGCGTCTGGCTAACATGGGATCTGGAGAGTGGAACATGGGTCCGTAGGCTTCGCAGGCAGGTGCCTTCACCACTTAGCTATCTCTCCAGCCCAGCAAGTTCTACTTCTTCTCCAAATCCAGTGTTCAGCTTGATGAATTGTCAAAATCATGCTATTCACACTGTTGACTGACCCGTGTATTCCTGAAGCTGGTGCTGCTTCCATATCTAATAACCTTTTTTCCATGACATGCTGAGGACACTGTGGACTTGGCTGGTGTATTACTCAGGGTTCTCTAGAGGAACAGAATTACTAGAATGAATTATTTTATAAAGGGAATTTATTGGATTAGCTTACAGTAGTCCAATAGCAGTTGCAGGCCTGAGAATCACCAAACCTGGTAGCTGCTCAGTCCACGTGGCCAGATGCCTCAGCAGTCCCGACCCGGCACTGCAGATGGTGCCGGAAAGCCTGGAGGCTTCCTGAGGAGCCGCTGGGTTTCAATCCACGTGGGTCTTCAGTTGATGTTGGTCTTTAGTCCGTACTGGTCTTCAATCCACGCTAGAAGGTAGGGAGCAGCTCCGGCAGCCAAGTGGAAGGAAGGAAGGAAAAGGGAACTCTTCTACCCAGAGCTTCCTTATATCAAGTCCCCCTCTGAGTGGGGCCGCCCACTCTGGGGGAAGGGCTCACCCTGGGAGAAAGACCTCCTCCTTTAGTTGATCCTTCCTAGAAGCAGCCTGTGGATTACTAAACAGATCAAGTTGACAACACCTTAACTATCACAGCTGGGTTTTTTTTTTTTTTTTAATTTGACCATTTTATCTATGTGTGTGTGTACACAGGTGCATATGCACATAGTGAAGGTCAGAGGATGACCTTGGGTGTCATTATGAGGAATACCATCAGCTCTTTTTCTTTGGGGCGGGGGTCCGGGTCTTTCATTGGATTTGACATTCATCCGTTAGAATAAACTAGGAGGCTAGTGGACCCCAGGAATCCACCTATCTCTACCTTCCTGGTGCTGGGATTATAGGTGCATACCACCATGCTGAGAATGTTTATATGGATTCTGGGGATTGAACTCAGATCTTTGTGCTATGAGGCAAGATGTTTAATGACTGAGCTACCTCCCCAGCCCCCACCAATACCTTTTGAGCTCCAAAGCTTCTTAGCCCTTAGGAATTGACCAATGACCCACATAAGGCCGATGGATTTCTTCTGGTTGAAAGCTTTAAAACTGCTGTACCAATTAGCTTTTGCTGGATATCAACCCTTTACCCCCAAGTCAGTGAAAACTGATTTAGTTTTGTGTTGTACTGGTTGACACTTTGGGATGGACTTAAGCCCTCAAGCCTATTGGAGACACAGTCATCTCATCTCTTCTTGGCTGGTCTCCCTCAAAGTCTTTGGTCTCATTTGGGGACCCTGGAATGTCATGTCTCACCAGAACCTCTCTTCACATCTCTAACCTTTCAGCAGGTTGGGGTGAATCCAGTTCGCATGGCAAGTGCAAGGTTCCCAGAGCAGCAAAGAGCAGGCCCCAGTGATATTTTCCAAGATTATACTAGTGACCCTTGCTTTTATCTTGGTGGTCAAGAGCAGTCACATGCCTAAGTTTGGAATCTGTGTGGAAAAAGGTTGGACACAGTAAAGTTAGAACATTGCCATGCCTTCAGAACCCAGAAAGCACATCTTCTCCAGAGAGACACTTTCTTATTGTTGTACCCACAATACTCTGTAGGCTCAGGAAATGTGGCCCTTGACAAAGCCCTGGCTTCTCTCAGCATTGCTGTCCTGTCTCCCTCCCAGAGGACTGCTTGGCATTAATGAATTGAAAACTCGTCTCTAGTCAGGGCTTTTCCAACTTTTTTTTAATGGTATGCCTGCAAGTTCTCCCTGTCAGCTTTCCCTTTAGAAATGAATGCATTTATTAGGAATCTGGACACGAGTTTTTGTTTTTTTTGGTTTTTTTTTTCCTGTTTGGGAACAAATTTTAATGAAGCTCGCTTCGGGCATATTACCAAAATGAAGAGTCTTCTGTGTCCTGAGAAAGGTACCTGGCCATAAGGAACTCCTTAGCAAAAGGACTGCAGAGCGAAGGAAAGCTAAGCCTTCTTTTTCATGCTTTTTTTTTTTTCAAACATATTACTGTGCATGAAAGTTCCCGTCAAGGAGTTTAGCTCGCAGAAGGGGCGCTTAACGATGTGGGAGCTGGAGGAGGGCGCGGACACAGGATGGTAATTCCCCAACAGATGAAAGCACATCCTTCACCTTGCTGAGACACATGTGACTTCTTTAGATGCAAATAACAGAAAAGGATGGTGACAGTTATACCAGTTTCCTGCTTTGGGGAGAAATCACCAGCTTTGCAACAATAAATGGTGAGGCATTCATGGCTGACTTACTTTCCTTGACTAATTGCAAACACATCTCTGAATTTCCCCATTGCTGGGAAAGAGCGAACTCACTGGTAAATGCTATTCAGTGGCTTAACTTTTCTAAATGCTCAGCTCAGCACTGGGGCCCTTGGTCAGGAATAATGCTTTCTAAAACCAGCGAGCCTGGGGACGTCAAGAAGTGACAGACAGGTGAACCTAAAGTCCCATCTCACTAGCTGTATGCCTTGAGAGCTTAGCAGCTTGAGCCAACCCCTTACCCTTTCTGGCCTCCGTGATAGCATGGAAATGATTCTAAAGGTTTCCTGTCAGGAAGTCCTATAATTTGGAAAGATAGATGTTTGCATTTTTGTTGACACACTTAAGAGTTTAGTGAATCAGAGATGGAAGTGTTACTGAGTTAGTGGAGACAATTTGTAATTCAAAGGTATGCAAATCCCTGCCCTGATAAAGACTGGGTTATGCCCATGTTTCTGTCCACCCATCCACCCATGTACCGATCCATCTATCGGTGGTGAATCTATCTGCCCGTCTACCTTCTACACGACTAATGCCTGACTCCAGTCGCCTGTATATCCAGGTACATTTGGTCTACTTATCCAGGAGCCTACCCACCCATCTCTCCATGAATCTACATCCCCTCATCTGTCCATCAGTCCATCTGCCCATGTCCTGTCTGCCTCCTTAGCCATAAACCTGTCCACCGAGCTACCAAACATCCATCCCCCACGTATCTACTACGCTCTTCACTGTTTCAGACATTCATGGCAAAACTCATCTTCTTCAGCCTTCCCAACTGTAGTCAGCAAAAAAAAAAAAAAAAATCAGAGTTTTGGTAGGAGGATCACGGTGAGTTCGAGGCCACTCTGAGACTTCATAGTGAATTCCAGGGCAGCCTGGGATAGAGTGAGACCCTACCTCGAAAAACAAAACAAAACAAAAATCAGTTTTTAAATAACAGATGAGGAAAAGTCAGGTCCCAAAGGTTATGTCACTGGTAGTAGAGGGCAAAAATGCAAAAATAGGACTAATCCCTAACGTCTAAAATGTCCCAGAAAACCTAAAGCCTGCCATCTATCTGTTTCCTTTCCATTGCAATAGACCATGGTTCAGTCTAGAGCTTACTTTTCCAATGAGAGAGAAAAAAAAATATATATATATATACATATATATACATCCTCCAGAAAAAATCTTATTTGAGCTGTGATCCTTCAAGGTAGAGACTTTTGAGAGCTCTGTGACGTGAACAGTGATGAGTATTGTGTGCAAAACCTCTGTTGCAGTCTCACATGGTTGGGATGAACTTCCAAACCAGGCACAGTTATGGGAGGAAGGGGTTTATTTATTTTGCTTATTTATTTTACTTTTTCTCAATTTTTATTAACATTTTCCATGATTATAAAAAATATCCCATGGTAATGCCCTCCCTCCCCCCACCCCTTTCCCTTTTGAAATTCTATTCTCCATCATATCCCCTCCCCATCACAATCAGTCTCTCTTATTTTGATGTCATGATCTTTGGAGGAAGGGATTTATTGAAGCTGGCAGAGTCAGGGAACGTTCCATGTTGGCGGAAGAAGCTGGACCACTCTCACAGGTCCAAGCAGAGAGAGAAAAAAATCAAAAAGCAACCAGCACAAGGAAGCACACTTCAGGCACACGAGGCAGAATGCAAGCAAGTTCGCATATTTTAGGTTGGACTTCAGAACCCCCCCCCCCCCCGCCCTGTAGCAAACACCTCAGGGCTGGACCCCAGGATCCACCTGGTAACACCTCGCCAGCCAAGTGGATGGAGATCTAAATTACAAGCTGTAATAGACTCCTGAATCTACTGGGGGACATCCATTCAAACTATCACACCCTCCAATTTAGCATAGCTCGTATCTTCTGAAATTCTCGGCTAGAGGGTAACACGCTTGGTGTGCATATGACGGGGATGCATTGGCAAATGAGGGTCCCACACCATAGGCCACCGTCTAGCAGACTGAGTCAGAGCAGCCCCAAGATGGTCCAGCTGCCGACTGACCCTAGATCCTCTGAAGACGCGTGTGAAGGAAAACACCACTTGCTCCTGGGGAATGTTCTGAAAAGCTGTGTGTCTCTCCCTGGGAGTTTAAGGCAGAGGTCACTGGATGTGGAAGAGCACATTTCATGGAAATTTGGGAGAGAGAAGACAGCTAGTGAGTATGAGTCTTTTGTCTGTCTTCAGAGCTTAAAAAAAAAAAAAAAGATATATCCTGTGTTTTGAGGTAGATTCAGTTCTTTAAACAAACCCCGTCATCCACCCCAGGCAGTTTTGTTTGATCCTGAGTTCAGTAATGTGAAGTCAAGTTTCCCAGACTTTAATGGCTTAAAATGAAAGGGAATGATGCTTTTCTGTCTGAACCTAGAAATCCAAAGGGTTGCTTGCTGAAAATAGTTAGACTTTTACCTTGTGGCTCAGCTGCAGGAAATGGGGAAATTTGGGTCAGATGTTTCATTCACATTTCAAATTGATGAAGGGTGGGACAGTTGAAGAACTATGTGAATCACAGGGCTACTAAGAAGGTTAGAAAATAAAAGGTTATTTCTCTGCTCCCCCCCCATTTCTCTTGCTGGGGGAGGTAGGGGAGGAGATCAGGTGAGATTGTCAAGAGTATGAACACAGCCTAGTATGGAGTTGTTTTAACCATTGCAGGGAGTGTATTACACAGGATGGAGAAGTTGGGGCTCGTTGCCACAGAATCACTGGTGGGAGAAATTGATGGCCTCCAATTTCTTGGCTACTCAGTAATGGAATCCATAGACCTGTATCAATATCGCCTGGGCTTGTTGGAAGTAGAGCATCTAGAGACCTCCATCCTAAAGCCAACTCAAACATGGTTTCACAAGACATCCAGATGCCTCAAAGGGACATTAAAGTCTGAGAAAGATAATAACTCCACTCCTTCCTCTGCTTGAGTGAACCACTTATCTGGATCCATTCCCTGCCTATATTGACTTAGGAGAAGGTGGGTTGAACTTTCTAGAAGCAGGGTTCTGTAGGCCATCCCTTCAGCCTCATCTTTGCATATTGACTGTCTGTGCTACCCCAACGTTCTGATATCTCCACACCTGAGAAAAAGCAGGGGTGAATTGGTAAACACCCTTTAGCTTTTTAAATATTTAACTTGTATTTATTTATTAGAGAGAGAGAGAGAGAATGGGCATGCCATGGCATCCAGCCACTGCAGAGAAACCCCAGACACATGAGCCACCTTATGTAGCTGGCTTACATAGGTTCTGGGGAATTGAACCTGAGTCTTTCGGCTTTGCAGGCAAATGTCTCAAACTGCCAAGCCATCTCTTCAGCCCCAATTTTTTTTTTTTTATTTATTTGAGAGAGAGAGGCAGATAAATTATACAGATCGATGGATGGATGGATGGATGGATGATAGAGCACACCAGGACCTCCTGACTTACATGGGTACTGGGGAATTGAACCTGGGTCCTTAGGCTTCACAGGTAGGTGAAGAGCTATCTCTCCAGCCCAAGAATACCCTTTTATTGTATTCCAGAAAGTTCTCATCCTTCCACATGGTCACTAGGCTTGTCTAGGTCCTTGCACCTACTGAGCCCAGACTGGTCAATGCTGAACCGCCTTGTCAAGGGAGTGGGGAACATTCCCTGGAGAGCCTCTCTATGCCTGCCTTCTCTTCTCACTCTGAGTATCCATTGATCCCCTTTATGATTGCCCCCATACTCTCACTGGAGCTTAGAAAACATCTCATATCGCCTAATTCCTCCCCTTCCAAACCAAAACCTCCTGTTCCTGTGTCTATTGGGGGTGTCTGCTTCCCACCGTTCCACACACTTAGCACAAGTCACGTTCCGTGGCCCCAGCAGGCTGTAAACAGAACCGCCATCATTTCTACTTAGAGGGAGGAAGCCACAGCTCATGGTGGTGAAGTAATTTGCTCGCAGCCAGGTGATCGGACAGAGCTGGGATTCAAACTCAAGCTTGTCTGCCTTACTAATTGGTGCTTTGAAATGCCGCTGTGCCCCAACAGCGGTAATGAATCAGCCAGGGAGACCCAGGAAGGTGCTAACCTCCCATTGTACGTAATTGATCAAAACACTTGCTGTGAATGGGCCGCTGTTTTAGATACACTTTACCAGGGGGAAGAGAAATAATTACAAGTGACCACAGTAGATTCCTCTATCTGGTCGATTTTAACTTTCTCAAGCTCAGACCAACCTTTAAGGCATTCCGTTTTAAGATTGAGGGCTGCAGCCAATCTGGCTTCCTACACCTTTGTAGCCCTGAGAAGGGGCTGATGTGGGGATTGCTATTTTGACTTCACCTTCATCTTGTTTATTGAGAACCATGCCACACTTACATTGGTTTAAGCGTTTATTTTAGGTTGGAAGAAGTTGTCATTGAGGAAACAATGCTAGGAACATGTCCCTCCCGCACATAGGCATTTAGTGGAAGCCTCATTTAGCCACCATCGCCCAGTCCTGGATCACCTCGCCTTGCCCATATTTTTCATTCTCTCCAAAAATTTAAAAATAAAATAAAATAAACACAAACACCTGTCCCTGTTCCCAGCAAGGGGCCTTCCCTCCAATCTGCCTATAGACATTTTTTTTAAATTGCTTTTATTTATTTATTTGAGAGTGACAGACAGAGAGAAAGCAGAGAGAGAGAGAGAGAGAGAGAATGGGTGCACCAGGGCCTCCAGCCACTGCAAACAAACTCCAGACATGGGTGTCACCTTGTGCATCTGGCTAACCTGGGTTTTGGGGAATCGAGCCTTGAACCAGGGTCCTTAGGCTTCACAGGCAAGCACTTAACCGCTAAGCCATCTCTCCAGCCCTGCCTATAGACTTTAGCTCAACCCCATGCTACAAGTAAAATTAGACAAATTAAATTTAGTAGAGTGTAGATGAGCAAAGAATGAGGCATGAGTCAAGCAGTCAGAAAACAGGAGGGTCTCTAGAGGCAGCTCAGTTGGTGAGAGCTTTGCCCCTGCCCTCCTTGAACCCAGGGTAAACACTTAGCTGCCTCCCATTGGGTGAAGCTCCATTGCTGTGATTGGCTGAGACATAACTCTTGGCGACCAGCTAAATTCTATTTTTGCATAGTGAGTTCCTTTGCAGAATAAGATTGGTTGCAGGTCTTTCATAAGAGCCCAGTACGGAGAATTCCTCAGGGCAAATTTAGCTTAACAGTAGGATTCAGTTAATGTTTATTTCCAGTTTCGCTTATGCCTGTTTTTCTTGTGCAGTATTTGCAAAGATAGTTTAATGGAATATGTAGCCCAATAAGGGGGAGTTATCAGTATTATGGGCACGAAGGTAAGAAGTTTAAGAAACTATTATAAAGAACGAGGGAGGGCTGGAGAGAGGGCTTAGTGGTTAAGGTGCTTGCCTGCAAAAACCTAAGGACCCATGTTCGACTCTCCAGATCCTATATAAGCCAGACGCACAAAGGTGAGGCAAGCACAAGGTCACATATGCCCACTAGTTTTAGTTAGCGCAAGCATCTGCAGTTCAATTTCAGTGGCTGAGGCCCTGGCACACCGACTCTCTCTCTGTGTCTCTCTCAAATGAAAAAAAAAGAAAATGTCTTGAAAAAAGAAAGAGGGGGAAGAAAAGGAAGAGGAGAAGGTGTTGGCAACTTATGACTCTGAGTGTGTGTTGTAGTTATTCTCATTGCTGGGACAAAACACCCTTTCCAAAGCAGCTGCTGAGGGGGAAGGATGTATTTTGGCTTACCGTCATGAGAGGAAACTTGATGATGGCAGGGTAAAGATGGTTGAGTGTACGCAGGAGATCACCCTCTGCTACAACAGGTAGAAAACATCAGCAAGACAGTAAGCCAGTCTCTGGTAAGGGGGCGTTAGCTGTGACACCCAAAGCCCATCCCCAGCAAGGGTGATGCCCTCACAGTTTCTGTTCCAAAGATGGGGACCTCCTTGAACATGATGGAGCTCGCTCACTTGTGCGTGCAACGTTGATGTGCCATTTAGCATGTTTCGTGAGCATCCATGTGTGTTCACTCAGATAGGAGTGCATTGGTGAGTTACTGCTCCCTTTACCCTGACCAAATACCGAGAAGGGAATTTAGAGGTGCCTTGATGGTAATGGAGCCTTTTTAGGTCCTTGGGTGGGCTCTGGAGTTAGTTGAAGACCTTCATGGTCAATAGAAGTTGGGCTGAGTCAGAGGCCTCTGGACTCGTGTCTTATGAATTCGATGAATGAAATCCACGGAAACAAGTGTAATGCACAGAAAGATTTTATTAGAGCTTAGAGCTTTTTAGGAGGGGGAGCTTATGGGAAAGAAAGAATCCAGAGTTCTTGCCCAAGGAGAGAGCAAGGGGAGGAACCCCAAAATATATGCAAATCCATCTCCAAGACCTTTGAGAGTGTCGTTTTGTGAGCCCCTCGATGGGTGGCTGGTCTAGGCAGTTTCATCCCAATGTCACATGTCTAGCGTTGGGGAGGGGGAGGGAGGTCAGGATTTCTGGAAAAGGGAAATCTTCCCCAGAAATTTTAATCCTCCAGGAAGAGCTTTCTCAGAAGTAGGTGAAAGAGAGCTACCTCCCCCCCCACACCCCCAGACAGGGATAAGGAAAGGCTGGAGCCTTCTGAGAGTTCTGAGCTGCAACTGGGGAGAACCACTTAGATCCTCCCCCATAGGCCCAAGCCAAAAGCAAGCTTCTTCACTCTGGGGTGGGGGTGGGGGTGTCCTGCCATCCCTAAAATGACTCAGTGCTTGACGGAAGCAATTCAAAGGATGAAGAATGGTCTGGTACATCAAGGCAGGGGAAGGCACGGCAGCTGAGATGGCCGGAGGCTGGCGGATGAGGGGAGCAACAGGGCCTGAACTAGAAACAGAAGTGGATGTCACCTGTGAAGCCCATTCCTAGCCATCTACCCCCGCTGGTCAGGCCACAGCCCAGAGCTTCCAGAACTTTCCAAACCGGCGCCGACCAGCCCGGGACCAAGTGTTCAAACCCATGAGCCTTTGGGCCAAGGGGTCTTTATAGAAGAAACCATCCCAGTGAGTGACTCTGTAGGGTAGATACCACACACGGAGGGCGGCAGGAGGCTGGGGAAGGGCATTGTAGCCAGGGGGTATATTGGAAGCGTTCTGAGTGTTTTCCACTAGTTATCAATTCTTCATCCCATGCTAATGGGATCATTTGATCGATGAAAGCGCCGGGGAAAGGCTGGAGGTGCTTAGGAAGTGTGAAAGCGCACAGCTACAAATGAGTGGGCAGATCTACCAGCCTCTCCCCAGAATCAAATCCATCTGCCATCCACACTGGGTACGATGAGACAGGCAGATCTAAGCTCTGGCTTAATTACACATAATTTGGGTGACAGCTGAAACACAAACCTAAACATTCAATCAGTTAAAGATACACAAAATTAAGCATTTCACACAATGTCCAACCCCTTCCATCTTTATTAATACTTTAATTATGTTAATTATACCATGGTTTCAAGCCCTGCTACTACAACAAGCGGGGGGCGGGGGGCGGGGGGGGCGGGGAAGGGGGGGAAAAGGCAGGCCTTTCAGCCACACAGCCATGTAAGGACTGCATTCAAATTAAAAATATGAATGGAATGCAAAGTAAGGGGGTAAAAAAAAAAAAATCACAAATACATAATTCAGCAGTTTACTCTCTCCTCACTTCTCTGCTTCAAGCCTCGCTGTGTTCCTGGAGGCCGGGCCCAAGTCTGATACTTTTTTTTTTTTTCTTTTTGCATTGAGTGTTCATAGTAAATGCTCAGTAAACCTGTTGACTTAATTTCTAATCAAGCCCGGTGAAATCGATATCCCTGGAGGCGTTAGAAAATGAACAGATATTGGGGGGATTGGATTTGAGGGTGCAGTGACCAAAATGACTGAGACCTCTGTTTGAAAGATGAGGGGTGTGGGTCCGAATCTTGAGGGTGAGGAGGCAGAAACTGACCAGGGTTGCTCAGGCAGTCCCCTAGTCTTCTCCCCCTCCCCCACCCCCCAGCCCCATCTGCTGTCCCGGATGTGTGAAGAGCAAGTCTGAAGTTTTCAAACTGTTCTTCCGGAGATCTGTCAGGGGCTGTACTCTGCCTGCTTGCTGGGTGGGGCATGAGGAGAGAGGTAGCTTTACTTTGACCTTTGCATTTTATTTATTTATTTCATTTTATAAATACAGCTTTTATTTAATTGTTTGGGGGGGGGGGCAGATAGAGAGGATGGGCACGCCAGGGCCTCCAGCCACTGCAAACTAACTCCAGCTATGTGTGCCCCCTTGTGCATCTGGCTTATGTGGGTCCTGGAGAATCGAGCCTAGGTCCTTTGGCTTTGCAGGCAAGCGCCTTAACCAGTAAGCCATCTCTCCAGCCGTGACCTTTGCATTTCTTATGTCAGAATTCTAAGGTTTTCTTTCTTAAAAAAAAAAAAAAAATCTAAACAGTGGGCTGGAGAGGTGGCTCAGTAGCTAAGGTGCTTGCCTGCAGAGCCTAAACACCCAGGTTCAGTTCCCCAGTACCCACATAAACCCAGATACACAAAGTGGTGCATGCGTCTGTAGTTTCTTTGCTGTAGCCAGGAGCACTGGCATACCCATTCATTTTCTCCCAACCCCCTTGGAAATAAATTAATTAAATTAAAAAAAATTGTTTGGTTTTTCGAGGTAGGGTCTCACTCTAGCCCAGGCTGACCTGGAATTCACTATGGAGTCTCAGGGTGGCCTTGAACTCACAGCAATCCTCCTACCTCTGCCTCCCGAGTGCTGGGATTAAAGGCGTGCGCCACCATGCCCAGCTTAAAAAAATGTTTTTTAAAGAATTGCTGAAGTAATTTCAAAGCTCCCTGTGTAGTGGCTTCTTCAACCTTCTCACACTGCCTCCTCTGATTTGATGGTCCACTTACTTTGCCCTAGGTGTGTGTGGCTCGCATGTGACCTCATAGCTCCCAATGCTTATGCTCCACCCTTCCATTTCATGACCTACCATGACTAAACCTGAGTCCCAGTTGTCTCTTCTGCGAGGCCTTCCCAGCCTGCACTCCTCAGCAGCGCTGGTCTCTTCTTTCCCAATTTCTGTGGCTTTTAGCATTTCATCCCTTTCCTCGGTTTTCTGTCTGAGTGTCTACCTGATGCAGTGATCACTTGCTCAAATGAGGAGTCATCCAGCTTGCTATGGAAACATCCCCCCACCCACTCCGTCTGCCTCAGACTGAACACACAAACCACTATTCAAAAAGCCTCACCTTGACACGTCCGAGAGTGAGACAGGAGGCCAGACATAAAAATCAACCAATCTACTAGCCAGGGAGAATTCAGTTGCCCAAACTGCAGCAATCAATTACTGTAACTTTCGATTTTTGACTTAATAGTTTGCTGAGCAGAAACACTGCTGTCACTGGGGTGACTTGTACAAGATAGGATTTTTAGGCTTGGCTGGACCGACAAGGATGGAATCGACATTGGTGGGGAGCACCTTTTTTTAATATCACCAGAGGAAATGTTCAAGAGCCATAAATCTGAAATAGAAATGCACTGTGTACTTCAGAGAGCAATTTACTTTGTTTTGCTTTTTGGTGTGGGCTGGCTCTGTGCCTCCTCCTACCCAAGTATCCTTAGCTGAGCTCAGTCCCTTCAAAACTGGTCTCCATGACCTCCAGTCATCCCCACGATGACACTTCCTGGTATGTGCAATCAGTGCTGGAACTGTCCATGCAGGTCATGGGGGAGGGGATTCAAATTGGTATGTCAGCCCCTTGATCATGAACTCTCCTTCCCCTCCCCCCCCGCCCCATTGGGAAGGCTGATGTTCAGAAAGTCATTTCTTGGTCTTACGACAGAAACAGAATGCTCTTATTATCACAGGGTCTCATAGATCATCAAAAGGAAGCATGGCTCATTCATGGACGTGTATTAGCTGTTATTGCAAACTAATCTTGGTCAGAATGGAACAACAACAACAACAAAAAAAAAAAAAAAAAAAAAAACCCTGAAGTAATATATGGTAAAGTTTTTCCCCTACAGAGTTTTCTTTTTGTATGTTAAGCAGGAATTGTAATTTCTCACACACAAAAAATGCTATTGAAAAAACAATATAAAAAGGTAGGCATGGTGGAACATGCCTTTAATTCCAGCACTTGGGAAGCAGAGGTTAGGAGGATCGTTGTGAGTTCAAGGCCAGCCTGATGTTGCATAGTGAATTACACGTCAGCCTAGGCTAGAGTAAAACCCTACCTCAGAAAAACAAACCAAAAAAGTATAAAAGATTAACTATTAAGGATGGTGGGAATTTGGAAAAAAATGTCGAATTCACTCTAGAGAATTGGGATAAACCAAACTGATGGTTCCATTTTGTGTGTGTGTGTGTGTGTGTGTGTCCAAGCTCTTTTTTATTCTTGTTCTATTCATGGAATTAAAAATATATTTTTTGGTAAAAAATGTCAAAGTACATTTGAGAAATAAGGATCCATATACACTCCAATAAAATATAAATATTGCCAAACATTCCCTTTCACAAGAAAGAGATCAAACCCCAGACTCTTCACACTGAGCTCATGATAACTTCAGCCCCAAAGCAAAGAAAGTTCATGTTCTCATGAGCCTGGCACTGTATTGTCACGTGAGTGCATGGATGGTCGGACATGTTTAGATGTTGAAGTTAGCTTTGAGGAAACCTATTTAGAACATTTTTTTTTTTTTTTTTTTTTTTTTGGGAGCGACAGACACAGAGAGAAAGACAGATAGAGGGAGAGAGAGAGAATGGGCGCGCCAGGGCTTCCAGCCTCTGCAAACGAACTCCAGACACGTGCGCCCCCTTGTGCATCTGGCTAACGTGGGTCCTGGGGAATTAAGCCTCGAACTAGGGTCCTTAGGCTTCACAGGCAAGCACTTAACCACTAAGCCATCTCTCCAGCCCTATTTAGAACATTTTTAAGGACCATGAGGAATCTTCAAGCCATACTAGGAATCTTGAGCCAAGGAGTGTGCACGCTTATCAATAGTCTGAGACCAATACACACTGAAGTGACACACGCCTTGTGATAAGCAGGTCTCCATCCAATAGTGAGTGGGTGGGACGGGCTCAGGATAGCAAGCCACTATCTATAAAATCAGCCCCATCAGTGAGCCACTGCTGAGTGTCCCAAGACCAGCCAGGTGAGCTCTTTCCTTTCTTGTTTTGTGAGCTTCAACTCACTTTCATGAGTGGGTCAAGGTGAATCACCATTTGCTGAGTTGATCTCTGCTTTGAATCTCACCCCCCAAGTGTCCTCTAAACATAGTACATATGATCTTTATCCCCATTCAAGAACTTCCCATTAACTGAGCATCTTTAGTTCTGGTTAAAGATGTTCAGTGGGTGGTAATGGATATAACTTGTGGCAGCTGGAATCCAGGACCCGATCCAGCTTTGTAAAACAACTATCTCAAATTTGTAGAGGTGATTGGCACCTGCACAGCCACCTCTTCCCATGGATACATCTTTCTGCCAATGGTGAACCAGATAGGATATGACCTAGGTGAGCCCAGCTTGGCCACAGTGAGTTATGAATGGAAGATACTGCCTTTGGGATTTTGCCCAAGACCTTGGTTATATCCATTTACTAAAATAAGAACATGGATCATTTTGAGAAGGAAGAGTAATTATCTCCATTAGTTGTAATCTCCTCAAATTCAAACACATGACACGGAGTTTTCTACTCAATGGCAAATTTATAGACTTGGTGGTTAATTAAACATCTTTTCTAATCAAATTAGCTTTCATTTCCTAAGTAGAGGCATTTAACCTGGAGGTGGCTCTGAAACATTGTTTCTCTCAGCCATCACCTATGAAAGGAAAGATAATGTCCCTTCAAAGCCCTCCTCTAACATTTAGTAATTATTCTTTATTTGACTGCAAATGCGCATTCCTGATATAATATATTCGTAAAGTTTCATAAATTATTTCAAGATGTATTAAAGAGCATTGGAAATAGTTCGTCTCTCTACAGGAGGTTGCCAAGAATAAGTTTTGTCCTTTAAAATTTGAAGCAAATTATTATTCACTGGGGGAACAGCATTGGCGCTTCCCCCAGCTCCAGCTGACAGGGACAATTTGAACTAACCTGCTAATGGTAATGCTTTTTAAAATTCAGAGATACTCTAAGTGGAGCAATTTTAAAAAATTAAAACCATACTGGAGAGAATTGCCTCTGGAGGTCATGCAAAGTTAGGGGCAGTCCATATTTACCAGGATCAGGGCCTGAATTCCGGCTGCCCAGGTGACATGTTACATCCTGGTCCTACAGAGGTACAGGTGTGTCTCTGGAGAATTTCACCTAAATGTTCCCAGGCATCATTCTCCTGAGACATTCCGCCATACTGTAACATTTGACATAATGTAATACAAAGGCTGCTGGTCCCTGGCTTAGGAAAATAGGGTTATAGTCTCAGCAATCACGCAGTATTTTTTTAAAAGTATTTCCAGAGCTGGGGAGATGGTGCTCGCCCCACAAACATGACTACTACCTGAGTTTGGATCCTGTGGTGGTTTGATTCAGGTGTCCCCCATAAACTTAGATGTTCTGAATTCTAGGTTCCCCAGCTGATGGCAATTGGAAATGGAAGCCTTCTGGAGACAGTGTGTTGTTGGGAGCGGGCTTATGGGTGTTATAGCCAGTTTCCTCATGCCAGTGTTTGGCACACTCCCCTGTCGCTGTTTTCCACTTTATGTTGGCCAGGGGGTGATGTCCACCCTCTGCTCATGCCATCATTTCCCCCTACCATTGTGGAACCTCCCCTTAAGCCTGTAATCCAAAGTAAACCTCTTTTTCCCACAAGCTGCTATTTGTTGGTTGATTTCTACCAGCAACATGAACCGGACTGCAACAGATCCCCAGAACCCATGTAAAAGCCAGACACTATAGCATTCAACTATAATCCCAGTGTGCCTGCAGTGAGAAGGGAGGTGGAGATAGGAGAATTTCCAAGAAGCTGTCAGGCCAGCAAATGCAATAGTGAACAACAATGAAAATGAGAGACCCTGCCTCACAAATGGTAGAAGGCAAGGGCTGTCACATGAACTTAATCTCGGATCTCTCCACATGCAATCTGACATGTATGTATTCCCACATGAACACACATACACACACGCACCACTCATTGGTGTCATGTAGGGCTTGGTTTCAATAGTCCTCCACCAGCCTTCTAACACTGAAATATCAGGATTTAGTACTGGAAGGCATCATGTGAACCAAATATCTGTGGAGCCCTTGTTTCATGCAAGCCTTGAACTCCAGGAAACTCTGACAGCCAAGGACCCCTGTGGTCCACCTGGGATGGCACAGCTGAGTGCGTCACCTGCTGTTGTACCTGGTCAGTGCTGAGCGCATTCATGCAGCATTGTTGCAGAGGATGGCTGGTAATGTGAGGCAAGCTTCTTCTCTCATATTTCAAGTGAGATCTCTTTGAGTCATGCAAGGGAAAGAGAAGACAGAGGAATCCGTGTGATTGGTTGGGTGCTTACAATGGACCAGAAGCTGTACTTGGTGATTTCCGAGGTGGGTTTTGTGCTCTTGGGGTGAGGTGGAGTGCTGGAAACAGCAGAGCTCTCGGCTCCAGAGATGGCTTAGTGGTTAAGATGTTTGCCTGGGGCTGGAGAGATGGCTTAGCGGTTAAGCGCTTGCCTGTGAAGCCTAAGGACCCCGGTTCGAGGCTCGGTTCCCCAGGTCCCAAGTTAGCCAGATGCACAAGGGGGCACATGCATCTGGAGTTCGTTTGCAGAGGCTGGAAGCCCTGGCGCACCCATTCTCTCTCTCCCTCTATCTCTTTCTCTCTGTGTCTGTCACTCTAAAATAAATAAATAAATAATTAAAAAAAAAAAAAAGATGTTTGCCTGCAAAGCCAAAGAATCCAGGTTCAATTCCCCAGGACCCACGTAAGCCAGATGCACAAGGTGACACGTGTATCTGGAATTCATTTGCAGTGGCTAGAGGTCCTGGCATGCCCATTTTCTCTATCTGTCTATCTCCTGTCCATCTCTCTCTGCTTGCAAATAAATAAATAATAAAAGTAAATAATTAAGAAACAAAGAACCTCCTGCCGCATACCTAATGGGGCCCGAGCTGGAAGACAAAGTCAATGTCTTTGCCACTGTTTGGAGGAACTGCCTTTTCTTCAGAAACCTCATTCTACAATGTCTTCTCACCACCATTAAAACGGTAAAGCAAAAGCTCGTGGGGAGAGTGCCACGTGAAAATGGATGGTTGGGGGGTGTTTTCTGCATCACCTGGTGCATGCTACAGCAGAGTCCCTTGGGAGGCCTTTGCACACGTACTTGAGCTTGGACTAGAGTGTTCAGGTAGAAGATGCCTTTGTTTCAGAGAGGGACTGAGCATCGAGAGCTTGGCTGCTATGCTCCTAGCAAAAAAAAAAAGTTCAAATGGACAAATGGGAGATTGTGGGTCTGGCTATGCTATGCTTCCAGGCCCAAGCCCCCGACAGACATTGCTAATTGATCACAGCTCTCCCTTTGAACTCAAACAGCATCATGATCCTTTCAGAAAAGCTCTGCACACAGCTATTATCAAGTGACAGGTGTTGGCTTGGAAGATGAAATCTATTTGTCAAGAATTAGACGCTGAGCCATAGATTCCTTCTTCAAAGAAATGTGTGCGTCCATCAGGTTGTTGGGTAATTCAAAGCCCCCCACCTTTTTTTTCAGTGTTGTGTGACAGGACTTGACTTTCTAAAAGGACACAGTAGTCATCATTTATCTGCTGTCTCAGAAGGTGTCCACATCCCAATTCTATTCAACCACTTTGTTCTTGAGAAAGGGGAAATTAGAAAGTTTTGTGAAATGCTCCTGAGTTGCTTGATTTGTTAACTGAGCTTAAAGGAAATAGACCAATTGCAACGTGGCCCGTACATGTCATATGGAACCCAGGGCAGCTGAGAACAACAGAGGAGATAGAGGAATGCATCACCACACAGAGCAAAGAGATGAAAAAGACGGTGATGTGTATCTTGCAGAAATTAAGTATAGGGCTGGAGAAATGGCTTAGTTGTTAAGGTGCTTGCCAGCAAAGCCAAAGGACCCAGGTTCGATTCCCCAGGACCCATTTAAGCCAGATGCACAAGGGGGCCGCACACAATTGGAGTTCATTTGCAGTGGCTAGAGGCCCTAGTGCACCTTCTCCCTCTGTCTCTCCCCACTGCCTATTTCTCTCTCTCAAATAAAGAAAAATAAAAAATATTTTAAAAAGAAAGAATTTAAATATGCATGAGCAAGGGACAACAATGTTTTTTTGTGAAGACATAAAGTGTTGACCACAAAAGACTATTAATTTGGATCTATTAAAATGACAAACAATGTTATGAAAAGATATCTTAGGAGGATGGGGAGAAGGCTCAGCATTTAAGGCACTTGCCTACAAAGCTAAAGACCCAAGTTCGATTCCCCAGTACCCATGTAAAGCCAAATGCATGAAGTGGTGATGCATGTGTATCGAGTTTGTTTGCAGCAGCTAGAGGCCCTGGTGCCTCTGTGTTCAGTCATTCAGCCTCTCTTTCTCTTTCTCTCTCTCTCTGTCCCTTACTCCCTCCGTCCTTGAAAATAAAATATTTTTAAAATTTTGACAAAAATAAAAGATACCTTGAAAAACTGAAAAGATGAATTAACAAAGTAGAAGGCAGTATTCACAATTGATCATGGTTAATATTAACACTACATAAAGAGGGGCTGGAGAGATGGCTTGGTCGTTAAGGCACTTGCCTACGAAGCCTAAGAACCCAGGTTCGATTTCCCAGAACCCAAGTGAGCCAGATAAAAAAGGGGCGCGTGCATCTGGAGTTTGTTTGCAATGGCTGGATGCCCTGGTGCACCCATTCTCTATTTCCGCCCCCCTGCTTTCTCTCTCAAAATGAATAATTTTTTAAAGTTCATAAAAATCTATTTTTTAAAATAGTATATAATTAACCATAAACTGATTAATAAATGACAGACAAAAACTCCATGGAGAAACAGACAAAAGATAGGCATTTTGCAAAGAATAAAATACATATGGCTAATTAACTTGTGAAGGGAGAGACTCAGTACTTACTAGTAAAGGAATTGCAAAGAAAATATAAGATGCTTTAAAAGAACAAAACTAGCAGTTTTTATTACTTATTTGTGAGAGAGAGCACCCTCAAGAGAGAATTAGTGTACCAAGGCCTCCAGCCACTAAAAACAAACTCCATATGCATGTACCACCTTGTGCATCTGGCCTATGTGGGTTCTGGGGAATTGAACCTGGGTCCCTAGGCTTTGCAGGCAAGTGCCTTAATCACTAAGCCGTCTCTCCAGCCCCCAAACTAGCAGTTTTTTAAAAAGAGAATTCAGTGGTTTGGGGAGACATGATAAATATCTAGGATGTCTTCTTGGTTGCTAATGGGAGTATGATTCTATGGACCCCTGAAGGGTTGTTGACCAGAAGTACTTCCAACTCTTAGAGTTTACTGTGTCGTAGGCAGGGGTAGGAATAAGAGGAGATAGATCCACAGCGTTTGTTAAGTCATGCTTTTTAAAAATATCAAACAGTTAGAAACAATTGAAAGGTCTACAATTAGTAAATGAATGATTTGTGTATACGTTGAAGGCATGATTACATAGCACTTGAAACAAGTGAAGAGATGGGGTCAACATTGTTATCTCTTATAGTACTTACAGATGCATTTCGCAAGTGTTTGTATGATAGATCCACATCAAATGCACAAAAACAATTGCCTGCCAGCACAGAAAAGGAAGATAAAGGAAAATTACATACATAAATTATTTATGTAAATATATTTTATGCATGTCAATGTACGTACACACACGTAGATTTTATATGACACATATGGCTTAAGAATATTTCTTTCTTTTTTGGAGGTAGGGCCTCACTCTAGTCCAGGCTGAGTCTCAGGCTGGCCTCAAGCCCATGGCGATCCTCCTATCTTGCCCCCAAATTGTATCCCACAAGTTTCGCCCCTGCACTTTCAAGTTCAGCGTGAACAGCCAATTCTTTAAGACGGAGGCAGTATGTCTCCCGGCTATTCATCTAGAACATCATGAGGACTTCTCATAGTGAGTGGGGTGACCTGAGCTATTTGATGAAAGAGAACCTTGCAGGGCATGGGAGCATGATTGATAAGTCTCAGCATCACTCAATTCCACCGCTTTTTTTTTTTTTTAAATAAGGAAATAAACTTTATTTTTATTTCTTTATTTGAGAGAGAGAGGGAGAGAGAATGGGGCATGGCAGGGTCTCCAGCCACTACAAATGAACTCCAGATGCCTGTGCCCCCTTGTGCATCTGTCTTACATGGGCTCTAGAGAATCAAACCGAGGTCCTTTGGCTTTGCAGGCAAATGCCTTAACTGCTAAGCCTTTTCCACCTCGGGTTTTGTGTAAGATTTGTACCTTTGGCGGCAGGAGGCCCATCGTTTCGGTTTCCCGCGGTCTGAAACGCAGGGCGCTCTACCTGTGCTTTCCCATCTTCGTCAACCATGTCTGTGGAATATGTGGTGTCTAGAGTCCTCGAAGGGAGCCTTGGTCCTGCCAGCATTGCTGTTGCCAACTAGAAAAATGCCAGGCTCCTAGCACCGTCCCTCTCCAGGCACAATAGGTAGAAGGAAGATCCACACATGTGGTCTGCCATCTTTGTGACCTTCCCTCCTCCCTCCTGCACCCAGAGTTGTTCATCCCGATGCGAACCAATCCCGGGACATTCGGGAGCAATTGCTTCTGGAGTGGAGGGCCTGGCAGGCGCGCCGAGTGCCTGTGTTTGGAATCGAGTTGGCTATTGTAATACTTAGTGAATGGAATTTCATTAGGTCCTTATCTGTGTGCAGTGTGGGAAAAGAGGTCCTTTTACACAGTGCTTGTAATGGAGTGGAAAATTGCATTTCCCCCGTGCCCGAACGGTGCCATTAGTGGGGAGGCAGCCGGGCTGCAGAGAGCGGGAAGCCACCGCAGGCAGTGCAGGGCTGACAGCCGAGTGATGGCAGCGCCGAGGGACCCGGAAGATATTGAAATAAAAACAGGTTGTGTGGGTCTTTTTGTCCTGTAGCAGTTCTGCCCTGCAACACAGGGAGTGATTGGATTTGAAGCGCCCAGAAAAACATGTTAAGTAAGAAATTGTTTAAATAAAGTTGTTTGAGGTTGAAACTCTGCCCTGGGCGTGGAGGGGAATGTAGTTAGCTGCCTACAAGTTGCAGACATCCAAGAAGGACTGTGCGTCTCGAGTCGGGCAGGGCTGCCGGGAAACTTGGGAAGGGAAGTCTACCCTCGAAGTCTCTTCTTTGGTCACATAGGTGGCTTCCAACCTCACTGGCTGGCAGTGGCCACACTGCTGGCCGTCCATTAGATCAGCTTTCCATATTTACTTCCCTGGGTTCTGCGAATTGCAAGGGAGAAGCGCTTTGGGTGGGACCTAATTCCCTAGGCTCTGGGGAAATTCTGGAAAGGGAAGGTTTGGTTTTTGTTCTTTTTTAGAACCATGTTGGGCTTTGTAGCAGTAACTTTGTTGCTGTGACAAAACACCTGACCTGAGGTATCTTATGGGACGAAGGGGTTGGTTCTGGCTTATAGCTTCCAGAGGAAGTTTGTTTCATTGTGGCCAGAAAGCAGAGAGCAGAGCAGGCATGCAGGGTGTCACATCTTGTCACCACAGCCAAGGGAGCTGACTGTCAACATCCATCAGGGCTGGACTAAAAAAACATTAAGACTTAGCCCCAGTGGCACATCTCCTCCAGCAAGGCTCCACTTGCCAAAGGCTCTACAAGCTGGGGACTAAAAATACTGCTAAATCATAAACACATGAGGCCATAGGCGACAACTGACTTTCACACCACCACAGATTTACCCCATGAGACGCTAAGGAAGAAATACAGTCCACCCTGGACCAGTCCCTGGCTAGAATTAAGACAGAACCTGGGCCCAGGTGAATACAAAATTAATGGTTCACACCACAAGTATTCATTAGAACCGTGAGTGAAAATGCCTGTATGATTGCTCAAGGGTACTGAGAAAGGGATTAGGAAGAAGCTCCTTGGAAATAAAGTAAACCAGGATACATCTTCACAAGCCCTCCAGAATTTATTCCGTTCCACTGTTTCTTACCAGCATGAGGAGT
Organism: Jaculus jaculus; assembly: GCF_020740685.1. Classification (NCBI taxonomy): domain Eukaryota; kingdom Metazoa; phylum Chordata; class Mammalia; order Rodentia; family Dipodidae; genus Jaculus; species Jaculus jaculus. Next base: position 17,138,184 of record NC_059119.1, read on the forward strand.
CACTTTCTCCCCAAGGAGTTATTATTAAAGTGGAGTCCCCTGGGACCTTTCCTACCAAGCTTTATTATTTACATCTGTTGTGGATGGAATGTTTGTGTCACCCCCCTAAAATTTTACAGGTTAAATTCCTCTTCAGTGCTGTGTTCATGCCTTCAACCTCTGGGAAGGGATTAGGTCCTAGGGTTGTACTTGTTACTTCTGCCATCACAGTCACCTGACCATTAGCAATTTATGGAAGGCAATATTGATTTTGGTTTCTGGTTAAAGAGGGTAGTATCCATCAAAGTGCAGGAAGCATGGTGGAGTTCATGGTGGTATACATTGATAAATAATCAAGGAAGCAGAGACAGGACAGGAAGTAGGGCCCAACCATGTACCTCAAAGCTAACACCCAAGTGACCTACTTAATCCCTTCAACTAGGCACTGCCACCCAAAAGTCTCACAACTTCCCAAAACAGTACCATTTTGGGACCAAGTGCTCAGATGCATGAGCCTGTGGGGACATTTCACACTCTTGCCACAGTAAGGGTGGAGCCCTTCTGAAAGGAGCGAGTGCCCTGAGTAAGGCACTCAGAGAACTTTCCAGCTCTCTGCCATGTGAGGATAACAGCACAATGAAGAATTGGCATGCTGCATCTCAAAGCAGTCCTCCCCGGAACCGGACCATGCCCACACCACAGTCGGTCCTGGTCTTCCATCTTTCAGAATCGGCAGAAAACTTCTGTTGTTTATAAGCCACCTAGTCTGTGGCAATTTGTTATACCAGCCCAGTTTTTCCAAGATTTTTCTTCAGCCTCCTTACCTCTTTCATTCCCTATTTTGGGGGAGTTTCTTTGTCTTTGATCTGTGACTGCCCTTAGCCTCAGGCTTCTGCTTGCCTGACATTGAACACTTATGAGGGTTAGCTGCCTGCCGGCCCGTGCAGTCCCCATTGATGTCCCCTGTGATCCTTATGTATACCTGAGTTAGGGTTAAAAGAACATGACTTGAGCTTTAGTGAGGCCCCTCTACATTATAAAGTGTGCTTAACCCCATCTTAAGACGTAGTAAAGTATAATTTTCTAAATATTATAAAAAATACAGGGCTGGAGAGATGGCTTAGTGGTTAAGCGCTTGCCTGGGAAGCCTAAGGACCCCGGTTCGAGGCTCAGTTCCCTAGGTCCCACGTTAGCCAGATGCACAAGGGGGCGCACGCGTCTGGAGTTCGTTTGCAGAGGCTGGAAGCCCTGGCGCGCCCATTCTCTCTCTCTCCCTCTATTTGTCTTTCTCTCTATGTCTGTCGCTCTCAAATAAATAAAATAAAAAATGAACAAAAAAAAAATTTTTTAAAATACAACTCTCAAGTGCTATGTCAGCATTTATAGCATCATTCTACGGTGATTCACATATTCCAATTATTAGTGAAGGAATGAGTAATATTGTAAAGTTGGTTCCAAGAGCATTGGAACAACTAGGTATTTATAGGTGCTTTGCAAAAACAGTATTAATTTTTTTCTCATATATGGAACTGATATATATATATATATATATATATATATATATATATATATATATATGTTAAAAGGCATGAAAGTAGAAGGAGGACGATTTGGGAAGAAGAGTGTGAGTAGGAAGGGAAACGAGTCAGGGTCATGGGCTGGAGTGAACCTGGTCAAAGTAAATTATACACATGTAAACACACATATGTATGTATGTCTGTGTGTGTGTACATATAATGAAAATGTCATAACACATCCCATTACGTGATGCAATTAAAAAATATTAATTCTTTTTAAGAAAGAAAGTTACACTAGGATTGCTAGGTTACGTACAAAAACCAATCAGCCTTCTGTAGAGCAATAAGATCATATACTCCGGGGTCAACTTTAATAAAACAATCTGTAATTCGCCATGTCATTCCCACGTTAATGGACTCCAATCAAGTAATGAACAGCAAGGTCCAGCCTGGATGTCAGCCAGGCTTGGTGGTGCACGCCTTTAGTACCAGCACTCAGGAGGCTGAGCCGGAAAGTTCTCTTGAGTGCCTTACTCAGGTTGAGGTCCTGGTCATCCTGGGCTAGAGTGAGACGTACCTTGCAAACACCTAAAACAAAACAAGACAAAACAAAACAAAACAAAATAAAACTGTTTAGGCATCACCTTCAGAAGAATTCATTCATCCTTGAGAAGGCTTGTCCCACAAAGCCACAAAATATCACTGGAGTACGTCTGCGTCCTCCCTGGCCACACACGTTCGTGCAAGGTTAGATATCTTTTCTTAACAACATAACCCTAGCATCTGCATCGGTATTTCTTTGAATGGACCAGATTCAGTGTACCTCATTTTGATAAGATACCACCTTAGAGTAAAGTCCTAACTAGAAACTTCCCTATCTAGTAATCAAACTTTTAGCAATATCGATTGGGTTTGTCTCTTCGTGCTAGATTTTCATATAGGTGGGCAAAAGAAGCAAGGGTGGGAGGTCCAAGATAAGAGAAATGCACATAGGGAAAAGCATCACAGAGCTTGTCGGCCCCTCTCCCTGCTATCAGAATCCCGTGATGGATGGCATGGGTCCCCTGTTCCCCTGTGTGTGGAGTCCACCTGATGAGTGATATCCGCATGTATATATACCAGAGGTATGTACTTAAGCACTGGCCAGATCTCTTCTGTTTTAAGATTTTGATAGTTGCTAGGCGCGTGGTGACACACGCCTTCAGTCCCAGCAATCGGGAGGCAGAGTTAGGAGGATCGCTGTGAGTTACAGGCCACTCTGAGACTACATAGTGAATTCCTGGTCAGGCTGGGCTAGAGTGAGACCCCTATATTCGGGGTGTGGCGGGGGGTGGGGGGAAGGAAAGAACAACCAAATAAGATTTGAATAGTCATTCTAAGTCTTGTCTAAGTGTCTTAAAATGAATTATAAATACAGTTTCTCTGTTTCCTCCTGCCTTCCCCAATTCCTATACTATAATGACCACAGCTCCTTGAGCATGGGCTCACAGACTGATGTTTTTGCTCGGGTAATTCTCTCCAGGCCTCTGGAAGAAAAGCTAAAATGCAGAGGAATGCTGTTAGTGGATGCCAAGTTCGCAAGCCTCATGTACTTTGAGGGCGATTTTTGTTTCTTAAGAAGATGGTGGCTGTGTGATAGTTATCCTTATGATCAGTTGAATTTTTTCCCCATATATATATATATAGATTACCTCTTGTAGGAAAGTGGTTAAATTTGACTTCAAGTAGGAGACTCACAGGGCACACGTTCAGTAATGGCTCTGAAGAAAGGGAGTGTTATTGTGTCCAGTGTTTGGGTTAACTCTTGACCAAGGATAGATGCTGTCAGGCCACGATAAGGACACGGAGGTCCAAGAGAAGACACTCGCGTTATGGCTCAGGAGGAAAGAGACACTTGTAAGTCACACAGCTACCTCAGCAAGACTAAGGTGTGCAGAATGCCCGGATGCTGCCAGCCGCCGCAGTTGCTGGAGTGTGGACAGCGTGGAAAGTGTATCGTAGGGCTGGTGTTGGATGGAAACTGTTGGTCATGGTTTATGCCTGGATGGCTAACTGTGGTCCCCTTTGCAACAGGAGGGAAGTGTTGAACATTCTTCGGCTGGAGATGGGATGGGACATGGGAGAGCAAAGCTGTGGAGGGCAATGACTGCTGGCGATTGCCTGGGCTGGGCTCAAGATATTCTGGTCCACCGTGTTTTTTCATGTGTGTGTGTTGGAGGGGGGAGCGTATCGTGTCCCATGTGCTGGCCTGCAGTGGTGTTGGAAGGGGCACTCAGCTATGGTGCTTGGAGTGGAAAGTCGGTGTGTCTGAGATAGCCATTTTATAGCTCAGTCCAAACCAGAACCTGATCCCCACCCCTATCCAAGTCTAGAAGCTGGTTCCTGTTAGGTCAGGACAAAATAGAGTCACCGAGGACAGCAAGAGGGCAACAGAGACATAAGGAAGTGGGTCATCCACAGTCCTTAAGGAACCACCCAGCCATTATCCCTTCCTTGCCTAACAATGCCCCAGGTCTAGGTTTCCTGCCCCCTTATCTTCTGGGCACTGCTCTGGTGTCACACCCAGGCTATCTTAGATCTCCCCTAAAGAAACTTTTTTTTTTTTTAATGTTTCCCTTCCTCTTCTTCCCCTACCTGAAGAAGTACATAGCGCATTATCTGGAATTTCAAATTGGCTGTACTCTGCTCTTGAGAGTGAGTCCTGGCAGCTTGCATTTTTTTCTGAATAAAAGCTTCCATCTTTGCCTCAGGGTGGTCTCCGTGGTCTTGGTCACTCCCAAAACTGTAGCAGTTCCATTACCAGCTCTAAACCTGGAGGCGAACTGGAATGCCCCAGCCAACTTCTGCCCCCAGATATCAAGGCTTTGGCTCTCTGTGAAAGCCCCCACTTTCCTGTGACATGCACTAACTTGCTTTTCCTCTGATCCCCAGCAATACCCAGCGGAGAAGCAAAGGGACCCGTTCAAAACTCACAAAACATTTCTTGTGAATTCAGAGCAAAGCTTACACCAGAGATTAAACTGTTCAGCAGTTTTGAACCAAGTGTTAAATTTGGCATCGTTCACGTCTGAGAAAATTGTGTGTATGCCTGTAAATACTGGGAGAATATACTTCTTTGGGTACAATCCCAGTGCTATTTTTTTTTTAATAGAAAGATAAAACCTGCAAAACATGAGTAAACACCATTAATTAAATGAGATACTTATCCATGGCTTAAATTAGAAAAATTTCTTAGAGAAGCAGAAAATCTCAATTAAACCAACCAGCCTGATTTTATTATTTTTTTTTAAAACTGTTCAGAAGGAGGCAGAAAGCATGAGTAAAATAAATATATATTTAGGGATGACACCATCTTGGCATTTGCAGGCATTCTTTTCTAAATATATTCTTTATCTGAGCTGTCTTGCAATACTTTTAATATAATTAAAAGCACATAATGAGTGCCAGACTTGTCAATTTCAACAACAAAGTGCTGAAATTCACAGCGAAACCAAGAGATCCATCTCCCACACATTGTAATGAATAGGTTCATAAAAGGAAAATAGTTTAATTACATTTTAGTTCATGGACTGTTAATAGGCTGGAGTATCTAAATTGAATAATGTGATTCTGGTAATAATTATGTGTAAATGAACTTGTTTAAATGATATTTTACAGCTTCTTTATAAAATTGCAGCTAGAGGCAATCCTGTGATAGACAGACAAAGGGCATGCAAAAATTATCATAAACTATTAGCTTGTTTGCAAAGGGTTTTATGTTAATCTTTTAGTACTTAAAGCAATCTGCAATTAACATATCATGGGGAGCTAGCTGCCTGGGAGCGAAGGCATGCAAATTGAAATGCTTAGATAAAAAGCCATTCACATTGGGGGAAAAAAAAAAGAAGAAGAAGAAGAAAGAAAAAAAGAAGGGGAAAAAAAATCAAAGAAAAGGGTGGCAAAGTACCATGAGGGTGCTGGTTTTATATCTGAGATTAAGGAGGTGTAATGACTGCATTATCTAACTATAGCTGTAATTAAAGCTTTTCTCCTGCAGACATGACAATAGATACCACATTGATTTCGGTGTTTTAATTGTGAAAGTCATTTTATTTCAGGGCAGAAGATATGAATAGCCGGAATCAAAGGGCTAGAGATTGCTTTGTTGATAGGCCTTGTTCAACAGCTGCCTGGCTGCTTAATACACAAGTAAGGAACAGGCAGGAGACCCTGGGAGGCTCTGGGTATTGTAATTCTCCTGCTGGCTTCCTTTCCTTTTATGCAAAAGACTGGGATCTGGGTGCGGATTGTAAACAAACAGGCTTTTCAAACCTCCCCGGTGTTTTTCCTCCCTGACTTGGCAGCACAAAAGAAACCTTGAAGGGCCTGGAACCGACTTCACTCCTGCCCCCTTTAAAGCAGCAGTCATGAACCCATCTTGCCGGTGGTCCTTGCGCCTCTCTAATGGAGAACAAAAATGTCTAAGTGCCTGGGGCCGTAGGGAGTCTCCTGACAAGTCGGGTTTGCTGGGGAGAGACTGGGTTATTTACTTTAAGGGCCTATCCACCAAATCTTCAAACAGTTAGTTTGCGATTAGGAGTTCCTTATCAGAATCTATACACAAACTGTAGGGAAACGAGGTGAGGGTGAAAGAAACGGATCCAGTCATATCTGTTCCCAGAGCCCAGGAGATTCCAGCCGGGACCCTAGGAATGGAACTCAGCAAGGACTTTTCAAAAGGATCGCTTTCTTACACATCTCCTTTGTAACCATTCAGAGCAAGTAGCCGGCCATGATAACTTAATGACTTTTAGTTAGTTCCACGAATGTATGGATTTCTCTCTCTTTTTTTCTTCCTTTTTTTTTATTAGCATTTTCCATAATTATTAAAAAATCCCATGTTAATTCCCTCCCTTCCCCCCCCACTTTCTCCTTTGAAATTCCATTCTCCATCATATTACTTCCCCATAACAATCATTGTACTTACATATATACAATATCAACCTATTAAGTATCCTCCTCCCTTCCTTTCTCTTCCCTTTATGTCTCCTTTTTAACTTACTGGCCTCTGCTTCTAAGTATTTTCATTCTCACGCAGAAGCCCAGTCATCTGTAGCTAGGATCCCCATATAAGACAAAACATGTGGCGCTTGGCTTTCTGGGCCTGGGTTACCTCACTTAGTATAATCCTTTCCAGGTCCATCCATTTTTCTGCAAATTTCATAATTTCATTTTTCTTTACCGCTGAGTAGAACTCCATTGTATAAATGTGCCACATCTTCATTATCCACTCATCAGTTGAGGGACATCTAGGCTGGTTCCATTTCCCAGCGATTTCTCTCTCTTTTGGTCCAAGTAATATTGAGTGGCATATTTCAAAGTATGTCAATCCCAAGGATAGAGTTGGTTGGGGGAAATTTGTCTAAATGTTACTGTTTAAAATAACTAGATATCAAGATGGTTTTATTTAAAAAAAAAAAGTCTAGAATGTGTTGTATTTTTTTTTTTTTTTCAAAGAACCTGGCATGGCTTTCACCTTCAAGCTTTCGTGTTCCCTGTCTGTCTTCTAAAAACCTTGTCTGCTTTTTCTTGCGCCCTCTTAATTCGGCAGTCAAGAGCTGCGCTGTTGTGAAGCATGTTCCTTGCCTCTTGTAACAGGGGCAAAGAAGTGGACAGAATAACCTCCACTTCTAAAAGCGGAGGAGACGGAGGCTTAGATGGGACAATTCAGTGCTGCATGTTGCACAGCCAGCAAAGAGGCAGAGGCAGGTGAGGGTCCAGACAGTCTGCCTCCATCCTCTGACGGTCTGGGAAAGTTCAGGGACCCTTTCTCAGACTAGTGATGCTTTTGTTCTGGTTTGTTTTCTTAACACACAAAATAAAATATACAGGATTTTGAACCAAATGAATCACCTGGTAGCTTACTATCAAGACATTTAAAAAAAAAATCAAACTCACGGAGCCAGATATGGTGGTGCACACTTGTAATCCCAGCACTTGGGAAACTGAGGCAGGAGGATTATTGTAAATTTGAGGCCACCCTGGACGGTGTCACTTCTACAGCCCCCAGCCTGAGTTTTGTTTCTTTCTTACTTGCATCATCTGATATTTTTCTAAAATGTAGCAATGGTTGAAACATTTTTTTTTTTTTCCCTAGCAAAAAAGGAAAAAAAAAACCAACCTTGGTTTGAAGTCTATCTTGTGGATTGAGTTAGGGTGACTAGACTCCTGAAAGTTTAAAAAAGAAAAAAAAAAAAAAAGGCAGGAAAGTCTGCACTTGCTAGAAATCAAAGATGATCTGACTTATCTCTTGCCTTGTTCCCTAGAGCTCCTTTTCCACAAACTCCTGGGAGGAGTTTCATAGGATTTAAACATTGTGGTTGGTCAAGTTCAGCCTCCAGAACTTGGTGTCAAAGCTAGCCTCTTCCTGATACCAACCACCTGTCCCTGTGGTTCACCTGAGGCCAAAGACTGCCAACCCCTGAGAGGTGATAAATACCTTTACAAAGGGAGGGCAGGCTCTCTGATCACTTGGGAATTTCCAGCCGGGGTGAGTTTTTCCACTGGCCCCAGTCCAGGCCCAGGCAGCTTGAGCAGAGTGGAGAACCCCTAGCCCTTCCTTGTTCTCCACATGGGTTCTTAACCCCCTCCAGCTTCACACATGCCAGGAGCTCCTCGAACTTTCTTTTCTATTCTTTTTTTTTCTTTTAATTTTAATATTTTATTTATTTATTTATGAGAGAGAAAGAGAGAATGGGCATGCCAGGGCTTCTAGCCACCACATACGAACTCCAGACACATGTGTCCCCTTGTGCATCTGGCTTATGTGGGTCCTGGGGAATCGAACCCAGGTCCTTATGCCTCACAGGCAAATGCCATAACTGCGCAGCCATTTCCCCTGTCCCATCTTTTTGGTTTTATGTATTTATTTATTTTTGATGTAAGGTTTCACTCTAGTTCAGGCTGACCTGGAATTCCCTATGTAGTCTCAGGGTGGCCTCGAACTCATGGCAATCCTTCTGCCTCTGCCTCCCAAGTGCTGAACTTGCTTTTCTCTCTCTCTTTTTTTCCACGGATTTTTCCAGGCCCTCCACATGGGATCTCTAGCCACATAGAAGCCTTTCCTTGGCATCCTTTCCCTCAATAAATATAATGAGTAAAATGTAATAATTTAATAATTATCCTTCTCAGTCTTTTTGATTCAATTCTTTTATTATTCTTTTTATTTTTGAGAGGGGGGTACAAAATGAAGGATGTATCAGGCTTATGTGACTTCTAAGATTGCAGACAAACGCTTCCCTAGCCTGCAACCAGTTTTGTCCCTTGCCTTGGGCCATCATCTGCTTCTCTTGTCACTTGCCCGTTTCCCCCCTGGATGTCTTTCTGTGTGACACTGCCCATTCTGTGTCATGTTTGAAGAATACCTGTCATATTGGGTTAAGGGACTTTCTTTCCCCAGTCTGACCCTACCTTAAACCATGACCTCTGCAATGACCCTGTTTCCAAATATGCTCAAACTCTGATGTCCTAGAGTTTGGGGATGCCAGTCTGTCTTTTGGAAAGACCCAGTTTAACCCACAGCAGTTACATCTCCGTACAGCACTGAGTCCTGCGTCACGCCGCATACAGGGCTCTTTGGGCTTACTGCCTCACACAGTAGAGCAACGTGGTTTGCATTTGACCACAGATACGTGATGCTATGCAGTGCAGGGTAAGGAGATCAGTGATTCTCCCTTATTTAGATCCAGAGGAAACAAGTGAATGTTTAAGTCCTCCACCTCCCCAGACAGGGCCAAAGCAAGAAGACAACCAAAACATCTCGAAGCAGCAGATGAGAGAGCCCATTCACCTCTCATACCCCAGCCAAGCCTGCTCTGGCAGGCACCCAGGCTCCTCACATCTCTATCAGGGTGAGCCTTGGAGAGAACTGTTTATTTATCAACTCTTAATTGAGTTGATGTTTGCTCATGATTGTGAGCAGATGATTAATTTGTTGCCCAGTTCCAGGAGTCAGATAGTGAGGAGATCATTATAAAGAGAAATTATAATAGAGTTCTCTGCACTCATGAGTCTGGTAATAAAAGATTGACTGATATAATTAGATGGGGTTTGGTAACAAATACTATTAGGTTAGGTTTGAATCTTATTTAAATGTATTGGCCTTTTATCTTAAACTTATTAGTGGGTGGCTGTAGGTTAAGTTGATACCTTCTAACTCTTTTGCTCCTGCAACTGTGGGAAGGGTGTACCATTTTGATAGGCAAAGGTGGTGGCAAGGACAGGGACAATTATTCTCATTGGCTATTCAAGATATGCCAGGATGGGCTGGAGAGATGGTTTAGTGGTTAAGGCATTTGGCTGCAAAGACTAAGGACCTAGGTTTGATTCCCCAGGATCACATAAACCAGATGCATAAGGTGACACATGCATCTGGAGTTCATTTGCAGTGGCTAGAAGCCCTGGTATGCCCATTCTCTCTCTCTCTCTCTCTCTCTCTCTGTCTCTCTCTTTTCTCCCTCACAAATAAATAAAAAGATAGTATTTTTTAAAAAGATAGTCCAGGATGAAAGGCGATCCTAAATTTTAACTGTGTTATGGACTTTCTGGGTAACTTAAAACTTCAGGGGCTTGTCTCTCCAAAGTGTGGCCATGGTTCTCTTGACACCTTCATCATGGCTGAGGCTTTCCTTAAGACAGCAAACAAACGAAAGTACAGCAAATAAACAGGGCATTCTGATGAGAAAATGCAACATGGCACAAAACAGAACTTAGCATAGTACCAGCTATGATGGTTGAAGGGTGGTCTTCTTCACCCCCCCTCCCCATTTTCCTCAAACAAAAAATAGGTCTCCATCCTTACCCTGGGACTTGGGGCTATGACAACTTGGAAGACAGGTTGTCTTGGAAGATGGGATTAGAGACGGCAGGCTGATATCATCCTGCACTATGCAGGTGTCCTTGTGAGAGACATCCAGAAGGGAGAGAGATGGAGAAGAAAAGGCCATGGAAAAATGGAGGAAGAGATGTAAGTGATGGACCCACGGGCCACAGGTGCTGTGGGGCCACCAGAAGCTGCCCTTGAAAGAAGGAATCGCGTGAGATTCCCTCCCACGGCAGGGAGCACAGCCCTGATCTCACATGATTCTCCACTTCTGCCTCCAGAGCTCTGAGAGAAGGCACGTCCCTTTGCTTCAAGCTACTGAGTTTACCACAATTAGACTCAGCAGCCCTGGGCAGGGTGGCAGTGTACTCAGCTTTGCTCTGGGGAGGGGGAGCAGTAATAAGGCACATGTTTGAGGTTCTGGGTTCGATCCCCACATGGCACTTCTATGACTGTGGACAAGTCTGTCTCTTACTGTTCCTTTAAGCTTCAGTTTTCTCGTCTGGAAAATTCTGGTTACTATACTCACCTTCTGGCATAATAAGGATGAAATGTCTTCACTCGTGAGAACGTACTGAGCCCAGTGCCTGGTGCCTGAACAGCAAGGCTTACCCATCAGCTTCTTCCTGCCACTGTCACCTCCCACCCTTCCCCTACATGCCGGCTCAACTAGAAGTGACTTTCATCTCCTACGCCTCCTGAAATGCCCGCACTCCCCAGGGCCCTCCCCTGAAGAATGTTCTGTGCATCGGGAGCTGTTCTTGCTGTCAAATTTGAGCAGAAAGCATGGTACAGCTGGTGTTTATAAGACAGTTGGGTGAAAGCCATATAGATGTAAATTTTTTCCCCCCCCAATACAGTTCATAGAAGGCTGTTCTATAGGGAAGCTATCAAAGTCCACATTGGAGCCACTGTACGATTGTCCAGCTGGGGTCTGTCTCCTTCACACAAGGAGGTCTCAGGGTACAGTGTCAGCCCCAAAGAAGAGAGGGTGCATGGGAAAGGGGCTCGAGGAAGAAGGTGAAATAAAAAGGCTTTTTGCTGGATGTCTTCATCGATTTCAGACCTTAAAGGTCATCGCTGTTTACGTAGCACCCAGCTCCGACTGGAGATGTCAGCAATGGAATTCACAGCATGACCGCAGCACAAAAGGCATCAGAACTCCGTGGAAGCCGCTCGTTCCTGGTCAGGGAGTTACCAGCACGAGGTGGATTCAGTTCTGTCTTTGCCCAGCTGTGTGACCTTGGACCAGCCGCTCACCTTCTCGGAGGGGTCTGTACCCAGCCGTGCTTGGGGGCAGCTCACCTCGGGGCGACGCTCCACGCCGGGAGCCCAGGCTGCAGGCTCCTCTAGCCTGCCTCTTGGTTCTTGAGGGTTATAAGGCGGAAACAAGTGAAAGAAATTTGAGGAAAAAAATAATACAGGGCACCTCTACTAATTTTCTCGTTCCTGTGACAAAATTGCTGGCAGAGGCACCTCCAAGGAAGAAGGGTTTCTTCTGGCACCTGGATCAAGGGGATGTGTGAGGGGGAGGGCGTCGTGAAGCAGCTGGTCACATGTCACCTGTGACTAGGCGCAGAGAGAGTTGAATGCTGATGCTCAGCTCATTTTCTCCTTTTTCTGCCATCATGGAATGGTGCCAGCTACATTTAGAAGAGGTCTTCCTGCCTCAATTAGCCTAATATAGAAAATCCCTTAGAGAGATGTGTAGGGATTCCCTCCCCCTCCCCCACGGTGATCCTAAATCTTGTCAAGTTGACAACCAAGATCAGCTATAGTAGTGTTCTCTTAGAGATTTAACAGTCATCAAAGAGAGTCAGAGGCTCCCTGAACACAGAGGCATCCTGAGGAGAATGTGGATGGTGTTGTGATGCCCTTTCCATCTCTATTTATTTATGAGAGAGAGAGAGAGAGAGAGAGAGAGAGAGAGAGAGAGAGAGAGAGAGAGAGAGAGAGAGAAATGCAGGTGTACCAGGGCCTTCAGCCACTGCAAACAAACTCCAGCTGGATGTGTCACCTTGTGTATTTGGCTTACATGGGTACTGGGGAATCAAACCTGGATCCTTAAACTTCACAGGCAAGTGCCTTACCTGCTAAGCCATCTCTCCAGCCCCTGTTTCCATTTCTAAATGGCACTGAGAAACCACAGCCCTAGGTGTACGTGGGTAAAGCTCTCGCGTGTGTGACCTTGTTATGACGTATTAACACTCTGTCATTGTCACTGAATGGCCTTCGTTAGTTAACTTTGCAGGAGAAACTGATTGCTCAGGCTGGTTTTGGAGGTTCCAGTCCATGGTAGATGGACCCATGGGTGACCTCTTAGGCTTGTCTCCTCTCCCGAAGGCCCCGTGACATCTTCATAGTGCCACCTTGGGAACAAAGTCTTTATCATGTGGGCCTTTCACAAAGGGAATATGGAGCATGAAAGTTCAGCGTGAGGTGAGTGGCCTTGTCTTTGGGAACAATCGGCTTCCTGCCTTCACCCCTTGTGTTGGCACCAGTTTCCACGTTTCGCTCATCATCCTGGCTCCAGTGTGACTGGTACTCCAGTAGTGAGCAAGAGGGAAAGGAGGGTCAAAAGCACTATATTAATTTCTTTTTACTTATTTTCAAGCAGAGAGAGAGAAAATGGGCGCACCAGGGCCTCTAGCCACTGCAAATGAACTCCAGATGCATGTGTCACTTTGTACATCTGGCTTTACGTGGGCACTGGGGAATTAAACCTGGATCACTAGGCTTTACAGGAAAGTACCTTAGCTGCTGAGCCATCTCTCCAACCTGACTAAAGCATGTTTTGAGTGACCTTGGCCTTCTTCCCCACTGCACAGACTTTTTTCACAGCCACCTTACAGGGTCAGCGCTTTGTTCCAGGTTTTACATCCTAAAGCTTAAAAGGTGCACAGCAGGTCAGCTGGAGTCATTAATCAAAATTCCAGGTCCGCCTGGATGACAGCAAGACACTACCTCACAAAAACAAAGGAATAGAGCCAGGAACAGAGAACACATCTGTGCCAGGCCAGTGCGTCCTTTCTTTGCATCCTTCCAATATATTTTTTTGAGAGAGAGAGAGAAAGACACACACACACACACACACACACACACACACACACATACATACACACACACACAGAGAGAGAGAGAGAGAGAGAGAGAGAGAGGGAGGGAGGGAGGGAGGGAGGGAGAGAATGGGCATGGCAGGGCCTCTAGCCACTGCAAACAAACTCCAGACGCATGCGCCACCTTGTGCATCTGGTTTATGTGGGTCCTGGGGAATCAAACCTAGGTCCTTGAGCTTTGCAGGCAATCACCTTAACCACTAAGCAATCTCCCCAGCTCCTGCCAACATTTTTGGACATACATCATACGCAAGGCACCACTAGGCTAGCGGGAAGAGGCGGTGGAGTTGTGAGGGAATCGAGAAAGATAAACAAGTGTGCATCACTATCCTTGCTCTTGACCTTTAGCAGCTAAAAGTGACAGGAGAGGAAGACCTCAGACACGTCCAACGATTCCATCAGCACCATAGTAGTCACGGTGAACGCTTAACAAGCAGCATGTTGTAAAGACCCTGCATGCAGTTTCCCAGTTGTCACCGCGAGTCTGTGTCTATGTTTTAAAGACTGGGGACATGAGAAACTTCGGAGTTTGACCAAATTCTACAGCATTTAGGTTTCTGAAAGGGAAGCCAGGATTCCAATTCGCCACACTTGGCTCTGAGGCTCTATTACTGAGGTCTTCACATACCCAACAAGGCAACTTCAGCTCCGCGTCAGGCTCGCTGGGAGGAGACATGAATTTCAGTCCTGGTGTCCACTGGAGGCAATGAAACTTGCCTTTCTTCCTGCCTCAGTTGGCATTCTGTGGTACAACTATGTGCGGCCTCTCCTTGGGTCCAGCTTCTGGGATGAACCGTCTCTTTCTAGGCTGGAGAGATGGCTTAGTGGTTAAGGCGCTTGCCTGCAGAGCCTAAGGAACCAAGTTCAATTCTCCAGGTCCCATGTAAACCAGATACACCAGGTGGAGCATGCAGCTGGAGTTCATGTGCAGTGGCTAGAGGCTCTGGTGTGCCCATTCTCTCTTTTTCTTTAATAAATAAATAAAAATAAAAATATAAGCGGGACATGGTGGCACACACCTTTAAAAATATCTCTTTCCTCTCTAAAAACTATCTCCTAATTTTTTTTTAATTTTATTTGCAAGCAGAGAGAGAGAGAGACATACAGACAGACAGACAGTGAGAGAATGGGCATGCCAGGGCCTCCAGCCACTGCAAATGAACTCCAGACACATGCGCCACCTTGTGCAGCTGGCTTATGTGGGTTCTGGGGAATCGAACCTAGCTCCTTTGGTTTCACAAGCAGATGCCTTAACTGCTAAGCCATCTCTCCAGCCCTCTCTTTCTAATTTTATAATGCCATTGTAACCCAGTTTCTTATGCTTATATACTTCCAAGAAGTAGATTGAGTCCTTGGGGGAAAGGCCTCAGTCCAGAGGGGAAAGCAAGACCTAAATGGAGCTAAATTTTGCAGCAGTTAGGGGCTCAGCTTGATATTTTGCCCACGTGTCGCAGGGATGGGCATGACATCTGCAAACCTTTCAGAATCCTGTCTCTCAAGTGTTCCTTTGTGAGCAAGGGGCATGCCTGCCCTATCTGATGGCTCTGCATAGGATAGTATTATCGTTGGCTGGAGATCAGAGTGAGCATGCGGGATGGGCCCGGAATGTTTAATAGGACATTGCTATAATTTTTCCTGTCATACCACCCACTCACAATAGCCCCATCAAATGAAACACTAAATGCCTTTCTTATCAACATTTGATGGGAGAATGCTGTTCTGGCATATTCTGCTAAGCAAAAGGGAAATCGAACCGTGTTCTTTGCAGCCTAGAGCTCTTTCCACAAGGTCAGATTTGTTGTCCTTCCCCCCCCCCCCCACCAAGTTTACAGACATTTTAGAAGGAAGTACATCCTGTTTGCTATTTAGAGGAGTAGAGGAGAAAAAAGAATTATTTCACAAGTTCTTGAGACTTGATCAAGCCGCTTTACGACTTAAATACTCTCAGATATTACTCCCTACTTTTGTGAGCAACTTGTTCTTTTCCCTGCGGACTTTGTTTGTTGGCTGGCCCTTCGATCCACTACTAGAACTCCTGGGCATGGTCGGAGTTCTCTGTACGGTGGGAATGGTCATAAATGTACGGACTCTGGCATAGAAGGCTCTATTTTGTGATCCAAGGTGAACTCCTTGTGTTATGGTCCCATTAAAGATCTATTTAAGTGAAAGTGTCAGGACTCAAACCTTCCTTCCCCAGTGCTGTTAAGTCTCGATGGATGGTGCAACGTTGATGCAGAACACTGATTGTGGTGTCCACATGCCCAATTCCTGCAGCATGGGAGGACTGAATGGGAGCTCTCCTCATCACCCAGGAGTTCTGTGGCCCCTCTAATGCTAGGAAGGAACCCAACGGCCGAGAGGAAGCTACGCCCAATGTTGAGGAGGTCAACATCTAGAGGATAACATTCACCTGCTAAAAGTTTTAAAGGCAATGGAAAATAGTCCTCCTTCTAGATATTTGACTGGTTTGGGCCATTTAATGATTTCTTTTTTTCCCCAGGTATGGTCTCAAACTCACCTACTTCTACCCCCAGAGTACTGAGATTAAAGGCATGCACCACCACACCTGGCTCCATGTAGTAATTTTTAATAGGTCCTGTATTTCAAGGCAGATCAACTAGAATTCTGGGAGAGTAGGTTCTAGTTAATTTAATTTCCTATGTCATTTAGGTCAAACCATGCATCTTTCTTCCAATCAAGTTGAGTCAGATTTCTCTGACTGATACTCATTGCTGAATCATCTCTCTTTGGCCAGAAGGAAGAAAATATAGCCATCCTCACATATCCTGCTGACAAAGATGAATGAAAGAAAAAGAATTCTTACGTATACTCTAAGTTGAAACTACTAATTTAAGGTGGTGGTGAGGATTCAGTGGATTCAGAGTTACAGAGGCATTACAAGCTTTCAGTAAATGTTAGTAGGTTTTAGACGCTAAAATATGCACTTTGAACCTTGTTTTTGTTTTTTTAAAGCATCACTTATATAACTGTGTAGTTCATTTTAAGGCTGAACTTGAAGCAAATACTGACATACCTTTGGAGAACTAAAATACGAATAGAAAAATGAGGATCCATTTCCCAACTCTGACTAGGTTCCAGATCTCTTATTTTAGGAGGATTTAAAGTGAAGTTTGAAGAAGTGGGAGGGAAGACCACATCCTTCTCTGTTGGCCATTCTTTCTGATGAATAAGTATGAAAATGGCTTTGAAATGAGTTCCTCCCTCTGCTTAGGAATTACTTACTTAGTTTTAGTGATTTTTTTTTTTTTTTTTTTTTTCCTGAGGTAGAGTCTCACTCTAGTCCAGGCTGACCTGGAATTCACTTTGTAGTCTCAGGGTGGCCTCAAACTCACACTTCTCCTACCTCTGCCTCCTGAGTCCGGAGTCCTGGGGTTAAAGCCGTGTGCCACCACACCCTGCTAGTTTTAGGGTTTTTTTGTTTTCCTCATCCAGCCTTTGCACCTGAAGGCACTTGTCAGGTGAAAAATAGAGGGCTGTTTCCTGTCCCTAACTGGAACCCACGGAAGGTTGTCAGATGAGAGCAACAACTTTGTAGGATTTATGCCTGGGATCTGTCAGAGCAAAATGATCCCAGCAAGCCCTCTGTCATCAATCAAAGGGAGACCGGGGGCAAGGACAAGCATTTTTCACATTTCTTTGCTGTGCCATATTTAGTTTTGTGCCTGGGGGAGGATGAGCTCCTTTGAAGAGCTCATGTAGATACCTTTTCCCCTCCAAAGGATGGCAGCTCCGAGAACTACTTAATCTTCCCCAAAGGGCTCCTCTCATTGGCTTGTTGAGGAAACACAGCCACAAGGGTGCATGGGGGAGAGGACAGGGCCATGCTGACCATCCAGGGAGAGAAGACTCCCTTTCTGCAGAGCACACCCATGGGAGTGTGGGTGCTCCAATGTCTCTACCCAGGCTCTGCATCGTCGACTTTTGAGGTTTTCGTCCTTGGTCCCTTTGAGTATCGCACAAACATTTGACGCCAGTGACACTTCCTCTGTTCCAAACAGCCATTTCCCACATTCGTCAAGGCAGAAGTGGAAGGGATCTGGCACACCCACTCGTCCCTGTCCATCAGAGGTCCCTGTTGTCACCCTAATAACATTTAAGGAGCAAGCTGACCATCTCTCTTCAGGAGGTGGAGGCGAGGGTAACCAAGTGAAGAGACGAGCAGCAACGTGTTAGGAAAGTTTACACATCTTGCCATAAGGGGTGTAAACAGAGTTCAGCCAGTGGCAGATGCTGAGAATAACTGCCACATTGATGGGGACCCGATTCCCCCAGCGCTCCTGTAAACAGAGCTAGCGCTGGAGTCGGGTCTGTTTCGTTTTAAAGTCCGAGGAACACATTGCCTTCAAAGTGAATTCTTAAGGTGTCACTCCCCATAAGTTATGGCAGAAGATTACAAAGCTACTGATATAACATATTAGTTTGATGGACAGAATTATACCCCCAATGCTTCCTGCTCTCCCCAATGACGCACACTCAGTGGTGTGCCTTGGCAGCCGCGTTGATTTACCACCAGTCCGGGAGGCCAACCGGGAGAGAGAATGTTCACATGGATGCAAAGGCCTAAGACTGGCCCGGAGCCTAGTTTATAAAGCTGCCCTGTAATTCACCACAAATGTGTCACCATTAAAAGAGGAAAAAAGGATTGCAGATAATAAATACTCTCTAATTTATTAGCTAACAACAAAGAGATCAGAGCCAGTTGTGATGTGATTGTTTGACATAATATTGTCAAGGAAAAAAAAGCTAAGTTGACCAGAGAGGTAAATTACACATTCAAACAGATGCATCGACTCTTGGCTTGTCAGAAGCCCAGCTAAACAAAACACCAAACAGAAGAGAGAACTGGCAGAGTGTAGCATCATTTATCTCTGAAAGAGACATATTCAAGAGCCAGTGAAATAAGACATAGTTCTTTTGGACTTGGTTGGAAGCCAGGTTTTAACTGTTATAAATTAAATGTTTTGTGAATCGAATTTGGCAATGCTCATTGCTTTTTTTTTTTTTTTTGGTTGTTGTTGTTATGGTAGGGAGATGGGAAGATTGCCGTGCCTGTCTGAAAGTCGTGGTACGGTCAGCGGAGCCCTGGGCTTGCACGGCTAGGTGTTGGATGATCTGTAACATTCTGGTAATTAGAGCATGAAGCATTAGGAAAGTTCTGGTGTGTGGTTCTTTATAAAGTTGGTGGCTTTAGCAAAGGCTTTAATTGCCCTCTTTTGTTGTGACTTCCTCTTCTGTAGTTTGTTCAACGAGACACCCCTCAGGACGCCAGGCTGGGGGGACAGATTTGTTGTAGTGTTGCGGAACCTTAGGGTTGGAAGAAGTATTCCTTCCCCCATCCCACCCAGGCAATGGGGACAGGCTTGCATCAGCTGGATGTAGTCCAAGGCCTCTGAGCAGAGCATCTGAGGCAAGTGATAGAAAATGAGTTCAGAGTCAAGGACTGCCTGCTGGGCTTGGGCTCCTCCTAAGTTGCTGCCCTGAATGGCTCTTCCAGCCCTGACTGCAGTATTTTGGATGGAAGTGGAAACCTTTGCTGCTTTTTTGTTTTGTTTTATTTTATTTGTCCTTGGTTTTTGCTTGTTGATTGAACATACAGGTTTTTTGTTACTGTTTTAGCTTATCTAACAGTTTTAAGGCGAGGGTGGGATGGCATCTTGCGGAATGGTTCAGGAGCTAGCCCTCTCATTCTTCCCAGTATCGTAGAGATTTTCATCAGATATCTTGTTGAAAACAGCATTACGTTTTCAGCATCATGTGCCTACAAATCCCTGATTGTTGAGGCAAGGAGAGGTTGGCCCAGCTCTAAGTGGAAGGGCCTCTGGCTCGCAGAAGTTGACTGCTGTTGTTGGGCTGGAGAGATGGCTTAGCGGTTAAGTGCTTGCCTGTGAAACCTAAGGACCCCAGTTCGAGGCTTGATTCCCCAGGACCCACGTTAGCCAGATGCACAAGGGGGCGCATGCGTCTGGAGTTCGTTTGCAGTGGCTGGAATCCCTGGCGCGCCCATTCTCTCTCTCTCTCTCTCTCTCTCTCTCTCTCTCTCTCTCTCTCTCTCTCTGTCTTTCTGTGTTTGTTGCTCTCAAATAAAGAAATAAATAAATGAATAAAAAATATTTTTTAAAAAAAGAAGTTGACCACTGTTGGTTGCTTTCTAGTCATGTCATTTATTTATTCATTCTTTTCTTTATCCATTTCAATGCTGGAATTTAATGCAACGGAACCCAGGGTCTGGCATGTGTTACTCCCTTTTCATTTTGCTCGGAGGTCCACGCTTTACAATTTTGGTGGGATTCTGTGTCTTACAGTGTTCAGAACCTTCCATTCCTTTTTGTAAAAGATCAAGGCTGAGATGCTGTGCATCCCAGTGCTAACTGCACAAACATGAGGACCTGAGTTCTGATCTCCAGCACCTAGGGAAACGCTCTACGTAGGTACCTATCATTACGGTGCTGGGGTCACTGAGAGGGGGATTCCTGCAACTTGCTGTCCAGGAAGTCCAACCAAATCAGGGAGCTCCAGGTTCAGTGAGAGACCCTGTCTCAAAGACTAAGGTGTAGCTGGGCATGGTGGCACATGCTTTTAATCCCAGCCCTCAGGAGGCAGAGGTAGGAGGATTGCCGTGAGTTCAAGGCCACCCTGAGACTACACAGTGAATTGTACTTTGGCCGCCCCATGCACTCACAAACGCATTCACATGTGTGTAGGCATCTCCACACACATGTATATCCATACACTGAAACACGTGTATATATATGTATATATATATATGGCATGTATACATGGTAAAAAGGGAAAAAATCAGATATTTGCCTAAACCCACTTTTTTCCTGTGATTCCCCCCGCCCCAGGGTCAACTATCTCTATGACCAGATTTATAGGAATTTTTTGTTGCTATCATAAAATAAAATGCTGTTTATAAGGATCTAGCGTCCAAGCTTCTCGAATGTCTCTGAAGCTTCCTAGAGTTTTGTTCTTCTATTTATCTTTTTACCCATCACGCCATCTTGAAGATACAATCTCAGGATGGAGAAAATAACCTCAGAAGAAGAGCTTAGTAATTGCACCTTCCCTCTGTCATTCAAGTTTTTGTTTTGTATTATTTTTTTCCTCACACATTTTAGTCTTTGGGCTAAATCTCTCCCTGGCCATTTTTTCATAACTAAGTTCTTGAAATCAGAGTTGATTGGAATGTTCCCTGTATGGTTTTCTGATTTGATACCTTTCACTGATTTCCTGTTCTCAAGTTTCTGCCACCTTTTTATTATCAATTTTATATTCAGAATGTCAATTTACAAAAAAAAATATTGACCACTTCCATAAATATAAATGATATACCATGGTCATAATCTTTGCTTACCACCCTTCCTTTCTTCCCTCCCTAATTCCCCTTCCACTGAATTCAGGATTTAGAATGTTACCTTTTTTGCCACCTTTTCTTCTTTTTCTCCTTCTCCTCCTTCTCCTCCTCCTCCTCCTTCTCTCCCTCTCTTTCTTTCTCTCTCTCTCTCTCTCTCTCTCTCTCTCTCTCTCTCTCTCTGTGTGTGTGTGTGTGTGTGTGTGTGTGTGTGTGTATTTTCAGGCGCAGGCGTGCCATGGTGTGCTTTGTGGAGGTCAGAAGTCAACTGCACATGTCATTCCTTGCCGCCCACCTTGTTGGAAATAGGACGGGTCCCTGTTGTTCCCATTGCGTTCACCCGGCTGGCTGTCCTGTGAGCTTCCGGGACATATTCCTGTGTCCCATCTTCCTTCTCATCATAGGCCTGGAATCTGGCTTTCATGTGGGTTCTGGGAATCTGAACTCGGGGTATGCATGCTTGTGTGGTGAGCAATGAGCCCCCCGCCCCAGCTCCATTGTTTCCTCTTGAATTACCTGTCCCATGGGAGTAGACAGTAGGGGAGATACTTGTCTTACCTTAAACCAAAGGTGTTTGCATGTCCAGGTCCCCAAGTTTCTCTGAACTCAGTTCTAAGTAGACAGTGTCACTTTTTTAGACATGTCATCCATACCACCATTATATGTTTGTTTTAGATTTTGTGTTTGATCATGCTGGCATTTATTATGCTGTGTGACATATATTCTATCATGCAACAAGTTTTATATGTGCATAGCATGGCTATTTGCTTAATTTCCTGGTTTCCGAAGAGGGCTCTCTTTCCAAAAACACGCACTCCCTCTTCCTCCTCGCAAGGTGTTCTCTACCAATGTCAAATTCTGGGCTTGGTTACTGACCACCATGAATTTATTTTAAGTTCATTTTATTTTAGGAAGTTATGATTTGTTTTATAGGAACAATGTGCTTTTATCATGTCAACTCCCCATTTCAAAAGCCTACGAGGCCTCCTCCTGCATGTGGCACGCGGCCCTGGCCTCTTGGGCAGGCTGGCTAAGGCTCTCATGATCATGACCTCAATGTACTTTTGGAATGAACCTGCGAGACCTTGGCTTTTTCACTTTGGCCTGTCAAGCCGACCGGCCCGTGCAAAGCCACTCGGCAGGGCTGTCCCTTTCTTACTGTCTCCTCTGTGGACCGTCCCCTCAGCACTGTCCACTGTTACCGCAGCTGGGAAGGTCACCTCCAAGGTCATTAAGATGGCGCGCCTTTCATTGCCTTTTTTTTTTTTTTTTTTTTTCCTCTACGAAGAACAAAATAGTTTATTGGGTAAAATGAACCTTTGAAGTCTCAGGAAGATCGTAAAGTTCTGCTGCCAACCCCAAATCACATTTGGGCTCACGGGTCATACAACCAAAGACGGCAACACACAGCTGGTCTTTAAACCAGCAACTGTGTATAACTACACAGCCCGCCACCGTGTGCAGTGACACATCTTTGACAATGTCACCGACGACTCCAGAAGCATCCACTCACAGAGCCGACTTCCTACGGAGGCTGAGGAGCCTGCACTAACCCATGCTAGCACCAGACCTGAAAGACGCTGGCGTTCTCACCCGTGGCTGCGGATCACTCTTCTGCTCCGGTTGACAGCCATTGCCGGGCTGGGCAAAAAGCAGGCGTCATTTCACAGGAGGCCAAGCTAGGAAAGCGCATCTTCCCCAGCCGAGGAGATGGAGTAGGCGCCGGGCCGCGTGGCCCAGTGCATGGGAATGGATGATGCGTTCAGGAGCTTTAAAGGAGCATCAAGCAAAATAGATTTAAATCATTCTGAAAGAAATAAATCCCACGAATGGATACATTGTGCAGAATGAAATGAAGCTAGCAAAAGAATTGATCAGGAAGTATACCAAATGGAATAAAATGTAGCAGAAAGGCTCATCCTGGAGAGAATAAAGCGTGCTTCAGTTTGAAGGGGATTGAATTTACTAAGATACAACTGACCAGCTATAAAGCAAATGAATAAAATATGTAGCCAAGTCGGTTGAGCAGTCAATGGGACTAGGTTAATATAGATCTACGGGACCACGTGATCCATTCTATCCTTACATTATTGTGACTCACTGTTCATTCGTTAGATCTCCCAAGAAAACCTGGGGTTTTACCTTGGTATCTAATGCAGTGAACTCATCTTAAAGGGCACATATGATGAACAAGAAATTAATTGGAAATAAGAAATTGTTTGTTGGGCTGTCTTGGACCAGAAAGCCACAGTGATTTTCTGAAATTGCAAAAGGATTCTGGTCATACTGCCACCGAGTATCATAGTGCGGGCAACATAACTGTCATTTCTTTTTTTTTTTTTTAATTTTTTTTGTTTATTTTTCTTTATTTATTTGACAGTGGCAGACAGAGAGAGAAAGAAGCAGAGAGTGAGAGAGAGAGAATGGGCATGGCAGGCTTTCCAGCCACTGCAAACAAACTCCAGACACGTGCGCCCCCTTGTGTATCTGGCTAATGTGGGTCCTGGGGAACCAAGCCTCGAACCGGGGTCCTTAGGCTTCACAGGCAAGCGCTTAACCACTAAGCCATCTCTCCAGCCCATAACTGTCATTTCTTCCCATGAGACATGACTTCTCTGCTGTTTTTGTCTTGAAGGGCTTAGCATCACCAGCTTTCTTCATGTGTCTGCCTACACGAATTTGGAACTTTTAGATCAATGTGGAAATCCTGTTTCTGGGATCTTTCTCCTGTGTGAAAAACACTCATTTAATACTTGTGATTCATTTCAATCGGGATCTTATAGAGAACTAATTTTTACAGGGTTCTCAGCATTCATGAAGCACATCTCCAGTGGTACTGATGTTATTTGCAGTGATGTATTAGGGGTGGGCAGGAGGGGTCATGGTCTACTCCAATGTCAGGCTAGTAAGGGGGTGCATTCTTCACACACAGTTTAAAACAATAAGCCAGCCAAAATTCATTGTATACTGCATGCACTGATATTTCAAACAGTGAAAGTGACAAAATACTATACTCTGAGGGAAAATATTTTATCATTTAAAATTTTTAATAAGTGCTAGGATTTCTGTTGTATTCCGTAAGGTTAATTGTGTGTTTGACTGCTATTAATGTTTGTTATGCTCTTGCATACTTTAAAAAATAATCTTTTACCACATAATGCATTCTGTGTATAAGTTACTTTGGAGGACTCTCAGTACCTGTGAACTCACTTTACCCCTATTTGAGAGAAAGTTCAAAATGGTTTGGAATTACAGAAGCTCCTCAATTTACAATGGGGCTATATCCTGCTAACCCCATCCTCAGAAGAAAATACTGTAAGTTGAAAAATGCATCTGTTGACTTAAACTACTACATCTGATAGCTGAGCCCAGCCCACCTTATGCCTGCTCAGGATCCTTTACATCATCCCACAGTTGAGCAGAATCATCTACCACACAGAACGCTGAGGGGTCCTCCAGCCTCAGGCTCCCAGCCAGCTCCAGTCACACCTCGTTTCTCATCATGGACTTCATTGTTTGGGTGTGAGCCTCTGAAGGGAAACGCATTGACTCGTTATTCAGGTTTAAGTCGGGGCCTGCTACTGGGTGATGTTTTAAGTCCTCTTGCTGGCTCTCAGGTTCATGATCACAAGTGGAGGGTGAGGGTAACTGACCCCGGGGAACTCTGCCTGCCTGCGCGCTCTTCCCTGCTTCCCTTCTTTGATTGGCGCGTTGCCTTTCATCACGTTTCCTCTGAATGACTTACTCACCCCTCGGCTACGGAATGCCCATTGAGTATATCTTGGTGGATTCTTTTCAAAGATTCTCAACTCTTGGCTTTTAATTTTGTTGGCCTCCAGGTCCCTCTCCAGGGAGAATCTTTTCTTCTTCTTCTTTTTTTATTATTAGATATGGACATATTTTGTATGTGAACATCACATGTTGGCACCATCCTTTCCCTCCTCCCTGCCCCTTGTCTGAAGAGGCCTTCCTCACTGGGGATGCAGGTCAGTCCCATGGGGATTGTGGGCCATGCAAATGAACTTCAGGCACATGCACCACTTTGTACATCTGGCTTTAATGGGTACTGGGGAATCGAACCTGTGTCCTCTTGCTTTGCTGGCAAGTGCCTTAACTACTAAGCCATTTCTCCAGCCCTGGTAACCTGATACAAGTTTCTTCACTGAATATATAATTGTCCCTTATGATTCATGTAAGATTTGTCCAGACCATCCCCCGTACCTTCCCTTCTTCTCACTTGATCTTTCTCTGTGCTTGCAAATAAATTTGAATAAATTTGTAAACCAGCAAGGTATTTGCATATTACTGTGCACAACTCCTATATATCTTGAATAATGCCTGGATTACTTATAATTCCTACTCCAGTGTTGATACCATGTAAACAGTTGCTATTGTTTAGATAATGATGACATAAAGAAATCAGCATGAGTACAGTCTCCCACAACTTTTCAACAAATCTGCAGGTGATTGAAACTGTGAGTACGAAACCCATGATTATAAAGGACTGATGACATAAATGTGTCCTAACACATTTTTTTCCCTTATGATGAAATACTATCATTTTTGTAGGGTTTATGAAGATGGTCGCATTCACATTTGGGGGCAAATCTTCTTTATAGCTCCTTTTAAACTCTTTCTCAGAATTCAAAGGAAAAAAAATGCCATTCTTTTTTAAAAAATATTTCATGTATTTGAGAGAGAGAGAGAGAGAGAGAGAGAGAAATAGGTAGTTAGAGAAGGAATGGGTGTGTCAAGGCCTCTAGTCACTGCAAACAAAATCCAAATATATGTGCTATCTTGTACATCTGGAATCAAACCTGGGTCCTTTGGCTTTGCAAGCAAGCACTTTAACTGCTAAGCCATCTCTCCAGCCCAAATGCTGTTCTTTCTAAGGTTCCACCCCAATCCTCATAGGTTAGGTGCTGGCTTTGGAATGGACCTCTGACATCATCTTTTCCTCTCTACAGAGGTCACTCTAAGGCAAGCTTGTTTCTAATGAGATATTTCAATTTGTCTTATTATGTTGTGTGACCATGAGGGAATTTCTAAGAGATACTGCTTTTTTTTTACTTAGGCTCAATTTATCTCATTCTATGGAATACAATGAGAAATCACAACAAAGCAAAACTCTCCTCTTGAGCAATGGAATTGATGTAATAATATTTGAGTTCAGCTGAGGCATTGTTCCCTCAAGTTGACACAGTGATCACTTTATCACTTTGCCTGGTAGATATCCACAAAATATTTTTTCCGTGGCACACTGCTCACGTTCCCACCTGACTAATCTCACATATTTAAAACTTTGTTCTCACTGGGGCCCTCTTACAAAGCCTCATGGCCCGGGATGGATTTCCCAGGACCCACATAAAGCCAAATGCACAGAGTGGTGCATGCATCTGGAATTCACTTGTAGCTGCCGAAGGCCCTGGAGTACCCGTACCTTCCCTCCCTCCCATTCTCTCTTTCCTTTGGAGTGCTAGGATTATAGAAGTGAGCCACCACTCCCAGTTTGAATATTTTATCCTTTTTCATTATTTTGTTTTGAGTAAG
This sequence comes from Jaculus jaculus, assembly GCF_020740685.1. Taxonomy (NCBI): domain Eukaryota; kingdom Metazoa; phylum Chordata; class Mammalia; order Rodentia; family Dipodidae; genus Jaculus; species Jaculus jaculus. The sequence continues at coordinate 17,164,578 of NC_059119.1, forward strand.
AGACAGAGAGAGGCAGAGAGAGAGAGAGAGAGAGAATGGGTGCACCAAGGCCTTTCAGTCACTGTGAAAGAAATTGTGAAGAAGAGTCAAGGATCAGGGCTCCTTACTTCTGTCCCCTCTTTGAGCAGTGACAAATGCATTTACCATTGACTCCAAAAGGCAGCACATTAAAACGTGCTTTCCATTTGCAGGTGGGTCAGATGGCCACTTTAGTCAGAAGAGTAGCATCTTTGAGCATTTGAGACCGCTTGCTTGGTCTCATGATGTCTGCCCACATGGAACCACAGTAATTGGGTTATGTGTTCCAGAATTCTAGAAGCCTTGCCTCACTGAAAAGAGGCAACCACCCATTTCTTCTACCTGGCCTGTTTTTACTCCGGGAGAGAGGAGTTCTGAATGCTGTGGGGAAAGGAAAATGACGCAACACTTAAGACGTATCTTCACGTACCTCAGAGAGGGAAACATTTAATGGGACCCTGGTAATATGGGATATGGAAAGAGATAGGAATCGCCATCCTCACGCTTCACCTTTGAGGCTCCTCCTTGCCAATTTCTGTGTGAGGCTCAGTAAATTAAATAAGCTTCCCTTAGCCTGCAACTGCCTGTGACAGCACAGCGTGTCATCGTGGTATCATAGACAGGCATTCGGTTTCCAAGACGGGCGCCTGACACCTTTCCAAAGTGAAGGCACCTGTGGCAATTTTAAACATTCCAACCATATTAATGCTGGTGACAGTTATCTTTATAGTCGTTTGGAATGGCTTCCCTCTTTTCAAGTCTCAAAATTTATATTTGCTCTTCCTGACCTCTGGGGGCCTGGAGCAGAGGTAGAGAGAGAGAGAGAGAGAGAGAGAGAGTGTGTGCGTGTGTGTGTGTGCGTGTGCGCGCGCACGTGTGTGTGTGGGAGGTGGAGGCAGAAGTTGAGAAATTGTTGTTCTGGCCCTATTGATGTCTTTCCACATTTCTGAACTGTCCCTGCAGTTTACTCACGTCTCTAGGGAGAAGCCTCACATTTCTAACAGCAAGGTTGAGCGCTTTAGGGTTGTGCCTCTGAGGGCAATGTTTCTGTCATTGCTCCTCCACCCGGGCTCAGCGCTGAGTGTCATCTGTCAGGCTTCAGCAGTGAGGCGCTGCACAGTCAGCACCGGGCCTGCGGTTCGTGTCAAGCCCCGCTGACTGCTGGGTAATAAAGCTGCCGCTGCTCACAGGCTCAGAGCCCAGGGAGTCAGTGCCTTTTGTCCTGGAAGCACTGGGGACACATGACCCCCTCCATTGTGGGCCCCTTCCTGGGGAGTGCTACCTACTTTCTGCGCAGACAGGAAGCTTTGGGTATCTATAGCAAGTAGGGGTAAGGGTTGGTATGAAACCCGTTGGGTTTTTGTACACATGTGTGTATTTGTTCATGTGTGTGTGTGTGTGTGTACACATATGCATATATATGTATATGAGGAAACCAAGAGATGATCTTAGGTGTTCCTCAGGCACTGTTCACCCTGTTTATATATATATATATATATATATATATATATATATATATATATATATATGTATATGTATATGTATATGTATATATATATATGTTTTTTTTTAAGGGATAGAGATGTATGGGAGTAGAGTTTGTTTTTGCTTATGTTAGAGAGAGAGAATGAGAATTGTTACACCAGGGCATCAGCCACTACAGTGGAACTCCAGATGCACGCACCACCTAGTGGGTATATGAGACCTTGCACTTGCCTCACCTTTGTGCATCTGGCTTGTGTGGGATCTGCAGAGTCAAACATGGGTTTTTAGGCTTCACAGGCAAACACCTTAACCACTAAACCATCTCTTCTACCCTCACCTTATTATTATTTTTGTTTTGGTTTTTTGAGGGAGGGTCTCACTCTAGCCCGGGCTGACCTGGAATTCACTATGGAGTCTCAGGGTGGCCTCGAACTCGGCAATCCTCCTACCCCTGCCTCCCGAGTGCTGGGATTAAAGGCGTACGCCACCACACCCGGCTTCCCTCTCCTTATTTTTTAAAACAGGTTCCCTCATTGTTCTGGAATTTGACAAGTAGGCTACGTTGGGAGGCCAGCATGCCCTGGGGATCTGCTTGTCCCTACCTCCCCAGCACTGGCATTGCAGGCATATACCACATACCACCCTGCACATGTGCAGTATGTTTTTTATTATTGTTTTTGCTTTATTTTGTTTACGTGTTTTTATTTACTTATTTGAGGAAGAAATAGGCAGAGAGGGAGAGAGAATGGGCCCACAAGAGCCTACAGCTGCAGCAAACAAACTGCGTGCACCCCCTTGTGCATCTGGCTTACATGGATCCTGGGGTATCGAGCCTGGGTCCTTTGACTTTACAGGCAAGCACCCTCACCACTAAGCGATCTCTCTGGCCTTGTTTTGTCTTTAACATGGCTACTCGGAATTAAGTTTGTGCTTGCAAGGCAGGTACTTTACCAACCGAGCCATCTCCCCAGCCTGCTTTGCTGGGCTGACTCTCCAGGGGACAGTGCAGTGGTGACCATGGATGAGGAGTTGTATCTTTAGCCCTTGCCCTTCATGACTGCTGTTTTGATGCTGTTATTAGTTTATCTACAAGGGAGAAGTGCTCTTAGTTGATCCAGCGAGGCCTGATTTATGGTCCAAATGACTGATGTATATTGCTTTGGAGTGATGGATGGGTAGTCAGGGAGTTACCAGAGTGATCACATCTGCTTTCTGGGGGTGTTCTTTCCTCGTATGAGGGAAACTGGCAAGAGAAATTAATCATCGACAGATTCCTCACTGGGCACGGATGATATCATTAGTTGTTAGGATTACAGGTCAGACTACCTTGGTTTTGAATTTTTGTATAACCTTTAATCCTTAGGTGACCTCTGGCCAGTTACTTGCGTTGAGCCTGAATGAACTGATACCATATATATATATATATCAGATGAGAGTGGATGGGTGAGGATGTTTGACAGGATGACAACAGCAAAAAGATGTGTATCGAAGGGCAACCAGTATTGGTGCTAGCCGGGTAACCATCAAGTGTATGCTGCAACAGAGGTAATCAAATATCCATAATGAGAGTCGGGAAACTTACACGTACATCTCCGTGCAGTGTTCTTTTGTGGGGACAGGATTATCTGTTACTTGTTGAAGATGCTCTGAACCCACTAACAGTTTGTATTTTTGTGTGTTTGTTAATGTATTAGTGATTTCTTTGTGGCCATGACCAATTGACCAACAGAAACAACTTGAAGGAAGGGATTGATTTGGGTCATGGTTTCATAGTGTTTGGGTCCATGCCCGCTTAGCTCAAGCAGAATGTCCCAGTGGCCAAGAGTGTGGGGTCGGAGCTGTTCTTCACTTCTTGCATAAGAAGAGAGAATGGGGCTGGAGAGATGGCTTAGTGGTTAAGGCACTTGCCTGCAAAGCCAAAGAAGCCAGGCTTGATTCCCCAGGACCCATGCAAATCGAGGTGCACAAGGTGGTGCATCTGGAGTTTGTAGACAGCAGTTAGAGGCCCTGGTGTACCATTTCCTACCTGCCTCTCTCTTTCTCTTTCAAAGAAGTAAAAAACCATTTTTTTTTAAATTTTAAAAAAGAACGAGAGAAGGGACTATAAAGAATGGGGCAGGGGAAGATATAACCCCAAGGCCATCCATCCAGTCACTGACTTCCTCTCCCCCTCCCCCAGTAATGCCATTATATCATGCAGTCATCAAGGGATGACTCCATTGATTAGATTAGAGGCTCAGGAGTTAATCATCCCTGGATATTCCAACACAGACACCCCCAGGGATGTGCCTCCACGATCCCCTCATTTGAACTTAATCCAATCAAGCTGACATGCAAGCTTAGCCATCGTAGTAGGCAGGGCTTTAAGGGCCATGTATGTGACCGTTGTCACATGCTGTTTTGTGTTCTCCCTTTCCATAATGAATGTAGTTCTCACGTTGCCTGGTTAAGAGATAGACATTGTCTCCATTTTTCAGATGAGGAAACCAAGATGCGAGTATGAAGTACTAAAAGCAAGCTTCCACTTGTGTCCCTCCGTATGTATGTGTCCCTGTCTGTATCATGATGCCCTGCCTTTTCCATGGTCATTCCACTTTGGACTTTGAATTATGTCATCGCTAGTTTGTTACAGAAGTGGAAATTTGGATGTGTTTAAGAAAAGCGCATGGCAATTTGAAACCCGATTTCCACATTCTGGACACTGACTTGAAACAGTGGAGCTGTAACGGGATGGATCAGTTTGCTTTAAACCTAGAGATCGTGTCATCTCTGGGTGGTGACCTACGTTCAGCAAACTTGTCGCTTCCCCGGGAGCTCTTACAGGCAGCGACACAGGAGGGCTGCCCTGGAAGAGTCCCGAGGAAGCCAAACTTAACTCGCGTGAAGTGGTCAGGGAGTCTTCAGGAGCACGGGCCAGGCGGTGGGGAGCAGCGCTCCTACGTCAGCATGACTCCCCCTGACCCCTCATGTAGCTTCCTCTCTCTTGGCATAAATATTAATACCTTAAGACGATGCTATTCTCAGTTTTTAAAAAAATATTGTTTGCTAGATTTTTAAAAAATAATTTAGTTCATTTTTATTTATTTATTTGAGAGCGACTGACAGAAAGAGGCAGAGAAAGAGAGAGAGAGAGAATGGGCACATCAGGGCCTCCATCCACTGCAAACAAACTCCAGACACATGCACCCCCTGGTACATCTGGCTAACGTGGGTCCTGGGGAATTGAGCCTTGGACCAGGGTCCTTAGGCTTCACAAGCAAGCGCTTAACCACTAAGCCATCTCTCCAGCCCTATTCTCAGTTTTTAAATAGCTTTGTTAAGATACAATTTACATTACCATGAAATCCACCCATTTAAAGTACACAATTCAGTGAATTTTAGCATATTATATTATTATTTTTAAAATTGTAATACTGTATACAACATAAAGTTTACCATTAACCATGTTTAAGTGTACCATTCAAGCTGCGTTGATCACACTCATAATGTCATTCAACCATCACAACTATCTACTTCCAAATCTTTTATATCCCAACAGAAACCATTGCTATTAAATAATAATTCCTTAGTAATTCCTACTCCATCTGCTAGTGATCTCTATTAAACTTTCTGTCTCCATAAATTTGCCAATTCCAGATGCCTTGTAAGTAAAATCATTCAATGTGCGTACTTTTATGCTTGGCTGATTACAGGTAATATAATGTTTTTAAGATTTACTGATGTTGTTCTATATATCAATTTTTTTCTTTATGTGGTTGAATAACACACTTAAACATGTATGCATATATACATATTTTCCCCTTATATAGTGCTATACTATGTTATTATATGTGTATGTATACATACACACATATATAAACATACACACATAAATACATACATGGTGCTACTGGGTACTGAACCCAGGGCTTTATGCATGCTAGGCAGATAGTGTGCTATGGAACAATATCCTGAGCCTTTTAAAACACTATTGATTCTCAGGGTTTTTCCACGTTCCCCATCTCCTGCCTCAGGCTCCCATGTAGTTGGGATTTTAAGTATGCAGTACCACATTCAGCATGTAAATGTAATATTCCTAAGTAAAACATGTAAATTTCTTCTGCAGCAGTAGATACTGTGTATGTGTGTATTTATGAAATGTAATCAGTTTTCTGTTAAATGTTGAGGAAAACCTGGTGAGGATTTTTATAACATAGTATTCCCAAGTCTACTGACACGTGCACTATTATTTACTTAATGATTTTTTCCCCCTTAAAATCAGCCCACCTCTTAAATATCTTAATACCTACCCCAATCTAAACAATCTTCATAAAATAAACTAATGGATAGGAATAGTGTATATTGCTACTAAAATGATTGATGCATATTTGTCCGTGTACCTCTTTTTACTTATTCATTTACAGGCAGGGTTTCCTGGAGCCTAGGCTGCCCTCTAACTTGCTCTATGTATGGCAGGAAGATGACCTCCTGTCTCCATTTGCCAAGGGCTAAATACTCCTGTGTCATCCTGCACTTGTGTCTATTCACCTCTTAAAACCCTACAATGGCCTTGTATAGGATATAACTCATGCTTCTAACCTCGACCTTGGAAGGAGAACTTTCATGTAAGTCCTGGCATAAATGCTAAATCCCCCTATGGGATAGAAGAGGGCCTATTGTGGATGCAATTGTGGTGGGAAGGCCCAGGAGAGGGACAAGGAATGACTTAGTAGGGACATGTACCGACGATAGCAGCTTCTGACCTTGTCATTAATACCCCAGCTTCTCCCGTCATCCTTTCTTCCTGTCCTCTGCTCTTTTCCTGTCCCTGAGCAGGACTGGCTCAGGCTTCTGCACTCACATTGTGGAAAGGGGGCGGAGGGCACTCCCATTTCTTTGGCTTTGTAGGAATTCCCCTCTCTCTCCTTTTGGCTTTCCTCACCCCTGTTATGTCAGCTGAAACTCAGTGGGATGCAGGTCTTAATGATTTCAAGTTTAAGAGGACATTAGGAGAGCCTGCATCAAGGACATCCATGGCCGACCTTCCCGGAGAACCACGGGCGTCCGCGCTGTGTCCGCGTCTAGCCGCGGCGGGCGAAGGCGCAGTAAATCTGGCTGCCTGCTGCGCTCCAGCCCTGGAGCATTCTGCTTACAGAGCTCAGGGCTTGTCAGAGAGTAAATCAGCTCTGTCCTCCTGCCCTCACTCCGCCAGGGAAATCTTTGACTTGGTGAGATGGACTTGATTAGTCAGTCCGTCTCTTCCCACCCCCACCTTTGAGGTCCAGAGTGTCTCTCTCTCTCTCTCTCTCTCTCTGTCTCCCTGTCTCCCTCTCTCTCCCTCCCCAAACCATGTTTTCTCCCAGCAAGTTTAGAGAGCTAACTGGCCTTCCGGGTTTTATCACCAGCCATGGCTTAGCTCTGATCCCAGTGATTATTACTGGAACCCTGGGTGACTTCTGATTGTACAAATGCCTGAGATTTACATTATTATTATTATTATTTTGCATTCCAAAGTCGGGAGTATAAATGACTAATGGCAACATTGGGCCACCGGATATTTATATATCTATTTTGAAATTTACATTTCTGCCTTTCTGATGACGGGGCTCGCTGCTCCCAGGGTCATAGTTGATGGGCCGGTAGCATCAGTGGTGACATAAAGCAATCAGCCGGGGAAGAGAGCTTCCCAGCCCCCATGGCGCAGTGTGATGGGCTCCATGTTATTAAGCTGGCAGTTCAACGGTAATCGAACTCCCCATCTCCTCGGCCCTCTCCCTCCTTTCTTTTATGATGGCCAATAAATTTTACATGCTCCAATTTTCCTCATCTACCAACCTAACACTGTTTGAATTAAGGGTCTCTTCCACAGCTTTCAATAATGGAAACTTTGCTACCTCCGACCAAATTATTCATAACGGCCACTCATGACTACGCCGGAAAGTGGGGGCTTGGGGCTGGTGGATGATACGCGTTGGCTGGTCCAGGGGGAAGGCAGGTTTTGGGCTTGTTGAGTGCGCAGCTGGTTGAGATAGAAGAAATCGTCTTACACAGGTGTTCAGTTATCTGGGATGAGTGGGCTGTGTTAGATGAGGCCCATGCTGGAAGGCCCCCTGATTCTGCCCATTTACATGGCACAGGTTCGATGGTGAGCCTTTCCTACAAGTGGAATTACTCTAGTATTTGATGCCCTTTGCATGTATTTACAAAGCAATCCAGCATTGTCATGAGATTGGTCTTCTCAAAAAACTTCTTTCTAGAGCTACAAAGTATGGTCCAGAGATATTAAATAATTCCTCAAGCTTAGAGGTTACTCAGCCAGTAAACTGGGGTCAAGGACAAGACGTCATATATTCTGATGCGCCTGCCTGCCTTCCGTCCTTCTTTCCTTCCTTTCCTCCCTCCTTCCTTTCCTCCCTCCCTCTCTCCCTCCTCTCTCTCCCTCTTTTCTTCCTTCTTTTCCTCCCTCCCTCCCTCCTTCTTTCGTCCCTCCCTCTCTCCTTCCCTTCTTCCTCCCTCCTCCTTTCTTCCCTCCCTCTCTCCTTCCCTTCTTCCTCCCTCCTTCTTTCCCTCCCTCCCTCCCTCTTTCCTTCCCTTCCTCCCTCCTTCCTTCTTCCCTCCCTCCTTCCCCCTCCCTCCTTCCTCCCTCCCTCCCTTCCTCCTCCCCCTCTCCCTCCTTCCTCTCTCCTTCCTATCTCTCTCCCTGCTTCCTTCCTCCCTCCCTCCTTTCCTCCCTCCTTCCCCAGTCCAGCCTTTCTTATGGACTGTCTTATTTTCCTTCTGCCAAGACTCCAGTCATCCCTCATGATGGGCATTTTAACCTTATTCATGACACAACCCTTTGCTTCTCGCTGGACATCTTACCTTGTTCCAACCAAGATAAGCGTTGAGAGAAAAAAAGCAAAGGTTTTCAGCCAAGAGTGACTCAGGAAGGTGTGTAGGGCACAGCCTAAAGGCTCTCATTAAAGCAATGGTACTGTAAACCTTTCCATGGGGAGGGAGAGGGAAGTCAATTGTATGCTCCTTACTAAGGCCATGATATCACTTAAGAGTTGTGTGACTTCACAGAAGCAATTAAGTTGGTCTGTTTAATCAGTAGGAAGGCCACCATCAATAACAATTATTATTTATATTGATTTGATAAGTGTAGGAGAAATCATCAGAAAGATATGCTTTTAGCTATATTGCTGAACCCTGTGGAAGGAGTTCTCGAACAATCTCACTGCACATCTGTAGGCAGCTAAGGGTTCTTTTCCAACACTTCCTTCCTGAGGTAAACGCATCCCTATTTTTCATTCACAGAAGATTTTCAACTTTCTAATATTTGTGGCAGAGGTGAGTTCTTTAAGGTTAGCAATGAAATATGCATTTTCTCTCTTTTAGCCTTATCGATCTTTTGTACTGTCTTCCTGGGAGATGGCCTATGATCTCACTTTAACCAGAGGCACAGGTTCAGTGGACACCAAATAGGCCTGGACACTGTTGGGTAGTGGACAAACACATAAATGGAGGGTGGCAAACCTGAAACAAAGACTGAGTGAAGTCTTCTGAAGTTTGGAAGCTGCAACCATCCCAGCATTGCTATGATCATTCTCCATCTTGGGTATGGTCTATGGGCATCATACCAAGGATCTGCCTCATTTCCTCTCAGCTTTTGGCTACTTGAGTCCAACTACTTATAACCAAGGGAGAGAATCTGACTTGAAGTATATCAAATGTGGGCTGGAGAGATGGCTCAGTGATTAAGGTGCTTGCCTACAAAGCCTAACCACACAGGTTCAATTCCCCAGTGCCCACATCAAGCCAGAAGCACAAAGTGGCATATGTGGTTGGAGTTTGCATGGAGATTTTTGCAGCAGCTTGAGGCCCAGGCACACCCATATTAACACACATGCTCTCTCTCTCTCTGCTTGCAAATAAATAAATATGTTTTTAAAAAGTATACCAAATGTGAATGATCAGCCCAAGTCAGATAAGGATTAATCATTTTTTAAATGAATAACACATTCAGGCATGTTTCCTGATCCCTGATTCTTGGTAGAGTGTATAGCCAATATTAAGAGTAATAGTTAGTTTGGTGAATGGAATGTGAACTTTGGTTCAGGGGGGAAGAAGGGCCCTGACTTACATTTTTAGTCATCTACTAAGAGAAGCAAACCTGCTTGCAGGCTTCACCCCTGTGTCCTCCAGCATAGGGGAGTCGAGGAGGAGGAGGGAAGGATGCTGTGTCTTCTGCCATACTCTCTACAGAGGGCATCTTATCACAAGTCTCACCTGACCTCATTCAAAGTGGAAGTCCAAGGAGCTTGCAATGATGTTCAAAGAGACTCCTCTACCCAGGGGTGTTTTTCCTTTCTTTTCTTTTCTTTTCTTTTCTTTTCTTTTCTTTTCTTTTCTTTTCTTTTCTTTTCTTTTCTTTTCTTTTCTTTTCTTTTCTCTTCTCTTCTCTTCTCTTCTCTTCTCTTCTCTTCTCTTCTCTTCTCTTCTTTTCTTTTCTTTTCTTTTTCCTTTTTTGCCCAGGTAGTTTATCTAGGCATGAGGGACACAGTGTGTCCACTAACATTTAATCTTCAATGGAAGATGAAGTATCATGAGGGATTTGTGTGTAACATAGCTTCCATAGTTTTCCAAGGGCTATTTTTTTTGTTGTTGTTGTTTTTGTTTTTGTTTTTATTTTTCAAAGTAGGGTCTCACTCTAGCCCAGGCTGACCTGGGATTCACAATTCACTATGGAGTCTCAGGGTGGCCTTGAACTCACGGGGATCCTCCTACCTCTACCTCTCGAGTGCTGGGATTAAAGACATGCACCACCACACCCCGCTGGCTGTTTTTCTTGTTGTTGTTTTGTTTTTTTACTTTTTTGAGAATTCTATAGCTTTTTCATAGAACCCAGGTTTGGGGAGAAGAAACATTGCAAATTGATAGTTAAATGGCCTTTAAAGTCATTTCTGTCACATTAAGTATATTCAAGGATTGTATCCAATATAATTAAATTCAGAATTTGTTGATGTATTTTTTCTTATTTTTAAATAGTGTGCTAACAAATGTGCTTTTATAATTTAAAAAAATGTTAATTTATTTACTAGAGACAGAGAGAGGGAGAAAGCAGATAGAGTAAGGCAGAGAGAGAGAGAGAGAATGGGTACACCAGGGCCTCGCTAAAACAAACTCCAGATGCATGTGCCACCTTCTGCATCTGGCTTGTGTGGGTGGCTTAGAGATGGCCTAGTGGTTAAGGCACTTGTCTGCAAAGCCTAAGGACATGTGTTTGATTCCCCAGTACCTACATAAACCAGGTACACAAAGTGGCACGTGCATCTGGAATTTGCAGTGGCTAGAGGCCCTGGCATGCCCATTCTTCCCCACCCCCATCTTCTCTCTCTCAAATAAAAAAATAAATAAAATATTTAAAAATTAAAAATAAAAATATAATAAAGGACAAGAGACCAGGGTTGTAGGGATATAACCATTTTTGGGAGATGGGTTAATCATGGCTTCACATGAGAGAGAGATGGCACCTGTGTGTGCGTGTGTGCAACACCAAGTAGAATGCCTGATACTTCCCAGACGTGTCCATGTTCTTGCCAGTCAGTTGTTTTGTGCAGTTAGAACATTAAAAGTTACGGATTATATCCTTGTGGGACCCACACCCTACTTAGAAAAAACAGACTGGATTGACAATCTAATTGTAGGGAAGGAGATTTATATATGTTTTGAGATTTGAATGGTTATTCTGTTTTAACCATCTATTTCACTTTTAGACAGAACCATTATTATTCTTTGCTCTCAAAGACAAAAATCTCCATGTTTACCACACACCCCACCTCTCAATTTTTGTTACACAATATTATCTCTGTGTCGTCAGTGGTAATCACATCCCCTCCCTGCGGCACTTGCAGTACTTTTTCTGGTATTGGCTTGGCAAGTAAGTTCAGTACGAACTCAGGGTTTATGAGTCATTCTATTGGTTATAACGACTCCACTCCTAAATTCTCTAATGCTTCTCCTTGTTGAGATTTTCTTCCTAGAACATTTTCTTTTTCAAAAGAATCTTGGCTTTCTTGTTTTGTTATATCTGAATGATATTTTTTCTTTCGTTTTTCTTTTTCGTTTTTTTGAGAGAGAGAGAAAATTGGCACACCAAGTCCTCAGCCGTTGAACTCCACATGATTGTGCCCCCTAGTGGTCTTGTGTGACCTTGCACTTGCCTCACCTTTGTGTCTAGCTTATGAGGGATCTGGAGATTGAACATGGTTCCTTGGGCTTCACAGGCAAGGGCCTTAACTACTTAGCCATCTATGTCTCCAGCCCTTGAGTGATATTTTTGTTGCATATAATATTTTAGGATGTATACCCACAAATATTTTGTCATGATTCCTTGAGTGAATGTGTTCTCGTTAGCAGCACAAAGGTAAAATCTTCACATTCCCTTTCCTGATCACATTATTATTATTATTATTATTATTATTATTATTATTACTTGCATTTTTCATGTACATTCACTGTGATTATGCCAACCTTGAGCTCTTTCAGTTGCTCAAGTTTTGGTGTGACCCTTCCGTTCTTTCAGAATTCCAAGAAGCCTTTGACTTCTGAATTGTATTCTTTTGTTTCTCTATGTGATATTTTTCAGTACTTTTCAGTGCACAGTTGGCTCAGATTTCCCAGTAGAGTTATACTTGTCTGTGTTCATTTCCTTGCATTGCTCCTATTACACATATGTAAGACCTTTCCATATTGTCCCACAGGCTTTTGAGGCTCTGTTCATTTTCGTTTTATCCTCACTCAATCCTTTGTCTTGGAAAATTTATTCTCATTTTCTCCATGTTCACTGGCTCTTTCCTGTTATAATGCTGTGAATCCAGTGAATGTTTCTTTTACATATTGTACCCTTCACATTTAAATTTTTCAAGTTTTTTTTAATACCCTGTATTTCTCTCTTGAGAGCCTTTACTTTCCCAGTCATTCCAAACATGTTTAATTTGATTTCATGGAGCATGACCATAACAGCCACTGGACGTCTCTTTGATAAGTCCAACATCTGGTCATCTTTGGATTATTTCTTCCTTTGAGCATTTGTCACATTTTATTCCTTCTTTATATTGAGCACTCTTGGACTTGCATCCCAGGCCTTTTGAACATTAACACAAGGACTATCATATGTGCCATAGAAGTAAATATTTCTATGTTCTATCCACATCTCATAATTTGAGAAAATGGTTAGTTTGACATGGTATTATTTGTAATCCTATGAAGGTGGCACTTTTTTGTTTTTCGTGCTAGGGTCTTGATCTAGTCCAGGCTGACCTGGAATTCACTATGTAGTTTCAGTCTGGCCTCAAACTCATGATGATTCTCCTACCTCTGCCTCCGGAGTGCTAGAACTAAAGGTGTGTGCCACCACACCTGGCTTAGAAGGTACATTTTTATAAGCCCCTTTACTGTGAAACCACCGGGTCTTTCCCCTCTCATTTTTTGTGGGGTCCTATCTCAGCTCTGTTTTCAGAGCCTTTGCCATCTCCCTCTGGCTCTGTCTCATGAATACACCACTCCAGATTAGTATGAAAGTCCAGGGGCTCTTGGCTAAGCTGCTATGGATAAACCCTGCATGGGGCTGAGTAGCTCTGAGGTTAAGGCAGACACTCATGCAGTTTTGCCTACTGCTCCAGCAGACCCTCTTCCCTTGTTCTGACGACACTGGGTCCTTCCACACTTCCCTGTCCTTTGGGGCCTGTTGCAGTCAGGTTCACATTGCTGGTAGAAATCTCCCCACCAAGAGCAGCTTGTGGGAAAAAGAGGTTTATTTTGGCTTACAGGCTCAAGGGGGAAGCTGCATGATGGCCAAGAAAAACAATGGCATGAGCAGAGGGTGGACATCACCCCCTGGCCAACAATCAGGTGGACAATAGCAACAGGAGAGTGTGCCAAACACTGGCATGGGGAAACTGGCTATAACACCCATATGCCTGCCCCCAATAATACACCACCTCCAGCATGCATTAATTCCCAAATCTTTATCAGCTGGGAGCCCAGCATTCAGAACACCTAAGTTTATAGAGGACACCTGAATCAGACCACTACAGGTTCCCCCTCTCAGATATCCCTGCTAGAAACCCGAGATAGGAAAGCAGAGCTTTGGCTTCCTCTACTGTGCCCGCATCCCACAGCGCTGGGATTGAGGTCTGTGACTGAGGGAAAGCTACATGAAAAAGACAAGAGCTCAGAAGCACATTGACTGGTGGGTAGCTCTCCACTGTCTTCCAGCTTTTGTCTGCTTTTCAATATCCTCAGCATCCTAGTATCTTTTCAAGTTTTTTTTTTTTTTTGTCATAATCAGTGGAAGAGAGACGAGGCCATGACTTTATCCCATCATGTAGGAGGCTAAACTCATTCAGTTAGGTCACGTTCAACTCACCTTCTCTTTTATTGAAAGTCTTGTTGGCTGGAGAGATGGCCTAGCAGTAAGGCACATGCTTGCAAAGCCTAAGGAGCCAAGTTTGATTCTCCAGCAACGTAAGCCAAAGGAGCATGGTGGTGCACATGTCTTGAGTGTGTTTGCAGTGGCTAGGGGCCTGGCACACCCATTCATTCTCTCTCTCCCTCTCTCTGTCTCTAATAAATAAATAGATAAAATAAATCTTTTTTTAAAAAAAGTCTTGTTCTTGCTGTTTTACAACATAAGCCTATTATGATATTCTTCCTATTTATTATTTTTATTTGTATGTGTGTGGGAGGCTTAGGGGAGATGCACCAGGGCCTCTTGCTGTTGGAGATAAATGCCAGATGCTTGCCCACATTTTGCATCCAACTTACATGGGTAGCTTGGTAAATGAGCCCAGGTCAGCAGAGTTCACCCTTAACCATTGAGCCATCTTCCCAACTGATCCCTTTCCCTATTTCTTGAGCCAATGGTTTCTTTGTCTCCTGGCTGATGTGTTGCTGTCTTCCTTTTCCTGACTTTGTTGATGTCTCCCCTCAAATCTCCACGCTTGTCATACCATGTTATTTCCCCTTGACTGTGTTCGAGTGACTCCATGGCTATTCCTCATGAGTGGGTTCTCAGTTCTCTCTCCACCTGCACTAAGGCGCTCTTCTGTACGCGAATGTTCCGAGGTTTCTCTGGACTTTGAGCTGGTGAACATGGAGTACGGAGGAACTGACTCAGCTGAGATGGGATGTGGTCTTTGCTGGGATCCTCTGGCTCTCTCACCTGGCATTCCACAGATCCATCACCAGGGTTTCCTTTGGGGCTGTGAGTCCTTTCTTCCCCTCAGCGTGTCAACTCAGAACCTTCATGTCCGTTAAAGAAGAGCACCCCTGGTTTCTTTGCTGATGGTGCATCTCCCCTGCAGTTCTAGGTTCCTGTCCTGGTAAATCTCCCTTCATCTGAGCCCTGGCAGACTGAGATGAGGGAAGACCCCCGACCTCCACTCCCCCTCCTTCCTCCACATAGCAGGTGCTCTCTGCAGTTCCTCCTTGCTCCTCTCTACATCCTCATCCTTCTTCATGTTTCTTCCAGGCCCATGTTCACTTCCCACTTCCATGTTCAGACCAGTGTGTGTATTCGTCTTTCCCTGAATAAATGTGATAATTTAATAATAATAATAGGAATAGCACCTGTTCTTCAGGAGTGGGGAGGAGACTGGTTTTCTTTTGTGTCATTTCATGTGTTGCTCAGAAGAAGCAAGAGAATGTAGAGTGGGCATCTTTCTAGGTTTGGGAGCATTCACAGGAGGAATAGTTAGGATGTTTCAGATTCCCTGAGTGAGAGCTGGCTGAGCAAAGCCGCCATCGCTCTGTGGTGAATGTAACCTGCTACCTTACACCCATCCCTCCATGCCTTCCCTCCGTGACTGTAGCCAGCAACTCAACGTTGAGATAAACCCTGCCTCTCATAAGCTAATTTTTTTTTTTTTTTTTGGTCAGGCGTTTTTGTCTCAGCAATGAAAAGATAATAATAGTTCCTACACAACCCTCAGCGGTTTAGTGTGTTGTTTTGGGCATGATCTGTGCTGTCCCCTTGGGCAACCCCAGGACATTTTGTTTCTTTCACAGAATTTCAGTTTCTAAATTTTACTGTATTTGCTTTACTCCCTTATTTCCTGTGATGTCTGATTTTATTTTTCTTCTTCTTCTTATTTTTGTTTTTTGATGTAGGGTCTCACTCTAGCCCTGGTTGACCTGGAACCACACTCTGTAATCCCAGACTGGCCTCAAACTCACAGCCATCCTTCTACCTCTGCCTCCTGAGTGCCAGGATTAAAGGTTTTTGTTTGTTTTGTTTTGTTTTGATTTTGAGGGTTGGTGTTGAGGAATGCTGGGATTTTACTACATTTTTTGTTGCTATCTTTAAGTGGACGAAATTCTCTGACAGACTGTTATTTAAGTGACTTGGGCAGTTTTCAGAGTATGACAATCAATGGCATGTCTTGGTGGGTCTGGCAAGTACCTACCCTCACTCTTTACTCCTAAATTTCCAGAGCTAAGCACTCTTCAAGGCCCAGCCCAGGTCCTGAGCTTCTGTGGCATTGACTCCTGAGTGTGTATCTTCATGGCCACTGACGTTCGGCAGCACTTGGCACACCTGTCACCTGCCCGTGTGTGCAGTGGTGGCCGTAATGTCCTATGGATGTGCCTTCTTTCCTCCTCTGGACCAAAGGCTGTTCAAAAGGAGGGGCCCATGAGCTTACTCAAATCCTCCAGATAGCCTCTGAGATGAGAACGTAAGTCCTGAAAGTGGTAGTTTTCTTCTGCAGCCTCGATGATGACTGGCTGACATTTCTTAAGCACATATGAGATCCAGATGGTGATGGGCCTTCACAAACGCAGTGCTCCACACAGACAGGACTGATATTATCATCATGCGTGTCGCCTGTGTCCCACTCATCGTCATGAGGGGCTGGGGATATAGATAACCTTTCCTGATGGCTGCTTTGTCCCCCATCCCCATCTTCTCCCGACCTTGACGCTGGAGCAGTGACCCTCAGCAAGATGACCTGACAGTGCTCTGTGGCTCTCCCTCTGCCTTTGTGAGTTGTCCTCACACAGCGTGTAGGTAATTCCCCGTCTCCCTTGTCCATTGTTTCTGTGATTAAAAACAACAACAACAACATCTTCTGTTATAGAAATCTCTAATATCACAAAAGCCCTGCCATGGAGTCCATCCTGGCATCTCCCCTCCTCCTGAAAGCTAGTCACAACTGACTGGAATTTCCAAGCTAATGGAACTTCTCTAGCAGATTTTCTTCATGACATCTTTGCACAGTGGGTTTTTTTTTTAAATTTTTATTTATTTATTTGAGAGCGACAGACACAGAGAGAAAGACAGATACAGGGAGAGAGAGAGAATGGGCGTGCCAGGGCTTCCAGCCTCTGCAAACGAACTCCAGATGCGTGCGCCCCCTTGTGCGTCTGGCTAACGTGGGACCTGGGGAACCGAGCCTCGAACCGGGGTCCTTAGGCTTCCCAGGCAAGCGCTTAACCGCTAAGCCATCTCTCCAGCCCTGCACAGTGGTTTTGTGCTACCGTTCTGTACTCTCTCAAAGGCTGCTCTTGCCGTGTGGGAGACCAGCACCTTTGACCCAAAGCTGAGTGGCTTTGAACCAGTTTGGGATGTTGCATTTGGCTATGTTTTTCATACGTTTCTGGATTGTTCCCTTGTCTTCTCTGTAGAGTCCCTGAGGAGAGGGGTGACGATTAAGACTGCCGTGGTGGGACGGTGGGGGACGAAAGGAGCGCGTGAGAGCGGTGACTGTGAGGCCCATAGTGCCGGGGAGTTGCTAATCAGATGTACCAGCTCTCTATGGCTGAGAGCGTGTATCTGGAGCTTGACCAATTACAGCCAGATGACCTTGGATAAGATACTTAACCTTTCTAGGTCACATCTGTAATTCAGAGATAATAAGAATATTTGCCTCCTAGGGCTGTTTGATAAGAAATAGAAAGTGTTTAGGGCAGTGCCTAGATAGAATATAAGAGGCCAAAAAAAAAAAAACCAACCAACCCACAAATGCGGCACAGGTGACCCTCAGCAGGGTGAAGGCAGGGCAGGAGGTTCAGACGTGAGCCTGGCGCAGCACGAGGGGAGAGTGCCAGGTGATCTGTGCCAAAACTGGTCCTGGCTAAGAACTCGGAACATGGATACATCTCGTGGACATTGTTTGAAGATGTCACATGCGCTATCTACTCTGCTATTCATAACGACACGATGATTACTATGATTTGGGTACTACTTAGGCCCCATTTCACAGGCAAACAATCTGAGGCACTAAGATTAAGTAATGAGCCCCAAATCCCATGATAAGTACACTGCCAAGATTTGATTTTATTCTTTTTGTGTGTGTGTGAAATGTGCTTTGTGCCTTCCGGTCATAGGCATGAAAATACAAAGTCATAACATTTTTGGACAATCTCCTCACATTTGAGATCGCTGTCAAGGAGAAAACACGAAACTTTCTTTTCTCAAGGAAAAGAACTGAGAGGCCTGCGGAGGCCATCCGGGAAGCAGGGAATAGGTCCCGAGAATCAGATTTAAGGTGTGTGGGACTGACCAGGACCACTGAGGGAGAAGTGGTGTGCTGTGGTGGAGGACAGAGCTGGGCTGGGATGGCCTGTGGTCATGCATTTGAGGGCTTTCTAGTTACGTGCCTTTGGACCAGAGCTGGTTAGCTTGCTGCAGGAGGCGTGTTTTCCCTCATGGTGGAATGAAGACGCGTGTAGGATTAGTTTTAATGAGCTAAAACAGGAGCCCATTCGTGTTGTCCCCTCGGATGGTGGAAATTATTGGTACCATCTATTTCACATTCGGTTTTTGCTTTCTCTTATCTCTCGCACATTGGCCATTCGCTCATTTGACCCAAAGGGTTCCGACTGTACCGTGAGTTCACTGTGAGGCTTATTGCTCCAATTAACATTGGTCTTCCCAGACAGCATACTCTACCTCTTGGAAATCTCAGAATTCCGAGGCTTTATAACCCAATAGGCCCACATCGGTGTTGTGTGCATTGATGATAATGGTATGTTGAATGTCACCCGGAGCTGTAGGCAGCAAGGATGTAGGACACTCCTTAGGCTCAGCCTTCAGTAGCGTAGAGAGCCTGCCTTCTCATAAAGGTGTTTAGCTCTAAGTATAAATACAAGTTAGATGAGCCTTCCTTCAAGAGGCTTTCCCGAAGGGCATACACAGCCATCCTAGATACGAGTCTCTCAGGACTGAGAAGCCCCGGAAGGGACTGAGCCCATCTCTACATTCCTCCTCTCCTCATGACAGCCCTTCCCACCCACAGTAGTTGTCTAGCACGTCCTTGAACACCTCAGGGACCGTGGACACACTACTGTTCTCTCTTCCCAAGGGGGTGCCTTAGCCCCGTGAGTTCTGGGCAGGAGAACGTTTCTCAGTGCAAAGCTATGGGGAACATCTTGAAGATAAAAACTTGGTACATGGAAAGAATTGGGAAAAGGCCTTCAAAGATCAACGTCACAGAGATACCAAAGGGCTCATTGTGGGAATATACAATAGTCCACATAGCAACGACAGTGCAATTGTTAAACATAGACTGGCCGGAGCTACAACGAGGTGGATCTTGAATGCCCTTACCCTGTGGGGGTAAGACAACAGCTCTCATGCAAGCCAGAATCCTGTATCCAGATGATGGTGGGCTGTGTAATTCCCTGTTGGCAATCAGATACAACGTGTTTCTCCACATCCATAGCCTGGACAACAACCCAGCCTCCCCACCACGGATTTTCTTCAGTTCAAAGAGACACGGTTAGCGTAGGGATGATGGAGGGCCCTCTGCTGGCCTGGTTTCCATGCAGACCTGTTTTATATGCGTCATAGCCCTAAGGGGGAGCTCTGTCAGTCTACCGTACCTGTCAGAACCTTAAATCCTCTTAATCCTGCTTCCACGACTGGACATGCGCCAAGTGGCTTACAACCTCAAAGAGAGAAAGCTTCCTGATCTCGGGGGTGGGGAAGGTGAGGGCCAGTGACGAACAGGCCCTTGCCATCATTGTCTTTCCTTGTGATAATGAACCCATCGCTAGCAAAGGAATTTAATGCAATATTTTTTTTCCAAGAGCCATCCGACCCCCATTGCAGCTCTGCCTGAAAATATAAATATACCCTTCCTGGGCACTGATTTGCATTTTTTGGTGAAAGAAAATTCATATATATGGCAAAGATGCCTCCATAATTATAGAAAGTTTATTTCTGTCCCCAGATGTCAGCAATCAAATTCCCCATAAATATATTTTGTGTAAATCTGTCGGCAGCTGGTCTCCATTCAGGTTTCTGGAGATATTAGCCTGTCTTTGAGTTTATGACAAAGTTAAAAATTATTCATTAAACTGACCTGCAGTATATTCAGTAACTGGAAAATTGCCTCGCAGTTCTATTTGGTTTGTAGATGTGATCACAAGTAAATTTTTAACTTAATTAATTGGCCGTTTCTGTTGACAAGAAATTTATGTGGTAATAATTTGCTCGAAATAGATGCCGACTGTAGGAAATGAGATATCCATCATAGGCTTGTGTTCCACCAGCTGCACAGTGGCTATTATGAAAGTATTTCAGCCTGCGTCGACCCCACTGTTTGTGCAGTCAAGATTATATATACCCACGATCCATAGCCTGCCAGAGAGGCGCTGGTGGAGGTCTATGATAACAAAGACTTTGTGATTTATGGCTTGCTGTGAAAGCAGAGCTTGATGAGATTAAACAATTTCATAGCACAAGTGTTTCTCAGGACCTGATTTGTAGTTGCAAGCTGATGGTAAATCACATTTCTATGCCTGCAAGTGTGCTCAGCAGAGGACTGCAATTACAGTTTAAGACAGCTACTTTTTATTTAATTTTTATCCTGGTTTTGTCTCTTTTATATCCCCTTCGTCTGCAAACCGTTCACCTTCACGAGTCCTTTCCTGGCGAGGAGGCCAAAGATTGCAGTCTATGATATTCTTCTTGTCCTCCTGCCAGCAACAGAGGGAAGCCGGCGGGGAAGAGCGCCTGGTCGCACAGACTGGTTGGAACTGGCTTTGACTGGTGGGAGCTCTTTGTTTGAGTCTGGGTCCGCAGAGAACACCGCTTCCTGTTTGCCCTGGGCGTGGAGCCGGTTCTCGTGCACGGAGGTGTGCGGATGCAGGAGGAGAGGGGCCTTAGTCGTAGGTGCTGGGCGCATGCTCATGTGAGGGAGGCAGGAGGGTTCTGCTCACTTCTGAAGCCCCACTTCAAGGTAGCAGAGGACCTCTGGGCCTTCCACCCGGCTCCCCTTGAACATGAGAGTGGAACCGTGTATCCCCTGCTGACCCCGGGGGTACAAACTCCTGAAGCCAGTTCACTTAACCACCGCTGATGATCTGCCGCGGCTGTATGTCTGTGCTAAGGAGCAGTGCGGTGATTTCTGCCCTCGAGCAGTTCATAATCTGCACACAGTAGTCAAACAAATCAGACCATGGCCCTACGTGGTGGTGCGCACATTTGCTGGAGGTCAGAGGAAAGGAAGGCAGAGGAGAATGAATGGGACAAGTGCCAGGCCAGCAGGGTAGATCAGAGTTTAGGTGGGGGAAGAAGTGCTTCTACACATGGCAATGGTCTGCACTAAGGGGAGCCTCCAAGCCACCCAGCCATGGGACTGGGTCAAGGGTAGGTGGCCAGTGGTTGACCATAGCACCAATAGCGCATGTTGCAGCACACAGCATGTGCTCAACAAATGGTTCCTGTGTGTTATTCAATCCCCTAAGCCTTAAAAGTGGGTGCTGTTATGAGCTGCATTTGGGGAATAAGCAAACAGGTGCAGAGAGGATACATAATTTGACCATGTTCATCCCGGTGTTGAGCTGAGCTGTGGTTTTTTTTTTTTTTTTTTTTTTTTTTTGGTTTTTCAAGGTAGGGCCTCATTCTAGCCCAGGCTGACCTGGAATTCCTTATGGAGTCTCAGGCTGGCCTCGAACTCACGGCAATCCTCCTACCTCTGCTTCCCAAGTGCGGGGATTAAAGACTTGCGCCACCACGCCCAGCTCAAGTTGAGCTATGTCTAAAGCACTGGTGAAACTGGGTGTGGCAGCTTATCACTGTAATCATAGTGTGGGGGCAGCCAGGACAGGAGAGTCATGAATTTGACCAGCCAAGTCTGTGTCATGAGACCTTGCCTAAAAAAGGAATGAATGAATTAATTATAAAGAAAACGAGGAGCAGGAGAATTTGAACAGCGGTCAAGGTACTTGCCTGCAGAGCCTAACAGACCAGAGTTTGATTACCCAGTACTCATGTAAAGCCAGATGCACCAAGTGGTGTATACATCTGGAGTTTGTTTGCAGTGGATGGAGGCCCTGTATGCCCATTCTCTCTCTGCTTGCAAATAGGTAAACAGACAAATGAATATTTTTTTTTAACTTAAATACTAGTATATTTTGCCCCAAAGCCTGTGTTCTTAGTCACTATTGTTTCCCAAGTTTGGGTTTCTTAGCCTCTATTTTAGACCAAAGTCTGTTTTTAGCTACTGCCACTATATTTCCCTACTTTTAGGCAAGGAATACAGATACTTAACAGGATGTCATTCCCACTGTTAGGCCTGCTGGTCATATCTCCAAGAGGCATGTCACTTCTGTTTCTCTACAAGCATTGTAACATTGGGTCATGAACCCCCAAATATGTCTACATCCTAGAACCTGTGAATGCTACCTTACCTGGCACAAGGGAGTTTAGATGGGACTATGGGCCTTGGCTGAGAATAACGTCATGTGCTATTTAAGGGGGCAGGGCTGATGAAAGCACCGTTGTTCTGAAAACGGACTCTGGCGAAGACATAATCAGAGGAAAAGATGTGAGATGGGGTCAACAAGCTTTTGAAAATAGAGGAAGGAGCTGCTAGACAAGGAAGATGAGTGGGGTGTGGGAGGACTGATAAAGACAGACATACTGTCCCCTCACAGCACCCCAAAAGAACACTTGACTTTATTCTTGACTTATTTGAGAACCTCTGCCCTTCAGATAAGAAACTTTTATAAAATAATTATTTATTTATTTGAGAGCAAGAGAAAGAAAGAAAGAGGCAGTTAGAGAGAAAGAGAGATTGATGGGGCATGCAAGGGCCTCTGGTCACTGCAAACAAACTCCAGATGCATGCACCACCTTGTGCATGTGGCTTACATGGGTACTGGGAAATCAAACCTGGGTCCCTAGGTTTCACAGACAAGTGCTTGAGCTGCTAAGCCATCTCTCCAGATCTAATAATTTTTTTTAAGTCATTGATTCATGGGAATGTGTTATAGCAGCAAACAGGAAGCTGATACTGGCTTCAGCAATTTTAGCTAGCTCTGCAGAGAGCTTTTTACAGTAAACGAGACGGTGGAGGGTCTTAATAAAAGCAGGGTATCTTGATTTTTACACCACCCCCATGTTCCTTTTCTTTTTAGTCATAAAGACACCAGTATTTCTGTTTCATTCTCTGCTAAATCTCTAGTGCCTACGATACTGTACCATACACTCTAGGTGTTCATTGAATATCCATTAAGTGAGGAAATGAGATTATTTCGTCCAGTCCCTAAGGCAGGTCATTCTGTTTACAAGCCAGCTTTTTTTTTTTCTCCCCCAAGCCAATCTACTTATAACTTGCCATCTATGAAGTCATAATTTGCTGTCTATGAAGGACAAAGACAGAAATGACTCCCTGTTTCTGCTGTCTACAAACCTGTAATATTTCAGTGTAGTGGGGGGAACAGTAGCATGTTAAGAAGGCCAAGATGGCGTAACAGTCTGTAACAAGTCAGTCTGGGTCATTACTTGTGTTACACACGCACACACACACACACACACACACACACACACACACACACACACACACATATGTGTAAGGGTGCATGTATGTGTGTATACACGTGTACCTACACAATTTTAATAGATGACCCCTTGTCCTGGAAGAAGGAAGATAGGTGAGTTTGATTAAGAGCATCTGGTCTCTAAGAACTTTCCATCCTTCACCCATGTATTGGCTTTGGTCTTTTATTTGATAGGTAGCATTTTCCACCTGTTTATTATTCTAGGTTTGATGTGCCCGAGGTCTTTTTAGGTGGGGGCATACAGACCCAGGCGGATACCATGGGGAATGGATGTTAAATGGGTCCACTAAGCTCCCTATGTGAGTGGTCCAATGCTGTGTCTTTGGCCTGGATTCCCAAGACCACATTTGAAAATCCTGGGCAAAGCTGAGAGCTTCGTTTCTCCCTCTAGGGTACTGGCGTGTATTAGCCTCCCAATAAAAGTTAATTGAATTTAATTTTATGTTTTAAGTGTGATGCTTTTTAAAGTTCTCCCCAGTGCTCGAGTCCCCCTTGAAAAGGCAGTAAATTCATATTATTAAACCACCAAATGTAATTCAGCTCAAATAAGCATATTCGGCAATCTTTATTCTGGGTATGTGGGACTGACCTTGCGTTGAAACTAAATCATTTCATCCCAGACAAAGTCTGTTTGGAGTTAATTGGGGAAGCAGTGGAGATGTGCAGTGGGGTCACTCTGAGCTTTTTATGCGCTTCCTGGCCCTCGCTCAAAGAGTCGCCACGGCATACGTTCTCCGCTGCCAGGTCCTCTGTCATTTCACAAGTACCAACAGTTAGCACCGTGTGGGAGGTGACTGAGCAACGCAGGTCTCCAGCTGGAGGTTGCTCGTCAGACGCCCTCCCTCCCAGGATCATTTTAATACGGCTAATTTGTTGCTGGAGCAGTACCAACTGTGTAGTGATGGAGAGAGCACATTGCGCTGAAAAAAATCCCGATGACCCCAACCTGTCCATGAACCCACTCAGTGACCTCGGGGCTGGGAGGAAACAGCTATTTCTAAAACTGCATTCTAAGAGATTCAGACTTTTAGTTGAGGTCTCTTGGACACTCCCTGGAGTGACCAAGGGGGAGGGAGGATGAGGTGAGAGGCAGAGGTTCCAGTTCTTAGATTCCTGCCATTTTGTGCCAACTGAGCAGCTCACTTAACCAATGGAAGCCAATTTGCCAGGGGCCTGAATAACTCAGGAAGTTCCCCCAAAGGGGCATGGGGCAAATTCTCTCAGGCTTATCACTGTAGACTCCAATGACAGATCACA
This sequence comes from Jaculus jaculus, assembly GCF_020740685.1. Classification (NCBI taxonomy): domain Eukaryota; kingdom Metazoa; phylum Chordata; class Mammalia; order Rodentia; family Dipodidae; genus Jaculus; species Jaculus jaculus. The sequence continues at coordinate 17,189,151 of NC_059119.1, forward strand.
TATATAATTTTGAGGTAGCGTCTCACTGTAGCTCAGGCTGACCTGGGATTCACTATGTAGTCCAGGGTGACCCCAAACTCACACTGATCCTCCCTCCATTGTCTCCTAAGTGTTGGGATTAAAGTCATGCCACCATGCCCGGTGATGTCTGCCAAGAAATGCCTTTATGGATTGACTTGGATTTCTCCCTTTCAGTTTTTCCCAAGCTTTGTTCCAATTCCAGGTTCTTCAGCCCATAATCCCATAGCAGCTCTATACTCCTATATGTGGGGAAATTATCATGTTGACAGATTTGATGTATGGCTCATGGGCATCCTTTTCCTAAGTCTCCTCCTTGCCTGACTCCAGCCGTCTTAAGTACATCGCATATACCATCGAGTATGTTATTCTGTCATTAGTGGCAGAATTTGAGAGAGCAGAGGGTCATCAGCTCATGATGGAGTTCATCCCTGTAAACCCACTGTCAGTTTTAAATATTTATGTATATTTAAATATAGAACCATGCATTTAACATATCAAACCACTGAACCTCATAGCTCAGCCCATCAAGTGTGCTCAGAACACTTTCAGCAATCTAAAATTGGGCAAAATCAGCTCAAGCCCCATCTTGTGACACTGTTGAAAACCACATGTAATTTATTGAGTGTCTAAAACATGCTGGCGGCAGAGCTAATTGCAGGGGACTTGTCTTTTTTTTCTATATTGACTGGTGAGCAGCTCATTGCCAGGGCCAAGAATCAAGAGAGAAGCAAGAGGTGGGGAGATGGCTCAGCAGTTAAAGGTACTTGCTTATAAAGTCTGCTGGTCCAAATAGGGTCCAAGACCGTTCCTCAATTTCCAAGCCACCCATGTATGCTGGATGCAGAAAGTGACAAGAGTCTCAGGAGCTTGTTTGCAGCAACACAAAGCCCTGGTGCGTACACACACATGGTAATATGTGCAAAAAGCAGTGAGAGAGAGAGAGAATTGTTCCATTGGCATATGACCAGTCTTAGCAAAGATGAAATTTCAAGCCTTCAAAGTATGGCTACTGCTGGATGCATATGGCTCTTGCACCTTTGTGAAGTCAACGGGTCCTAACTAGAAGGTAGCATGCCAGGGACCATCTGTGATTCATATAGCTGAACTCATTTTTTTGTTAAATTGTTACACTGAAATCTTTTGAAAAAATAAGGCCGAGGGAAGTGGGGAGATGACTCATCTAATTATACTTGCCTTGCAAATGTGAGGACCTGAGTTCAGATCCCCAGAAAATACCTAAAATATCAGGCACGGTAGATAGGGGTGAGCCCTGAGGCCAGCTGGCCAGCTAGGCTAGCCGACTCAGTGAGTAAGCCCTGCATTCAGGGAAAGACAGAGCCTTCGGAGATACCCACCATGGCTCTGATTTGGTCATGGGTCTACATTATGGGTCTACACACATGCACACACGTGAGCATGTGCACCTGCAAATGCATGTGTGTGCCCCTACATATGCAAACTCACATCCACACACACTCACACAGCACACACGTGCCAAAAAAAAAAAAAAAAAAAAAAAAAAAGACAGAAACATCTGCCAAGGATCTCTTCTCATTGCCAAAGGGCTCTCTTTTATTTGGAAACTCCTTTTTGCACTTATCTCAAATATTTTGGCAGCGAAGTTAGTTGTAGATTCTGCCCCCTTTTTCATACAGATATTTCTTGATTCATGATGGAGTTATATCCTGATAAACCCATATGGAGTTGAACATACCATAAGCAGCACATGCCCTTAATGGATGCATTTGATTTACTGAACATTATAGCTCAGCTTTTCCTGTTTTAAACAAGCTCAGAACATTTACACTGGCCTGTGTTTGGGCAGTACCATGCAGAGTGAAACGTATGAATTGATAAGTTAGTGAAAAATACACTGAAAAACAAAACCGAACGGTTATTTGTTCACATGTTTACGCCAGCGTAAAGTCAAAAGCTCTTAGTTGAGCCATCCTGAGCCTTGGTCTGTTGTATGTCTCTGCCTGCTCCATTTCCAGCCCAAGTTGGAGTACCTTTGATTACCCAATTTTTATCTCTTGGCTATCTATTCAAACATATATCTCATTGTTCTGGGATCAGACCAGACCTCGTCTTCATCGGAGCTCCTGTTTCTACAAGGGTTCTGTTCTGAACACCTTGCAAATCTTGTTGAGAGGCAACGGTGTTCACACTATGTACCGTGGTGTCTGGTGCAATTTCTTAGCGAGTCCTTTATCTTCAGATAACTTAATCATAAGCTCTCTGAGGACAGAGACCTAGCAATATTTTGGTAACTACAGTGGTAGATATTTAAAAATAATATTATATTGTAAAAAAAAATAATATTTGGGCAGGCCTGCCTTGGATTTGGAAAGGCAATGCATTCTTGATTAGTAGAAATAAGGTAGATATACTTTTGCTTGACCCAATTTTTTTTTTTGACCCAGTTTTTAACAGTCTTCCTAGACATTCTCTGTTGACACCCTTGTTAATTCACTTCCAAGAGAGGAAAACATACTTGGTAAAAACGAAATCCACTCTCTGTTCTGTTAAGGAAAAAAAAAAAAAAATACAAAAGCGCAAATAAACCAATCTCCCTTAGAGGAGCTCTCGCCCCAACTGAATCTGCCAGATCTAATATGAGCTTTAATCCCATTTGAGTATGTCTGGAGTGGTAGAATAAACGGTTTGGGATTAGTGTTGCATTACCGAGGTAAGAAATACCTGAAAAAGAAGAAATAAGCCTTGGATCATGACTGGTTCAAAGAGCTTAGCTTCCTGTTTAGTCTCCAGTTCATTTATGCGGATGGTAGTTTGCGGGGGGGGGGGGGACAAATTTCAACAAATTTAGGTTAAAATTGTAATTGGCTGTTTTTAGTGCCTCATGAGTCGAGTAGCCCCCTGTGCGAAGATAAAGAAGCGCTCCAGTAGGTGTGACGGCGCGGTTGTCTGTCCCAGGCCAGCTTGAGCAGGCACGTGGAGCCTCCTTATCCTGTTTAGAAAAGATGGCCTATTTGGGAATTTGGCTATCCTTTTTGTTTGTTTGTTTGTTTTTTGGTGTGAGTGACCCCATTTTGATTTGGTCTGTGTAGCAGTCACCATCTCTTTATATTTTTTTTGAGGTAAGGTTTCCCTCTAGCCCAGGCTGACCTGGAAATCACTATGGAGTCTCAGGGTGGCCTCGAACTCAAGGCAGTCCTCCTACCTCTGCCTCCCAAGGGCTGGGGTTAACGGTGTGTGCCACCACGCCCGGCCTCAGTCACCATCTCTTTGCTGAGGCAAAACACCTGGCCAGAAGCAGGAAGGAAAAGGGTTGATTTTTGGCTTTGAGGGAAAGCTTCACCATGGTGCAGAAAGCCTGGCCGAGCAGGCTACTGGGACACAACGTGTTGTCACAGGGGCAGGAAGGAGGTGGCCTGCGTAAGCTCACTCTGAACACCTCTTGGAGCTGGGCCAATAAACGTGGAGGTCTGCCTCTCAGTGGCACTCCTCCTCCAGCAAGGCTCCGCCTCCCAGGGGCTCCACCAGCTGGGGATTACACAGGAGCAGTCATCACAAACACCTGAGGCTATGGGCGGGTGCATCTCACATTCAAATAAGCAGGACTGTTTTCTTAAGGCCTGACATAGGCGCTCTGTTTAAAACAATGTACTCATACATTTCATATAACACAAGAATTCTTTAATATACTTCAAAAATAATATGACCAGATTCATACCTCTAACTGCCAATGTTACTCCAATATAAGAAAAAATATGTTTTCTCTCTCTCAAATAAATAGAAATAAAAAATACTTTTTTGTTTTTAGATAAAAGGCTGGAGAGATGGCTTAACACTTAAGGCACTTGCCTGCTAAGCCAAAGGACCCACGAAAGCCAGATGCACAAAGTGGCACATGCATCTGGAGTTCATTTGCAATGGCTGGAGGCCCTGGCACATGGCCCCCCCACCAAATAAATAAATAAAAATATAATATTTAAAAAAAATGTCGTTCATACTAGGGAATCTCAGTACCAAAGATATTTTTGTCTTGTGTGTTGTTAACAGAGATTCTCAGAAATCTCTTGACATGGTCTGGGAACATGATGGTGTTCCAAGCCCAAGCAAATAAATTGTTTTGCTCTCTTCCTGTGACAATAAAGATGCCCTTCTAAGAACATATTTCCTTAAAAAAAATGAGGCCAGTTATTGACACAAAACAACCATAAAATATATTTCACAGTAGGTAGACGTTCAAGAATCAGATGAAAGAGTCACTTACATCGGTCTTCCCAAGCCAGGGTCCAGGGCACACTCATGGTAGCAAGAAGGAGGTCAAATGTGAGCTTTAGAGAGATTCATAGGATTTTCCTCTCAGAACGGTAGAACTTGGCTTCTGTGTGGCTGAAATGTAAGTTTCTGGAGCTTTCCTCAACGAACAGGTAATTTGGAGAAAAGAAACCAGCTGGACATGGACTCACTAAATTGTTTTCCTTCCCCAAGCTTTTAATGTGTACAGAGGGAAAAATGAGAGTGTCTTTTTGACAGCCTAAGTTATACCTGCCACATCATCAGAGTGGCAGCATTGACCTTGGAGGGCGGGAGTTTGCCTCCTCCGACGACTATTTCTAAATGTCTTTCTGTTTTCTGTTTTTCAACCCCTAGAAATGGTGTAATGAGGAGAGGGAATCTTGTGCCTAACCTGGGAAAGCATGATAAGTGGACACGTTACAAAGAGGTAGATTTAAAAAAAAAAAATTTGTTGTCATCGTTTATTTTTATTACTTATTTGAGAGCGACACAGAGAGAAAGAGGCAGAGAGAGAGAGAGAGAGAGAGAGAGAGAGAGAGAGAGAGAGAGAGAGAATGGGCACGCCAGGGCCTCCAGCCACTGCAAACGAACTCCAGACGCGTGCGCCCCCTTGTGCATCTGGCTAATGTGGGTCCTGGGGAATCAATCCTCGAACCAGGGTCCTTTGGCTTCACAGGCAAGCGCTTAACCGCTAAGCCATCTCTCCAGCCCAAGAGGTAGATTTTTAAAACAATTTCTTTATTTGAGAGAAAGAGGCGGATGAGAGAGAGAAAGGATGTGCCACCACAAACAAACTCCAGACACATGCCCCAATGTGCACATCTGCTTATGTGGGTACTGGGGAGTCAAACCTGGGTCCTTAGGCTTTGCAGGCAAGTGCCTTAACCGCTCAGCCATCTCTCCAGCCCACAAGGAGGTAGCTTTTAAGGGGCATTGTTTAGAGGCCGGGTCATTGCTGAAGTGCTTACCATGTAAGCACGAGGGCCTGCATTGAGGTCTCCATCACCCACACAGAGGTAAAGGCTGGACACTGGGACATGCCCTCTCTTCCCACCGCTGGGGAGACAGAAGCAAGAGATCCCTGGGGTTTGCTGACAGGCTTGAGGAGCCAAATCAGTGAGCTCTTGGGTCAGTGAGAGACCCGGTCTCAAAAAATAAGGTGGAAAGTGATAGAGGAAGACACCTAAAACTGACCTCTGACCTCCACCTGCAGGTGCACAAACACATACACATATACACGCTGCACACACACACACACACACACACACGCAACAAAACAAAAGCATTCTCTAATATAGGGCGTTGTCTTCTTTTCCCTCTTTCAAAGGACAGTTGGACAAACTCTGGGTAACTGTGGTCCATCGTTTGCAGGAAGACACTAGTTTTATTAAGTTTTAAATATCTAGTGTGTGTGCGTGTACAGAAGACGCACGTGCCATAGCACACGTGGAGGTCAGAGTATGACTTGGAGAGGTCTGCACTCTTTTCACTTTTTTTTTTTTTGTTTTGTTTTGTTTTGAGATAGGGTCTCACTGTAGTCCAGGCTGACCCAGAATTCATTATATAGTCTCAGGGTGGCCTCCGACTCCTGTAGATCCTCCTCTGCCTCCCCAAGTGCTGGGATTAAAGGTGTGTGCCACCAAGCCCGGCTTCTTTTCGCCTTTTTTGAGACAAGATTTTTTTGCAACTACAAATAAATTGCCAGATGGAAAGGAACATCAGACCAGCTTCCCCCTGAGCTTCAGATTCTCGTGGCTCAATCTTCCATTATTGTAGACATGTTGGGAACACAGATACATGTGCTTTTTTGTATCTGGCTGTATATGGGAATTGTATGCTCTCATATAAGCTTTACAACCAAGTGTCTTTATTTTTATATATATATTATTTATTCGAGAGAGATGAAACACCAGTGTGCCAAGGCCTCTTGTTGCTGCACATAAATTCCAGCTGCATGTGCCACTTTATGCACCTGGCTTCACATGGGCACTTGGGCATTGAATCTAGGATGGTGAGGTTTGCAAGCAACCACCTGTAACCACTGAGCAGTCTCCCAGACCCCCGAGTGCCTGTAACCCCTCAGCCTTCCCTCCCCTGGCTTCTTGCAGGAAGACTTCTAAACAAGTGCTGGGCTTGAGTGGAAGCAATTTTAGGATTCTCGCAAAAACCTGAAGGCTATGTTTCAAAAGCGCTTGTAACTGACCACACAAAGGGAGTGAGTAGCTGTTGCGTAAATCACCCTTTAGTTACCGTCTTTCACATTAGTCTTCTTGTAGCAACCAATAGGGTTCCAGGGTACCCATGTCATGTGTTGGATTTTGAACACTGCTTAGGGAAGAGAGTTTCAAAGGGCCAACATCGTATAGAAGGGCGCTTGCGGATGGTGTGAGAGCTTTCTTATGTTAGGCTCTCTGATGCGAATGATGTTCCCACTTTTCTAGTCCTGGTGAATATTTTTAAGTCCTGAGGACAAGATGTGATTGTAACCATTCCTAACTGTCTGCACAGGTCCATGTTCAAGCCAGCTCCTCCTTGGTGACTTTGGCAGAGTTAAGTTACTGAAGTATGTAGGAGAATCAGACATCCAGTATCTTCGCACACTTACCAATGACTTGTTATCATCTTCCTAATGGGTCTAATCCTTCAGCTGTTTTAGAGATTTAAGTAAAGTACATTAGCACTTACAAACATTTCCTTAAATGACTAAATGAATCTGAAAATGAATTTGCTTCCTTGGTACGGCTGAGTTGAAATGCACAGGCTTGCAGTAAGACCTAAATATTGTTTTTGAGACAGGGCCTCACTAGGTAGCCCAGACCAATCTTGTACTCTCAATCCTCCTGCCTCTGCCTCCAAAGCCCTGGCATCGTAGGTTGGAGCCACCATGTAAGGCTGAATTATTCTTAGTAATTGATTTCATAATGCCACCTTGTCAATTAATTGCTGTAAAATTCGTTTCTTTTCTATTGGTTACTGAGGAGCTGGGAAGATGGATCAGCAGTTAAAGGCACTTGCTTACAAAGCCTGCTAGCCAGAGTTTGATTCCCTAGCATCCACATACAGCCAGATGAATGAAATAGGACATGAAGGGGGCTGGAGAGATGGCCTAGCCATTTAGCTTTTGCCTGTGAAGCCTAAGGACCCCAGTTTGAGGCTCGATTCCCCAGGACCCACATTGGCCAGATATACAAGGGGCGCATGTGTGTGGAGTTTGTTTTCAGTGGCTGGAGGCCCTGTCGTGCCCATTTTCTCTCTCTCTCTCTCTCTCTCTCTCTCTCTCTGCTTCTTTCTCTCTCTGTCTGTCACTCTCAAGTAAATAAAAATAAACAAAACAAAAAAATTGAAAAAAAATAGTACAGGTGTATTCTAGTGTTCATTTACCATGGCAAGAAGCCTTGGTGAATCTATCTTCTTTCTATCTCTCTTTTTCTGCCTGCCTCTCTCTCTCTCTCAGATAAATAAATAAGTAATAAAACTTAGTAAGAAATGGTCACTGGAGACTCATTTCTCTCTTCTTCTTCTTTTTGGTGATGGCAGCTAGGTGGCCATCTTTATTTTAGAAGAGTCCCATATGGGGAGGGGACAATTATGCCTTCAAGGTGAAGACACACTGTATTCATTTAGTATGTGGTGGAGATGTGAGAGAAATAGCCATGGGCATGGGTGATGCGATGAGCCATGAGCTTTATGTCTCGCTGTAGATGCTCATTAATAATAAATGCGAGTGAACACTTTCAATGAACTGAAGAAACAATGAGTTACCAAGACATTTTAGGTGGATGGTTACAGACTTGTTGACTTTTGAAGGCCATTTTCTTACGTATGCTAACTTCATCCTCCAAAACAAGATAAGCCTTTAATTTTGCTCAGTGAAGTGACCAGTGATTGTGACTGTCAGGTGAACGTAAAGCCCCTTGGTGCTCCAGGAGGGAGGCAGCTCGAGAACTTCCCCAGCACGGGAGCTTCTTCCCCCGTGTTCCCTGCCCCGCCCTGCCTTTCGCTGTTGGCTCTTGAAATAAATAACACACGCACGCCTTTAACTCAGATAATCAGAAGCACAGTCATCTCGGGTATTGTGATGAGCAATGTACACATTATACAAACGCTGTCATAATAATTTAAAATGTCATCTTAATCTATTGATGATCTCCTAATGACTGAAATATTTTACAATTGTGGGGGATATTTTATCACTGAAGTTTTAATGGCTGAATCACTAACACCTGGCTGTCTGGAATGCTTTTCCTCCCTCCCAGTTAGGCATTTAAATGCATTTCTCAAAGGCCCAAGGGGTGGGATGTGACATATAAGCTTTTAAAAGGAGGGAAATTAGTTCTTGATACCTTAATGATCAGTTAGGTGAACGTTTGCATACTTAGCATTAATGTTCTTAAGTGGAATAGCTTGATTAAGACCCTTGGTAGGTTTTTTTTTTTTTTCTTTTAAACATCCTTCTATATGGAATTACACAGGGAAAGGTTGCTGGTATGTCGGTTCCTTGAAAATCATCTTACATTTTTTTTTCGAATGAGAGAGTTTAAATTCAATTGCTTTCATCACCTCTGTATTTTAATTTGTTTGGTTTTCCAAATAATCAAGTTCTCTCTTTACTGAAAGTTGAGTATACATTTATTTATTTATTTTTTCTGGCCTGAATTATGTACCCATAAGGTATGGCTTCTTATCCCTGGGTTGCTTGAAGAAGACCAGGCCCATACCCGTGAAAACGTCAGTGAAGCAGGCAAGTCAGTGTAATGAAGGCCACGGCAGGCCCTTGGTAGATGTTTACTAACGATGATAGTGTTTCTAAATTTTCCAGGCAGGCCAGGCCAGGCCAGGCGAGGTCAATACAAGGTTGCTCGGCAGCCTGTATTAAACACTCACAGAGATAAGACTGTGTTTTAGTTCTTCCAAGGACAGGACATGTAGAGGGGCTTCCAGTGAGGTACCCCATGTGATTACCATAGTAACGCACCGGGGGAGTTCCTGGAGATCTTTGGACCCATAGTTTTTCAGATGGTAAAACTGATGTCACGGGTCCAACCCAAGAGTGTCCAGCCAGGTTCATACATCTGGGGAGATGACAGTGCTCAGCCAGGAACCCCATCTTTAAGATCCTTTTCTCTGCTTTACCCTCGCCATGCTGCTTAGAGTCAGGGCTTCTAGCCCCGTGTCTTGTGGCCAGGTTGTTCTCTTGTGATGGGCAATTGGCATGAAATGTGGTTGGATGTGCGGTGTCTTTGCTTATGCTGTGCCTGGAAATATGACAGCAAGTCTCTGTGTATTTGTTTCCAATGAAGATTGACGAGGCTGATGAAATAATGATAGGCTTTGCTTCCATTTTTGTCAACTCATACTGCTCTTGGTGACAAGTCCCCGCAACAGTACTTCATGATTCTAGATGAATACACTTGGGGTGCTCCAGCTTTCTAGGAGGAGAGGGCTGGGGTTTCTATGCAAGTCTGGTTTTCTAAAAATATTTTATTTTTGTCTATTTATTTGAGGCAGAGAGAGAGAATGAATAGGTACACCAGGGTCTCTGGTCACTGCAAATGAACTCTGAACTCTAGACGCATGCGTCACCTTGCGCTTCTGGCTTACGAGGGGCCTAGGGAACTGAACCTGGGTCCTTAGGCTTCACGGGCAAGCATCTTACCTGCTAAGCCATTTCTCCAACCCTTTACATTTTTAAAATTTTTATTTATTTATTTGAGAGATAGAGACTGAAACAAGCCTGTTCTGACTGATAACAAAAGCCCAGTGTAACCATTAAATTGTAGGTTTGTCTCTGGGCAGTGAGTAAATACAAATTTGATATGCTCTCTCCACACACATCCATGACCACCTATAGCAGCCCCATCTCTTGAAACAAAAGGCTGATCTGAATTTTGGGAAACTAAATACTTCAGACTACTGTGCTTTCACATTGGCAAAGAAATGAAAATGAAATGCAAGGGGCATGCGCTGTGTTTTCAACACTGTGGGCCTTTAGGCAGATATTTATTTATCTCTTTAGCTCCATGTCTACGGAAGGAGGACATGTTGCTGGCCTTAGGATGCTTGTGGGGCTGAGAAAGTTACCAAAGCAAGATAATTTGGTTGAAACATTTGGGAACGTGTGAGGAATTATACCAAGAAGTTTCCTGTTTGTGTTGATGTCACTTCAGAATTTTTGCCCCTAAATGTCTTCCTATGTGGCATCACGTGGGTGGCTGTCGGTCCAGTACCATAATTCAGCTTTTTCAAGATACTCTTACTGCTTCACCAGATATATGGCTTGGTTCTCCATGTTTGAACCTTAGGGAGATAACTAGCAGGATTTAGGGACCCCTGAAATTAGTTAAATTAATGAACTATGTGACAAATTTGACCCTGCTACATGTGACCTGGCCACATGTGGCACGGTCATCTGTGATTTTTGCAAATATTAGAAGGTTCCCATATTACCTTATTCATACACACACACACACACACACACACACACACATTGCCAACTGACGCATGAAAGCCAGTTCAGACAACCCTCCATCCTTCACAATGATCTTTGGAAAATATCTCAGGACCCTGAAATCTGTTAGCTTCATATCACCTTCCCCTTCAGTATGGAGGCCATTCTTCAGCCAAGGGTGGCATTAGGAGGTTGTTTGGGTCTCCTTCTTAATGCTGTTTTGATGGGTTTCTACAGTAAATACTCATTCACCCTCCCCTTGTAGGAGAGCGGTTGACAAGCATGGTGTTGCAGTGTTGGCTATAGAGATGTTTGTTCATACATTGAACTGGACACCTCCTGGGAGAAGACATATTGTAACATGGCCAAGGGGAACTTGGTTTTATTTATTTATTTATTAGAGAGAGAGTGAAGGAGCACACCAGGGCCTCTGGCCACTGCAAACAAACTCCAGAAGCATGAGTTACCTTGTGTAGCTGGCCCATGTGGGTACTGGGGAATCGAACCTGGATCCTTAGGCTTCACAGGCAACTGCCATAACCGCTGCCCCATCTCTCCAGGCCCTGAATTGGGTTCTTTTGTCTTCAGGCTGTTCACCTTTCCAAGAGCAGTAGGGTAACCTTGAGAGGTTTTGGTTTGTCTTTTGAACTTCCATAAGCTGAGAGAGATCTTACTGAAGCCGTTTGCCTGGTTAATTTTCTCTAGATCTAATGCTCATATGTTTCAGGGAGAAAAAAGAAAAGTAACGTAGCTCATCTCTACCTCTGTCTTCACTGCTACTCTAGTGATGTCATTCTTTGGCGTCTAACCCCACAGCTGCTCAAAGAGGATGGGAAATGTCTTGTCTCCTCTCCTAAGCGTTGAAGCCTCATCCATCTATCTTAGTTTCAGATTTGAATCTCTTCTTGTTCCTACCCTAGTAAACATTGTTATCAATAACTTGCAAGGAGCTAGAAAAGGGCTTTGTGTACTAAATTTCAAAATGCAGAGTTAAGGAGGGCAGGGCACACCAGAGATTCCGGTCTTGCTTGCAAGTACTCTCAGCAAGCTTAAAAAAAAAATTATCTGACAATTACCAGACAGAATTTAATAGGATTGTAAGTTTGAAGTCTTAGCTCTGTATTAAAACATACACACACACATGCACCAGCATGTGCTTGAGAGAAAAGCAGCGTTTTATGTCATGGGCACCCAGGCATCGGGATACTTGGTTTGACTGAGGTTTGGTATGCACTGTGGGCACAGTCTGGAAAGGTGTTGTTTGCTTGGGTCAAGTTCAGTGTCATCTTCAAGTTCACACGGCTCACATGTCACTCAGAGGACTAGGTTCAGCTCCTGGTTTCATGTTGGAAAATAGCAACACTGATGGGTGTGCTCCGGAAAGGGGCCAGGCTGTTACATGCTGAGGAAATACCTGATGGAGAAGAGGTGAGATCAGAGCAATGAAAGCAATGTCTAGAATCTTCATCCAAGTATGAGAAGAAGTCGCAAGCAGATGAGGATGGAGACTTTGTAGGCAACACACCAGGACTATGGGTCAATGGTGAGGGAAGGTCTGCTACAAGGTAACAAGGTTTTATGATGGCGCTATTAAACAGAACTACACACCTCCTTGTTGAAGATGTCAATGTTGACTGGATTAGAAGGGCTAAGGCCAGAGCTTTGGTAAGGGAAGCTGGACAGACCAGCCCCACAGAACACACGAGTCCTTTCCAGTTCCGGTTCACTGCTATCCTTGAGGACTCCAAGGATTGCCTACGTGTTTTCAGTCACTTCCTTGTCTAGAAACAAGGTCATCATATGAAAATCAGCATGTTCCTGGAGAGATGGCTCAGTGGTTAAGGCACTTGCCTGCGAAGCCTAAGGACTGAGGCTCGATTTCCCCAGGACCCACGAAAGCCAGATGTACAAGGTGGCACATGCCTCTGGAGTTCGTTGGCAGTGGCTGGAGGCCCTGGCATGCTCGTTCTCTCTGTACCTTTCTTTCTCTCTCAAATAAATAAATAAAATACTGAAAAAGTAAATTGAAAAAAGAAGAAAATCAGCACGTTGGGTGAGGTGATAAGTAGGTATTATTCACGTATGTACATGCTAAGGTTTAGCACGTCAGAGAAGCTGCGGGAACACAAGCTACCATCTGTCAAGCCAAAATCAGCTTTCCATTTTGTTTGCTTTTTTTTTTTTTTAATTTATTTTTTCTTTTTGATGTTTGGAGGCAGCTGACCTGGAATTCACTCTGCAGCCTCAGGCTGGCCTTGAACTGGTAGCGACCTTCCCCCCTCACACCACTGCGCATGCGCTACTTTGTGCGCCTGGCTTTATGTGGCTCCTGGGGAATCAAACACCCTGGCCAGCCAAGCTTTGCAATCAAGTGCCTTTAACCTCTCAGTCAGCTCTCCGGCCCCTCCAAAAGCTTCTTAAATGACTGGTAATACATGCTCACTTACCTAGATAACAAGTAAAATCTGATTCTCTAAAAGTTGAGTGAGCTTTCATAATTAACACAGCTGCCACTTTGTCTCGGGGCGTGGCCCTTTGCTTTGCTAAGTAACATTGTGATGGGCAGATGCCACCTTCAGCTCTCCCTCCAGGTAGCCTTTAGAGTCAGTAACCAATACGAGCATCAACAGTGTCTTAAGTCTCCCCCATCCCCCCACTCATTGCTTAAGCAATCTCAGCCCTGCCTTTCCCAGCCCACCCAGTCCTACCTGAGAGTCTTTCTGGGTCCTTGATTTTTCTCCTGGCGCTCATGGCAACCCTGCCTTTCTTTCAAGGCACAGCCCAGTCTATTTCTTCCAGAAGTCTTCTCTTTGTTAAGCTCCCCTCACCTCTTGTTTGTTTGTTTTTATTTTTTCCCGAGATAAGAGTTTCATTCTAGCCCAGTCTGACCTGGAATTCACTGTGTAGTCTCAGGATGGCCTTGAAGTAACAGTGATCCTCCTACCTCTGCCTCCCAAGTGCTGGGATTAAAGGTGTACATGTACCACCATGCCCGGCCCCCTCACCTCTTTTCTTTGGGCCCAGTGAGACCCTAGAATTAGGTCATGAGGTTCTCAATTGCTTGGTTTTTCACGTCTCTTGTGTCTCTCTATATCCCCCAGCATAGAATTTGGGATTGGGGACTTTGCCTTACTTGGTACTTAGTGATACTTGTTATTAATTTACCGATTGAATTACAGATCTGATCAACAAATGCAATTGGCTGAAAAGTACCCTGCTCTGGCCCTTGCCTCACTGGTCCCAGTAGAAACTGAGCAGTTTATTTAAGCACCAAAAATGTTGGTTGCCATGTAAATGATCCGAAGCATCACACAGGCCTACCTTGCCCATTATTAAGATGTCCTTCTAAAGCCTGGCACCCCATTGCCATTGCTGCCTCCGGCTGAGGTTTGCATATCAGAGGTGTTCCCTGGAAAGCTGAGCAAAAAGAGGCTCATTCTCAAGTACCTGATTTTTGGGTAAATAAATGTGTTCTCTTGTTGATGTGCAGGGGGCTAGCTTTGACCCCTTCCTCAAACCCAACTGTTGAGAGATGTTGAGAGATTTTTTTTTTTAATGGCGTAATGTGTTAATAGCCATACAGCTGCTGTTTCTCAGCCTCCTCTCTTATTGAGTTAGACACCATTTAGTAGGCTGAGTTCAAATTGTAAACAAATTATTTTTGCATATGGATCAATGGAAATTTAATAAAGTTTATTAGAACCATGTATAGGACTGAAGATCAGGGCTGTTTCATCTCATGGATATAAACCAACCTCATTAGGCCAGCCTGTATTAACTGATTCACGTGGAAGAAAGGATTTGTGGTCATTTTAGGATCAGTTTGGCTCAGCAGATGGTGGTTACCTTCAGAGCTTTGCTCATTGATGGGTTCATTGGCATGCCCGTGTGCCAGGGACACAGCAGGCAGCGTCTTGCTGGGCATGCTTACCTTTAGGCCCAGGGTGGACCTTGACCCGCAGTCGGAGCTCAGCAGAGTTGTGGAAGGAGGGATTGTGACCTCAGGGGCAGAGCAGCAAAGTGCCAAGAGCCACAGCTCACAATGGGCAGAGCGGAGCAAGAGCCTGGAGCTGCTGCCCCTCAGCCCAGCGTTCTTTTTGCTCCACCAGACAGCCCTCTATTGATTCATAGCCTGTGAAATGTCTCCAATGTTCCCCAGATATCTTCTGTCTTTTCTCATGGCGAGCTCAGTTTATGTTGCAATAAATGTTATCTTAATCTCAGCTGATTGACAAGTCCTTAAAATAACAGCATTACCAAAGTTCCCCCCACATTGTAAATCAAAAATATTCCACTCTTTGGGAGGCTTTCGGGTGGCCAGTCGCAGTTTCAGAGATGACTCCAGCAGCGCCGCCTCTCTTGGGGGGGATCTTGAGGGATCCGGGACCAGGAGCCTGGTGGTTAGCAGTCAACCCAGCGCAGGAGGCATGGGCAGGGAATTTGTGGGAGAAGGCGCAGACTCCAGGGAGTGAACATTACCATGCAGACTTGAAGTTGGAGCAGAAAAGGTCACAGGTCAGCCTTGGGACCCTGAGTGACAGCAGCAGAGAGAAGCAGCATCTTTGGCCAAGAATTCAAGTCTGGAGGTGTCCCTTCTTTGTAGGGAGGTGTTTCTGCCTGGCACCACTCTGTCTGGATGGTGGCTCATGCTGCCATGCTTCCTGAGACGTCGAGCCCTGAATGTGGGCAGCTGGTTAGGACTGGAACCTGGTGACTTCTGAACGTTGTAACAAATGGAAGTCATTACCACCGCCGACTCCTTTACCTCGGTGCCACCTGAGGCAGAAAATAATTTCTCTCTCGCCCACCCCCCACTCCCCCCTCGGTTTGTTTTGAAACCTTTCATCCAGAGAGAAAGGCTTAGCCAGTGGCTACAATAGTGCTTTCCGGGCCCCTTGGCATGCTGCAGATGTTTACTTAGCCAGGTACAAATAGGTAAAAGCTCATAGTTAGAGCTCCCAGCCGCAAGGTCATTTACCTTCTTAAAATGCAGCCGCATGTGCTGAGTGAAGTCGAGGGCTTGCTGGTATGAGCCATTAACTGCCTGTTGTACGTAACCTCGCCTTGTCTTACACACAGCTGCGTGCGAGCCACTGGTGCCGCGCGCGCCGCCGGGCCCCCGTGCATGCCTTGCAACCAACAAAAGCAGTTTAACTTGTGATCGCTGATCATATGATCCACTTACAGGGTGCAGGCTCAGTCAAGTAGAACTGGTAAATCATTAAAAATGCGCCGTGGTACTGTGCCTGCTGAGTAAAACATCATGCTAACATCTCTGCCTCCCCACAGCCAGTTAGCAGTGTGGCCAAGGAGCAGGGAGCAGCTGTGCCCCGGAGAATCCCATGTCATTTTAGCTTAAGGTGGCGAGCTCGTCATTGGCTTCCAAGCACCATGGCGGAGGAGGCCAAGAAGACAGACGTCATCTGAAATGGCGGTCTCCTCTCTCACCTTGTCTTTTACTTGTTAACTAAATGGGGCTAAGGACTCTTAAGTGTGTCAGGCCTGTACCCGTGTCTAACTTACAAAGATGGAAGGAGAAATGGCCTCTTAATGACTCCTTAGTCTTCTTATTTGCTTTAACACAAGCACCCACTGAGTGCTCTGCTGCCCTAGGACACCCAGGGTGACCACAGAGGAGTTAGGCGATGCCTAAATTGAACCTAGAAGGAACAATACAATATTACCAAAGGGACATCTGGTCCAAGGGACAACATGAGCTGCAGCCTTATAACCTTACATTCTAGGATTTCAACTGTGAGGCAGACTTTTCTACTCTGTAACAGGCCTTAAAAATTGTCTCATGGGCTGGAGACATGGCTTAGTGGTTAAGCACTTGCCTGTGAAGCCTAAGGACCCCAGTTCAAGGCTTGATTCCCCAGGACCCACGTTAGCCAGAAGCACAAGGGGGAGCACGTGTCTGGAGTTCATTTGCAGTGGCTGGAGGCCCTGGAGCTCCCATTCTCTCTCTCTCTCTCTCTCTCTCTCTCTGCCTCTTTCTCTCTCTGTCTGTTGCTCTCAAATAAATAAATAAAAATAACAAAATAATTAAAATAAAAGAATGTGGATGTTACCTGGCTATGTGTTGATGTTCATTGATGATGTGGGTAGTGACTATAAGATGATATATAAAAGAGGAGAATGGCATGAGCTGCCACTATTGCAAGAAAAATGTTTTAAAAAAATTGTCTCGTGACTCCATGGTGGAGGGTGTAATGAGGCCTCTGTGCTTATCCACAACTCTACCTCGTTTCTTCTGGTATCATGATTTTACCATGCGCCCTTCTTGGAGGGCTGCAGGCTGCCACAGTATTCCTCATTTTCTTTATAGCTCCAGAAGGTATAGGGTACTGCGCCACTCTAATTTCCTAATCACTCATTTAAAAGCTAAAGGCTAATTGTCATTAACAAGGCAATGGCACCTAGAATGGGACCAGATAGAAATGGTTCTTTTGTACACTGTAGGACCATCTGTTGGCAGAGGGGGAAGAGATGTGTGTCTGTGTGTGCGAATTTGTGCGTGCGTGTGTATGTATGTGTGTGCATGTACTTGCATTTGTGTGAGCAATGCTACCTTTGTGGTTTACTGGACCTATCATGGGTCCAATATATATATATATATATGTATATATTATTTTTCTTTATTTCTTTATTTGCGAGAAAGCAAAATAGACATGGGGGGTGGAGAGAGAGAGAGAGAGAGAAAGAGAGAGAAAATGATGTGCCAGGGCCTCCAGCCACTGCAAACAAATTCCAGATGTGTGCACCCCCTTGTTCATCTGGCTTACATGGGTCCTAGGGAATTGAACTTGGGTCCTTTGGCTTTGTAGGCAAATGCCTTAACCACAAAGCCATTTGCTCCAGCTCATGGTTCTGGTATTTTGCATGGCTGATCAAATTTAAAGTTTGCTTGTATCCGGAGAACCCTGAAGAGTAAATACAGGTGTTCATTCTTTCAGAGGCAAAGCTATGCTGTTGGAGTTTACCTAGATCCTGTATCTAATGGCTTCAGGTAATCATAGCCCCAAATGCCTTCTCTTTCTACTGCAACGGCTTGTTTCCAAACTCAGAGTCTCACAGTGTAGGTAAATACAAAATGTGGGCTCTGGGCTCCTTTCCTTGCCTGCAAAGTCAAAGGCCTTGGGCTCAATTCCCCAGAACCCATGTAAGCCAAATGCACAAGATGGTGCATGTGTCTGGAGTTTGTTTGCAGTGGCTGGAGCCTGTGGCATGCCCATTCTCTCTCTCTCTCAATTTTTGTTTTTTAAAGATGTGTAGGGTCAAGGTGTTGGGCGGGGGGAGATGGCCATGCAGTCAAAGCTATATTGAAATTTTAAAAATTAGCATGTCAGATACAGAAATGAACTGATTCTGAAGATTATAGAAGACAGTCCCAATGCAGGTTTTATGAAGTCATTATTACTCTTGTCAGTGAAATCAGTGCATTTTTCGAATCAGTATCTTGTACCATTATAAACAACAGGAAATAACTCATGCCAATGTAAGAAACAGCTTATAAATTTTTACATACATGTGAGAGGACTCACTTGAAATCCAAAGCTGCCAGGAGGAATAATTAGGAGCCACAGGACAGATCTCGGTAATGTGACAGCAGCTTCTAAAACATCCCACAGGACAGGCCTGCGCAAGCTGGCTTGACCTATATGTTTAATAATACAGATCACTGCCCTTGGTTGAAAGCTAAAGGGTAGGACCAAAAGCTTGCTTCATGGTGCTTTAGGAAAACCCACCCAAGTTTATTTATGAGTGCGCCACACAATGGCCTCTCGCTTCGATTATGAACCAACCGACAGAGCTTTCTAAGTAGCAACTCAGCATGCGAAATTAAAAACCAAAAAACAAAACCACCGCAGAGCCTAATTTCTTCTATTCTGTCATGCTTGGCAAAAAAAAAAAAAAAAGAAAAAAAGTTATGCAAGAGGCAACTTAGACAAATGGCTACGTTAACAGTAGAAATAACCTTTTGTTTAATTAGAAAATAGTAGCTATATGGGACAATAAAAATGGTTACTGCTGCCCTCTGTCACTGTTTAATAAATACGATCACGCTAGAGATAATGGTGAGTGTTATTTATTCGTGCAATATCACACACTTGGTAGTTGCTTGTGTCATGGAGGGTTTGTCTGTGCAGAGAACACAATAGGTTCAGACTCAGTTTCCTTTCATTCAAGGAAAGAAAATAGCAAGTTGTTTACTAGCGGCTCCCAGGGCCTCCCTAGATCAGCTTTCTTCCTCTACATTCATTTTTTAGCAGCTCTATGTCAAGGACAAAATCTGGTAGTGCTGTCTGGTGTATCTTGAGAACTGGTCTGTTAGTTTGAACCGGGTCTTTTGTTCCAAAATGCTCTGGGGTCCTCATGGAATACTGCTCACCATACTGAGTCCCGATTGCCCAATACAACTGCCTGCCGTGGCCTTGCTGAAGGGAGGACAAGGGCCAGAGTTTCCCATGGGAGCAGGTGTTGTGGAAGAGGAGACTTTCCCCCATGGCTCTTCCTGGGATGAAGATCAGGAGGAAATTGACAGCATCTGTCTGAGTCTCTTCCAGAGGCTGACGGGGAGAAAAGACTGAAGGTGTCACCAGGTTTCAGGGTCACTTCCCTTCGGCGTGTGACTGTGATACTCTGCCTGTGAGATTGCACGTGGGGTTGAGGGCAGCTGGCCCCGGGGACTTCATGGATCGCACTCTGTGTGATCGTTCACACTCGCTTTCTTCCTTCAGGGGTGAGAGGAGCTCTGTTTTCATACTCTTGTGTGTTCACTGGACTAGATGCTATGTTTCTAGAAGAAAAAAAAAAATCGTGTGGTTTGTAAAATGCAGACGACTTATTTGTTACTGTGAAGGAAGTTTCCATTCTTGACTTGGGTGATGTGAGCGCTTCCCTCAGACCCTTAGCTAGCATCACACTCTTGTTCACCCAGAACATTCTTCCCAACTCTTGGATGCAAGTATTTTTTTTTTTTTTTACACATGCTCATCCATTTCCAAAAGTCCTAAGTAACCTTTCCTCGAAGATTTCCACAGGCCACCTTTCTAAAAAATATAGACAGTATGTTCAAAAGAGAAGCACCACAAAACCCCCTTTTCTTCACACAGTTCATTTTAAGCTCCCAAAATCCCCAATCTCCTTTTGCAGGCGGGTTCCCACTCTCTAACTTTCCTCATCACCCCTGAAAGAAAGAGGAAAAAAAAAAAAAAGCATTTCTTACAGGGACTGCTAAGTCGTAGGCCGATGCCTAGCAACGGCATTCCTGGGCTGTAAGTAGCTGCAAGCCCCTCGCTGAACTCTTTGATGTGACTGTCAGGGTAGATTTATTTTGTTTTAGCACATTGTCTACTTGTCCAGATGTATCAGGAGATAAAAAGGAGTCATGTTTACACTCCTCCCTTTTTTTTTTCTTTCTGTTTTTTTTTTTTCTTTTTTTTCTGAGATGTAATTAAATCGTGGTTTTGATGAGTCTTGGGGAGCTCCAGTTGAAGCAAACAGGGATTGGCCCGAGTCGAGGGAAGGCAGGAGAACTTGCTGGGCGGCATGAACACCTGACTCTGTCAGAAAACAAACAGACACGGTCCCGGGAAGGTGGCTATTGGGTCCTGAGTCTTCCGTCTCACGTCTGGAGAAGTTGAACCAAAATGAGGGGCGATATCTCTCTAGCATTCACTTTCCTGATATGGGCGCATCTTTGAAAGCCTTTTTCTGTACAGGTGTGTCCAGAAAGCCTTTTTTCCTGCCCTCCCTTTCTTTCCCTCCCTCCCTCCTTCCACTCCCCTCCTTTTCCTCCCTGCCCTCTCTGTACTCCATGTTGCGCTCTCTCCCTCTTCCATCCCGATTTCTTCAGTCTCACCACCTCCATACCACAGCCCGTGTAGTGCATCTGTGACAGGTGGTTAGTTGTCCCTCTAAAGGCAGCTCCAGTGAACTTCACTGGTCAGGGTGAGTTTGAACCCCCTTGCAGTGGGATCACTACCCCTCTGCTTTCCTTGACGATCTTGATTTTGAACGCTCAGCTTTACTCACACCACCCTGAGTTCTCTGTTAATCACCTGCACCCTGAAGCAGCAGAGCAGCGATCAGACATTTAGAGTTGCTGAGGGCAACCACACAGGCGTTCATCTGCAGCAAGGGGAACATTCCATTTGCATCCTAAATAGGTTACGCTACAGCGCCCCCTTCTGCCCAACGAGCTGTGTAGCACCGGGGCCTCATTACAACTCAGTTTCTCCCATGATAACCCTCAAGATCCTTCCCAAGCTTTCTCTAGGCTAATCTACTCCTATCTATTGCTCCCCCACCACCACCAACCTGTTCCTGCAGGCTCAGGACAACGACTGTCATTTCCCTGCACTCCTTGGTGGACGGGGTGGGGAGGGTGGCTCTTAATTCAGAATAAACTTTTTCTTACTCATTCACCAAAAAAAAAAAAAAAAAAAATCACAGAGTGTAGGAGAGAGATGCGTATAAAAAAAAGGCAAGCCCACCTAAGCAGTCTGGCAGGACCTCCCATGGCCAGGGCTGGGCTCCCTCCTGGCCACGTTTTCATCCCAGACCCACAGCATTTAATGCGTCTTGGAAACTTCAGGCTCTGGGGCTGCGTTTCCTGGTTATGGACCAGACAGAAAGGCAGTTTGCCTTTGCTGCAAACAGCCCATGGCTGACTCCTCTTGTATACAGGGAAGAAGCAACAGGGTTGTACTTGAAACGAGTGCGCATGAGAGGAATTTGGTACCGCAGCCTGTGTGGGTCGCCTGTTTAGTATGCACAGGACCTGGAAGGGAAGTTCTTCTCTTTTCTACTTTTACAAAGTAGTGTGGAGTGAGACTGTGAAGTTTGCAAAGCTGGGACTTTTTTTTTTGTCTTTTTTGGTTTTTCAAGGTAGGGTCTCACTCTAGCCCAGGCTGACCTGGAATTCACTATGGAGTCTCAGGGTGGCCTCGAACTCACAGATCCTTCTACCTCTGCCTCCCGAGTGCTGGGATTAAAGGCGTGCGCCACCACGCCCATCAGACATTATTTTGTTGTTGTTGTTGTTGTTACTTTCAATACTTGGAGGTTGAGGAATGTTGTAAATTCAGAAATAATTGTGTTGAATACATTAACTTCACAACTGGATGAGCATTTATTAATTAGGCAGATTTTCGGAGGTGGGGCACACTGCCTTCAAGCAGTAAGTTGGCTTACGGGGAGGCGGCTGTCACTCAGGACGAACAGGCTGGAGGTAGGGGTCAGGAAGACACACTAGGCAAACAGTCAAGAGCTCTTGGGTGGGTGGACCCAGCCCCAGACGCGAGCTGGAAAGCGGCCTGGTGGGCCCTGGCCTGTAGGGAATGAGGCAGAAGAGAGGCTGTGGACCTAAGGGCCAGATCTGAAGGCTTTGTTGGTCGTATCGAAGGTTTTCTGTTTTAAAAACTGTGTATGTGTGTGTGTGTGTGGGGGGGCTGTCAGTGGATAAAGCATTCACCGTACAAGCCTGACAACCCAAGTTCTGGTTCCCCAGAACCCACAGAAAGCCAGATGTGCAGCATGAGTGCCCGTAATTCTGGGGTGTGCCTACCAAGAGATGGGAGGCAGAGACTGGAGAATCCTAAAGCTCATGGGCCAGCGAGCCTGTGGTGAACCCAGCTGCCAACCGTGGTACGCTGCTTCCACCAAAAGCAAGGGAAGGTGAGGACGGACCCATCGGCTTTTCTTTTGAACTCCATGTATGTGTCTACATTCACACAAGAGCGCCCCCCCACACACACACATGAAAAGCAAAGAAAGGACAGTCTAAGGATGGTCACTTTGGCTAGAACATTATGGGGCTCAAGAAGGAATTCAGTCCTCTCTGAAAAACAGTGACCCAGCTGGCTGAAATCTGCAGGCATTTTCAGGAGAAGGGGGCCAGATGAGGAAGAGGGGTTCATTGTAGAAGAAAAAAAAAACCCGGGGAATTTACTTCATACTAGCCAAAGTCAGGATCCTATGTTGCAGGTCCCCCTGTGTGTTTCCCAGAGTGCCATTGACCTCCCACATACTGAATGTGCAGTTATGGGGCTGAACTCTTTGGCTGACTCCTGGCAAACTTGGGCTTCCGTGGCCACCAATGAGCTTTCTAAACCCAAGAATCCTGAGCATGAGGGAACAGTTTTAAAAAAATAATAATAAAAAGTTTTTAGAACAAAAGGGGAATTTTTTTCTTTCATCTGGAACAAAATGCCGTTGGTGTAGTGCAATTCAGTAGGCCGAGGGAAAACATTGGAGAATAGTTTTATGAATGTAAAATCATCTGAGAAATAATTCTCGAACATTCCTCCTCCTCTGTTTTCCTCTCTCTTGTCTCATCCCTTCCTTTTTTGTTAATTCGTAATTTTTGGCGTTGGCACCGTTTTGTGCTGTTTATACGTAACCCTGAATTGGATTCCACACAAGGGGGGAACATTAAGGGTTGCTTTGTCACTGACTTAATCCTGCTAGACCACACTGGGCTTGTTCTCAGAGCTGAAGGTTTTGAAGGTCCCTGGAAATGATTCTTGAGGAAATAAAACTTTGAGACAAATTCACATTTTCCTCTGGCTGCAGGAAGAGTACAGTTTCTAGAATGACTGGAGCAGAAGACTTACTCTTGATGATACTCACTCGGTCAGTTCCCTTGCAGGATGCAACTATTTGGATCTGGAATCTCTCAAGGAAATGGCTTTGCATATATATGTTTAGATGAATGGAACTTTTGATGTCAGCGGTTATTGATAGTATAAAACAAATCCAAAAGGCATCTCTTTAAGAGTAGCTCTATGAATGGTTATCAGATAATTTTGAAAAAGTACGAGCTAAAGAGAAAAATAAAACATTTGGGGGGCTGTTTTTCAAATAATTCCTCAACCACAAAACCACTTACTACTTTTTTTACTTGAGTCTATTCTACTGTACCAATCATATTTTTGTAATAAAACACCGTTAGTCTTGGGAAAGTTGATATTTAATGATGGAGCGTCCTTGTCTAGAAAAGTCCTCATCTGAAAAAGTTCACAAACTGCAGATTCATGGAAACTTTCCAAAGAGAGACTGTATCTAAGCGCCCAGCTTCTGTGTGTTTATAATTGCCTCTACTACACACACTCGTCCATATGCCCTTTTTAAAATTTATTTATTTATTTATTTGTTTATTTGAGAGAGACGGACACAGAGAGAAAGATAGAGGGAGAGAGAGAGAGAGAATGGGCGCGCCAGGGCTTCCAGCCTCTGCAAACGAACTCCAGACGCGTGCGGCCCCCTTGTGTATCTGGCTAACGTGGGACCTGGGGAACCGAGCCTCGAACCGGGGTCCTTAGGCTTCACAGGTGAGCGCTTAACCGCTAAGCCATCTCTCCAGCCCGCATACGCCCTTTTGCACTCGGGGGCCCTTTCGAAGCTCTAGACGCGAGCCTCTAAGCTTCAAGCCTGTTGCTTAGGACTTCAGTTCTCCCAGTGTACACAGGGCAGCATGTGGCCACCGCTAGCCCAAAGACATCGGAAATTTCCATAGATCATGATAAAGAAAGAAACACACAGACTTTTAGGATGCTGTTTCCAGAAGGTACCTGCGCTATTCTTTTACCTGGTCACATGTTCCCTTGTGTCATCTGCTCCATGGGTAGATAAACGGCAGTGCTGTGTCATCTCAGGGACCCACGCCAGAAACTGCTTAGTGGCTGCTAATTAGAAATTTAGCCTTTCACACAATTCCTGCCTAACATAGGAAATGCTGAAGCAAGTCTCACTCTTGCCTGCTCAGTCTCTCTCTCCCTCTCTCTCTGTGTAGGAGTGGAGGGTCTTATGGGACCACCCATCCAAAAGTCTTTTGTTCTGTTTTTCTTTTTTTTTTTTTTTTAATGTTTGGCCTCTTTTTCCATGTTGTATATACTATGATCCAATCCGTAGCTTTACTCACCATCTGTCTTGCTTTTCCCTCTAGACGACTGTGTCTACTTTAAATCTTTAGGGCTTACCCAAACTTACTAGAGAATGATTGGATGCTAAAGCCGTTTGCCACTGCACTGAGATCTTGAAAAGTATGAAATTGTGTAAGAACGTGTGGGGACACTTTTTGGGGGTATGGAGGACATGAGACTGGGCTATTGAAAACCGAGTTTTGTGTGGCCCAGTGATGGCGACAAAATACTTTGATGTCTGGGGTGTTGGGAGGTGATCAAAAGGCCTTATGTAGAAAGTTGTTACTGAGGGGGGGCATGTGCTCTTCTAGCCTTTTTGGGTGTTCATTATACTAGACCCTTGAATAGATGAAACTCTGAGGAACCACTGACTCATCCCTCTTAATCAGCAGAGGCCCACTGGGTCGGCTCTTACTGGGGGGTAAGCAATCCAGTCTGCCCTGGGCAGAGGGTATGAGCAGTCTCTCAGAGATGGGCCTCAGAGTCCCAGAGATTGCTTAACACTTTGGAGAAAGCTAAGCATTTCTGAAGATGGTAATATGTCAGCTAAGAGCTCCTGGGAATGTGCCCCATGGAAAAACTAGTGAAGAAACAAACCTAAGACGTTCTGATAACGGGTTGGAGCCCCTGGATCGAACCAGGCCTGGGACTATCTGACGTTGGACATATCAAAGTCCTCTCTCTCCTGGTTTATTTCCCTAAAGCACTGGGCACTGGATTTCATCAAGTATGGTCAGAAAAATAATCATTTCCCCCTGGACTGTTAGACATAGTAGACTTTTTAACTCATTCTGGAAATGTGGTAATCAGTTTCTCTTGTATCATACTAGTCAGCAATTCTTAACTGTGTGTGTCTTTAGTTCCATTTTCTAATATTCCTTCTGTAATTTGAATAATAAAGCACCTCCCCCACCTGTCCCTCAACATCCACAAATCTCCCAATAAAAACCTAATGAATTCACCTTTTCTTTATAAAGATATATTACTAGACAATGCTGCCTTCAACGTTGGTTTGTTAATCATTTCTGTAAGTCAGCCTTAGACCCTCTGATCCTGGCAGAAGGGGAGAGGGTGTGAATGGCCAGGGACCAGAACAGTGAGCTTCTGCTTACTGGCCTTTGGGAAGAGCTCCACCAAAGTATCTCTTCCCAAGATCCCTTCTCTGCCATCAACTAGGAACTGTAGTTACTAAGCGACTGGAGAAGATTCCAGTAGAATTGGCAATGTAAACACCAGTCTCTCTGTGAGGTCATCTTTGCTCCATCCCAGGGACAACGGGGTGCTTCCCTCTCACTTCCCTTCCTTTCCCCTATGCCCTGAGGTGGCTCAGGGGCAGCCAGCAATCACCCCTTCTTCCACAGTCCCTTCTCCTCCTGGGGAGCCCTCTCCCCACTTCTGTGTGAGAATCTGCCTCTGACCATGCATGCCGATTGAGACGTACGAAGAAAAACATATATAATTTCTAAGCCACTTGGCCTGGTGCTATATACACGGGGACTTAGGAACACAAGAGTGTGGCTTCTTTGCCCGTCCCCAGCCCAGCCAAACAAATCAATTCCGCCTTCGGAGAGGCATCCATTGCTTTGTGATTATGTTTGTGTAAAGTCTTGGGGTCTTTGATCAAAGAATGGCATTTCAGGCCAGGCCTTAATCCTCCTAGCCTTAAGATGTTTAAATGGGTTTAAAAAAAAAGTTGATAACAGCTGGGATTTAAATTTGCCTTTGCCCAGGTTTTGTTTTGAAAGGGCTCCTATTATCCATGGCTTCCCTTTTGGAGGCCCGGATGGATCGTTGGGTAAACCAAAAAGGGAAAGAGGATATGGGAGGAAATGGGCGGGGACACCGAATTAATCTTCTGAGGAAGATTGTTTGATCAGCAGGAGGACAGGACCTCTGCAGCTGACAGCAGGCACCTTTGGGAGGCGGGTGTGATTGGCACCTTTGAAGCCTGGTCGGGAGCCAGAGTCTAGTGGGTCGGAGCTTCCTCTGTCTGTGGGAGGTAGTGTTAATAGTGTGGCAAGTGGGAGGATTAATTGTGGACAGGCAGAAGGATTATGTGGAGAGCTCCTGGGCTCTAAAGGAACAGTTCCCAGCAAGCCTCTGATCCGTCAGCCTTAGAGGAAATTAGTGGGAGCAGGTTAAAAAAAAAAGCATTTAGGATATTAAAGAGAAATGTGAAGAGGATATTGGAATAGGCGAGGAGTGTTGTCCCCAGAGGCTCAGTACCTCCCTTCCTACTGGGAATAGATGAGATGTGACCAGATTTCATAGACACTTTTTTTTTTTTTAATGGTCCAACCCAGGGTTTTTTTTACTTGTCTTGCAACAAGTTGCCCATCACGTGCATTTCCTACCCCTCCACCTCCTGGTGATTTCAGAATGTCCCGCAACTAAGGAGGCTGGTGGGTGGGGGAGGGTGTCATTTTAAAACAAGTCCAGAGTGTTACTGGCGTCGTATCTGCGTTAGCTATCTATTGTATATTTTACTTCTTGCCCTTCTGGTTCTAGTCTGGATTTGCCAATAAATTCCGTGTTACCATTAAAGAGGCCATTCATCATACTCCCTAATGTGATTAATCAAGATATACCACAGTACCCTTAAAATGAGATCATTTTGATAAATCATGTATGACATGAAAAGACTTTATTCCTTTTAAGTGCAATTTAGACTGTAATTTTTTTCCTCATTTATGATTCATGGGAGAAACATGGCTAAAATCCCCTCGCACAGTTACACCTTATCTACAGCAATAACTCAAAACTGCTTTTAGATGAAAATTCAGGGTCTCATTCACCAACGCTGAATGCCAGCTCATTATCTCCTGGCGTTCAGTAGTCCAAAAATAATGTCCGCACATTAAGCTGCATTCTCAAAAAAAAAAAGAAAAAAGTTGGAGTTGGCCAGGCACCAGGCACATCAATTATATTCCATCATCCTTAATAAGGAAGAAATATCAGATGTCCTCTTGGAGTTCTTTGGAATCAGTACTGCTCAGCCTTCTCCCCAATTTATAATGAATTGGAAACCTAAATGGTAGGAACAGAAAAGGGATGGGAATTTCAGATGCATTCCGTGTCTCTTTTCCTGTTGCATAAGGCTCCAAAACACAGTATTCTAGCCCCCCGCCTGCTTCCCCCGCTCCCCCCACCCCCCGTGTGATTCTTGTTTTCTTTTCCATTCCCCCTTTCTCTTTTTCGCCAAGGAAACTCCCATTTTCTGAGTTTTGACTTTTGTTTCTCAGTCCCCGGGTGTCTGGGGTGTCTGATGCAGCCAACCCTCTCCCCTTGCCATAGCTCTTGCAGTAATTTGGGAGACGATACTCATCACCTCCAGTAGAAAAACAATCTGCATAGATGCCTGCCCACGAGATCCATCAAGTATAAGGTCACATTTTCGGTTAAAAGGCAGATCTTGATGCTATTCATTAAGCTGAAAAGTGGCTTGTTTTTCCCCCCCCGCTAATATCGAAATAAACTCTGTGTGAATGTTGGGACTAGCAGCGGGGGAAGGACAGAGGTGGTGCATTTGGACGCACAAAGGCAACAGGATTGCAGGGACCAGGAAGACTGATGGAAACACAAGGAAGAAAGTAGAAGTCCGTCTGCCCTCCCTAAAGCATTTAAAGAAGGGCCCAGGAGCTCGGCATCATCCACACAAGTGTATGAATATATGACTAAGGCCCTAACCCATGCGTGATTCTCAGCTGTTGTCGAGGGCTCAGTTTGCGGAGCGACTCAAAGCCATATTGATTTAGCAGGATGCCTGCATGCTGTTCAGACCCATGTAACACCACATAGAGAGAGAGAGAGAGAGAGAGGGAGGGGGAGAGAGCGCGCATGTGTGCAAGAGAGGACAATGTCCCAGTTTATTTGGGCTTTTATGTTTGTGATGAAGGCCTCTAGACCTTAATCAGGTGACTCAGATGGCATCAAGGAGAAAGTCTTTGCACATTTTTCATTTAAATTTTTTAAAAAGTTTTACTTTATTTATGAGAGAGAGAGAGAGAGAGAAAGAAAGAAAGAGAGAGAGAAAATGAGCACACCAGGGCCTCTAGCCATTGCAAATGCAATCCAGATACGTGCACCACCTTGTGTATCTGGCTGTATGTGGGTCCTGGGGAACTGAACTTGGGTCCTTTGGCTTCACAGGTCAGTACCTTAACTGCTGAGCCATCTCTCCAGCCTTCATTGTTTTGCAATTGCTCTGCTGTAGTGTGTTTATTTCCCATTGTACATGATACTGGATGACATGAGAACAATTTCATGCAAGTATATAATGTGCTTTGAGCAAATCCTCCCATAGTCCCCTGCCCTCCTTTCCCCTCCTCTCAGCCCTCGTTGTGACCCCCCCCCCATGATAGTCTTGCTTCTGCTCTTAGGCCATTTGTACAGTTGTATATAATCTCTGGGACACACAAATTAGAGAAAAACTATAATATTTGTCTTTCTGAGAGTGACTTAATCC
Organism: Jaculus jaculus; assembly: GCF_020740685.1. NCBI lineage: Eukaryota > Metazoa > Chordata > Mammalia > Rodentia > Dipodidae > Jaculus > Jaculus jaculus. The sequence goes on from NC_059119.1 coordinate 17,218,279, forward strand.
ACTCGATGTGATTACCTCTAGTTGCATCCATTTTCCTGCAAACAGCCTAGCTTCCCTTCTTTTTTATGGCTGAGAAAAATCTCAGTGTGTATTTCTACCACATTTCCCTTATCCATTCCTCTGCTGTAGGACCCCTAAGTGGTCCTATATTTCAGCTGTTTGAATAGTACTGTAGCCAGTGAACATTGACAGTTAAATATCCCTGTGATGCTGTTGAGAGATTGGGTCATAATTTGTAGCTCAGGCTGGCCGGGAGCAGACTCTGTAGCCCAGGCTAGACTTGAACTCTTTGCAGACCTCCTGTCTCGGCCTCTTCCGTGCTGGGATTACAGGTGTGAACTATTGACACTCAATTGTTATTCACACTCAAATGGAATTTCCCTTAATTTGATTTTTTTCTTTACTATAAAGACTGAATTAAGAATATAAAACCATCAGAACTGTCTTTGTTTGAGTTTCCATTTCACATTACTTTCTACTTTAAAAAATTATTTATTTGCAAGGAAGGAGGGAAGGAGAGAGAGACAGAGAGAGAGAGGGAGAGAGAGAGGGAGAATAAATATGTCAGAGCTTCTAGCCACAGCAAACGACCTCCAAACACATTGCCACTTTGTTGTGTCTGGCTTTACCTGGGTCCTGGGGAATTGAACCCAGGGCATCAGGCTTTGCAAACAAGTGTCTTTAACCACTGGGCCATCTCTCCAGACCCTACTTTCTACCACAAAAGATCTGCACCATTTTCAAGGTTGGCCTGTGTCTTATTTGAAAGCCTCTTAGCAAATATCCAAAGAACACGAATTTGAAACATAGACACTTTCAGACCTCATGAAATTGGCAGTGGATTATTTTTTTCTCCTTTAATACAATGCTCATTTCCTTCTGATCAATCACGATGGTTATGTTGTCCGAAAGAGCTTTAAATGCAGTACACAATTAGTTTGTGCAAGGTTGCATCATTAGTAGCTTGCAAAGATCAGGCCCTTTGTGATTCCTCACAAATATTTTTGCATTGATCCCCAATGAAAGCGGCCCACCTAGATTGACTCAAGTTTAGCAAATACACATGATCAGCTGGGCAGGGCAGGGAAGGCAAGGCGACCTGGTCCCCAAGCTTCAAGCTCAGCCAACTGCGACTTGTAGGCAGCAGTGTTCCGCCACCTGTTGGCTTTGCTTACACATGACAGGGTATTGAAGTCACTCACAGCAGTCCCATAACCCTCTCTGACCCCTGTACCAGTTCATGGCCCCCAAGAGACAAGGAGAGGCTTTGGAGAATTCTGGGCCTCCTGACTTCCCCCATCACTCACTGCCTGTACCACATGGTTCTTCTGTTAATGCTGAAAATTTATGACCGAGCACATTAAGGGCAGGGCAAGTTTCCCCTTCTTCTGGATTATTTCAGAGTTTCCTGTCATAAGGAAAGCCAAGAAGACGTGTCCTCAGCGGATGGCGTGTGACAGCATCTGCTTGTGTCTCAGGAATCTGAGGCATGATGGATCAACTGTCGGCTTTGAAGGATGATGTCTTCTCCATATTTCCATTATGAACTGGCCTGTCATCTCCTAATAAATTTCTTGCATTGGTATCAATTTATTTTTACAAGCCGAGGGCTTGATGGATTTGGGAAAGGCTCTGACAGCAGAGCTGGCCCGGCTTGACAGAGCTTCACCTCATTTTGGAAAACGACTTTGGTTCCAAGGACAGAACTTGACCTGCAACCCTTGAGAATAAAAATCTCTGTCAGAGGAAGAGAGACACATGAGGTAAGTTCCTTCTTTTAAGCCAAAGTAAATCAAGTTGGTAGGACTACCATGACATAAATTACTTCTAAGACAGCCGTACAAACCCGGATGAGAAATGCCATCGGTGGTGCCTTGCTAAAGATGACTTAGACCCTCACAGTACTGCAGGGCATCTGTGGGTGAACCTGGGTTATTAGCAAGACAGGGGGTCTCAAGACTGTGACTCCCAGAAAGATTCTGGTAACACTTTTCTGTCAAAAAGTGAGGATCATGGTTGGAGAGATGGCTCAGTGGTTAAGGCGCTTGCCTGTAAAGCCTAATAACTTAGGTTCAATTCTCCAGTACCCACACAAAGACCCCATGTGCTCCCACATAAAGGGGAGCATGCATCTGGGGTTTGTTTGCAGTGCCTAGAGGCCCTGGCGTGCCCATATACATTCTCTCTCTCCCTCTCTCTCTCTCTTTCTCTGTATCTCTCTGCAAATATATATAGAGAGAAGAGCAAAGCCCATTCACGTAATAAGCATTTAATTACAAAACATATTCAAGTCCCTCTTTGGCTACCAGGAACGTTGGGAGAAGCTATGCCATTACAAGTCTGTTTCCTATGAACTTTCAAGTTCAGAGTTGAAGAGGTACACGGTTATACAAAGTGAGGGCGGTGCAAAAGAAAATCCTACTTAAATGTTACTGAGCAGTGGCTGCGAGACCATTATCACTGACATTCAGTGGGAAGAGAGCCAGTGAGCCGTTGTAGCGGTCAGCACGGTGGACACCTGGGCAAACTGCCTGCCATACACCAGTGACCCAAGAACTTAAGTGAAGTCTTGGTTAAGTTTCTTCATTTCATTGGTGCTTGGGCTCCTCCTCTATAAAACTGAGGTAGTGGTTGTGAGTATGGGTCTGTTGTGAAGACTGAGTTTAGGTCTTCTCCTTTTTCTCCTTCCTCTTTCTCCCTCTCCTCCCAACTAATTATCTTTACCTTTGACATTCATGAAATATGTGGCTCAAAGAACTTGAGTCAAAAGCCCAAGGTCATATATTCAGATGGATTCTGGCTCAACATCTTGGTAAGGCATCAGCAAGGAAAAGGGATAGGACCATATACACAAGTTGCAGATAACTCAAAGACGGAATTCTTGAAACTTTTATTTTCTTTACCCCTTATCGTTCTTTCCATTCCAGGGCCATAAATAACCCTTTCTTCCATAGCTCCAAACTTCCTTCAGATATTACTTGGTAAACATTGTATGTAGTCGTATGCTGGTAAGTGTTTAGCACAAGTGACAAGAGTTTAATATGGGCAGGGCGTGGTGGCGCACGCCTTTAATCTCAGCACTCAGAGGACAGATGTAGAAGGATGGCTGTGAGTTCGAGGCCACCCTGAGATTAAATAGTGAATTCCAGGTCAGCCTGGGCTAGACTTAGACCCTACCTCAAAAAAAGTGGGGTGGGGGCTGGAGAGATGGCTTAGCGGTTAAGTGCTTGCCTGTGAAGCCTAAGGATCCTGGTTCGAGGCTCGGTTCTCCAGGTCCCACATTAGCCAGATGCACAAGGAGGCGCATGCATCTGGAGTTCGTTTGCAGAGGCTGGAGGCCCTGGCGCGCCCATTCTCTCTCTCTCCCTCTATCTGTCTTTCTCTCTGTGTCTGTCACTCTCAAATAAATAAATAAAAAATTTTTAAAAAGGGGGGGAGGAGTTAAATATGTAATATGCTATTATGACACCTACATAATCCCTTGATTTGTTCAGACACTTGGGAGGCTTTTGTCCACACTCTTGTATCCGGCGTCTGTATCTGTGGTTACAGAGGAGAAACAAGAGTTCTTCCCACAGGAATGCGGTTCTTTTCTCCTGAGCCTTAATGAGCGGTCACGACTCCACTCACCTGTCCCTGGGAACTGGCGCTTTCCCGAGTCTGACCACAGCTTTTGGTGACTAGATGAATCTTCACGTTCTGGTGCTATTCACCAACACATGATTATAGACACAGCATCCTATTAAGTTTAATCTGCATTGTTAATATTTTTCTCCATCATTTTCTTAAGTTTGGGAAAGCAACCGACCGATAAATCAAGCCCTAATTGTTAACATTTGCCATTCTCTCCCGGGAACACTCACACCAGCGCGGCTGATGTGAACACATCTCTGTAACTCAGTGGAAACCGAAGGATAGCACGTCACATAGGTGTAATGCGCCCATGTATTTTCAAGAGCATAAGATAACCGTGAAAGTGTAGAACACAATTAGGAAGTGATGAGTTTTTTTTTTTTTTCAATGTGTTATCTTTGCTTTTTAGATAATTTGTTCTATTGCAAGCGCGTATAATTTGCACTTCAATACTATCTGCGGTGCTGGGGAGATGCCTTAGCAGCTGGGTGATTGCTGTGTAAGCTTCAAGGCCTGAGACTACCCAAGTTTGATTCTGTAGTACCCACTTAGGTCTGTAACCCCAGTCATGCAGTGGGCAGAGACTGGAGAATCACTGGAGCTTGCGGAAGGAGGCGAGGGCGCGGGTTGGTGGGGGCATCCGAGACACTGGCAGCTCTGGGTTCAGTGAGAGACTATCACAGGCAAATATTCTCCTGTGGCCTCCACACCTGTGCACACAGAGCGCACACATGTGCACGCACACGGGCACGGGCACGCACTACACACATATCGCATCACATGCCACACAAAGTAACTATCCCTCCCTCTCTCCTTCCCTCCCATGAGTATCTGTGACTGCTCCCCTGAACCAGATGCTCTCTGGGGTACGAACTCTGAAGATGAGAGAAAAACAAATGGACCACTATAGCTGTTACCTTTAAAGAGCTTTCTCCCCCCAGGAAGGCCCAGGACAGAGCCTCAGTTCTCCCCTCCCTCGCTGCTCTTCTCTGCCCATAGCAATCTACACTCTCGCTTTCTGTACCTGAGCAACCTGCTCTTGCCAGATTCTCGCCCCTTTCTTGGGTCTCTTTCCTGTCTTTCTTCCCCTCCACCACCTTTTTGTCTTGGCCTCCGTGTCTGGACAAGGCATGGCTGTTCCCTGCTCTCAAACCTGCCTGTCATTGCAGTCTCCAGTCAGCCAGCGCTGATGCCTTGCATCCAATGTCACCTGTGAACAGAGCCTCAAGCCTCTGCCTTCGGGACGTCTCCGCTTCTGTCGTCTGGCCCTGGTCTTTCTATCCTCTATTCCTGCGAGGTGGCTCAGCCTTTTCGGTTCCTTTATAATGATGGGTTTATAGAATTACCTTTGACTTTAAAATGTTTTACACGTTCAACCATTATGCGTTCACTTCATCTTGTATTATTGGCAGTGAGTAAAGGTTAAGAGGAGAGTTGCTTTCAGAAAGTTACTATAGTTAATTATGTAAACTCTGTTAGAATAAGATAGAAACCAGTAAGGACATAATTCCTCTTATAGGCGGGCAGCTGTCATAATAAAATATTTATGAGGGTCAGGTTATGAGTCGGTGACTTCATAACCAGTGTTAATCATGAGTGTTTTTTTTTGAAGTGTCAGGAATGCAACAAAATCTTCATTTTATTTTATTTTTTTAATATTCTCAGCCTAGAGTCTGGCTGATGGTAAAGGATTGCTAAGTATTTGATAACTAAACCAACCATCTTTTTTTTTTTATATAAAAAATGTTTTTAGAAGAGTCTGCTTCATCCCATGGTTTCAGGGAATGAATTGTGTTGAAAAGTGAAGATTGCTTTTGCTTGAAAGAGGCTGACAAATTTCCCAGACCCTGGATCACTTTATGTGGCATGTGATTTAGGGGTGAGTGAGCTTGCCAGCTAACTCCACTTGAGCTGAGTGATGGGGAATGAATTGTGGAGCTGTGGTCTTCAATGGTATTTTGTGAAAACTAGTGGGAGATTTATGGCCATTAAACAACTTTGTAGCTGTCCCCGTCTTGTTTCCAAGCCTGCCAGATCTCTGCTCCCGTGGTCTGTATTCCATTCCTCGGGGCGTCATGACCTGCACAAAAACCCCCGAACCTCAGTCATCCTTGTATGCACCATTGGGGAAGGTGCCTTGAACGTTACACGTTCATTTTCATGGTGCAAAATTCTCACTGTGCAAGACACTCAGAGTGCACTGTGCTTTCACTGAACGTTTTCCAGTGAGTGTGCCAGGATTCTACCTTCCTTCCTGCAGCCAAGTGCAGAGTAGCTAGTGACCGTTACCAGCATTGGTGGTAGCAACAGCTCTTGAAATGGGAGGCGGGAATATTCGAGAAGCCCTCCTCATGCTTAGGCAAATCTTCAGCAAGGCCGGCAGAGTGGGACGAATGCACGAAGCCTTGGTTTGTTCTCAGGACACATTGTTTTGAATCATTGACTGCTTTCTTCATTCTGTGGGTCATATTCAATAGCTCTAGAGGAAGTAAAAGTGGGATATTTCATCACAAAAATACAACCGGAGATGACGCTAATCCACATTAAGGGAGTACTAGAGAACAGTTAGAGGAAAGTTCCACTGATTTTGGTTTAGTATCAATGAGAAGACTGCACGGAGTAGAGGTAGGAATTTTTGTACTTTTCACTTTCATGTTTAATTTTTAGGAGTTTCAAAAAAAAATGTAGAATTATGGACACATCTGGCTAACCTTTAAAATTAAAAATTTCTAACATTTTTACATACTTGTGACAGGTATGGTTCTTTAAACAAAAGAAATAACCATCGTATCTAAAGTTTCATGCTTTCCAACTCCCGTTACCTCTGGTCTGACTACCATACCTCTTGGCAGGGGAAATTTTTTTAAATGTTTTTATCTGTATATTTATTTGCAATGATGGGGGGTGAGAGAAAGAGGAAGGGTACAAAGGACCTCTAGCCACTGCTAATAAACTCCAGGTGCATGTGCCACTGAGCATCTGGCTTTAGAGGGGCACTGAAGGATCAAACCAGGGTCGTTAGGCTTTGCAGGTGAGTGCCTTAACCACTGAGCAATCTCTCCAGCTCAAATATTTTTATATACTTAGTACATACCTTCTATAATTTTTCCCTGTTCCCATGCATAAAAGAAATGAAAGTCTATGTTTACACATAGAATATTATAAAACATTTGTCATTCAGCAACTTACATTTTCCACCCAGTGTAAATTTTTAGACCCATTCAAGTTGAGATCTATAAATCAGGTTTATTGCTCCTAAGTGCTAAAAAATTATTCTGTCATATGACTATATAAACATTTAATTGATCCATTTTCCTCGCTGACAGATATTTGTTATTTCCAATTTGTTTCTGTTATAAATAACACCGCAATAAACATTGTTTCATGTCTCCACTTGCAGACCTGGGGTGAAATTTTCCATAGCATTGTATACTTTGAAGCAAATGTTGCAGCACTTTTTAGTGCTAGTAAATACTTGCTGCTGAATTCCTCTCCACAGCAGGACTGGGCACAGAGGCCCATGAGGGGGGACGAAAGAGCAATGGCTCCTCGTTCATTCTCCCTAGCACCTGTTACAAGGCTTCACAGTTGGTTGGCATGACGGGTGGAGGAACTGTGTCCTCTTTTAACTCACACCCGCTTCACAACTGGAACGTCTGAACAAATTCTCTTTCCGCAGTTGACTATCCATGTTTCCTCTTCTTGGAAATCCCTTCACATTTCCTTTGTCCATTTTTTTCCCATTGTATATTCTTTGTTATTGACTGAGAGACATTCCTTATGTATCTTGGATACTGGCATTTTGTTGCTAATATGGCAAATATCTTCTAACAGGATATAAATGTAAAAGGTAAAAACCCAAGGTTGTTTTTTTTTTTTTTTTTTGTCATAGGCAATTAGGAAAATTGACAAGAATTCCAAGATTTAAGAATCTTGGGAGGCCTGAAGATTTATGCTTGCCAAAATGTCCTTTCCTCGCACTGGGCATCTCTTCTTAATCCACATGAAAGGAAATACTATGTCAGTTTTTCCAACTTTGTGCTTCCCTTACCTTGTACTCAATATACTGTGGTTGTTCTAGTTCATGTTCAAGGCCATTTCTTTATTTATTGGCAGAAAGGATCCTAAATTAAGACATCTTCTTTTGTGCTTTTTCTAAATATGAGTTCTTCTTTGATAAAGTATGCCTCTAAGGATAAGATTCAGGGAATAAGTGTGGGCATCCCAATGGCAAACAAACAATGGGTCTCATTTCGATTGAAGCCACGTCAAAGAGTTGACCTTTGGAGGATGGGAAGATAGATCAGTGGTTAAAGGTTCTTGCTTGCAAAGCCTGCAGCTGTGGTTCAATTCCCCAGCCACCCATGCAAAGTCAGACTCCAAAGTGGTGCATGTGTCTGGCATGCATCTGCAGTCACAATAGATCCTGGCATGTGAACATGTGCACGCATGCATATGCACACACACTAGACACACACATGCTAGATACACACACACACAATTTTAAAAATGTTTATTAAAGGGCTAGAGAGTTGACATAGCAGTTAAGGCATTTGCCTACAAAGCCAAATGACCTAGGTTCTATTCCCCAGGACCCAGATAAGCCAGGTGGCACATGCATCTGGAGTTCGTTTGCAATGGCTGAAGGCCTCAGTGCACCCATTCTCTCTCTCTCTCTCAAAATAAAAATAAATAAATGATTCTTTAGAAAATATTTATTAAAGGTCTGGAGAGGTGGTTTAGCTGTTAAGACACACTTGCCTATAAAGCCAAGGACCTAGGTTTGGTTCCCCAGAACCCAGGGAAAGCCAGATGCACAAGGTGGTGCATGCATTTGGAGTTTCTGTGCAGTAGCTGGAGTCCCTGGCATGCCCACCCCCACTCTCTCTCACTCTCTCAAATAAATAAAATACCTTAAAATTTTTATTAAAAAAGAATTGGCATTTGGAATCTTGGTTGGCTGCACTCTTCCTGAACTCTGAACCATATAAGTCCTACGAAAGGGTATAGTTTGCAAATATGTTCTGTTTCTCTTTGTTGTATTTTATTTTTAAAATTTTTTTTGTGGGGGGTAGGGGAGATAATTGGCATGCCAGGGCCTCCAGCCACTGTAATCAAACTCTGGAAAGGTGCTCCATCTTGTGCGCATGTGAAACCTTGAATGCTTGCATCACATTGTGTGTCTGGTTTACATGGGACCTGGAGGGTTGAACATGAGTCCTTAGACTCCACAAGCAAGTGCCTTAACTGCTAATCCATCTCTCCAACCCTCCTGGATCCTTTGCAACCAGTTGAATTTATAAGGGTGTTGCACAGAGCAGTAATAATGTGCTGGGAATAGAGCAACGGCTGTAAGATTACTCAAGCCACACCATTCGCGGTCTGTGTACAGTTGGAAAGAAAATCAGCTCTTGCACCCTTGGTTGTAGAAAGTCTTGTTCGCCACAGTCAGATTTGCTGCAAGATAGAGTTTCTTCTACTCATCTTAAGAAAAAAAAAAAAAAAAAAAACTGTCACCAAATTAGCATTGATTCCAGTCAAGATTAAAAATACTAAGAATGGGCTGGAGAGATGGCTTAGTGGTTAAACGCTTGCCTGTGAAGCCTAAGGACCCCGGTTCGAGGCTCGGTTCCCCAGGTCCCACGTTAGCCAGATGCACAAGGGGGCGCACGCATCTGGAGTTCGTTTGCAGAGGCTGGAAGCCCTGGCGCGCCCATCCTCTCTCTCTCCCTCTATCTGTCTTTCTCTCTGTGTCTGTCACTCTCAAATAAATAAACAAATAATTTAAAATACTAAGAATGATCACAGCATGGCAACCTAAAACTCACACTGGATTTTGGGTTAAGTTTTTTTTCTTTTTCTTTTTGTTTTGAATGATGCGATCTAGGAGAAGCACTAATTAGAAAATCTGTTGCTTTTTTGGAGGAAGTATGCAAGATGTGCACATAGACACTCATCTTTCCACTCCGGTGTTCTGCCTGGAGCATGGGCTGCGTGCTGTGTTGAGAACACAGTTAGCTTGACCCATTCATCATAGAGATTACAGTAGACCTTGAATGCCAAACAGAAAGACAGGTGGCAGCCACAGTATTTGGATATTCACTCAATTTCTGCCTTCCTCTCATACCGGCAGCATGTTCAATGTCTAGCAACGTGGTATATAGCGAGCCTTATCTACGTTTGAAAACATTTTTCCCAGTAACTAAGCTTTTATCTTGCTGGATTCAATACATTCGAATCAAGCTTTAAACATCATTTATTGGCCTCATATTTGCCTCGGAGCTGGAGGGAGGAAATGCTCCCTACAATCTCCTTCCACCCAGGGACCTGGCCTCTGCTGCTCTGCTCAGACCTCTTTCTCTAAGTCCGCACCGGCAGCCGCTTAATCAAACACTTCAAATGTCAGAAATGAAGTTTAAAGGGTTTTCCTCGCAAGTAGGTCTAATCTCCTCCTTCGTTCTGACTCCCATAATGTCGGTAATCTCTTTGGAGAAAAGGCCTTCTTCTAGCAGGGCAAATACATCCCATACAATGCATTTCCTATCCTGGAAAGAAAAAAAAAAATGTAGCACTAATGAAATTTACTTCTTTCATGGAGTTCAGAAAGGCTGTAAGCTTAGGATTTTGATCCAAGCAGATGTTCTTTTCTGGATATTAAAGAAAAAAAATGTTGTGTTTGACTTAGAAATCTCAGCTAAGAGCTATAAGGGTGTTGCTCCCCCTTAAAGCGACCCGATGCTGAAGGTGACAGGTTGGTACTGTTTGACTGTGAGCCCCATAACTATCACCCTCTCCTCCTGCTTTGACAAGAACACAATTCTAGAACGAGTCAATACCCTACAGAGATACAGTCTATCTTATACACATGTCCATACGCAATAACTAATCACAACTCTGCAATGTAAGAGCTGTTTATGTACAACGTGGAAAGGGTCTGGGAAGCTGGTGCAGGGGATGAAGACACTCACTACACAGAATGAGGGACTCCAGTTACCGACACCCATTTAAATGCTGGGCATTGTGACATACACCCGTAGTTCTAGCACTGGGGAGGCAGAGAGAAGGAATCCCGGATCCCGGATCCCGGATCCCGGGAGCTCACGAGCTACCTAGTTCAGCTGAGTTAGTGAGCTTTTTAGGTTCGGCAGAGACCCACCCCCCAACCCCCTGACTCAATGAATAAGATGGAGAGAAATGGGAGGAAGACCTGCCGTGTTGACCTCTGGCTTTCCTATTCACATATACACATACTTATACATATACCACATATCACACACCCAGACACATACCCACCCCCTAAAAAAATCCCAGATGTTATTATTGTCTTTTAAGTCTTTGAGTGACAGTGTTTAGTTGATCGGCATTATTGTAAACTCTGGTGGTTTGCATATAAGATGTCCCCCATGGACGCATGTGTTTGAATACTGGATCCCCGGTTATTGGCAGTATTTGAGAAGGTTGTGGAATCTTCAGGAGGTGGAGGCTTGCTGGACGAAGAGAAAGCCCTGCTTTCTCTCTCTCTTTCTCTCCACTTCCTCCTACTGCTGAGACCGTGTGAAGCTAGCATTTTATTCCTGCCATGTCTTCCCCACCATAGTGGACACTTTCCCTTGAAACTGCGAGCAGAAAATAAACCTTTTCCTTTCTTAAGCTGCTCTGATTGGGTATTTTGTTCCTGCAATGAGAACAAAACTTATACAGATAATTTGTACCATGATGGGGGGGCCATGTGCGGCAGCAAACCAAACCTAACCATGTGGCGCACGGTCTTTTGGAATTGATTTGCGCGAGGAACATGAGAAATCCTGCAAGTGTGGACTAGAGAAGGTTACATGCTATAAGCAGAGTTTCATGGGCGGTTCTGGCAGGAGTTTGGAAGCCAGAAGGCTTAGAGACCTTCCAGGTTGTTGATCATTAGATTTCACGGGGGACCAAGGATTTTATCAGACACTGGGCTACAGACAGTTCATGTGATATTCTTCTTTTGCCGAGAAACTGGCTGCATTCTGCCCCTGTCCTGCGAACTTGAGTGAGGTTGAATTTTAAAGTAATGGACAAATGTGTTTGCTAATGGATATGTATATAACCCAGAAGCCTAGACACAGAGCCTGTGACAATCTGTATCCCCTCTTCCAGTGACTTCATGCTTCAGAGTTTTGTGACGTTCAGTGACTTCCCTGTGCCTCTCTGCCACGGGCCACATCAGCCAGCCCAGTTTGTCCTCATCTATTTCCTCCCAGCCCCAGGCCCGAACGGTGCTGAGTCTCTTCACTGCTTTCCATAGAAGCATTTACTTTGTGGACATTTGTAGGAAAAGGCATTTGATAGAAATCTAAATCTATATATACCATTTCCCGCCTTCAGCCTTATTCCCTTTCCCTTTTCAGCTCTACCAAATAAACCGTCACCTTGGGTCAGAGCCATTCCGACTGTTTGAAGGCCCCTCAAGGCTTTACATCTTACCCTGTGCTTAGTAGAATTTTGCCACAACAGAGGTAACTCTGGCCTCTGCAGGAGAGTCTCTCCCAGTGGGTCGTATTTCCTCCAAACGAACGTGCAGGGGACATAGGGTTGGTGTTGCTTCCCAGTGAAGGTGATGTCTTACTTTTCTCTCACAGGTTTCCAGTGGGGACCACAGTGCCTCTCCAGAGCACCAGCTCCCGTACTCACCCCTGCCTTCTGCTTCCAGAGAGCTCACCAGTCATCAAGGTAGGGACTCAGGTTTCTGTCACTCTTCAGCAGTTGTGGGAGGGACCCTGAGATGCTGTGGGTTCCTCATTGGTGTTTGACAAAGAACACAATGTTTTCTTAAGTCCTGAACGGAAACCTATGGCATATCGAATTTACCTATTTTAATCCATATGAGCCAGGATTCAGTGGCGGTCTATTGAGGAGGTATATAAATCCATGCCATGATGTAATCTTGTGGATGTTTTCTGTTAGTAGAAATGTTGATTAAACTACTTATGAATGACTAAGGCAACCCTTACCTTCAGTAATAGCAACAGAGAGAGGTTGGGTAGCTCACCACTATTTGTAAAGTTGTCCTTGTTGAGGAACCTAACCTCTTGCATTGAGAATTTGACATCTACATCTTTCATTGCAACTCAAAGGAGTTTCATCTGTGTGGCAGGGTTGGAAAGAACTTGCATGCTGATTTTGCCAGCTTCTCTCATCCTCAGAGCATGCATTTGGTTTGGCAACATCTTCCCAAGTTTGGATTCTGGTTGCCATCTCTAGAGTGCTGAGCTTTAGAGACAGGGTGTTGAATACCACTTGAGAATGTCGTGGTGTCCCTGACCTGGCTTGGACCAGGACTGTATGACATTGCCTGAGCTGGAGCAGCTGAGGGTGGTGTGACTTGTTAACTGCCCTGTCCCAGCAAAGATATGATCTGTGTTTCCTAACTGCACATCTCTCCCATGGCTAAGTAAGGACAGGCTTGGAGAACAGCATACCTTCACAGATTTTTTTTCTTTGAGTGAGCATTCCCCCTATACATGTAGGGTACAGCAGATAGGAACTGTCTTGTTTTGTCATCGCAGCTATGCTATAGGAGTGGGTGAGGGGCAGGTCTGTGGAGGCAGCTCAAGGTGTAGTGGGACAGGCCCTCAGAGGTGACTTCTGGGCTCTGCATGAATGGGACATTAATATTCTAACAGGAAGTGTGTGACCTGTGCCTTTGTTGCCTGTTTGATGTCTAGGTACCTATAGAACTCTTCTGCATTCAAATACACGTTGACTTATTATAGCTCCACTGTGATTCCCTTCATTGATTCTCAGTTGTAAGAGAATCCATTTTTGGTCAGTCAGGTGATACAGGTAGCTGCCACGGGACTGTGGTCTGAGAGCTATGGGCAGGTCTCTCTGCTAGATGTTCTCATGAAGATCTTGAGCATCTTCCTTTGGGACTGTCTGGGGGGAGCTCCCTTTGGCAAATGCCGCTTCTAGCAGGAAGAACACAGTAGCCCATAAATTGGCGTCATCACCTCAGGGGCGTCTTGGTCTCTGGTGATTTGGTTAGGATAATTTTACTCTATAGTCCATTGAGTGGCTTTCATGGGAACGGAAATCTCAGAGGCTTCAAGTCCACTTACAAAGATTTATCTGCCCGTGACATTGGAATTTCACAATGGGAGGATGTGATGAGATGAATGGCATTCGTCAGGAATAGGTCAAATATTACTTGTCAGTTTAATAGTAATATAAGGATCTGTGTCTCGGAGGAGTGAAGTGGAAGTCTATATATCGGTTTTGAGTATATTGTGTGGTGTGTGTGTGTGTGTGTGTGAGTATTAGAACTTGTGCACTGGTAAGTGCTCTGCTATTGAGCTACCCTCCTAGACCAAGTTTTGAAAGCATATTTTTTATTGTATGTGTGTATGCGTGTGTGTGTGTGTGTGTGTGTGTGTGTGTGTGTGTGTGTGTAAGAGAGAGAGAGAGAGAAAGCAAGAGGAAGAGAATGGATACCTTAGAGCCTCTTGCTACTGCAAATTAGCTCGAGAGGCATGCGCCACTGTGTGTATCTGGCATTACTTGGGTACTGGGGAATCAAACCTGGGCTGGCAGGCTTTGCAAGCAAATGCCTTTAGCCACTAAACTATCTACCCAACCCTTGAAAATACTTTGAATACTATTAGTAATAAGAAAGAAAAAAATGATAGCCAGAATAAAGTTGAAGCTCTTGGATGACATCAGAGCTCAGTAGCGATGCTGTGTAAAGGGATCAAACAACAGCCATCCCAGTTTTACTGGATAGCTTCACACATTTCATACACTGCTTGCCTAGGCCTGCTCATGACTTGAATGCTGAAAAACCAAGTCTGCGTCATACAGCAATATTCTTTGAGTCCATAGTCATGAGGAGACCAATAAAGAGTCAATAAGGTCTGGATTACGGTTGGATTATCTAACTGGAAAGAAGGTGATATTAACTGTATTTCATCTTGGCTTAAATTATAGATCAGCAAATGGAGGACACCATTAGAATTATTATACCCCAAACGAAGCTACTTAATATCTTATTTTTCTTTTACATTTAGGAAAATTATCCTAAATTTCTGATTATAAAAATCAATAAAAGCTAGCAGCATGGCACAGTGGGAGCATGCTGGGCCCATAAATCAACAAGGTATTGGGGTGTTATTTGTTGTAAGTTCATGGAACGGCCTTGCTAACATTTATGTGGAGAGTGTGGTTTTCATGGCATGGAGGCACATTGCACCAGTTCTCTCATGTCAACTCTTCCACGGTGTCTGAAACCTGACTGGAACTTCAATTTAAAAATATCTTTTAAAATTTAATTTGAGGAAGAGAGAGAGAGAGAGACAGACAGAGAATGAGAATGAGAATGAATGGGTGTGCCAGGGCCTTCAGCTGCTGCAAACAAACTCCAAACACGTGCGCCCCCTTGTGGCACATATGCGACATTGCATGCTTGCATCACTGTGCCTCTGGTTACATGGGATCTAGAGATTTGAACATGAGTTCTTAGGCCTTGCAGGCAAGCACCTTAACGGTTAAGCCAAAATCTCTAGCCCTGGAAATACTTTTTTTTAAAAAAAATTAATTTTTATTTATTTATTTATTTATTGTTATTTTTTTATTTTTTGGTTTTGTGAGGTAGGGTTTTACAGTAGCTCAGGCTGACCTGGAATTCACTATGGAGTCTCAAGGTGGCCTCGAACTCATGGTGATCCTCCTACCTCTGCCTCCCGAGTGCTGGGATTAAAGGCGTGCACCACCATGCCTGGTTTACTTATTTATTTATTTTTTTATTTGCCTCATTCCTAATCTTTCTCTCTCTCTCTTTGTGTTTTTTTTTTTTTTTTTTTTTTTTCCGAGGTAGGGTCTCACTCTAGCTCAGGCTGACCTGGAATTCACTCTGTAGTCTCAGGATGGTTTTGAACTCATGGCAATCCTCCTACCTCTGCCTCCCAAGTGCTGGGATTAAAGGCATGCGCCACCACACCCGGCCCTAATCTCTTTTTTAAAATTAGTTATACAGTGTGTACACAGCCATGTTGGTACCACCATTAGCCTCCTCCCTGTCCTCCCACCTCTGCAGGGACCCTCTTCTTTGAGGAATGTGGGTCTTACATTATGGGGGTAGCCATCAGTTATGGGGAAGAGGCAATGTCTCTGGGCATAATGTCCTAACATATGGCTCTAACAACCTTTCCACGCCCTGTTTCTCAAATTTCCCTGAGCCATGTTGGGTTCATTTTAGATCTACTTCAGTGATGAGGTCTTGGGAGCCTCTGTGTCTCTGGATATCTGGTCTGGTAGGAGTTAAGTGTTCTCTGTGTCTGTCTCTTTCACCCTTATGCTGGTTCCAGGTTCACCAAGAAAGCTGCACTCTTGCTCATTTCCCCAGTTCTTCTGGTTTCAGCTGGGGCCCTGGTGAGGTGCGATGGGCTGATTCTCTCCTCAGGATCTACATCCATCATTCCTTCCCCAATCTCTTTTTCTTCAGCACCAACAACTACAAAAACTGGCGGGTAGTCCCTCTTGTGTAAATTGCTGCTTTACTATACATATACTGTGTTCTCTTGACCTTTCATGTACTTTCCAAATGTCAAATATTATGGGCCCAAGATCCATGTCTCGAGAGCTGTAGATTCAAGTGCAAGGGAAGCCTGGCCCTCCCGTAATGATTAGAAAGTGGGGGATGGGGCATGAGGGGAGGGAGGGTCAGTTCATCCACTTGTGACTTGAAGATATGCCATACATCACAGATGGTGCAGTATGCAGTACTTCCCGACTCCTTCATGGAAGTTTTCCTGTTCTGAGTCATACTGTGCCTTCTCCTTCTTGAGGGCTCTCAGACCATTGACTTTGTTCTCATTCTGGTTTCTGTGTAGAGGTCAGGTATGTAGGTCTTAACCTGTTCGTGAATAAAAGCTTCATGACAGGTGGTACCACCTCTCAGTGCTCTTCCTCCGGGTATCCTCTCAAACATCACATCTCGAGAGGGGCACTTCTCTGATTCAGCAGGTCAGATTTCCCTCTTCAGGGACTGTCTTCCCAGATGTGTCCCCAGCTTCTCAGGGGAGGGGAGAATAGTTACTTTCTCACATTTGTACCTGCAGTGTGGGACACAAGGCTCAGTCTCGAGGCTCAGTCTACATTTGGTTTGCCTTAGATAGGTGTCCTGCAAAGAGCATCATAGGCTCGAGGCTTACTCCCCGGGCTGTGACACAGTTTGAGAACCCTTAAGAGGCAAATTCTCTTAGGAAGAAATTAGATTGTTCAGGATACGTCCTCAAGGAGGATGTTGAGTCCCCCTGCCCTTCTCTTTTGCTTCCTGTCATGAGGTGAGGACTTCGTTTTCCACATATGAGCTCCACATTGTGCTACTTTGCCTCAGGCTCAGAAGCAATGGATCAACCTATAAATTTACACAGATTTAGAATGGCTCAACTTAAAGCTCCCTGGAAGCACTCTGCTGCACGTCAGCGTATCTTTGGACTCTGGGGGAAACCAGTATGAGTCACAGGTCTCTGCTGTTGCCTACTGGCGATCAGTGTACCATGTCGCCAGCGAGTGTCACGTTACGAAGGACGTTGATGTCTCTCTTGGATAAACGTCTTTTTAAATATGTTGTGTGGACAGGACACGCTGACGCCTGCCAGTCATTGACAATCTATCTGGCAGCTGTAAGAAGTAGAAATCATATGTTTATAGACCACTGTATCTTTGAGGGAAACCATTTCTGTTTACCATAGACCAAATTATTCTCTAGATGTTCTTACAGAGTGTGTGTGTGTGTGTGTGTGTGTGTGTGTGTGTGTGTGTGTGTTACTATTCTCATTAAACAGAAGAGTACATCAGTAATTTACTAGGGTGATCAGAGTTACTCAGAAGAAGAGATAAGGCAAAATTAATCATAATTCTTTACCTTTGATGCCAAGGTGTTACGGTTAACGTCTCTTGCTGAGACAAAAGTCCCAAACTTAAGAAGCGGATGGGAGGAAAGGATTTATTTTGGTTGACATTCTTGAGGGGAGTGGCATGGCAAGGCAGAGCCTGGGCATCACATCTTGCCACAGCAGCTGGGGAGGAGCGGTTTGAGTGAGCTAGCTAGCTTTGACAAGATGGGTTTGGGCTACAGCACCCTGAGGCCCTCCCCAAAGCAGCACACCTCCTCCAGCAAGGGTCTGCCTTCCACTTCACCACCTGCTGAGGCCCCAGTATGAGGCTTGATCACAAACTCTATGAAGGTATGGTCAGGAGGCATACTTCACATCCAAACTAACACACCAGGTCACCCAACATCCTTGCCATAGGACACATGAAGCAAGTGCAGGCAAGGCTAATTGTGATGCTGTGGGGATAAGAGGAGAAAAAAGTATGGGGAGTGGTCCCAGCTAGAAACGCCTAGTGCTAAGGGAGAATTTCCAGAGCCTGTGCTAACACTGTCATAAGAAGCAGCATCCTTACCATCTTGGAGGCCGGTATTTCTCAAGGGATAATGGGAAAGCTTTGTAGGATTTTTACATTATAGTCTAATGCCTAAAATACCCCCACACTGATTTAGGTTGGGAATTCTAGGAAGTTTAGTTTATGTTTCTTCTTGCATGCTGCAGAGAAGACCTTAGAACAGGTAGTGTGGTGGTTTGAATGAATGTATGTCCCTCTCACAGCTTCAGGTATTCTTTTTATATTCTATTCTATTTATTTACTTACTTGAGAGAGGGAAGGAGGGAGGGAATATGTGCACCAGGGCCTCTAGCCATTGCAAACAAACTCCAGACATTTGTGCAACCTTGTGCATCTGGCCTACATGGGTCCTGGTGTGTATTAAACCTGGGTCCTCAGTCTTCACAGACAAGCACCTTAACTACTAAGTCATCTCTCTAGCCTGCCTCAAGTATTTTTAATTAAGGTCAAGCTTCCTGCTTAAGTCTCCAGTAGCCTGTTGTTGGGGTCATGTCGCCTTGGGAGAGGATCTGATTCCAGCCTAAGGGTGGAAAGAGCAGTTTGGGCTCTGGCGGCTCTTGCTTGCTTTTTTGGTGTTTGCTGGATGTTTGTGGTTTCCCTCTGCTTGGATCTGTGCAAGGGAGCCAGCTTCTGCCATTGATGATGCAACCTGCTCTAGATCTGTAAGTCTGAAATAACCTCCCTCCTCCTGTAAACTATGTCTGGTTGGATGTTCGTCCTCGCCACATAAACTACAGCAGATGGCGATGTAGGTAGTCTGTTTTGCCTACTCTCACCCCACCCACCATCTCAGCAGCTCTCACACCAAGAATTCTTGCTGAGTCTTCTGGAATCACATGTGACGCTGTTGTTGCACCCTGAGGTCCCACCCATCTGAATTTTGTGCGTGTACATTGCAACTAACTTCTCATTGCTTGGAAGGAAAAATAAAAGTAAAATAAGCAGAAGCCCCTTATGGGAGAACAGAGTTGACTTCGGTAGAACAGACAGCTGAGTGGCCATCTCGTCAGAGTATCAGATAAGGGACGCAGTCAAAGTGAGCTCTGAACACCCCACGGGCTCGGCTAGAGACCGCAGACCTGCCCCCAGTGACGTGCTTCCTCCAGCAAGCCTCCACATTCCTAAAAGCTCCACCACTTTACCAAATTGCCACCAGCTGGGAAACAAGTTTTGCAAACACACATGAGCCTATGGAGGCAACAGTAAATTAATTGAAAGTCCATTGACTGTCTCAGAATTACTTTTATTTAAAAAAAAATTTATTTTTTTGTTTGTTTGTTTATTTATTTATTTATTACAGAGAGAGAGAGAGAGAGAGAGAGAGAGAGAGTGAATGAGAATGGGCATGCCAGGGCCTGTAGCCACTGCAAGTGAACTCAAGATGCATGCATCATCATGTGCATCTGGCTTACACGGGACCTGGAGAATCACACCTGGGTCTTTCGGCTTCATAGGCATGCACCTTAACCACTAAACCATGTCTCCAGCCCTCAGAATTACTTTTTTCCCCTCCTCTCATGCATAAGCAGTCTTAAAGATATGTCAGACTCGACCAGAGAGGTGTGAAGCCTAAGAATTCATGTTCAAATCTGCAGGTCCCATGTAGCCAGTTGCACAGTGACTCAAGCATGCAATGCCATACACACGCACGAGGGGGCGCACACATCTGGAGTTTGTTTGCAGTGGCTGAAGACTCTGGCATTCCCATTCTGTCTCTCTCTCTGCCTCTTTCTTTCTCTCTCTGAAAAAAATAAATAAATAAAAAGATATGTCAAGGCCGGGAGTGGTGGTGCACGCCTTTAATCCCAGCACTCGGGAGGCAGAGGTAGGAGGATCACCGTGAGTTCAAGGCCACCCTGAGACTACGGAGTTAATTCCAGGTCAGCCTGGACCAGAGTGAGACCCTACCTCGAAAAACCAAAATAAATAAATAAATAAAAAGATATGTCAGACTAAGTTTGCCTTATTAAGGATTAGATTTTAAATATATAAAAGAAAGAAAGGAAATAAACGAACAAATAGACCAGTTCAGAAATCTGCTGGGACACTTGCTCAGAGATTAAGAACCATCCACATTTCCTCAGCGCCCCATCCCCCGCCCCCCAGGCAATCTTGTTGTTATTTTTATTGACACAGTTATTCGGTGCTCTCTTCTACAGCTAGTGGCTTGGTCTGTTTGCATTTGAAATTAATTGCTCGGATTGTCACAGAGTAATTTACATGGCAACTTATCATAATTAGTTATCGTTTGCAGTTTCCTCAATACAAGTTGCCTTTTATACTTAGCAATTGATTTTTCTGTATATCTTCATTAACAATTCAATGTATACCATCAAAAAAAAGAAAGAAAAAAAAACACAGGAAGAAAAAACTCTAGGTGTTGTTTTCAATTTTAATTATTAAAATCATTTTTGACCTGAGATGCTATAAAAACACATTTTCACAGAAGCCATAAATACAGTGTTTTGCCTCAACCGATTAAATCAGGCCAAGGGAAAGAAACAAAGAGCAGAGAATGAAATGGATGTTTGTGAAGGGGACAAAATCTCCATGCACAAAGGTGTTTGGGTTGGTACAGTGCTGGCCAGGCAGCTTCATGTGTTCCGAATCCTTTCAGGAGAGCTCTCGGGGGTTGTGTGGTGAGAGAATTGTCCATTACAATTAGTTTGGGCGCTTATTCCATTTGGAGTCAGTTTGTCTCCTTCAATCAATAATTTTTTTTTACTACTATTGTTATTATTTTTGTGTTTCTACCATCTTTCCAAGTCGACCCTCTGGAAATGTGGGGGGAAAAACAGATTTAATCATTACTCATAAAAACTTATACAAACCAATAGTAAAGTCTCAAGGCAAATAGGTATTATTTCATCTTGCTTAGCAACTCTGTCTCTAGGAGACTTGTGGTCTATCTCTTGGTTGTCATTGACCATTTGGAGACATGAACAAAACAACCCAGGGTCCTGGTAGCTTTTCCCCATAGATCCCACTTCCCAGGTTAGACTTGGTAATTAAGGTAGCCTGATGACATTCTGTTGCCAGGGTTTTATGGCATGTTTTGATTAGTTCTTCAAGAGATCTTCTTTTAATCCCAGCACTTGGGAGGCAGAGGTAGGAGGATTGCCATGAGTTTGAGGCCACCCTGAGACTCCATAGTGAATTCCAGGTCAGCCTGGGCTAGAGTGAGACCCTACCTTGTAAAACCAAAAACAAAGAAACAAAAAAGATCCAAGCATCGAATGATTCCCTTCAAAAGTTGACACTAATGCCAGGCACATGAGACATCTTGGATGTCAGCTTCAGCAAATAACGATGAAAAAAGATAGCATTAATGAATGTAAGGGTTACTGAAGCATCATAAATGGGCATTTCCCCCATGAAAGGTGTAACGCAAACTGGACAAACGTCAGACAAACACACACACACATGCACAAAGCAACGAACAAAACCAGAGAGAGAAAAACCTCTGCTGCAAAGATACATATAGTGGGCTGGAGAGATGGCTTAGCGGTTAAGTGCTTGCCTGTGAAGCCTAAGGACCCCGGTTCGAGGCTCGGTTCCCCAAGTCCCACGTTAGCCAGATGCACAAGGGGGCGCACGCGTCTGGAGTTAGTTTGCAGTGGCTGGAGGCCCTGGTGTGCCCATTCTCTCTCTCTTTCTCCTCTCTCTCTCTCTCTCTCTCTGCCTCTTTCTCTGTCTGTCACTCTCAAATAAATAAATAAAAAATGAACAAAAAATATTAAAAAAAAAAAGATACATATAGTGGGTGGACTCACCCCATGAGAATCAAGCCTTTGCTTGTCTTTCATTCACCTTGCTATCCCCTTGCCCTGTTTGTGCGGTGGGAGACGGGGGTGGTTTCTTGTGTGGAGCTATTATTAGCATTTTCTAATTATGATGGCATTTCCAACAGGCCTCATTGCGTTTGTCTTTTTTCCCTCATAATGCTTTTATGCTTATAATCATGGTGGGCTCCTCAGATCGGGAGGGACGCTGAAGTTCCCTTTATTTAATCGCGGTGACTCGTGATTTGACAGGTCGATCTCATCGGCGTGGCAGCGGGAGTCTATTTTCCGTGTGTGCGCTCCGTTCCCCCCCGCGTAAAAGGACTTTACTGAGTGCTGAATAAATTGTACTTTCCTTTGATTCCAGACCTTGCTGAAATGGTTTAAAAACTCTAGTGTGGGTCATCAAATTCATCTCCCTGCTACTTTGCAGGGTCAATAGCTTCGCGCTGTACCAAGACGGGCTGGGTGGATTGGAATGGAGGGTCGTGTAGATTAAAACTTCCTCGTGTATATAGATGGATGGCCATGTGTGCGCCGGCTGTCTGGGAGGGCGGCAGTGATGGAAGAGAAAGCCAGGTGGAATGTGAAGATG
Organism: Jaculus jaculus; assembly: GCF_020740685.1. Classification (NCBI taxonomy): domain Eukaryota; kingdom Metazoa; phylum Chordata; class Mammalia; order Rodentia; family Dipodidae; genus Jaculus; species Jaculus jaculus. The sequence goes on from NC_059119.1 coordinate 17,240,731, forward strand.
GATGAATCTGTTAGACTATTACCAAGACTGGCGTGGACTTCAGGCAGGGGATGTAAGCAGCCTCTCGCAAGCACTTGAAATCCATTGGGCGCCCCTTTCCCAGCCTGTTCCCTCTAAGGATGATTTGTCATTGGCAGTCTCTGGGATTGTTTCATTCCGAGTCCTGGGGCAGAGCGGTGGCGTACTTACAGACACAGAGGGTTTATGAATCGGCTCCTCCCGCCCCAGAAGCAGATCCAAGAAGGAAAAGTGGGTTACTCTCATCCTACCCCTGAAACAGTCACCTGGGCATGAGAGGTCAGAAAGGTAACTCGTCCCCAGTGGTCGGTAAAGTCCTGGCTGAGCAGGCACAAGGACCTCAGCACACATGTAAAAATGTAAAGCCATGAAAACATGGGGCCTGTCACCCTAGTGATGGGGAATAGGGGCAAGATAACTTTTCTTTTTCTGAAAATTTTTTTTCATTTATTTGAGAGAAAAAGGGAAAAGCAGAGAAAGAGAGAGAGAGATGGGATGGAAGAGAGGGAGGATGGGCATGCCTGGGCCTACAGCCAGTGCAAAACAACTCCAGACGCTTGCAACATGGCTTCATGTGACAATGGGGACATCAGACCTGGGTCCTTTGGCTTTGTAGGCAAGCACCTCATCCACTAAGCAATCTCGCCAGCCCCATGGTAGCTTTTCTTGTAGGTGGACAGGAATGCAAGCCCAAGGTAAAGATAGGTGCCACACTGGCCTGGCTAAACTAGAAGTCCAGTCAGATCCAAGGTGGTGATAAGGAAAGGTTTCTGGCTCTTCCTGGTTTTTCCTAAACTTTGCCAGGGCTTGGAAACTGTGGGCAGACCCTTCTGAGTCTGAGATGTCCTCCTGGCCCAAGCAACCAATTAAAGCTCATCATAATTGGACCCTTAATATTTTATATATTTATTTGAAAGAGAGAGAGAGAGAGAGAAGGAGAGAGAGAAGGAGAGAGAGAGGGAGGGAGAGAATGAGTACACCAGGGCCTCTAACCTCTGCAAGTGAACTCCAAATGCATGCGCCACTGTGTGCATCTGGCTTATATGGGTCCTGGGGAATCGAACCTGGGTCCTTAGGGTTCACAGGCAAGTGCCTTAACCACTAAGCCATATCTCTAGTCTAGAATGTCTAATTTTTTTTAAAAGGGCCTGATCCAAGGGGTGAGGGGTTCCTCTTGACTTAGAAGCTTTACACCATTTCTTCTCTCTTACCTCAACTTTCTCTTCATCAATATTTCATAATTTTCCAGGTTACCACAGCAACCTGTGCAGGACCCCTCCCAGCTTCTCACTTTGGGCGCTTTAATACTTTTCTCTTACCTATGTCTTCTCTTAAAATAAATCTTTCATAACTTACCCTTTGTGTCTGCGTTTTTCAATCCTTTGCTAAATGTGGACAAGAACTCAAGGCTTTGAGAGCAACTGATTTGGGAGTTCTAATCCCATTCATAGCCCTCTCCCACATCCCTAGCCATGGGGAGGCAGAGGCACATAGATCCTTGGGACTTTCTGGCTAGCTCATCTTACTGAATTAGTGAGTTCCATGTTTGGCATGAGATTCTGTCTCAAAAAATAAGGTGGATGGGCTGGAGAGATGACTTAGTGGTTAAGCGCTTGCCTGTGAAGCCTAAGGACCCCAGTTCGAGGCTCGATTCTTCAGGACCCTTGTTAGCCAGATGTGCAAGGAGGGCGCACATGTCTGGAGTTTGTTTGCAGTGGCTGGAGGCCCTGGTGTGCCCATTCTCTCTTTCTATCTGCCTCTTTCTCTCTCTCTCTCTGTCGCTCTCAAATAAACAACAAAAAAAAATTTAAAAATATATTTAAAAAAAATAAGGTGGAGAGTGACTGAGGGAAAATACCCAGTGTCAATCTCTGGTTTCCACGCACACATGCGCACGTGTGCTGACTACCCTTCCACACCTGCACCCACACGCATACAAACATACATAAACATGCCTACCACATACCCACACCAAAGAAACTAAAAGGTAGTAAAAATGTACTGGGTGGAACCTTCTAATTTTTTTTTTTTTTTTTTGTGACCATGGGCTAATTATTTGGATTTCTTTATGTGTAAGTTTGTTTTTGCTTGTGCTACAGACGTGGGCCACCATACACGAGCTGATTTCTGTCCTTTTTAGTATAAAAGAACAACAGAAATGTTGGCAAATTTGATGCTTGTAATGGCAAGGATTCCTTTGAGCAAGTCACATACTCACACTGGCCTTGCACTAGTGATCTGACAGTCGCCCCTTCCTCGGTGCTTGGATTACAAGCATGTACCAGCACATGGGCTGAATCTTGCATCTTTGACTGTGAGAGGGAGAACTAAGATGTGGTCCAACATGACAATTCCTGTGAGTGCTGTGGGGTTATTAATCTGTATACGGTACATCGAAACATCACAAAGCAAAGGAATTGAACTCCAGGAGGCCACCGGAGACATTGAAGGGCATTTGCTCCAATTTTGACTTAGTGACTCCGGGCCATGAGTCAAGATTACGCAGCCTCCAGATAAACAGCAGGCATCCAGCAAAGGGAACTGAGAAAAGAACCTGGTTCCAGCTGGGGCAGCCAAATCCCTGCCAATTGGGCAGGAATGGCACCTGTACAGAATTATTACTGGAAGCCACCAGTGATCATGCTCACCGGGGCTTGTATGTTAGAGAAAAATACACTGCTTCTCCAAGGGCTGTTAATCCAAGAATTTCAGATGTTGGTCCTAGAGTCCAAATGCCAGCACGCAGTTTCGGTTAGGATGACAATAAAATCCTCCCACATCCAATGATCAAGGTGTGAAATGCCTGACTGGGGATGTAGAGAATAATAGCAGGAACCAAGGAACGTCCTCTAGCAAACCCAACAGGTTGGAAGACTACCGATTGTATTTTGGGGTGGAGAGAAGCTGGACCCCAAGGCAATGGACCCGAAGCCAGCCTGTTTGGTGGAATGTTGTGGCCTGGGTTTGTTCTCCCCACAGTTTCTCCTTTGGCAGGATTCTCCCCTGCTGCTCAGGCATGATCTGCAATTGGGCCTGATTTATTTTATTGATAGATTGATGTTTGGTCTTTCAAGGTAGGGTCTCGCTTTAGCCCAGACTGACCTGGAATTCACTGAGTAGTCTCAGGGTGGCCTCGAACTCACGGCGATCCTCTTACCTCTGCCTCCCGAGTGCTGGGATTAAAGGCGTGCGCCACCACGCCCGGCTTGGGCCTGTTTTAAATGGAAGATTGGTGGAGTTACTGCACTGGGGGCTTGTAGTACAGGAGCAAGCATTATATAGTAAGCAGGTTACACAGCTGCAAAAATTTGTTCTCATTCTGGCCTTTGGTGTAAAGTTGAGCTGCTTTCTTTCTTTCTTTCTTTCTTTCTTTCTTTCTTTCTTTCTTTTTTTTTTTTTGTTTTGTTTTTTGGTTTTTTGAGGTAGGGTCTCACTCTGGTCCAGGCTGACCTGGAATTAACTCTGTCATCTCAGGGTGGCCTTGAACTCATGGCAATCCTCCTACCTCTGCCTCCCGAGTGCTGGGATTAAAGGCGTGCGCCACCACGCCCGGCTTCTTTCTTTTTTTAAAAAAAATATTTATTTATTTGAGAGTGAGCGAGCACCGGGGCCTCCAGCCACTGCAGACAAACTCCATAAACACGTGCCGCCTTGTGCATCTGCCTTACGTGGGTCCTGGTGAATCCAACTAAGGTCTTTTGGCTTTGCAGGTAAATGCCTTAGCCACTAAGCCATCTCTCCAGCCCGAGCTGCATTCTTTGAAAAATGAGTAAATGCCCAGTATGTTTTGCTGTTGAATCTGGGGCTCTGGAAAAAGAGCTCTTTGTGGAAGCCAGAGCTTTTGTTCTAGATTCTTCTGTCCAGGAGGAAGTTCCCATCCCCTGTTGATCTTCCCAACTCCATGATTCCCTGTCTCTTGGACAAATCTTTGCCCCAGGTTTTTGCTCACATGGTGATTTTTACAGCCTTTCTTGGAGCAAGTAAACAAACATCTGGAATCATGTGGTACATTTAATTAAAAAGCTTGAGTTTGGCCAGAAATGGTAAAATCATGAAAAATGGCCTGCCGGTAAGCTCAAGAAAGCCAAATGATGTCGTCACTGGCCGCAAATGAGTTGAAAATGAGGGAGGTGAACACCTGCTTGGAGAAGCCTGCCATCCCCCGCGCCCCCTTCTCGACTGTTAATATTTACTGCTCTGGGTCTTTTGTCCAGCCTAATGAAAACTGTTTGCTTGTGGCCGGTGGAGGGAGAGAGCTGTTACTTTTCCAATAACCTTGGATTTGTTGGGGTGTGTGTGTATGCTTTATAAAGGGTGTGGTGTTGGGATTTCGGATCCTTTCATTTCCCTTACTGAGAATTCCATATGCTTCAGGTCACTGCTGGGGTCTGTTTCTGTTTCCCCCATCAGTAGGTCACACGTAGATTTCACTAGAACTGGTAACAGGCGGAACCTGGCCAGGAGACTCCAGAGGTGCAGGAGAGGATAAGGCTCTGCCTTCAGGAACCCTTCGGTCTAATCGGAGAGGAGGGCCACGCCAGAAACCAGAGGCCAGGCTCGACAGAAGGGTATGGCAGTGAGGGACAGAAGACAGCATCGCATTGAGCGCAGGCAAAACTTATCATTTGACTTCATTGGGAGGTCTAGAATTGAGCAAAGTTTAAATAAAATAGTGAAGTGTTCTGTGAGCTGAGAAGTTGATGATATGGAGAGAGAAGGTTGGAAGAAAGTGGAAACGGAGGCCAACAAGAAAGTAACGGATGACGGGAATTTTAGTTTGGTTTTAAGAAACTGAACAACAGAAAAGAAAATTGACTGCTTCATTTTAGGTTACTTTAGTGACTCTCTTGGTGGGGATTAAAGCAGACCTCTCTGCTGAAATTAACCTAGTAGGGAAGTTTCTTTATGATGGTGCCTGGTTTTTGGAAAGGTTCCTGAACTTAGTTTTGTGGTGGAGCTTTTAGCATGAGTGACTCCATTTTGATTTTTAGTGTGGGCTGTGGAGACCAGGGTGGGTGGGCTCCTGTGGAGTTTTTGACAGGAGAGACAGTATAGAAAGACTGGGAGGTATCCTTGCATGAAGGTAAGAACTGAGTTGAAAGCAACTTTCTCCGGGTGGTGTCAGACCATGAGAATGACATTGGATTTTGGGTTCAGGAAGGTGTTACATTCTATAAAGATTGAGGAGATCCAAGGCCTGTGTACCCCAGCTTTTGGATTCTTATCCTTGCTAGCAAAGAATTGAAAAGCACAGACTCCGAGAAGGACAAATTAGGGATTATGAGGTTTATTTTAGGGAGAATTAGAAACAGAGGGAAGGCTAGCTGAAAGACTAAAGCCAGAAGGGAATTCTCCCCCTTGCCTGACTGGAAAGGGTGAGGGGAGAATGAAGAAAATCTCCTTCACACAGAAATCTCTAGGGAACCTCCAAGGAAGGGTCATGCACGGGTGGAAAACAAAGCAGGAGAACCCTTCTCCTCCACACTCACACAGGGGACAGGGAAAGCTAAGAGACGGGATACTAGAGGGCTCAAAGCTTAAAGATCACACATGTGGTAAGACCAGAAAAAATAACATACATATATATATATATATATATATATACACACACACACACACATACATACATACATACACACACACATATATATATATAAACATATATATACATATAGATATACATACATATACATACATGCATGCATGCATATATGTATACACATATACATACATACATATATATCTATATATCTAAATCTATCTATCTATCTATATATGGAGGAAGCAAGAGGGAAAATGCACAGACAAATAAGAACAACTCCCAGCCTGGCTGGGAAAGAGGCGACCTTACCAGATAACGTGAAATGGGGGTGCTAGGGGCTTAGGAAAGTCCTTGAACCCCAAACACTGGGTTTGTATCTAATTCTAAGCAACGAATTGAATATAATGAGACAGAGAAGGATATTATATTAAATCATTATATTTATTGAGGGAAGTCCAGCACCAAGGAAAGGAGAATGAATACACCCACATGGCCAGAGAGCCCACATGGTGGGCCTGGAAAAACCATAGGGAGGACAGAAAGAAAAGCCCAAGGAGCTCCTGGCATGTGGAGGGCAGGACAGGGTAGCGAGCCCATGTGGAAAGTAAGGGGCTAGGGCCAGGCAGCCCAGAAACCTTGCTCTCCCCTCACATACATATTTACAACCTTATGGTGGTGGGCCCTACCTTCCAGCTCAGGTGATCACGGGGACAGCGATTGGTCTGGGCTAGGCGCTATCTCTGGAACGGCTAGCCATGATGCCGCCTTCTGGGGTCTAAGCTCCATCAACTATAATGTCAGGATTCTGGAAAAGGTCCTTCCCCCCAGAGTGATTTCTCAGGCATGGAGAAACAGACCTAGGGAAGTAGGCACAGGCTAAGAAGTCAGCTCATCCTTTGATCTCTAGCAAGTGCAGACCTTCCTGCCTTTTCACTTTCCAGGGCCACAGTGACTCCCTCTCACTCACAGCAAGGGCTAGGTTTGAGCACTCTTACGTGTTAAACTAGCTTCTCATCTGCAGGCTGTGTCCAGGGTGAGGGAAAATAGAAGTCTTGTTTGCCTAGGAAGAGAAGAGTAGAGAGCAACTTCACTTTGCAGCGGATAATTCTCTGATATTTCGCTTATTAGAGGACTTATACTCAGCATGGGTCAACACAAGATGGTTTCCGCTCGCTACACAGAGTACAGTGGAAAGCGGCCTGGGGCTGAAATTCTGGTGAGGGTCTTTCGGTTAGCTCCAAGGGATATTGCTGAACTCAGATGTAGCTTAGCGATGAAGACCGGAAATCATCATTCCCCAAGGCTCTTTCCTGAAGGATTTGCTCACCTGCCTTTGAGGTAGCCTGAAGGAAGTGGAAGGAAATGTAGACAACTTTCACAACCTGACTGGGTTTGATCCAGGGTTCTCTGATGCAGAGGCTCAAGCAGCTTTTGCCTAACATGAAAGCGAGCCTTCTTCCCCTTGACCCCTTCTGAGCACTTCTGCAAAGGCAGCTAAGATCATGCTGCAACCAGGCTCCGGGGTTGCCAGAGTTTTTCAGAGTCCTCAGCTCTTTATTTTTCTCCTTCATCTGTTTCCTTAAATACCCTCCTCTGAAGGAGCATTAGCATGAAAATAGGAGAGGACAGCAACTTGGAATTTTCCATTTGTAGCTTCCTTAGTCTATGAGGTCAAAGTTCTGTCCTGAGGGATGGAGAAGCCAGTTCTATGGGGCTGTCCAAGGGCAAATGTTTCTTAACTAAATGACAAAGTATGTGTGTGTGTGGTGGTGGTGGTGGGGGGGGGGGATCCAGGAAAGAATGCAATGCTAATTCCCAAACACAGACTATCACAGAGGAGGTCCCTATTTAAATTGCTGACCCCCCATATATTTCCATTCCCACCCTCCCCCAAAGGGGGAAAATATCCTGCGATGTTAGGAAGGACATCTGCAGGAATGCAATAAAACATCTTCTCCCTGGTGGATTAGCTCTTTATTCCTTTATTTATCTTGCTATTGCTCATCAGTTTCTCCCAAATCGAGACTCCAAGAGTATGAGACGCAGCCCTTTTTGTTGTCATTATGAGAAGCCACACAGCCATCCTCCCCCACAAATTTTCTTCTCTCTGGAGAGAAGAAACTTGCCTTCTCATGTCTAATTTCTCCCCGTCTTCATCTGTTCCTTTGGAGTCTTTCTGGAATCCACTTGAACTGAAATAATCAAGGACCCCTGGAGAATGTTAGGTGGGGTCGTGAAGGCTGGCACAGCTGGGCAGTTCTGAAGTCTGAGGGGCACGTAGAGGGCAGAAGGAGGCAGATTCTACAGCTGGTGTTCTTCTTCCGCAATCCTCAGAAATTTATTCTTTCTTTCCGGGCGTTTTCCACTGTGTGCGTACTACATGCTAATCCCCATTCAAAACATTAGGGTAGGGTAATGCATAAAGCAGTGTTGAGGGTCAGGAAGAAGGGGACACCCCAGAGTGCGGGGCTTTAGCATGACAGCCCTGTGAACTGGTTTGCACTGAGAACCTCCTCCTAACTTTCTGTCTCCCCTCCCCTTACTCCTTCCTTCTACCTCTAAGACAAGTCATGGAAACTAGAATTCCCCTTCTCCAAGGCATGTCATAGAAACCAGAACCTCTTTTCCCAAAGTTAGTCATGAAACTTAACAATTTTGTTCTAACCTTCCCTAGCCCATCTGTTTAAGAGCACAAAGTAATTCTCTGGCTTCTTTCCTGTTGTAGATTATAAAACCCTCTCTTAAGAAGCATTCCTGTCTTATACCCATGAGAAAAGAAAGCTACACAGGGCAGGAAATATCCGAATAGTTCTTACTGGGTCTCCTCCCTCAAGTCAATGTATCAGCTTATAACCTTTTGGACTAACTACATTTCTTTTTTTTAAATAAATTTTAAAATTTTATTTTGTTTATTTATTTGAGGGGGGGGCAGATAGAGAGAGAATGGGCACCCCAGGGCCTCTGGCTACTGCAAATGAATTCCAGACACATGCACTACCTTGTGTATCTGGCTTAACATGGGTCCTGGAGAACTGAGTCTGGGTCCCTTGGCTTTGTGGGCAAGCACCTTAACTGGTAAGCTATCTCTCCAGCCCGACCAATCACATTTCTCCTCAATGTGTTAGGTTACATTCCTTCTGGACCAATCATATTCTACATTCTTTTTGTTCTTCTTTTTGGAGATGTGCATAAAAATGAAAATGGCCTTTGAATCTTCCTGTTCAAAGTTTCCTCATCACATAAAATGTTTAGTAAATACATTGATTATGCTTTTCTTTTAAGCCATCTTTCCTTAGTACACAGTATCTTCAAGAAAACTGTGATGAGGGCTGGAGAGATGGCTTAGCGGTTAAGCACTTGCCTGTGAAGCCTAAGGACCCCGGTTCGAGGCTCGGGTTCCCCAGGACCCACGTTAGCCAGATGCACAAGGGGGCGCACGCGTCTGGAGTTCGTTTGCAGAGGCTGGAAGCCCTGGCGCGCCCATTCTCTCTCTCTCCCTCTATCTGTCTTTCTCTCTGTGTCTGTCGCTCTCAAAATAAATAAATAAATAAAATAATTAAAAAAAAAAAAGAAAAGAAAACTGTGATGAGTGAGGACCTCTGCCCCCAGACACGCTTTCCTTTCTTCAAGCTGCTTAACTTCTTGTGTGAGAGAATCAGAAACTATGGTGTGAAAACAAGATACTCTAGGATACGTTAAGGATGAAGATCAAGATTGGAGTGAAACAGGTAGAGCAGGTGAGAGAGTGCATGCAATTTTTAGCAGTGGGCATCTTGGGAGTGTCCAGTGATACCGTGTCCCAGTTCTTTCTATCTGCTTACGTATTGCTCTGGCTCTTAAACTAGTTTTTACTAAAGCATATTAAACAGTGTCCTCCAACAGTACTGTGTATTCACATTTCCCAGGATACATAAGATTTGACTATTATCCCAGGCACAGTGGTGGTACAGCATATTTCCAAACTTAATAGTGCAAAACAATGGCTTATGATGCTCACAGGTTCTGTGGGTCAGGATTTCTAGGAGAAGAGAGCAGGAATGACTCATCTCTGCATACGTGTGTGTGGAGTACATACATGTGTATATGCACGTTTGTATGTGTATCTAGGTAGATGTGCCTGGGTACATATGTGTAAATGATGTAGAAGCCAGAGGACAGTATCAGGTACCTTCCTCAATCACCCTCTGTCTTTTTCTTTTCAAAGCTGAGTTTTCGCATTGAACCTGAAGCTCTCTGATTATGTTAGACTAGGTAGCTAGCAAGCACCAGGCATCCTCCTGACCCTGTTTCCACTGGAACACTTTTCTAAAGCTAACAATGATACTAATAAAGGAGGAAACAAAATAGCGTAATAAGGCTGGAGAAGTGGCTTAGCCGTTAAAGCGCTTGCCTGTGAAGCCTAAGGACTCATGTTCAATTCTCCAGGTCCCACTTAAACCAGACATACAAAGTGACATAAGTGCACCAGGTCGCACATGCATACAAGGAGATTCCCACGTCCGGTATTTGATTGCAATGGCTAGAGGCCCTGGAGTGCCAATTTTCTCCCTCCCTCTCTCTCTCTCTCTCTCTCTCTCACTCTCTCTCCTTGCACTTACTCTTGCATAAAAAAAGGCCAGTCTGTTGGGCTTTCCTCAAAAACACAAAAAATTAACGTAACAATCCAAAAGTTAATCTTGTATAAAATTAAATCATCTTAAGGTAAAATAACGCACATGTATAAAACCAAAAAATGAGAAATTTAGAAGAATCCTAAAAATGACTTTTGTTTGATAATATGAAAAGACAAAGTGAATAATTTTGGAGAAAAGCACAATTTCCCAAAACTGACTCCAGAAGAGATAGAAGGCAGAAAGAGATTGATTTTCACAGAAAAAAATAAATAAAGTTCATAAAGGCTGGTCCCTTCCCTCACAAAACACCATCTACCTGTGGAGTTACAGAAAATGGATGCAGCAATACCATGTTAGGAGTTTAAAAGCCAACCAAGTCTGTGGCAGTTGTGTGTGTTTGCCGATTTCTGTACATAAACCTTCCCATTGTGATTGACTTCTGGCTGCCCGTGTGACATCACTTCCCAAGGAGCCAGGAGTACAGCGTTTCTCTTGTGAGTCAGTACATGCTGGCTCTTACACTCCATGGAGATGCTGCCAGTACTGTCCAGACTGTTCCAAGAACTGAGCCAAAGAAGTCATTCTGGTTTTTAAAAATTAAGTACCTAAGACCTTTGTTTTTGGAAAAAAATGGTAGGGCATATAGAGAAAATAACTGTGTATATATTTCAATTTTAATTATAAGTGGAAAAACTCCAGCTATAATGAGCATACACAAGATATAGGAGCGTAAATAGCAAAGTAAAGCATTATGACCAGATCTCATTCGTTCCTGGCTTTGCACTGAAATTTCAATATTAGGATATCCATTTATTTATTTAAAGAATGAAAAGTATAATCACATGGATTCTAAAATTGCTTTGGGTGATTCTTAATGAGAGCAAAGGTACATATAGACTTCCTTAGTGTGATAAAATTCCTATGTCTCAGTCCAAAAATTGATTTTAACCTCAGAGATATTCCTATGAAAGGAAAAATAAAACAAGATGGAAATACTAGCCAATGCAATTATATAGGAGAAAGTAATTAAAGGCATGGATATGGAAAGTATATTATAAAACTATAACATTTATAGGTGATTTTACCCTTAGAAACTCAGGAGAACTGATACAGAGACAAAAAAAAAAAAATATGTGAGAAAGTGAAGTGTGAAGTTGGTGTGCAGAAATTACTAACCTTTGGCTGGAAGATGATGGCTCACAGGAGATGTTGGCACTTTGAGAGCAGAAAAATGAACTCTAAAGTTCATATAGGAGATATGCAAAAAATACCTGGGATATTCTGAAAAAAATTACAAATGTAATTGGCTTTCTGCATACCAGATTGTTGTTACTATTTAATAACGATTATGAGTATTATTTTTCAATGGCAGGGTTTGAATCCTGAGGCTTGTACACACTAGGCAAGCACCATTCCATTAAGTAACATCCCAATTCCCCAAATATAAAGCTTTGATAATTAAAAGAAGGTAGTCTTGTCCCCCTCCCCAAATCAGGAGACTAGTGAAATATAATATAAATCTAGAACTGGACTCAACTGCATGTGGAAACTTAGTACATGCTAAACCAGAAGGAAATGATGGAGTATTCAAATAAGTTTTCAGAGCAAATGAGAACCTATTTGGAAAAGAAATGAATTTATATCTCATGTCTTATATTAATATCAAAAGTGTATTAGAAATTTAAATGCAAAAGAAAAAGAAAGCTAAAAAGACATTATGGGAAATTAGGATTCAGAACCCTTAAGTAAAAAACACTGACACAATTGGCTTAATTACAAGTAAACTTTTATTTAAACATGATAAAAAATGATAGAGGCAAATAAAACTAAGCAAAGTATAAAGAGGGAACTTAATTATTATTTAGAAGTTGTTTCATGGACAATTACACTGTGTCTAATTCTATTTAAAAAGTGTGTGTGTGTGTGTGTGTCTCCAGGGTCTCTTGCTACTGAAAAAAAATGTTCTGTTCAGTTTTACGTAGATGGCTGGGGAATGGAACCTGGGTTAGCAAGGTTTTCAAGCTAGTGCCTTTAGCCGCTGAGCCATCTGCCCAGCCCTATGCCTGCCTATTTCTAAATATGAAAACTTCCTAGAAATTTATAACAAAGTGAGGAGCAACCAAATATAAAAATAGATGAGAAACTGTACTCCTAGGCATTGACTAGGTTCCACACTGTCCTAGACCTGATTTACTCCAACTGAAAAAACAACACAAAGAAAAGGAAAAGGAAAATAGGAGGAATTACATCCCTAGGAATACTTGTGCATGTTTAAAATGACTCACATATATAACATAATTCAGTTTTAGAGTAGATGTACAAGTGAGAACTGGTTAAATACATTACGGGATGTCTAATTTCTGGAATGGTATCTATCTCTACCAAAAGAGTAAGGAAGTTCTGTAGAAACTTTTACATGAAAGACTCTTCACTGTTAAGGGAGTAAATCAAAATTATGTGTATGTATATATATATATGTACTCATATACATATATACATATGTATATGTGTATATCAAGATATATATACATACATACATATATAGATATACACATATACATATGTACATATACATATGTATATGTGTGTATCAAGATATATATACACATATATGTATATATATGTATATTCATGATTATATGCAAAATACACATAATATACTTCTATTTATCTTTGAAGGGTGGAATTGTAAGAATTTGTACATATTTAAAAAATACTCTGATAAATGCATCATAGTGACTTTCTATGGATGGGAAGAATTAGGCTGAGCTGAAGGCTAGTGTAAGGAAAGACTGTTCTCGGGCTGGAGAGATGGCTTAGCGGTTAAGCGCTTGCCTGTGAAGCCTAAGGACCCCGGTTCGAGGCTCGGTTCCCCAGGACCCACGTTAGCCAGATGCACAAGGGGGAGCACACGTCTGGAGTTCATTTGCAGAGGCTGGAAGCCCTGGCGCGCCCATTCTCTCTCTCTCCCTCTACCTGTCTTTCTCTCTGTGTCTGTCGCTCTCAAATAAATACATAAATAAATAAATTTAAAAAAAAAGAAAGACTGTTCTCTATGCATGTGCATTAGCTTTAAAATGTATACTGTTCAAAATTGAGCTGGTTAAATTTTAAACAAACTCAAATAAAAATTCATAGAGCCGTAACTAAGCACTTGTACACATCAAAAAGGAAAGCGTGGGCTGGAGTGATGGCTCAGCTGTTTCTGCTTGCTTGCAAAACCTGACACCCTGGTTCAATTCCCACATACCTACATAAAGCCAGATGCACAATGTGGCACATGTTGCTGGAGTTCATTTGGAGGAGCCGGAGCCCCTGGTGACCCATACTCACTCACTCTGCCTTGCTCTCAAATAAATAATAAAAGTAATTCTTTAGAAAACAAAAAGTGTTATAGAATGATGTTCTCTGGAGCATTTTTCTATTAGTAATAATATATATATATATGCTTATGAGGAAAGGAAGGATTCAAATTTGTGATTTTTTTTTTTTTTTTTTTTTGAGGTAGGGTCTTGCTCTAGCCCAGACCTACTTAGAATTCACTGTGTAGTCTCAGGGTGGCCTTGAACTCAGCGATACTCCCAAGTGCTGGGATTAGGCACGCAGCACTACAGCTAGCTAATTTGTGATATTGAATATTATTCATCAGTTTTGTAAAAGTAAAGGTAAATAAAGAACTAATACAGAAAAATTTCTGAGACTTTTTTTTTTTTTGAGGTACAATTTCACTCTAGCCCAGGCTGACCTGGAATTCACTATGTAGTCCCAGGCTGGCCTCAAACTCATGGCAAACCTCCTACCTCTGCCTCCCAAGTGCTGGGATTAAAGGCGTGCGACACCGTGCCTGGCTGAGACTTGTCTTGGGGCAAAATTCAATCAGAATTTAAAAGATTACCCTATGTTAACATTTATGCATCTATGAATACAGCATTACTCAATATAGTTATAGTAGCTGAAATTCTAAACACACACACACATTTGTGCTTGTGTAAACATGTAGAAAAGTTTTAGAGAAATCATAATAGAACTAGTAGCATTTCCTTCATGAGGGAAGACCTGGATTATGATGGGGAAGGATAGGAGAGGGTTCAGAAGAACTTCAGCCTGTCCAGCATTTGAATCTTTAGTAAAATCTGCTTATATTATACTCATAATAATCATAAGACCTAGCAAGGGTGATTTATAACTATTTTGGAGGCTTTGCAGGTTTGTCTCCCCAAGGCCAAGTGATTAGGAAATTCTTTCTGTGAAAAGCATTCCTTTTCTTCTTCAAACTTAAATCTTCCCGTGTTGACAATCCGCAGGAAACTTTCTGTACTCTGTCACTGTTGAGGGTATTCCCATGAATCAAATACTCTGGCAAAAAAAAAAAAAAAAGAGAGAGAGAGATACAGGGAAAAACAATAAAGGCCCATTCATATATTTCATGGCCTTCTGATTTACTGAGCACAGGAAGTAAGATATCAGCATTTAACAACAGTTACTATTTATTGAATGATTCTCTAAAAGCCAGGCACCATGCTGGTATTTTGCATACATTCATGATCTCATATAATCCTGGAAACATCTTCGGAAGGTGGATGCCATCCTTTTTTAAAATAGGAGGAAACTGAAGCTAAGAAAGATATTATGTAGATCACCCAAGGTCCCAGGGCATATAAGCATTCGTCATGGGGGCCAGGTCTGCGTCTGTCTAATGCTGAACCTCATGCTCCTCCTTGTGTTCCGTGTACCTTCCATCAGAGGCACTAGACAGCTTAATGACATGAATACATTTGAATCTGTTTCTTGATACTTCAAGACAGCACGTTTGACTTTCTCAGTGCTTCTGCAATCAGATTCTGAGTCTCCATCAAGAGAAATAGTGAAGAATGGAAATGATAGTAACCAGGAGAGTAAGTTTAAAGAAAGCAGTATTATGATGTATTAACAGAATTTAGTGCTCCACTTACCTTTATTTAAAGGTGTGGTGAATTCAAAGGTGTCATTTTTGTATAACCCATTTATTAATTATTTGTTAATTGATGGATTGTCCTGCAGGCTTCTATTCTAATTCCACATGTTCTGTATTTATCAGCACCTATATCATACCTTGAATCTTTTGTTGTCCTGCTAAAAATGTTTAGATACATCCCATTCCCTTCTCATCCTGAATCTCATAGTGAATGTCTGGTCTCTACACCCTGAATTAACATAAGCAGACCGTAGGCGCAGTACCACAAGGGCTTCGTAGGTGAATCCTTGGATTATTAGAAACTATAAATGCCATTGGGAGAAAAGCAGAAGCTGCTGCCTGAGTGTCTAGGAAACTTCACCAACCACCTGAGAGACACTTCCATGTGTGACTGCATAAAATGGAAATAAAGAATGGCAAATATACCATCGACCATTCACTTTCTCACCTGCTGAGAGCAAAACACAATCCAATGCAATTTTAGTACTTACATGCCTTGGGGGGAAATAGACCCCTAAAATCTGACCAGTGCAACACTAGAAAAATTCCTTAAATTTGTGCTATGCTGGGTGTTTTAAAACCCAAGGCCTTGGATGCTCTCCTTGAGTAAAATGGACTGGTAATTTTGTTTTGTTATATTATCTACCAAGCATAATGATAATGGGTCACATGCAATTTAGGAAAAAATTAAGTCTAATAAGAAAAATCTCTAATAAATACTAAGTGTATTTTACTGATACTATCATTGGCCTAACCCTTATATTAGCATTTGTGTGCATGCATTTTTTAACATATTAAATGATCTTTAATAGGCTGAAAATGAAAAGGGCAGTAAAAATTCAAACAAGCTTTCTGATAATATCTGTGTTGTACACATTTTTTTTTGCATGTTTTCCCCTGGGGCGCATACTAGAAGGTGTGATGCATACACGCAAATGACACTGGAATATGGCAAGAGATTAATTCTTTTTTTTAAATGTTTATTTATTTATTTGACAGTGACAGACAGAGAGAGAAAAAGAATGGGCACACCAGGGCCTCCAGCCCCTGCAAGTGAACTCCAGACACGTACGCCCCCTGTGCATCTGGCTTACATGGGTCCTGGGGAATTGAGCCTCGAACCAGGGTCCTTAGGCTTCACAGGCAAGCGCTTAACCGCTAAGCCATCTCTTTGACCCCAAGAGATTGATTCTTGGTGGAATCTGGCCAGTAGTAAAGCTGCCCAGCGTGAGGAGACAGACCCTATTATTAGCCAAGAATGCAACCAGTACATGACACATGGAGACCAGGAGATAGAATGCAGCTCCGATAAAAAGCTGCCGTTGTTGCTTCAAACCAGGCTTCTTGGCTTCGGGGTGTGGCTGAGCAAGTGTACCCAAGGAAAGGGCTTAGAGGGTCCTGTGTGGTATTAGCTGTCCATCTGGCACAAGGTTCTGGCGTGGGCTACAGCTCCATAGCTATATGAGGATGCTGACATCATGAGAAATGTCCTTCTGAAGCCTGTAGAAATATCTGTTAGGAATTATATACAAAGCTTAAGTACCTAAGCTTCTCTTTTCAGGGATTCTGACTCAGTGGGCCTAGGGTGATACCTGGCATTGCTGTTTTCAATGAGCTCTTGAGATATTTTTGCAAGCAGAAATTTAAAAAGGAACTACCTTAAATAATATCAACAGGGTAAGGTTTCTTCCCCCCCCCCTTCTCAGCCATGAGATTTAGGAGAGTAACAACTACTTTTAGATCCTATTGACATGGTTGTCATAAATGTCTTGCTGTGGCAGGCTCTTGGTATATTCTGTGGAATGACTAAGTAGCCTTCTGGTGGCTAAGTTACTGCTGGGCATTTGCTGTGTGGGCCATTACGACTGTGTGCAGAGAGGGCAAACGTCTCTCAGGGACTGAAGGTGTTTAGGGAGAGACACGGACAGAAGCTCCAACAGAACGTGATGCCGCATGTGTTGTGGGACACCATTTGCATGGGGGAGTGGGGGCAGTTGGCCCTTGGTGATTAGAAGTTTACCTCAGTAAGTGGAAAGCTTGAGAAAAGAGATGGTAGTGGGCAAGGCTATGGGAACGAGATGGTGGACTCCCTGGGGAGTATTCATCCTGGGGAAGCAACAGGGGGGAAGAATTTAAAGCCACTCCTCGTTTCTTTAGGTTGAGAACCCCAGTGGAAGGGTGAAGCCATTGTATGAGGATTGGCATTTGGGAGGAGTGTATCTGAGTGTGGAGTATCTGCGTCTGTAAATGGAGAAGCTGTAAGTCATGGGTCGGTGAACCTTTACCCTAAAGGATCAGGCAGTAAAGAGGTTTTGCAGGCCACATGGTCTTTGCTGTGCCATAGAGTGTGGAAGTATTCATCAGAGGTGTATAAGCGAATGTGCATGGCTGTGTTCCAATAAAACTTTATGTAGAAAAATAGGTGGTGAGCTAGATTTGGCTCATGGGACCTAGCTTGGCACTTTTGCTGTAAATATAAGGATGGGTAACAAATGTAGATACAAATATAGGTATAGTGATTCCTGTATGGAGAGAGAGACAGAGAGAGAGAGGGAGCTGTTTGGGGGCTGAAGAGGTAGCTCAGCAGTTAAGGCACTTGCCTGAGAAATCTAACTACCTAGGTTCGATTCCCAGTTCCCATGTAAGCCAGATACACAACATGGCACATGTATCTGGAGTTAATCTGTACTGACCAGAGGCCTTGGCATACCCAGTTTTCCCTTTCTCTCTCTTCCTCCTCTTTCTATCTCTCTGCTTAGAAAAAAATAAAAATACTTTGTATAAAAAACTATTTTAAAGAGTATTCATCCCTTTAAGAAAAGTGAAAGTTCAGAGTAACCTTTAGTACTAGCGATAGATGTGAAGAAATAGTATCTGATAGAAAATGAGAGGGATTTATTAATTTCTAAACCCGATAATGGATCCACAAACGTAGAAAAAGCCATTGTTGTGCATATTTGATCAATGTTGTGCCCGTTCCTTTGTTAATGAAGCTGATGTTGCATGATGATAAACTATTCAAAACTAGAGCTCAGAGCCTTTATATTTTCAAGAAATGTTAAGAGTTAACTCGGGGTAATTCTTTCAAAAAGAAATGTTCCTTTTTGGAACTGGCTCCCTGATTCAGTCTCTTCCAGTCACACCCAGGGACTTTGGGCCAGTGGGCTTCAGTGTTTGGGAAGATAGGAGAAAGCAGAGACCAGAGACAGCATAGAGATAACCCAGCAAGAAGCACTCTCATGGCTCTCATGGGGTTATGCGAGGTCCCCATCTGTAGGAAAACAGGACTTGACTTCGGTGTAGGACAGAATATGCTGTCAAAATCCTCCCTGTTGGGCTGGAGAGATGGCTTAGCGGTTAAGCGCTTGCCTATGAAGCCTAAGGACCCCGGTTCGAGGCTCAGTTCCCCAGGTCCCACGTTAGCCAGATGCACAAGGGGGCACACGCGTCTGGAGTTCGTTTGCAGAGGCTGGAAGCCCTGGCGCGCCCATTCTCTCTCTCTCTCCCTCTATCTGTCTTTCTCTCTGTGTCTGTTGCTCTCAAATAAATAAATAAATAAATAAATAAAATCCTCCCTGTCACTCAGCAAGCAGTTTCAGTGCTGTTGTTGTATTACCCCAGTCATGTAGGGCACTGTGTAGCCGGTGGTTTTGTGGAGTGGATGCTGTCCCCACATACTTCTTTATTTCTCGAATATCACTTTGCCGTGCCATGATTACAAGGCTTGGAGGAACATAACCCCTGTCCATTCCCAGTATAAATGGGCACTTGAGATGAAACCACCTAGTTAATTTCCTCCTGTTGCTGGAGGAGAATCTGAATCCAAACCACACCACAACCCAGCCCCCTAAATCTCGATTAAAATCCACCTAGAGCATTCTGGTAAAGCTTTATTTAAAGTCAGCAGAGAATTATAAAGTCAAAAGTGAAAAATGGTGCAACAAGAAGGAATCATAAAAACATACTAGATCAGTTAAATGGAGTCAAAGGCAATTTAGTGTGAGCTGGCGCTGGCCTTTATTGATGCGAAGAATGTGATGTGTCCGGGCTCGGCAAGAACATGACAAGAATGGGGACCGAAGGGTGCAGCTCCTCCCGGCCTCACTGTGCAGCAGACACACAGGCCCAGGGAGGATGCATGACTGCCTGGCTTTTGTACAGAAATTTCAGAAAGACTCATCTAATTCTTTCGAGTTCGGACATCTTCACTCCTTCCTTTCCTCTTTATGCAATATATATACATGCATGTGTGTTTTAAATTTTCTATGTGTGTTTGCTTAGACCAGGGTATCTTCCTCAATTGCTCTTCCTCTGATCATCATCATCATCATTATTATTATTTTGGTTTTTTGGGGGGTAGGGTCTTTTAGGGTGTTGCTCTAGCCCAGGCTGACCTGGGATTCATTATTTAGTCTCGGGGGGAGGGGGGCTCAAACTCATGGCAATCCTCCTACCTTTCTGCCTCTGGAGTGCTGGGATTAAAGGTATGCGCCACCACAGCCAGCTTCCCCCTTATTTTTCAGACAGGGTCTCTCACTGAACCTGGAGCTCACTGGTGTGACTAGACTAGCTAGGCAGGGATCCGCTGTCTCTGCCTTTCCAGTTTGGGGGCTGCAGGTACATGCCTGGCTTTTTACAGGAATACCGAGGAATTAGAGCTGGTCCTGACTTGTTTTTAAAGCGTTTTACCGATGGAGCCATCTCCACAGTTCCTTCACATTGTATGTTTCTAAAATGAAATTATTCCTTTCATGGAGATAAGCTGACACAGAAATTTCATCAGACCAGGAACACAGGTAGCCTTCGACAGTACTTCTTTTGCTTTTCTGCTTTTTTTTTTTTAAATTTGTTTATTTTTTTTTATTTACTTGAGAGCAAGAGACACAGAGAGAGAGGGAGAGACAGAGAGAGAGAGAGAGAGAGTGGGGGGGGGGGAGAATGGACTCTCCAGGGCCTTCAGCCACTGCAAACGAACTCCAGATGCGTGCACCCACTTGTGCATCTGGCTAACGTGGGTCCTGGGGAATCGAGCCTCGAACCGGGGTCCTAAGGCTTCACAGGCAAGCGCTTAACTACTAAGTCATCTCTCCAGCCTCCTTTTCTGCTTTTTTTTTTTTTTTTTTGAGGTGGGGTCACACTGTAGCCCAGACTGACCTGGAATTCACTGTGTAGTCTCAGGCTGGCCTCGAACTCATGGTGATCCTCCTACCTTGGCCTCCATAGTGCTGGGATTAAAGCCGTGCGCCACACACCTTGCTTCATCAGTACTTTTTTCTTTTTGTGTGGCCTAGTGTTTTCATTTCTCTGGGGCCACCACACAGACCTGAGCCAGTCTAACCAGATGTGATCCGTGCTAAGCACAGCTGCTCTTTGACCCATGCAATCCTACCCTTTGTAGGCACCGTGCTGGGATCTCATGCATTGCATCAGTAACCCTCATGGAAACCCAGTGAGGCAGGTTTTTGCCGGCCTGCTGATGTCACAAGTGAGGCCACATAAGGCTGAGACGCTTGCATGGATGTGAGGTGGCGTGTGGCACGGGAGAGGCAGGATTCCGCAAGCCTGAATCCTGGGCGATGCTGCGCTGGTCTTTCCTCTCATCTCAGCAGCACCACTGGCCGCGTCCTCAGACCTCCAGGGGACGAGGTACCAGTCTAGCTCCGCCCTGTGCCCGCGGGCCCGAGGCCTGAACTGACCCCTGCCCTTGCCACTTCTTCTTGTTGACACTCTGGACAAGTCACGCACCTACTGTGTGTGTGGCTGCCCATCTCCCAGTCACAGTAATGTCTGCCTCCGTAGAGCTGTGAGGAAGGGACCACCGGCCGGAGTAAAATGCGTGAAAGAACCTCGGCCCCTAGGCAGGGCTGGGAGCCTCCGACGGCAGCTGCTGCCAAGAGAATTGCTGGCAGCAGTTTGCTTGTCACTGTGGCTATGAATACATCTCCTTAAGGGCAGGTGTCTTCACTGAGAAACATGGCTGGAGGAGGAACCAGGAGTGGGGCAGTTCCAGCCTTTATTATAGTCTGGAACATGGCTGCTCAGAACCCTTCGAATCCTATTGGGGCGTAGGCCTTGTCCACTTCGGGTAGACCTGTTGGTCCCAAAATCAAGCTGTTTGGGAAACCAGGATCCCCTGGAAGTTTTTTCCCTAAACGACTTCACCTTCGCCACCAGGTTTTGCGATTCTCGCTTTTCTCTTCCGTCTACAATGCACCCTTGGGAGAAAAGGGAGCTTCCCTGGGTTCTATCAAGTCTGCTTGGAGTCTAGCTGTAGGTGGAAGAGGGATGAATGGCTCATGGTAAGTGATTTACAAGACCTGAAAGACAGCAAAGCAGCCTGTTCTGAGGAATAGAGGCAGGGCGGGAGGGAGCTATTCATCTCAAAGACATGCAGTTCCCTCAGAGCTGG
Source organism: Jaculus jaculus (assembly GCF_020740685.1). Lineage (NCBI taxonomy): Eukaryota > Metazoa > Chordata > Mammalia > Rodentia > Dipodidae > Jaculus > Jaculus jaculus. Next base: position 17,262,267 of record NC_059119.1, read on the forward strand.
ATTTTTTGGGGGTAGGGGGGGTTTGGGAATGACCAGAAACCAGCCAGGCCATATGCTGTCTATTTGCAGTCCTCTGAGATGTCGACATGCCCCCCCGCCGCACCCACAGATTGAGGCTAGTACTGTTCCCTCCTTTAAGATGGTTCTTGAACTTGAAAAGGAAATGAAAGGTCCAGGCTTGCAGGGAGAGGTGGGGGGGGGGGAGAGAGCACAGATCTGACTAAAGCAGTCCTGACGAATGCCAGCCCCTCCTGCTTGTCAGAAGCAGTCTGCGGATGCTACACTGGAGGCTCCCCAGACTGGCTTGTGCGTGTTGGTAAATACGTACAACCAGAGAAGACGCTGAGCGCTGCCCACAGCTCGGGGATGTGGAGAGAACAAGTTTGATTGCTCAGCCTCGACTGAGACCTTTCGCCCAAGTCATCAATCACCGTGCAGTCTGGAGCTTTGGCCCGGAGTTCGATTCTTCAGGCTGCGCTCCCGCTTCGTTCCAGGTGCTGGCCATTTGTGCTTCCCTCCAACTGGGGTTGATTTATGGAGCTGGAAATGTTTCCCGGGTTTTTTTTTTTTTTTCTCCAAATTCTGTTCCATTAATAAAGGGGACATGGACTTTTTCTTTTCTTTTTATTTTTTGCAGATCCTTCGTTTTAACATCCCTAATACCAAAGATTTTTTTTTTTTTAACTTAATGGGTTTGTGGTCTGCTTTCTGTGATCTAGAGGGTGGAAATGCTGTTCTGTGTCTTGAGTATCAAAGACAAGGTTTTGGGGGCTCTTATTTCTTTCCCTTCTGGTTGTAGTTGAAGGCAGTAGTCTTTGTTCCAACATTCAACACCCCTCAAGGCCAGTGAAGGCTAGGGAAACTCTGGTGACAGCGACCAGCCGCGGGCATTGGGAGTTGTCCTGGTCCCACCCTGACACATGTTGTTCAGAGTATAATATTAAAAGGCCTTTCACACTTTGGCCGGGTCTCTGGTGACAGTGTAAGGCAATATTGAAGACTTCAAAAGGGAATCTGAGTGTCAAAGGAGGACACTGTCACACAGAGACTGAGCAGGAGGCTGCCAAGTGGTACCCGTCTGACTGAAAGGAAAGCCGGATCTGAGCTGATAAGGGACAACAGAGCCCTTGGGAGTTTTCCCAAGTGGCAGAAATGTGTCAGTGGAAAGTAATTGGAAATTGATAGTTGGCATATCTCTGAGTTACCTTTTCTTCCTGATAACACCAAAGGTTTTGGCCAAGAGTCACTTGTGACTAATCCATCAAGTCCCACAATGCACTGCTGAAACACAAACCGCTCTTTGTTGAAAGTCAGCAGCTGCCTTTGGATTCTCTGCCTCCTAGTTGGCACTTCAGTGGGGAGGCCTGTGGTCTTAATTTGGCTTAGACTGAGTGGGCGGAACAGCCAAGCCTGCCTTTTGATAATTCCCTGAAATAATCACAATCACGGCCAACGCAATAACCATTCTCAGCTTTCAACTCAGTTCCACAGGTACGTGTCCAGTCCCTGCTACGGCCTTCCCATTGTGCCGTGAGCCCCAGGACACAGGAAATAAATAACAAACATGGTCTTTGCCCTTAAGGAGCTGATGGCTCTTAGGAAGGATGATGTGTTTATGAAACACGTTTCACATGGCAAGATAAGGTCTCCTGTATGTGCAGAAGGGAGCGGGCCTGGGAATAAGTACAACAGAGAGCCAGAAAAACGAGATCAGACTGAGGTGGAGTTGTCAGGGAAAAGGCTTTATGGATGAAGTGGGACAAAGACATCAATATCCTACGGCCAGAGTTTCCCGTTAAAGAATCTTTAAGGAGCACAGTATCGGGTGACCAAGAGATCATGGATGCCTTCGAGTGGACGTAAATTAGGACAGCATGAGAACGGACGGATTTGGTTGAACAAATATTGAGCTCGTGTTACGGGTTCACCGGCCATGTCTGGTGAAGTAGGAGAAGAACGGCACGTGCATAAAGCCCGCTTAAGAGATACTTCCGCTTACTGCTGTCACCCCCGCCTCCTCCAAGGTCTTCTCGTCCAAGATATATTTGGGTTGAGGCATGGAGACCATTGCTGGTACAGCTGAAGATGGCACACACATTTAATAAGTTGTGCACCGGGTATAAAGTGATACACATGCATGTTAATTGTGCAAAGAAATGACACCGAATTAGATATTTAGATACTGGCCTAACTTACTGGGTTCAAGAATAGTTGGAATAGCGTTTGAGAGCTGGACCTGGCTCAAATTCAAAGAGTTCAGTAGAACCCAAGCTCTTGGAATATACAATCCCCTTCCCCGTTTTCACTGTTCCCCATGATAGCTTGTTTGGGGACCCAGTTAGAAGAATGAAGGATGTCTTATTACAGGTGAGGCAGTGTAGCTCTGGGCTTTGGTACCAGGGAAGTTTGGCACCATCCATGTTTAAGTGTTACTAAAATCTAGAATCCACTGTATTCCTCCCCTACAAAGTCACTATATCTTTGCTTCTTACAGTAGAGGTACCGCTGAAGTTTGCAAATTGTTCTAGAAACAAGTCAGATAGTGGAGGTGGTGGTGGACATGGTAGTCATTATTCCAAAGTACATAATTTTTAAATAATATAGCCAAGGAATGAACGCCAGTAAACTCTGGAAAGAATCTGAGATATGGAGCATGGAGGCACCGAGGTGTCAGAGTTTATTTAGCTAAGCAATACCAGCAGAGGACGAGCAAATCCCCCTTGCTAGCTAGCAATCATTTTCATACCACAGTGAGACCTCTGCTTAGTAACCCTGCATGCCTGCCACCCATCTGACTGCCTTTTGAAGCTAATTTAGGTATCAAATTCAAATAGAAGTTTGAGGACAAAAAAAAAAGTACTTCCCCCCCCCCCTAAATCTGAAGGGACTGATGTAAACTAGAAGAAATTTGAAATTGCTCTTGATTCCTAACCTTTCCCTTAGCCTACAGTCACCCTCCACAAGAACAGGCTCATCTTGGCCTCCATGGGTGACACATACATGCACTCACATGTGCACATATGTACGCCTGGATGCTGTACTCATCATCATCTGTACGCATTTTACAAATCATGGGTCACGGGCGTGTGCTTTTTATCATGTTACTTTTTAAACGAACGTGACAACTTGAACTTCTTTTGTTGTTGTTGCAGAAACAGTTCTGCCACGGTGAAGAAATTCCACCCTGTATTCTAGGGCCGGCTTTGGGTCCCATCGTTCCAGGAATGGGGTTGGCGCGGGGAGGGGCCTAAGAGTGGTTTGAGAGACGTCAGGTTTCCATCATGAGGCAGATGGTGCACGTTAACAGAGAGAGCGGTCGGTGAGGGAAAGGAGGAGGAGAAGTCAGCACAGCTCTGAGAGCGGAGCGAGGACATCGCAAGAGCAGAGAGGGAGGTGGACACTCAGCTTGGCCATGGCCGGATTCACAAGGGGGGGGGGATCAAGATCTCAGACTTTCTTTTAGTTGTTGTTTAACTGACAATTTTAGACATGTACCTAATGGATTTTAATCATAACTCCCTCCCAGTATTCTCTTTTGCCCCACCCCAACTTCTTTCACATAAGCCTTTCTTCTTTTCCAACTAGTTTTTTTAAAAAAACTATTTTATTTTAATTTATTTATTTGAGAGAGAGAGAGAGAGAGAAAGAAAGACTGGGTGCTCAAGGGTCTCCACCCACTGCAAATGAAGTCTAGACACATGTGCTACCTTGTGCATCTGGCTTACATGGGTCCTAGGGAATCGAACATAGGTCCTTCAGCTTTGAAGGCAAGTGCCTTAATTGCTAAGCCATCTCTCCAGTCCACAACTAGTTTTTTTTTTTTTTAATATTTAATTCAATTTATTTATTTGGAATGGAGAGAGAAGGAGAGAATGGTGTGCCAGGGTCTCTAGCCATTGCAAACAAAAGTCCAGACAGATGCATCACCATGTGCATCTGGCTTACATGGGTACTAGGGAATCAAACCTGGGTCCTTAGACTTTGCAGGCAAATGTCTTAATTGCTAAGCCATCTCTTCAGACCCTAGTTTTGTTTTTGTTTCTGTAATAGTCTGGTGGCTTTGTTTTTGTTGGTTTGTTTGGTTACTTGCTTTTCTGATCATCCTTCACTATCTATGATGGCATGTGGATGGACCCAGCATTATTTTGGTAGCACCAGCTGCTGTGAGGTCATCAATGCAATGGCCACTTCATGTTCAGAAGGCAGTGTCCAGAGTCTTCCTCCCTATCCTTTTGCTCTTACATTCTTTCTGCCACCTCTTTCACAGGATTTTGTAAGAGGATTTTTTTTTTTTTTTTTTGGTGGGGTGAGAGGGGATGACCTCACTACATAGCCCAAGCTGGCTTTAAATTTGAATTTGAAATCGACCTGAGACAGCCTTCAGAATGCTTAAACTATAGGCCATCATTCTCTGCAAAGCTTTTATTTTTCGATAATGCTATCTTGAAACCTTTCTTCTTAGATAAAGTCAGGGAATTGCATGTGGGGCTCAAAGGAGAAAGGAGACTATTTTGCAGCTTGGCCCTTGCTCTGGGTTTTAGGGTGCTCAAGTTCTCCTGTGCTTCCAGAGACCTAGGAGTTCAAGTCTTTGGGATGGAAATACGGCCCAGGCTCTACTAATAGAGCCACGTGTGTAACGACTGCATTTTCCCGCAGAGATAACCTTCTCTGTTAAAATTTTGTCATACATAGAGGTTTTCCAAGCCAACTCACACCCCTAAGAAAGGCAGTAGATTCAGAGCGGAAATTCCTGAGCTAAGCAGAAATAGCGAGGACACATGGTGGCTCACAAAGTCACCTCTCTAAATGCCAGAGTGGGTATAAAAGAGAAACACTGGGGCTGGAGGTATGGCTTAGCAGTTAAGGCACTTGCCCGTGAAGCTTAAGGACCCAGATTCCATTCTCCAGGTCCCATGTAAGCCAGATGCACATGGTGGCGCATGCATCTGGAGTTCAGTGGCTAGAGGCCCTGGCGTGCCCATTCTCATTCACCACCACCCCCATCCCGCTCTCTAATAAATAAATAAATAAAAATAAAATCTTAAAAAAAAAAAAAAAAGAGAAACACTGAGTGGGTTCTCAACCACAAGTCCTGAGACCTAGAGACCCAACTCTCCGGATGTCTTCATATCCAGTCTCTGATCAGGAAGGCTGTTAGCAAGCCAGGCTCTCTGCTCTCTCCCTTCCCTGTCTCTTGAACTGATCATCATACTGCCCACACAGGTCCTTTTGATCGGTGCTGTGGGATGTGAGGCCTCTGGAGGAATGTATTCATTTTGACGAGCTTGGAGCAATGAAACTGGAAAGCCAAACATGACCCCAGCTGTTGCTGTGTGTACGGAACCTGTGTGACAACAGCCCGGGAAATTTGGGCCATCAGAGACAAGATCACATATGGAGCGGCGCTCCTCCTTCACGTGACTGGCTGTTTTTATTCCCTTAAGGATCAAAGCACTACATACCCTCCAGCAAGCTAAGAGCCCCTTAGCTTGCTGCACTTTATGACTATAGTACTTGGAGATAGGATTAGGAAAAAGTCCAACCGTACTCACATAAGATACGCCAGCAGTAGGGCAACTGAAAGCTCATTCATCTATTGTCCATATCTTTGGAGATAATATGTAATGGATACGGAATCATAATTGCCAGCCAAATTGTCATCTCAGCTTCACGAGGCCCAGAAACAAAGGGATAGTCAAGCCTCTGTTCTTTGGGTGCAGGAGGTACCAGCTTGTGCCTAATACTTCCTCTTAACCTTGCCTGTGTATAAGCCATGAAACTCTAGCTTAAGAGGGAAAGTGCTTCGTGGGCTGGAGAGATGTCTCAGCAGTTTAAGGCACTTGCCTGTGACACCTAAGGACCCTGGTTCAATTCCCCAGTACCCACGTAAACCAGGTACACAAGGTGGCAGGTGCATCTGGAGTTCACGTGCAGTAGCTAGAGGACCTGGTGTGCCTATTCTCTCTCTGTCCACTTACCCTCTCCTTGGAGTGATGGACTTGACCATAGGTCTCCCACATCCCTGACTTCTAATGGAGCTGGAGCCAGGCAGCATGGCTGTCTTAGAAACCACCGGTGACTTGAGGAAAACTGTCTTCAGCCTCTCTTAGAGGGGTAGAAAAAAATACCATGGAAATGCTGGCGAAATAATTCATAACCCTGGCTTTTTTTTTTACACATCAACATATGCCAACAGATGCTCAGTTCAAAACATGAATATCTGATTAATATAACATCAGACATCTGGCATCGAGCAGTAGGATTTGGGGGGGGCCAGTTAGTAGAACTCAAATGGTGTCCTCATAACCAGGGCTGTCTGTGAGCACACAGTAGGCATGGAAAATATCTGTGATTTTGATTTTCCTTGATTTGAGTCCCTCTGTTGCTTGGTTTTGAGCCCAGATGTTTGGCATACAGTCAAGCTATGTGCTTTGTCTCCTGTCATCAACCACATCACCATGGAGATGTCCTGGCTGGGGACAGCTTTCCTGCTGGCCACATTTTGAGGTCTCTTCTCGTCCTAGCCACTCAGGCTCTGATGATCAGAAGTGGTGATCAACATGCCCTGCAGGTGGCTCATGGGGCCAGCAATGGGCAGGGACTTTCCTCCACACCCCTCGTGTTTTGTGGTATCTGAAGGCAGAGAACATTGAGATCTCAGCTAACAGAGCACAGTGGTGCTCACAGTTAAGTGTTTGAGCAACATTAACTCATTCATCCCACTGGCCACTTGCAAAGTGCGGAGGGAACATGTTTTGGTCTGCAGCATTGCCTTAGAACCTAAGAAACAAGTGAGGCAAGACCTGGGGCCAAGGGAGAAAAACAAATGTGGGTGATGAGAATCAGAGACTTTGATGGTGACAAGATATGGTAGTTACAAGAAAGGACACCCAGTGACTGTGCTGTATCACTGGCATGCAGAGCCGAGGGGAAAGGAAGCTGTGTGCGGGCAGGACAGGGAGCTATGGCTCTGGATCCGAGTCCGTGTTTTAGATCTGTCTTAGCATCAGCTCATGACCTCAAGTCTCACTTCTGTGCAGTAGAGTGATGGACCTGGGTACTCTCTCTCCTGCAATGTGCTCTCACTACAGTTCTCTCAACAGGAAAAGGGTGGATGCTCATTTTCTTTCATTCCAGCTTATCTCCCAAACCTTGAACTGAGCACTTCCACCATCACGCAGAGTCCTAAGAGATTGAGGACCCAAGAAATGAAAGGTTACGGAAGAAGACACAGCCTGATGTCTTAGTATCTCTGGCTAGGAGCTGATGGTGCCTTTTGAGAACCACTTGACCATCCCCAGTTTTGAATACTAAGATAAAGATTTATAATGCTGGGAGTGGAATTCTGGTTCAAAACGAACAACAGCCAGCATTATCTTTTCTCATTTATGATTCTTCTTGAGCCAGTCAGATATCTCAGAACTATGAGTGTTTTGCCTTTGAATTGGTCCTGACATGCTCCTGACTCCCCTGGGTCACAGTATTGATTGGAGAACCTACCGAGCAGGAGGCAGACACCAGCATGACAGATGATTTTTCATCTGAGAAACAGGGTTGTGTATGTATGGAGAGTTGCTTCCCTTCTTTTCAGGCCCCATTGAGCTAGGTCCTGATAACTCTATAATTAGGTACATTTACCTATGTAAAAAAAGTGAAACACAGAAATTAAAAATTCTGACTCCTGCCAGGTGTGGTAGTGCATGGCATGCCTTTCATCCCAGCACTTGGGAGGCAGAGGTAGGAGGATCGCCGTGAGTTTGAGGCCAGCCTGAGAGTACATAGTGATTTCCAGGTTAGTTTGGGCTCCAGCAAGATCCTCTACCTCCTATGAAGTACTATCTCTCTTTTGGAAAGGTTAATAACAATCATTAGGCAACTTGCTTCCTCCTCACAATCATGTCCCTATATTATAAGTGAGGAAGCAGAGTTCGCCTGTATGAGTGGACAGTTTTTTTTTTAAGTACTCTTTTTTAAAATATTTATTTATTTTTTATTTATTTGAGAGCAACAGACAGAGAAAGAGGCAGAGAGAGAGAGAGAATGGGGCCTCCAGCCACTGCAAACGAACTCCAGACGTGTGTGCCCCCTTGTGCATCTGGCTAACATGGGTCCTGGGGAATCAAGCCTCGGACAGGGGTCCTTAGGCTTCACAGGCAAGAGCTTAACTGATAAGCCATCTCTCCAGCCCTAGTGGACAGTTTTGATGAATGCTGGCAACTGGGCCCACGCCAATGACCCCCAGTGCCTACCCTCTCTCCTAAGCAACAACTGAACTTATTCTGTAAAGTATATCCTCAACTCTCAAAATGCATTATGAAGTGAAGATGTTCCTGGGAGAAGTCAGGCCAAACATACTATTGCTTAAATAACTGCCCAATTAATATCATATATATATATATATATATATATATATATATATATATATAAAATAAGTTATATATATATATATATATATATATACATATATATTTATACACACACACACACACATATATAAACTCCAGACACATGTACCACCTTGCATATCTGTCTTACATGGGTCCTTAGAAAGGGACCTGGGTCCTTAGACTTCTCAAGCAAGTGCCTTAACCACTAAGCCACTTCTCCAGCTCCCCATCTATTCATATTTATTTATTTGAGATGGGGACATATATATGGAGAGAAAGAATGGGTGCTAATTGATGGTTTTAAATCATTTTTATCTAAGATAGTTCAGCCCAGAATGCTAACATCTTAAAATTAAAGTAAAATAAAAAGAGACGACCGTAGATATTTTTTAGGGGGAGGGGAGGGTTCTTGTTTAGGAGTAACCATCCCACTTGGGGTACAAACATGGAGAAATCAGGTTCCCAATTCTGAATAAAGGGAGTCCCCATTGAAGGTCTATCAGTGCAGGACATGGAGCAAGAAGATCATGGAACCGGGTGTGGTGGCACACACCTTTAATCCTAGCAATTGGGAATCAGAGGAAAAAGGATTGCTATGAGTTCAAGGCCACCCTGCGATTACATAGTGAATTCCAGGTTGGCCTGGGCCAGAGTGAGACCCTACTTAAAGAACAAAAAGAGGAAGAAGAAGATAATGGAATCAGGATCAGTGTTCCTATTTCTGCCTTGGTCGGCCCATCTGCATTGGCACCACCCTTGGTGAACAGGCAGGACTGCATTGATTGATGTTAATCCTATCTACTATTACTTGCCAAGTACCTGGTTTAGGACATTGACCCATTTCATATACTCTTTTATCTCACTACCTCCTTCAGTCAGAAAAATCATTCCCCTTGTTCACCTCTAAGATGTGCCGGTTAAGGGCTGGAGAGATGGCTTAGCGGTTAAGCGCTTGCCTGTGAAGCCTAAGGACCCCGGTTCGAGGCTTGGTTCCCCAGGTCCCATGTTAGCCAGATGCACAAGGGGGCGCACGCGTCTGGAGTTCGTTTGCAGAGGCTGGAAGCCCTGGCGCGTCCATTCTCTCTCTCCCTCTATCTGTCTTTCTCTCTGTGTCTCTCGCTCTCAAAATAAATAAATTAAAAAAAAATTAAAAAATAAAAAAGATGTGCCAGTTAAAAGTGGAATCCTCAGACTGTGCAGATGTACCAGGGAACACTCTACATAAACCTAATGGGGAAATGAAGTGGTGCATGCAGAAGCTTGGGGAATGGAGCGCTGAGGAGGTTACGACTATTGTATGTTTAGTTAATCTGTTGATGCTGACGGGACATGGCTGAGGAGCTCTGCTATCCATTTTCTCCCTGTATTGGTGGTAATGGTTCCTCAGTGTGCTCTTCCCAGTTAACAGAAATATTCCTAAAAGTTAAGTGCAGGGAGAAGTGACAGAAATACTTTTATTCCTTCCTCTCTTCTGGGAGTTCCCTCCAGGAACGTTAACGAAATCAGGACTGTTTTCTGGCTGGCAAATGAGTTTGGATGGAAAGGCTCAGGTGTTGGGAGGTGCACACAGAGCTTACCCCCATCCTATCAGACGCACTCCAGTGAGTCCACAGAGCACAGAATTTCCAGAATGTTTCAAAACCACCTTTTCTTTCTTTAAAAAAAAAAAAAAACTGGACATGTTTGCCTCTGGCCTACTGAATAAAATCTCACTCTCTCTGTATGGCTTTAAAGGCACAAACATGATTATGATTTCTTCCCCCCAAAGTCTTGTTTAAACTTATTAGAGAGATATGTTGAGGGGGTCAGGGAGATTGGATGGATGAATGAGGATGGACATTCCAGGGCTTCTTGACACTGTAAATGAATTCTAGACACTTGATCCACATTAAGCAATTTATGCATCTGACTTTATATATGGGTACTGGGGAACTGAACTCTAACTATCAGGCTTTGCAAGCAAGCATCTTTAACCACTGAACTATACCATTATTTCTTAACTGTAAAGTAAGTACTCTGTTTTTTTAAATAGTGGGAATATTAGCACTTTAGGAGGCATCAGGGAGTGGCAGAAAAAGTAGTGAAGGTGATGTCAGCATACTCCGGTTGCCCTCTTGTACCAGGTGGGCGAACATGGGATAGCCACTCAAATAGTTTGAACCTTAGGTTCCTCATTCATGAATGGATTATTATGATAATAAGTAAATTAATTGAAAGTAGTGAGAGAGAGAGAGAGAGAAGAGAATATGCATGCTAGGGCCTCTAGCCACTGCCAACAAGCTCCAGATGCATGAGCCACCTTGTGCATCTGGCTTACCTGGGCATTGGGGAATCGAACCTGAGTCCTTAGGCTTCTCAGGCAAGTGCCTTAACCGCTAAGTCATCTCTCCAGTCCTGTTGATATGTTTCTTATTCGACAGTCCTCTGGCGTTATTATTCCAGCTTAACCTTATTTTCTGACTCACCAGGGCTCTTTCAGCCGAACATTCTATCATCAGAGTGGGGAATGATTCTCACTCATCTCTAAAGCCCATATCTCTATGTCTGTAAAATACTTTAAGCATTTTTTTTTGTTGTTGTTAAATCTGTACATCTAGCCAGGCATGGTAGTGCACACCTTTAATCTTAGCACTTGGGAGGCAGAGGCAGGAGGATCTATGTGAATTTGAGGCCATGCTGAGATTACATAGTGAATTCCAGGTCAGCCTGGGCTACAGTGAGACCGTACCTCAGAAAACCAAGCCAAAACAAAAAAACCCTGTACATCTATCTTCAAATGTACCATACACACTATACTACAGGTATGTTATGTGACGATAATCTCAGCTACCCAAGAGGCTGAGGCAGGAGGATTGTGAGTTCAAGGCCAGTCAGGGTAACAATGAGACACCACCCTCCCTCATTTCAATAACAAGCAAGCAAGCAAACACACAAAAACAAGAATGTGTTTTATTTTTTGCACTTAGCACTGCACTGAAGTTTTCTGCCATGGAGCAAGATTTTAAAATTAAGTAGAAAAATTTCAAAGGGGAAAGTGGGGGAGGGGAGGGAATTACCATGGGATTTTTTTTTATAATCATGGAAAACACTAATAAAAATTAATAAAAAATAAGTAGAAAAGGGCAGAGAGGAGAGAAAGTTATCCACATTAAGAAGGAAGGAGTTAAACTTTTTATTTATAGGTGAAATGATCACCTATATGAGAAATTTTAGCTGTCTGCGAAAGCTACCAGAATTACTAAGTGAATTCAGCAAGTTTCAAGGTGCAAGGTTAGTGTACAAATCAGTCTTTTAAAGTTCCCAATCCATGAAAAAGACCCAGGAATATGGTTCAAGTGGACAAGAGAAATGCGCTGTATAAAGTTGGAAGCAAGTCTTGATCATGGTGTTTTCATTCACACATTTACACTCTCACGTTTCTTCCTATTTGTTGGCATAAACGCCCTTTCTCCATGATAGAAAGGCAAATTTTGTTTGCTTGAAGTAGCTTTTGAAAGCCAGGCATGGCGGTGTGCACACCTCTCCCCCCAGAACCTGGAAGGTAAAGAGGAGGGGCTTGCTGCCTCGCCAGTGTAGCTGAACCGGTGAGCTCCAGGTTCAGTGTGAGAGACGGTCTCAGGAAATAAGGTGAGGCTACAGCAATGTCTCAGCAGTTAAGGCACTTGCCTGCAAAGCCTAATCCTGGTTTGATGACCCAGAACCCAGGTAAAGCCAGATGCACAAAGTGATACCGGTGTCTGGAGTTTGTTGGTAGGCTAGAGTCCCTGGCATGCCCATTCTCTCTCTATCTGTCCCCCGTTTTGCTTGCAAATAAATAAGTATGTAAATAATAAGTAAAAAGCAAGGTGGAGAGTGAATAAGGAAGATACTGAACATTGACCTATGGCCGTCACATGTGTACATATATGTATGCTGACATACATGAGAACACACATACACATGTGCAAGCATACCACATGCATATATATGCATACAAATAAAATACAATGAAAGTCTCCTTGATTAATTAGCAAGAGAAACTTCATGACCATACAGCTATGGTGTTTTAAGCTTCCAGTGAACAAATACAAGAGACATGGAGCATTGTATCAGCACCCTGACATTGGAATTTAAGGGATTAACTTTTTTTCTTCAAATATTTTATTTATTTATTTATTTTAGAGAGAGAAAGAATTTATTAGAGAGAGAGAGAGAGAGAGAGAGAGAGAGAGGATGGGCACCACAGGGGCCTCTAGCCACTGCAAATGAACTCCAGATGCATGCACCAATTTGTGTATCCGCCTTTACATGACATGGGTGCTGGGGAATTGAACCTGAGTCCTTTGGCTTTGCTGGCAAGAGCCTTAATCACAAAGCCATCTTCCCAGCCCGGGATCAACTTGTCATATTAGCTCTGTGGCACTGGGAATGTCACTTCTCCTTTCTAATGATGATTTGATTTGTCTTTAAACTATGGGTAACCTAAACAGGCTGTAGAGCTTGCTACTGGCTCAATTCAACAATACCTTTGGTGCCTAGGAGCTGAACCAAGATAAACAGTCGGAGAATCCTTAGGAAGATGCGCACTAAAGTAACTCTCCACTTGGAGCAGGGGAAATGTGATCTGGGAGAGGGCAGAGAAGGGGTTAATTCACTCTGTTCATGGGGTTAGGGACAGTTTCATTTAGCTAATACCTGCCCAACCTTGCAATTTAGGTGGGATGTTTTGCCAGAGAAAGAGCCAACCTTAAAATAATATTGGAAATGACATCTTACATTTGTTTAACCCTTTGTTATTTTGCTTGACATACGCCAGAATGGCTGACAAACCAATTTAGGTATGTCAGGGAATATTACTGAAGCCCTATGGGCGGTTGTTTGATAAGACTGGGGAACTTTTGACCCTGGATTCAAGCTCTCAGGACTCTGTTTATACGAAAATCCTCCCAAACATTTTTTTTTTCCCACACTGGAGAGACCAGAAGACTTACAGGCTTAGCTCCCACTGGAGCAAAGGCGAGGGGACAATGATTAAGGGAAGGCCACAGGGAGGAGAAGCAGTGTCACTAGCTGGGTAAATCCTGACAAAGACCTAGTCCTTCTTTATAATTAAGTAGAAACATGAGACTGTGGAAACATGGGCCTGTAAATGCTAGCCAAGAGAGGAGTGGAAGGCACAGTCCTTGTGACATGTCACACCCTACAGATGCCTCCTCTCAACCCTGACAGGGATGTGATACCTGTCCTGACTGAAAAATGGGACTCAGAGCTGTGACTTAGCCTCGACACATCATCTGTAAGGGTGTGAATGTTTCATTAATGAAGTCTTAGGAATTATTTGGAAATAAGGGGGAAGAACACTGGCGCTTAGAACACAGGGGGCAATGGAATGCATCTATAATTTAGGGTAAAGAGCGACAATGAGGTTCCATAGAAATAAATGAGGAAATGGACCAAGATCACACATGCCCAGGGGCTCTTCTGTTGTGTGCCAGTAATAATAATGTGGTAACAGACCCTATGATTTATGCCAGAGCAATTCTTTGTATACAAGTTTTTATTCATTTTTATATAATCAAAGAGAGAGCCTCCTCCTGAAATTATTTAAAAGAAAAAAAAAAAGTCACAGGTTTAGAGCAACAAGGCTTTCTCCCACCTTGCCCGACATGCTACTGTTTCTACAGTGCGTCTCACTGCATTGCAAAGCTGAGGTTGCCTCCTGAAAACCCGTGCCCTAGCAGCTGCATTTATCTGCTTTCTTTACTGAGAAATCATTTCCAGTCATGTTAGAGAAATGGATTCTGGTATCAACAACTGACTTCTAATCTTGTCCTGTGTGTGTTGGGACTAGAGAGGAGGGAAAGCAGATATATATATGTATATATGGGATTGGATGTCAGGAGTTGTAACATTTTGAGCTGCTTATCCCTGAGTTTGTAGACGTACCTGAGTCCAAGCCCATCCTCAGGTTTCCGTCTAGGAGATGGGCACGCCTGTACCCAAGCAGCCGCCTTGCAGGGTGGCCAGTGGACATCTCCATGAACATTCAAGGTCGTGGTTGAGGTTCAGATGTTCTTCTTGGTGGTAAGCTTCCAAAACATAGGATAATGTTATAAAATGACATGAATACCCTCAGTTTTTTTACAGAATGCCAGTGTGACATTTTGGGGGACTGTGTGACACATGTGAACTTTTCTGCCACTTCTGGGATCAGGTCTAAAGGGCAGGATCTTCCTTCACTTCTGATTGTTTTGTTTTGGTTTTTCAAGGTAGGGTCTCACTCTAGCCCAGGCTGACCTGGAATTCACTATGGAGTCTCAGGGTGGCCTCGAACTCACAGTGATCCTCCTCCTACCTCTGCCTCCTGAGTGCTGGTATTAAAGGCGTGAACCACCACGCCCAGCTCTTCCTGCACTTCTAAATGAAGTCCAGTCCTAGGCAGTGTCAGAGCAGCCCACACTCAGACAACTGGTCACCCCTGATTGGTTGATCACTCAGTCTCCAAATGGTTTTGGTCTGGTACAAATACCTGCTGTCCACACTAAGAATCCAGACTCTGAAATTCTCCCTTCAGTGAGGCATGTTTTGGGGCTCTCTGGATGTTGCTATGACTTGGCCAGTGTGTGGAGTCCCTTCTTCCTGGGAAGAGAAGCAGGACTGGTATACCACACGGGCTTGGCTGGCTCCAGTCTGGCTCTGTTTTGTTCTTCCAGGAGCAAGATTCAAATCCTGGCCTCTCCTCCCCACTGGGTACACCGTTTAGAGATGCCCATCAATGGGGAGGTCTTGAAGCTACGAAGTGAATCTCTTGAGGCTGTTCATGTGTCATTCCTGTTTACAGTCCTGGGCACGTGGGGACTTCGCTCTACTTGGTTCTCTTGCTCATTCATGATGGCACCCCAGAGTAAGTCATGATGCCTCACTGCCCTGCATTTGACACTGCCCTCCTTCGTGGTGGTGAGTTATAGTTCCGTCGTCCAGTCAAGCCTCTTTTCTTCATCCGCCATAATCCCACGTCTCAGGCCAAAATCAGACATCAGTTTAACTGTGAAGGTGTAGGGGATCACATATCAAGCGTACTAGTTTGCATATGGTTGACTGTTCCCTAAGGTTTCATGAATTGAAAGTAAAAGGGTGATTAATGAAAAGCATAGAAAATTCCAGAAAGCTGGAAATGGATTGTGAAGTACAGTTCATAAATAGCGCTGCATCGACTTTGAGCCAGGCTGAATGGACTGATTGATGTCCTATGATCACAGAGAGATTGAAATGTTGCAGGATCTGAGCCAAATTACGTTGGATACCTTTTGACCCTTACTAGCTATTTATTGCCCACCTCTGTGTCTGACCTAACAGCCTGGCGACTATCACGTGATCAGCTGTGACCTTTTTGGGATGTACTGTCGGACACTAGCTTTCACCATCCCAAAGGCTAAGAATGATGTTAGATAGCATCTGAAGCCTAAATTGAAGATTTCTCTGTTTGGCTGTAACCCACCTACCAGAGGCTTCACTCAATGCATTAGAAAAGTGCTTTGATTTATGACTTTCTTTTTTGTAACTATAAGACCTTTACAAAAGTGTTACTGTGTTGGAATATGAACTTGGGCTAACTTAAATTTGTGTCCCTAGCCCATGGTCACTCATATTCGGCTCCATAATAAACCATTTCTTCTTCAACAACAGCAAAATCTATATTTTATATCTTGTGAAATAACAGAGAGGCTTTTATGATCTGTAGGTAAGTGTGACAGATAGTGAAAATATAAATTTTTTAAAAGATTTTTTTCTTTTATTTATTTATTTGTAAAGAGAGAGAGAGAGAATGAATATGAATGGGCACACCAGGGCCTCTAGCCACCACAGTGAACTCTAGACTCATGTGGCACCATGTGCACCTGGCTTATGTGGGTCCTGGAAAATCGAACCTGGGTTCTTAGACTTCACAGGCAAGTGCCTTAACTGCTAAGGCACCTCTCCAGCCTAAAAATGTAAATTTTGATAAGCCCCTGTCAGTATACAAACTTTTTTTTCTGAAGAAAATGAAAGAGCTGTGCTGGGGAGATGTTTCCACAGATGAGAGCGCTTGCTGTTCAAGCAAGAGAGCTTGAGGGAGCCCGAGCACTGTCTACTGATCCTCAGCACCCATGTCAAAAGCCAGGTATTGGCACGCATGCCTATCACTCCAGTTCTATGAGTGGTAGAGATTGGAAACTCACTGAGACTTCCACTCCTCACTCGGCTAGCATTTACAGGCCTAGCAGCCCCCTCTGGCCTCCACACAGTACATATATGTCTGCACACATATACGCATACGCTGAACACACAAACCTTACTACACATGCTACATTCTCATACCCCAAAATGAAAAGATCTTATATGCTAACTTTGTTTACGCTTTCTAAAATATTTTATTTACTTAATTATTTATTTGAGAGCTAAGTTGAGAGAGAGAGATAAATGGGTGCACCAGGGCCTCTAGCCACTGCAAAGAAACTCCAGATGCATGTGCCACCCCGTACATCTGGCTTTATGTGAGTACTAGGGAATCGAACCTGGATCCTTTGGAATTTCAGGCAAGCACTGTAAACACTAAACCATCTCTTCAGCACTTAGTTTGCAATACTAACAAAAAGTGTGATTTGCTTGGCTGTGAAACTGAGAACTATAATCAAAATCTTGGGTTGCTTTTAGGTCCCTCAAGCATGGAGAAGCAGCTATGAAAAGTTTGGGCTTTGTGGTATTGGAAGGTATGTTGAATACCTACCTACTGATAGCTGCCACTGTCTGCCACTGAACTGTGTTAAGGCGCTGGGTTGCCCCAAATCAGCTTTTCCAAATGTGGAGCAAGAATAGTCTTATGTAATGTGGAGCTTTTTGGGGAATGTGAATGGAGACTAGGATTACAGCAGCACAGAAATTCATACACCATTTCTCCAAACACCATAAAGAACCTGGGAAAAGAGAATTATCTTCACATAGTTCCATGCTCCGTGCAGGAAGTGACAGAAACTCATAGGGGAAAACAGTCTCATGTTGTGCAAATAGGGCTGTGTGTGAATGAAAAGACAAATATATAAACAGCACAGTCAGTTAAATAGGTCTTATTCAATCTATTTACTAAAATGAACTTATTGTTGAACCCAACTGTGATTTCTCAAGTATGAATTACCTCTCTGCCTCAAAGCTATTCCTTTTTTTAAAATTAATGAATTAATTATTAGTTATGAATATACTCAGTAAATAGCATATGTTGGTACCATCTTTACCCTCACCCCTACCTCTTCCAAAGGGACCCTGCTTGTTTAGGATGCCAGTTATCCCCATGGGAATTGTGAGTCATGCATTGTGAGGGAAGCTATTGGTTATGGGGAAGAGGCAATGTCTCTGTGCATAATGTCCCAAATTGTGGCTCTAGCAATCTTTCTGACCCCCTCTTCCATGAATTCCCCTGAGCCATGTTGGGTTTGTTTTAGGTCTACATCAGTGATGAGGTCTTGGGAGCCTCTGTGTCTCTGAATATCTGGTTTGGTAGGAATTGAGTGTTCTCTGTGTCTATCTCCTTCACCCTTATGCTGGTACCAGGTTCACCAAGAAAGCAGCACTCTTGCTCATTTCCCCAATTCCTCTATGGTTTCAGCTGGGGCTCTGGTTGAGGTGCAATGGACTGATTCTCTCCTCAGGTCCTGCGTCCATCTGAAAGAGAGAAGCAGATTCTCCAACAGAGAGTGAAGTCAGAGCAGTTTAAATGGAATAACCATTGTTAGTTTCGAGAGAATTTAATAGGTGTAGGCCCTCTTATAGCCCAAGACTGGTGGGAGCTTGATAGTGGAGAGTGAACTCATTCTCTGGATATGATTCTGACTTGTTTCCCAGTTCAAGATATGGGTTCCTTTCCACTGAGCAGATCTGTTAGCCAGTCCAAGAGCAATTGGTTACCCACCATGGCTGTGTGCCACTATTGCACCTTGTGAATATCACTTCAGGTTGTTTGCTTCTGAGTAGCTGAGACCTGGAGTTGCTTGGACAGATATAAGCCACTTTCCCCAGTAGCTCATGTAGCACCTTCTGGCATTAGATGGAATAGCTGTCTGGGCACTGGTTCTCGTCCAGGTTCCAGCCAGGTCTCTCCATGTTCCATGTTCTGTACCAACAGCATATAGTGCCTTCAGCAATAGGGTCTTACTATTAACCTCTGGTGGGTCATCAAGTCAAAGCCATTTCTTTAGAAAGAAGAGGTTTACTTATTATATCCAGTGGTCCACACTATTTTAAAAATGATAGACAATTTGGGGGTGGTGGAGCATACTTTTAAAATATCTTATTTTTATTTATTTATTCATTTGAGAGAGAGAAAGAGGCAGGGAGAGAGAATAGGCATGCCAGAGCTTCCAACCAGTGCAAACAAAATCCAGATGCATGCACCACCTTCTGCATCTGGCTTACGTGGGTCCTGGGGAATTGATCCAAGGTCCTTTGGCTTTGCAGGAAAGTGCCTTAGCCACTAACCCATCTCTCTAGCCTGAAGCACGCCTTTGATTTCAGCACTAGGTAGGCAGAGGTGGGAGGATCTGTGGGAGTTCAAGGTAAGCCTGAGATTACATAGTGAATTCCAGGTCAGCCTGGTCTAGAGTGAGACCCTACCAAAAAAACTATAGAAGAAAAATGATGGACATATTGGGCATGATTTGTATGTATGCCAAACTTATAGACATAGTGAACTTGATTGACAGACTACTGGCTAATTCAAAACAGCCATGTGGGGAAAAAAAGAAAAAAAAAAAAAAAACAAGCTATAACCTAACTTCTAAAAGTCTAAATCTCCCTGTTGCTAGAAGCTAAACTCCTAAGGCTTGCTTGAGAAAGTGCTTGAGTGGAGAGCTTGATGGTCATATCACAAGGTACTGTTTGATTCAGGATCCCCCATAAACTCAGGTTTTCTGAATGCTAGGTTCCTAGCTGATGGGATTTGGAAATTAATGCCCACTGGAGGCAGTGTGTTGTTGGGGGTGGGCTTATGGGTGTTATAGCCAGTGACCCCTTGCCAGTGTTAGGCACATTCTCCTGTTGTTATTGCCCACCTTATGTTGGCCAGGGGATGATTTCCACCCTCTGCTCATGCCATCATTTTCCCTGCCATTGTGGAGCATCCCTTCAAATCTGTAAGCCAAAATAAACCCTTCCCTGCCCCCTCAAAGCTGCTCTTGGTTGGGTAATTTCTGCCAGCAATGCAACAGGCAGGTTACCAAAACAGTGTAATGCAGTGTGTGGCTTGAAGCACAACATTGAAAGACACTTGGAAATTTATAATATCTAGTTCTGTTTTACCACCACAAGAAAGAATAGAGAAAGGTCATGCAGACAGGTCAAAGAAGTGTTATTTGCAGTTAAGGCATGTGCCTGAGAATCCTAAGGACCCATGTTCAATTCCCCGGCCTCTGCATAAGCTAGATACAAAAGGTGAGGCATGCATCTGGAGTCGTTTGCAGTGGATAGCAGTCCTTATGTGCCCATTCTCATTATTTTTCTCTCTCTGGTAAATAAATAAATATAAGAGAAACCTTAAAAAGCACACTGAGGGCAAGTAGAGTCAGAAAGCTTTGGAGAGGCAGAGAAGGGTACAGCTCATAAAAGTAGAGACAAAATAAGCATGGTAATATAATATATATTGAATAATTGTGCCTGCAGTGTAAAGCTACATAACCTAATATAGAACACATGCTATAGATACAATATATGTAATACATATGTATAATATATAACAAATTACCTGTTTTATTACTTTAACATAAAGTATCACATTTCATGTGATATTATTTATTATCCTATTTATCTTTGAGCTATGTGAATTCTATGAGAAGTAATAGGATAGACGGTTATAATTAATTTAAAAACTAAATAAATATGTGAGAAAAATATAACAATATCTTCTAATGTTTCTGTCCTCTGATCTATAATTCTTCCTCATTTGAAACTGTTGGTTTGAAGTTTAAATTTTATGAGCTGTATTACTGTGTTTGTTTTCTCAAGGCACATAAGCACATTTTTCCTCTTTTACATGGATTTTTTTTTGAAGTCACCACAAAAGATAAGGGTTTTCACTACATTTTCACATATTATACGTCATCCTCCCTTGCTCAAGCTTGCATCCCCCTATTATCTTCCCTTGTTCCTTGTTCCCCCTCTCTCACTGTCAAATAAATAAATAAACAATTAAAAAAAAAAACATAACACCACCCTGCATTGTACGACAGACACTCCTATGTACATCTCACAGCCTAATGACGATGTCCTTCGTTTTGCCTGAATTTCTGTAGACGGCATTCCAACAACACGTTTCTGTGTCTTACTCGAGGTTCTCTCGTCGATGATGTGTAGCTCATGCCTCTTTCTCCCCTTGCCTCCAAGCAAATCCCTGTAATAAAGCAGGGCAGACTGTAATCTTTCATAAAAGACAAATGGTGGTTCACAAAAATTGCTAAGTGGTGACTATGCAGGGATAATGCGTGTTTTCTGTCTTCTCATGGAAGCGTTGTCTACAGTGCTCAAAGGACACAAAAACCTCGCCAAGAAGGAAACAAAAGAGAACAAAAATAAACCACAACCCCAAATCCAACTGGTTGGATAAGGTCTTAGGTAGCGCTCTACTACACGTGGGTAGAGACTTGCTGATTGTTTAAAGTTCTTGGGATACATATATGAGCACGCTCATGCGCACATACTCCAAGAATGAGGGTTGGCTTTGACATTCTCTTTAAACTTAATGGCATTACTTTTTTAAATGCCTGAAGTTGGAAAAAAAAAATAGCCACTCACTGTCTAGTTGAGTTATGAGTTGAGAATGAACTTCACAAGAAACCTCAGTGATTTTCCACCCCATCCACCAACCCGAAGACAATTTCTAATCACTTGGTGGTCATTGTCTTGCAAACGAGGCAGAGCCCAGACACGCTGTCTGTTTTGCTTAAATTTATGAAAACCCACTGAAAGGGAATGTAGAAAGGAAACGAGCTGTGGTGAGGCACCGTGCGTGGAAGGAGAGGCACTGTGGTTAGCTGGGTTGCTCAATCCCCCAGATCCTCAAAGCCAAGAGAAAATTTATCCTCTTCCACTGAGACATAAACTAAACTCCTTTTGGTCATTAATCTGCAAGCTGATGGCTGCCATGGTAATTCATCAAACATTTCTGTGGGGTGAGTCTGGTGGGCCCTCTGGGGCATCTGTCTTTGAAATCTGAAGCCCCATTGTGTCCCCTCGGGGGTGGAGTGACTTTGCTTGCCTGCTTGCTAGAACATCTGGAAAGGGGACTGTAGGCTCCCTCTCTTGGCCGATGTGGGTGTGGTCTTCCAGGAGCACCCACCTTGTGGGACTGATGCCTCCGCAGTCCATTAGAAGTGGAGGGACCGAAGCACCATTCCCAAAGGACCTTTTTTCTCATCCGGTTCCAGTCCAACCCAGACAAAAGAATGGCTACACACATTAACCATGCTGAAAACCAAGCAGACTCTTCCAGCGACACACCTCCATCATCTACAGATAAATTAGAGCGTGGTTCTGGAACATTCAGTCCGCAAGTCTGCCTCTGACCAGAACAGAGCTGGCCTTCACGTGGCCCTTAGCATTTGTCTGTTAACAGAAGGCTTCTTCCAAACCTCCCAGTGGCCCCATCCCTCTGCAGGGCCCTGGCGCGCTCTCTCTTCCCTTTTGTAGCCTCCTTCTCACTTGAAAGTCACTTCTAAGTTTCCTGAGTGCATCATGTCTCTTTTTGTGTGTGCAGTGCCCGCGCCCTGACTAGAAAACCCTTCTCTGAAATCTCTGTGAACTTGGCTTTGCATGTTAATGAGGTTTCTGCTTCTGGGAGGTCCGAGGCCACATAGAGAGCCAAACCCACCCACCAGCCACTTCCCCTCACTTGTCAGCATGCCACGTTCTTTGTAACATGGCTGCTGTTTGACCTTCCTTCTTTCTTTCTCTGTCCCTTCATTTTTTCCACCCCTCCCCGTCTCTTCCTCCCTGTATTTGTTACTCTTCTTGTTGCCATGACGAAATACTCCACAGAAGCAATGTCAGGAAGCGATAGTTTATTTTGGCTCAGATTGAGTCCATCGTGGAGGGCGCATTGTGGTGGCAGGAAGGCAGGCAGCTAGTCACATGTCTGCGCACTCGGGAAGCAGAGAGAGATGAGCACTGGGGCTCAGTTCACTTTCTCCTTTTTACTCAGTCTGAGGCCTCAGCCCAGGGGATGGAGCCACCCACGTTCAGGGCGAGTCTTCTCTGCTCTGTGAAACCTTTCTGGAAACATTCATAGACACACCCAGAGCTGTATTTCCACAGCTTCTAAATCCCATTAAACTTGACAAAAAATTAACCCTAGCGTTCATCTCTCTTCCTTTCCTTACTATCTTTCTCCCCACTCTCAACGTCTCTTACTTGCACCCTCTCCTGTTCTTTTTCTCTCCTTCCCTGCCTTCCTGGCCCACTTCTACCTCCACTAAATTATAAATTTTCAAAGAGCAACATCCACATACATCTTGTCTGCTGTAATATGTCCGTAGTACGGCAGAAATAATTCTTAATAGATAATAGACATGTGGGTGCCTTGTTTCCAGAGCGTTTGGTTGAGATAGCATGATGTTTTTAGTCAAATGTATGTTATTTCATAATAAAATATGCTTAGATGTAGTTTAGGTGTAATTCATTCATGCATTTTAAGCTATTAACCAATTTATGTATTTATTGTTTTTATTATTACTTATTTATTGTGGTTTTCCAAGGTAGGGTCTCACTCTAGTTCAAGCTGACTTGGAATTCACTATGTAGTCTCAGGGTGGCCTAGAACTATTGGTGATCCTCTGCCTCCTGAATGCATGCCTGGCCTTTTATTTAATTTTTTTTTAATTTGTTTACTTGAGAGAGAGGAAGAAAGTGAGAGAGACAGAGAGAGAATGGGCATGCCAGGGCCTCTTGACACTGCAAATGTTCTCCAAACACATAAGCCATTTTGTGCATCTGGCTTTGTGTGTACTGGCATACTGGGGAATCAAACCCAGGCTATCAGGCATTGCAAGCAAGTACCTTTAACTGCTGAGCCATCACTTCACTCTCATTATTTAAGTATCTACTATATACAAAACACCTTGGCAACATATTGCAGATGTTAGAGAAGTTTCAGCCATGTGAATGACATGAAATGGAGACACTCTTGAAGAGAAATTTTCATGTTTTACATTGACTGTTTGCCTAACTTCTAAGTTTCTTTGTCTAGCCAAACTCCTCTAATTTTACACCCTCAGTAAGGTTTTCTGCATTGGCCTCCAGTGGTAGCTGACCTTTGCTTATAGCATGACTTTATTCTAGAACTTTCTCCCTTTTCTTTCTTTCTTTCTTTCTTTCTTTCTTTCTTTCTTTCTCTTTTCTTTTTTTATATTCATGTCATGAGCATCTATTGAGGCCAGCCCAGGACATAATTCTCCACTAAAGGTTTCATAACTCACCCTCTCCCATTAGTTTCCTGAGCTCTTTAACAAGTAGCTCCTCTGAACTTGAGCATCTACGGATAGTGATTTTGTTTGGATTTGTATCCCTAATGTGTGTATTATTATTGAAAACCAGCTTCGTTCAAACCTCTTGGAGAAAGAGAATGAATTTTATAATCCTTCCAGATCTCTGCCAGCATCCTCGGCAGTGAGGGGAACATAATAGCAGTCAATAAATTCTCAGTGATTGATGGGTGTCGAAATCAGGTTGTCAGTTCCAGGCAGAGCGCTGAGCGAGAGCGGGTCTGGTAAAAGACTCTTCAACAGATCCAACTTGCGGGGAAAGGTGTTGAAAGGCAAATTTCCAATAGCAAGGCTATTATTAATCTATGCAAGCCATTAAGTGTTGTCCAGTATTAGATTGGACCGGAAATCTTGGTTTTCAACTCTTTTCCCATTTGAATGCCCATGAGGCTGTCAGCAAGTAAGGGGAAATGCAGAATTGGCTGTCAGTTGCCCGAGGAGAGGAACTTTAAATTCCTAGATTTATGACTCTGCTTTACCTGAAACGTCCATTTTGCTTTACTTTCATGTAGCAATCAAGTGTACTGTATTTCAGCTGGTGATTCTTAAACAGTCTGAGGGGCTGTGTAAGTAAACTCCGACCACTTGATCCAAGAACGCTCATACTGGCCTTTGCTGAATGTCTTATGACAGGCCAGGGTCCTAGCAGCCCACAAAGGCATGGTCCTCTTGGAAGGGGCCTTTAGAATGAAGGCGGTACATTTGGTCCATGTGTAATCTCTGAACTCAGTTGTCCTAGCTCTTCAAATTCCAGCAATAGAAAATGAGGCAAGCAGAGCATAAGAGGGGAGTTTGCACAAAATCTCCTAACTCATGGGCCCCCTTGCTTCTTGTTAGCATTAATGTCCTCAGCATGCTGCTGCTTCTCTTTGACCTTAGTTTCCTGTCTCTAAAACAGATCAATGGGTCGAACTACAGAGCTCTGGTTACCGACCACCTCTCAATTCTTGCCTATCAATGACCATTCACACCATAAAAGTAAACACAGACATCCAAAGACAACTTGGTCAAAGGAGAACGTTTCCCCCTTACTGTTTTTCAGCAGGTGCCATGCTTGTGAAAGGCTCTTCGATCTTTCTTGGTCCTTTGAGACTCCTGTGTCACTTTCCCATGCCAACTGAACCTGTGATGTGAAAGTCCATTTCTCTAACTCTCTCTAAGTACCCACTGACTTCTTATTAACATTTTATTAAATGTGTACTCATCATGTTTTCCTAAGTTTTATCTAAAGTATGCCATACACATGTTCATATTTTTAGCGTACCCATAGTAAGTGTTCAGTAAACACATCACTATCAAAGAGGTTCCTCTGCTAACTGATGCTGTCCCTGGTGAATTTTACTACAGTAAATGTCTAACAGTATGATTTGAAACACAGGAGATAAAACCCAGAGGGACTTTGAACACTTGATTGGAATCCTACAATAGGGAGGGAATTTCTTCCAGTATTGATCACACTGTGTCTACCTGTTACATCTACGTCTTTTTTTTTTAAATTATTTATTTCATGGAGAGAGGGAAAGAGAGAAAGAGGCAGACAGAGAATGGGCATGCCAGGGCCTCTAGCCACTGCAAAGGAACTCCAGACTCTTGTGCTACCTGGTGTATCTGGCTTAGGTGGGTAGTAGGGAATTGAACCTGGGTCCTTTGGCTTCACAGGCAAACATCTTAACTGCTAATCTCTCCAGCACACATATTTGCCTCTCTCTTCAAGTGTTCAGTCACATGTTAATCTATCCTAAATTTAATATTGTTTATAATATAATATAATAATTTTTTTTCTGTGTGCGTATTTATGTGTGGGTGAACCTGTACACGTGAAGGCCATAGATTGGCATCAGATATCTTCTCAGTCACTTGCCACCTTGTTTTTCTGAGACGGGGTCTCGAGTGAAGCGAGAGCTTACTGATTAGACTGGATTAGCTGGCCAACAAGCCCTAGAGATCCTTCCGTGTCCACCTTCCCAGTCCTGGGGTCCCAGTCACGTGCCAGGCACTGACGTAAGTGCTGGGGGTCTGAAGTCAGGTCCTCATGTTTCAGTTGCCACCACTCATCACAGTGAACCACCTCCCCAGCTACTCAACAGGACAACGGAAAGACTTTGCTTGTTGGAGGTAGGGTCTCACTCTAGCCCAGGCTACCCTGGAATTCACTATGTATGTCTCAGGCTGGCCTCAAAACTCACGGTGATCCTCCTACCTTAACCTGTTGAGTGCTGAGATTAAAGGCGTGCACCACCATGCCTGGCTCAACGGGATATTCTTTTTCTTTTAAATATTTTTTTAAACTCTATTTTTATATAGTTATTTGAGAAAGAGAAAGAGGGAGAGAGAGAGAATGATGGGCACGCCAGGGCCTCCAGCCACTGCAAACAAACTCCAGATGCGTGCATCCCTTGTTCATCTGGCTCACGTGGGTTCTGGGAAATCGAACTGAGGTCCTTTGGCTTTTCGAGCAAAAAGAAGCCACCTCTCCAGCCCTCAACAGGATATTCTTAAGTAGAGATTCCACATGCTAGTCTCTTTTATGTCCTTGGCCTTTTCTGGAGGGGATAGTGACAAAATGAGTGTTCAATAAACATGTATTGAACATAGTAAGTGAATGAATTACCTTCAGAGCCAAAAGGAATTCTGTTAAAGAAAATATGTAGACCCTCAGTTCCAAGTTCCCAGTGGCTAATATTGCTCCTCCATTTTCAGATTCTAGCAATGGATCTATTTTTGATACTGAGAGCTTGTTGGATTGAGATACCTGGTAACAGGAACCCATTGTGCTGGCCAGTTTGGGGCCAGCTCCTGGGATGATGACACTTTGTTCCTGTTTAATTTGGTAGGCCGCATTTCACTGGAGAAACAGCCCTCCGTGCTTGTGAAATAACAGGATGGTTTTATTCTTACACTTCCCACTCCATGTTTGAGATTTGGAATTAGCTGTGAATAGGGCCAATGTTCTAATTTGTCACATAAGATCAAAAACTAATAAGATTCTATAAGAATTATTTGCAAATTTTTAACTTAAAATACATGTATTTCATACATGTGTAACATTATAAGCAAAATTGAGAGATATAAGCTGATAATATTTTAAAAATATTAACAGTTTATTTATCCCCAGTAGAAAGTATTTTCATGATTTCTGCCAAAAAATTCAGCATAAAAGTTTTCTAAAAGAGGGGACCAGATGAAGAGCTGGTTTAGCTATTAAGGCACTTGCCTACAAAGCCCAAGGACCCAAGTTTGATTCCTTAGAACCCATGTAAGCTAGATGCACATGGTGGTGCATGTGTCTGGAGTTTGTTTGCAGTGGCTGGAGGGCCTGGCATGCCCATTTTATCTCTCTCTAATAAATATATAAAAATGAAATATCTTTTAAAAACAGGTGAGACTATGCAGAACTAAAAATGCAAGTGAATACAGTTCCAATTTACTGGAAACAAAAAGTTTGTAACATATAATATTACAAATATATGTAAAAATTTGGAATTAAAGAAAAATAGCAATATTTAATAAATGTTAGATTGGATGATGCTCTCTTATATTCTCATTTCCAAAAGTAACTTATTTCAGAACTTCTGAAAAACAATTTATGGTAGCTAGTCATTGGTTTAGCATTCTATTTTTAAGACATAATCAACAACCTCACCAAAGATTTATGTCAATGCATAAAAGTCATTCTTCATGGCATTGCTTATATTAAAGAAAATTTAAATCCCCCAATTACCCAACAACAGAGAAAATGGTCAACGTGATTGAAATATTCAGATGATGGTTAATTATTTAATTCACAGAAGTAATTTCTTAACATGAGATTATGGTTATGATATTTTTGAGTGACAGAGGTGGGCTAAAAGATACATAGATCACCCCAATTTCGTGAACACACACAAGATTTAGAGGAAGTTCTGAGGGGTCCATGGTGGTTCTCATTGTATGATAGGTGTGGAGTTTTTACTGCGACAGGATCAGACCTCAATGCCTTGTCACCTTGTATGTCACTGTTAGACTAAGAATCTAGACACTGAGACTTAATTGATTTGAAGTTCACTAATTCTCTGAGCCAAAAATCTAGTATGTGCCATGAGTCTGGTCATCTGGCAAGAGAGGAGCCTGGCTGGGCATTGGACATTGATGGAGTAAGTACCGTTGCGTCAAGCGCCGTGGTAAGATGACGTGAGGTAATGACGAATGATGATGGAGCTGTAGAAGCCACATACAGGTATTCTAGTTTCTCTTGCTGTGCCAAAAATGACATGAAAGGGCTGGAGAGCTGGCTTAGAGGTTAAGGTACTTGCCTGTGAAGTATAAAAAACCCTTGTGCTCTTCAATAACGTGACCTTTACTCGTTGTCAGCTACGGTGGAGAGTTGGCGTCCTCTTAAAAAATATACTTTGTTAGGGCTGGAGAGATGATTCAGCAGTTCAAGGTGCTTGCTTGCAAAACCTGACAGCCCTGGTTGGATTCTGCAGTGCCCACATGAAGCCAGATGCACAAAGTGGCACAAGCCTCTGTACTTCATTTGCAATGGTGAGAGACCCCGCCGGGTACGGTCATTCTCATATTCTCTCTTTCCCCACCCTTGAAAGTAAATAATAAATAAAAATATTTTAAATAATATTTTAAATAGTTTATTTATTTATTTGAGAGAAGAGGCAGATAGAGAGAAAGAGAATGAGTACACCAGTGACTCTGGCCACTGGAAACGAACTTTATTCAGACACATGGGCCACCTTGTACATCTGGCTTATGTGGGTACTGGAGAAAGAATCAAACCTGGGTCCTCAGGCTTCACAGGCAAGTGTCTTAATGGCTTGGCTATCTCTCCAGCCCTAAATAAAACGTTTTTTTTTTTTAATACTCAGACCACTGGGCGTGGTGGCACACTCCTTTAATCCCAGCACTTGAAAGGCAGAGTTAGGAGGATCGCTGTGAGTTCAAGGCCACCCTGAGACTACAGAGTGAGTTCCAGGTCAGCCTGAACTAGAGTGGGACCCTACCTTGAAAAATAAAACAAACTCTGGCCAATATTTCATAGGACTCATCCATCCGTGGTCAGGCTGCACGTTGGCAGAGTTTAGTCACATCCCAGCATTTAAGGAAGCGGGTAGTTCAAGGGAACCCCTGGCATCTTTTCCACGCTAGAAGCTTGAGCTTGGGGCTCTTCTTGATCTTCCTGATCTGACTTGGCTTTGCCGACATCAGCACTCCTGCCGGCAGGACAGGAAAGGATATCCTACTACGAATTTTGTTGGCAGTCCTGATTCCATTTTCTCCATTGGTGGTTTATGTGTAATAGAGACCAAACTGCAATTTTCTGACCTGCCAAGATCCATTATGTCTGGCAAATATAGTTTATGCTTGACAGAATCCACACTTAGGGCGGAAAGCCATGCAAATTAAACTAAGGTTTAGGCTAATTTTTGGTAGTGAAAATTATTCTCCCTTGGTGACCTTATTCAGCAGGAAATAAAACAACCAGAAAGCTATTCATGCAGACCACTGTTCCTTTAATCAACATAAGCAAAGCCTTCGGATCAGGCGAGCTCTCAAGTCTCATTGCTCATGTCTTTCAGGAAGCCTAATCTTTTAGGGTCACAGAAGCTTTCTCTGTTAATAAATTAAAGATCAGGTAATAAAACACTTTTCTTAAAAGTAATTGCTCTGAGCCTTCTTTGAAATCTACACAAAAAATATACATATTTGACTGAGGATTTATGGGTACTAGTCCACCACAGAGTGTGATATGTATTTTTTAATATTATCATTTTTTTTGCTTTGCTTATATGCATGTGTGCTCATGCATGGGGAAGCCGAAGGACAAGGTCAGGCGTCTTCCTTGGGTACACCATCTATCTGAACGATGTATTCACTGGGCTGGAGAGATTGCTTAGTGGTTAAGGCGCTTGCCTGCAAAGCCTAAGGACCATGTTTGACTCTCCAGATCCCACATAAGCCACACTCACAAAGTAACACATGCAAGGTTGCACATGCACAGAAGGTGGTACACGCAGCTGAAGTCCAATTATAGTAGTAGCTGGAGGCCCTGGTGCACCTGTTCTCGCTCTCTCAAAAAAAGGCCAGTCTACTGGGCTTGCCTCAAAAGCAAAATTATTTATGAGGGGAGGGGAGGGAGGGAGGGAAGGAGGGAGGAATTCAGATAGAATGGGCATGCCAGGGCCTCTAGCCACTGCAGACGATCTCCAGAGGCATGCACCACCTTGTGCATCTGGCTTCATGTGGATACTGTGGAATTGAACTTGGGTCCTTTGGCTTAACCACCAAACTATAGGTCTATCCCCCACCACCCTTTTTTTGAGACAGAGTTTAGCATTGGTCTGGAGCTCACCAATTAGACTAGAGTGGCTGGGCAGCAAGCTGCAGGGAGTCTCCTGTGTCCACCTCTCGCGGGTTGGGGTCACAGGCATGCACCTCCTTGGCTAGCATTACGTCAGCACTGGCAGAGGAGGTCCGGTTTTCACGCTTGCAAGGCAGGCAGTTGACGAAGTGAGCCATCTCCCCTGTCCCCCAGAGTGTTGATATTTTAGACCAAAGAGCTTCCCGATTTTCTTTCTGCATTCTCAAAGTACAGTGATAGACTGTGTTTGCCTGCTGTCCCGAGATGAAGACCTTGTGTTAATTCTCAGTGCACTAGTCGCTTGTTGTTGTCACTATGACAACGTATCTGATACAGACAAAAGAAGAAAGATTTATGTTTGGCTCATGGTTTCTGGGGATCTAATGCACATTTTTGTTTGTTTGTTTTTCTCTAACGAGCTAGTGCAGAACGTTATCTCTGAGGAGTGTAAGGTAGATATCATGGTTCAGTGTCATTCTTCACATCCTGTTAGTCATGAAACTGAACTACCGAGCAGGGTCGGGGACAAGATGTAACCCCGAAGAATCTAAGAACGCATAAGCCATTGATCTATTTCCTCTATCTAGGTACCACCCCCTGATGTTTATAGAGCCTCCCCCAAATAACACCACCAGCTGGGGATCGAGCGCTTAACCCGTGAGACTTTGGGGGAATGTATAGTGTGTAAACCATTATACTCAGAGTCAGCCTATTCCATGAAATGCACTTGCTTTCTGCCGCTGAGCAGTGGGCAGGACTTACTTCACAAGAAAACTTCAAGGACAATTGCTGACAGTACTACCATGGTAGTAATTCACTTAGGATGGGAGGAGCCTTGTCTGTTCTCTCTTTGTAGTCGATGGAGAGCGCGCTGTACTCACTGGAAGGACATTACTGCTCGGTGACTCCAAGGGATTCCGCCCATTGTCATGTCCTAAAACATGGCAGGCATTCCACAAGCAATGTACAAAGCCAAATTCAAGTCAGATGATGAAAGAGATGGATGAATTTCTTTTTGTCCCTTTGGGGTGGGGGTGGGGGAGAGAACTCACTTCCTAGAAGCAGTAGAGCGGATGGAAGAATAGAATTCCCAGGGCCACGCTTTCCCACCTAAAGCCTAACACATGCTCCAACATTGAAAGACTGGCAGAGGGGTATGCCCCGTGTGTGAGAAGAACCGAGGGCCCATGGAGGAGTACCAGGAGGTGAGCGTCTGTACGGTGCCCTGTGGTGTGGAGCGCAGCCCACCCGAACGGAGCGGGCAGTGTTTTGAGTCCACAGTCGGCTTCAGCCTCTTCGGAACTCCTGCTCAATTATGCCACCCCTGCTGTACCCGTGGCTGGCTTTCATAACTGCCTCGTTACGGCTTCCTTTCCATCTCATGGGCTTCTTTGCACTTGCAGCCCAACGAGCTCAGCCGGAACTTCCCCTGTATTCTGCTTACCAGACAAGTGTGGGCCTTGCCCCCGAGCCCATACCACATGGGCGATCTGGATGGGAATGAAATGCAGACTTGGCTCTCCGAGGGCAGCTTTGGCTTCGCTTATATGTCACAAATGTTGTCACCTCATAACGCTGACAATAGTCTCTGATGAGTACATTTGAATCCATTCCTAAAAGCACATTGCCTTCATACCACATGAATTAGAGCCATTTGTGTTCTGTTGCTGATGCGCCTCTTTTCTTTCCTTTCCTCTTGTGTGCATTGAGATCGGATTCCTGTATTATTTTTCCTCTTAATCTAACACTGACAATGACATGATTCTAGCCAGATTCTCAGGCTCTCTGAGAGCTCTCTTTGTAGCGTTCTCAATCATTCCTGTTCGGTAGTAGTCAGTAATTGTTTATCAGCTGTATGAATATTTTACAAGAGCAACAATCAGAAAAGGACAGTAACCCTTAAACATGTGAAAAAATAATGGATTGAACCAAATTGGTGGTGTGGGGGGGATAAACCATGTAGCTACAGAGTGAGCCCTATACAGTGGTAACACCAACAGCGTTATGTTTTGGGGGAGTGTCATGTAGACTAATTCCTTGTAGAAAGAGACGACTGGATCCCAATGAGTACATGGGAATTGATGAGTTACTAGGATATTTTAACATTCTGTGACTTTTTTTTTTTCCACCTGGAATCTGGGAGGATTTCTGACTGAAGAGAATGGCTGCAAGCCACCACGTTTCTAGAGGAAGAGTGTATTCCAAGTTCCTGCGACATGATGAGCAGCAGCCCCCCCCAACCCGGCAACGCCCCGCGAGTCCCTCCTCACCCAGGACCTTCTGATGGAGAATGAGTAGAAAGCACCGTGACAGTGACCCTTCAATAGCAACGCTATATGACCTTAGGAGGACTTTCTACCCACTTTACTTACTTCCTTTGGCAAATGTGAGCTGAAGTTGTCTTATCTGAAAGTGAGGTGTGGATGGGAGTCAGAGAGGGCAGCTGAGGGAAGGACGATGAAAACATCTTACACATGTATGCAAACAGTCAAGCCAGGGGGCAAAGAATTAGATGAGAAACGGCCTGTGGATATCGTCCCAGATGACGAGAAGACAACCAGAAACAAGGTGCAGTGGAGAGCAGGTTCAGATGAGGGTCCATTATCCTCTTCTCTTCCATTCCCTGGGGGAAAACTATTGGCACCCACACACTTGACAGTAGGAAGGCCTTTGGAAAGTGGCCTAACCCAGAGATCTGTGATCCTCAGAGGTCAGGGATCAGATGCGAGATGGGGAAGCCAGTTCACACGGGATGCAGAGTGATGATTGAGGTGGTGTGCCGTCCTTTCTTCATGGAGAATCATGTGCTATCTACTCCCCAGCAGAGTAAGAGCCCCGTCACCCTCAATTCTCCTCCCCCACCCCACTGAATCGGAGGGAGTGTCATCTGAAATATCTTGCCTTTTTTTTTTTTTTTTTTTGTCTTTCTTTCTGCACACTTCTGAACCAGCAAGATGTCAGGGACCTGGGGGGGGGGGGGCGGGATCCGGGAGAGAGCCAGAGAAATGATTAAAGAGGTGAGGATGCCTGGAATCCAGTGGGCGTATCCTTTCCGCACCAGAACACTGACTTATACAACAGTCCACTAACTAGATAAGTGTTGTTTGGCTCAGGGCAGAAAGCAAAGCATGGGGTAACGTGTCTCCACTCTCGTTGCCAGCAGCCAATAAATCATTGTGTCTTTTCCCCTCCAAGCAGACTGTCAGAATATATTTTTTAAAAAGTTTTATTGAAAATAGTGACTTCAAATTTATTTGTACTCATTTCCCCGGGACTCTGAGTCATAGCAAGCTCTTGTGGCCGCAGGCCCTTCTGAGTTTCGGAACAACCTCTCCTGCTCTCCCAGCTTCACCCCACCCAGGGAAATGGTCTCTCTCTCTCTCTCTCTCTCTTTCTGCCAACTTGTCTGGAGACAAACTGGGTGAGGTTGAAACCTGCCTCACTGGACACCCATCACCTCCCATGCTTGTCTGTGGCTCCTCTTTTGGGTGTGTGGGCAGAATCATTTTATGAAACCATTTTTCAAGGGGGCGGATGGGAAAATCTGTCTTCGTCATTAGTCACCAGAAAGTGACCCCAAGCAGCCATGGGGAGGGACTTGGTCAGGCTGTTGTAACCAGCCAGGACAGAGTGGAAAAAAAAGACACCGCGCTTTGTCCATTGGTCACAAGATCCCAGGTCCTGCTGTCAGTGGTCACCCCTTGGTTCCGCTGAGATTTTTCAGGTAGCACTTCAGGGCCAAACAGGGCTGAGGGCCTGTGTGTCCAGACAGGGAAATGGAACGGGGACTGCCAGCATTGGCAGATTTCAGTCCCTTGCCTTTAACGCTCCACATCCATGTTTAATTAATTTCCTAATGTTGTGTGTGTGTGTGTGTGTGTGTGTGTGTGTGTGTGTCTGTACGTGTGAAGGTGGGGGGAGGATAACATAAAATAAATAAGGCCAATTGACCACTCCATAATTTGTTCCTGAAGCTTGGCTGGACATAAAAGTCTACCTTCCAAAACCACACAGCATAATTTATTTTATGAGCCCTTCTCAGGCACCAGGTCCGGGCTAACCTTGAGTTTAGAGGCTGCGCCTTAACTTCCTGGGGCTGGTGGTCACAGCATGTCCTTTCTCGGCAGTGGCCTCGGGCCTAGCAAAACAGACCTGTAAAAGGGAGTGGATTAATCATTCTGAAGGCATGCTCTCCTCAAGAGATCCCCCCCCTCCAGCAGGAGGCCTGAGAACAAGTGAGAGGCACCTATTCCAGTCCACAAATGGTAGAAGGGATCATCTGAAGACTCATACAAAAAAAAAAAAAAGCAGGGGGGGGGGCAAAAAAAGAAGGCTTCTAAATGTTATATGCTGAGGTTTTCACTAAACTGAAAGGTATTACCAAAAAAATATATCGCCACTCCTCCAGCAGAAACTGTGATGAGTCCAACCTTTTTATTACAATCAGGTTTTCTCTAAATATATTATGCCCCGCAGGTCAAAATGATTTACTTCTCTATTTTGGGACATCTGAGTTCCATTCTTCTGTTGCCAGTGTGTTTTCAGCTGCGCCAGAACGGAGCAGGTCTGTGGTTCCTTTGTAACATCAAAACGAAGACATTTATCACTGAGATTTATCATGGGACAGCCTGCCAGATGGTTTGGGTATTTTAAAGGTGAACTGTTTGGGCCCTGATTAGCTCACGCAGACTTGGAGCTAAATAAGACTCTATTAGCTGCTCTGTGGAATGACAACTGCCTTCCCCCTTTCCCCTTCCTCAGGGCTCCCCCTCCTCCGGGCTCCCCCCTCCTCGCTTCTAGTAATGCAGAAAATATTAATGTAATGGCAGATGTGGCATAGATTGTCATTTCAGGAAGAAAACCAAGCCATAACCAATTCTGCTGATTGCATTCTAATTACAATGTGACCTCCTGTTGCTTAGCATAGAGGCAGTATTCATTTCAGTACTCCACTGTAAAACTTGCCGAGTCAACGACCCTCAAAGGGGCAATTGTAAGATTTAAGCTTGGATTTCTTTTTCTTTTTTTGCTCATACCAAAGACCTTTTTTTATTATTATTATTATTTTATTTCCTGCCAAGCCTTTGCTGATTGGGCCAGAAAGAATGCATTTGATTATATAGACTGAACTTATTGGGAACAGAGCCTTTGTGCTTTGAAATGCTTTTCATTCAAATTACATTCAGACATTCAATCAACATTGATTGTGATATGGATTGGCAATGGGGAATGCCTTGGGTTTCTGGTCTGCCTGGAAAGTTCCCTCAGCTCTATGCTAGATGATTGAGAATGGGGAGCCAGCGATTTCCCTAAGCTTAACCTTGAGTTTCCCCACAAGAGGAGGGTATCTTTGGGGAGTTCAAGGGGGTTCCATTCTTATCCAATCAGTATCCCAAGATCATTGTTTACTTGGAAATCTTGGGTCTTTGAGAATTCTAAATTTAATGAACCATAAGAGCTTTGGGATCTGTAGGCATATTTGTGATTGTGTTAAAAAAAAAAAAAAAAGCAGGCCCTTGACTTCATGCATGAAAAGCTAGGGGAATCCATCTGATATTATAGGTTGGAGCTGTCTTTCTTTTGTATCTTGGAAAGAAGAGAGCACTGGATAAAGGTTTGAGTACATAAAGGTTCTCATCGTAGCTGTGATCTGTGCATTGGGCAAGGCTCAGTTTTCTTATTTACAAGGAGAAGATAGTAGGTTCAAGATGATTTCATCATAGTAAGAGGCAGTATAAAATTAAGATATTATTTTGTCTAAGTTAATGTACATATGTGTTTGGTGGGCACCCTTTGGCTGTAGCTAGACCTCTCAGTCTCTGGAAATTCCTGTGGACACCAGCGTTCCAAGTAGTTGGTTCTTGGCAGACATGACAGACATGCTACAGTTTTTGTTTTGGCTTGAAGGTTCTCTCTGCGTCCTTCTGAATAACGTTAGCATGGAAGTCATGCTGGAATTCTCACAAGAGGAGGGCACATGCCAGGGCTTCTGCATTGCAAGCTAATGAAATAGGTCAAGATCTTCACTCTTTTTATGCAATCATATGCTGTCCCCTATCACCAGGATATAGACGATTCTCAAAGATGAATCTCCACTGTCCCTAGCTTTCCTGAAATTTAGTGTGGTCAAGTATGTGGTCACTTGGAGTGGCATTCTAGAGTCTCAAATTCATTATATTCTTTTCTCTCTCTCTCTCTTACAAACACACACACACACACACACACACACACACACACGTACAGAGAGAGAAAGAGAGAGACTTCAGTTGCTCTCACTTCTTAACCCCCTTTCTCTTAAGCACTTCTCGCTGGTGCTCAAGTTCAAAAATGGGATGTTGGTTTCCTTTCTCTTTCTCCCTTACTATCTGCACAAAGCTAGTCATCTGGTGAATTCTATCCCCGAGAATACACTTCAAAACATCCTTTATTCCTAAAGCCACTCCATTCTCACTGAATCGCATTATTTTCTGCCTGGCCAGTATGCTTTTGTTGACCTGCTTTAACCGTTTCTCTACCCAGTTCTCGGTGCCAATCCAATCTCTCGTACCTTACTATGGTAAGAGGATTCTAGCATGGTCCTCATGAGACCTATTTCCTATTCTTGGCCCCAGTAAGTTATGGAAAGCGATGGAATAGTGTTTAATGTCTAAGTTACCTACGATTATGACTCTTCTCTTACTAGCAGACTTAGCTTCCCTCTGGCCTCGATAAAAATGAAATGGCATGTCGGAGGGGCCCAAAGGGCACAGGAATGAGGGTGGTCCTTAGCAGTATCTGGTAAGGAATGATGGCCCTCAATCCAGCAGTCCACGCAGAACTGAGCCCCATCCACACGCACGTGACCTCAACCTTACCTTATAGCTTGACAGCAGCCCTCATAGAGCTCTTGAAGCAGAGGAGCTCACTAAGCTGAGCCAGGCCCCAGGCCCATGGGAAATATGTCTGCACTCAAGCCGTTCAACCCAGGGTGGTTTGCTGTGCGGCCGTAGGTACCATACACTAGGGCAGCACCCTAGCGACCCCTGTCTGTTGTTCAGACGCTCTGTATTAGGTCTTGAGCAACCTGTCTATGTGTTTCCCATCCCGTTTCCTCCCTTTGCTCTTGATGGTTCTGGATTTCTCCTTTCTACTCTTTGCTTGCATTGCTATTATGTCCTAGCGTCCCTTTATGGCCAAATCCCATATCTTCTCTGAAAGGACCACTTTAAAACGCCACCACTCTCATCAAAGCTTTTGTGGCCCCTGATGCTATAGAGATCTCTGAGCTGCCTTCGCACTGGCCCCGAGGTCACTTCTCATTCTGTCACCTCCGAAGGGACTTGTCTGAGCCCTGCAGCCAGACTGAAGGTGTTACGGAGAAGGGCGCTGCTCCTGATTCCTTGTCCAAAGCTCCCAATAGGTTGACTTACAGATGGCGTGCTCTCAAAGAAGAGTTATTCATTCATGAAAAGCAAGCCGCTTTGTCCCCAAGATGCAAGTGGTGTGTGGAATTGCCGCTTTATTTCCTGGCTCTTTCATTCATACATTCCTCATGCCAAAGGCATTGACCCAGGGACGGGGAGCCCTGGACACTGGGCAGAATCAGGCTCTGTACTTTGAGGTTTAATGTTCTGCAGTCCACCATTGTGAGAGCCTGAATGATTCTTTTATTTTTGGATCTGTGCTTTGTAAGTGCTCTCTGGTAGTAAAGTACGTATGTGGTAGAAACTTGGAGAATGCGCTCATGCCATCATGTCTCCTTATTACACTGGAATGGGCTCTAAC
This sequence comes from Jaculus jaculus, assembly GCF_020740685.1. Taxonomy (NCBI): domain Eukaryota; kingdom Metazoa; phylum Chordata; class Mammalia; order Rodentia; family Dipodidae; genus Jaculus; species Jaculus jaculus. The sequence continues at coordinate 17,300,309 of NC_059119.1, forward strand.
CCATCTGCTCTCCTACCTTCTGACTCTGAAGAAGGTCCTGAGCCCAAGCACCGTGGTGGGTAGAATATTCGTTCATACCTAGCATTTCAAATCATGGTATAGGACCCCCAGGCAAAGGCCTGTACTTGTTGCATAGTCAGATTATAACATTAAACAACAAATAAATACCATGATTAAACAACAAACAAACACCATGAGAAGTTAGAGAGAGAGAGAGAGAGAGGCCATAGAACAAAGTTTTCTAAATACAAGAATTTCTTTTTCTTTTTAATTGGACCTTAGAAATTTTGTAGCTGGCCCCAACCAGGATTACCATGAGAAAACAAGTAGGTGGAGGAGGTGGTGGGTGCCCAGCTTGTGCATGGGGAGGAAACGAACGGTAACAAGCAAGGTGATCTCAGAAAGTCCTAAGAGCGGTGAAGGGAATCAAGAGAGGTCATGTGCTAGCGAGGCCTGAGTGTGAGGAGGTGGGTTGGAGGGAACGCACGAAAGATCTGGAGAACTTTCTAGGCAGAAGAGTGGGACAGACTTAAAATGGGGAAGGGCTGATCACTAAAGCCAGGGCAGGACTGTAGTTGCTGTGGGAGGCAGGGTACACGGGCCACTCTGCCGAGATGTCCGTGGCGAGGGATCTGCCTGCCTTTGAACCGTGCGCTCATGCTGCGGCGGTTTCCAGCTTAGTTTAATTCCTCCTCCTGCGTCGGCTTAACGATTTAATCTTCTCTAAGAGACATTTTGCACAGAGACATTTATGTCGGAAAGGCGCAGCACACCAAGGGTGAGCTTGGAGAGTGGAACGCTTCCATCCTCACAGGTCCTCAAGACCTGAGGATCCGGCCCCAAGGTCGCACAGTGGCACCTTACAGCCTGAGATCTAATAACTGTTTTCTTTGCTCTGCATGTTGCTTTCCACCAGACTGGAGGGTCCCCTCCAGGGCCCTGAGGCCCCCCGCTGGATCTTTCCTCCCCTTTGTCCCTCCCCACAGTAGGCTCCAGTTTGTCCCTGGTCCCTTCGTGCCTGTCCTCACCTGTGCTCTTTCTCTTTAAAACATGCCATTCTAGCCAGACATGGTGGCTCACGCTTGTAATCCCAGCACCTTGAAGGCTGAGGCAGGAGGATCGCTGTGTAGTGAATTCCAGGTCAGCCTAGGCCACAGAGTAAAATTTTAATCCACCCTCCTCCCCGCCCCCCCCCAAAAAAAAACACTCAAAATGAAACAACATATTTAAATTCTCCCATTGTATAGTGCTGACCGTGTGGCAAAGTAATTGCAGAGGAATCCGACTCTTGGTAACACTTTGTTTCCTTCTCATCTTCTGTGTCAAGTACCCCATCTCAGAAGTCAGAGGTGAGGAGAAAGCAGAAAAGAGGGAATGAGGAGGGTAGAAGTATTAACTCCTGGCTCCCTGAACCCTCATCTGCCGTGCCCATTCTGTGAAGGCGAAGAACGCGGGTCCAGGGATCTCCTGGGGCGGGGCACGTTGCTTATTCCCTGCCTACAGGCAGTTCCTTTAAAGAATCAGAGCTTTTGCCGAGAGGGAAATTAAGTCATTTTGTTATTTTTTCCCTCGATAATGCTAAAATTATTAATCTTCAAAGATAAGTACTGTTCAGTGCATAATGAATTCGAGTTGTTGATAATTATAATTTTTGAAGAGTTTCAGCTTGCTTGTCTGTCAGCCAAGAAATTAAAGGGGTGGGAACCAGATTTCTATTTTGTTCACGATGGTTGTGCTTCTGGTTAAGAATTCTCTGTGTGGCAAAAAAAAAAAAAAAAAAAAAGCCAAAAAACCTGGATCTAGGCCCTGGTACAGTGAAAGGGTTAATTCAAAGGAGTACAGTAACCTACTGAGTGGTGAAAAGTTTTATTTTGTTTTTCCCCTCATTTCCTTTCTAGCCTTCCTATTGTTCTTAATATACCCAGCCCTTGACTAGATCCCCATCCTGCCGATTAAACAGATCCAGTATATCCATCTGGGTCTTGTCTGTATCCCCAGAAGATCCCCTAATGCCCTGTCTCTAACTGACCCCCTCACCCAATTGCCCATGAGCCACCATTATTTTTAAACTTGCATATACTAGCACTGAACAAAAAAAAAAAAAAAAAATGAACCAAAAGAAAAGGAGAAAGAGAAAATGGAAAACTAATGATTCAAGAAATCACATAGCACGAGATAATTCTATTTTGAAATCACAGCAGTGGCACCCAGAGGCTCCCCAAATTACTAGTGAAAACCCTTTGATATATCCAGTTGTAAGAAAGCCCAAGGCACTTTTTTATTATTATTATGAGTGCTTCAAATCCCCTGGAAGAGACACTTAACAGCTATTTTTAAATGTCTGTCTGTGTGCAAGCAGGAAAAAAATAAAATAAAATAAAGATCCCAGTGAATCTCCAACCCTAAATGAGCTTATTTGATCAGTAGCTTTTACTTAGAATAAAAACGATGTTTTTTCAATGGCATTATATAGCCCCTGAGATGCCTGTGACCTCCTCCATCCTGGTCTCTCCCCCAGCTCGCAAGCTGCTGCAGTCACACTGGCCTCCTGGCTGCTCAGGACACACAGCGAGTCAGGGCAACCCCTGTGCTTGTATTTTCTGCCTGTGATGTCCTTCCTGGGGTATTTAAGTCATTTCAACCTTTGGTCATTTTCTCCTCACAGGGGCCTTTCCTTGCCATGCCATGTAAACCCTCATCTTCCCATTTTCCCCCATTTTTCCTAAATGACTTTGTAGATGGATGTGTTTAAGGATTGTGAGGTGAGAAAGGCTGTCCTGGATGACTTGGCAGGGCCCAGTGTATTGACAGAAGTCCTTATCAGAACGAAGCAGCAGGGTCAGATGGAAAGGGAAGGCCAGGGTTGAAGGGATGGCTTAGGCCTGCAAAGCCAAAACCCAGGCTCGATTCCTTAGTACCCACGTAGGCCAGTTGCACAAGGTCATGGTTAAGTGCTTGCCTGCAAAGCCAAAGGACCCAGGTTTGATTTCCCAGTACCCACGTAAAGCCAGATGCACAAGGTGGTACATGTGTTTGGGGTTCATTTAAAGAGGCTGGAGGCCCTGGTGCCCCCATTCTCTCTCTCTCTGCCCGTTCCTCATTCTCAAACAAATAACTAAGTATCTAACTAAGAATGGCAGGCGGCTGGGGAGATGGTGTAGTGAGTAAAAGCACTTACGTACAAGCTTGAGGACCTGAGCTTGATCCCAAGCAGCCATGAAAGACCCCGATGCGTGCATGCCTGTCTTCCCAGACCGAGGAGGACAGAGACACCAGGAGCCCGGCCCTCGCTAGTCAGCCAGTCTGCCTGAGAAACCGGGAGCTCCAGGCCTGGTGAGGGACTGTCCCAGCAAATAAGGCAGAAAAATTAGAGTGGAGAACACCTGACCTTTCCCTCTGGTCTCACATGGAAGTGTACATGGGATGCATGCTTCTCTCCATGCATGTTCATTTACTACACACCCACCCTTTGGAGAAACGTGGCTTTAAAAATGGAGGAGAGAAGCCACAGGTCTAGAAATGAAGAAGCCTTCAAAAGCTGGAAATGTCAAAAGCAAAATAATTTTCCCTGCTGATAGCTTGACTTTCTTATTAAAAAACTTATTTATTTATTAGAGAGAAAGAGGTGTTGGGGGGAGGCAGGATGGAGAATGGGCACACCAGGGCCTCCAGCCACTGCAAATGAACTCCAGACACATGTACCACCTTCTGCATCTGGCTTTATGTGGGTCCTAGGGAATCAAACCTGGGTCCTTTGGCTTTGCATGCAAGCGCCTTAGCCATTAAGCCATTTCTCCTGCCCAAGCTTGACTTTCTTGAGCCCAATGTCAGCCATTTGATATTAAAATTATACCAAGGACCCGGACTCACAAGAGCTTGGCAATCTGGCCATCTTGGTTTCTGGTGATTCTGTGAATTGACAATTTTTTTTTTTTTTTTTTTGAGGATTTCTTTCTAACTTGGACACATAGGAGACCTTCCTCACATGCCTGAGGCTGGTCTTTGGCACTTACCGGAGGAGCAACTGCCTTGTGCAGTGAAGGGAGGGGAGATAAGTTCATGTGTTTCCAGGCAGGCGTTGAACAGAAACCATGTGACCCTTCCAGACAGCAGCAGGCTGCTCAGGCTCCTGCTTGAAGAGTCCACACTTTTGCATTGGTCCAAAGAACACACCCCTTGGGGGTACAAATGAGATTGCCTGGTGAGTTTAGGAAGCAACGTGTTTCCTTGATTTTTCTAAAGAGTGGACATCAGAAGTCAGAGACCAGCATTGATGGGAGAATATTCTCTAACTGTGCCTGGCAAGAACCAATCCAGAAAAGGCAGAAAGAGGAGTGAGAAAAGTCACCCTGCCCTCTCATTCATGCTTAGGATCCTCTCACTTTAATTTTTGGAAACTTGGGACTGGAGAGATGGCTTAGCAGTTAAGTTGCTTGCCTGAGAAGCCCAAAGACCCATGTTTGACACTCCAGATCCCATGTAAGCCAAGCACACAAAGGTGAGGCAAGTGCAAGGTCGCACATGCCCACTAGGTGGCACAAGAGTCTGGGGTTTGATTTTAGTGGCTGAGGCCATGGCACACCAATTCTCTCTCTCAAATAAAGAACATTTTTAAAATTTGGGAAGTTAACATTTAAAAACTAGTATATTTTTGTTTGAGACCACCCTGAGACTCCATAATGAATCCCAGGTTAGTCTGGGCTAGAGTGAGACCCTACCTCAAAAAACAAAAAACAAAACAACAACAACAAAAAAGAAGTTAGTATATTTTTAAAGTCCCCTCCCTTCAGCCTATGCCTTCTTTCTTTCTCTTGCTTTATCCTTGATTTTTTTCCCCCACCTCTTTGTCAATCTCAGTTTTTCACTGTCTCTCTCTCTCTCTCTCTCTCTCTTGCTTTCTTGCTCACTCGCTCCTCACTGAGCAGCCAGCTCTTGAAATTATTTGTTTTTGTGGGGATAACCTTAGCATTCCCCCCCCGCCCAGCTTCAGTGTTTTCTTTTGGGTGTATGTGTGTTGTGCATGCGTGTGCATATGCGTATGCATACACCTCTATGCATGTGAGTGGAGGCCAGACATGCGCTCCAGGTGTCTTCTGATTCACTGTCCATTCCATTCACCGAGATGGCATCTCTCACCTGAACCGAGAGATGGGTGACTCGGCTAGTCTGGCCAGCCAGTTTGGCCCAGGTCTCTTCTGCATGCATGCATATGGGAGGCTCTGTTGCTTCAGGTGCCCACAACCCGCTGTGATCCTGGTCATGTCCCTTCTAAAAGGAGACATATGCAGTGAAAGCAGGGAGGGACTATCCTTGCTGCAGGTTCATGAGGCAAAAAGTGAGGTCATTATCAATGGGTCCTTGGGGGCCTCCTCAACATTCCCTGATGATTGTCTTTAATTTGGCCCAGTTTTTATTTGTTTTCCTACTTTCATATGCATATGTAATGGGCATTGATCTTATTCTCCCCCCCCCACATTACCCTTTCTTTTTTTTTTTTAATTTTTTATTTATTTATTTGAGAGCGACAGACACAGAGAGAAAGACAGATAGAGGGAGAGAGAGAGAATGGGCGCGCCAGGGCTTCCAGCCTCTGCAAACGAACGCCAGACGCGTGCGCCCCCTTGTGCATCTGGCTAATGTGGGACCTGGGGAACTGAGCCTCGAACCGGGGTCCTTAGTCTTCACAGGCAAGCGCTTAACCGCTAAGCCATCTCTCCAGCCCCACATTACCCTTTCTTACCCCTTACCTCTCTGCTAATACCCTTCGTCTTCTTCCCTATTAGTGATGTTCTTGTGTTTTGGGTTTTTTTTTTTTTGGACCCACAGAGTTAAATTCAAGTTGTTTGCTTGCGTGACCATGGTTGGAAGGATATTTTCTGGAGACTAGAAAACTCATCAGTGGCTAACCCCCAAAAAGAACACGACTCCCCATACCCCAGTAACAATTAGTTGCCATTTACTACCCTGGGACGTGTAGAGTCATGTGCACCCTTTCTCCTTCCATGATGAAGTGTTGACAGGTTCAGTCTTGTTCAGGAAACCACAGATGCCCTGAGTTCATGAGTGTAAGAGCCATGCCGTATCCAGAAGGCTGCATTCTGTAGCCCTCCTCCCCACCTCCTGCTCCTACATGCTTTCCTCGCTCTCGTCTGTGAGGTTCCTTGAACCTAGGAGGTGGTTGTTTAGGGCCCAGCACACAGTAGTCACTTATTCTTGGAAATTTTTTTTTAATTTTTTTTTAAATTTTTTATTTGTTTATTTGAGAGCAACAGACACAGAGAGCAAGACAGATAGAGGGAGAGAGAGGGAATGGGCGCGCCAGGGCTTCCAGCCTCTGCAAACAAACTCCAGATGTGTGCGCCCCCTTGTGCATCTGGCTAACGTGGGACCTGGGGAACCGAGCCTCGAACCGGGGTCCTTAGGCTTCACAGGCAAGCACTTAACCGCTAAGCCATCTCTCCAGCCCTTATTCTTGGAAATTTTTCCAGCTGTGCATTTCTGCATTCACATCTGCCCATTGTGGTAAGAAACTGCGGTGACAGAAGTTGCAAGTAATGCACACACACACGCACACACACATGCACATCCATGCCTATAATCACAGGCTTTTATCCAGCTTTAAAATAGCAGACATGAAGTCCCCCCTGCAGAGCATTGCTCAAATCCAGTAGGAAAGCAGTTGGTTACTCCAGTAACAGTCATGCCCCTACTGCACTAATGGGCACAGCTGTCCTGGCAGGTCGGTTGTGGAGTCCACAGGGTCCACACCTGGGTTAGAAGTACTGGTGACTTTTTTCTTTTCTTTCTCAGCCTCTGGTGCAGCACCTGTCAGGATGACAGCTAGATGGCAGGGAGGAAGCTTCTAGTTTAGCTCCATCTTGGTTTCTCTTCACCCACAACCAAAAGGGCAGTGTCTTCAGGAAGAGGGACCTGTCTTCTCGTTTTGATGGTCAACCAAGAGCAATTAACAATTGTATATATTATTTTAAAGGCTCCTGTAGCCTCCCTGACCATCAACTCATTAGGAAATATATCACCCTGATGCTATAATTCACGATAAACAACCTATGGCTTCTGGAAGCAACTTTCCCCACTCACTTAGGGGACCTTTGTTTGAATACTTGCCCTATATTTTTTTTTAAGGGAGAATAACTGTATAGTATTTGAAAAATGAAAATCTAAAGTTCAGATTCAAGATCTTAGTAGAGTTGAGCTACATTGACTCATTATTTTCCACCATCACTGCATACCTGTCTGTCTGTCTGTTCTTTGAACCTTGCATCCATCCCCAGACATGTATTAAACACTCATAAATACAACCTAGGCCAGCCTCAGAGATCTCATCTGTGTCTAGAAAGGAGAGTGATATGCAGCCATGGTCTAGGTGCTGCTATTTAACCCCAGGAACCTAAGAGGAGGGAACATTCTTTATTAGAACATAGGGTGTATAACAGCTATCTCTAGCTGGCTGTATGTCTCATGCCTATTTTATTTATGTATTAAGAGAGGTCACGGGGAGGGGACAAGGAAACACTTGGTCTAGGCTCAGCTAGGGAAGTCCTTGGGGCTGCTGGTGTGTTATAAGGGACCAGTGTTTGTTGGCTACATGTTCAAGGAAAGGGAAAATTCACTCCTATCCACTTTGTGTTTGCTAATAAACCATGTAACAAGCTTTAAAGAACACGATTTCTTTGTTGACTTTCTTTTCTCGCTCAAAATGACAGGATTTAGGGTACCCAGTAAAGTAGAAAACAAGAAGGGGAGGGTAGAATAGTGAATGACTGAATGAACCAGACAAAGCAGGGTTCAGTTTTCATGCAGTGCTTACATCTGCTTCCACCTGGAGATTTTATTAACTGAAATACCTCTGTGCCATTATCTCATCCAGTGCAACAAGAGCCTTATAAAATAGATCCTGGAAGCACTCTCATTTTTGTAGATGAGTAAGAAAAGATGTAAAAGAAACTGTACTATGCGTAATATCTCCCAGTTAGAAGGTGACCAAGTGGGAGTCGAAGTTGTCTACCTGTCTTTAAATCTTGGGCTGTTTCCATTGCAATAGTCTATCTCACTGGCTGAACTCAGCAAATGACATCATACAGGCCAGAGCGATTTCTAACTACCTTCCCAAGAAGATCTATATTGGAACATTTGCTTTGAGTTAAAATGCGATCACTAAGGCATTCTTACTGAGAGTGAAACGTTACACTCAGACATGTGAGTGATCAGCTGTAGCTGATGTGGTGGATGACAACCCTGGGTGCTGTAGATGTGATGCTGTAGATGTAATTAGTCCAGCGTCTTCTGCCATCGTGTGGGTCAAGAGCAGACAGTTGCCAACAGGCAGCGGGAAAGTGAGCTTCCCTCCCCGACTTACCAGTCCTGTGTCAATGAACACTGGTGCCTTAACTATTTATTTTGTTAATATGAGTACTGTTATCCTGATATTGGAGTGTCATATAGCCCAGGCTGGCCTCAAACTCTGCATAGCCAAGGATGAATTTGGACTGAGTCTCCTGCATGTTGTGATTGCAGTTTTATATCACCATGCTCCTTGGCTAGAATTTTTGTTTTTAAAAATTTGCATTTGGGCTAGAGAGATGGTTTGGTGGTTAAGCGCTTGCTTGTGAAGCCTAAAGACCCTGGTTCGAGGCTCTATTCTCCAGGACCCATGTTAGCCAGATGCACAAGGAGGTGCATGCATCTGGAGTTCGTTTGCAGTGGCTGCAGACCCTGGCACGCCCATTCTCTCTCTGTCTGCCTCTTTCTCTCTCTGTCTGTTCGCTCTCAAATAAATAAATGAACAAAAAATATTTTAAAAAAATTATGTATGTATGTGCATGCGTGTGTCAGGGTCTCTTGCTATTGTAAAAGAACATCAGATGGTTGCACCAGTTTTTGCATTCAGCTTAATGTGGGAAGCTTGGGAATTGAACCCAGGCCACCAGGCCTTGCAAGTCAGCATCTTTCATTGCTGAGCCATCTTCCCAGCTCTGGCTTTTTTTTGTTTTTCTACATGGACATGTTAGGCAAGCAATCCTCCGACTGTGCTACGACCCAGGCCACAGTGCTTTTTATTTTAACCTACACAGTAATAATCCCCCGAGGGAGTCACAGAGAATGGCTGTCTTTGATAAATGTAAACCAAAGAAGGATCGGAGCCTTGAAGGAAACCTCTCTGGTTCTGTGGTCATCCGGGTGTTGGGATAGGGTAGTTCTGCAGGGCACAGCCTTGGGGGTATTGATGGTCAACTGTCAACTGTCACACCGTGAGACAAGTGGACACTGGGCCGATTTGGTGCATGCGCTTTGGAGCCATAAGCTAGGTCTTTGTGCGGTCGCCCAGCTATTTTAAAATGTGTGGCTTTGGCAGTTCTGCTCTTCCCCCAGAATTCTGACCAGTTCTGAGTTTCTTTAAAAGTAGAATCTGATTGATTATGCCCCAGATGTCATTTGAAGCAGGGTGGGAGAAGGGAGATGAAGCAAAATGGCCACTCTTATCTGGACACTGCAAAGAAATCCTAGAGTGCAGAGTGGTCTCTCTTACTTTGTCACTGCGTCACTCGTCCAGGTGGTTAATACACGTGTGCGCACACTCACACACACACACACACACACACACACACACACACACACACACACAGGAGGGAGAGTGATTAGGCTTTTTTTTAAATTAGTGGGGTAGTTAAAAGTGACTTTTATATTTCATACCTTTTAGCTTTTGGCGAACGAAGTTACTTTATAGTTAGAAATTACTAACAATTTTACATTACATTTTGTGTAACAAAATGATTTATTTTGTGAAATTTAGAATATTAATATTGTGAATACAAAGTTACTCATTCCTCTTCTTGCTCTGCCTCCTCTCACTGCAGGCATCATGAGAGCACAGTAAGTGTGGCCGCATCTGACCTCATGCGGGCTCTGGGGATCCGAACTCTGGTTATCAGGCTTGCTCGGCTAATGCTCTTAACTACTGGGCCCTCTCCGTTCCCCATCGTCGCTCTTATTTTTAAGTGACTGTTTTTTGGCATGCATTTCTTATCATGCTGAAAATGTACATTTCTATTTTGTTTTTCAGTAAGCATCAGTACAAGTGTTTTCTGTTATGTAATCTCCATGAATTTCACGTTGACTGTTTATTAGTCTATTTATGAATGCTAAGTTCATAACTCACTTGAGCATTTTCCAATATGTTATAGTAACACTAAAATGAATGGTTATTATAAGTTCACCATGTGCAGGGTACCGTGCTAAGAATAAACTGGCTAGCAAGGGGTCTTCTGCTTCGCTGAGGGTGGAATCAACAAAATAGACATATATATCAGCCAAGCATCGTGGCACATGCCTTTAATCCCTGCACTCAGGAGGCTGAGGTAGGAGGATCGCTGTGAGTCGGTGGTCAGCCTGGACTAAAGAGTAAGGGGCAGGTCAGCCTGGGCTACAGTGAGACCCTGCCTTCAAAGAAAACCTAAACAAAACAGGTGTATATATGAACAACTCAATATGCAAAGAGAGTGGCTGTGGGACATGCACATTGTGGATGTTTATAGGAATCCAGTTGTAGGCTGGAATCAGAGGAGATTTCCTGTCAGAAGTGGCATGGAAGCTGAGACCTGCTCAATGCATCCCGGCTCCCAGGGGGAAGTGTGGGCTGACGCTTCACGTCAGTGAGAGCGGCCTGTGTGCCGGGCAAGAGGACAGGAGCATGGCTTGTCGAAGACGTTGAACTTTAGCTGGACCAGAGTTTGTTGTGTGGAGGATAGAGGAAGGGAGGAGAACCAGGAGTTGGCAAGGCACCTAATTATTGGGGAGATGACATTGTGCGTTACATATGAAGTGTCCCCTAAAAATCTCACGTGGTAGATACTTCACTCCAGCTGGTGGTGCCTTTTGGGGAGGTTAGATGAAGCCATCAGAGGTGAGGCACACCCGGTGGAGGTGGAGCACCAGGGCCATGCCTCTGATGCTGTCCCTGGTCACTGGTTCTGTTCTTGCTCCCTGCTTCCATCACGAGAGAAAGAATTTTCTCCGTCTCTCCCACCACCATGAAGTTGTGCCCAAGTGCATGGGGCCAAGTGACCACGGGCAGAGCCCTCAACAAGAGTGGGTCCAGGGGCTAGAGAGATGGCTTAGAGGGTGGAGTGCTCACCTTTGAAGCCAAAGGGACCCAGGTTCGATTCCCCAGGATCCACGTAAGCCAGATGCACAGAGTGGCACATGTGTCTGGAGTTCATTTGCAGTGGCTGGAGGTCCTGGTGTGCTCATTCTCATTCTCACTCTCTATCGCTCTCTCTCTCAAATACATAAATAAAAATTAAATATAAAAAAATTAAAAAACAATGGGCCCAAGTAACTCTTTCCTCCTGCAAGTTGTTTGTGTCAGTCAGCTGTTTTGTCACAACAGTGAGACAGGTGAGTAGCATGTAAGGTCCTGAAGAACTTTCCACAAAAACATGCAGCCATAGCTGCTTGGGGGGGAAAAAAAGTCACCAAAGAGTTTAAATCAGAGGAGCCAGAAGTTCAGAGTGGCTTGTCAGAAAGATCACTCTGACCCCAGTCCACTAGAAGATAGAAGGAAACCAAAAGGAAGTTGAAGCAAAAAATGCAGTTCATGAAGAGTCGTTGGTCATTGCCCTGGTTTTCCCTTGCCACCATCCTAAAGCCCGTGGCTTGGCACTCTTGGGCACAGCTCCGTGTATGCCATACCCAGTACTATTAAGAGACCACAGTACTACAGCGTCAGGAGCTCTGGAAGGCTGAGTGTGTACGCTTGCTGCCTGCCATGTCATCTCAGTGGCACACAGAGAAGGGTGAAGGAGACCCCCAGTCCTCATGGTTCAGACTGGACTTCACCCCGATAAATGCTCCCAGCAAAGCCACAGCATTTACTGAGCATCCAGCTGCCACACAGTCCAGCTCCAGTAAAGTGGTTTTTGGTATGTATGTATGTATGTGTGTGTATATATATATACATTTGATTCATTTGAGAGAGGGGGAAGAATGGGCAACCTCTAGTCACTGCAAATGAATTCCAAACACCTTGTGCATCTGGCTTACATGGTTACTGGGAAATCAAACCTGGGTCCTTAGGCATCGCAGGCAAATGTCTTAACTGCTAAGTCATCTCCAGCCCTGAAGTAATTTTTTAAAAGGCTCACATCATTAGCATGATTACATACATGTTACATCTATGTTTCATGGACTCCAGGTGAATGTGCCCTCCTAAAGTCCACAGCATCGTTTCCCTAAATGTTTCTATTTTACTTTGAGTCCCTCACTATTTTTAAAATGCTGCAGGTTATAAGGTTCTGAATTTCTGGCCAAAATTCTATTTACAGCATAATATAGTGCACAGTGGGAATCTCAAAACACATTCACTATCATGTTAGTGATGGTCATTTTTTCAGGAGGAGAAAGTGGAAGTAGACAGAAGGGAAATGGAAGGTGTTGGAGGCAGGGGCTTAAAGCCACACTTCCAGCAGAATGCAGGGGTCCTTGGAACCCCATTCAAGGCTGGGAGGCTCTTTGTGGGTCCCCTGTGCTTTGTTGGGATGGGCCACTTTGGAGGCATGACAAATGTAACCAGGACAGAGTTCCACCCAAGAGCAATGGCAGGGCCAGTGATGGAAAGCAGATGGAGGCTCTGCCCTTCACGTGGTGGGAAACCCACTCAGGGAATGGAGAATGTTTATAAAATCCTCAACCTCCAGTGGGATGCCTCCTAGTGCGTTTACAAGTCGCTGGCCCTTGTCTGCCAATGACTGCGTTTGGTTTTGATGAGACCAAATTACCCTTGGATTTCTCTTGAAATTCTGATCATTTCCCAAATTTTGTTTGACTTACCAGCTGGAGCTCTGGAATGAAGCATCCATCATTTGACAATTAAAAATATATATATCATGCTTTATTTCCGAGTCATGGTTCAGATAAGGGAACATTAGCTGTGGTTTACTTCTCAAATTATGTTGTCCTTGGACTGGGATGAGTCTCGCCTTGTAGTTTTGTTTTGTTTTTTTTTCCTTTGGCTTTTCTAGTAGGAGAGGAAAGACTCTGCTGTCTTAAAGGACGTCAGAAAGGTGGTGGACTTTTCTGAGAGAATGTTCAGGAAGGAAGCCTCATAGGATCATGTGAGATTTAGGTTGCACAGTCACCCATCAAACTGTCATGCCATGGGTTCTTGGAATATATGTGGTTTGAATAATATAATTTCCACACTCAGAATTTTCAGGTTGGTAAGTGATGATGGTTAATCTCTGGTTATCAGCCTGATAGGATCTCAACTCACTATGGAGACCAAGCTCTTGGTTTGTCTGGGATTTTCTAGATAGGAGTGAGGGAGGAAGAGCCACTCTATTAGCGAGTGGTTATTTCAAAGCAGGAGAGAAGTCGCTGGGCCTAGCTTCCATCATCCCCCCCCCTACTTCCTCCCTGCTGATGTGTCTCTGGTCATGATTTCCCCGCCATCATAGGCCTTCCCTTCAAACTGTAAGTGTAAAATAGACACATCCCTTCCCTAAGCTGCTTCCGGTCAGGTATTTTGTTCTAGCAAGGAGAAAGTAACTGATACAGGGCTAGAGAGGTGGCTCTGCAATTAAGGTGCTTGCCAGCAAAGCTTAACAGCCAGGTTTCTATTCCCTAGTACCCACATAAAGCCAGATGCACAAAGTGGTGCATGCATCTGGAGTTTGTAGTGTCTAGAAGCCCTGTCTTGCCCATTCTCTCTCTCTTTCCCTCTCTCTCTCTCTCTCTCTCTCTCTGCGCCTATGTGTGTGTGTGTATTTCTCTGCTTGCAAACCAAAATATTTTTTTTTAAAGTAACGTACTGTAGGAGGGACACAAAAATCAAAAGAATTTATGTTTTGTTCCCCTAAGGATTCTGTTCTTTGCAGGTAGGAAGACAGTCTGGGACCTTCATTAATTTTTTTTTATTTATTTATTTGAGAACGACAGACACAGAGAGAAAGACAGATAGAGGGGGAGAGAGAGAACGGGCGCGCCAGGGCTTCCAGCCTCTGCAAACAAACTCCAGACGCGTGCGCCCCCTTGTGCATCTGGCTAACGTGGGACCTGGGGAACCGAGCCTCGAACCGGGGTCCTTAGGCTTCACAGGCAAGTGCTTAACCGCTAAGCCATCTCTCCAGCCCATGGGACCTTCATTATACACAAGGGTAGACCACAGCGCAGAAGAGCGGATGAGCTGTTAGGGAGGGACAACAGATAAGGATGGAATAAGCTTGGTTTGGTATCCTAGATATTTCTTAAGCGATGTGTCTGTGCTCATGTGTCCCCCCACCTCCTTATCCTGGAAACATGTTTCCTACCACCGCTTCTTTCCCCTCTTCCTCTCTTCCTTTCCCCGTCCCCTCCACTCTTTTCTCTGTCTTTTTCTCTTTGTCCCCTTTAACCCCTTCATCTCGTTGTGAAAGAACCACTTAGGTTTGTGGTTTACACCTCTCTTCCTGCCCCGTTGTCATCCTGTGCAGGTCAACTTCCTCACCTCCAGCTGCCCCTGCTCTCCTGATTGGTGAGCCAGCCTCCTCTTCCTAATCTTTACCTCAGTGGGGAGTGAACCCTGATGTTGACCCCAACCTTTCTTGTCCCTGAACTTTCCTGCTGTCTCTGAATGAGACCAAGTGACCCTATTTTCAAGATGACTTTTTGAAATTCTCTCCCCGCCCCTTTTTTTGAGGTAGGGTCCTAGTCTAGCCCAGGCTAACTTGGAATTCATTATCCAGTCTCAGGCTGGCCTCAAACCCACAGCGATCCTCCTACCCCTGCCTCCCGAGTGCTGGGATTAAAGTGTATGCCACCACGCCCCGGCTTCGCCACCGCCCTCCTTTTTGAAATCTTTTCAGCAATCTCAGAAACTTTAACCATCTCTTCTGTGAGTGTTAATGTTGGTTATCAACTTGACAGGATCTGGAATTACCAAGGAGGCAAACCTATGGCCATAGCTATGAGACATCTTCCAGACTAAATTCATTAAAGTGGGGAGATCTACCCTAAATGTGGGCAACACTCTTCCGTGGGCTGGAGTCCCATGGTCAATAATAAAGAAAGAAAACAAATCATCAGTATCTATCGCTCTTTTTCCCAACTAAGGGATGCGATGGGACTTGTTGCCTCAAGCTCCTATGACCATGACTGACTCCACCCCCAACCTGTGAGCCATGATGTGACCTTTCCTTCCATAACATGCCTCATTTTCTTACAACCATGAGGAAAATAACTAATACTTTTATGCTCACACGTTTGCTTTCTGACACCAGACCTGCGTCACCACCCCATTCACAAAAAAAACATACTGTAAGATTAATCCGTTGTGTTTATTAAGTGCTTTACTTTGCTAGATAGCAAGCCTTCCGAGGTCAGGGCTCCATGTCTCTATTCTTGCTATATCCCCAGTGCCTAAACCAGAGCCTGGCACATCAATTCTGTTAATAAATACACACAGGACCAATGTGTGAATGTTTGCAGCTATATTTGTTTAGAAATAGAGTTTCTAAGCACTCTGTGTGTTACCTCCCACAACCATGAGGCGTTGTGAGATGGGTACGTCGTTAAATGAATTTTGCAAACGAGGACCGTGGAGCGCCACAGAGATAGTCCTCATGTTAACCACGTGTCCGCAGAGAGGCGGGCTGTACATCAGGCAGCCAGTGAGGCCTGAGCTCTTGCTTCGAACCACTGGCATCTCCCTGTGGGACTGTGGCTTGTCTCTGCTGCACACTAGCCACGTGAGCCTGGAAATGTTTTTCGTGCTGAGATTGAGCTGCGTCGTCCACGTCCACTGAGAGGCAGTCACTTCTGCCTTCACAAGTGTTCTGCTTGTGAGCTTAAAAAATCAGCACTGCACAGAGTCCATGTTACTTCTCGTGTGAAGTCTCATGAATATGTATGGGCTACAGAGTAAGACTCAGAGGGTCTGTTAGGAATTAACAAGAGCCGCAAAGCAAAACAAAAACACACAAGATGCAAAGCAGCGAGCCCCAGAGTAAAAAGTGGGGTGCTCTGCCTCAAGTAACTGACAGCCACCCTTGGAAATAGATGTCTCATGCCACCATGACCTTCAACCTCTGGGAGCCCTAATTCTCTCGTGATGGGTGAAAAGGACTTCACACAGGGAGGGTGAAAGTTGGCCTAAGTGTCCGAAATAGTGTGTTGAAGACATCGGAATTTTGGGCATGATGCATATGAAAATAAAGGAAGCCAGGTTACCGCCGAAACATCGAGAGAGATTCTTAGGTCGCACAAGGGGAAGAATAATGTTGACTAGAGTTCTCGTGGAAGGCTGTCATGAAGGGCCTAAACAGGGAACTTCAAGGGTTCAAGCCACAGAGAAAATGCACAAAGAGCATTCTCCTCTTTGCTCTCGGATGAGCAACTCTGGGAACACTGGAGCCATAGCTCAGTGGGCAGCCCCACCCAGGGGCCCCTTCAAAGGTTAGGGTCATCTTCCTCGAGTGCCAGAGAGGGCTTCGAAGGTCAGGGCGAAATAAGAAACAGTGCCCAGTTAAGAAGCAGGGAAAAGCGTTTGCTCAGCAGAATGGGCAATGACTCTGAAAGCAATCTCCTAATTGTTTGGAGACTTGAGGAGAGTGAGGCCAAGACAGGCATGTACAGACATGCATGAAGGCTGAGAAACCAAGGGGGGCCGGGCTCCCTCAACCCCTCGGTTCTTTGGCAGAGGGTCTGAAGGATTCCTCTAAGACATGTGTCGTCCACCAGATTTCTTTGCCCTAATCCAGGCCTATCCCTCCTGGGAGCCTGCTGGAGGCAAAGCACAAATGTCTCCATGTGTTTGGCCTGTGGAGTGATCTTGTTTCTCTGCTGGAGGAATCAGCTGTACATGTTTTCCAGAACTTGGTCAGGGAAACTTCTGGTTTTTCCCAGACTGACTGATTTCTGCTTGTTGGCAGACAAGCTCAATCTCCGCTTGCGTCTTAGGCCCTAGGGTGGACGTGAAGACAGCCAAGGGTCTGAACCTTCTCTCCTGTCCCATTTAAGACTTGCCACAGGGGTCTCCAGTCACGAACGTTTTCAGAGTCACTTGGAAAGCAGAGGATAAATTTGGGCGTGCCATTTTGGTTTTGAAGGAATGAATGGAAGAGTTCTCGACCAGCAGTAAGAAGGCTTGTATGGCCTAGAATAAATTGGGTCCCATGCCTTCTGGCCTTCCATTTCTTCGATCAAAGTGTTAGCTAATGACAATATCAATATGACCATCCTGCAATCTTTGCCTAGAGTACAATCCTTCCTGAGCAAGATGAAGAATTGTCTATCACGTACATTATTTTCACCATATGTGTGTGCATTCCTGACGCAGCTCTGGGCCTTACCCCGTGCCATATGGCGCTCACACTTTGTCAGCCTGGCTATCCCCTCTCTGTTGTACGGCACAGCTCCGCACCCCACATGCTCCTGCGTGTAGGAGACGTGCCGACGCAGCCTTCGAAAAGGCTGACTCCGTGCCTCGTTCCCCTGGCAGCTCCTTGAGGAATGCTGAGCCTGGCTGCAAGCCCCGCACCAGCCTGGCTTCGTAAAGGGGAAGTGCAGGAGTGCCCACTCATGTTCGAGAAGGCATCCCGGGGTCTCTGTATCACATCGTGTGATATCAAGCCCGTTCTTGTCCGTCAAATGCAGTCAGTCCCAGGGCTATCACCTCTTACGCCAGGTCACGTGAACCCTGAGACTCGGGGACAACGGTAGCACTGTGCACTATGTGTAAGTAGCGGCATGACCCGGAGGGCCTGGCCTTAAGCTACGAGGCCAGAACGGGGATGCATGTTGTGAATGGGGAAAGCTGGGGTTCTCTGAGGTGGTTGTCTGACCCTTGCTCTGGAGGGAAATGGAGCCCCTCATGGAATCATGTTCTTCCTGATCCTGATGGGGTCACATGGACGTGTGTCACATGTCTGTCAGGGACATTCAAGGTCTCAGCTCCGATGCTCCCGTGTGGCCCTGGGCAAATGGTTTATTGGTTTTTAGTTTTGATTTTTTTCCCTTAATCTTGAGAGGAAGACATTGACTACCCTGTTGCCTTTTCACAGATAACTACCAAATTTAAAATATACATACATACATACACACACACACACACACACACACACATATATATATGTTTGTGAAAATCATTCACAAACAATAAATTATTTACCAGAGGTTATTTGTGGGGAGTCCTGAATCACTTGGAGAGTGTACTACTAACCCCCCAGGAAAAATAAAGAGGAAAACAAAAGCCAAAAAGCATTTCTCTATGTGTAGACAACTTTGACATGGAATTTTAAGAGGCCCACTTGATAGGTCCATGTGCCATAGGTCACCAGTCCCTGAGATGGAGATGAAATGACCTTGATAATCCTCCATAGCAGAGGAGACATCCCTGCTTTCCCAGGACTTCTGTAGACATGCAACCACTGGCTTTATACCTGGGAGACAATTGAGCAAGTGGGAATGAGTGTGTGTGCATGCATATGCATGTGTGTATGGTGTGTGTGTGTGTGAGTGTGTGTGTTTGTATTATCCATTCTGACATTTCTTTTTATTTTTGTTCTCTCTGTGTATGTATTTATAGGCATACCAGGGCTTCTTGCAGCTGCAAAGGACCTCCAGACACTTAGGTAACTTTTTGTGTCTGGCTTTACGTAGTTGATGAGGAATTGAACCCTGGCTGACACGCCCTGCAAGCAGGTGCCTTGAACTTCTGAGTCATCTTCCCCAGACCCTGTCCTCGCCTGTCTGTCTTCCAACAGAGACAAGATGGTCAAGGAAACCATTTGTGATGGACCAGACACAACACATGCTGTAGGTCCTAAGTGTTTCCCTCGCTAATGAGCTAGATAAGCCCACTGTGTAGATTCTCCTTGCCTGAAGGCCTCATGCAGGTTATTTTTGGTAGCATATCATATTTTTGTGCTGGCTTAGCAGGATTAGTTGGGAAATTACAGAATCTATCAACACTTTGATCTCCTTGGACACAACTTGGTAGCTCTGTCTATTTCAATTCCAGTTTGGGTCACACCTGCTTGATAGATATTTTTAAACTAATTCTTCTCTATATCATTTCAGTGCAAGGGGAAATGATGAAATATCTTTCTTTCAACTTTGTTTTCTTAGCATTTTTAAAAAAATTATTTAAAATTATTTATTTATTTGAGAGAGGGAAAGAAGCAGAAACACAGACAGATAGAGAGAGAGAATGGGCATGCCAGGGCCTCCAGCCACTGCAAATAAACTCCAGACACATGCGCCCCCTTGTGTATCTGGCTTATGTGGGTCCTGGGGAATCGAACCTGAGTCCTTTGACTTTGCGGGCAAATACTTTAACTGCTAAGCCATCCTTCAAGCCCTTCTTAGCATTCTTTTAGGGGCTGCTTCTCCTAGTGAAAATTGCAAACTTAATAGTGTGCTAAATCTTGTATTCGGTTAACAATAGTCTGTTTCTTTTAAAATAAACTTTAAAAAATATTTGTATATTTATTTATTTGATAAAGAGAAAGAGAAAGGGAGGGGGGAAGAGAGAGAGAGAGAATAAGCATGCCAGGGTCTCCAGACACTGCAAACAAACTCCAGACACATGTGCTACCTTGTGCATCTGGCTTACGTGGGTCCTGGGGAATCGAACCTGGATCCTCTGGCTTTGTAGGCAAGTGCTTTAACCACTAAGCCATCCCTCCAGTTCTAAAATAAACTGTGAAAGTGACCTGTATAGCAAATGTACGAATGTAGTGTCCAACTTCATTAATTTTCGGAAATCACCACCATTGAGACAAAATTCAGATGATGCAACATTACTCTCTAATCCTCTCACATCCTGTCTTCCTCCTGCATCCTCTCTAAAAGTAGCAACTTTCATACCTTTAATGTCATGGGCCACTTTTGCATATTATCTGCATTACTTTAGCATTACTTCATTGTTTCTTTTCATGCTAAATATTGTATAATAATACTCCAGAGAAAGGTATTCATCCATTTTTGTGATAAATGTTTTTTTTATTTTTTATTTTTTGTTTATTTTTGTTTATTTGAGAGCAACAGATAGACAAAGAGAGAAAGAGGCAGATAGAAAGAGAATGGGTGCGCCAGGGCCTCCAGCCACTGCAAATGGGTTCAAGATGCATGTGCCCCCTTGTGCATCTGGCTTATGTGGGTCCTGGGAAATCGAGCCTCGAATTAGTGTCCTTAGGCTTCACTGGCAAGCACTTAACCACTAAGCCATCACTCCAGCCCTATGATAAGTATTTTAAGTCCTGTTTTATTAACTTTTGTCTTCTCTAATATCATAGAGTATACTCTTTTATCCTTTAGAAGTCTATTATTTTGTTTGTACTTATAACTACAATATATCTGACATTTATTTTCATGTGTGATATACAGTAAAGGGTCAGGAGTTAAAAAAATTATTGCGCCCTCTGTGTGTGTGTGTGTGTGTGTGTGTGTGTGTGTGTGTGTGTGTGTGTCAAGGTCTTTTGCTTTTACAAACACCCATCCAGTCTTATGTGGGTGGCTTGGGAGTTGAACCTAGGCCTGCAGGCTTTGCAAGCCAGCACCTTAACTGCTTCAGTTTAACTGCTTAACCATCTACTCAGTGCTAAGAATTTTATTATTTATTTATTTCTTTTTTTTTTAAATTTGGTTTTTCAAGGTAGCTCTCACTCTAGCCCAGGCTGACCTGGAATTCACTATGGAGTATCAGGGTGGCCTCAAACTCATGTCAATCCTCCTACCTCTGCCTCCTGAGTTCTGGGATTAAAGGTGTGCACCACCATGCCTGGCTTTTCTAAGAATTATTTTTTTTCATGAGAGTCTCTGAAAAGACATTACGTTCCTTACCTCCTTTATCATACACTGGTTATCTATATATGTATGAGTTTGTCTTGGACTCAGTTCTATTTCATATTATATTTATCTCTTATGAGTTAATCCCTCAATCTCATAATGACTACAGCTTTATAAGGTCTAATATCTGCTCATACATCATGACTATATTGACCATGCTTGGCTCTTTGCACTGTCATACAAATCTTAGAATTATCTTATCTATCTATCTCAATAATACAATAACAATGAAAAATTATAGGCTTTAAATTGGGATCACTTCAAATGTACAAACCAATTTGTAGAGAATTGATGTATGGTATTATGACGTTTCCTAGTCTGCAACTCTGGGATAACCTTCTGCTTACTTAGGAGTTTAGTTATTTCAACAATATTTCATAGTCTCTCACTCTTCCCTCTGCCCTGTGCTCTTTCCCTCCCTCTCCCTCTCTCCCTCTCTCTCTCTATCTACAAACACACATATGCATTATACACATTTCACTCCTAAGTCTGTGATTGTTAAATGCCTCATTACTTGAATCTACTCAGTTTGGGTGTTCATATATAGATACAGAAATGATTTTGCACGTTTCTGGAAGGTAGACAAGCCTTGATGGAGGTCATCATTCATTCTTAGAGTTTTATTTTCTGTATACAAAATAATCTAATTTTCCATGAGTGACTATGTCTTTCTAATATTCATACTCTTCATTTCTTTTCCTACCTTATCTCGCTGTCTAGGAATTCTAGTGCACTAGCGGAAGAAAGTGACCTTGATAGATTCGCCACACTTTCAAACTCAGCTTTTAACTTCATAGCTAACTTTCAATGATTGCCATCGATTTTTCTCCGGTTCCCATGCATCAGTCAGGAAAGTCCCCTTTATTTCTTACTTTGTCAGGAATCTTCAGCCTAAACAATATTAAATGTTATCAGATAACAAATATGTTATGAATCTTTCAATGTGAGAGTTTGCTTTATTAGTGTGATGAAGTATATTGATTTTTAATAGATTTTACTTGGGCAGGTGGTAGTTTTTGGCTCGTAACACATCAAACAGAGAGTTCCAGATAATAAAGTGGCAGATAATCCCTTTTCCCCACCCCAAATGGAAACCTCTTATCCTGACCTCATCCCATATCAGAGAAGCATACTTGTGAATTTCCATTGACCTATTATTTTCATGAAATGCCCATAAAGTTCACTCGTGGTGCTATATTTTATGGATTTAGATAAATGCCATGAATGCACTATTATCAAATGCTTAGTTTAATTGTCCTATCTCCCTCTCTGCAGTGTCTCTCCATCACTTACTCTAACCCTCAGCAGTTACTAATTTATTTTTATTTATTTTTTATTAGAGAGAAGGAGAGAGAGAATGAGAATATAGGTGCACCAGACCCTCTAACCACTGCAAATGAACTCTAGATGCATGCATCATCATATATATCTGGCTTACGTGTGTTCTGGGGAATCAAACCTGGGTCCTTAGGCTTTTCAGGCAAGCACCTTAACTGCTAAGCCATCTCTCCAGCCACAGCAGTTTCTAATTTTTAATGGTTTTGCCCTTCCCAATCTTACATGAAGTTGGAACTGCACTGTACATAACTCTTCACATTGCCTTTTTAGCACAGCTGAGTTTACTCCATGTCTTTTCATGGCTTGAT
The DNA here is from genome assembly GCF_020740685.1 of Jaculus jaculus. Taxonomy (NCBI): domain Eukaryota; kingdom Metazoa; phylum Chordata; class Mammalia; order Rodentia; family Dipodidae; genus Jaculus; species Jaculus jaculus. Next base: position 17,322,796 of record NC_059119.1, read on the forward strand.
GGCTCATTTCTTTTTAGCGCTTACTAACATGCATGGTCTGATGTGCCACAATATCCATTCCCATACTGAGCCAGGGATCAGCCTGGTTACCTCCAGGAGCGAGAACTTATTGACAAAGATGATATAAAACATCTTGTGTAGGCTTCTGTGTGGAGCTCAATTTTCAAATATTTTGGGTAAGTACCAACGAGGGCCATTACCTTAGAAGAATCAACTAGTCTGTTTTCCAAAGTGGCTGTAAAAGTGTGTATTTCCATCAACAGTGATGGTCATTGCTTTCGCTCTCCATCCTCATTGGATGAGCGTTGGATATTGTCAGTACTATGAACTTAGTCCATTCTAGTAGGTGTGTAGAGAGCTCCCAGTATTGATTTAATTCCCCAGTGGTATGTAATTTTAAGCATCTTTTCACATGCTTATTTGCCATTGGTGGATCTTCTTAGGTGAGATGTCTGTTCAGATCATTTCCATTTTATCAAAACTGTGCTGATCTCTTTTTTATGGTTGAGCTCGAGTATATATATACATATATATATATATATACATACGTATATATATATATGTATATATATATACATACGTATATATATATATGTATATATATAAGTATGTGTGTATATATATATATATATATATATATATATATATATATATATATATATATATACTATGCTCCCAATTTATGTTCTTTTGTAGCTTTCAATCTCTGGTTGATTTATGGATTGATTGGATGGGGGCAGGGCACTTGTTATTGTCATCAACTAACTTCATGATCTTTTAAAACTGACATTGACAGAGAAATCCTAAAGAAAGTTTAAAGCTCTGAGTGGGGTTCTTTTTCTTTAGAAAGGATATAGTTTGTTTCTGGGAGGTAGATTGTGCAGTGAAAGGTTATCTGTGTGTGGTTGGGTACTGAGCCTGAGGAGGAGAACTATAAGCTTTGGAGAGCAGCTCTTTTTTTTTTCTAAATTTTTTAAATTACTTATTTGAGAGAGAGAGAGAAGGGGAGAAAGAGGAACGATAGAGAGAAAAGGAATTCGTGCCAGGGCCTCCAGCTGCTGCAGACGAACTCCAGATGCATGTGTTACCTTGTGCATCTGGCCTATGTGGGTCTTGAACAATCCAACCTGCTGGGTCCTTTGGCTTTGCAGGCAAGTGCCTTAACCGCTAAGCCATCTCTCCAAACCCGTGAGGGCCTTTCTATTCCCTTTTGGTCTTCCACTCAAAATATAGGTTTTGTAAAGCCCAACTGAAAGCTTAGGATCTCTACTTAGGCTCCTTCTTCATGGCCTACCTTATATCTAAGTTCAACCCCAAGATTTGCAAGACTGTGCAAGGCTCAGCTCAGCTCCACTAACTGTGGCTTGAGCTTTGAGCGTTGTCTATGAGAAAAGTTGCCCTAGCTGTTAGCCTCATGTCTTCACTGCCTTAGTTCTCCAGGGCCAGAAAAATAACATTTATATATATATATTCTGCTTTAGAGCATCCAATTTTTTTTCTCACTGGATGCACTAGTCTATAATCAGCTGGTCTGCTTCACTCTCGGGGACATCAAATTATCGTATTCACATTTTACAGATCTGGAATCTACGTCCAAATGAGCAAGCAAAATATATAAAATTACAAAGAAAGAAACTCAGCTCTCTCCTTCTCCCCAGGTGTCTAATCACGAGACGTAAGTAAGCTAAGCCATTTTCAATTCAGGCCCCTATTTCATGTTCTGCTCTAGGGTAATTGTCAAAGAACTGTTGATAAGAAAGTATTAATTCTTAAGAGGAAGCTCTTCCTGAGGGATAAACGCATTTTATTAATAGAGCTATTTTGAAGGTGAGCAGTCTTTAATAGAAATAGTTATTTGGAGAAGGGAGAGTAGGCAGTCTGCCTACTCTGGTTCTTAGGAATATAGTATTAGCCCCCTCTGCTACTCCCAAAGAGCCCACTTTGTCTTTAAAGCTCCTCTTTCATTCCTGAGCTTCTGCTCTTTCCAGTCCATTTGTATTGAGTTGCCTCCTCATAGGACAAAAGGCCTTTCCTTCCCAAATTGAACCAGCTAATTCTGCTCTACCTACAAGAAGGGCCTACTCAAAGCCCCCTTCTTCCTACAAAAATTGATACCTGTTTTTCCTAACAATAATCAAGCACCCAATAAGGTAAATTTCCTCCTTGTACAGTAAGTACAAAAATCTCCATGAAAACTGGATACTTCATCTATAAAGCTAGGTTGCTCATTAGCTGCTTGACTTGGAGAAATTCATTTGATTTCTTAATTTCTTCTTTGACAGGCCCGTGACAGGCATTGTTATTTCACGGGGTTGCCGGGTGATTTAGATGAAGTAAGGCATGCAATTGTTGATGAATATAACCATCTTTCAGGTTTCACAGGAGAGTTGATGTGAAGTAATTATTGGAAAGTTAGTGCAAATGAAATTCTTTCTTCCAGAGGGCAAGACATAGTTTGAAACTTAGTCAAACTGCTGTTCCACAGCGGATTGCGATCTCCTCTTGACCGGACTAAGCAATTTCGTGTTTTAGGTTGATGGGAAGGGATTCTTGCCTCACTTCAGTGTCTGAGTTTGTTCAGCAATGGGCCTGAATTCTCTGAGGAGGTGTGACAGGAAGCCAGTGCCTCAGTGTCAAACATGTGTCCAGGAGCACTCGGTCGTCTTCTGATTTAGAGGCTGCAAGAGAGACATGACAGAGCATGCTCTGAACCTGATCCCTAGATAGCCACATGGACTGCTTTGGGACCTGAGGTCCTGGCTCACCTTCTTTTTTTTTGAATATTTTCTATACTTATGAGAGAGAGAGAGAGAGAACATGAGAGCATGTGTGTGTGTGTGTGTGTGTGTGTGTGTGTGTGTGTGTGTGTGTGCAAGAGAGAGAGAGAGAGAGGGAATGGGTGTGCCAGGGTCTCCAGCCACTGCAAATGAACTCCAGATGCGTGTGCCACTCTGTAACGTGAGTACTGGGGAATCAAACCTGAGTCCTTAAGCTTCATGGGCAAGCACCTTAACCACTAAGCAGCCACCTCCCCCGCCCCCGCCCCCTGGCTTACCTTCTTGATGGTGTCCTAGACTTAGAGTGACTTTCTTCTCTCTGACATCACAGTGTTCATTTCTGAGACAGTGTCGCTTGCTAGGGATGACTAGAAGTGGCTTTTGACATCGAGGAGCTAGATAATTCTCTATTCAAGCCTGGCCCAGTGGCCTATGGGAGTAACAGTGACACCTTATGCTCAAGTGAGAATTAACTGTTCACTCAGGGTGTTTCCCTGTGTCGTGAGCCTGTATAAAAGTGCCCGACAGGCCTGCAACAATGCTCATTGCCCCTCGCCAAACATCTCTCATTTGCAAAACATGTTCCTTTCCATTTCTTATAATCCAACTCTTAAACTAATCCCCCAAAGTGGACCATGTCTACCCATTATGAAAAGGCAGGAAGTTTGGAATTTGCTCCAGATTGGGAAGTCAATAAATAATGGGGCCATATTTCCAGCCCATTGTTTTCTAGGCAGTAGTACAGTGTTTACACAATAGTGCCCCCCCCCCAAAGCATACACAAAGATCACCCTAGGCGAAGGAGCTGCAGCAGTTATAACAGGTGGTGGAGTCAGGTCTGCTTACTCTTCTGAACCAGAGCCAAATTCTCTTTTTCCTAACTGTGCAATTTTACCTCAACTAATATCTCACCTTTCGAAAATGGGTCCCCAGTTTGTGAACCAGTTGAGATGCTGAAGGTACCGATTCAGTGCCTTGAATTCAAGGATCCCAGATGATCCAAAAATCCTCATCTCTAGTTACTGTATATACTATACATGAACCATATTCAGATTTATTTTAACACCAACGTTGTGGACAATTTTGTTTCTAATTTAACAGCATGAAAAAAAAAGCATGGCTCTCTTTTAGGATTTGTTACCTATGTCACTATTATTTTTGAGCCATCAGTTTAAAGGATTCAGATGTTGGAGATAGTAAGGTATTCAGTGAAAGGGAATTTGGGCAACCTTAATTTCTTACTCTTCTCTGTCCCCCTTGGAGCTGAGCCAAAGCGCTCACTCTGCATGGCTGGGGCCATTTACGGAGCTTAGAAGGCTATAGTGCTTTCTCGTCCTCTATGGACTGAGTTAGTTCTGGAGATGGACAGTGGTGGTTAGAATCTTGGGGTCAGTCTGTTGACTCTAGTGGTGTCTTCAGTGATTCCTCACTTGTCCTTCAAGCTTGTAGCTCCCTCTCTCTCAAGTCTAGGATTTAAGCATTGGTGTTGTCTCAAGCTCATATGTGGAGTCAGCCTGGAGTTTGATTTCCTGGTGACTCCATCCATCCGATTACCTTTGGGGCCCCACATAAACTGGGCCCAAACTAGAAGACTCAGCAACTTGGCTCACATTTCTTTCCTAGATGCCTCTTCCTTACAAAAATTGCTGCTAAAAAAAAAATCTCCATTCTGTCCTCTTAATAAGGAGAGGTCCATGGAGTGAATGAGGAAGGTAACAATAGAATGAAGGGAGAGATGGGCTATGGGAGTAGTCTAGTAGCCCATGAAACTCCTAGCATGGCTCAGTTGGAGAGAGCTCAAATAATCTGGTATGCCTCAACAAAGAAATCCCATTAAGAGCACTAGGTTCTAGCAAGAGAGGTCTCCGCTAGTGAACCCAAGAGAAAGAAAGAGGCCAAGATCTGAGAAGGGGCTCATAAAGGGTGAGGAAAAGTTTACTTGTATTGAACTGACCCATCTGTATTCCTTGTTCTTTCTCCCACGAGTCCTTCTCGTTTCAGTTCCTGGGAAGTGGACTGTAATCTGGGTGTTAGATGGGGGTCAGTTATACCTTACGCACACACCCTGTCTCTCTCTCTCTTGCTGTCTTCCTGAGAGCTGGAAACCCATTAACTACCTCTTTCACTATCCATGAAACACCGGAAGGAAGGAAGGAAGGAAGGAAGGAAGGAAGGAAGGAAGGAAGGAAGGAAGGCAGGCAGGCTATAGAGAAAAGAAAAGTTATAGCTGCCAAGCCAAAGTTGCATTATTTTCTCAAAAAAAAAAAAAAAATCTTGTGATGTCATAGACTTACCTTACCTTTAGTGCAGCCAGGCGAATAATGTGTACTAAGCTTTCTATCATGTACCATTATAATTAGCTCTGTCAGGTCTGAGGCCTGCAACCCTCATGCAGATAATATGATAATATGTCTTCATAACCAAGTGACCTTACATGCACAATATTTCTCCCCTTATGAAGATTGCATGTCAATAAAGTAATTGAGTCTCAGAGGCTGCGGCGAGGGAAGATTTAGGTGATTGGACGTGGAGAGCAGTGATGTATGACCATTATTATTCCTCTTGTCAGGGAGGCGCGTACAAGCGAGGATGGCCAGGAGATGACAGGGCTGACGGGTTGCATTTCATTAAAAAAAATATTGCTGTTAATCACCACGCTAGTCTTTTCAAAGTCACTGAGGAAAGAAATTCTTTTTTTTTTTTTTTTTTTCATTCGAAGTCACACATCCAAAATGGAAGCCCATTGTAGGACTCCTAGCCTCGCCCCCGCCCCTTTGTGTGTTTCTTTGATTGCGAAGGAAGGAGAGGCTAAGTGGAGGTGGTTAAGAGCAGCTCAGCAGTTCAGGGGCCTCCTGACTTCCCTGCTTTGGGGGGTCTCTGGGCTTCCACGGGCAGCAGAGACGCCTGCCTGCTGAGATCGAGGCGTGCTTCCTCTCCTTTGGCAGCAGCGTTGAGAGCAACTGCTCACAAGCTCTATAAAAAGAAGGCAGGAGAGAACCCAAATCCGAGGCAGCTATTTTTACTTGAATTAATTTGTTTGGACAGTTTTAACACTTGGAACATTTATATTTCCATACTTTATAAAAGCAAACATGCTGTTCCTCTATCTGTAAATTTATCTTATGATATCATAACAGCTGGAAGCTTGTAGCCTGGTAGGATTTTGTTTCATATTTAAACAGCTTGAGAAATATGTCAGAAACAAGGTATATTTCCTGCCCCCACCTCCCCCACATCTCTGTGTGTTTTCTCCTCTTGTATTAGGCTACCAGAAGAGTGTCGGCAGCGTGCTGGGAAGGTACCAAGGCTCCAGCTTCAATTAGCCTCGTGTGGTTAATTGCTGCTCCCTGCAAACACACTTCCTACAGGTGCTGAGGGCCCAATGGAGCCCCTTCTAGGACAGTTGGAGAGCCTTCCCAAGGGGAAGGAAAGCTAGTAGCAAAAGCATCTTTTGTTGGCAAAGGGGCTTCTGAAGTCTTTAAATCTTCATTCATAAGTAATTGACTAAGATCTAACAGCCCTGAAGGGAAAGGAGCTGATCGAATCACTTTTTAGTCATAGCATTAGCTGTGTGATTTATGGTATCAAATCAGCTATGGCATCCTCTCATGATGGACGCTGAGTGAATCCTCTGGGCGGAGGGAGAGAAGAGCCTGGTGTTGAAGAAGGAGCTGAGTTGTGTCTCCTTTGGTTTCATTATTTCTTCCTAAGGAGACCCAGTGAATGCTTTTGAGGATGGAGGTATTGTTTCCTGTTAGTTTCTCTAATCTAAAGGGAGAAATATGCATACATATATTTATGAAGGAGCTTGGTAGCTTAGAAGAAATATTAACCCAGGGGTGACACACCGGGAGAGTTTCAGATGGGGTCACTAAGTGAGTCCACCCTCCCAACTGTCCCCCAACCTCATACTTCCCCATTCATCCGAAGCCAAAGCTTTCTGATGATTTTTACATAGAGTAGAGATGGTGTTCTGGAGAAGTATCTCCTAATGATGTCAAACGATGGCCATCAGGAGCACCAGGATGACTCGGCTTTTGAGAGGTCCTAGTCCTTGTTCCTTGGCTGACATTGAGCCTTTAGGAGTGGGACTTTTATCTCCTCAGTTCAAGGCCTTTGTTTCTGGTGAGCAAACACATCTCTCCCTGGGAAGCTGAAGATTACCTTGTTATCTGTTATTTGTTTCTGGGTGAGAAAAGAGAAAGAGTCTAAATGTCTTCTGAATACTTTACAAAGAAAATAACCAAGTCCCCTGGGGAGTGAACGCACCTCTTTGAGGGAGAACGACACAGAGAAGGGCACGGATGCAAAGGGGGTCTTCATGTAGGAACTGCTTTAATGGTCACCTGGTGTCACTGAAAAGCGATTTTACTGACTGCCCTGTGTGCTTGAGCCTCACCCCGGCTCAGTTCTGTCCTCCCAACAGTCTTCTTTCCTGGCAATGAGCACAGACTGTGAGTTCAGATCCGAGCTCTACCAGTTACCATCCCTGCAATTTGAGAAAGGTCCTCAACTTCCTGTGGGTAGCTCAGTTGTCTCGTGTTTGGAAAGGAAGAAAATAGTCCCTTCTTCTGGGGCTCTTGTAAGCATGGCCTCCCTCAGGATGACACATGCTAGCTTGACATATCCCTAGTTATTATCATCAACCCCAATTGATATCTGGGGCTTGTTGTTGCCATTGGTGATGGTGATACTGATCATGGAGAAGTAATAGATCTTAAATACATTGAGAAATATTTCGTTTTTTTAATTTTCAATCAGAGAGGAGAGAGAATGGGTATGCCAGGGCTTCTAGCCACTGCAAACAAACTCTAGATGCATGCACAACTTTGTACAACTGCCTGTGCATGGGTACTGGGGACTTGAACCTGGGTCTTTGGTCTTTGTAGGCAAGTGCCTTAACCACTGAGACATCTTTCCAGCCCTGACATTGGGGAATATTTCTTGTTCTTAATTTCCTACTGCAAAGTTGAGGCAAGCTTGTTTGCTACTGAAGGTCGTGTTCAGGCTGGGGGGGGGGGGAGGACTCAAGACTACTTTATCTACCTTTATGGTTTCCACCTTACTGTACAGCAAATTCCACCGGATTGAAATACTCCCTTCCTGGAGGGAGGGAGGAGGGAGTGGCGAGGTCAACATGTCTAGGAGAACTGAAACTTACAATGTCACATGGCCACTCCCCAAGGTTACAAGAGTGGTAAACAACTGTTGAGGGGAAGACGTTGACTAGTGTCATATAGCAATTGAAAAATTCCCTCCTGGGAGAGGGGAGCGAAGGAAGGAAGCTCGGGAGACTCAGGAAGTCAACAATCCTGGGAAAAGGTTGCAAGTCCTTCTACCCCCTACAGTGAAAGAAGGGGGTAGCAGTGGCCTGAGGATGACACTCTCCCACTGAGCTGCCCTCAGGGCCTGATGCATGTGCCACACTCTCTGACCAGCCCAGCTGTCACTCATGCTGGTGTGGGCTTTTGTGGGAATGGCAGCTTCCGTTGCTCCATCCACTGATCCTATAAGCAGCCCTTCACCCTGCTTCTGAAAGTAACTCCAATAAACTCATTGGTTCATCAGAACTGGTTTTAGCATAATTATCCTTTCATTTGTCCTCTGGTGGCCCCAGGGGAAAAAGTTCCCCAAGCCATACCATAAAGCTGTATAGAATATGAACGTTCCAAAGAGTTATGTCAGAGGCATAACGGGAGGAAGAAGTTTGGTGACCCAAAAGGTAAAGAGCTACCTGCCACCATCATGGTTTCTGATTCTGTTTTGGAAAAAACAAAAACAAAAACCTATTTCATGTCATGGGACCTAGTGGAAGCTACCATTTAAGTCAAAATTGTTTATTGCCAATGTATCAAGAATAAAAAGTTGGAACAATGCTCTCATTTATTTTCTAGATATGGTCCAGGGTAGCAGGTCACTTGCTGTTGTGTGGCTTTTCCTAGGGAGATATAAACATCTAGAAAGAGCACCAATGACCAACCAAAGATGTGATTCCATCCAATTCTTAACTGGTAACCAATGGGTTTATTTGGGTCACTTACAAAAGTACCAGTAACACAAAGGCACCTTCACCACTGAAAACCCCCCTCAGCATGGGTGATAGCTCACAAAAGCTATATCCATGGAGTTCTGAACTCAACTTGCAGGCAACTCCACTGAAGAGTTTCCTCTTCTCTCCAAGCAGTTGCTTCCTACATAAGCTTATAAAGGGGTCTTATGAATTTTGTAACTTTGTGAGCTTCCTGGATCCTCTCAATTGCCAGAACTTCCTAGATTCCTAAATCTTGTAGCTTCCTGGGTCTTTTTGAACTTTCCTTCTCCTTTCAGTAGGGAATGTTTCAAAAAAATAAAGGAAAACAAACAACAACAACAATAAAACTACTTAGCACTGCTTTTTTCCCTTAACCTAGTCTTGAAATTGAACCCTCATTCTTTACAGCGATTGCTATATTTTTCAGAGCAGTGGAGGCTTTCTCGGCTCTGGATGGGCTTAGCTTAGGGGTTTAGAAGACAGGGCACCCAACAACCACTAAAACTCCCTAGACCAGTGGCTCTCAATCTCTCTCGTCTTGCAACCTTCAAAGAATGATGTGCGTAAACACAGTAGAAGTACAGGTTAAACCATGTCTTAGAGCCTAGGGCAGGAAGTGGAAGCGGAAGTAGGACAGAGGAGCTCTGAGCTGTTAGGGATCTCCGTCCCTTAGCTGCCTAGTGACTTGGATTAGGGTTTTTTGTTGTTTTTGTTTTTGTTTTTGTTTTTCAAGGTAGGGTCTCACTTAGGTCTGGGCTGACCTGAAATTAACTACATAGTCTCACTGTGGCCTCGAACTCACGATGATCCTCCTACCTTGGCCTCATGAGTACTGGGATTAAAGGGGTTTTTATACCCTTGGGAAATGTGCATTATAAAGCTGGAGGTGGATGGGATTGGTCGCTTGGAGATGTAAATTAGACTTCAAGTCAGGGTAGGTTGGATTTGTTAGTTTGAGTGTATGCAAGAGGCTTCTGATAGGCTGCTGATGAGTTAGGTGGGGGTTGATTACTTCATATCCTCCAGAGAACATCCTGGACAGTCAGCATAAGTCAGTTTTTTCTTAATCTTGATTTCCCAGATTCTGCTTTCTGTTCTCCTTGGCCCTATCAGGCCATACAGACACCTATTTAGTCTTTTTGGATCTCAACCCTCACTAGCTGCCTACAGAATGGGACTCCTCAACCCCTTCACTGTGATACCTACTTGAGAACCTCCAGGGGACAGGGGCTCTCATTTGATGTTCTTCATATATATACACATACATATATATACACATACATACACATATACACACATCTTCATTTATTTGAGAGAGAGAGAATGAGCATGCCAGGGCCTCCAGCCACCACACATGAACTCCAGATGCGTGCACCCCCTTGTGCATCTGGCTTACATGGGTCCTGGGAAATTGAACCAGGATCCTTTGGCTTTGCAAGCAAATGCTTTAACCACTAAGCCATCTCTCTAACCCTGAGGTCCTTCTTTAACCCCCACCATGTCTTCATGATCTCTATTGTTCATAGCACTAACATGTGTTGGCCACGATAGTAAAACTCAGCACAGTGACAACTGGAGATGTTGTCACAGAGGCCCAGGTAGGAGGGAATGAAAAGCAGTGAGTGGTGAGGAGCAGAAGTTCAACGACATGCAGCTCAGAAGTGTATTTGAAGAAGCCCTCTTCATTGTGCAGAAGGCCATGGGTGGTAAGGGAAGATTCACATCCGCCAGTCTAATGTGGCTGGTGTGAATGAGCGGACCATTGCCGTAGGAGGGCCAGAAGGCAGGCTCACAGTTACCTGTGTTGATGGGAACCCCTGCCTGGAGCTGCTGGCTTGGCAGCTGGGGTCCCTTGTTCTTTTTTTTTTTTTTTTCTTTAACTCCATCCCCTTTCTCTGTTTTCTTTCCCAGTGACATGTCAAATTATTGTCAGGTGGCAAACACAGCACCCCCAAGCACAAAGGTGTCACATTTCAGGATCCAGGACTAAAGGAATAGAATAATGGGAACCAGAACTGGGCAGAGACCACTTAAGGCAGGCAAGGAAACAGCTAGTAAGTATTGTTAGTGGTTTCCACGGGGGAGGCCCTGGAGTGGATTTCCTGTACGGGCAGGGCAGGTGTAGAACAGCCTGTCCTGGGGTCTTGTTACTGACAGGCCTGAGTGATTAGTATTGATACCTGTCACTTTGTGGCTGCCAAGCTGTTGATGCTGCGAAACACCAAAGGCTCTGGTTATCTGGTAATCGACACTGCTCTCGAGAACAGCACCAGGGGGAACAGAAATAGCCTTTCCTGAACCTTGACCAAGGCTGTGGATCATGTTCCAGGTTTGTGTGTTTTCCATTTGCTCTGATCCTTAGATTTCTCCAGCCCGTTCTTTGCTTACTCTTGCCTGATAGCTATTCTCATATGTCATGGAATCAAATTCTCAGCCAGTTAGGATGAGCTGGTCCAAACTCCGTGTGTTGGGCCAAGACAGGTGTCACTGGGATGGCTTGGGTGACAGCATAGGAAAGAGGAGTGTGTTTGCTTGTCAAGGCAGAAATTCAGTCCCTTGCCCCTGACACAGCCTCATGCCTGGTAGGTGCTTAAGCTTATTATCATCCCACTTCAAGTCACCTTTGCTAAGAACTTTTTAAGGCTCCTTACAAACCTGAAAATTTAAAATCCTAAAGGATTAGTAACAAAAGAAACTAATTTCCTTGAGTGATTCATTGTCTGGTAAATGCCAACTTCTCATCTCCTTTCCTTTTCCCACCTTCCAGAGCTTTAATATCTTATTTACCTAAAGCATTGTCTCCCTCAGTACACTGAGGCCTGAACAGGAGTCGCTCCTGCTGAAATGACTTTTGCCTTTTCTGGATTTTGTCAGTTTCAATCAATCTCCTCTCTCTTCTCTTTTCCTCTACTTCCATTCCTCCATTTCTCTTGTTCTTTCTCCTTTCTATTCCCTTTCCTCTTTTTCATCTCTGTACTCTATCTTTTATCACCCCACTACTCTTCCAAAGTGGGAAAAAAAGTAATTCTCATGATTGCTTCCATTTTATTTGAGAAACAAGAGGAATTGAGGATACAAGGGATTCTTTGCGAATTACAGATCACTGCTTGGTTAACCCATCCATCTATCCACTAATTACTCATTTATCTACCCATCTGTCTGACAGAGCTCCTTCTTACCCACCAACCTACCCATCCATCCACCCACCTATTCACCCAACCATCCATTTACCTATCTGTTCAGTCACCCACCAACCGAAACATCCATACATCCAACCAACCAGTTAACTCCATTGAACATTAACCGTTGGCCAGACGCTGGTGAGAAGGGAAGGACACAGCAGTGAATAATGAGATCCACGTCCTCAGGGCAACAACCCACGGTGAGTGCTGAGCAATACGGAATAAGTGGCATAGGTCTATGTTTACACATGCATGTGTGCATACATGCACATGTGTACGCATACATGTATCTACACACGCCTTCATACCAACTGTCAATGTCTGCTTGGCTTTTGAACTCTTCACTCATTTTTGGGCTAGTCACGTCCTTATTACTGCCAGTAATCGACTGTGCTCTATGTTGACTGAATAAGACAGCCCTTTCTCGTTAAGGGTTCGTGAAACGCAGCCTAGATAGTGCTCTCCTGACACTCTGTGCTATGGACTTGACCACTCCCTGCTGGTCTGGTTAATCTGATAGATTAATTAAAACCTAAGTACGGGGCTGGAGAGATGGCTTAGTGGTTAAGACATTTGCTTGTGAAGCCAAACGATCCCGGTTCCATTCTCCAGGACCCACCTGAGCCAGAGGCACATAGCAGCGTGTGTGGAGGCCCTAGCACACACCCATTCTCTCTCTCTCTCTCTCTGTCTCTTTTCCTCTCTCAAATAAAAAAAAGTTAAAAAATAAACCTATGTGTGCTACACATCCATTCACAATTGTCAAGGAATAGAGGACATCACTAAGTACTCACTTTCAGAGGTATTTTAAGGTTTTCTGGCTCAAGCCCCACTCTTTGAACTCAGGCACGGCACGAGGTCTAGAGAGGTGACATGGCCCCTCCAACCTCTGTGCGAAGGCATGCGCGTAGCTGCATGTCAGTCTGGGTCAGATTGGTGTCATTTCCCTACGTTTCAAAGGAGTCCCACCTAGGAAGCACCATGAATCCTCTGGGCCATCTGAGCTGGATGCAGTGAGCTCAGGATACTGCAGACCTTCTGAGGGTGAACGGCAGAAGCCACCCTGTAGGGAGTGGGCAGCAAAGGCCACGGTGGCTCTGAGTTAAGAGCTGCTCATCCGACTGTGCACTTCTGTGTTCTTCAGAAAGACTAAAAGAGAGAAAATGAAAAGAAACCATGTTCAGGTCTGCCTCTTACCACACTCTCCACGTCACATTTCCTTCTGTCAGGAGACTCTGTGTAGATGCCACCTGTTTATCTAGTCCCTGGTGGCTCCCGTCATATAAGTAATGGAAGAGGGTCCTCGTGGAGGGGCGGGGTCTTGGGTCTCTCGCCCTTGCGCTGACTGAACGCATGCACAGTCACAAGCCATGCCCAGAAGCAGAATCAGGAGTGGGCATTTCTCTTGTGACCTCCTGCCACTCATCTTTTCACCAACAACCATGGATGGAACAGATGATGAAAAGAAAGGCTTGCTGCAGGCTGGAGACGTGGCTTAGCAGTTAAGGTGCTTGTTTGCAAGGTCTTAAGGACCCGGGTTTGATTTCCCCAGGACCCACATAAGCCAGATGCACATGGTGGCGCATGTGTCTGGAGTTCCTTTACAGTGGCCAGAAGCCCTGGTGCACCCATATTCTCTCTCTTTCTCTCTTTCCCTCCCTCTTTCTCTCTCAAATGAATACATAAAAATTAAAAAAAGAAAGGCTTGTGTCTAGGTAAAGCATGAGATTCACAGCAAATTAGAGACCCAGACAAAATATTATAACTGTGAAGGTATTACTTATTCCCCAGCTGTTTTCTATTTGTGTATTTGTTTATGAGGGGTGTGTGTATGTGTGTGTGTGCGCACACGCATGCATATGCACATTCATGTGTGAAGCGGAAAAGACAATCTCAGGTGTCGGCCCTCGCCTTCCACCTTGTTTGCGACGAGGTCTCTTGCCATTTGCAATGGTGTGTGACAGGGCCGCTGTCCGGTGGTCTCCTAGTGACTCTCCTGTCTGTCTCTGCCTCTCATTTCACTATCGCAGCACTGGAATGACAGGCACTCCAGTCACCACATCTGGCTTTCTAGTGGATTCTGAGGATTCAAGCTCAGGACCCATGTTTGTACAGCAAGCCCTTTACCTGCTGAACCATCGCCCAACCTCCTGTCCCTCCACTCTCACCGTGATCTCATGGGCGCCCCAGAAATAAGAGGACCCGGCAATGTCTGAACTCTCCTATCAGTCTGTGGCCTCAGCAGAGCGTTGGTGCACAGGGGCCCCACCTCTGCGCCGGTGAAGCATCAGGCAGTATCCCAGCTAAGCTCATGTTGGAGCCAGTGAGCAGAGGGCCAGCGGCAGGATTGGTGCGATGGAGGCTGGTGTCCATTTCCCATAATGCTCAGTCATGGGTACAGAGAACATTTGTGAATGTTTATTGAAGTGAAAAATAGGCTTGCGGGCCTGGAGAGATGGCTTAGCGGTTAAGGGGTTTGCCTGCACAGCCAAAAGGAACTCAGTTCGATTCCCCAGGACTCACATTAGCCAGACGCACAAGGTGGGCGTGTGCATATGGAGTTTGTTTGCAGTGGCTGGAGGCCCTGGCAGGCCCATTCTATCTCTCTCTCAAATAAAGAAATTAATAAAAAGCTTGCGAAGGTAAGGCTCAGAGACTGCTGGAAGGTGGAGGTTGGAAGTGAGGGAAGGGAAGGCGGTTTTGTGCTCCCTCATCAGTACTGCCATGAAGCCACGTGGGACATAACACAGGAAAGACCCACAAAGAGCGCGTCTACACTCTGCTGCCTCGCCTGCTCTGCCTCCCCCGTGCCCTGTCCTGTAAGGAATGGGGCTGGCATTTTACACCTATGTTGCTTCTGCCGAAGAGGGTCTCGCCAAGTGACAGTGACAGGTTACTGGTGGTTGAGCAGCTGCCATGTCAAGGCCCTAAGAAGAGTGCATCTGTGTTCAAGGGAGGGGACATCCCCTTCCCCGCTCTCTGGGCCCAGTCAGACGCTCACAGTTTCCAGGGATAAACAGGGACATTTCTAAATCTGTCTTGGATACTCATTCACTTTATCTTTGGCCATGGAATGCTGACAAATATTCAATACGGTCGAGTGACCTTCTGTAGGTCAGAGCAGGCTCTGTTCTGCTTGAGTTTAGAAAAGCCATAAATCTGGGCCAAGCCTTCAATTTGCTAGATGGACAGGGGCTTCATCGGGGAGTCTGCAGCCAGCACAGGGTGGGGCCCCTGTGCATTCGCCCTCGTGCTCTCTGCCTCCGTGAGCTGCCTGTTAGGCTCCCTTCCTCCGGCTGACGTTTGCTGGCTTATGAGCACTTCTTCTGCTCTTTGCGAACCAAGCTTCGGGTTCGAGCCTGGTTGGGGGGACCTGGTGGCATCTGTGGTACTCATAGCATTGGGCTTCTCAGCTTGAACTGACACTGTATGCACCAATAAAGACACACATAAGTCAAGGCATAAATAATTGTGTAAGAGCAGTTGAAAAATGACCAGAAGGAATCTGAATTTTAACATTTGGACTGTGCAGCTGAACCAGGCTCAGCCACTCTCATTCATCTGTCCTGACAGCTTAGCACACCAGATAAGGAAGCATCCTTTTGCAGCTGTTTTTCATCAAGTTATAGAATTTTAGAACAACAAAGGAAATTGGAGATTATCTTTACAGATGAGGAAATTGATGTCTACTGAAATTAAGTGACTTTTCCAAGGTTAAAGAGATGGTTGTTGCCTGAGCCAAGATAAGAGGCAAGCTGCTCCCAGCACCTAAGTTTTGTTTGCTGGTCTGTTTGCTTTCCTTTTATCCTCCCTCTCCCCCCAAAATACTTACCGAGGTCCTACTGTGGTAAAGGTTTTTCTGTATCCGGGGGCTGGGTTCATGACCCATGAACTCAGGTAATGTGTGCCCAGCGAGGAATATGGTAAATGTGAGCAAACCAGGACAGTTAAGACAAGACAGTAGCCGCACAGGATCCAGGAGCATAGAATGTGACAGAAATTGTGACCTCTGAGGAAGCAGGAGAACTTTCTAGAAGGTTGTTGAGAAGGGGAAATATCATTGAAAGAGTAGAGTGATGACATTAGTCACCACCCCTTATATACATGTGGGTACATTTCTAAATGAATTGTAGCATGCAAGACCTTTGGGCACAATCCCAGTCGCATAAGGGATGGTGACAATCACTCACACTCCAGGCCAAGGCTCTACTCGAGAGATTTCTCTGCTTATTTTATTTGGTCCTCACAATGACAGTAGTAGGGACTTTTATCACTTACTTTTAGAGGGGGACACTGAAGATCATATGCAGTTAAGGACTTGTCCGAAGTCACCAGTTTGTCAGAGACAGTTCCACCTTCCCTTAGTGCAAATTCAGTGTTGTCCTTGAGGTCACATGTATCCAAAGCCACCATCTAAATTCAGAAGCATGGTTGCATGGCAAGTGTGGGGTCCGTCTGTCTACTGCATGCTCTGCAGTTAGATGGAACATGCACGCATGAGCTGTGGGGCAGAGGCAGGCTTGGGACTATCTGAGCAGAGTCACACCCCAAATAGAGGCTCCAGAAGGCTCAAAGGTCTCTTGTAGGAGGCTCTTTGTGTGGTTTATGGTCAGTTGAATTTTATAACTACCAAAGAATCCAATTATTTGTTTTATTTATTGCAGGACTCAAGCACAAGATTTCGAATGGTCTTTAAACTGATAATACTTATTGCATGACACAATTAATTTGCATCTTCCTTCTTTTTCTTTCTGTTAGGAATTTTTTTTTTTTTTTTTTTTTTTTTTTAGTACAAGCATTCAGGGGAAATACCAGTACTCAGTCTGGGCATCTGGGAGAGATAGACAAGCTCTTATTACAGGGTGGAGGATGGGGAGATTACCTGGCCAAGGATCATTTCAGGATGTGGCAGAAAGAGATTAGCTCCAATTTATTGCAGCTCACATTTTCCTCCTTTCCCCCCAGTTTTCTGAGTGTCATGGAAATGATATTTGTGAATCCCAGGGGCCTCTAACAGTGATGTCAGTTTAGAGATCTTCCCAGATACATCTAAACGTGGACATAAAACATAATGGGAAGAAATTGAAAAAAATATCTATTTCTTGATTCTTTATTACTGTGGAGTTAAGAAAACCATTTCTCATGCTGTTTCACAAATTTGAATCCAAATGTGTACATTAATGTGTATTTAGATGGCTTTGGGGTGATTTTAAACATGTAGTTGGTTTTATAAAGTTTGTAAATTCTCTCTCTCTCTCTCTCTCTCTATATATATATATATATATGTATATACATATATATATATATATATATATAAAATGTGTATGCCTTCCATATACAGTGCTATCAAAATTGAACCTAAGGGAATTTGATAAGAAGGGAAATAAGCAAGATCGAGATGAATGTTTGGTATTTGAATTGAGTACTTGATTTTGAAACTGTAATCAGGAGTTAAAATAATTTTTGACTACGTACTCAATAAATGTTTGTCTAATTTAAGTTTGATTTGTGCAAAGAAAAACATACAAATTATTTTCTCATTCTATTACTATCTCTGTGACACAAAACCACACAGATAGATTTCAGAACCTAAAACAAATTCTTGCTGGTCCCAAAGAGGATTTTCTTGTTTTTAATTTCTTAGAATATTTTGGAAAATAGGAATTCTCAAGGAACAATCTGTGTCATTTAAGTAAGTGATATTAACTTATTTTCTAATGTCATTCTCTTTATTAATTAGAGCTAATTATGTAACTTTTGCCTGGGCTGTCACTGGGTTTGAGATGCACTGGCATTTATGCATATTATGTGGCTCTTATTACAGTATGCTATTATCATCTTAGCAGAGACAGGGGCCAGCTGGAAGATGTGACTTCAGCCAATACAAGGGAAAGATACATTTTCTGAAGACTAAGAGGGCTTCAGAGAGCTCCCCAATCACATCTTAGTATACGTAAGCCCAGTGACTGATGCCCCTAGAAATCTTTGTAAGTCACAAGGTTTGGGGCAGAAGAGATGGCTCAGTGGCTAAGGCACTTGCCTGCAAAGCCAAAAGACCCAGATTTGATTCCCCAGTGCCACGTAAAACCAGATCCACAAAGTGGTACATGAATCTGGAGTTTGTTCTCAGTGGCTAGAGGCCCTGGTGCACCCATTCTCTCTCTCCCTCTCTCTGTTTCTCTCTCTCTCTCTCTGCTTGCAAATGAACAAAAACAAATTATTTAAAGACGCAAGAGTCAGCATCGTTCCTTCGTCCTCTTTGCTGCATTCAGGACCCAAAGCATCACGGCATCACCTGAGGGATGTCATCAGAGATGACAATTGAAATCCCCTGAGGATGCTAACAGGGTGAGAACCAAATATCACCAAATATCATGATATGTGAAAATGCCTTTTGAATGATTCCTAGCATAAAGGCCATTTCCTTAGGAGAGAGGCCTTCAAGCTGTAGGGTACAGGACTCCCACACACACTAAAAATGATAGCCAGAAATTCTGATCCCCATGTTTAGAGTAAAGCTTGCATGTTCGCCTCACCTCAGGCTTCTCCTGATCGCTATTCCTAACGTGAACGTAATTGTTTGCCTAAGATGTAAGGGGCAATAAGGAGGAGACAATGTTATATACACTGAAGAGGGTAACTAGAGCAGTATGGACTTGGAAAGCATCCTGGAAGCATAGGAAGCTGAGAAAAGCTTGTTGGCTGTATAAGATTTAATTCTGGGGGATATCCTTTAGTACTGCATGGGATTGACTCGAGATTTGTTGACAAAACAACAATACATAGCGCCCCCAACTGCTGAATCAATAATCTAGTCATGGTTTAATGTTGCTAAAAAAAAAAATCAAAGTATTGTCTCTAGACCCAAAATAGCCCATATCACCACCACCCCCAATCTCTTGTCTGCACATGAAATAGGTCAGCTCTGTCTTAGTTTTGCTGAGTTCAGTCTTTAAATGGTTTCCTAACCCATCGTGGACAAGGCAATTAACTCCACTTTGTTTGATATCTCTCATTTCTACAACGGAGCAGGGTGGGGGGTGATTTCAGATCCCTTTTAGCTCTAACATTCCATCTGACCCACTTAAACACTTCTCATTATTACATGACTGGAAAGAGGCCAGGTCAAATGATGTCCCTTCAAGCATGGCCATCAGATATGGCCGTACACTGTGACAGTGGATATTAGACTGCACAACTTATCACCATTAGTCCTTAGTCTTAGGATGGGAATGCACTGCCGTTCATATCTGTCATAGTTAGTATTTGGAAACCCTCAAAGCCTGCGAGATTATTCACATATTTATTCTCGTGTGCTGCATATGCCACCCAACGCCTCCCCTTCATCATGTGTCTATGACAATGTATTGAACAGAAAATCTCCATCAGCTGACTCCTGACAGAGTCTATTATTTACCGCGGTGTCAAACTGTGCTGCTTATAATTGACTGGGCTCATAACAAACCATCCCGGGAATCTTTCCTTCTCGTATCTGTTCCCACCGGTAAACCCTCCATTTGCCTCTTCCCTTCCATCAACGACTTCTTCATTATTTACAGAGGAGAGGAACACGGCCCACATAATAGTTAGATTGGAGGTAATTCTTTGAGTTTGTGAAGAGCTCGCTTTCTCTCTCTCTCTCTCTCTTCCCAGCATTTCTTTTTGCCTTCCCTTACCAACGCTCGTTTCAAAATGCTTGTCTCGAGATGGATAATGCTCATCCTTCTCTTGACCGTGCACCCTGAGCCCCTGTCTGTGCATCCCTTCTGAGCAATGCTTACGTTCTCTCTTCAACTTAGGATTTGGGTATGACATTTCACAGTGAGCCTGATGTAGCCAACTGGACTCAGTTTCTAGACCAAACATTATATATATATTATATATATTTACAAGGAGAGAGAGAGAGAATGAATGAATGAGTATACCAGGGCCTCTAGCTACTTCAAACAAACTTCAGACTCATGTGCCACGTTGTGGATCCAACTTTATGAAGGAATCAGACCCAGGTTATCAGGTTTTACAGACAAGCACCTTAACCACTGAGCAATCTCTCCAGACCATTACATTTTTTTTTTTTTTTTTCATGGTAGGATCTCACTGTAGTTCAGGCTGAACTGGAATTCACTCTGTAATCCCAGGTTGACCTTGAACTCACAGTGATCCTCCTACGTTTGCCTTCTGAGTGCTGGGATTAAAAGTGTATGTCACCACACCTGGATAAAGTTTTATTTTTTAAATCCCCCTTTTCCTCTGTGAGAGCCCAAGAAAATCACTCTCTCCATGTCATAGTTATGTTCTATGGAAGAGGAGTACTGCTGAAGTCGAATCCATTGGGTTGCTTGGCAAGTAGAATAAATTCATGATTGGTAGCACTATCTATGGGTGTTCTACTAGAAAATATTATTATCAAAGTGAGACTGTTTAATAGAAGAAGGTAACCCAGGACAAACTACTGAAAGAGGGGTACAGGGATTGAGTACCATCAAACACCTGTCATGTGGCTACAATACCAGGCACTTAGCTTTTCACACAGCTTTACTTGTGTTCTCAGAGGCTAAGATCTCACTCTTAAAAGGAAAATAAGTAAATGTAAATCCTATGTACAGTCTCATCTTTCTTCATAATCAGTTGTTTCTCATTGTAGAGTTTTTTTTTTTTGGTTTTTATTTTGGGGTGGGGGTTCAAGGTAGGGGTCACTCTAGCTCAGGCTGACCTAGAATGTACTATGTAGTCTCAGGGTGGACTTGAACTCACGGTGATCCTCCTACCTCTGCATCCTGAGTACTGGGATTAAAGGCGTTCGCCACCATGCCTGGCAAATAGAATATATTTTTTTAAAAAAAAGATTTACTCCACTAAAGTCTCAAAGCATCCAATTCTGGAGCATACAAATACCTATAACGATGCACCAACTTGTTGTCTGAATAAGGGAACACACAAAATGTATGGCCCAGGACTGATTAGCAGTGATGTCAGGCAAAGGACTGTCTGTCACAGTGAGCTCCACTCAGCTGGGATGATCTTCCAAGCCAGACTTAGTTTATGGGAGGAATGGCTTTCCAAGGGAAGTTCTACAGTGGCGGAAGAAGCTGCCCCCGTACCAAGTCCACACAGAGAGAAATACCACCTTCAGTTCCACAAAGCAAGTAGCCAGCAACAAAACACCAGCTGCAAAACAGCAGGGCCCCAGGCAGAGCTCACTCCTCATTGCGCTGGAATTTAGGTCTGCCCCCAGTGACATGGGGGACCCCCACCCCAGCAGGTGTCTGCCTGCTAGGGGCAGAAGCCACCAACTCACCTGAGTCTATTAGGGGACATATATTCAAAGTGCCACAGGGACTATGGTGCTTTTTTCCAGTGTAACACCTTATTGCCATCTACTTCCCACAGTCATGAAAGCCACAAGGTTCCTCAAACCTGAGTGGAACTCAGCCAGCATAGTCGGAAACCAGGACCAATTGTAAATACTGCACCTGACAGGCATGCCTTCTCTCTGCTTAATGGTCTTTCTAGTTTTTTTAAAAAATATTTTATTATTATTACATATGGACATATTTTATATGTAAACATCACATGTTGGTACCATCCTTTCCCTCCTCCCTGCCCCTTTTCTGGAGGGGCCCTTCTTCTTCTGAGATGCAGGTCAACCCCAAGGGGATTGTGGGTCATGCATTATGGGGGCAGCAGTTGCATTTCCCTTACAAATTCTCTTTTCTTTTTTTAAAATTTTGTTTGTTTATTTATTTTTATTCATTTATTTAAGTGTGACAGACAGAGAGAGAAAGAGGCAGATAGAGAGAGAATGGGCGCGCCAGGGCCTCCAGCCACTAAAAATGAACTCCAGACACATGCGCCCCCTTGTGCATTTGGCTAATGTGGGTCCTGGGAAATAGAGCCTCAAACTGGGGTCCTCAGGCTTCACAGGCAAGCGCTTAACTGCTAAGCCATCTCTCTTTTCAAAACACTTCTATCTCAAGCTGGATAGTGCTCATTTTTCCACTGCATCACCATCATATGCCTTATCCTGCATCCCACCCGAGTGATACTCAGAGCTAAGCTAGGTAACACCCATGCTTGCACTGACTGTCCACTACGTACCTCCAGTCCTGGATGCCATCCCACTGATGCTCTGGATCTGGATGATTCCCAATCCATCCTCCCGTCGACTGTCCGTCATGTGACTACCCATCTCTGCCTCTCGTTTTCGTGATGCTCAGAGGTCATCTGAATGGAAGTTGATGTTTCTGTTCAGTGCTTTGAGACTGAGTGACTCTAGCTTGCTTTCTGGGATTGCGAGAGGGCAAATACATAAACCATAATATTTGTAATAGCTAGTTTTATATTGAGAAAAATTAAGGAGAGTTAACAGATGAAGTGATCTTCAATATCACTTCACTAGCTGTCAGTACAGTGTAGTATGGAGTTTAAAGTGTTTTATCCACATTTATGTTTTGAACACAGCTTTGCCACTTACGGAAGAGCGGGTAGAGGTTTTCATATACCTATCACTACCACCTCTGAAGTGGGTTACCTGGTGGTATTCTGGCTCATTTAGGGGCTTTCTTCATTGGATTCCAGAATATTTAACATCTTTTGGAGGTTATCCTTTGCTTTTGTAAGAATTTGAACATTAAAATGAAGTCATTTAACATTTTCTCTGTAGGTTTGTCTTGGTTTCTTAGCTTTGTTTTTCTTCCATTAAACATCCTTTAGAGACATGGTGTTGCTAAGAACCTTGATAGCACAGGAGAATAAATGGCTTTGTAGTAAACCTGACTTTGGGCAAGGTAGCGTCCCTCCTATTTGCTGGTTGATCATGCTACTGCCTGTAAATGGGCCTTGGTTAGGTGACTAATGTCGGAGAGCTCAGGGAAAGCGTGCTGAGGTCAGGCCTGTGTCCAACGATGTGCTCTTGGATAATAGCAATCCAGATGGGCAGCCGAGTGGATGGAGCGCCAGTGCCCCCCGTTGGTATTGAACATGATGACGCAGTGGATGGTTCTCTACCTCTCATGCCTGTGGCTCACATTCCGTAAAACAGAACCTTGCTTGATCCCTGTGCGTGCCTTTGCCTGTCATCTGTGGCGATGACCACAACGATGACGTGGGCATAGTAGAAGAGAGTCGGGGGTGGTGCACATAGCCTTTGACTGCTCTGGACCTAGCCCAAAACCCCTGCTGTGTTGGGCGATAGTGACTTTGATCCCCGTGTTGAGGCCTCTCATAGCTCAACTCAGCACCTGACTCGGAAGGGCTTGCTCAGAACCCAGCTGAACGAGGAGGTATTACCTGACGGAATCGCTGTGGCGGATGTGTGACAGGACAGCCTGACCTAGACCCCAGCCTGCTTGTGCGAGGAAGTGAAGAGGTGGCAGTCCTGCAGGGGCAAGAGCATTTGACTGGGAACTCCGTTCTACTCATTTCTGCAGGAATTGTATCACATATTAGAACTTACATGTGCGGGTGCATGTATGTGCACGTGTGTCTGCTGTGTGCCCACAGAGTACCAAGCGCAGTACTGTGATTGGTGGACTCATGCAGGTCCACTGCTCCAGGAAGCTAGGGGTCACGTGGCTCTCCAAAGTCAGCATCACGGGAATGCCACCCTTTTCCATGACTCGCTGGTGACCTAGGTCTGTTTGTCCCCAGGACTTTGTGAGAAGGGCAGAACAGCAGTCGTGATTCTGTTGCCTGATTGTACCATGGGCTTTTCGCAAAGGATGCTGCTGGAATCTCACAGCTCCGACCCACTTTGCTGAGGGATTGTAGCAAGAGCAGGGTCTTCACTCAGGAGCCGGGGCCATGCTGTGAGGGGGTCCCGTCACTTCTGATCCTGCAGATGCCAGTCTTCAAGGGTGTTTGTTTATATTTCTGCTCCCCAAACTAAGGTTACGTGCACAGCAGTGAGCATCCTTCCTCTGCTGGAGCCACCCTGTATCCTCTCAGTGCCCACTGGGCAAGCCTGGGGAAATCTAGGTGGGGTTTGTTCCTCGGGAAGGACATTGCAAGCCCAAATCAGTGAGATGACACGGAGCGGGAGGTTTGAGTCCCATCCCTCCTTGGATAACATCTTATTTCACTCTTGCCAAGGATCCAATTTAAGACCTGCTTCCTTCCCAGGGACAGACTAGTGACTGTCGGGAGCAGAGGGAAGCCGTAGAAGACTGTGTTTTTCACTTTTTTACTGAACTTTTAAAAACGTATAAAGGGAAGCGAAAAGACTGTTACTCTCTCACCCGAAACATGAAAACACACTGCACTGTACCATACTGACTCCATATAATTTTTATTAATAAATTTCATGGCTTGAAAGAAGTGAAGTCCCTGACATTCCTCTCTCTAATCCCATTTCCCCCACATTGCTACTCCAAAGCAAATACTGAGATATATGTGGCAAGGGCCCAGTCTGTTTTTTTTTTCCCCCTTTCATTGCATAGATATTAACATAGGCCTAAACAATACAGATATTATTTTAGTACCTTTAAAATGATTAAAATAACATGACAACTCTTGGCAACTAAAAGATACTGTCAGTATCTTTTTATTTATTTATTTTTAATTTCTGTAGTGCAGGTGATGGAGCAGAGTGCCTTGCATACCTCAGGCAAGCACTCCACCGCTGAGGTACATCCCGCTGTATCAATGGCTTCTAGCAACTTGTTAAAGTTTGACCAACACTGTGTTTTGTGAGCATGATCCATGTTGATGCAAATATGCGGATTTGTTGAACTGATATGTTGTATCTTATGAATAGAAGGGAGAGCTCAGTTTTGCTCATAAGATTAATGCATTCTCATTAAGGACACAGATCTGAGAACCATTTTTCAACACCTCTTGTAGCACACAACTGTTGAATTTATCAGAGTGTTCTTTTGGGCCTTGCCTGATGCCTGGGGCCACTTCCAATCCTAACACAGCCGCTGCTGGACTTCCAGTGGCCTCGGACCTGCTTCTGCCCAGGGAGACACTGCTGTTTATTTACCGGTAGCCAGCATGGGCCTTCGGATGGAGAAGTCAAATACTTTCATGGTACACAGAGCCTTTCAGAAGCTATCCGTGCCCCATAATACAACTCCTTGTCTTTGCCATGACCTACAGGGCACCTCAGGTCCTAGTTCCCTGATGCCTTTCTCTTTTTTAAAAAGTTTTACTTATTTATTTATTTGTGAGATGAGAGAGAGAGAATGGATGTGCCAGGGTCTCTAGCCATTGCAAACGAATTCATATGCATGTGTCACTGGGTCTATCTGGCTGTATGTGGGTACTAAGGAATCGAACCCTCATCATCAGGGTTAGTAAGCAGGTGCCGTAACCGCTTGGCCACCTCTCCAACCCTCCTCCATACCTTTCTGAAGGGTTCTTACCTCAGATGTTTCTGTCTCTTTTCTCAGTCTCCTGCTTCTGTGTCTCAGGTCCTTTGTACTCATCATTCTTAAACTTCATTAAGGGCTTTGCACCAGAAATGCCTTTTTTTTTTTTCCTGAGTGCCCTGTTTAATTCAGCAATCCAAATGCCCCTGGTCACTGTCACCTTTCATTTTTTATTTTTTGTTATAGCATTCTACTCTTCTTCCCTTCCTAGAACATAAAACCTCTGTATAAGGAGGGAGTTTGAATGGTTATCATTATTCTTTTTTTTTTTTTTTTTAGTGTTTCTAAGGTCTGAACCCGGGGTCTTGCAACATGGCAGGCAAGCATTCAACCACTGAGCTATACCTCAGCCCCAGTTTTGACTCTTTCATTCACCAATATAGATCAGAATTTAGAGCGGAATGGAGTAGAGGCTCAGTAAGCATCAGGTGAATGGTGGAGGGGCATTCTTCACTTAGAATGAGAGTTCTGTATAGCTCTTGGCTGTCAAGGTTGCTAATTGTATCACTTAATCTCAATTTAAACTCTCCATACTATACTACACCCATAACCTGCATGTTTCTCATAAAGAAGTTTAATCCGGGCTGGAGAGATGGCTTAGCGGTTAAGCGCTTGCCTGTGAAGCCTAAGGACCCTGGTTCGAGGCTCGATTCCCCAGGACCCATGTTAGCCAGATGCACAAGGGGGCACATGCGTCTGGAGTTCGTCTGCAGCGGCTGGAAGCCCTGGCACGCCCATTCTCTCTTTTTCTCTGTCTGTTGCTCTCAAATAAATTAATAAAAATAAACCAAAAATTTTTTTAAAAAAATTAAAAAAAAGAAGTTTAATCCATCAGGTTAGGCTGGTGGTAACTAATTCTAAAAGTTCCTCCTTGTCTCTTTAGTGCCCTAGTAGTTTCCAGGTTCCCGAACTCTAGAATTATTATTTGACATAAATTAAAGACTCCATACTGTGTGTGTGTGTGTGTGTGTGTGTGTGTGTGTACGTGTCCATGTGCGTGTATGTCTGTGGAAACCAGTGGTTGATGTCAGTTATCTTCCTCATGCTCTCCACCTTCATTTTTTTTTTAAATTTATTTGAGACAGAGAGAGAAAGAAAGAGGCAGAGAGAGAAAGAGAGAGAGAATGGGCACACCAGGGCCTTGAGCCTGTGCAAATGAACTCCAGACACATGTACCACATGTGTATCTGGCTTATCTTGGGTCCTGAGGAATCTAACCTAGGTCCTTAGGTTTCACAGCCAAGACCGTTAACTTCTAAGCCATCTTTCCAGCCTCTTTACCTTCAGTTTTTAAATTTTCATTTATTTACTTTGAGAGAAGGAAAAAGGCAGAGTGAGTGAGACAGAGAGAGAGATAGAGAGAGAGAGGGAATGGGTATGCCAGGGCTTCTAGCCATTGCAAACAAACTCCAGATGTGGGAGGCCCCGTGTGCATCTGGCTTACGTGGTTACTGGGGAATCGAACCAAGGTTCTTTGGCTTTGCAGGCAAGCGCCTTAACCACTAACCCATCTCTCCAGCCCCTCACCTTCATTTTTATTTATTTATTTATTAATTTTTTTAATTTATTTGAGAGCAACAGACAGAGAAAGAAAGAGGAAGATAGAGAGAGAGGGAGAATGGGCGTACCACGGCCTCCAGCCACTGCAAACGAACTCCAGACGCATGCGCCCCCTTGTGCATCTGGCTAACGTGGGTCCTGGGGCATTGAGCCTCGAACCGGGGTCCTTAGGCTTCACAGGTAAGCGCTTAACCGCTAAGCCATCTCTCCAGCCTTCACCTTCATTTTTGATGCAGGTTTTTCACTGACTCAGCTAGACTTGCTGGTCAGTATGCCTGAAGGATCCTCCTGTCCTGGCCTCCTCAGGCATTAAAGCACACAAGCTTTTACTTGGGTGCTAGGGGTCCAAACTCAGCTCCCCATTAAAAAATATTTATTTATTTAAGATAAAGAGAAAGAAACAGAGAGAATGGACACACTAGGACCTCTAGCCACTGCAAACGAACTCCAGACACATGTGCCACCTTGTGCATCTGGCTTACATGGGTCCTGGAGAATTGAACCTGGATCCTTTGGCTTTGCAGGCAAGTGCCTTAACTGCTAAGCCATCTTAGCATCTCCAGCCCCAGCTCCTCACTTTTATGAGCCATCTCCCCAGTCCCAAGAATCCACACTGCTTAATTTCTCTCTGTTGTACCTGTTTTGAGCTCCCACTGTGTCTCAGTGACATTGAGAATTGCTTCCTTAGTACTATTTTCTAGTTCACCGACTTTTTTTAAATTTTTTTTTTAAATTAATTAACGGTGTACTTTACTGTATCAGCAACCCCTCAGGTTACCCTTTCTCTCTTTTTTTTTTTTTTTTTCAAGGTACGGTCTCACTCTAGCCCAGGCTGACCTAGAATTCACTATGGAGTCTCAGGGTGGCCTTGAACTCACAGCAATCCTCCTACCTCTGCCTCCCGAGTGCTGGGATTAAAGGTGTGTGCCACCACTCCTGGCTTAGGTTACCCTCTTATATGCCCTCTCCCCTGCCCCTATTCCTCTCCTCAGTGGGGTTATTGGTATTCACCATGGGGTTATGATGCATCAGTTAGTCCCTGTGGCAGGGTGCAGAGGGGAGTGGGGGAGACACGGCGTCAGGATACTCCTTCCCTCCCTGTGAACCTCGCAACCTTCCTACTTCCTCTTCCTTGACTCTCCTTGAACCTTGGCAGGTGTATTCTATATAATTCTAGCAACCCCTGGATGAATTCCTCTTACAACTTAAAATTTCTATTGGCTATTTTACTAGCTGTTTAAACATTTATGCCTACATGTTTATTTTATGAGAAAGTTATGTCTTTATATCTTTATTCTCAGCTACTCAGTGACTACTACATGCATTTAAAAATTATTTTTGTTTATTTTTAGTTATTTATTTGAAAATGACAGACAGAGAAAGAGGCAGGTGGAGAGAGAGAATGGGCTCACCAGGGCCTCCAGCCACTGCAAAAGAACTCCAGACGTGTGCGCCCCCTTGTGCTTCTGGCTAACATGGGTCCTGGGGAATTGAGCCTCACCGGGGTCCTTAGGCTTCACCGGGGTCCTTAGGCTTCACAGGCAAGCACTTAACCGCTAAGCCATCTCTCCAGCCCTGCACGCATTTTTATGGGGCTTGTTTTATGTTGAGTTTGTTGGCTGCCTTTTTGGTTGTTTTTTTCTCTGTTGGTTTGGAATTTTGGGTTACTAGCTCATGTGAAGTAAGTTATTTAGTTATTATTATTTTTAACTTTTGGAGACAGAGAGAGAGAATGGGCGTGCCAGGGCCTCAGCCACTGCAATCAAACTCCAGATGCTTGTGCCACCTAGTGGGCATATGCAACCTTGCGCTTGCCTCATCTTCATGCATCTGGCTTACATGGGTTCTGGAGAGTCAAACATGGGTCCTTAGGCTTTGCAGGCAAGTGCCTTAACCACCAAGACTCCAGCCCCTATTTAGTTATTTTTAATATTGAAATATTTGTCATGTCTTCCTCATTAGCTTCTGTGACCCCAGCTCAGCCTTCAGTCCTTGAGAGTTTCTTTACTGTCTTTGCTGATTCCTAACCTCTAGTTTTCAATCCCCCAGAGTTCCAGCTTTTTCTTCCTGTCTCTCTTAAGGTTTTCATAGTATGCAGAAATATTTGTCATGTTTGGGGCAACAGATATGACTTTAATTTTTTGTTGTTGTTGTTGTTGTTTTGAGGTAGGGTCACATTCTATCCCAGGCTGACCTGGAATTCACTATGTAGTCTCAGGCAGTCCTTAAACTCACAGTAATCCTCCTACCTCTGCCTCCTGGAGTTCTGGGATCAAAGGCATGTGCCACTACACCTAGCTGACTTTAAAAATTTTTGAAATTTTAACTAGAATTAATTATGTTTATGAGAGCAAGGAAAAGGCATTGAATTTGTATGTTCATGATGCTAGTTTAACCACGAATCTTTTAATTTATTTAATTTTTATTCATATTTGATTTATTCATGAGCAGAGAGAGAGAGAGAGAGAGAAGAGAGAATGGGTATGCTAGGTAAACTAAAAAGTGCCAATTATGTGCCACTTTGTGCATCTGGCTTTACATGGTTGCTGGAGAATCAAACTTGGGCCAGTAGGCATTGTAGGAAAGCACCTTTAAACACTGGCCCATCTCCCCAGCCCAAGAATCTTAATTTTTTAAACATTTTACTTTGTTTTCTGGTTTGTTGTTATTGTTGTTCTTTATTTATTTTTGAGAGGAAGAAAGAGAGAGGGAGAGAGAGAATGAATGGATACACCAGGACCGTCAACCTGCTGTGATCAAAGTCCAGATGCATGTGTCCCTTGCACCACATGTGCAGCAGTGCATGCCTGTGTCACTGTGCACCTGGCCACGTGGGACCTGGAGGTTTGAATATGAGTCCTTAGGCTTCGCAGGCTTAGCTGCTAAGCCATCTCTCTAGCCCATTCTTATTTATTTTTAAACTTTTTCATCCATGTCTACAATGCTCTCTGATCCCATCCCCTCCCAACTACCCTCTTTTCTCACCCTTCCCTTCTTAGTAATACTCTTCTCTTGAATCCGTATCTCACTTTCATGCCTTTGAATTAATTTATATTGGGTCAAAATAATTTAAATTAGGGTGGCTTGCAAAATTGTGGGTGAGGGGTTTTCTGGAGAATGCATAACCCACCAAAGGACATGATACCCTCTCTACTCCCCCCACACAAATGATCAGTTTTTAAAATTTTATCTCCTTCCCCTCCCCTTCCCCTTTCTATCTATCTCGGGCTGGAGAGATGGCTTAGCAGTTAAGCGCTTGCCTGTGAAGCCTAAGGACCCCGGTTCGAGGCTCGGTTCCCCAGGTCCCACGTTAGCCAGATGCACAAGGGGGCACACGCGTCTGGAGTTCGTTTGCAGAGGCTGGAAGCCCTGGCGCGCCCATTCTCTCTCTCTTCCTCTATCTGTCTTTCTCTCTGTGTCTGTTGCTCTCAAATAAATAAATTTTAAAAAAAATTTAAAATTTTATCTCCTTCCCCTCCCCTTCCCCTTTCTATCTATCTCATGCTGGCCTTCAATTTGAAACCCTCCTGCCTCTGCCTCCAGAGTCCTGCAATGAGAGGCATTCCCCTCCACAGCCAAATAAGACTTTATTTTGATTGCATAGAAATAATGCTAATGATCATAGACATAGAAGCCATTGAAAAGGGATCTAGAAAATATTTCAATAACACACACAAAGCCACACAAAAACAATTACAGTTAAGTATGGTGAAATGTCAGTGTTTTGCTTTTCACTCTGTTGGATTCATACGATATATTTAGTTTTATATCCTTTTCTTTTATACCAGACATTATAGGGTGCCATTTAATAATCTTCCAAAGCATTTTTTCTAACAGCTCCTTAATGTCTCACCATATGGAGGTACTATAAAAACATAAATCATCCAAATTTTTAAATATCTCTCAGCATAAATTAACATATAATTGCTGAGCAAAAGAGTATGAATATGTTTAAGGCAGTTGATACTTAATTAAATGTTTCTATCCAAACATGGTATTTCCAATTTGCATTTCTACAGTAGCCTAATCATTCTCCTTCCAATACCATTATTTTTGCAACTTGTTCAGTTAGATACATGAAAGAAATGTGCCATTGCTGCTTGTTCTGCAGTGAGAAGTTCCTGTAACTCTTCTAGATATTTCTTCTTTTCCAGTTTTTAAAATTTTGCTCTCTAATTCAAATTCTTTGTTTCTCTCCTTTTCTGAGTTTACCAGAAAACCAGTTTTCGTAAATATTTCTTTACTATCTGCAAGGAGGGAAAGAAAGAAAGAAAGAAAGAAAGAAAGAAAGAAAGAAAGAAAGAAAGAAAGAAAGGAAGGAAGGAAGGAAGGAAGGAAGGAAGGAAGGAAGGAAGGAAGGAAGGAAGGAAGGAAGGGAGAGAAAGAATGGCCATGCTAGGGCCTTTTGCCACCACTGCATTTGAACTCCAGATACATGCACCAATATGTGCGTCTGGCTTTATGTGAGTACTGAGCAATCGAACCCAGGCCATGAGGCTTTGCAAGTAAGTGCCTTTAACTGCTGAGCCATCCTTTCAGCCCAGGAACCACTTTTAACATTTTATTTTTTTTTCATAACTTTTACTTATGTTCAGTTTTTTTTTTTTCTATAGCCTTTTCTTGTTCATGCCCTTTTATTCTGAGGCTCTTTGGGTTGATTAAGCCATTCATCTTAGCTATCTCTTATCCAGCCAAGAATTATGTCCTTTACGACTGCCCTGTCTATATTCTGTAAGCTTTGACACAAACATAGTTCTTTTCATTATTTCCAAAGTAGGTTATAATTGGTAGGTATTTGCTTTTTGATGCAATAATTAAAGAATTTCCAGACTTCTTTTAATTTTTGGTTAAATGTTGTTCTAGTTGTAGCCTATTTATCTTGGAGAATACAAGTTTTTTTATTTATTTATTTATTTATTTATTTATTTATTTATTTATTTGAGAGCGACAGACACAGAGAGAAAGACAGATAGAGGAAGAGAGAGAGAATGGGCGTGCCAGGGCTTCCAGCCTCTGCAAACGAACTCCAGACGCGTGCGCCCCCTTGTGCATCTGGCTAACGTGGGACCTGGGGAACCGAGCCTCGAACCGGGGTCCTTAGGCTTCACAGGCAAGTGCTTAACCGCTAATCCATCTCTCCAGCCCAATACAAGTTTTTTTTTTTTTTTAAAAAAACATTTTCATTTGTTTGAAATAGAGGGAGACCCAAACAGACTGTGGGCATGTGAGGCCTCTTGCTGCTCCAAACAAACTCCAAGAGCATGTGCTGCATCGTGCAACTGGCTATATATGGATGCCAGGGTTGAGCCCAGGCCAATGGGCTTTGCAAGCAAGCACCTTTAACTCCTGAGCCATTTCCCCAGCCTCAGTTTTCTTTCTTTTTCTTTTTATTGCTTATATTTTGTTGAGGCCGGTTCTCATTCTAGCCCAAGCTGAGCTGGAATTCACTATGTAGGCTCAGGCTGGCCTCAAACTCACAGTGATTTTCCTACCTCTGTTTCCCTGAGTGCTAGGATTAAAGGTGTGCACCACCACACCTGGCTTATCAGGTTTTTTCTTTTAAGAACTTTATCAAATATGCTGACTGAAATAACGACTTTTACCAAAAATATTTTATTTATTTGCAAGCAAAGAGAGAGGGAGAGAGAGAGACAGAGAATGGGCACCCCAGGGCCTCCAGCCGCTGCAAACGAACTCCAGACGCATGCGCCCCTTGTGCCTCTGGCTGCACATGGGTACTGGATAATTGAACCTGGGTTGGTAAGCTTTGCAGACAAACTCCTTAACAACTAAATCATCTCTCCACCCCTAAAATTATAAATTTTAAAATGCCTCCTGCATATTTTCTTCTTGAATGGTATAAGGACATATATTTATAAGGATCTATGTGTATATGTAAATTTATATATTTTGTCACATTTTATCCAAATGTTTCATTCTTTCGAATATGCTGTTTCTCAAATAATTATTCTGGTGAGGAATAACTTTCATCAGTCCAAAATATCTTCTTTTCCTCGGATATTACTTCTTATTTTCAGGTTTTATCTCTCTTTTTCTCAGGTACTATAATTTTATTTTTTTTTAAATATTTTTATTTATTTGAAAGACACAGAGAAAGAGGCAGATAGGGAAAGAGAGAATGGGCACACCAGAGCCTCCAGCCACTGCAATCAAACTCCAGACGCATGTGCCACTTTCTGCATCTGGCTCACGTGGGTCTTGGGGAATCGAACCTGGGTCCTATGGCTTTGCAGGCAAGTGCCTTAGATGCTAAACCATCTTTACAGCCCTAAATATATATATATATATTTATATTATTATATTATATCATATTATTTATATTATATATATTATATATATATATATATATATATATATTTTTTTTTTTTTTTTTTCTTTTCAAGGTAGGGTCTCACTCTAGCTTAGGCTGACCTGGAATTCAATATGTAGTCTCAGGGTGGCCTCGAACTCTTGGCAATCCTCCTACCTCTGCCTCCTGAGTGCTAGGATTAAAGGCATGCGCCACCACGCCCAGCTCCCTAGAAATATTTTTTTATCTGTGTGTCTGACCCTAACACAAAGTATTAAGACCATTTCTGGATTCACGACTTGCTGTGACGCGTGTGTGGGTTTTATGTCATCACTGGGGACATGTTCTGCATGCCTTTCCTTTGTACTCTGGGTTTTGTCCATCTTTATCTCATGTAGGAGTTTGAAAGATTTAAATCCTTTAATAAATTTTACCAGTAGTAATCCTTTTGTTTATCAAATATACATCATAAACAATCTATTTTTCTAGCAAATTCCAGACTGCATTCCTAATATGAAATTTAAATGACCTCACTTACCACTACCTTCTGTTTCCTAGTCTGTATTCCCACTATCTGGAATTATGATATCAACTTTAAAAAATATTTAATTTTAATTTTAATTGACAATAATAATATAGATATGAGGTACACTGTGATAGTTTGATATAATGTCTACAGTGCAGAATTATTAAATCAGGCTAGTTAACAAAGCTATTACCTCAAATATTTACAGTTTGTGGTAAAAACATTTAAAATTCACTCATTAAGCCATTTTGGAATATACAATGCCATTACTTGTAATATTATATACAAAGATCTTTGAAACTTATTCCTTCTGGGTAGTTAAAACCTTGTGTCTTTTGGGAAGCATCTCCTTTCCCTAGCTACCCATCAACATTTTATGGTTAATTTTAGCCTTTAATTTTCTGCTCATTTCCCAACAATTAATCATATGTTCTGAAATTTTAACTGGTTTCAATGTCCTTTTTATTTCGTTATATTTAACAAGCGTTTTCACAAGTTCTCCATTTCCCTTTCTCTGTATGCATTTGTGTCCTGTTTGCTTCCTTAGGATGGGAATACAAATGACTAATCTTTCAAGATTTTTGGATTAGCAAAATGTACTCTTAAACAGTTTTCAAGAATCGTTTTACGTATGTGTCTGTGTGTTAGTGTGACGCCGTGGGGTCCCACAACCACCTCAGCATTTGGGTCCGTGCCTTTCACCTTATTTGGAGCCGAGTGTCTTGGCAATGCCTGACGGTGACCACTGGCTAGTGGCCCTGAGTTTCTGGGATTCTCCTGTATCCACCTCTCCATAGCAGGTCTGGGATTACAGAAGCCTGCTACTGCATCTGACTTTACACGTGTTCTGAGGACACAGACACATGCCATCAACACTTGTATACTGAACACTTTGACCCATGGAGCCATCTCCCTGTGTCCTGATTTCCTTTTCATAGGAACAACTCGGGTATAAATTTTAAAAACTCATTTTCCTTGATCCTCATGAAGTTCTACTGATAAGGCTGGTCAATACGTAAGATTAAAATGGACCTGTTCTCCCCACTCTCTGTGGGTTTTTCTACTTAAGCAGTTGATGATTAATTTTTTTCCGTTGCTGTAATGTCTATCAGATTTAGTAGGCATCTCCTCTTGTGGTTTGAAGTGCTATGGATTTAATGTGGGGTGTCTAGGAGGCACTCCTCTGTGTGGGTCTTTGGAAGTGAGTCTTGGTGCCGTTCCTAGCACTTGTGTGTCTCGAGTAAGCCAGGAGGGGTCAGGAGATCTTGCGCTTTTGTTTAAACAGGGCCATCCATAAAGACTATATCTTCTGTACGGAGCTTCTCTGGCATTCTTTACTCCTCTGTCAAACTTCACCAGAGAAATGACCTAAGCTCTAAAGTCTTCTTGCATTTGCTTCACTGTTTAATTGAGGTGGTAGAATGCAAGGGTTGAGTTTTAAGAAAGGAGTCAGGACTTCTGATGGAAAAGCAAATGTGGGACAGGCCATGTGGGTGGTAGAGACCACGATTCTCTCAAACAAACCAGCTTGCCGCTCCACAATGCGACGGCCCCAAGATGTTGGATGTGAAGTTAGGACTTGACTGAGGTGGCGTGGAATTTGACACGGGAGAGGCATGACAAGAAGGTGTCTGTCAAGAAGGACTCAGCGGGCATATAATGGGCTCATGGGAAAATGGTAAGAAACCATTTGGATAATGGAGCAGGCTCCAGAAAAGAATATATACTTAAAGTAAGATAAGGAATTTGAATCTAATTCACAGTGTATGAGGAGGTCCTGAGGAAAGAGGGTTCTAAAAAGTGAATGAAAATAATCTACCTAGCTAATAACCAAAATGTTCACATATCTGATTCATTATTCATACATCCATTAGCTAAACCACATATTTATCAGATAATTCCTGCATTTTAGACACTGTGGTGGTCTTCTGTTGGATTCCTAATTCCTCATGTTGAGGATATTTGTGCACCATACATCGTTGTCTATTAGACCATAAGCTTGGTATTTGACTTGCCTATGCCTTACATAGTCTATCTTAACAGTTGCCCTTTAATCACCATACTTAATACCTAAGAGCTTATTAATATTCCATATGAGCACAGATGTCCCTGGAGTCAAGAAACGCTTGTAAAATACAGTTAAGGCTGTCACCAGCAGAAGTCACCTACCACTCAGAGAACTATAAATTTCTTGCAAGAACAAACAATGGGATGCTGGAATAAGTCTGACGTTCCTTTTCTGTGTACACTGGCTGTGCTTTCCAGACCCGCTCCAATGCAACCTCATGATTGAAGGGTACATGAATAAAAATTGAACTCTCTACCCTGACTCAGGGTTCTTCAGTATATACAGTTGTCTCTTAGCATACACTCCCCAAGATTTTCAACTGAGGAACATCTGTTTTACTTTGAGGGAGCTATGATAAGCATCTGCTTGCAGGAGTGATCTGAGCAGGATCAGGGCCCATTTGTTTGCCATGTTATGGATTATCTAGTCTTACAATGTTTATGAATAAATCATGTAGGCTGGATAACCCAGTAACCACAACATCATGTTTCATAGTGGGCTTCAAACATCAATTTATGCATTTGTAATTTTTTCTTTCCTGTAGACACTAAAAAAAATATGTTTTAAGCAGGAGATAGCATGGATTTTGACTGGATCTCAACAATTGGGTGTATAGATTATGTTAATTCCTTTACTAACTTTGGAACCTATTTGACCAGCGTAGGTTCCCAGTGTTCACAACTGTATGATTTAATACATTAAGTGTGAACCAAACTTAAAAATCCAGTGTTAGAAGAAAGTAATGTAACATACCCATATTTGTTTACAATTTGCATTTAATCTTCAAAATTCATCTTAAAGATGAATGTAATGAAGGCTCAGAGAGTCCTTAGATTCATACAAAGTGAGGCCCTCACCTTCCCATTCATAATCCAGAGTTCTCGGCAAACATGGGAAACCACAGGTGTGGACTGTCGACATTGAATATGGAGCCAAATCTAAAAGAGTATCACTTTGAATTCTTTGATTTGGTGTCCATAAACTCTTCTGATGATGAATCAGGCATGAGATGGAGGACTAAGCCAAAGATTGATCTCTGGGTGGGCGCATTAAGAACTCTGATTGCCATCGATGTGCTGAAGGCCGCAACTGAACTACGGAGCCATTCATCAGACGACGTCCACCGTTCCAGCAGCAGCATCGGTCTGCGTGGCTTTAAGGTTAAACTATTCTTCGTCCAGATTTGGCAGTCCTAAAACAAATACAAAATGTAGAAGTGATGAGCAATTCTTTAAGCGATGCCTTTTTTCACTGAAGGTTAAACGATTCCTTTAAACATAAATTTAAAAAAAAAAAAAAAACACCTAAAAAACAAAAACAGAATTTTGGGTGATTTTGGTCTGTATTCACTGGACAAGCTGTTCCCTTCTCCCATGTTGGTTGCATTTCATTTGTATTTTCCATTTCCTTTTCCCTCAGCCAGATGTGTGGATTTCCTTGTTGTACCCAGTGGCGGGGTAGACTTTTCTGGAACCTTCCATGGCAATTTGTAATCTGGCTTTGCAGAGGTCTTACATGCACAGAAGATGTTCCAGTGTTTCACAGTCTTGGGAAGAGGGTTGGGGCTGTTGGGAGAAGGACAGCATGGGTGCTGTCCTGACCTGGGTAACCCGAGGGAGGGAGCTGGCATGCCAGGGGCAAGTTTCTGCTTGTCTTTTCCCACTGGGGTTGGGAATGTGTACGAGAGGTTCAGCTGGGAATGGGGCTTCCCTCAGAGTCATGGCCCAGAGCTGGGAGGGCCGCTGAAGTTCAGTTGCCACCCATCTGTGTCAATTTTGAGCTGACGCCTGCAGGAAAGGGTAAGAGCGATTTTGTTCATAGCAGAAGTTACCTCCTGGAATCTAAAATGGTTTGCTGCCCTTCAAAGTAACATCTTTGGCCACTGAGTATTGGGGAAAGGGAATGAAAAGTGGAGTTCAACGGTGTAAGTCCAAATTGTCACCCGATGCCCAAGTCCCTTGCATAGAAATGGAAAACATATGCGCTGTATTCGAGATAATGGATTGGGGGCTGGAGAGATGACTTAGTGGTTAAGGCATTTGCCTACAAAGCCAAAGGACCGTGGCTCGATTCCCTAGGACCCACGTAAGCCAGATGCACAAGGTGGCGCATGCATCTGGAATTTGTTTGCAGTGGCTGGAAGCCCTGGTGGGCCCATTCTTTCTCCCTCTCTCAAATAAAATCAAAATAAAATATTTTTAAAAAGATAATGGATTGGTATGAAAAATGCTATTTGTTTATTCCCAAGACTATGACAGGTGAATCCTGCCATCTGCCTTGTTTGCCTTTTCTGCAAAGACCCCTCCCCCCTTTACATGAGTGTGTGGAAGATGATATTGGGTGTGGCCTTACAGACCAGATCGCAGCAGATGGGAACGCAAGAGTCACTGTGCCTGGCCAGTCATCTGGCTTGTGTGTGGAGAGGGGAAAGGAGGACAGACGTGTCTTCTCAGTCCATCCTACCTATCACGGGAGCGAACAGAAAGCACCCAAGGGATATACCCCGCCATCCTGTGAAGAAGAGGGTAGAAAAGAACAGAGGAAGACCATCCATCATCTTGTGGAGCCCGGCGCCTCCAGCTGGATGAGCTGTAGTTTTGATTATCTGGGTTCTTTCACGCCAGATATTGAAACTGTACCTTTATGCATGCTAGACCAGGACCCCAACGCCAAGCTTTACTCCCTCCCCTTGGTTGGGAAGAGAGGCATGCTGGTCTGGCTAACCTGAAGAACATTCTTCCCCATCTTCTTTTGTGGCCGTGTGGAAGGCTCTGAGGACGGCTCTGAGGATCTCTCAGAGACCTCCTGCATGTATTCCCATCTCTACTTTGTTCCTGATGCCAGCCCAGATAAGAGACAGCAGCCAAGTTCTGCCTTAACATTATGGCCTGGGCACGGACCTTCCCTCTAAGCAGCGTAGGTTGAAATTGTCTCCTCACCATTTATCCTTAATTCATTAAATAATTATTTTCTATCAGCACACTACCCTCCTGTAAAGCTGTACCCTGGAGGCCAAGAAATGCTTGGTGTCTTCTAGGTTCTTCCAGTAAATGGAAGGTAGTAGAAGGTCAGTCTCCAAGTCTGCCCAGCCATCACCAAAGCAGTGACAGAGGACCACGCCATCTATGCTGACGCCCATTGATGATATAGTGCATAGGCCGTTGGCTAAAGAATTTATCACAGGCCTTGTGGAGGAGTATCTTGCTTTGAAGTAAGGTGCTACTTTTCAAAAGATACTTCTGGAAAGAATGTGCACTAGGAAGGTCAAGGAGAAGGCTTTGAGGAAATCCCACTTGTAAAGGTGGGTAGATATTTCAGACTAGAGTCTGAAGTAAGAATTTAAGATATTGAAGCTCAAAATAAAAACCAGCAGTTTGATTTGCCCAGTCTGTTTCTGCAACCTTCCTATTGGTAGGAGGTTTTATTCCCCCTAGCTCTTAAAGGGATATTTTCATTTTGCCTTGTCAAACATGGGTGATATTTTTGTTGCTTTGATCCTTGTCTTTAATTTACAGAGTGTCCAAAGGCTAGATGATAAATCAAAAGTTGAGTGGTTTTGTTGTTGCTGTTGTTATAATTGTGGCCTAGGCCATGACTCAGCTTGAATGTGCTCCTGTAAGTCTTTGGAGGATGCGGTCAGAGTGACATTTCGTTGCCTTCAGGAATTGGCATGCTCCCTGTCCTTAACATTCCCTTGGGCTTGTCCTCACTCTCCAGTAAGAAAGCACTGGCCACCCATTTCCCATCAGGATGGAGAATTCAGGATTTGAGTTTTAACATTTTTTTAAAAAATTGTATGCATTTCCATTTTCTTTTCCCCAAGTCAACCTCCGTTCAAGTCATCCCTGGACTTCATGTTTGCAAATTTGCCCACCCGCTAACATGTGTATCCTGAGAGCCGAGAGCCAGCGTTCCAGGTTCGCTTTATGCGCCATTCGTGGATTTGCACGGGTCTCGGAAGGATGCAACTTGCCCGGCGTGTCCCGGCTGAGGCTGAAGATGATGGCACTCTGTTCTTGCTTCAGCTCTCATGTGTTAAACAGGGAGCGCTTAAAAAGACTTTAAAAAGCTCTTCTTAGTGCCCTGGTTTCACACTTTGGTGCTTCTACTCTTTTCATTAAAATTAACGGATTTGGGGCTGGAAAGATGGCTTAGTGGTTAAAGCGCTTACCTGTGAAGCCTAAGGACCCAGGTTCCCTTCCCCAGGAGCCACATAAGCCAGATGCACCAGGTGGTACATGCGTCTGGAGTTTGTTTGTAGGGGCTAGAGTCCCTGACTTGCCCATTCTCTCTTTCTCTCTCTCTCTCTCTCTCCCTATCTATCTATCTATCTATCTATCTATCTATCTATCTATCTATCCATCTATCCATCTATCTGTTTTTATCTATCTATCCATCCATCTGTTTTTATCTATCTATTTTTATTTATCTATATCTTTATCTATCTTTATTTTATCTATCTTTATCTATGTTTCTATCTATGTATCAATCTATCTTTACCTATCTATTCATCTATTTAGAATCTACCTCTTTCTCTATCAAATAACTAAATAAAATATTTTAAAATGAATGGATTCATTGGTGTGGGCTGGGGTGTGTGCCATAGCATACATGTGGAGGGCAGAGGAGAACCTCAAGCTGTGTGTACTCTACCCTCCTTAAGGCAGGGTCACTGGCTGCTGTGAATGAACTACCCGACTGAGTCTGTGTCCAATTCTTCTGTCTCTTCCTCCCGTTGCCATCGATGCCTTAGGATCACAGAGGCATGCGCCACTTTGCAGGTGGACTTATATGGGTTTTGAGCAATTGAGCCTGGTCCAGCAGGCTTTGCAAGCAAGTACCTTTGACCACCTGAACCATCTCTCCTGTGTGCTCTTTGATATTACTCCCTGGTCTCTATGTGCTGTGTGGTGTCCCCGAGCAGAGGCTGCTGTCCTGGGCTTTACAGAGTGACACTCATGTTACTCAAACATTGCCGAGGCATGAAAGATTGGGTGGACGGCCGTGAGTCAGATACAGTTAATGAGACTACATAAAGTGACGTTTCTGAAACAGAAGCATGCACAAACCAAGGCCAATCCACTGACAAAGATACTGCAACCAGAAGCCTTCGGGAACCCTGTCCCCTTAGGAGCAGTGGTTCCGTATATGCTAATTGACCATTGCAGTGACTTTGTAGATTATAACTATCACACGTCATAAAATTGAAAGTTGTTTCTGTGTTAACTATAATGGTGATAAATATTACTGACCTTCTATCAAGGGGAAGGATGTGCATGTATTATATACTGGATAAATAGCATGTTACCTGAGGAAAATGCATGCATTCTTTCTCTCAGCCTGGAACTTCTCTAACAAGCCAGATAGAAAGGCATCATTTTCTAGGCCATTTCACTTGGATCAAAGCTTGTTTTCTTTCCAAAAAAAAAAAAAACCACCAAAATTCTCTGCCTGTTTAATTAAAAAAAGCCAAAACTGGTCTCAGTGTTGTGTGTATATTTGCAGTGGGAGCTGTGTGTAGAGGGGAGCCACCCCTTTCTCCTTTCTTCCACCGACTAATAGCACCAAACTTTGAAGCCATGAGGCTAAAGCGACTGTGTGGAAAGGATACCTGTTCAAAGCATGAAAGCCAGTTCGTCGGCTCTCATGTTACATCTGGACATTCCGATAAATCTCCAGAGGGGCAGCAGCCCACATTGGATATTTAATACTGCTTTTATTCCTAATAGCAATCAATCTTTGCAGGACATTCTGTTATTTAATTAATTATTTATTTATTTTTAGTTACATGCAAACATTTAGATGAATCTAAAGTGGCATATTGATAGCTTACTTGCAGGCAAGCACATTGTCACTTCAGTCATATTCTGCTTGCCCATTATGGATGGTTAATTTAGAACCAACAAGACACTTGTGTTTCCTGTCGGTCATACTTGGGACATGGATGTGCTGGGGGAAGCTTGAGTTCTTTCTCTTGGGTGAGAGCTGTATCAGGACTCACCAGCTGAGGGTGCATCTCTAAGGAGTAACCCCAAACTACTTTATTTAGACGCTCTTTGGAAGAACACCTGTGATGATTAAACTGCTGTGCGATCATGTCAGGCACCCAGCTTTTCTGAGGCTGTAGAAGTCTTGACTGTTTCATACCTTTGGTTGTTATATTTTTGTCTTAAAAAAATTATTTAAAATATTTATTTGAGCAAGAAACAGAGGAAAGAGGCAGACAGAGAGTGAGTATGTACATGCCAGGGCCTCCTGCCACTGCAAACAAACTCCAGACGCGTGCACCACTTTGTGAATCTGGCTTTACATGGGCACTGGGGAATTGAACCCTGAACCATCAGGCTTTGCAAGCAAGCACCTTTAACTGCTGAGCCATCTCTCCAGCCCTGTTTTTACTTTTTAGTCAAAACGGGACAAGGAGTTCTTAATAAGCACCTTAGGAAACTTTCAAAATATGGTTACTGCTTGCTACCATCGAGGCCGTCTTTGTTAGCCTATAAATTCAGCCTTTGCAGCTGTACAGTCTTCTGAAGGTGAATTCCAAGTGTCAAGACAAAACAGCAGTTAGTCAGTAAAATGTGAAGGTTTTCCTCCGGCCCCAACTAAGAGCCTAGCCAGATGCACATTTCTTATTCCTTTTGGTAAATAGATTCAGATTTGGTATGATTCAACAAACTGAAAAATATCCCCTGCTCAGAGCTCGTCTCCGCCTGCTAATTGCATGAGGCTTAGCAGATCCTCTGCACACAGCACCAAATAAGGGCTGGCTGGAAATCAAAACCTCCTTGCCAAGCACTTTGGATTTTCCAAAGGAACTGTAATGTTCCTGGAGATGTTTATTAATGGAAGTGGGGGACTTTGTGCACTAGGGTGAAATCCCACAGATTCATAACCTGTTACTAGTGTTTATTATTATTATTTTTTTAACTCCAGGTTTTTGAAAGCTCTTTCCCCTCCCATCCTCCCTAAAAGGAACTTTTTCCACCACTTGAGACTGACATTGGGGGTGGGGTTCGATACCTCATGGAGAAATCTAAAGTAGATCCACAGAATGTTAATAAAGGCAGGATTTTTGCCCTCCGTTCTGTATTGCTCTGCCCTCAAATACAAAACCTAATTAGTGCATCCAGAGAAGCGTTAAATGGATTTCATGCTGTTTAATAAATGCCTTACGTGCTTTGGTACTACTGCAAAGTGTGTCGCTGAGCAAGAGTGGGATTGCGAGAGGAAACAGTCGCTGTTTGCAGCAAGGAGCCAAGATGTGTGTTTACAGCTCAGGTGCATCTTGGCATCTTGCCTTCTCCCCCAATTTCCCTCTTTATACCTATCCTGTCATTTTCCTGGGCTTTATTCTCACAGGTCCATTTTCACAATTTTCTACACCCTGAGACAACAGAAACTGCCAGGGGTTTGATCTTCCCTGAATGGGACATAGGTAGTCAAGGTGTGGCTATGATTCTGAAAAAGTAACGTCCTTCTTGGGAAGACGGAGCACAAGATAACCAATCTGCAAGGAAGAACCTCAGTCTGACATTCCGAGCCCCATAA
The DNA here is from genome assembly GCF_020740685.1 of Jaculus jaculus. Taxonomy (NCBI): domain Eukaryota; kingdom Metazoa; phylum Chordata; class Mammalia; order Rodentia; family Dipodidae; genus Jaculus; species Jaculus jaculus. The sequence goes on from NC_059119.1 coordinate 17,366,171, forward strand.
CTTGTCCCTTACTTAGTTGTTGGTCAGTGACATCTGTCTTAACAGCAAGTCTTTCTTGTCTTCTAGATCTATGGTTGTCAAACTTCATAGTTGAATTGCCAAGAGAGCTTTCAAAAAATTAAAAATAAACAAAACCAAACCTAGGTGTTGCCAGGCTCTCAAAATACCATGATGTTGAGGGCTGAAGAGATGGCTTAGCGGTTAAGTGCTTGCCTATGAACCCTAAGGACCCCAGTTCAAGGCTCAATTCCTCAGGACCCACATTAACCAGATGCACAAGGGGGCTCACGTGTCTGGAGTTCATTTGCAGTGGCTGGAGGCCCTGGCGTGCCCGTTCTGTGTGTGTGTGTGTGTGGGTGGGTGGGTGTGGGTGTGGGTGTGTCTATCGCACTCAAATAAATAAATAAAAGAATTAAAAAACAAATACCTCGATTTTGAGAAATTTAGCATGTATCAGAATCACCCGGTAGAGATATTACAACCAGGAAAATGTACTCCACACCAAGAGCCTTGGAGGTCCAGGTCTCAAAATAGCATTTTTATCAAAGTTATTTTTAATTTTTTAGTATATTTTATTTATTTATTTGAGAGAGAGAAAGAGAAGCAGAGAGAGGGAGGGAGAGAATGGGCATGCCAGGGCCTCTAGCCACTGCAAATGAATTCCGGATACATGCGCCCCCTAGTGCATCTGGCTTATATGGGTCTTGGAGAATTGAACTGGGATCCTTTGGCTTTGCAGGCAAATGCCTTAACTGCTAAGCCATTTCTCCAGCCCATTTAAATTTATTTATTTATTTATTCATTTTAAAGAGGGAGAGAGAGAAAGACAGAGAGACAGACACACAGAGAGAGAGAGAGACAGAGAGAGAGAGAATGGGCACGTAAGGGCCTGTCCTGGGGAATCAAACCTGGGTCCTTTGGTTTTGCAGGCAAGCACCTTAAGCACTAAGCTATCATTTCAGCCCCAAAGTTAGTTTTTAAATGTTTTTATTTATTTGAGAGAGAGAGAGAGAGAGAGGGAATAAGAAACTGAATAAGTATGAGCATGCCATGGCCTCTTGCCACTGCAAATGAACTCCAGATGCATGTGCCGCTTCGTGCATCTGGCTTTACCTGAATACTGGGGAGTTGAGACCCGGGCCGGCAGGCTTTGTAAGCAAGCACTGTGGAGCCATCTTTTCAGCCCTCTAAAAGTCATTGTTCATACGAATTGCAACTCTTAGCTACAGTGGAGGTGGGATTTTTTTTTTTTTTAATCAATTAAATCAGAATTTCAGAGTGGCCCTGGGATAGCTTTAAATTCTTCTGGTGACTTCAGTGTGCTGCCAAGATTGAGGTCTGGGTTGCACAAATTCCTGGCTGACTTGACTAACCCCATGGCAGAGATAGTCTGTTGTCTGTTGGCAATTCCTGTGGCAATTTCCTGTCACTCTGCTGCGTCCTCTGCTAGTCTCGATGGTAGGAACTGTGTACACTAAACTTTTCTCGAATCTCTTGCAAGGCTCAGCCCAGGATGACGGCCCAATATTACCTAAGTGACATTAGCCAAGTTAACCTTTCAGGGTAGACAGGGAGAGTTGGAAATAACCTTCGTAACTGTGGACTCCCCGCTTTCCAAAATGCCTGGGCAGTGTTTTTTTTTTTTCTTGTGTTTGGTGGGAACTGAAAGACATTGCAGAGTGGCCTCCTTGTTCCTTCTCTTTTCACCAGAGGGGAAAATACACTTTTAATGCTTACCTTGAAAGAAAGCAACGGCCAGGGTAGTGGATGTAGGGTCAGAAACCCTGTCTTGCCATTCTTGCTCTTAAGATTTTCGTATTATGATCTTGGAGGCTTTCCTTAATGCCTTTAAGGGTCTGCGTATTCATTAATACATCAAGGGGCAAGCACACCCCCTTTCATAGATGTCTGGGGGCTTCAAACAATTTCAAACATATTATAAAACAGAGGGTACAGTGGGCCACTAGTTGATAATCTCATTGTATTAAAAACACCTCCTCTCTGGAAAGACCCGGGGTTTGGGTTGGAGCAGGAAGGGGAACATGAGCATTTTGATTTCACTGCATGTGCTTGGCAAGTGTTTAGATCTGTCCCTCAAAGGCCCGCCCATTGGAAAATCTCTCGGGACGGACACAGCCCTGGTTGGCCTTCACTGCCCGTGAGCTCTACCAAAGGCCCATTACTGTTTTCATATCACTTGTCTTATAGGCTGTGAACCCTCAGATTTTCAGAGCACCTTGTTGGTGCCCTCCCCAATTATTCACAGTGAGCAAAGAGAGCCAGCATCTACTTAAAGCTTAATTCTTCCTCGTCAGTAGAACCCCTTAAATCAAGAGCCGTAAGTGTCTTTTGAGAAAGCGGCACAATCAGGGAATGATGTTTCTGACAGACAGGTAAAGAAAGGAGGTGAAGGAGGCTCAGGAGATGCCCCAGTGGGTATGAGAGCTTCCTACCACAGCGCATGAATGTGCGTTTAGGTTCTTGGTATCCATGTGAAAGCTGGGCATGCCGCAGTCCCAGTGTCGGGGAGCAGCAGTGGTGGGGAATCTCTGAAACTCACAGCCTGGATAGTCTAGCTGAACGGACAAGTCTTGGATTCACTGAGAGACACTGTCTCAGAAAACTAAGGCTGGGAAAATGCTTGAGGAAGATGCCCAGTGTTGACTTCTGGCCTTCTCTCTCTCTCTCACACACACATGAATACACACACTCCCAACATACACTTGCATCCATACACATACACATATGCACACATGCATAAACGCTACACACACTGGAGAGAGAAAATAAATAACTAGGCTGCGAATTAAGACCTGACGACTTTATATTAATTTAATTCCATCTGCAACTCCATTTCTCCACAGGAAAAAAAAAAAAAAAAAAACAAAAACAAAGAATAAGTCCCATAATGAATAGGTAACAACTATTAGTAAGCAAAGCCCAATAGCACATGTCTAGAAGTTTGCTGGCCTGAAGACTCATGCCTCTCCTCCTCACCTAGCTTCTCTTTAGCACTTTTCCCTGATGCCCCGTCAGTTTAAGTTGCTTTAGGGTTTGGCAAGGCAGCTAGAGACCCTTAGCTGAACCCAGTTCAAGCGAGAAGAATGGAGATGTCTCCCTGGATACACAGTTCTCCTGACACCCTCCCACAGCATCCCCTCCCTGAGAGGCATGGAGCTGGTGCTCTCCTGCCTGCATTTTCCTTCTACAAAAGCCCTGTTCCAGGAAGACAAGTCTCTTAGCCACCAGGAAGCATTTCAGCCAGATCACAGCCCTCACTGGCGATTCAGCGCATCCTGTCCCGGCTGACCAGGAAAGCCCTGGGGAGCAGTCGGGGTGCTGGAGCTCAGCGAGGGCTCCCTGTGGTGCATAATTAAAGCAAACACCTGTGTGGCTGCTAAATCGCTTTCTGCTGTCCCCTTGTGCAAATGCTGTGCTCAATAACCTTCCAAGTGCCTCTTTCCTTCCACCCAACCGAGGCAGCACGCAGAGCTGGAATGCATAAAGCTGGTGAGTTATTAGTTCAGCGCCCCCTGCACTCCCCCAACACAAGGATCTCTTAGGGCTGATTTGTTACTAAGTCCACTGGGCTCTGGGTTGAGCTGGCTGCTGTTCGGGATGGGCATTGGGGCCTCCTCTCTCCAAACTGTCCTCCAGTTGGCACATCTCTGTACCCAAAGCAACAGCCTGGTGTGGAAGAGCCCTGGGTGCATGAGCCAGAAAAGCCATGACTTAAGGACTGTAACTGTGGACCTGATGAGGCCCCAGGGGAAACCAGCCAACAACCATGAGGGGAGAGGCAAGTGAGACCTGTGGATTTGGTGGGGAAAGGGAAGCGACAGTAAATAAAAAGGCAAACTCTCATCCCAAAAGGACCTCTTCCTGTTGCTGAAGTCTATGGGATGCTCTGGTTACCACCATGATCTTTGGGGAGGGGGTGCTGCCCTGGCTGTCCAGGCCAGGAGAGAGAGTACCTGCCATCAACAGGTGGACAGGTGATAGGATTTGGGGTGATGAGTCTCACTGTGTAATTTACTTCCTCCGGGGCAAAGCCACTCTGCTCTCGCTGGCATCTTTAGAGTGCTTGAGCAGAGTGAGTCTGAGGAGACCCAGTAAAGAGCATTGAGGGGCCTCAATGGAGAAGACCAGGGGCTGGAGAGATGGCTTAGCGGCTAAGGTGCTTGCCTGCAAGCCACAGGACCCAGGTGCAATGCTCCAGGAGCCGTGTAAGCCAGACGGATCACATGGTGGCACATGCTTCTGGAGTTCGTTTGCAATGGCTGCCTCTTTTTCTCTCTCTTTCTCGAATAAGTAATTTTTTTTTTTTTTTTATAAAAGGAAAAGATCTGTATTCTAAGTAAGGGCAGCTGCAGATGCATCCCACTCACAGTAACATCACTGATTCTCCTCCTCAGCTTTTGTCCTAGCTGGAATTATCTTGGCCATGTGATTGTGGAGCTTTGAGCATAAATGGTTCCCCATAGCCTCAAATGTTTGTTAGTAAATCTCCCATTTATTCCCTGCCGGGCGAGTCTTGCTGGAGGGCATGCGTCTCTGTGGGGAGACCTCCAGTTTTTTAAAAAATATATCTTATTTATATATTCAAGAGAGAGAAAGAGGGAGAGAGAATGGGCACGCCAGGGCCTCCAGCCACTGCAAATGAACTCCAGATGAATGTGCCCCCTTGTGCATCTGGCTTACGTGGATCCTGAAGAGTCGAACCAGGAACTTCTGGCTTTGCAGACAAGTGCCTTAGCCACCAAGCAGTGTGCCTGCACTGTGCCAGGCCCTGAGCAGAAGGTAGGTATAAGAGGGACAGGATCATTTCCTGCTCTCAAGGAATCCATGGGGAGGAAGTCACAGGCCTGACGCAGGCAGTGAGTGCGAAAGGACTCTGATGAAAATATGCATGAGCACCTGAAAGATAGAAATAAATTTCTTAGAGAAGTTATGTCTATTCTGCTGATTTTTATTTATTTATTTGAGAGCAACAGAGACAGAGAGAGAGAGAGAGAGAGAGAGAGAGAGAGAGAGAGAATGGGCATGCCAGGGCCTCCAGTCACTGCAAATGAACTCCAGATTCACGTGCCACCTTGTGCATCTGCTTTGCATGGATCCTTAGGCTTCACAGGCAAGCACTTAATCGCTAATCCATCTCTCCAGCCCTCTATTCTGAATCTTGAAGGAGGAACTAGATTTGGCTGGAGTTTCAGGAGGAGCTAGGAAAGGAATCCAGGAAGAGGGACCAGTATCACGATGCTAGAGACCAAACAGATTGGAAGAGTAAAGGATTGCCAGTATGAGGTCTGACTGGGCAAGTGGGGAGGCTTAGAATGGTTTGGTGCTCAGCCAAGATGACCACAGAAAGGACTTTGGGAAAACACACTGCTGTGAGGACAGGCGACCAGACGGAGAGGAGTCGGGGCATGGGTAAATTCTGGGACACACACACTTGAGAATTTAACCAAGGCCTGCTTGTACATCTTTTTAAAATTTATTTATTGATTCATTTGGCTTTTTGAGGTTGAGTCTCACTCTAGCCCAGGCTGACCTGGAACTCACTGTGTAGTCTCAGGGTGGGCCCGAGCTCACAGTGATCCTCCTACCTCGGCCTCTCAAATGCTAGGGTTAAAGGTGTGCGCCACCACGCCCGGCTCATCCTTTTAACTGGACTATCTTTTACACGGCTACCTCTCACTCTTCCAGCTCATCTATGGCCCATCCCACTGTGGAGCCCTCTGGCCTAAAAGAAAGGGAGCAACAAAAGAAGGGTATAGCATCCAATATCTCTCTCATTTCCCAATTGGTAGATCTATCTAAAACATAAATTAGACATTTGAGACAAAATAAGACTAGGTTTCCATTTTACCAGTTTCCCCTCATCTGTTTATTACCATCACTGGCTGTGTGTCCACACACAGATGCCTGTACACGTGAGCATCTCTTGGGAAGCATGTACCAGAGCAAAAGGGCACATGGCATTCATTTTCAATTCTTATTGGTTCACTATGACTTAGTGTGGACAGCTGGGCCCATGGAGAAAGTAGACTCTCATGCAAGAAGATGTATACCTATCTCACTGTTTCTCAAGGCCAAAGGTAAGAAGAGAGGCAGGATTGATATCTGTCTATATTTTGGCAGACAAGACTCTTGATAACCTGTCAATCAGTGCTAAGATATGCCCATTATTACACAAAACAAATTGAAAATGTTAGCTTGTATAAAGATTTATTATTTGGCCTTACTAAATCTCAAAAAGATGAATAGGACAAGGAACTGAACCTATGATATCTTGGTGACCTTGAACTAAGTGTCCCAGAGCTCATGTGGCTTTAGAGATGGGCACGGTTTCATGGTTTCTTCTGATCTCCACTCGGGATTTTTATATGCGACTGGTAACTTACACCCAGTATGATTGCTATGCCCAGGAGGGATGGCCGGCGACTCTGCATCTGTTGTGCCTCAGTGATCTCAAGTACAGAAGTGGACAGCTCCTCTAATGCCTCCCCTATAAAGCTGAGGCTTCAGAACCACCAGCAACATTTGCAGCTATGGGTAGATGAGCTCTAAGAAATAAGATTCATGCAAGGCTCTCACATAGGGCTTCTGGTCTGCATAGTGAACAAAAATATTTAGACTCGACAGTCATGTTCTTTCTGTAACTATACCCAGGCACCACCTGGTACTCTACTGTCATGGCAGCCCTCACAACTGCTCTCATGATTAAGGACAGTAGGTACTTGTCCCGTTAAAGCAGTTGATGTAAGAGGCACGGTCCATCTCCATGAGAATCCGACTGATCTTGATGAGCAGTGCCATGCTACAGACAAGTGAAGACTGGGTACAAAACAACCTGAGATTCGTCTTTGAGACTCTGTCTCCAAAGACCACTTCTGGGCACCACCCTCTTAACAAGTTATTTTGACAAGTAGTTTAATATAGGGATTGGTCAAGCAAGTTAATGCTGTAAGCTAGCCAGGGGGCTTAACCAGTGGACATTTATTTCCTCATAGTTCTGGAGGCTGTTAAGTCCAAGGTCAAGGTGTTTCCAGGGTTGACTCCTTCCAAGATGATTCCAGGAAAGATCTGCTCAAACCTTACTTCTTGGATTGTTGTGGCCATCTCCCTGGGCCTCCTCATGGTCATCTCTCTCTGCATATCTGTATTCCTGTTATCATCCTTTCAGTAAGGCTCTTAGGAGATTGGATTCATTCTAATGACTCCTTTTGCCCTAATCACTGCTTTATAAACACTATATTTGAGTCGCAGTCACTTTCTAGGATAGCAGGCATTAGAGTCTTAGCAAAATGAATTTTCACGGTATGGAATGCAAACCCTAACATAGTTTGGCATAGCTACCTAGACAGAGAGGGAACATTGATAACAACAGAGAGTCACTTCAAGAAGCAGAAGCAGCTGCCAAGGCCTTAGGGACACAGGACAATAGGAAGAGGTTGCAACCAAATCTTAGAAGCAAGAGGAAGAAATCTTGCAGGATGGGGACCAGACCTCTGTGGAGAAAGGGAGAGTAGCCCTGTGAGCCTGTTAGCAATGGAGTCACTGTATTCCCTGAGAATGGGGCTGACAGTGTAGGAAAATACTGTCCTGCCACAGCGCCCTCTGCAGGCAGAAGCTCACAGTGTCAGCTGGCAGAGGAGGAACGCGGCGGCTGGGAACAGCCCCTGTATTACAGGCCAGGCCGTTGGAGGATGAATCTGAACCATGAGACACTAAGTTAAACACCAGCACCAGTTTCTTAGGGTCCTTTAAAAAAATCATAAGCTTCCCCACAGCCAGGCATTTATAACACAGAAACCAATCAAGAAAAAGTTCCAGTGTTTGCTCCCTCTTGAAGCATGGAGTCTAATTAATGGCTGCATAACTATTCCATCATAGGGATATACCAGAATTTACTCAACCACTTTCTTATTTTAGCCCTTTGATGTTTTAAGAGATTTTTTTTTTACTCATGTCTCTTGTGTGTGTGTGTGTGTGTGAAAGAGAGAGAGAGAGAGAGAGAGAGAGAGAGAGAGAGAGAGAGAAAGTGAAAACCTATCATGTGTACCATGCAGGGAAAGAGGAGGTCCAAGGACAATCTCTTTGGTGCCATGGTCCTTACCATTCACCTTGTTTCAGGTGGGGATTCTTTTCTTTTTTATTGTTATTTTAAAAAAATATTTCATTTATTTATTTATTTGAGAGAGAGGGGAAAAAATGGGCACACCAGGGTCTCTAACCACTGCAGACCAACTCTAAATGCATATACCCCCTTATGTATCTGGCTTACATGGGTAGTGGGGAATTGAACCTGGGTCCTTAGGTTTTCACAGGCAAGTGCCTTAACCACTAAACCATCTCTCTAGCCCAAGGCGGGGATTATTTATTATTTATGGATGCATATGCTAAGCTAGCAGGCCCACGTGCTTCTTGGGATCCTTCTGTCATTGCCTCCTCTCTTGGGACAAGTATCCTGAGATTACACACACACGCTACTGCATCTGGCTTTACGTGAATTCTGGGGACTCACTGAGCCTCCCCTGCAGCCATTTTAAAACCCACGCATGCATCCTTCATTAACCTCTAATGATTGATTTTAGGAAGGGGGTAGCTATGCTGAGGAAGTATGAGTATTTTTTAACTACTTTTTTTTTTAAAGCTACATCCATAAAACATGAATTATATATGATCTTTTCTCTTCTTTAATTCTACACCGTGAGGTTAAAGTGCCCTAGAACATCAGATCGAGAGGAACATTGAAACAGTATTTACTGAATGAAATAAGAATGAGGACATAATGACTTCACGGTGTACCTAAACCTTCCCTTTAAGAAAGCATTTAAAGGTGTGGGGACTATTAACAGTAGTATCTGCCACAGCTGGTGGAAATACCATGTCGTTACTGCTTTTAATGCAATTGCATTCTTAGCAGAACTAATTTGGGAAAGCATTCCTCTAAATAATCCAATTTTACTGGGTGCTTAGGGTGAGACAAAGGAGCGGGCAAGCTTTGTATCAGTATTTATGGAGTGTAGCCTTGTAGGAATTACTCCGGCCAGAGGACAGTGCTGTAAATCTATAATGATGGTTGTGTTTTTTGATTCCATCTTCGGTTTCTGAATTCCAGCCTTTGTAATTAAAAATCTGTATCATAAAATATTGGCCCGTGACAATTTTATTTTCCTCCTGGGGCGCCGTGATTTTCTGAGGCGTGCCTTGCTCAGGTCTCTGTGGAGGACTAGAAGGTTCTGAGCGTGGTGTTTGCAGCCCGTCTCCACGATAGCAATTTGGCTTGTCATTGTGGGTGTTACCTTTGAAACACCGAAGTCCAGGCTTCTGTGGGCTCCCTGAAGACAATTCTGAGGAAGCTGCAACCCTTATGCTAGTTTTGTGATGTTGCAGATCACGTGTGTGTATGCACTCAGTTTTCTAAACGAAATAAATTGATAAATTCAGCTGATTCAGAGCGTTTACATAATCTTTCCAATGTCAACAATCATTTAAATTATACTAACTTTATACTGAATCTCCAAAATCCAATTACCAGCTAATAATAATTGTCAGTTTTACTTTAAACCTTTAATGATAGGTCACAAGGGATGTGTTGCAGAAGGATTAAATCGCAGTAGACTGTAGCTCTGCCCGGCCTTAAATTACTCGCCTCTTATCTCTGGCTCACAGAGCCACTATATGTTTCGTCACCATTTTTGCTAAATAGAATAAATGTCACCAAAATTAATTTCATCTCCCTTAAATTAGCTTCTTAGTGTGATTTCTCACTTCAGTCAAAATTTATTTCTTCAGGAATTTAATTTCCTTCTTCATCTCTTTTATTTGAGAGAGCAAGGCTGTTCCGGAGCAAATGTCTTTTAATCACTGGCTGGCAAGTTTTGAGTCTTGCTTTTCATTAATAATTGCTGACCCCTTTAGGGGAAGCATTGAGGGACTTTTCTGTTTTATTTAAGCTGTTGTATACTTTCCTTTTCTTTCTATTTCTTTGTGTGTGTGTGTGCACATGTACACACACACACACACACACACACACACACGGTCTCTTTGCTGCAGCAAATAAATTCCCATCCAGCTTTATGTGGGATCGCTGAGGAATTGAACTTGGGCTGGCAGACATTGCAAGCAAGTGCCATTAACCACTGGACTATCTCCCCAGGTCCTTTTGTATGTTTTTTGTTTTAAATGCAGCATAACTTTTTTAAAAAAATATTTTATTTATTTACTTATTTGAGAGAGAGAGGAAGAGGCAGAGAGAAAGAGAGAATGGGTGTGCCAGGGCCTCCAGCCACTGCAAAAGAACTCCAGATGCATGCCCCCCTTGTACATCTGGCTTATGTGGATCCTGGGGAATCAAACTGGATCACTAGGCTTTGCAGGCAAACTTCTTAACCGCTGAGCCATTTCCCTAGCCCTGTGGCATAACCTTTAAAAAAATAATAATTTAATTTAGTTATTTGAGAGAGGAAGAGTGAGAGAGATTGGGCACACCAGGGTTTCCAGCCACTGCAAACGAACTCTAGATGCATGCGCCACCTTGTGCATCTGACTTATGTGGGTCCTGAGGAATCGAACTGAGGTCTTTTGGCTTCGCAGGCAAGTGCCTTAACCACTAAGCCATCTCTCCAGCCCCTTTTTATGCTTTTAAACAATAGAGTGTACTCTTCCTGGTCATAGAGAAAGCTTGGAACCTTACACAGACCAAGAAAACGTTTTTTCACATAAGGGGTGATTTGGTAGGGAGTTAGTACTTAGGCAGTTTAGTTGCTTTTACTAAATTTGAATCATTTTCAGACACACACCTCTGACAATAGTTATCCTTTAAGTAAGTATACATTTGAGAATGACTATCGCCATTTTCAAATTAAACTTCCCCTAGAACAGAGGAAAGCCAAAAAAGGTTTTTCTGGTTCTAAAATGTGTCCTGAAGAGATCATGATAGTTCCATAATCAATCCCACTTGCTCATCCTCCAAACGGTGCTTGGGGAGAGTGTGTGTACGTGTGAGGTGGGCAGGGGATGGGGAAGGGAAGAAGATGGAGGGTCATTTCCTCAGTGACAATGTGAAGAACTCTGTCACCTCCTTGCCACTGAAACAAGCATAACTATTGAAGTTCTTGGGAAAGGAAAAAAAAAAAAAAAACTCTTTCCCCATGTGGATATTGTCTGAGGGGAATGAATTAAAAAAAAAAATTAAAAGGAAGAAGAGCCACTACATTTAGTTAAAGAGAACCATGAAAATCTCAAAAGGGAAGATGAGGCCCGATTGTACCTGCACTTTTCCCTACTTCCTTCACTCCCAGATTAACAGCAGCTCTCCTGTAGGCAGGTGCAGCTACGAGATGAGGCTCACTCCCTCTCAGCTTCCAACTAGGGGTCCCATAGCTTATTGGGGAGACAGGCTGCCAGCATTTCTTATTGCCCCTGCTCTGAGTGCAACAGCCTCAACTCCTGGGTGAGATCAGCAAGAAGGTCAGAGGGTGCTTCTCTGCTTAGCCCCCACTCCTGGTATGTACTTGCTGCCCAGGTGAAGCAAACTGAGGATCCTGGAGCCAGATGCTTTGCCATAGTTGGATGTTCAAACAGAGGGTCCATGGAGGAGGCATTGCGGGAGGGCCAGAGGCCATGTAGCCACTTCTGGTCAATGTCTGGCATGCTGCCTCAGAGGAGTTCCCTAGGGAAGGGTACTTTTTAAGAACAGAAAGCTCTGAAATACTCCTTGAAGGGACTTTCTGTCTTTGGAACACATGGTGGTGTATGCCTTTAATCCTAACTCCCGGGGAGGCAGAGGTAGGAGGGTTATTGCCAGTTCAAGACCAGCCTGAGAATACTTAGTGAATTCCAGGTCAGCCTGGGTTAGAGCAAGACCCTACTTCTAAAAACCAAAAACAAACAAACAAAAAAGAAACAATGAGTTCAAATTTGCCAGAGATCACTACAGGAAGAGCTTGTTAACAAGAAGCATTAGGTTCACCTCAAGAACTGATCTCAAAGAGTGCCTTTGCACTTTATACAATATAAGTAACACTTATCACCAACTATCTTCCTTACCTCAAGAATCAATTCCTTATTCCTTCTCAGGAGAAACCATGGAGGTCAGAAGTCAGTAAGATGACAGACTCACAAAGTACTGAAAGAAAATAACTGTCAATAATCTTATACCCAGGAAAACTGTATTTCAGCTATAAACTAAAAATAAATAAACATTTCTAGGTTAAAAACAAAACTGAGGGGGCTGGAAAGATTGCTTAGTGGTTAAGGTGCTTGTCTGCAAAGCCAAAGGACCCAGGTTCAACTCCCCAGGACCCACATAAACTAGATGCACAAGGTGGCGCACACATCTGAAGTTTGTTTGCAGTGGCTGGAGGCCCTAGTGCACCCATTCTCTCTCTCTCTCTTGCTCTCTCTGCCTGCCTATTTCTGTATCTCTCTTTCAAATAAATAATTAATAAAATATTTTTTAAAACTTGAGAAGTTTCACTGGTAGAAGAATTGCAATTATTTTAGCTGAAGACAAAGATTCTCATCAAGTCAAAACCCCATGAGTAAACAGCACCAGTGAAGGAAGATTGTGGTAACAGAAGATCATGTAGATGTCTCCTTTTTTATAACTGCTCTGAAAAGCAGGAATAGCCCAACTGGACTTACTGCACAATGCAGCAATTCCATTTCTAGGTAAAGGCAAATGACTCAAAATAGTATTGATATTCTGGTGGTCACAGCAGCCTTACATAGCCAAAATGTGGAAATAACCCGTGTCCACTAACTGATGAACACACACACACACACACACACACACACACGTGCATGTACATGCATGTATTATATATATTAGGCAAAACAAAACAGAATACATAGATATTGGAGTAGAAAGTTTAAGAACTCTCCTAAACATAAAATATAATCCATTAGAGGGCTGGAGAGATGGCTTAGCAGTTAAGAGGCATGCCTGTGAAGCCCAAGGCCCAAGTTTGATTCTCTAGGTCCTATGTAAGCCAGATATACATGGTGGCACATGCATCTGGAGTTCGTTTGCAGTAGCTGGAGGCACTGGTGTGCCAATTCTCTCTCTGTGTCTCTCCATCTAATAAACAAATACGTAAATAAATCTTTAAAAAATCTGTTAGAATTAATAAATTCAGTAATGTTTTAGGTACAAGAATGATGTAGAAAATGAATCATGTTTCTGTATACGTTCAGTGAAGTAGTTTGTACAAATTTAGAATAAAAGTTCAGTCTAAAAGACTATGAACAGGGCTTAAGAAATGGCTTAGTGGTTAAGGTTCTTGCCTGTGAAGCCTAAGGACCTGGGCTTGATTCCCCAATGCCCTTGTAAGCCAGATCCACAAAGTGGCACCTGAGTCTGGAGTTCATTTGCAGTGGCTAGAGGCTGTGGTGTGCTCATTCTCTCTCTCTATCTGCCTCTTCCCCCCTCAAATAAATGAACAAATAAAAATTTAAAAAATAATATAAACTCAAAAATCCTTAGAAGTAAACTTAAAGGAAGTTCTTTCAAACTGACAAAACATTGTTAAAATATATTTAAAATAATCTAAGGAAATAGAAATACATCCTGTGTCTATGGATGTGAAAATGGTAGTATTTCCCATCACTTATCTCCAGAGTCAATAAAACTGTCACTCTCTTCCAAATTTTAAAATATAAGCCATTGGAATGGAAATGAGTATAGAAGTAGACAATTTCATTTATATGCCTAGAATTTTGATAAGGATGCCACAATTCCTTGAGCACAGTCATCTTGAGAAATGGCTGAGGCCACACATAATAAAATGGAAGTAGACCACTATCTCATACCATACACAAAGTCAGCTCAATATGGACCAAATACCTAAATCTAAAAGCAAGCTAGAAGCATAAGATTTTTGGAAAAAAAAAAAGAGTAGATATAAATCTTTGTGACTTTGGGCTAGGCAACAGTTCAGGCAACTTAAATATGACACCACAATTATGGACAAAAGAAAAAAGAACTCTGGCTGGAGAGAGAGCCTAGTGGTTGAAATATTTGCCTATAAAGCCAAAGGACCCATTCATTGTTCAATTCCCCAGGACCCACTGAAGCCAGATGCGCAAGGTGGCACATGTATCTGGAGTTCAATTGCAGTGGATGTTGGTCTAGGTATGACCATTTTATCTCTTTCGCTCTGTCTCTGTCTCTAATAAATATTTTTTTAAAAAAAAATCCTAAACTTATGTTTATGAAAATTAAAAATCTGGGCTGGAAAGATTGCTCAGTGGTTGAGGTGCTTGCCCATATAAAGCCTGACAACCTGGGTTCAGTTCCACAGTACCCACATCAAGCCAGATGCACAAAGTGGCACATGCATCTGGAGCTAATTTGCAGAGGCAAAAGGCAGTAGCCTGGTGCACCCATTCTCATGCTTGCTTGCCCGCTCACTCTATCTATCTATCTATCTATCTATCTATCTATCTATCTATCTATCTATCTATCAATATGCTTGTAGATAAATAAAAATAATTTTAAATTAAAAATCTCTGAGCTTCAAAGAACCCATTGAGAATGTGACAAGATGAATTGAGTAGGGACTTTTTTTTTGAAAATCATATATCTGATAAAGTTTCCCATATACACATAACTTAATAATGAGGAGGCAACTACCCCATTTTAAAAATGGGCAAAGTATCTGAACGAACATTTCTCCAAAGAAGAGATACAAATGGACAACAAACACATGAGCAGATGCTCAACATCATTAACCATCAGGGAGATGCAAGTCAAAACCACAGCAGTACTACTTCACATCCACGAGAATGGCTATCATAAAAAAGATAGACAGGAAGTATAGAATATGGAGCAGTTACAATCTGCCTGCATTGCTTTTGAGACTATAACATGGTGAAGTCACTTTAGAAAACAGCCTGGCAATCTCCAAGTCATAAACATGAAGCACTCTATGACCTAGACATTTCACTCTACAGAATCGAAAACGTGTGTCCACACATACAAATAAAACCTCTGCACATACATGTTCATAACTTTATTCATGGTAACCAAGCAGTAGAAATAACTTGTGTCTATAAATCAATGGATGGATACGTGAATGTAGTGTATCTATACAATGGACTGTTGGTGGTTGAAAGAAATGGAGTATGAAACAATATATGCAGTCTTCAAAAACATAATGCTAAGCGAGAGTCTAGCACGGGGGTGGTGTGAGGGGTTGAGAGATACCTCAGCAGTCAAAAGCACTTGCCTGCAAAGCCTGATGGCCAGTGCTCAATTCCCCAGGGCCCACGTAAAGCCAGATGCACAAAGTGGCACATGTATCTGGAGTTCATTTGCAGTGGCAAGTAGCCCAGGGGCACCCATTCTCTCTGTTTCTGTTTCTCTCCTTCTTTCTCTGCTTGAAAAATAAGCAAATAAAAATGTTTATTATTTTTTAAAGGAGAAAAGACCACATTTGAAGAGACTAAAAGAGTAGTGATTGCTTAAGGCTGAGGGAAGTGGGAGCAAGAATGAGAAATGACTGATAGTGGGCACAGGATGTCTTCAGGTGCCCGTGATGTAAATGCTTTCAAATGAATTTGATGTCTGCATGCTTCTGTGAATAAACACAAACGCTAGGCTATATACTCTAACAAACCAAATTTTGTGTTATATATCATAAGGCTTTTATTGAAAACCTGCACTAAAATAGTTCTGAGAAAATGTGATTAGGCTCCTACACAAGCTTTTTCCTGCTTACAAATTAGGATAATTTGCTTACCTCTTGGCCTCATTTCTTTGACCTAACATGCTCCTAGAAGAGGCATGGGGTTCTGTGGGGCAGGGGAGTGGGGTCTTGCAAGGACAACAGGCCTCGTCCTTCCAACACCCAGCCTGGCGAGGGCAGAAACTTGGGCATCACATGGCTCATGCCATGCTCAGAATTCTCTGCTGCCTCCACCTTGAACTTCCTAAGTTGTGAACAAGCACCCCTGCATTTTTGTTTTCACTGGTCCCCACAAAACCTTACCAGTTCTGATCCTACAGATAGCAGGAAGGGACTTGAGCCCTTTTTATTTCCTACAGTGCAGAAGACAGCCCTGAACAGCGAGGAACTGCCCTGTTCAAAATGCCCTGATGAGTAACTCTGGTAGATCAGTAAGAGTGGACTCTGCAAAGCTGCTGTCTGTAACTAGCTTACTAGAGCTTAATCTGAAAATTCAGAGAATAGAGCATGTTCTCCAGGAAATCTATGTTTTCTTGATTTATTTCATGTTCCTGAAAGAAGACAATGAAGGTGCTAAATCAGCTGGAGATCCTGTTTCCTGAGACTGATAATCGACCCTACAGGAACCTGATCTCCCTTAGCCCTGTTTCTCATTTATTCACTGGCCTCCTGAAACTTAGTTGATTATTGCTTTAACTTATTTTACTTCTGGCTAGTAGGAGACTCATTAAGAAATTGCCAACTCAGTAGACTATTGACAAAAACAGTTATGATTCCTGGAAACTTGCTGGTGAATGGTAAAATTCTAAGCTAAGTACTTGTATCGTTTCATTTAATTTCCCCATCAATCAAATAAGTTGATTTTGATGATCTTTATAGAAGAAACAATTTCAGAGAAGTTAAGAGAAAAATACTTTAAAAATGAAGTACCTCCTTTCTTGACTTCTCAACTGAAATTAGATGAAACCTGAAGTCGTAAGTATTTTTCTAAAACATGAGTAAACCCTATAAGGAAAATCAGTGTTGGCATGCATTTCTCTCTCTTATCATGCCATGTTTTTGCTATTAATGAAGTGTCATTTCCATACGGCGGTATGGTTTATATGCCTACACTAGAGAAATATACTGATGAAACAAAGAAGATTATTACTAAAGTCATAGGATGTTATTGCTGGCAAAAATTTTAAAGCACCGTTTTGCTGTCTCACACACTAGTTTTTGACACCAAGGTAAACTGTGGCCTATGTTCACATAATTTATGTGTGATGTTAGTGGCAAAACCGGGTATCTGGGCTGGAGAGACGGCTTAGCAGTTAAGCGCTTGCCTGTGAAGCCTAAGGACCCCGGTTCGAGGCTCGGTTCCCCAGGTCCCACGTTAGCCAGATGCACAAGGGGGCGCACGCATCTGGAGTTCATTTGCAGAGGATGGAAGCCCTGGCGCGCCCATTCTCTCTCTCTCCCTCTGTCTTTCTCTCTGTGTCTGTCATTCTCAAATAAATAAATAAATAATTTTTTAAAAAAAAACGGGTATCTAATTTGTGGGTTAAAGTGAATTAATCTGTCTTTCCAATATCACTTTGTCTCAGGTCAGTTTTGTCTAGCTAAACTAAAACAGCTAGTTTGATGGATTGATGGGTTTCTTCAACAGAAATGGCTAAGCTTGGGTATACCCCATATGTGCCAGTTATAAGCTTTTGGATCCTCTTTAACTCATTGTGGGGTTGTCTTCATTGCAGAGGATTTTGGCATACATAGGTTCCTCTCAACCTGGTACCCAGTGAGAAATAATTTCGCATTAAGTGTCAAGAACCTGTTATAGTCAGCAACGTGTTTTGAGAGCAAGAAGTTCCATCACTGGGGCAGTGATTCAGTAGTATATGGATGAGATTGAAAATGAGGTTTTAATTTCCATTTCAGGCACAATTTATTTCTCAGTGTCTAGTTTTGGATGGAGTGACAGAGAAGAAAAAGATGAGCTATTTCATAAACTAATGCAGATCATGAGGACTTCCGGTTTTTTCCTTCTTTCTATAGCTATGTGAGATATTAAGACTGGGGAGGCAAAGTTTGGGGGTATGTTCTTTTTTAACTGTGGATTTGGTGAAACAAAAACAAAAGACCCTCTGTAAGAGGTGCCTTTCACCCTGTGTCCATTGTGACTGCAGCCTTTATCTGCTCAGCCTTGGGGGCGCCTCCCAGGTCTCAGAGGAGAGCCTCCAGTGGCTTTTCCTGGCCTGCTTCCTCCAAGAGTGAACTCAGCACATTTTTGACAGAGATAAAGGCTTTTTTTTTTTTTTTTTTTTTTTTTAAGGCCTTCTTTAGAGAGACATAAATCTCTTGCTGTTTGGAGTTATAAACTGTTTATAAGCCAAACTCAGTGTTCCTGCAACTCAAAAGCTTTCCTCCCTCTCATCTTACAAGATTTCACAAGTATCACTGGACCTGCCTACCAGCATGGAGAGAAAAGTAGAAATTATTAATTGATCAAAGGTCTCAGGAATAAGTTTTAGGTGTTGTTTTTTTCTAATCCCTAACTGTCTTTGTGCAGTAGTAATGATGGATATTATTCTTTTTTAATATTTTTTATTTTTATTTATTTGAGAATGACAGAGAGAAAAAGGCAGAGAGAGAGAGAGAGAGAGAGAGAGAGAGAGAGAATGGACGCACCAGGGCCTCCAGCCACTGCAAATGAACTCTAGATGTGCGTGCCCGCTTGTGCATGTGGCTAACGTGGGTCCTGGGGAATCGAACCTTGAACTGGGGTCCTTAGGCTTCACAGACAAGCGCTTAACCACTAAGCCATCTCTCCAGCCCAAATATTATTCTTGAATTGAGCTTACTTCTGTATAGGGTTAGGTCAACCCATAAAACCTTGGGCCTTAGTTCATCAGATTCTGTTTTTCAGGAACAAACCCTGGTTTTTGCTAACACTTCCCAAGGTAGTAATCATTAGTCATCATTACTTGCATCTTTTCTTTTTTCACCATGTTCTGTATACATGTGTGTATGCATGTGGGCATAAGTGTGTGTGTGTGGGGGGGTGCATGTGGAAGCCAGAGGTTGATTTCAGGTGTCTTCCTCAGTCACTCTTCACTTCATGCACTGAGGCAGGGTCTGTCAGTTGATCCCAGAGCTTGCCAGTTCCACCAGTCTAGCTACCCACCTTGTCCCAGGCTCCTGTCTCTCCCTCCCGAGTGCTGGGATTACAGGTCTGCCACTTCCCCCTGGCATTGATGTAGGTGCTGAGGGTCCAGACTCTTGTTCTCATGCCTCCACAGATGCCACTTTACCCACTGAGCCATCTCCTCAGTCTTTACTTTACTTCTCCCATCGCTAGGTACTGTAAAGGGAGTCCAGACATAATTCGTAACGTAGTTCAGGACGTGTTCAGTGATCACCTGATCTGTTTCCAATTGATTGCTATATATTTTCACCTGGACTTCCTTCAGAGCCTTCCGTGTAAAGCGAAAATACTCATCTTTACATCAGAGGCTTCTTGTGCTGCTTCTTTGACCTTTCTGTATTTTTTTTTAAGTTTATAACTGGACAGTTTTATCCATTGAAATACCTGAAACAAATTTTCAGCACTTTTCTTGTACTACATGTGTAACAGGGCATTCAATGTGATTTTTACATGCTTTTAATTAAACTGTGAGCCACACATTTATCCATGTGCACAGGAAGTATGCAGTGCAGCGAGTGTACAAACTTTTAGCTAGCAACTAAATGATCAGCATGGTCAAAACCCATCTGTGCCCCCACCAAAAATACTGTTTGCCTAACATTCCACACCACAGGGGAGTGTCCTGTTTGTGAACTTTTTGCAAGTGGATCCATACTTCTATGTCTACCTTTGCATCTGTACTCTTTTGTTTAAAACCATGTGTATGAAATTCATCCATGCTGTCTGTGGTTATACCTGTTCATTCTCATTACTTAGAATTATACTGTATGGATATATCACAACTTATTCATTATGCCATTGATAGATATTTAATCTGCCTCCATTTTGAGGGATTATTGTAATGTTGCAATGAACATTCTCATATCTGTCTTTTATAGTTTATTTATAACAGAAATTGCACACCAAGGCTTCCAGCCACTGCAAATGAACTCCAGATGCATGTGCCACCTTGTGCATCTGATTTATGTGGGTCCTTAGGCTGCTCAGGCAAGCACCTAAAACTGCTAAGCCATCTCTCCAGCCCTCATATCTGTCTGGACAAGCACGTAAGAGTAGCTTTGTGTGTGTGTCTATGCGTTTCTTAAATCTGTAACTATGACCAGTGTTTTAAAGTGGTGGCACCAGTTTGTATTCCATTCAGCTGCCTGCCCTGTGCATCAACAGTGCCATTAGGAGCCTTTCTCATCTCAAGCAGAACGGGTCACCTGCAGTGGTGGCTTCATGTGCTTCTGATTCACATTTTGTCCATTGACCGGAGTTGAGCACCCATCAATTTCTTGACTATTTTAACATCCTCTGTTGTGAAATGACTTTTAGCGGGTATTTTGTTGACTTATTATTTGCTAGGTCAAGGTTGTGTTCCAGATTATGAACGGCAGTTTTTCTTTCCCATGGAGCAACTTGCCTTTTATCCACTTGATGTATTTTAATGAATAGGAGTTTTTTTTTTTCTTTTTTCTTTTTAAGTGCCTCATCATTGCTTTGTTTGTGAGGAGGGCTTTAAAGTAACTTAAATGACGTCACACTGTGGCAGCTGGCAGAAGGAGAGATGGAAATCTTCGTTACATACAGCTCCAAATGGGAAGAGGCAAGAGACATACAGAGGTTCGCAGCACATAGCAGGACAGGATAACAGCAAGCTGGACCTGTAGGGATGGCTTCTGCATGAAAACAGGGTGGCCTTTTCTACATTTCCTGCCTTTCCTGGGAATAGGCTGACTCAAATGCATGTAGCTTCAGGACTCTTTGGTATACAGGGGTACCCTGAATTAGCTGGTACCCAGTTGAAGGCAGGTGTACAGTAGCCCTGGTGAATGAGAAGTCAGTGAGGGAAATGGTCATGGTGTGGCATTAGTCAGCTGCTCAGAAAGAACTGAAGGCTACATTCAGGACCTTAAGACAGGGTCGCAAAACATTAAAATAACTTTAAAAGGTTAAGTCTAGAAGACTTAGAGTTGGAGAGGTGGTTTAGCGGTTAAAGCACTTGCCTGTAAAGCCAAAGGACCCAAGTTCAATTCCCTGGGACCCACGTAAGCCAGCTGCACAAGGTAGTGCATGTGTCTAGAGTTAGTTTGCAGTGGCTGGAAGGTCTGGCGTGCCCATTCTCTCTCTTTCTCTCTCTGTCTCTCTCTGTCTCTCTCACACACACACACACACACACACATATACACACACAAATGGATAAATAAGAGAAAAATACAGATTTTACTAGATCTTTATTTCTTCTCTAATACTCTTCCTTTCTTCATATATATCTGAATTTTTGACATAGATCAATTTCATTTTCTTTAAAGAACTCCTAACCTTTCTTTAGGAATAGTTTTCCTGGCAATTATGGATTATTACAGATTTGTTTGTCTGAGAAAGTCTTGTTTTTTCTTTTTTTCTTCACTATGAAGGTAATATAAAAGTCTATTTTGTTCCACCATCTTCTTGCTTTCATAGTTTCTAATGAGAAATCCTCTGTAGCTCTGTAATGCATGCACAGCCATACGTGCATGTTATTGTCTGTGTGGGTGCACATGTATGTACACATGTACATGCATGTCTGTGTGTGTACGTGGAGATCAGAGGATGGCCTCACATGTCATCCTCAGAAACTCTTTCTATGGTAACTTTTGTCCGTTTGTTTTAGACAAGCTCACTTATTGTTCAGAAACTCACCACTCCATCTAGATTGGCTGTGCAGGGGACACCAATGATCTCTCTGCCTCTCCCTCCCTGGCACTGAGATTATAGAGGCACACCACTATGTCTAGGATGTTTCTCTGGGCTGGTCATGCTTGCAAGGCAAGTACTGTGCCACCTGAGCAATGTCACCACCCTATGAGAAGTCCTCTGAAATTCACATCCTAGTTTCTCCATAAAGGAATTTCCCGTCTCCCTGGCTCTCAGTATTGAATTGTAGAGAAAGCAAGCAAAACAAAATAGAGGATAACAGGGGGCTCCCTCAATTCATTCATTCTGCTGACATCTCCTTTCAGAATCTTCTGGTAGATGCTCTATGAAGTGTAGGAATTTTCATCATAGATATGAGGAAAATAGTGTGAGATGTGCTATCTGCTCATTCTACCTTGGTCGTGAACAGAAGTGAGACTTTGAACACAGTCTTCTAAGATGACAGATCTTATTACTTATCCTCTGGTGAAATATGCGCAGTTTCTTCAAGTGGCAACCAACCTAGCGGCTTCCCACGGCAAATTTTCCTTGCCTCTTGCAGGTGGTGGCCCCAGCGTCAGAGCCACACCTCCCTTAAGTTTCCCCAGATGCATGCTACTCAAGGCGTTGTTGTAACATGTTAGCTGACTAGTTTACTAATCTTTAAAAAAAAAGCCCTGAAGAAATTGTGATCGCTTCTTTTGATTGGTTTTATGTTAAGCCTATAGATGAACTTTGGAAGCAATAAAATATTAGTGATATTAAATAGTTCAAATTATGAGCCTTATATTTAGGTTACCTTTATTACTCAGCAATTTATTACATGTATTGGGTGCAAATGTGGGTGTGTATATGTGTCTCTACAGTCCATAAGTCAATTGTGGATGTCTTCCTTACTTGCTTTCCACCTTATTTTTTTTCAGTTTTTTTAAAAATTATTTATTTATTTATTTGAGAGCGACAGACACAGAGAGAAAGACAGATAGAGGGAGAGAGACAGAATGGGCATGCCAGGGCTTCCAGCCTCTGCAAACGAACTCCAGACGTGTGCGCCCCCTTGTGCATCTGGCTAACGTGGGACCTGGGGAACCGAGCCTCGAACCAGGGTCCTTAGGCTTCACAGACAAGCGCTTAACCACTAAGCCATCTCTCCAGCCCTCCACCTTATTTTTGAGAAAGGATCTCACACTGAAACCTAGAGCTATACAAGTCAACCAGGTTGGAGAAGTGACTCTTCCTTTCCTCTTATTCCACAGTTTATTTTTACATTTAAGTCCAATAATAAGGTGGGGTTTTTTTTTACCTACAAAGAAAGTTTTTTTTTATAATATGGATAGGAATTAAACTCATATATGTGTTTAGGGATAGCTAGCATCTTCACTATCTTGAGAACTTCATGAACATGGTATACCTCTCCAAGCATTTGGGGCTCTTAAGAATGAAGTATATCAGCAGCTTCTAATTTCAATCATGCAAAGCCCAAACATGCTTCCTTAACTCTAAGACCAAGTATATCCCATTACTTGAGCCATGATAATGGCAGCACCTTAATTTCATACTCTCCTAGTCCATTGTGGGTATATGGAAGATGCAACTCATTTTTATTTGCTGATCTTGTATCTTGCCACCCATTTTTAATTTACCTATTAATTCTGGTGGTTATATTGTAATCTCCCCAGGAATTCAATGTTTAAATGGCATTTTCTAGGTAGATAATCATGTTTGTTAATGAGACTGTTTTTACACTCTTCTCCTCCATCCGCCTCCTCCTTTTCTCCTCCTCCTCCAGTACATATATCTTTCTTTCTGTCTTTCAACTTAATGTTTTTAAAACTATATTTGCCAGGTGTGGTGGCGCACACCTTTAACCCCAGCACTCGGGAGGCAGAGGTAGGAGGATTGCCATGAGTTCAAGGCCACCCTGAAAAGAGTTAATTCCAGGTCAGCCAGAGCTAGAGAGAGACCCTACCTTGAAAAACAAAAACAAAAAAACTATTTATTTATAGGTAGAAACTTTGTATGGACACATCATATGTTGGTATCATCATTTCCTTCCTCCCTACCTCCACTCCACTGAGGGTCCTCCTTAGTGAGATTGCTGGTGTTCACCATGGAGTTGTGGTTTCTGAGTTGTGAGAGAAGCAGCATCGTGGGGTGGGGGGCAATGCCTGTGGCTACTTCCTCCCACTCTGTGGCTCTTACATTCCTCCGCCCCCTCTTCCACAACAATCTCTGAGCCTTGGTGGGTGTGCTTTAAGTCTGCTTTAGTGTTGAACTCTCAGTAGTCTCTGGATTTCTGCTTTGGTGCTTTTCAAAACTTCTTAGTTGGACCAGAAATAACCTTAATCTATAGCTTATTTTGCCCCACTCTTAAGCCAGTCCATTCCTAGGCACCTGCTCAATGTCCCTTGATTGACTACATTTTCTACTCTAGCTTATAAGAACACGAATTGTTCTCACCACTTTGTGGTGTCTTGGATTGGTTCCCTCTGATACCTTTAGATAGTTCTCTTTAAAGACAAAACACTCACATAGTTGTCTCACAAATATACTGACATTATTAATCTGAAGTCTTAAGGGAGTGCTTTCTATACCCCCCAAAACATTTTTTTTTCATTTTTATTTATTTGTTTGAGAAAGGGAAAGAGGCAGAATGAGAGTGAGAGAGAGAGAGAGAGAGAGAGACAGAGAGAGGGAGAATATGGTGGTGTTCAGGGCCTCCAACCACGGTAAATGAACTCCAGATGCATGTGACACCTTGAGCATCTGGCTAACGTGGGTCCTGGGAAATCGAACTGAGGTCCTTTGACTTTACAGGCAAGGGCCTTGACCACTAAGCCATCTCTACAGCCCCCACACAACATTTTTGATTCAGCCTTGTTTTTTGTTCAGTTGCTTGCCCTTGGAACTCATCAAGTCAAAGACACTGTGGTCTCCACATAAGGTATGAACTGGGGCCATGTTGGTGATCATTGCATTTGACCCCCTTTAGGGTACGTTGTGTACATGATCAAATTGTGAGTCACAGCAGGTTCATTCCACTTGCTTAAAATAGGTAAGAGAAAATGTATAAGGAGAGAGGTAGAAGATTCTTGTAAGGGCAATAAAGAGAAAACACTGTGAAAATAGATTTCTCCCTAAAAGACATGTCAAAGAAATAGGTCACAGGAAAAGACATTTTAAACTCACCAATATAATTCTTATTAAATGCTTATTTATAGTCTTTCAAATAAGTCACATGTAATTTAACCATAACAGAGCTGTTCTATACACTTGAAAATAAAAACTTGCAAAGCACCCCAACACTGACATGTAATCCAGGAATAGAGTGGATATGTTTTTGTTATAAAAGTAATGGTTTTCTCCATGTTATGCCTATGAATTCAGTATTCTCTCACCTCTATACTTAGCAGAGCACATCTGAACGTTTTTAAAACTTGACTTCTTCCTTACATGCAGATGGATGTGCCTCAGTCTGACAGATTTCGATACTTGGATCTTAAATGCAATGTACCTAAGAGAAGCATGAAGTCCAGGTGACTTGGGGAACTGGTGTAAGCTCCTTGCAAAGGTGGTGCATTGTATGTGCCTCTAGCATACAGGCACATGGGAGAATTTGAACGTAACAGGGAAGATACACAAGTTTCAGGAAGACACTGAACTGAAATAGCTTTATGATCCTTTCAAAACCAACCAACGTAGCCTATCAAGGGTTCAACTTACCCTTAAAACACCAGGGATTTCAGAATCACTGGATACTGACCTGACTTATCATGCCAACATTATAGAGGAGAGAAATTTGAGACCTCCTTTTTGTCATTATTTCCTTGTGAGCACCTTTAAAGACTAATATGGAAATTTTTTGACTTTTTAAAGGTAATGAATTCCCCTCCCCTTCATGTCCAATATACCCACATCCCCAGCCCAGAGAGCCCTCCCCAATTTGGTACAGCGATGGGAAGGTGTCAGATTATATTCTTTTCTTTTTAACTTTAATTCTATTTTTTGTAGAGGAGGCAAATAAACCAACATATTTTTTTTTTTTTTTCATTTTGAACTGGCCCCAAATCGGATATCTGTACTTGGAACTAAGTCCTGGTGCTTTCTTAATGAAAACCATACAGGGAAGTAGAGGCAGTTCTTGGGCTGTCATTGCATTTGAGTTAAAATCTGGCATCCTGACACCCTTGACAAGTCTGACAGCTGGAGCAGCAATCACCTCGTCACATCTCTCCGTTGTGTTTCTCCTGGTTTTTGGCATCCTTCCTGCCTAAATTTTTATCAGATGAGCACTTTTCCTTGGCAAGTACTTTAAATACCTTCAACTTGTTTTATCTCTGAACTGGAGGCCTTCGCCCGCCCGTGTCATTTCTCACGTGTATGACTGGAGGGTATTCGGAACAAATTATTTAAGAATGCAGCTTCAGAAGAGAGCCATTCTTTTCGCCCTTCTCCCCTCTCCCCAACTGTCAGAGCTTTCCTCCAAAGAGACCTCCACACGTATTTGTTCAGCTCATAGAAGCTACTTACTGGTCCTGCAAATTGGAACAGTGGTTGTGAGTTCGGATCTGTGACACCGCAGAGCTCGCTCCGCTCGGGCTCCGCCACCAGCATTGTTTTCTTTGGCTTTGCTTCATTCACAGTCATCAAGGATCTGCGGTTGTGACCAGCGTCAGCAAGCCTCAAAGACCTCTCATAAATCCCAGGTGGATACTGGGTTCAGAGATTCCTCAAGATGAATGGCAGTGCTTGGATCTCTGAGGCTCCTTGGTTGAGATCTGAGAGGAGAGAGTGCCCACTCGGCTTTAGCACTGCAGTCTAGAAAACTCAGACAGGGGGCTGGAGAGGTAGTTCAGCAGCTGAGGTGCTTGCCTACAAAGCCTAATCACCAGGCTTTGATTCCCCAGTACCCATGTATGCACAAAGTGGCGTATGCATCTAGAGTGCATTTGTAGAGGCCGGGGGCCCTGGCATTTCTCTCTCTCTCTCTCTCTCTCTCTCTCTCCCCTTCTCTCCTTCCTCCTCCCTCTACCTGAAAATCGATAAATAAAAATATTTTTTTTTAAAACATGAAGATACGAGGCTGTGAGGATCACCAGGCTGTGGAGTCCCACCCAGCTTTTGGAGGCATCTGTCAGCAACAAATCCTTTTGACCTTTTTTCAGTCTTTTGCCATGGGAAGTCTCAGCCTTTGCCTCCTGGTCAAGGATTTGCCTCTTGTGCCCACTTGGGACATTCTTTTTTATTAATTTATTTGAGGGAGGAGGCAGAGAGAGAAAGAGAGAATGTGTGCATCAGGGCCTGCAGCCACTGCAAATGGACTGCAGATGCATGCGCCACCTTGTGCATCTGGCTTACATGGGTCCTGGGGAATTGAATCCTTTGGCTTTGCAGGCAAGTGCCTTAATCGCTAAGCCATCTCTCTAGCCCTCGAACACGTTTTATTACACACTTTGGAGGCAAAGTTATGTAGCAGTAGGCTAACCCTCTGAAAGAAAAAGTGAATAATAAATTCAGTAAATAGACAAAAGCACAACAGAAAGACCTGTAAGAGGGAGCTGGGTTGGCATCTCCTTCCTTGGCCAGTCTTCCCTTTGTTTCTAGCATTCTTTGTAGTGTGAGCAGGCCCTCCTTTGACTCTGTCTTTTCCTAACTAGATGGAAAAGAGGGTGTTTTGGTTTTCAAGTAGATAGAAAGAAATCACTCCCTCCCCTCAGACTTTTTAGAAGACTTCCATAGTTGATGCTGGGGAGCCCCTGTGCTTCAGTTAGAAGAGTTTTTTTTAAAAAAAAAACAAACCCACACTGGGAGCCATCATCTGTCCTCAGCCTCACCAAGGACTACATACAAGCACATGACGACGTACATTTGCTATGTGTCAGGCACTTTTATTTGGTCCTGTTCTTTCTATTTACAAACCAATTTTTATTGAGATGTGATTCACACACAATAAAACTCACCTATTTAACGTATAATGGTTCAGCAGTGTTAAGTACATTTAGATAGTTGTACTGTTACCATTATCTAACCGTAGACCATTTTCACCAGCCTGTAAGAAATTCCATCTCTATTAAGTAACTCACTGCCCCCCCCCACCATCTTCAGAGTGTCAGTTATTAATCTGCTCTCTATTTCATCTATCTGTCTATTTATCTGTCTATGTAAATGTGTGATATGTCAAATACATGTACATATACACATATATCTTCTGAACATTTCCCATGAATGGAATCCTACGACATGATCTTTTGTGACTCGCTTCCTTCATACATAGATAACCTAGCGTGCATCACCATTCCCCCGCTTTAGAGCTGAACAAGCTGTGGCATGATACGCTACATTGTACTAAGCCGTCTCTCAGTGTTTGAGCATCTGGGTTTCTGCATGAAAAGTCTTAGTAGGCACTGTACTTTTCACCTTTTACTGTGATTTTTTTTTTTTAAATGGAGAAACAGTAGTACTAAAATGTTTCATGACCCTTCTCCTATATTCCTCTAATGGGTAACATCGTATTCAACTACATTATGAAGTACTGATACGCTATTATTATTATAACCTCTAAGAACCATACTCAAATGTGTCCCTTTTTGACACTAGCCTTCTTTTCCAGGATAGCATCAAATACTAAGTTTAATTGCCCTGCCTTCTGTGTCTCTATTAATCTGTAAAAGTTCCATTTGTCTTGGTCATTCTGGCAATATTCACCAGTTATTTTATGGAATATTCCTCAGGTTCTTCATGGGTAATTTTCGGTGATACCTACTTGCCCCAAAATAGCATGTTGCATACTCAGTCTGTCATATTAGAATATGTGACATCAGGACTGGAGACATGTCCCAACAGTTAGGGTGCTTGCCTGCAAAGCCTTATGACCCAGGTTCAATTCCCCAGGACCCACGTAAAGCCAGATGTGCAAAGTGGCACATACATCTGGAGTTCATTTGTAGTGGCTGGAGGCCCTAGTATGCCCATTCTCTCTATCTACCTCCTTGCAAACAAATAAATAAAGTTTAAAGAAAGCATATGTGATATCAATATGTCCCATTACTGGTGATACTGATATTAACCACCTGGCTAAGGTGATGTCTGTCAGGTAACTTGAAAGTTTGCCCTTGCTCTTAAGAAGTATCCATGGGATGATACTTTGAAGCTCTGCATCTTGTTTCTCATCATGGTGTTGTTCACCAATTTTAGCATCGTTTGGTATTTACCTTCAGCAGTTATTACTATGATATTTGCTAAATGGTGATTATCTATTTCCACCATTTAATCCCCATTTAAAATGTCACTGCAATGAAGAGTTTACTGGGCTCCCCTCTTCATTTAAATACTTAGTTATAACATCATGGTCTCATTAGTTCTTATTTTATTCTATGGGTTGCAACCCATTACTACCATTGGTTAAGATTTGTTTATATATTGATACTTCTTAAAAGAAACTTGTCAAACTGTTTAAGTAAGATATGTCTATTGGGAAACCCCACCCTTTGACATTTCTGTGCATGCCTCTCCCTTATTTACTTTGTTATTTGTTCTTTACTTTGTAGGCTTATTTTATACTTTCATTTTATGTTTTTAATTTATTTATTGTTAGAGAGAGAGTGGGTGCTCCAGCGCCTCTAGCCACTGCAGACAAACTCCAGATGCATGAGCCACCTTGTGGGTCCTGGAGAATCAAACCTGGGTCCTTTGGCCTTGCAATCAAGTGCCTTAACTGCTAAAGTCATCAGAAAATTTATAATTTTCTTGCTCTTGGCCTTGAGGTTGCCATGGCTTCAGAAAAATGATCGTTTCTTTTACTGGAGAAATATAGAAGTGATGAGCAAATTGTGGTTTAAAACTAATGTTAATTACTATTTATCTCTTCTCTCAGTTCAGGACAATCAGAAGCTCCACTTTACAAATATGAGGAGTGGTGGCTTAGTGGTCACGGCATTTGCCTGTAATGCCAAATAACCAAGGTTCAATTCCTCGGGACCCACGATAGGCATACACAGTGGCTGGAGGCCTTTGTGTACCCATCCTCTCCACTTCTCCCTCTTTCTCTGTCAGATAACTAACTAACTAACTAAATAATAAAAAAAAAATGAAAGACCGGACACATGTCACATGGACACAGGTGGTAGAGCTGTCGTGGGCACCCATCAATCTTAATTCCAATGCCCGCACTTCAATTAAACCCCACCCTAGGGTTAAAGAAATTGCCTGAAGTCTCTTAGACCTCCAATGTTTATCTTCAAGTCAATTCTCATTCCTTTGAGCATTCTGATGAGTGAGAGGTCACATGAGAAAATGTCCCTGAACTGGGTCCAAGGTGGCCACTCCCATTCTTCTTCTTCTCCCATATTTTAGGATGAAACTGTCTCTAATTTACCCATGGAGATAAATGTTCTATTCTAAGTGGGGCCCCCACACAGAACGAAAGCAGACACGGTACATATTTTCTTCCTGTGAGCCTCTATGAGGCATCTGCAGTAGGTTGGGACAAGTCTTTGCAGAGGATTTGAAATCTTTTGATTCATATGCTTCATCCTTTGATATTTGGAGTTTATAAACTTATTCCAGAAGTCTATTACAGCACTTGAATTGGCGAGAAATTATGCAGGCTAGAACTTTTCTGGTTCTTGGACAAGAAGAGGGAATGGTCTGAATTCCTCTGTCCTCCCTTTCTATGAGAAAGCCCAGACATCACTGACTTTAAATGTCAAAGATTTAATTTTATTTCATTACATTACTCAGTAGGTCAGATACCCATGTCCAGCATGACATATGCTAAGGCAACGGGCCTATGTCCCCAGGCCATGGGGACATAGAGCGGGGGCGGGGGGGATAGTTCCAGTGGTCAAGATGAGGCACACCTGCTTGTTCTCTATTTTACACTTGTCAGCTCACCTGACAACATGGGGTGCCTTTAAATTTCATGAAACCATCAGGTATAACTACAGTTTAAACTTTGGTATCAATTAAGGCCCCAAAGGCTTTGCCTCTCTTTAGCAGATGTGAGTTAGTTTCAGAAGATTTTAGAGCACAAATGCCAATTGTAGGGCTATAGGAGACGGCTCAGTACTTAAACAGTATAACCACAGAATATCTTTATTTATTAAGGTTAGCTTTAATATAAAAGTAGTGCTTTGAATTTTCATGATAGAAACTTTTTATTTCTTCTGATAAATTTATTCCTGCATATTTTATATATTTATGCACTATTATGAATGGAGTTATTTCATCAATTTCATTTTTGGATCCTTCATTGAAATGCAGCCAGGAAGTTGTTTTATTTTTATTTACTTTTTTTACTTATTTGAGATAAAGAAAGAGGCAGATAGAGAGAGAGAAGGGGCCTGCCAGGCCCTCTAGCTGCTACTAACAAACTCTGAGCATGTGTGCCACCTTGGACATCTGGCTTATTGCACCATCTCTCTAGCCCTAGTTATCTTATTGAAGCAAGGATCTTATATCTTGCAAGTTGCTTATTTATTTGTTAGTTTTCACGAGGATTTCCTGGGAATTTCTAGTATGTAAGATCATCTGACTTGGTATCTGGTCTCTGACAACTTTCAGACCCCATGCTCAATCCCTTTTGCCTCATATCTGGGATCCCATGTAAGCCAGATGCATGAGGTGCTGCAAGCATGCAAGGCTGCACATGCATACAAGGTGGCATGCACGTCTGGAGCTGGACTACAGTGGCTGGAGGTCCCGGCTTGCCATTTTATTCTCTCTCTCTCTCTCTCTCTCTCTCTCTCTCTCTCTCACACACACACACACACACACACACACACACACACACAAGGCTAGTCTGTTGTGCTCCCCCCCCACCCCAGAAAAAGAAAACTCCAATTCCCTTCTTTCCATGGCACAGGATGGTAAGTTCAAACCAGGGAAACCCCAACCTATACATGGGAACCCCCAGTGCCAGCCACCGCTACTCATGATAAAAACAAAGTGATCGCCCCTTCCTCATATGAAACACGTTGGCTTGATTCTTCTTTACCCCCTTAGAAAGCCTCGTGGTATAGAATAATCATTTACATTCGCTCCTGATGCTTGGGTGGCGTCATTAGTTTTGACTCCAAACCAGCGATAAAGAGTCCTCATGGCTGCCAGCTTTGAGGGCAAACACAAGACAAATTACACATATAGAGACAGTTCCAATGTCCCACACTAAGGACGAAGTTATAGGCTCCCTAACCTTGCTCTATCAAAAGTAGTTCTGTCCCATTTCAACATGGTTCTCAAAGAAGGAATCCTCTGGAAGGTAGAATTTGGTAGTTAAAAAATGGCTTAAACTCCACCTGGCTTAACCTGAAGGAAACTGGACAGGTGGAAGAGGTATGTTGTGAAAGCTACGTCCAGCACGGGAATCGGGGCTAAGATTTACCACATTTAAAGCAAAGTGGCAGCTAAAGTTTGTTATCAGTTATTCCTGTAGTCACAGGGTCTGGAGCCTCAATGATGATCATGAGACAGCCATTCATGATGGAGGTTTTTCCGAGATAAAATGACCCATGAAGCTCTCCAATCCATCCCTAGAGAATGACGGGGCATGTTTAGTTCCCTGGCCATATCTCCATATCATGACAGCCCTAGAAACACAATGTGGACCTTCCGGACCCCGGTCTGCGCTCTTCCACCTCACTGATCCAGTCTACGCCTCAGCCCTTGCCGCCTCTTACTCTTGAATATTGCAGTTAGCATCCAAAGGGTTCAAGCCATCATGGTTCATTTTTCTGCTTTTTAACAGGGAGGGACATGATTTCAGCACCCGTTCTCTGAAAAAAGATATGCCACGCACGTGTGCCCGAAGCTTACAAACATCAGGGGATTTGGGGCTTTCGGCTGCTTAGCTGGCCTAGTGAGAGCATGCTGCTTTAATCCCAGTTCAGACTTCACCTTTATATCCTTGCTTACCAGTACAGGCAACTCAGCCTCGTATCTGAACTTGACCACCGCGTGTTAAACACTCCCTCAGGCGGACTCACACAGCCTTACAAAACTGTTGTGCCTCAAGTGTGTCTGTTTTGCTCTAGCAGTGACTTGGATAGTGTACTTGCCGCAAGGCCAAAGGAGGCGATTCCCAGGAGGTAACTCAGAATTCTACCTTATACAGGCGGCCTCTGTGTTTTCCCATCATGCTCCTATCCTCTGATCTTTTCCATCGAGTACTAGCCAGGGAAACACAAATGGATTCTCCTTTCTCCAAGTTTAGCAAAGATATCATTTGACAGCAGTTATATTCCCTCTTCTATAGCACATATTTTAAGTACTGGGGACCTTCAGGCCCTTTCTGCATTAGTGTGAATAGGCTGAATGTGCCTCACAGAGACTCAGAAGTAAGAAAATATGTACTGTATCTGTGTTTGCTTTGTGTAAGGACCCAACTTAAAATAGAATGTTTATCTTTGTGGTTAGAAATAATTTAACCCTAAAATATGGAGGAGTAGAAGAATTTATTCTTGTAGCTTCCCAATCCATCTGAATATGTATCTCCTTAAGCTAAAGATCTACAGAAACAAAGACCAAGAAGTATACTGAACCAAAAAATATTTTTGGAAACTATCACTAGTTGAATGCAACTGAGATAAATTTAATGGCATAATGTACACCAATTTAAGTATATGAGCTCATTTTAAAAGTAAATGGATATATATTAGAAAGTATGGCAGGTTAAGAGTGCCCTTCCTATTAAACATATTTTATTTCTAGTTAAATAGTAATTATACATTTCTATATCAGTTAGAAATAATAGAAATTATCAAGGAAGAAAGGTTTAAGAAAAACCTAAAGGAGAGAAAGAGGTATGTATTTGTCTAAAACCTAGACATCAAAACATGGACAGTAATGCCCAGGAATAGATGGGGAATGTGAGCAGAAGACTGTGTCAAAGTCTGGATCCCTATGGATTGGTCATGTGGGTCTGTCATGTCGGTTCAGTTGTTTAGACTTTCAAGATTTTCACAAGGTGAAAACTGGTAAATATAAGGTCACATTGAGATGTTACCATATACTCAGGGAACTCCCACATGAGAGTTAGTGAAAGAACAGACTCACACCCTCGGTCACTTCAGACATTGCCATGATCACAGTCCCCACACAACAGTGTTACTTGAAGTGGTGTAAAGATGAGAAAAAGAGAGGGAGGATTTTTCTCACTCTGAAAAACATCCAAAAACCTTTACTATGAAATCTGAATATATTTAGAACTAAGCAGACTTTATCATTGACAAGAACATTAGTAAATTAACAAGTGGGTTTAAATAAAATGTGTGGAGGGCAGCACATCAGGGTGTAGAATGTCAAGTGTAAGGGTGTTGTGGAGGCCAGAGTGGACTGATTTTCCACTTTAGCAGGTCAAGGTTCCAGAAAGAACAGAAAATTCAGAAGAGATGCTAGCTGAGAATTCTTCTGGGATTAAACACTGTGGTGACGAAGAGGAATAACATTGTATGGTTGTCAACAGGTACATTTTTAGACTCTTCAGCTACCAAATATTTCAAAGCTGAAGCGTCCCACAGATGAAGAGGAGACTTGAATTACTAGCTAGAGAGAAGACTCTCGAAATGGAAAAAAAAAACCAAAAAACAAACAAAAAATAAAACAGCAGAAATCAGGTTTCTAGCATTAAAATAGTAGTAAGGAAGTGCTAGGATCAATATAATCATTCAGGTGCTAAAGGAAAAGAAACAATCTAGATCTATGTCATGGGTAAAATGGGAAGAATTAACTAGTAGTATAGTCAACTAAAAGCATGTGCCTGAAAAAGAAATGGAAATAATCCTGAAAGGAAAGTGTGAAACAGTTTAAAGAAGGATGAACAAAATGGTTGCCACACATGTAAGTGAACTTAAACAGATGACTTATTTGTGGGGGGGAAAAAAATCCCTAAGGCACTGTCCAGTCAGACATCTAAGTCAGGAAAAACCATATCAGAATTCAATGGCCAGAGAAAAAGTTTGGGGCTATTAATATTAGATTTACCTATTTATTGACTTATCTATCTTGATTTGTTGTTTTATTCTGTTGTACTGGGGACTGAACTGAGGGTCTTGCACCCAGTAGGTACATGCTCTACCACTGAAGCTACTTAGATTTTTCTAAAGTTAGCATTTTTTTTTTTTTTTTTTTGCATTTTAGCAAATAACCATCAATGACATAAAAAGCATGTGAATTCCACGCCAGTGAGGGAGGGGGGGTTTTGTGTTGAATTCAGAAAGGGGAAAAGTTTAGAATCTAAACAAATGTAAATCCCAGTGTGTCTGAGTGGATCACTAGTCATATGGAAATGGAATGAACTTGGAAGGGGACTTTGACTTTGTTTTATTAGATATAAATATAAGGGAACCTAACCTTATGCTGTTTATAATCTATATTTGTGGATATAAAGACACACAGTCTACTACACAATGGTAACAAAAAGATGGAAGATAGCCATACATGTCCAGATAGAATATCTCATGTGTAGAATCCAAAACAAAATGATAACTATGGATCAAATTGAGCTCAAATGATGATAAACCCATTAATTCACCAATTTTTTTTATTATCTGAATTTGGATACATCTGTTAAAATACCATAATTCACTAAATGTAACAAGTCAGTAATTATGAGGCATACCATTATTTTATCTACTGTGATAAGCAATAAAAACCACTGTGAGTAAAATAGGATGGTGTGCCCTGGAGAGATGGCATAGTGGTTAAGGTGAAGCCTGAAGGCCCAGGTTTGATTCTCCAGGTCCCATGTAAAACAGATGCACATGGTGGCACATGTATCTGGAGTTCGTTTGAAGTGGCTATATACCCTGGTGTGCCCATTCTCTCTCTTTCTCTCTCCTTCTTTCTGTCTCTAAAACAAATAAAAATAAACTTCAAGGGCTGGAGAGATGGCTCGGTTTCCCAGGTCCCACGTTAGCCAGATACACAAGGGGGCGCATGCGTCTGGAGTTCGTTTGCAGAGGCTGGAAGCCCTGGCGCGCCCATTCCCTCTCTCTCCCTCTATCTGTCTTTCTCTCTGTGTCTGTCGCTCTCAAATAAATAAATAAATAAATTTTTAAAAAAAGACTCCTATGGCAAACATGCAGCTGGTTTACGCAGGTCCTGGTGAACTGAACCAAGATCCTTTGGCTTTGGTGGCAAGTGCCTTAGCTGCTAAACCATCCCTGTTTGAATATTTATATATATATATATATATATATATATATATATATATATATATATATATATATATATATTTATTTATTTTATTTATTTATTTTGGTTTTTTGAGGTAGGGTCTCACTCTAGCCCAGGCTGACCTGGAATTCACTATGGTGTCTCAGGGTGGCCTCGAACTCACGGTGTCCTACCTCTGCCTCCCGAGTGCTGGGATTAAAGGCATGCGCCACCACGCCCGGCTCCTGTTTGAATATTTTTAAAACAACAGTTTCCATAGCTCACAAAAATAACAGAACTTGAAAATTCATGCGAGCTGAATATTAATGAAAGCACCATATTTAATAGAATGGCCTGCGTCCATTTATAATGAAAATATCACGTGGAGCAGGGAATTAACTGATGAGAACCACTTAGCTTAGTATGGACTGAAAGCAAGTGACACCTGGAGCCGATTTCGGTTTCAGTGGTGAAACGTTAGAAGATCTATTTTCACAATCAAGAGAGGGTTACATGAGAAGGAAATTAGCCTTTGGACACAAATTGTTCATCAGAGGTGAAATCCACTTGTATATGTTCAGCACAGTGTGCAACAGGAAGAGAAAATTTTTTTTTAATTTTAGTAGTTTTTACTGTACATTATTAAAAAGTACTTGATGCATACTGACATGTTTCCACAAAGCTGGGCCATCGAACCTTTTGCCAACACTACCCTTAGGATGGGATCCGTTTCACTATCTTATCATTAACACTGTGGAAAACTTTGTAAACCAAACCTTCAATGACATCTGAAGCTGACCCTATTCAGTAAGAGTGCAGATTTTTTCTGGATTATAAATCACTGTCCTTATTGGTTACTTACTTCCTTATGGAGAAGTTCGTAATTTCAATTTGATTAATGAGAATTACACATGACCTCAGAGACAACACTTTGCCAATCATAGATGATAGGAAAAGGTATTTTTGTGGTTGTAACTTGTGTCTCTTTTTTAATATTTCCCATGTAGATGTCTTCAAACTTTTGAAAATATTTTTCTGTATTATTTCTTTTTGGGGGCGAGGGGGTTTGAGGTAGGATCTCACTCTAGCCCAGGCTGACCTGGAATTCACTAGGTAATCTCAGGTTGGCCTCAAACTCATTGTGACCCTCCTACCTCTGCCTCCTGAGTGCTGGAATTAAAGGTGTGCACCACCATGCCCGGTTTCTTTTTCAAATATTTTATTTTTATTTATTTGACAGAGAAAGAGGGAGAGATAGAAAGAATGGGCACACCAGGGTCTCCAGCCACTGCAAACAAACTCCAGATGTACACACCCCCTTGTGCATCTGGTTAACGTGGGTCCCGGGGAATCAAACCTGGGGTTCTTTGGCTTTGCGAGCAAGCGCCTTAACCACTAAGCAATCCCTCCAGCCCCCTGTATTATTTCTTCTTATGCTTTCCTTCAAGTGTCCAGAGACCAGAGGGTTTCCAGTCATTTTTCTGTAGTTCTTGTATTTGACCATGATTAGGATACAATTGCACTCTGTCTGCCCAACATTGATCAGAGAGCCCTTTGTTTCTTCATTGATATAAAATGTCAAATGTATCACAGTCTAACTTCCTTTACAATAGAAACTACTTTTATTTTCTTTTGATGTTGTACCATTAATCTTCCTTTCTTTTTACTTTTTACAAATTCCATGTTGTTTCCACTAGTGTGTTTATGCAGCAATAATAACTTTTGTGTATACTCAATCCTTCTGTTCTCCTTTTTTATTGTGTGTTTATTTTAAACTTGCAAACGGTATAAATGCTTTTGTAGTTCAAAATGATCTCTACTCTTCTTTTGAATTTATTATTATATTAAGATGGAGTGTGGGCTATCTTCTTAAAGTTGAAAAGTACAAATGTAAGCGGTCTCTTTATGCATCATTTCTCATTTCACCTGGCCCAAGAGGTAAAGAGATCACAAGGAAATAACAACACTTTTGATAGAACCAAAGTTTCATAAAAAGACTACCCTGTTTTGCTTGCCTGCCACTATTTCCTCTCAGTACCTCATCAACACCAGTCAGACAAACCTCTTCGCCAGTCTTGCCACAGGCCATTCGAAATTTTGAGAATATTCTTTGCCAGGGAAATTCTTTCTCTTCCTTCCTGTTTATTAAAATCTCTTTGGGTGAGGGCTCATAAAGGCAAAATTCCAACTCTTCTAGTATCAACCTTTCTTTCAAAGTTCATAAAATTTATAATCTGTCCCTCGCATTTGAAATATTTTAGGATTTTCATAAAAGTAAAACAGAAGTGCTCACTGAGCATATATGATAAATGGAAAAGGCAGACTTTGGGGCTGGAGAAATGGCTTAGCAGTTAGGACGCTTGCCAGCAAAGCAGAGGGGCCCAGGTTTGATTCTCTAGGACCCACATAAAGCCAGATACACAAGGTGGTGAATGTGTCTGGAGTTTGTTTTCAGTGGCTTGAGGCCCCTAGCATGCCCATTTTTTTTTCTCTCTCTCTCTTTTTCTCTGTCTGCCTCTCTCTATCTCCCTCTCTCTCTCAATTAAATAAAGAAAATATTTTTTAAAAGAAAAGGCAGATTTTATATTCCTTTATCTTCCTTTTATGAGTTATATATTCTCTTATAATGTTCGTCTTTTTTTAAATAAGAACACATCCGGAACCCTAGTAGACCTTGTTTTGTGTGCTATCTTAGCATCGTTTCATGCTTCTATAGGTTTCTTCCTATTATTCATTATTACTGTTTTTTAAAATTTTTATTTATTTATTGGAGAGCGACAGACAGAGAGAAAGAGAGGCAGAGAGAGAGAGAGAGAGAGAAAGAGAGAGAGAGAGGGAGGGAGAGAGAATGGGTGCGCCAGGGCCTCCAGCCACTGCAAATGAGCTCCAGACGCGTGCGCCCCCTTATGCATCTGGCTAATGTGGGTCCTGGGGAATCAAGCCTCGAACCGTGGTCCTTAGGCTTCACAGGCAAGTGCTTAACCGCTAAGCCATCTCTCCCGCCCTCATTATTACTGTTTTAAGTGCCACCAATCCTCAATAGTCCACAGAGGCGACATGCTCTCACTTAACCAAATCTTTGCTTTACTTCCTGTTTTCTATGACAAAAGACTCTTCCATGCAACTCTATACTGTCTAGTTTTCCTCTCACTGGGGATTTCCATAGAACGGACATCATGGATTGGAATTTAGGGCAGAAAAAAATGGTGAAAGCATTTTCACATTCTTGCTACATGTTTCCAGATGAATTTCATCCATCAGTTTCATATGTGGGAATGTTGGTGCCCCTGGAGCCCTGGCTCCATGGGTTACAGATAGTTTTCATTGATTATTTAATGGTGGTAGAGGGGGGAAAAGGCCTGTTGAACACTTGTTTCTTAAACCTAAGGTCAATTGTGAGCAATGTGTTCAGCAAGAAGCATGCTTGTGGTGGTGGTTTGAATGTGAAATGTTCCCCATAAGGCTCATGTGTTTTGAATACTTGCTCCCCAGCTGCTGGAAATTTGGGAGGGAACGCTAAGCTGGAGGAGGTATAGCACTCGAACAGACTTGTTGGTTTATTCGTCCAGCTCTACTATGTGTGGATTGCTATTTCACTCTTGCTGCTGCCTCCCAGCTGGTGTGACAAGATGTGATGTCCAGCCTCCCGTCGGCAATGCTTTCCTTGCCACAGTGAAGCTGCCCCTCAAAACTTATAAGTGCCAGCTGTATATGGTCAGGTATGACCACTATCTTTGTGGATACCCAGGTCCAAAAAATGTATACATACATAGCCTCCCCTATAGAGGTTATATTCCATAAAACTTTCTCTTTGGCACCAGTATGACGTAACGTGTTCCATACGCACGTTTATACATTGGCCTTTTCAGTACGTCCAGACTCATGTTATTCTTGTTCGTATCCAACTTCTTCATAAGGTATGAACTATTGCAACACAACCATGTTTAGAGTCTTCCCAGAGAAAGACAAGATCTGAAGGCCACTTAGTACCACAGTAAGTGGGGGGATCTTTGCTGGGTACACCCTGTCGCCCAGCCTCTGCAGCTGCCAATGTCCTCCCACTTCGAACCCGGCTCGAGAGCAGAACCAGTGACATGGCAGGTGATTTCTGTTGGATGGTGGAAGCTGTGCTTAGGTTATAGGGACTAATCACTCCCCTAAGGAGCTACTGTGCTATCTGATATCTTGTCCACTCCGGGGTGGGGTGAGGCATACCAGGTGAGGTTGATGGATGCTATGCATAGCAGGGCCAGGGGCAGGACCTCGTGGTCTTCACCAGTGGCGTTTTTCTACCACTTATGCACCCCTTTCAACTCTTACCATCCCCCCCCCCAGACTTAGAAAGCTCTGGGAGCATTATTTCCATGGTAACCCGTCTCGTTCTCCCGGAGAGCACCTGAAAAGGAGTCCTGGGCTCTTGGTAAGGGTGAGATCTGGTGCTGGCAGGGCCAGGGATGGCTCCAGATGGAGGCTTTCGTGGAGCGCCCCTTTCATCCTTGGTTGTAATCAAGCACCCCGATCAGTTGGAACACAAATGGGTAATTTATGGCCCCTTCCCTGAGACCTCCTCCGCTGGCTTTCAAAGCCATTGTTACCAGAGGTTAACGGTACACCTGGTGCCTTTGACTTCTGTGGCCGCAGCTGACCTTGAGCGCCTACCTGTACCCCGGCTGTCCCATGCCTGCCAGCCATCCTTCACCCCATGTCCATCCGAACCATTGATTTCTTTGCGACTCATTGTGGCAGTGATGAGCTGCACTGAGCAGATCCCCATTTAATTATTCATCCTTATGAAGAAGAATTTTCCTTGTGTGCTTCACGCACCTCCAGCCTCGACCTGAGCACAGGCAAGCTTCCCCCCCACCACCCCCGCCCCGTCCCCTCTCCCCACGGTGCCGTGTGTGCAAGGCCTGTCGCTGGGATGCTAGCTCCATTTATACCTTTAATATGCCGTTTGTGTTCTGCCAAGGGGGTCAGGAGGGCACGCGGAGAAGCCAGATGGCTTACCTCTTCCCTCAGGAAATGCACTATTTAGCTGGGCACCATCCCAGCTCCCGGGCAGGGTTGAGATTCCACTGTTTCGGGGAGAGTTGGTTCAAATGCCACACTGTCCCTGACTTTCCAGCTCCAAATTCCTCCAGGCTAAGCCACTTTTCTACTCCGCTGCCACTGGCTGGGGAGTTTTGTGCCAGGAATAGCACTTTAGGAGACATTAGGAAGGGTGGGAAGGAAAAGGATGGGAGAAAAAAAAAAAAAAAGCAATGGGGGGGGAAGCAATGGGGTTATTTATGGCTCTCTCTCAGACACAAATTTCCATGATTTTAATCCGACTGAAATAGGAACCCGCCGTCCACGGGTAAAAAAGAAAAGCAGCGGACAACCCCAGTTAGAGCGCCGAGAGGGAGGCCCATTTGCCCCGTAGCCCAGTGTTTTCTGTTCCTTTCCCCCCCTGCTGCTATGCCCCAACTTTTGAAAAGCAAAGCACATTTTCCACTGGCCAGACCCTGGAAACCTATTTGTATGCAGCACAAATTTCAGAATCTGTTCTCAGCCTGGGCCCAGAGTGAAAAATGGCCTGCATTTTCTTGATAGCCCATGTGGTCGTAAAGAATAAATGGCTAATGAATTACAGATGAACATTGACGCAAATTAATCTTCCCGCTGTCCCTGGCTTATATGGCAGCCATTTAAAAGTTTAATCAATACACTAAAGTTGAAAACATGCAGGGGACTGCAGTTGTTTGGATGTAATAAACATCAGAGGGAACCGGGAGGTTTGCACCCAGTCTATGTATCATAATGACAGGTATTTATGTTTAATGGACTAAATATTTTTTATTGGATGGGAGCAAATGTCAGCTTAACTTTGTGAGCCCCGCATTCAACTTTCCTTTGAGGTTGGTGAAAGACGGCTGACGTGTCATTGGAAATGAAATGTTCGGGGGTGAGGGGGGTGGTGGAGAAAGGCACTGTGGAGACAAAGCTCAGATCAGGAGCCGTGGGGAGACACGGGGCAGCCCCAGCCGCTGCCTAGTAATTCATTAGGGAAAAACGTAAACTCTGATATTCCTAATGTTGCTGTAAAATGGTTTACTAGGAACAACTTTAATGGTTATTAGTGAAAACAAGTGCCCAGATCTGCCAGATATCCTGTTCGGTGCAGGCTTTTGTTTGAAAAC
This sequence comes from Jaculus jaculus, assembly GCF_020740685.1. NCBI lineage: Eukaryota > Metazoa > Chordata > Mammalia > Rodentia > Dipodidae > Jaculus > Jaculus jaculus. The sequence goes on from NC_059119.1 coordinate 17,408,041, forward strand.
TCTTTACCGGGTCATATTTGCTGGAGATTTATAATTAGTCTCTGATTCTTAATGTGAGAAGTGGGAAGGAAAACAGCGGATGGCTCTCAGCCCTTGGATTTCATAGATCTTTCCTTTTGAATGTCGTCCAGTGACTTTAAATAACCATGTGTTCTCTTTTGGAATACTTATATCTTAATTACTTTTCAAGTCGATATTTTGTCACATTGCTCGGGAGTCTGGTAGGACGGTGGAGGCTCAGGGACAAGGGACTTTGCCAGGCACGGTGCCATGTCACTGGACAGAAAGAGGCTGAAATGAAAGGAGGAAATGAGTTCATCTAAACCAAAAAAGAGGAAAAAGAAAATATACAGACATGTTCAGTTTTGCATTTCTTTCTTTTTTTTTATTTTCCTCTCAAAATAAAACAGACCAAATATGTTATCCCTGTGGAGCAGGAGGTCCTGGAAAATGGCTTATACTTTGTAAGAATAATTAGAAACGTCTTAGACAATGGAGAGCTTGTTTTTAAGACTCTTCTGTAAGCAATGGTCTCGGGTCCTCCTTTGGTGTCAGGGGGCACACAGGCAGGTCTCAGAGGAAAGTACTTTAGTAGATTACTGAGATGTGGCTCCAAGGCAAAGCCAGCTTAGTAAGAGATGGAGATGATGTCCAGTGTTACCATCTTTTTTTAAAAAAAATGTAGAATGCATATTTTTAGACACTAAGCCTATTTTAAGTGGGAAGAATTTATGGTGTAATGGGATTCAGAGGAAATCAGCATCATTGGACGTTAAATTAGACAACCAAAATAATGGAATTACTAGCCCTTCATCTTGCCGTAAGCCAAGTGTGGAGAACACTTGGTGTTGAAGACCCAAACATGACTTGCTGTTAATGACAGTCATGCCATCTGCCATCCTCCTCCGTCTGTGGTGCCTGAACTTGTCTAGACACTCCCTGGCTCTTCCCATTCGCTTAGAGGGCTGGCTTGCCTGTTCGTTTACTTTGTGTTTCTTCCACGTGCACATAAGATCCCCAGTAGAGGTGAGGAGTGGGAACAGGACCTTTTCTTTGTTCCTCCTAGACTACCAGAATTGGATCCAAGTTTCTTATAAATGACGGCTAGGTGCCCGGCAGGCTGTTATTTCTTGTCGCCTTCACAACCTGTAACTATAGCCTTTTGATCATCCATCATGATGGCTACTTACCATGATGGCTGTTTATATATCAAATCTTTGTCGTTGCTCTAGAAGGTAAACGTTATTGTCTCTGCTCTACGGAGGCCAAAACCAGAGTGCAGAAGGCACGAGCTCATTAGTCACGGTCACCACTCATGTAAACCAGTCCCGGAACGGAATCCCGCCGTTTGTCACCAGCCACAGTCTACTCACCTGTTCTCCTGTCTTTCCCCTCGTTACCAAGCAACCCCGGCATTTTATTCTAGCCCATGACAAGCCAGCTCCCTGACTGGCTGGTAAAGGTCGGAAAAATAGAGCTCGAACTTTCTCACTGAAATCTGGTATCCTGAGGTCACCTACAGAGAAGACCATTGCCTTTAAAAAGAGAGAGAGCTCAGTAGATAAAGCACTTGTGATGCAAACGTGAGGGCCTGAGCTGGGATCCCCAGTACCCATGTAAAATAGTGGGCATGGTGGAGTATGTCTGTCATTCCAGCACTGGGGAGGCGGAGACAGGAAGATCCCCAGCACTCACTGGCTATCTATTCCAGCTGAACTGGTGAGTTCTAGGTTCAGCTAGAGACAATGTTTTGAAAAGTAAAGTGCAGAGCCATTGAGAAAGACCCTTGATGCCGATCGGTAACCTACACATGCACGCACACCACACACATACGCACACACATGACCCCCACATATATCTGCACATACATGTGTGCCTCCCCACACGTGTGCCCAGCATGGATGAACATGCATCCTGCCACGCAGGCACACCACACACACACTGAGAAGCAAAGAATGAAAGTCAACCATGGCCTTATGGTCATGGACAGGACAGTGGGGCCCTCAGATGTGATTGTAGTCTACAGACCACAGGAACAAAAGAACCTCAGACAAAGGCAATGAAGGCAGGTGTGATAGAAATATACGCCGGCATAGGCAGCAGAAAGGAGACCCATGGTACCTTGCACACAGCAACTCTATTTTCCTTACACGGAAGCACGGAGGCAGACAAAACGGGAACGGCTGCAGAGCCTGGAAAAGCAGGTCAGCAGTTCTGTTCTTCCTGTCGCGTGGCGCTTGGCAGGTGGAGCCCATCTCCGTGCTCTGGGAACGACAGTGGTCACACACGATGGCATTGCGGTGTCCTGGGTGCAAGGAGGAGGGAAGGCCTTTCCCTGCGAGCCATTCCCTTTCTATTTTTTTTTTTAACTGGAGCGGCACTGGGCGTGGTGACACACGCCTTTATTTATTTATTGTTCATTTTTACTTATTTATGTGAGAGTGACAGAGAGAAAGAAAGAGGCAGATAGAGAGAGAGAGAATGGTGTACCAGGGCTTCCAGCCACTGCAAATGAACTCCAGATGTGTGCGCCCCCTTGTGTATCTGGCTTATGTGGGTCCTGGGGAATTGAGCCTCGAACCCGGGTCCTTAGGCATCACGGGCAAGTGCTCAACCTCTAAGCCATCTCTCCAGCCCATCCCCTTACTATTCTGAATAGACAGCTTCCTAATGTCGTGCATCTATTGCTCACTGCCCCAGACCCTATCAGGGCAAGGCTGGCGAATGGAGGGTTTCAGTTTTCACACTCTTGTCGGAGAGGAAATCAGGATAGACTGCTTCCAGTCCACTGTGCCAGCTGCGGAACGTAAGGGACGTTTACTGTGTTCCTACAAAAAGGCAAGAAATGTTGCCCGGTGCTTCCCCTACGGCAACATACATTACCTTTCCATCATACTCGTGAGTAAGGCACGTTGGCTCCCTTCACACCGTGAAGTGGGGGAGCTGGGATTTGAACTGGCCTTTGTCGGATTCCATCCTAGGCTTTTTGTGTGGCGCCCATTTCCTAAGCCACCATTCTGGCTCCTCAGTGAAGGGGAGTGAAGTCCAGGTTGTGGTGGGCACGGTATCATCTGAGGGGGCAGCATACACTGCGTCAATCTCTTTGACAGTTACGTATGTGACTTGGTATGTGAAGCAAGGCCGTCTTTTATTATTTTGTGTGCAGTCATCAGAGCTTTCACGCAAAGTGGATCAGAAGGTGGGTTCTGGTGTCTCACGGCCCAGATTCCCACGGCAGCTCCTCCAGTTCGATCCATGTGAGCGCAGTCAAAGGAGGCGATCTGCCTTCCTTGCCGGGGCGACGGGAACGATGGCTCCACAGCATATGCGTTCATGGCATTCACTGGCAATACCCACAACTTGCTGTGTTTCAAGCTGTGTACGTGGCCACCTTGAACTTGGGGGAGCCAAGGCCGTGTATTTCCACTCCTGACATTTCCCTAAAATATCTAGCATGTTTTCATTCTGTACCGGAGACACCGAGTAGAGACTCACACTTCAGCCTCCTTGCAGTATATTGCCTTAGCGCCCTCAGTAAAGGAGAGCAGCACTATGTGCCTCGAAGGGCGATTCTGATGGTGACGCTCAGATGGGAATTTTGTTGTTGTGTTTTGTACTGTGTGTGTGTGATGTGATAACTCCATGCACATAAGTACAGAGGCCAAAGGAGAATACTGTATGTCCTTCTCTCATCGCTCACCTGTATATTTCCTTGAATTCCTGGAGCATCTGTCCCCCAGCAAGCCCCAGTAAATACCCATCCCCAGCAGACTTGGATTACAGATGTATATGGGCACAGCCAGCATTTTTACGTGAGTTCGGGGGAATTGCCCTTTGAGGTCCTCATGTGTAAGTGGTAAGCTCATCTGAACTTGCTGAGCCATCTCCTAAGCCCCAAACACCCAGTTGCTAGAAGTGTGTTGAGTATTGGCTTTAATTACTGTAACTATCCAAGAATGGCCAATGTTCAAGAACTAACACCCTGCAACTTATTAAATAACCTTAATGCTTAAACAGCAAACTTTCTCAGGCCGTCTCAGATATGCAATTGTTAAATAACCTTATCTTTGCGGGGAAACCATACCAAGTATATCCTGTGATCCATTTGACTGTCAATGCGGGAGACATACAGACATATTCGCCACAGTAGGACTCCAAGTGGTGATAAATCTGGACAGTGTTTACCCTGAATAACAACTAAATGTTAAACAACCTTATTAAACTATGAAAGACAATGAAGTCATCATGCCTGGTACTGTTGTGTGGGTTGGGTGTATTCATGATTTTGTTTAAGGCTTTTATTCCTTAGTATTATCCTTATATCAGTTAAAATAGAAAATATTCATTGTTTTTGAAGAGCATTTTGGTCCTATGCACTGAGAGTAGACGATGTTTAGATCTGTTGAGTTGGTAACTGCTGCCTTTCAAAGTAGATGTTAAGCAAAGGTGTGGGAATACATGAACAAAATCTCTATATTCAAGAATATTTTCTATAACTGTGTCTATAAAATTAAAAAAATCAGTCATCCAGCTGAATAGAAAAAAATAAGCAAATTACAATATGTCTATAAAATATATCATATAGCTTCAAAAGATGTTTGGTGCTTACTATGTTAGGGAAATAATTAAGTAATAAACCAATAAAAATATGGAAACTCACCTTTGTTTACAACATATGGATAGGAAAAAGACTAGAAAGAACAGCAAAATATGGGTTGTACTAGATAGTGGAATTATACATGGTTCCAGTTTACTTTTTTTAATTATTAGTTATGTACACAGTGTGTATACAGTCATGTTGGTACCATTGTTACCCTCCATGCCCTCCCCGCTCCTTGGGGACCCTCCTGGTTGGGGAATGTGGGTTGTGCATTGTGGGGGTGGCCGTCAGTTATGGGGAAAAGGCAATGTCTCTGTGCATAGTGACCCAACATGTGGCTCTAACAATCTTTCCACCACCTCTTCCCCAAATTTCCCCGAGCCATGTTGGGTTCATTTTAGGTCTACTTCAGTGATGAGGTCTTGGGAGCATCTGTGTCTCTGGATATCTGGCTTGGTAGGAGTTGAGTGTTCTCTGTGTCTATCTCCGTCACCTTTATTTAGACTTTATTTTTATTACAATGGGCATGTATATGAAATAAGAAAAAAAAGTTAGCAAAGCACCAAATAACACTATGGTCTTTGTGGAAAGTAGTGGTAATAGAAACAATAATGATGGAGATAGTGTTTGTATTGCTTAGGAAGACTTACCCATGACAAATGGCCCAGTAACAGTGGCTTTGACTAGACAGTCCCATGTCATATGAACCCCGGGTGTGGGCAGTCCAGAGCTGGTGTGCTATCACCAGAAAACCAGGCTTCTTGGGATTTTGTTCTACCTTCCAGTTGACTGGTTGTAATTTCCTGTGGTCATAGTACCATTGCTGCTGTGACAGCCTTTACTTCCCTATTCCAAGTAGCAGGAAGTTAAGAAGACCAAGGCACCATTACTGGGCTCATAGCATAGGGGTTCTGTGTGTAAGATCAAAAAGGCACTACAGGCACTGGGTGACAGGTTCCACTTTCAAATTTTAACTCCAACTCAGGCACTCAATAGCAGGCTAGCTATAACCAAGGTGGGGTAGTTTGAATGTGTATCTCCCAATAGACTCAGGCGATTTCATTGAAAAGCTTGTCTCTAGCCAATTAGCTGGAGGAGGTGTCACTGGGCACAGATCCTAGGGTTCAGCTCTAAGGTGCCCATGAGGGTGGGTCTGATTTCTAGCCTAAGCTGTACACACTGAACTCTGCCTGGGTTCCCTGTTGCTTTGTTGTTGGTGACACTGATAGTGGCCTTTCTCTACATTTGGATCTGTGACCTAGGCCACCTTTTTCCACCATTATGGAACTTCCCCTGGGTCTGTAAGCCTGAAATTAATCCTGTTCCTCCCCATAAACTGTGCCTGACCTGGAGGTTCATCCCAACAGCGTGGATCTGACTACTACACAAGATTGCTGTGCTAGTGACACCAAAGAAGTCTCTAGAACCTTAACAGTACTGTGCCATACGCACCACTGCCACCACCTGAGCTTGGTGTACCCAGTGAGCCTTGGGCACCTCCTGGGACCCTCTTTCTCCTCCTTGAACTAGGCATGATGAAAAGTTCACTGCCTTTTAGGGGATAATGGGCTGTGAAATTCTTTTGGAGAGGCTAAGTGCAGTACAAAAATGTAACATTTATTTATTTTTTAATTTTTTTTATTATGTACACAGTGTATGTATTTTTTTGTTATGTACATAGTGTATGCAGTCATGTGGGTACCATCATTAGCCTCTTCCCTGTCCTCCCCCTCTGCAGAGACCCTCCTCGTTGGGGAATGTGGGTTGTGCATTGTGGGGGTAGCCATCAGTTATGGGGAAGAGGCAATGTGTCTGTGCATAACGTCCCAACATGTGGCTCTAACGTCTTTTATTGACATGTGTATGTGAATCCAGGGGCACATGCACCGGAGGACAGAGAGGAATGTTGGGTGTCTTCCTCCGTTGCTCTCCACCTTATTATTCTGTGTGTGTGTGTGTGTGTGTGTGTGTGTGTGTGTGTACACATGTGTGTGCCCGATGCACATGAGCAAAGGCCAGAGATAAACTGTCGGTGTCCACCTCCATTAGTCATCCACATGTTTCTTTGAGATGTCTGTCACTAATTACAGAGTTTGCCATTTTGAAGCCTCCGTGAGTCTCCAGTCTCTGCTCCCCACAGGGCAGGGAATATAGATATGTTTGATTATACCCAAAAGTTTCTGCGCAGGCTGGGGAATTAAATTCAGTCAGTCCAACACCCACCCCCTCACGCTTGTGTGAGAAGCATTGTTATCCACTGAACTATCTTTCCAGAACCTCCACCTTATCTGTGACACAGGGTCTTTCGCTGAACCATGGAGCTCACTGACTTGGCAAGACTAGACAGCCAGTGGCTCCAGAGATACCCTACCTCTGCCTCCTCAGTACTGGTATTACAGATATGTGATACCATGTCTAGCTTTTTTTTCCACATTTTTTAAATAGAAAGATTGCACACATGAGCCAGGTATGGTGGCGCACGCCTTTAATCCCAGCACTTGGGAGGAAAAGGTAGGAGGATCTCTGTGAGTTCAAGGCCACCCTGAGACTACATAGTGAATTCCAGGTCAGCCTGGACTGGAGTGAGACCCTACCTCAAAAAGCCAAAAGAAAAAAAAAAAAACAACTCACATAGACCCCTTCTCCCCTGTCCCAATTCTGCTGAGAGTCTTCACTGGGGTTGCTGGTATTCACTGTGGGGACCAAGAGGCCTGTCAGTCTCTGCTGGGATGGGAGAAACATGGTGTCTCGGGCTATTCGCCCCCCCCCCCCCCCGCAAGGCTCTTACAATCTTTCCTCCTCTCTTCCACGATGCTCCCTGGGCCTTGATAGGCAAGACAGAGATCTGCTTTAGTGTTGTTTTCTCTGGAGACTCTGGTTCTCTTGTCCAGCTTTTTGATGTGGGTACTAGGAATGCAAACTCAGGTCCTCACGCTTGTGTGACAAGCACTTTTTACCCATTGTGCCATCACCTCAGCCCCTGAAAATGTAATTTTAAGGAGACAAATCAAAGTGAAGGGAACCAAGTGATCCTCTCAAGTAATCAGAGGTCTTTGTATGCCACATCGCATTTAAACTTGGCAATGAGACGCGACAGACGTCCTCATTTTATAGGCAGATATAGTGAGACACCAAGAAGTTTGAACATAGTTAGCTAACTCTCAAGTCTACGGGATTGGTTCCCAAGAACGGCTATCAACAGGTTAAAAATTCAGATGTCCAACATCAGAAACGAGGCCTGATGCAGCTCATCCCTCGGTGAGAGCCAGAAGCTCTTGATTATCTGATAGTGTGACGAAGGGCCTCTGGTGCTGCAGACTAGTCCCCTCTGCGGTCTAAACGTGCCCCATTGTTCCTTGGGTGTTGGCAGGGCATCTCAGCCAATGTGAGAGAGCATTCTGATTCATTTTCTTGGATATGTCTCCTGCGTAGACATGGGGAAATTCTCTAGTGAGGAGACTTGATGATTGGTTTGACATTACTGTTTCTAATTACTTTGTGAAGAGAACATCTTGGAAAGCCAAGCTCAAGGGCTGACTGGCCATTATAAGGTGCTGCTACTTTCTAGGAAGATCAGGCATGTGTGTTGGCCACAACCACGAGATGATGAAGATGTGGCCATGGTTAGACATTAGTCTAACCCACATTAGTATGGGCTGTGCCATTTAAGTCTCCCTGGAGACTCTTTCTCCTTGTATGCAGGAAGACCCAACAGGACAACTGGATTTTGGAAATACCCTTGACTCTTTTCTAGACTGACCTTTCTTTCCATGGATCAAAACCCAACAGGACTAGCCAGAGTTGTGATAGATGGATGCTTGGAGGAATGCTGGAAGAGGGAATACAAACCAAGGGCAAGAGTTTTCATAAACTGCATCATAAATGGGTTTTGCAGGCCCCGGGGAGAATGTAAACACGACCCCAACGATTCATGGATTTGAATTTTGTTTAGATCCATCCATTTTATAGGCCATCTGTAAAAGAAAGGAAGGGCAGCAATAATACTAGTTACTTCATAAGAGAGTTTGGAGGATCAAATGATGAGATGGTCCACCTAAAAGACTTCTCGCATGGCTTCCATAGGCTGCTCAGGAGTTAGCCAGGTGATAAGGGGGTGGGGGATGAGAAGGACCCTGCTAAGATCTGATTGCATGAAATTGCCTCATTTTCACAGAAAGGATTTGCCTTTTTCAGCTAGCAAATTACTTTGAACATTTAACAAAATTAAATGCAGCCTTCTTGAAAACTTGAATTTACAGGAATGCTGTGTTTTGCATTCTTCTCGGGGTCACAGATGCCTACATTAAACTTTGGAAGAAAGAAGGAACACAGAATTTGAAGTGAGTGGAACTAGAAAATAACCACAGTTTTCCCCTCTCATGTTTTTTGGTTATTTTTGTTTATTTGTTATTTGATAGAGGGGAGGAGGGACAGAGAGACAAAAGGAATATGGGTGTGCCAGGGCCTCTTCCTGCTGTGGATGATCTCCAGTTGTCTATGCCACTTTGTGTATCTGGCTTCATGTGGGCACAGGGCATTGAAGCTGGAACAGCAGACTTTATAGGCAAGCATGAGAGAGAGAGGAAGGGAGAGAGAGAGAGAGAGGGAGGGAGGGAGAGAATGGACACACCAGGGCCTCTAGCCCCTGCAAACAAACTCCAGACACATGCACCACCTTGTACATCTGGCTCACATGGGGACTGGGGAATCGAACCTGGGTCCTTAGGCTTTGCAGGCAAGCACCTTAACTGCTAAGCCATCTCTCCAGCCCATGTTGTCACTTTCTTAGTCTCAGCACTGGAGTTAATGAAGCCTTTCTAGTGGGCCTGGAGCTTCAATGAGGCAATATATAGCATCTCATAGATCCCTGCACAGATGACTCAATTAGTAACTGGTACTATGGAGGGCCGGGCTTCTGGGAGTTAATCAGTTTTCTGCTTTGGTCTTTAACCTGAGGCAGAAGAGAAATAGGCAAAAAGAACCCTCAGAAAGGAACATTTCTTTTTTGAAGGTCACTATTAAGATAATCTAAGGATTTGCTAGGCTATGTTTGGGTACAGAGATCTTTGTCTTCTCTTGGGTGTAGGAAAATCCCCACTCCTCCTCTTCCATCCCTGCAGCATGGAGCTGTTGGGTGTCCTGCTCTGGTCCATGGGAATCTGCCAGGTGCTGTCCCTCATGTGAGAAGCTGGACTCAGTGCTGGAGCTGTCAGGCACTGTGACAGGTCTCCCCGAGGGTGGGTGGTGTGATGGCATGCCAGTCTGTCCCTGCAACACACAAGACTGTAAGTTCATAATGGGGATGTGTGCGCTGAGTAATGGGATTAAAAGTGGGATTTCTATCCAGTTCATAATGGAGGGAAAGAGTTCAGTCTTTCATTATCGGATATGATTTAATGACGGGTTTTTGGAAATGAACTTGGTCAGTTTCCTTTTCTGTTACTTGTTTGTTTTGTCATACATCATTGAGTAGTTTTATCATGAATGGATAAACTTTGAATTTTGTCCACTTTTCTACACTAATTGGCATGTTTGCATTTTCTTCAATTAGTGAGTTCAGTGTACTTTTGAATATTGAACCAACCTTGCATCTCTAGGAAAAACTATGTGGTCACAATTTATTATACTCAAATATTACTAAATCATATATGCTAATATTTTGTTAGAGAGTTTTTCTTGTAGGTTCGTTTCATACAGAATGTTCTGCAGTTTAATTTTCTTATTATACATATGTATCATTTCTGAGCTCTTCTAGAAAAGTTTGTCTAGAATTAATATCACTATTTGCAAATTTCTAGATGAACTTTCCACCCCAGAAATTGGAGACATTATCTTAGGTTAATGGTGAGCTATGAATTCAGTTTCCTTAATAGGTATGGGGTTTCTTCCATAGTGCTTGACTTTTATTTTTATTTTATTTTGGTGTTTTGAGATAACCAAGGCTGACCCAGAATTTACTACATAGTCTCAGAGTGGCCTTGAATTCCCATCAATACTTCTACCTCTGCCTAGTGAGTGCTGGGATTAAAGGTGTGCACCACCATAGCTGGATTAGACTTTTATTTTTAAAAGGCAAATTTCACCTCTTTAGACTCCTGAATTTATTCACTGTGGCCATTAGAGAACCATTGGGGCTTTCACAGCTTGATGATAAATGCTTCTCATGACTTCCTAGGCCTTCTGTTGAGTAAATAGAGAAAGTTTTATTTATTCTTACATTCCTTCTTTGTTCATCCCAGAAAACATTTCAACCACATTCTGAATTCCAGGAAGTGTGTATAGGGATTGTGGATTCTAAGGTGATCAAGAAAGTGTCCCCTAATTCAAGTAAATTATATGTTAGTGAGAGTAATAAGAAAATGCCGGGCTGTGCTGCGGTGGCCATGTGTAAGGGGATGTGATAAAGCAAAGCAGAGCACATGAAGAGACAACTGGAGACAATCTGGCTGTGGGGAATCATGGGTAAATTTAAGGTGAAGGAACATTTGCACTGGGACTTCTCTTCAGTAGTTCATTGTTTTGATCAGGGACCCAAAATCTAAAGAATGAATGACAAAGTTTTCATTGCTTTAGTTATCATGGGTTTTCTATTTACGTGTTTCTCAGAAGCAGTTGACATGCTTGTTATAATTTTCCTATGGAGTTGGTTTTACCCTGAACCAATTATTACTTCATGTTGGTTGTATTTTTTGTTGTTGTTTTGTTGTTGTTCATTGAATTAATTATTTTCCTCATCATAATCATAAATGAACATCTCTTCTAAAGAGAAGTGACCTTTGAAAGGGAGCCATAGAGCCCAGTAACAAACCAAGAAAAAGCATTTCTTGATAAAGGCAGGAGAAGGGGAAAACAAATATGAGAATACCAGGACCAATAAGAAAGTTATAAACATGGCATTGGGGAATTTTTTATCAAATTAATTCATCATGATTACTCACGATTTCCCCTAAGTGTGTTGGATCATGCCAGGCCACCTGAATCTTCTGATAAAACCAGGTTCCACTGGATTCCCTAACCTCTGGATAGCATGAGGAATGGTCTTTGTATAAATCCATGAATACCTTTTCTCACCTAAGTTGAACCTAGACCCTTGTTGTCTTAAGATCTGTTCTTATGCTGTTGCACTTGTAGTGGACGTGGAGTTAGTTGCTTTCACACCCAAGTTTGCCTCAAAGAACATCTGTTATCATCCACCAGCTTGTAGATTCATTGCCTTCATTAATTAGTAGAGGCTTTTAAGAAATTAGGATCTTTAAATTTTGGCCACTGACTTTTATTTATTTATTTTTTTACTTTTGAAAATTTTATTTATCTACAGAGAGAGAAAAAGAGAGAGAGAGAGAGAGAATGGGTGCATCAGGGCCTCCAGCTGCTGCAAAGGAAATCCAGACACATGTGCCACCTTGTACATCTGGTTTATGTGGGTCCTATGGAATCAAACCTGCGTCCTTTGGTTTTGCAGGCAAGCACCTTAACTGCTAAGCCATCTCTCTAGCTAGTGTCTTCTATTTTTAAACTAGATGGTATTTAATTGATTTGCTTATTACTGTTTGATCCTGAAACATAGCTCTAATGTGGCATTACCATTGGCATTATCAATGACTTAAGTATATTTAAGTATTTAGGCACAGCCTGGATGATCAGAATTATTCTAACATGGCTGTGTCATCAAGACTTTTGGCTCCAGGAATATGCTTATTAGAAGCATATGGTCAATTTAAAGAACAAAGTTTAATTTCAGATTTCAAAATAATCATTTATTCACATAGAGTTGCTGTTCACTATATGTTGGAATCAGTGCCAGGCCCTTGAGGAACTTTAGTGGGCAAATTTGGCCTCCTGCCCGCTGGAGCTTGGAATCTAGTGCACTCCTTCACTGATTAACCTGTGAATCCAGAGTATTGAATTTTGTGGCAGTGATGTAAGATTTGGGGATTCTGAAGGGGTCCCCAGAGTTTATGTACACCAGTTTTGGGTCCTGTCCTATTTTTCACAAAGAATTGATAAAAATCAACCCAAGAAGGCTAAGTTATGGATTATTAGGTTTATTTAGGGGGAAATCACAAATTGTGGGGTTGACTTAAGGGAAACTGGGGTCTAGGGCGAAGGCTAGCGCAGAGCCACAAGCGCGTGGGCGGTAGGACACACGTGCTCATGTGGAAAGCACACAGAGTTCAGGAGATCCACTTAAAGAAATGGAGGTTTCTCAGGGAAAGGCTGGAGCGGAGCAGCAAGCACGGGAGACAAAACCTAGGCGCCCGTGTAGGGGGACACAGCCTCCGCCCCGAGCCTCCCCGATGAAGAAAGTTCAGAGCACAAATGCTGATGGATTAAGGACGAAGAGCAGAGGGAAAATTCCAGAGCAAAGACAAGAAATTCAGGTGAGAAATGAGTAGTAAAGGGAGTCACACCCATGGCTACCCCGAGGTCAGAGAAACCACACAGGTAACAGGCTCAGAGTTGGAGAAAGAACCCGAGTGGAACAGCTGGAGTGTAAGGGAAATACGCGCAGGGTAGATTCAGAGACCAGAGGAAAATCACCCATGTAGCTGAAGTGAGAAGTTACCCCAAACTATGAAGCAGAGGCAAGCAGAAAATTACCCAGGCCGGTTGTTGGGGGACAAGGAAAACCAGGTGGATCCCTGTGACCAGAGTGCAGAGAGGCAGAGAAGGGGGGTGAGGGAAGCTGAAAAGATAGTCTGTAGAGTTGATGGAAAATGTATTCTTTTAAATTCGGGTATGTAAAGGGAAAGACCCAGTGCTTTGAAGATTTGAAGGGGCTTCAGGTCCAGCTCACCTGGATAGTGAAGGTATAGTGCTCATCTGTGGGCAGCAGGGGGCACTGCAACTGTTGTGGCTTAGACGCTGGTTCCATTCATGCCAGGGTGAGAGGTGGTGTTGGTTTCCTCTGGGCCTCGGTGCCTCAAAGGAGGGAGTGTCCTCCTGTTTCCCTTCCCCAGGCTCTGTGCCAGGCTATGTCTGGCCGAAACCTCCGTGCAGCAGTGTGTACTGTGCGTGCCATCCCATCCTCGCCTTACAGACATGCTGTTTCATGTGAAAGCTGAATATGCAAAGAAAAATCAGTTTAGGTATAGTAGCAGATTTCTAGTTGCCCATGAAAATCCGTACTTATTTATAATTTGGGGGGTAGCAACATAAAAAAATTTAGCAGAAGCTATGTGAGAAAGTTCATGACAAGGCTTATTTTTTTAATTATATATTAAATATGTGTGTGTGTACATATGTATATATGTATGTATTAGTGAGGAGAAAGAAGTTTACGTGTTACAAACAATTAGGTTGTTTCACTTTTAGGGCAGTGGTTCTTAAGGTGACCAAGCTCCCTGATGAACCACTGAACTAGAACTCAACTTTTACTTTTTCATGACATTTAGGATTTCTTTCCCCGCCGCCCCCCCCCCAAAAAAAAAAAAAAAGCTCTGGTCACTTTTGCTGTAGGAGGTGTTTAACTGCTGCTCTCTTGTGGCTTGACTCGGCCTTCGCATCTTGGCAAACATGGGTGGCGTTGTATGTGTTTCCGTAAAGTCCTGTTCTGAGGTCCGTGGTATTTCATCATGTTTTTGTTGGCAATGAGATGATTCACCTTTCGCTTCATGCAATGACCACTATATGGCCAGCCTCAAAAAGACTGTGTTTCAGGCTGGAGAGATGGACCAATGGTTAACAGTGCTTCCTTGCAAAGCCTGACAGCCTGAGTTCTATTCCCCAGCACACATGTAAATCCAGATGCACAAAGTGGTGCTTGCATCTAGAGTTCATCTGCAGTGGCAGGGGACCCTGACTAGCCCATAGTATCAGTCTCTCAAATAAATAAAAAAAAATTTAAAGTCTATGTTCCTTCGTTGTAACTAGTAATTAATCCAGAGAGTGACAGCCTAAGGTTATGTGACAATTCTTTTTCCCAGTAACCTTTCACCCAATAATCACAACATTCATTGATATAATTGTCTGAATTACAGCATTGCCTTATGGTTATTTTTCTGACTTGGCTATTCTTTCTATACTATCTGTCATTCTTTAAGAATTTTCTCTCTTCCTTTGCATTAATTTGTCAAAGAGTCCTTGTTTGATGAATTCTCATGGTTTTTGTATTTAGTGCATTAAATAGCTACTATCATTTTTCTTCTTGATATTTGAGTCATGCCAAATTTGACCAGAGAATCCCCTCTTCAACACTGTATATTCTTTTCCTGCTTCTGACACGATGAAATGTTCAAAGTTCACTTGGTCCATTTCCTTTGCCCCCACTTGCCTTGGCACTGGCTTCAAGGGTTTACATGGGTACTGAGGAATCAGACACAGGAAGGCTGGCTGGTTTTAACTGCTCAACCTTCTTTGTAGACTTCATTTAGTTAATTTATATATAGTATATATAACATATACAAATATGTTATATATAAGTATGATGATATTATGTAAAAATAAAAGAATATATATATATATATATATATATATATATATATATATATATATATATATATATATATTGTGTACTATGCAATTACAAAAAGAGACTTTTATGAGTCTTGGTTCTATCTGATCTCCCTGTTTCTACCCACCCACAACACATTCTTATTAGTCTATAATAAATTCTTAAGCTTTTTTTGAGAGTGTGCACCATGATTTTATATGGTTTAAAATTTTTATTTTCTTGGCGTGCCAGTGCCTACTGCCACTGTAAGTGAACACCAGATGCTTGCTCTACATTTTCTATTCAGCCTGTGTGGGTGGCTTAGGAATCGAACCTAGGTCGGCAGAGTTTACAGACAAGTGCCTTAAGCCATGGCACCATCTTCCCAGCCTTTTTGTATTATTTTTTGCTTCTTACCTCAATATCCTGGGAGTCACAATATCAATATTCATAAATGTCTTTTTGTCATTTTTTAAGTTAATTTTTTATTGACAGCTTCCATAAATATTAAAAGTACACCATGATCACATTCACCTCCCATCACCCTCCCTTACTGAAATGCTTTTAAAAAAAATTTTGTGTGTGTGTGTGTGTGTATGTATGTATATGTGTGTATGTGTATATATATATATATATATATATATATAGTATTCCTTCACTGCCCCCTCCAATTCCCTGAGAGCCCCTCCTCAGTAGGGTTCTTGGTGTTCACAGTTGGGAATTTAGGGCTGCACCTCAGGATGTTTTCACCCACCCTGTGGCTCTTAAAATCTTTGCACCCCCTCTTCTGCAACAGTCCCTGAGCCTTGGCAGGAGTGTTCTATTCTTTTTTTAAAAAAATGATGTTTTGTTTTGTTATTTTTACTTATTTATGAGCGACAGACAGAGAATGAGGGAGAGAGAGAATAGGTGCGCCAGGTCCTCCAGCCACTGCAAACAAATGCCATAGGCATGCGCCCCCCCCCCTTGTGCAGCTGGCTAACATGGGTCCTGGGGAATCGAGCCTCGAACCGAGGTCCTTAGGATTCACAGGCAAGCGCTTAACCGCTAAGCCATCTCTCCAGCCCAAGTGTGTTCTGTTGTTCATGGTGACTTTAGTGTATGTGTGTTGCTTCGTGGGCCACTTGAAAGGAGAAAGTACAGAGTGTCGTTGGTGCCCTTCTATGTTGTTTAACTTGTTGCTAGAGACCCGTATTTCATTTGAGTATTACACAACCAGAAAAGGAACACGTTGCAAGTAAAATGTCTTCATGGCACGCTTTCTGCCCACCTCCTCACCCCCTACAACATAACTCATCCTTTTCTGTGTTTGTATAACATTTGTATGTAACTCTATTATTGCTGCTTTTATCACAGTTGACTTTATTTGACAAGTCACCTCCCTTTCTGGCTAAGGAGTGCTTGAATAGAGTGTCTCTCCCACTTTTTTGTTTTTTAAATATATCAGTTATTGTGCCTGGCACATGCAGTTTTCCTACTTACTAATTTTGGCTTTAAATTCTATTAGATCTATTTGATAATATCTATTGTTTGAAAAGAAAAATAGCCTCAGATGGAGCTGGGAACTGCTTCTTAGAGAAGATATGGCAGGCAGGTCAGGTGGGGGCAGAGGATGCAGTGTTTTGATTTTGTTGGAGTCAATGCTCTAAGGAAGGTAAGAGGGGACATAAGGGCCACGATGCTTTGGAAGGAAAGCAGGATTAACCACAAAAAGGGGACAAGCGTGTCAATGATGTGAGTGAGAAAGTGCAGAAGGGACCATCTGCAGGGCTAAGACTCTGTGGGAAGTACTTCTCCAGAACTTTCTGGAACCTGAGGCCCACAGAGACAGTACAAGTTCTGTAAGTTATCACTAAGGGACAACGGGCTCCACCTGGGTCTTTTGGCTCCACCTTCTTTCCCTGAGTGGACATCATTGTCTTGTGAGTCTAGGAGAGCTCAGGCAGAGCCAGTAAGGACCAGCCTGGCCCACGCTGGGCTGAGGGCCAAGCGTCTCTGCGCAGAGGGCTTCCATGTTGAGCCACTAATGTCCCGGCTGAAGCAGCGGGCGGCTCTGCCTTCCCGACTCCTTCAGTCTAGCCAGCTGGGTTCTGGAGGTGCACCGCTTAGCCTCGGAGCACTGTTTAAATTTAAAACCAACAGAGAAGAGTGAGCCAGGGAGAGGCCCAGGCTGATGAAGTGCTGTCCGTGTGAAGGGGTTTCATCCTCTGCCCCATTTCTGCAGAAATCCTGAGAAATGAGAAGAGAATGGAGCAAAGTGGAAACAGATTAAAATTTATGTCAGAGAGCAAGATGTGGTGAAGAAAGTTCAGCTTTGACGGGGAATGAAGAATCGGGGGTGGGGGTTGGGGTCTGATTTGGCAAAACAAAGTCAGCATTGACACAGAACACACACAAAGTACACGCTCATCCGCTCACATGCGCACATCCCCTCACTTCTTGACGCTGATCTTCAGTGTAAGGACATAACTCTCTCATCTGCCAACTTATGCCATGCTTTTATTTTTATGAAAGGATGGTGGTAGGAGGGGAAAACCCTTCTTCAGGAAATTCAGTAGGAGGAAAATAAAAAAATTCCCAAGACATTGTCATGCATTACTGGCTATTTTTGGTGGTTAAGATAATTACTTGAAAAACAAAGAAGCCTTTCACAAAGCCTCTAAAACACAAAAGATTTAATAACATTTACATCTGTGTATCAGCCATGTCTGTAATGCGAGTCATGAATAACACATAAACCAGAGCAGGGAACGAACGGGAACAGACGTGCTCACACATCATTGAAAACCCACCCCACCCCATCGTCAGCAGAATCAAACACACAGCAGGAGTGATATAGTTATTGGAAATGAAAACATATTAATTATGTTCCTTACGGTCAGGGGATAGATGGTGGTAAGAGTCGCTGAACCTGTCCAAACCCTCTGTTGAAAAATCTGTACCCCAAGTATTTTATCAGCTACCCTGCATGCGTGAAGAAATGACAGAATGAGAGAGTGTGTGTGTGTGTGTGTGTGTGTGTGTGTGTGTGCATAGTCATCTTGTTTTACTGTTGATTAAATTTGCACTCGGGTCTCATTCTCATGCCCATACTGTGCTTAAGGTAGATCCTTGCTACAAGTGAGTGACTGAAAAAAAGAAAAAGATTTTGTAGTTGAGGAATATATTTCGAACACAATGCCTACATGACTTCCTGTGGAAATTCACCCCTGCTATAAGGCTGGCCAGGGAACACCCCTAACAACATTGGAGGGGGAAGATTCAGGTAACTGTCTGTGGCTCAAGTTCAGATCTCTAGATCTGTTTCCTTGACTCGGCGCGTTCCCGGGAATCTCCCAGGCATTCCTGCTGGCGTGAAGTTTCATTCGATGTGTGTTAATGTTTAAGCGGGGCTTCCAAGGTGGGCAGAAGCCACGTCCTTCCAGTAGGAATTTGCGCATTTACATGTTTGGGGTTTAAATGTTGTATTGCATCCTGGGCCTTTTAGGCAGTGCAGATTATGTATAATAGATGACCTGCATTTACAGAGATGTGTGCTATACAGATGTAAATGTTATTATAGCTTTTATATTTTATGTTCTTGTTGAAAGATCATTTTTTTTCTCTGAATAATATGGCTGTTCAATTTTTTTGGAGGGGAGGGGTTATCTTTAAAAGAGAATATGAAATGGGGATTACACATCATATATTTCTTAAAAGTAATTTGGAATTTTAGGGTCTGGGATTGGGGCTGATGGAGACACTGCTGTGATGAGATATAACCCCTGGAAAATAACAGCAGCCGCTCCTGCCCACATCTGCCTCGCCTCATAATTCACTTTCACATTGGATTATGCATGTCTGCATTCAGCGAGTCTATCTTCCCTTTAGGTATTATTTCAGCCCTTTGAGATAATAAGGAAAGTTTAATTGCGTTGTTAATTGATTTTTTGCACAACATTATTACCTTGATTGATTGCGGAGTTGATGAAAATGTTAGACACAGGCAGCGGAGTATCAGCCGGGCAAGGAGTGGGAGCCTTGTGGAGAATAGATAACCTTGATGTTAAGAGCTATATCCTTCAGATATGTCTTCCCCTGACATATTGATGGCCCTTGAAAAGGGAAAAGCTGATTGTATGCAGAATGCAATCATTAAACCCACTTCAGCTCACTGTTGATTAATTTGTTTTTTCCTGAAGGATCTAGTTATAGGGAAGGCCTTGCTTGTACCGACTTCAGCCATTTTCTAGGCCCCTGACTGTGCTTAACCCTCTGGGTGAAGAGGAGAAATGAGGCTGGGGTAGATGTGATGGGCAGACCGTCTCAGGGTGCACAGAAGTGGCTCTTTATGCCCACAAGGCATCTCCACCACCCCAGTGTTTACTCCTACCCTCTAATAACAGCTACAATGCCAATGCGACACCTGGGGTACATGAAGTGGTAACTTTAGTATGTCTAGGAAGGTTAATTCACACTACTGGTATCTGGAGAAGATCTATCTATCTATCTGTCTAAAACCAGGGTTCTTTTTAGAACGTGGACAAGCTTGCTGCTGTGGTGAGAGTTGGGTGTCCTTGATCTGTGTATGGAGTGTGTGAGTTCTGTCACTATAGCAGAGATCTATGAGAAGGTTTGTTTTGTGGGTTTCAATCCATAGTGCACTAGCCTGCCCTTCGTGGTGACAATAAACTGCTGGAGAAAGGGTTTATTTGGGCTCAAGGTTTTCAGTGTCGCAGGGAAGGTGTGACAGAGTCAAGCAGCTCCCACCATGCTGGGCCACAGAAAAAGGGTGTCTCATGTGTCACCGGGTTTTACTTTTCTTTCACTGGGCCCCGTTGCTGGCATCACGAGGCCCACATGCAGGGCAGGTCTCCCCCAGCCCAGCCGAGTGTGCTTTCCTACCATCCATCAGGTTGACAAGAGTAACCGTCACTCGCGGCTTCCTCCTTCTAAGCTTGACGACCTCTTGGGAGAACGGAGCCTGTAGCACATGGGCCTATAGGAAGGAGGCTTAAAAGGGAGAATCTAAAGATAGCTTAATACATTTTCAATTAATTCTCTCCAAGAAAAGTTGATTGAAAACGGTTCTCATTAGTACAATGAACAGAACCATTTTTATGGTACCAAAAAAAAAAAAAAAATCAGGTTGAGGAATTGGCTTAGTGATTGATTGATAGGACTTCTCCTGTCTTCCCCGCCACTCCATCCATCACTGTCTATCCCTAGACAGAGACTTAGAGAGGGCTGGCCTTCCGGAACTCATTCTAGAGCATCTCTGTCTTCTCGCAGGGGTGAGTCTCTGCTCCCTGTCATTTGAAGTTCAGTACTCACACAGTAGTCTGAGTTCCTTTGCGATTGCTCCCCCCTCCCCCAAAGGAGCGGTTATGTGGGATTCAGGACAGAATAGAAGTGGTTGCACGGCCCAGGACATGGTGACAGAATTCACTCTGAGTCTTTCTTCTCCTGAACTGGCACATGGGGAGTGTGATATCCACAGTCTTGGCCCTCAATTACCGTAATGGCTTATAATGAGATTTTGGCCAAGTAGCAGGTAGGTTATTACTTCCTGCTCAGCGTGGGCAATGGCTATGCTGTTAATTTGTGTTGCCGAATGTGGCTCAGAGCTGGGCATCAAACTGTCAGAGCCAGATGTATTCCATTAGGTGCGAGGCTCACATTGGCCCGTGGGCAATTCCACCCCCCCCCCATGTGGAGGGAGGCATGTTAACTCACCACGGGGTGAATCCTGAGAAATCCAAGCTAGCCAAATAAAACAGGTAATATCCCGAGCCATCAAAGTGGTACGTACCAGCGACAGATAGCACCTGGTACCACCTACTGCCACTAATGTCGCCCTCTGACTGAGACTGTTTCATTGACATGAAAAAAATATATACCTTTCTTAATATTGCTAGAAAGACTCTGGTGCCTTTGTTTACTGTTAATGAGGCTAAGCTTAATGAAGACCCTTGTAGTATACTTTAAATAAAGTAGTAGAAATTGATAAGAACAATGTGAGCTATATTATTTGTGATATACAGTTTCTTCCATTGATATATGCACACACATGTATATTTTTTGGAGTGGAGAAGCCATTGAAAATAGTTGGCAATAGAATTTCAATTGTGCAACAGTAAACTTTTGGATACTTTTGTATTGTAATTAGGTCTCACATCAGCATTTGCCATCCAGACTGAGGGAAAGATGATGGCATCTCCAGCACCTGGACTATTGTTTGGGTTCTGATGGAGGGATGTTGGGCCATTGCGTCTAAGCAGAAAACCCTTTCTCTAGTTCTTACAGAGTTTGAATTATGGAAAACCCAGTTGTTTCTGGGTCTACTTAATTTTATTTCAGTTTCTTTTTTATAGCTTGAATTTTTTTTTTTTTAAGCAACTTGTCTTTATTTCCAATGACTCTCCTGAGAACTTTCAGCCTATGGAAGCAGAAAGAACTGTGGATATTTCCCCTGCTTTTGATGTGTGCTTTCTAATAAGCACATATCTGAGCTCCAAAGTGAATTTCTGCCAACGCTCCTGATCACACTCTGCAGGAAGACCCCCGCTGCTCATAGAAGGTTCTGTCAGTTTAGCAGCAGCCTAAAGAAAGACATTCTGGACATATTTTCCTCCTGTATACTTTATGTAAGTCAGGGTATGCAGGTTCATTTCTAGTCTACTGGTCCCTAGAAGTATCTTATTTTCTCCTGTTAATATAACCATCATATCTTATAGATTTAAGCCTTTTTTTCCCCTTGCTCTTGGGTTAAAACCCAGGACTTCACACATGCTAGGCAAGAGCTCTACCTAACACTTTCCTGGTATTTAATTATTTTAATACTATTTCTTTTCTGACTGCTCTTGGGGATGGCTTAGCAGTTAGCATGCTTGCCTGCAAAGCCTAGGGACCCACGTAAGCCAGATGCACATGTGTCTGGAATTCCTTTGTGCACCCATTCTTTCTCTCAAATAAATAAGACAATCTTACTGTATAATTATGGTATTCCCTAGGTTTCAGTGGGAAAGCTGTTGCCTCAGTTCTTTTAGAGTTCATGTGAACCGAAGACCTTGAGCAACATTCAATTCAGTTTCATCACCTCAGATAAGCTTGCTTCCTCCCCGGAAACACTCGGTTGTCACTGTGGTGGATTGAGTGGCCTTCTGCTCATTGAACAGTATCTAAAAATCTGAGTTGCAGGGGCAGGGAGATGACTTGGTGGTTAAAAGTGGTCTCACAGGCTGCCAGTCCAGCTTTAATTCTCTTGGAGTTGTTTGCAGAGACAAAAGGCCTTGGTGCACCTATACTTTCTCTCTCCCTCCTTGCAACCCAAACAAATTGTATATATGTGTGTGTGTGTATACACACACAATCAAAGTTTCTAATTAGCCATGAGTTAATACTTTAATTAACTGGGTCACAACCTTCCCCCAGTGGCTAGTCAACCCCATGACTGCTGCACTGAGGAAACGTCAGATAAAAGGGGGGTGAACCATGTTACTTGCTTCACTGACCATTTGAGAGGGAAGATACAGAGTGGGTTTTAGGCAAGGAATGCCTCAGAGGGATAGAGCCACAATTTGAGTGTATTGATCTAAGTTTTATACATTTATATATGATGGAGAGAGAGAATGAGTGCGCCAGGGCCTCCAGCCACTGCAAACGAACTCTTAGACACATGGGTCCTTTGGCTTTGCAGGCATATGCCTTAACAGGCAAGCCATCCCCTTCAGTCCTATTGATCTGATTTTTAACTTTAGAAAAGCAAAATGACAATGCTAGCAACTCCATGACATTGGATGTCTTTTCTTAGGGGGGAGGAGGGCAGTTTATTAACTTGTATCTGCTTTACATTTATGAATTTAATTAGGACCACTCACAGTAAAGAAAATCACTTTCTGAAACTGAGGCAGAAGAGATCAAAAAGTATTTATGGGGGAGGCCTCTAAGTAGCCACATTCTCAGACAGCCTTCAGCTCAGATGGGGTAAACATGACATATTGATCATTACAGAACCTATAATTGGTGACCACAAGCACAGTGTGGCTTTAATGGCCCTTGCAGAATAGTTGCTTCCTTTAAAAAAAAAAAAAAAAAAAAAAAAAAAAAGCTCCTGCTTTTTCCTAAATTCATGCTGCCCTCTAGTGGCCACACTTCTGACTTCCAAAGTTTTTAAAAAAAGTCTAAAAGATAAATGTAGAGCTAATGGGCATGGTGAAGGGGGAGATTTTTCTCTTTCTTGACTGAGTCCCTCAGTCAAAAAGATTGAAAAAGAAACATGAAGTCGTCTCCCTTGGTCACTGTCCATTTTCAGTGGTGGCCTGGTTGATGGTCCATCCATCATGAGAGGCGCATCTCTTGACTCTCAGCTGACCTGCATCCCATCTCGCATGCACTTTGGAATTCAGCCCATAGCAAGTCCATTACACCCTGCTTAGGTGACAGACACTGGGAATGTACTTACTGCATACCAGCGTGGCAGCTCGCATCTTCTTCTGTGAAGAATTAGCTCAGAATGAGCCCAACTTGTGTTGCTGGTGATCTTCGAGGTTCTCGGGAGACCTCTGGTTCCTGTGAACAGAATTGAACCTATCAATAATACAGTTGAAAACTAAGCTATAAAAACAAAACTTCCATTCCTGTCCTAAAGGGAGCGATGCCTCCTACTGTCATCTCAGGGAGACCAATTGCAACCTCATTTTCCTCCTCTGTACATGACAAACTAAATTCTGTCCGAACTCGAAGGGAAATTTAGCATGCTGTGTATAAGCTGACAGATTAGAGGGCAAGTAAATTGTTGTTTAGGGTGTCAAGAGCAAAGACTACTGGTCACAGTTTTAGAAGGAACAAAAAACGTAACCTGGGAATAAACGATGAATAAAACTTGGCCCACTAAGATTTCAAAATTTATTCTTGAGGAGAGGCCTTGCTGGAGTGAGAGAACACTATGACTTTGGGATGTTGTCTCTTCTGTTTCTAATAGGGTCCTGTCCAATGGAAACGCAATGTGCACAGAGATAAGAGCCAATTGCATTGGTGATGTTCAGAATAGGAAAACGCTGAGGCCACCTTGGCTCTGAGGTCTTGCTTACTCCACACTTCCCCTCACGTTAAAAAGGGAATGAAGAAAGCATTGGCATGAAAGAAAACCCATGATGGCTTCTCTCTCTAGTACTTGCCTATGGTGACAACAGTGCCAGTTACCTGGTTGTTGTTGTTGTTTAAATGGAGAACTTTAATATATGGACATATAATAATTGAATTGTGTTCTTGTCTCATTATTTTTTGTACCCTCAGTCTGCACCTAATGCTTCCTTGATGTGGAGGGGAATTCACATGGCCCTGTCAGGCTTGGGTGGGCCATAGCATCTGCAGCTCTAGGGCCTAGTTCCAGGAAGGGAAAATCTGCCCTATGCCTTCCTCCTCTGAACTGACAAACCTTATTTTTGGCTGTCTAGTGTATTTTGCAAAGCTCTACACTATCACAAGTCAACCTGTCTGTCCAAGCACATTCTTGCAGACACAAAGGTGATGCCTGGCCTCTGTCCGAGAAGGTTCCTCCATCTACTCTCTCAGTGGTAGACAGTTCAGCAGCCCCCTTCGAGAGCTTTCTCATCAGCTTTCTTCCAGCATGCAGACGTGTCCTAGCTCTTGAATAGGTAGTCATTTTGTGGGGCTTTTATTTTTGTGCCCTGTAGTGCTTATAGGCAACAGCACGATCCGAGACCCCGCTGAAAGAGTGAGCTAAAATGAATCTGTTCTCTGAGTCAGTTGATTATCTCATGAGGTTATAGTGGAGAAGCAGGAGGCAGGCACTGTTTAGCAAGGACGATATGCCCTCCCCAACTATGGTAAAGACATTTTGGGGGTCAGCAAGCATCATGATGACGTCCTTACCATCTAAGGTGGGGGACAAACAGAGCTGGCATAAAGAAAGGACTTTGTCTCCTTCCAGAAAATAACACCTCCCACCAGGATTCCTTTCCATTTTGCCTTGCAGAGGGAGGAGGCTGTAATCCTACAGACCAGCCAACACCAGCTGATGACTGATCACATGGCTGACCTGGGCCTTGCTTCAGCCCCTTCTCAAGACCATGAAACCATGGTGTTTATTTCTTTCTTATTTTACTCTGCAAACGCCAGAGCAGTCCTTTCTGGGGACTGCCCCATTCCCATCTATGATGTTTACAGGTCTCAAGGCAAGGTGATAACATACACTCCTCTCCCAGTTAGATGCTATGATTGCTGTTTTCTCAACAACATGAAACCAGCACTAGGATTTAGGAAATGAGATTTTGCTTTCTGTCACTCTGCCCCCTTCTATAATAAACAGATATTCAAACTGTATACATTTTTGAAATGCTTCAAGTCTGATTGCTCAGCGGAAATTCCTAACTTTGTGGATGATGTTTAAGAATACATGTGTATACACTCACACACGTGTGTGTGTATATACATACACACACTCATATACATACATATACATACATATATATATATGGACATTTATTAGATATTCATTGGGCACCTCCTCTGTACTATGCACTGTTTTGTTGACTGGGTATTAGAAATGGAAGAAGGAGAGAGAATATCCTAGGGGTAATATGTATGGTGTCCTACAGAAACATTATTCTAGAAACTTCCACAGTAGCCCAAAAGGATTCTACTGCCACCCTTTTCTTCCTGATCATAGGCTCATCCACTTGCTCCCCTTCTTTCCTCCTACATCAGAAACCTCTGTCCCACACAGGTCTAGATGCCATCATGGAGTAAGAGCCACCTGGCCAGGATCTGCTGACATTCATGACAATGATATTTAAAATGACAATTGCCGGGCTGGAGTGATGGCTTAGTGGTTAAGGCATTTGCCTGCAAAGCCAAAGGACCCAGGTTCGATTTTCCAGGGCCCATGTTAGCCAGATGCAAAAGGGGGTTCCCGGGTTCATTTGCAGTGGCTGGAGGCCCTGGTGCACCCATTCTCTGTTAATTAAATAAGTAAATCAAATGACAGTTGCCCAAAGGAAACATAATAAAGTTGATATTTCATTTTCCTATTTTGCAAATATGAATTTTTGGTCCAACCTGGACTCTTCCATATTTGTATGTGAAGTTTTATTTTTCACTACTAAAACATGAGCACAGACCCTTTAAGTCAAAGTCTCAGCCCTTCATATTCAACAACCTCGAAGCTTATGTCAAAGCTAGTGAGATACAGTACACTTCTAGCTATAGGAGGCACACATAGCCAGGAAGCCCTGCCTTGCAGAAATCAGACGCCTATAGACCCCAGGCTCTATCATAGAAATTTGAGCCATGTGGGTTTCAAACCTGACTTACTCCAAATCAAATTATTTATCAACTGACCATTGGCTCCACATTGGACGCATGTGTAAATACTGAATCATCTGTTTCACATCTGAAATGAACCTACATTCTCAGTTTTGTCCTCACTTACAAATGGGAAAAAGAAGGTCAAGAGACCATTAACATCAGCGCTAGACTGAAATACAGATCTCCTCTGCCCCATTACAAAAAAAAAAAAAGATGGTGGTAAGTGAGAGGCCATGCTAAACTTGTGGGTTGTGTAAGAACCCCATTCCCTGAAGGTTCCTCCAGCTAATTCTTTGGAACCATCCAGACCTCTACAGGATTGTATCCCAGAAGAGAGACTGATTCCCACCCCTTAGACAGTCCCAAGGTCATAACTTAACCTGAATAATTATAACATCCATTCCAGAAGGGGGAAACATTGAAAAGATAAAGGGCCTCTTTAAAACAGATTCTCCCCAACACATTTTTTTCATAATTATAGCTTTAAGAGCTTATGGTGATGGGAAAGCTGGCTACTTAAGAAAAATTAGGAGTCTCATTTGGCAGGAGAGGATTCCCAGGGGGACAGTATGCTGTCATTTTTCAGGCCCCTGGAAAAAAAAGAACCCACACACAGACATCTGCACGTCGGCCTGATGCACGGCAAAACTGCTTCACTCATTATGGCCAAAGCCAGATATTTTAATTAAAAACACTACACATGCCATTAAATGTGTCGTTCCCCTTCCAGCTCAGAGATGGTAGAGTTTGAGGAGATACAAACAAGTGAATCCACTGCAGATGTGCAGAAGCCACGGCCTGCCCACCGAGTCACAACCAGCGGCTCCCCAGACTACACCTCCCTGTGAGAATGCCATTTTCCAGCAAACTTCTCCCTCTTCAGATTGCATTGTGCATGACAGCTGAGGAGGGTTGGGGGGAAAATGGCCTATGAATAACCTTCTTGATAAAAGAGCTCTGGCCATACATCCATGGGATTGCACTGGGCCGTTTCTTATTATAGAAGTAGATCTGGCACAAAAGCCACATATAGGAAGTCCATGCCTCCACTGAGCGCTCACATAGGAAACACTGGACTCCTTTAAGCTGCTAGTAGGTAACTCCCATGCAATAAGATCAGCTGATGCAATGGTCACAAGCCTGAGCAACTCTCCACCCCTGCCAGCAGCTGAGTTTCCTTTTAAGCTGCAAGTGCCCGTCCTTTAGGATTTACTTCAAGGTGACAGCTCACCACACATCAGGCCCTCTGATCACCTCAAGTAGGCCAGCTAGCCATGGAAATGAGTGCTGCCTCCTACAGAGCCCAGGTTCAGATTGAGGTTGTCCATAGGCCCCAGTGACTCCCTGGCTGCCAGAAATTTCACAGTTACAAGGTGTTTTGGGGGGCAGTGGGGGATTGAGATAAGGTCTCACTGTAGCTCAGGCTGACCTGGAATTCACTATGTTGTCTCAGGGTGGCCTCGAACTCACAGTGATTCTCCTACCTCTGCCTCCTAAGTGCTAGGGTTAAAGGTATGCGCCACCATGCAGGCTTTTGGACTCACTCTGGGAGAAGCATTCTACTTCAGTGGGAGCAGAAGATGGGCGTGCTAGGGAGTGATGTCAGCTTGCGTTAAAGCCCAGACGCCGCTGCTCCAGTGTCCTTGGCATCACAGGGCGCTGGTATCTCTGTCAGCATCTCTGTTTTCTGTCAGGGCGCACAATCCTGGGTCTGTCTCTAGCCCTGACAGTGTCTTTTCACATCAGGTTATTGCCAGCCCACAGACCAAGCTGGCTCCCCAGTACACAGCCCCTTTGTTTGAAGTCTGCCCTTTTGTCATTAATGTACTTGATGTCTATTTAAATCTGACAGTGAGTGTGGTATCTGTTTTCCCATCAAGAGATCATTGACAATATTAATACCTCATGTCCTTGCCTCATGTTCCAAGTGCTGACACCTAGCTACAGTCTCCTGCATTCATCAAACAGCTCTCTCTCTCACCAGCATGTCTATAAACATTCATGCTTCCAGGCCCAAAGAAACAAGCAGGCCTTATAAAGGATTTCTGCCAATGCCAAGCATAGAGAAGGTGGTCTGGGAACATGGCTCAGAAACCACCCTGGCCTGGGTTCCAGGAGCACTGTTTCCATCTGCTTGCATGTAGACGCGCCTCTCGTGGAGAGAGAGAGAAGAGAAAAGAAACGGGATCAGTAAGCACATAGGAGAGCTTCCCGGAGAGCATGCAACAGCCGTAGTGGTCAGGGGTGTGTAAGCACGCCTGACCTCTAGTGCTTTTGGCTCAAGAGAAAGACTGTGTTCTTTATGATGCCTGACAGTCCTGGCCATTTCTTTTTATAAAAATCCATGCTGTCCTAGTGCCTCAGAAGGAAACTCACATCCTCTGGGCCCATCCTTCCAAATTCTTGAGGAATTACTTGAATCAACCATGCTTAAAGACCCCCACCCCCTACACTATCAACCAGGCCTCTAGAGGAAGCAGAAGCAGAACCAGATGAGCTCATCCTACAGACCATAGGGAATCTCGTATTGGTGACAATATTTAGCCCATGCCGGGGTATACCACAATCCACACAATAAAGAAAACAGCTCAGAGCCAGTAACTAAAAGAATGGTTTAGGTCTCAGGAAGGGTCTTAGTGAGGTTTCATTCAAACTCGATATTTCAAGGAATCAGACCAATGTTGAAAACCAGAAATCGTTGTCTGGGGGGGCCAAGGACAAAGCCAAGGCAAGTGGGAAAAGTGATCCACAGTAAAGTCACTCATGGGATCACGGCAGGAAGTAATGGGAGGCAGCCACATAGCAATGCCACACCGCCCCTCCTCCAACTCAGACAGACCCTAACCCAGCAACTTCCCGCTTTTGGCCCCGGCCATCAAATCAGGGAGCATTTGTACCATCCTTAAATCAAACTAAAATGTTCTTAGAGAAAATTTTTTTAAGAACAATCTTAAAATTTCTGTTATGGAGAAATAGCTCCTTTAGAGTCACAAAAATATTTACTACTGAAAACATCTGATGTGAAAATGCTGGCTAGATTCAAGTGCTAATTTATCCCAAATTAACAAAGAATGCAGCTTGTTGATTTCACACTACCATATGGATGGAACAATCCTGCATAAAGGTAGCTATTTTCACAGGCTCAAGAATGAGTGTTTTCTGGACATTTCTTTGCTTCCCCCCCCCCCTTTAGTTATGCACTTCAGATATTTCAGTCCCATTAGTACTAAGAAAATGTATACAAATGAAGTTTGAGCCTTTCTAAAATTAGGTTAAAAAAAAGGTGGCAAAATGAAATCATGTTTTATTGGGAAAAAAAAAAACCTGACTTTTCTTAATAATCCTAAAAGCCTTTCATAATAACCATGGCAGGAGACTCTTTATAGGTAATTATCTTGCAGAGTGTGGGAATCATACTCCAGGCCTTGAACATGATAGGCAAGTACTCTACCACTATGCTCTATTCTAACCATTGTTTTTATTTATTTTTTTGGGGGGGGAGGAATACTTTTACTTATTTTATAAACAGAGAGAGAGAAAAAAAAAAAAAATGAATGGCTTCTCCAGGGCCTCCTGATGTTGCCAGCGACTGCCGTATGGATGGATGCACCATTTTGTGCATCTGGTAATTATGGGGGGACTGGGGAATGGAACCTATGCCGGCACACCAGCAGGTTTTGCAAGCAAACACTTAACCACTGATCCATCTCCCCAGCCCAGGTTGTTTTTTTTTTTTTTGAGGTACAGCCTTACTATGTAGCCCAGGCTGCCCTCAAACCCACCATCATCCTGCCTCCATACCCAGTGCTTTGGGTATTAACATATAATAATTAGTAGATTAAAAGTACTTACCCTAGTCTAGTAGTATGTTATATAATCTGATATCCTATGGTCTTCATGTAGAAGACCCAACTTACATAAGTCAAATCAAAGTGAAAATCTCACGCATTCTAAATTGGGCAGTGAGTTTAGTCAGTCTGCCTGTCAGAGGGGACATCGGATATCAAAAGCATAGGCGACTTTAAATGTGATTTGTTTTTTAATCAACACTAGCCCTCTGCTTTTAATCATCTAACATGTGCTTGAGGTCCCCCTGGATCTAGACATTTTTCTCTAGAAGTCAACAATATTGATTCCCAAGAAAGTACTTCAAAATAGTTACACTCTGAGATGATGGCACATCTTTTGCTTGGGTTCCATCCACCTTTTACATTCTTAGAAACTCAACTCAGGATAATCTGGAGACAGGAAAAGTTTGTGTTTTTGCCAAGTGAGAAAAGTCCCTAAAATGAAGAAATCATGCCCAAATCACGTTATTCCTAGCAACCTATACTTAATAGTGACATGTCAACTCCAAAGGTAAAATTCATTGTCCTCTGGGCCTTAATCTATTCCAGCAGATTGGTGATCACACTCCTTATCTGTTTCACAACCCCCGTATTTCTGGACTACACTAATCATGCCTCCTTATTTCTGTTCACAGGTGTCCTGGGGAAGTGTCGCTACGTCTACTATGGGAAAAACTCAGAGGGTAACAGATTTATCCGAGATGACCAGCTCTGAAGCCAAGTTCAGCATGCCTTAGCTCATTTTGTGAAAATAAAAAAGAATGAATAAAAGGGAAAGGAATAAAGTAAAATGAAGGAAAACCAGCGGCCTGCACTGTGTCTCTGTGAGAAGGCTGTGGCTTCTGCTTGTGGAACCTTGTGCTGACGGTGCCATGGCCTGTCAACATCATCCCGCTGCCTTAGACTGAGTGGTCACAGAGAGAGTGACATGATTGCCCTTAAGCAGGTCTCATCCACAAGGGTGACAGACAGCCACGGTGAAGCACCAGGGCTGACAGCGTGAACACCATGATAGATTGCCTGGTCCCTTCACTGCTCACAGGGGAGCAGAGGTCACACCTGGGGCCTCCCTGAGCATGCTCAGTGGCTGCAGTCTCAGGAGAGAGGCCTGTCTTCAGCTTGCCTACCGAATCAGGTCCTCTCTTGTCTTCACAGGGTAGGTTCATTTGTAGTGGCGCGATCACAGGGCAGGGGAGGGACGCT
Source organism: Jaculus jaculus (assembly GCF_020740685.1). NCBI lineage: Eukaryota > Metazoa > Chordata > Mammalia > Rodentia > Dipodidae > Jaculus > Jaculus jaculus. The sequence goes on from NC_059119.1 coordinate 17,439,434, forward strand.
TTCCCTGTGTCCCTTTATTCTTTCTATTCAAACACTGGCAGAGCCCTCCCTGACATTTCAACAGCATCGCGCATGGGCGATACATTTCCACTCACAATATTTCAAAAACCACAAGGGCTAACCTCTCTGCCAGGCCCTATCTGTAGGCCACTTTCACGTCACAATTCCTGAATGAGAGTACATAGTTCTTCATGAATCCCTGACCCAGCAAGACCTGGCTTTGCCTGATTGTATTTGGTTCCAAAATCCACTTCTGGCCCGGAACGGAATGCACACTGAACCCTCTTCCCCAGTACCGGGGTCGCACGGCACTAGAGGTCCTTATCCCCTCACACACACGCTCAGTCATGCCTATGGCTCCATTTGTGCTTGAACCTGCCTTGCTCCATTGGGTGCTATTGAAATGCAGGGAGGTGTTGATAGAGTGACGGGTCAGAAGGTTGAAAAACGAAAACAGAAAATACCCGCCAGACCAAATGGTGTTAGAAAGCACAGACCTTTCTAATTTTCTAGTTTTCTCGGGGCCTCTTGGAAGCTAGATCTATGCCATTGTAAATCTTTGGCCCCTGTTCTAGGGCTCCAGTCCCAACCGTGTCAAGCCGGAGTGACTGTCATTTCATTTAACATATACTGGTACACAGGTCAAATCATTCTAGATGGTATTTGAAAGACTGTTTGCCCTTGACATGATATCATTTATTTTTGCTTCCTGCATTACACCAAGTGTGCGTTGTCCTGGGCTTTCCTCACAGAAGGACCGCAAAGCCGTAAAGAGAATCCCTCCAAGTGATGGGTTCCTGGTGCGTCCAGTGTAGGTATTGTCAAGTACGCAGGAGCCCGGAATCCCTCAGCTGCCTGACAAGAAGGTTCTATCTCAGCTCTCGTTTGGTTACGTAGCCTCTGGCCTACCAAGTCAACACGGTCCTGAAATGACCCATATCGAGGCTGGCAGGGGTCCTGCAGGGAGATTACGCAAGCTTTGTTGAGAGCCGCTCAGAGCAAGAAATGTTAGAATCCTCAAGACCATTAATAACCAGAGAGTTGTCTGTGCTTGCCTTCGCCTCTCCAATCCACTCCTAACAAGAGCCAAGTACTTGGTTTCCTGTTTGATCTACCAAACAGCACCAGGCGAATGCTTTGAATTAGCTTTGCCGGGTCCCACCCTGTTTCTTTGTTTAGATGCATCAGCACATCGGGCCCATGGTATATTATGGGCAGTAAGGCTCCGCACAAGGGCAGCTAGACTAGTCTGATGTCATATCCAATCGAAGGGCACATATATCTTTGTCTTTATAAAAGGCTTTAACCCTGCCTCAAACAATAAAAAAGCACTTGTGAACTGACCACAGAATTTTTCCATCTTTATTTTTCTTACTTGTTTACTTTTCTTAATGTCAGAACCATTTGTATCATGAGCAGGAATGTCTCCCTCAATGTGAGCTTTGGAAGCAAAATAATAATAATTTTGGAGTGAGTTATTGACCACGTTGTTTCCCTCACGTTGGGTTGTTTGTTCCTTTTCAGAATGGTGTAATAGCTTCAATTAAGATTCGTTTTAATTATAGTTTAGATGAAGACCATAACCGTGGCATAGCCATCTTACTGATGGGATTACGGTGAGATCTGTTTCTCTAAAGCAGAGATCATGGTAATGAGTGAGTGTGGGGATGCCTACAAGCCCACTTTTTGGCAAGCAGGACCTGCTGTGCTAGACCTGGACTTTGGTCTAAATTGGCAGTGGGGGAACTCCTGTTAGATGTTTATCTTAAATCTCTTGGAATTTCCCAAACCTTATTTTCAACATAGAAAATTACAAGGTAATAAATTCAACCAGAGCTCAGCCAAGACCCACACCCTGTTTACACCTCTTTCTTCCTTTCACTCTAATCCATGGAGCTTTTTCCTGAGCCATCATGTTCCCAGACACCTCTATGCCCCCTCCCAGAGAACCCTGGACGCTGAGATGCACCATGCTCTGGAGTCCTCTGTGGCCTCAGCAATGCCGGGGCAACTCTCTCTCTCTCCTAAGTAACATAATTTTATAGAACAATTTGTCCTAGGGGAATAATGTTGTAGATGGTGGGAGATCCTATTAAAAGAACAACTATTGCAATCAGTTGCTTTTTACTTTTTACCAGCCTTGCTCATAAACCCTCCATCTGTTTGTCGCTTTAAATAGAAGCACAATATTAGAGATTATCACTTGATCAGGCTGCATGTCTCTGCTGTATGTTTTCATATATTGGTGGATACTAAGGAATGAAAGAAAGCAAACTACAGACTCTAGATATATGTGTGTGAGTGTGTGTTTCCAACAGGGTGTGTTGCATGTTTTCAAGGGAAAATGTCTGTCTTGCTGTTTCTAAGAGATAACCTGGCTGCCTTTCTGTTCTTTGCCAATATACACATCAAAAACAGTGCAGAAGGCTCTTTTCTCTAGAACACTAACAGTACTCAGAACCTGTTTACTTTCAAGGGCAGTCTACATCAGACCTGCATTTCTGCCCAATGCTCAGGGAGGGCACAACAGGGCCCATGGCAATTCTTCTGTAGTTCCCATCTGGTGTAGTGGAAACGATGTGACCCTTCACTGCCTGTTCAATCCCATTATGTTTCCAAGACGCCAACTAGACTGAAAATCGATGGTACTGTTACTTGACTCTGGTCTTATAACTTGTAGAGATACTTTTCTGCACCCTACACTGAGTAAGAAAAGGAACCAAGACCAGAAGGGTGCAAAGCATGCTTGTCATGTGATTGTGTGAAAACCAAGCCATCATCAGAGATTGGTAACGTAACACCCGACGCCTCTGCCGCCACTTCTGGGATTCAAAGAATATTATGATACAGCCACTGGTCCAAAACTATCATCTTTCAAATTTAACTCAAATTTCCCAGCATTGATATCATTCTTTTGGGTAATTGTAAATGTTGATTTGTGGAAGGGTAAGTAACAAACAAATTATGTCGCATGTACATATTAACATATTGCTGTGGGTTAATTCCTCTAAAATAAGACAGAATGTGCCCTGAATTAACAACAAAGACAAGGGAGTTGTGCTGAGAAGTGGGCGGGGATCTCATGATGGAATATCTCTATGGTAGAAAGCTGCTAGCATTGGGGCGATAAAAACGGCCATGAATGGGTGCATGAGAATGAGAGGTATGGTGTTAACATATGAAATCTTAGTGGACAAGGGTAAATTGGGAACTGAGAGAGTAATGAGTATTCTAGAAGAAAGATAATTTCCAACCAGTGGAAAAATTTGCTGGTGTTCAACACTAAAATGGTGTTTAGAAAGATTTCTCTCCTCAGAATGGAGTCACCTTCGATACCAACAGGTGCCACCACTTGTTAATGCTGTACACATTGCCCAGCCCAGTAAGGAGTGGGTGTGGGAGGAACCATGAGACTACATGAGCCTAGGAGTGAAGGCTAACTATATGGAGGCTCGTGTTGGTAGCCCACAAAACCCAGCGTCTTAACGTAAGTTCATTCAGTGGTCAGCTGGCTAAGGTGTAAGTGAGGAGACAGTGTCCCGGCAAGAATATCAAAGAGAATGAATCACTTTACATTCATGCAAACCTTCATAAATTCATTAAGTTCAGAACTAAATGGACACCTTGACAAGATGACATAAAAATGAAGATATATCAGAAAAACGATGAAGACGCTGATGTGGGGCTGGAGATGCTGACAAGAGGATTTAACTGTCCCTGTATCTCAGGCAGAAAATTATTTCACATTATCCAGACATAATACCTTAGTTCAAGTGGATAACCAAAATGAACATGCAGATATGATGGACATTCTGACTTCTCCCTTCAGTTACTTGAGATGACCCAAATTTCTTTCTCTCTCTCTGTCTCTCTGTCTCTCAAGCACTGGGATTGAACCCAAGGCCTTGCACATGCCATCCAGATGTGGCCCACATCAATTACTCAAAACCACATTTACCTTCTTCATAATTAAGTACTCTCAACTTCAAAAATAGAATGATTACTGAAAGTCCCGAGGATCATATTCTTTAATGGTGTGGTAGTTGGAATGTATGTCCCCCAGAGACTCAGGTGTTTTACTAAAGCTTGTAACTTGGGTCTCCAGCTGCCTGGCTGGAGGAGGTGTCACCAGGAGTGGATCTGAATTCCAGCCCGAAAGTGTGGAGGGCAGTGTGAGCCCTGGCAGGGTCCGTGCTTGCTGATTTTTAGTAGTTTCTGGCTGCTGGGGTTTCTCTCTTTGTTTGGATCTGTGAGAGGGAGCTAGCTGCTTCTGCCGGCAATGGAATTTCCTTTCAATCTATAAGCCAAAATGAATCCCGTTCTTCCCCAAACTGTGCCTGGTTTGGATGCTCATCCTAGCAGAATGGAGCTGTCTACAACCAACAGTAACTTTTCGACCCAGGTGCTTGAGAGGAACAGGGCAAAACCCTACTAAGTGGGCTGAACCACAACCTGCACATTACTCCAGCTATAAAGTATGAGACTAGGAAAGGATTAATATATATTCGTTATTCACAAGGGTTAAATGTACTATAGCAAAGTTAAAATACTAAGTTCTCTTATAAAATAAATCCAACCTGAAGCCACACATAAATGAGTTTAACACCTAGGTACAATGTGGTATTTTAATTATGTTATTACCATTTAACTTAATGTGTTTTTGAAAAATATAGTACTTTGACTTTCATCCTATATGTGGAGATTTTTTTTAACACCACAATAGAAATAATCTAGAATACTAATCCACAGCCTGTAGTTCTCCCGCCCACTTCCCCTTTCACTAGGAGAAAAAAAAAAGTCAGAGTCCTTAAAGGATACCCATATGACTCTACGTGACTTGTTCAAGAGAAGTCGGTGAGCCAATAGCTGTGACAATGAAACAGGAATAATACGAATAGCACCCCCTTCCACTTTCTCTGTATCATCTGATCTAGATCAGGTACAATGTCATGGAGGGACTATCCTCACTCTCCCCAGTGTTCTCCTACTGGACTAGAAGACATCACAAATCACTTTTCTCAGGATTTTCATCAAATGCCACCTCACTAAAAAAAATCGGCTCTCTAAAGCAAGAACCCTGCTCACCTGCCCATCACATTCTATTTATCTTGCTTTGTTTTCCTATCTATTTATCACTAATTGGCATATATATATATTTCCTTTATCATTTATTGTCCAACCAAAGAGAAGGGACTTGTTCTAAAGAATGCCTTGCAGGTGGCAGGCCATAAATAAATAATCATTGTAGCACTAAGACATGGTTCTAGCCATGGGCTCCACACTGCTGCTAGGCATAAAGTTCCAGGTTCTACTCTGCCTACCCTTGGTTGAGGCGCATATGCACCATGGTCCCCACAACCAGCCCTGCTGAGGAAACATCTGCCATGGTGGACATTTCCAGTACCCCACCACAGTACGTACCACATTTACTTTGACTGCTGGGGCGCCTCCTCCCCCATGTAGCTTATGAGACAACAGGGCCCTTTGACTTTGTAGCTACATGCAATATACTCAAAGGTATTATACATTTTCTATATCCAACTAGAATCGATGCCAACAAAGCCTACCAAACTGATCCCCCAGGATATGTCATCAGAAGAAAGTCATTAAATACAAGAAGAATGAAGCAACCCCCCTAGAACAGTGGTGAAGACAACTGATCCACCAGATGTGCTGATCCTCACATAGGAACACAAAAATTTGTAAGTTAATGTCAAGATCGTGAAAGAGCCTAAAGAAAAAGATATTGATGACGTATTCAAAAGAAAAATGAGATTCAGGGAAAGAAATATGATCCAATAAAATTAGGAAAATAATTCCCCAAGACCCACTTCCAGAGACACACCATTTCCATCAAGGCTCTACTCCAAAAGGCTCCACCAGCCTTAAGTCACAAACAAATGCATCTATGGGGGACACTTATATGCAAGCCACCACTACAAACAACACCTAAAGGAATTAGTCACTACCAGATCAGCTTTCCACAAGAATTTTAAGAGAATCTTATATCTATAAATAAAGAATCTATAGCTATAATAATGAAAACCTTTAAGAAAAGTAGGTATATAAAAGATAAAGTTTTATTAATATAGTAAACATTTAAAACACAATAGCAGACAAGATAGTAAGAAAAGAAAAAAAGGATAGTCAATACAAACAGATGAAAATTAAAATTATAGTCATCGTTATATATCAACAGAAACCTTGAAAAAATATATAGGGAGAGATATGAACTAAATTTCCCAATGAAAGATACATTCTTGGACTGGAGAGATGGCTTAGCAGTTAAGGCGTTTGCCTGCAAAGCCAAACGACCTCAGTTTGATTCCCTAGGACCCACTTAAGCCAGAAGCACAAGGGGTTGCATGCATCCAGTTTGTTTGCAGTGGCTGGAGGCTCTGACATGCCCATTCTCTCTCCGTCCCTCTCTCTCCAATAAAGTTTTAAAAGTTACATTCTTGGGCTGGAGAGATGGCTTAGCGGTTAAGTGCTTGCCTGTGAAGCCTAAGGACCCCGGTTCAAGGCTCGGTTCCCCAGGTCCCATGTTAGCCAGATGCACAAGGGGGCGCACGCGTCTGGAGTTCGTTTGCAGAGGCTGGAAGCCCTGGCGCGCCCATTCTCTCTCTCTCCCTCTATCTTTCTCTCTGTGTCTGTCGCTCTCAAATAAATAAATAAATAATTTAAAAAAAAAGTTACATTCTTGCTGCTAAATGAATTAATGATATGCTCTATACAAGAAACTCATTTCATAAAAAGATCTTAGAAAAGACAAATGGAATTTTGACAGGCCATTAGTTAAAGCAACAACAATAGTAAATAAAATACCTTGGGGATATAGAGATTTGTCTCACATCATATGCACACAATCCTTGGTTTAATCAATCCCCAACACTACAAAATGAGATGGAATACTAAGCACCTGAATAAAATCAAAGGTGCAAAAGGAGATACTGTCACTGATGTCATAGAAGTAAAAAGGGTTACCATGTTTATGCAAGGCTGCATGCCAGCAAATTAGAAAATCCAGAAAAGATACATAAATTTCTAGAAATATGTAACCTACCAAAATTAAACCAAGGACACCAATAGTGAGTAATGGGATTGAATTAGTAATGGAGAGTCTAGCAACAAAGAAGAGTTATAGCTGCACTGCTGGATTTTACAAAATGTTTAAGGATGAACTAAGTCACTTCTCAAACTCTTCCAAAAATGGAACAGGAGGAAATGTTTCCAAATTCATTGTATGAAATCATTTCCCTGATTTAAAAAAAAAAAAAAAACAGACAAGGGAAACAAAAACAACAAAAAAACTACAGACCAATATCCTTGATGAATATACAAACAAAAAATTTCAACACAATACCAACAAACTAAATCCAATGGCATATCCAAGAGAGCATTCATCAGGATTAATTCTAGGAAATCAGGGATAGTTCAACATAGGCAAGTCAATAAAAGTAATATATCAATACAATGACAAGTTAAAACCATTTGCTTATTTTAATAGATAGAGAGAAAATGTTAATTAAAATTCAATATCCCATCATGTTGAAAACACTGACCAAACTTAGGCACACTGGGACTGTACCTCAACATATTAAGGGTTGTATGTGGCACATACAAAGCTAACATCATGATGAATGGGGAATGTGGAAAGCATTTCCTCTAAGATTCGGAGCAGATAAAAATGTCTATTCTTGCACATATTTAATTTAGAAACAGAAGTTTTCATCAGAGCAATTAGGAATTAGGCAAGAAAAAAGTAAAGATCTCCAAATAGGATGAAAAATAAAATAATCCCTTTTTGCACACATGATTCTCTAGATAGGAAGAAAAAACAAAAAACTAAATGTAAGGATTGGGAAGATGATTCACAGGTTCAGGGTGCTTGCCATGTCTGACAGCCTGAATTCAATTCCAAAGCCACCCATGTAAACTCAATGCCAAAAGTGGTACAAGTGTCTGGCATTCATTTGCAGCAGCAAGAGTTCTTGGTGTGCACACACGCACATGCACACACACACACCTGAAACATTCAGCGAATTGCAAAATACAAAAGCATACCACAATAATCAGTAGCCTGTTTACACACTAATAAGGAACTTGGTGAGGAAAAAAATCAGGAAACCTTTGCCTCTCACAAAACTATTTTATTTAAATATTTATATTTATTTAGGTGAGAGAAAGGTGGGAGGGAGAATGGAAACATCAGAGCCTCCAGTTGGTGTAAATGAACTTCAGAAACATGGGCCGCTTTGTGCGTTTGGCTTTCTGTGAGTGCCAGGGTATAGAACCCAGGGCTGTCAGGCTTTACAAGCAAGTCACTGTTGAGCAATCGCCACTGCCCCATCACACCATTTTAAAGACAAAAATAGAAAGAAAGAAAGAAAGAAAGAAAGAAAGAAAGAAAGAAAGAAAGAAAGAAAGAAAGAAAGAGGAAGAAAACAGAAACCCAAAAAGACTAAGTGAATGAGGCCAAAGACGGGTAACAGATATGGAAACTAGGTCCCAAGTCAAGTTCTTCTTTGTCTCTATGAGATATTTCTTAATTTGCAAAGCCAGACATTTTTCTTTTCTGATGATGGACATGTTGCTCAAAATATTTTTGAGGCCGGGTGTGGTGGCACATGCCTTTAATCACAGCACTCGGGAGGCACAGGTAGGAGGATCGCTGTGAGTTCAAGGCCACCCTGAGACTCCATAGCGAATTCCAGGTCAGCCTGGGCTAGAGTGAGACCCTACCTTGAAAAACCAAAATATATATCTATATTTTTTTGAAATGCCTCTTTTGAACCAAACATTCAAAGTATTTTACACATTATTCAGTAAATTTCATGCCCACATGCAATACTTAGCATGAACACAAAGGAGGAATTAGCATCATGAGCCCTTTTGCCCAACCCATTTGCTGGAATAACTTCCCAAGACAGATCAATCCCCACACTCCATATAAACCCAAGCTATCCTCAAATGAGAAGTATTTTCTGATTTAAGATGTTTAAAGCCTTTACAGGACCACTGAGCTTAGCGTAATGAACAAATCAACAGTCTAGAGATCTCACAGCCTGATCTCTGGCATTCAGTCACTATGCACCCATTACTTATGTTGGAAAGTTGGAAAACTCTCACACTAGCAGCTGGTTATGAACAGAGCATTAGGGTTAACAGACCCGAGTTCCCCGGCTCGACTTGTCTCACAGGATTTCATTTTCTGTGCTCTGGACAGGAGGAAATGGAAGTCCTTCAAAGGCAGCTGTACTAACACTAAAGACAGTAAAGGACCTCCACTAATTCTCCAAGTTGGAGTTTAGAGATTTTGAAGCATACTGCGTATGAAAGAGTTTTGCAAAACCAAGTGCAACTCAAGTCTAAGTAATTATATGGCAAACTGCAAAGTCTGAAGGCACTTTCCAAAAAGAAGCCTTGGAAATAATTTAGGTTCATTTTTGGACATGTAATCTCTCTAGATGACTACTTTGAGGCTGACTAAATCACAATATTTCTTTCTTTCTTTTTTTTTTTTTTTTTTTTTTTTTTTTTTTTTGGTTTTTTGAGGTAGGGTCTCATTCTAGCCCAGGCTGACCTGGAATTCACTATGGAGTCTCAGGATGGCCTCAAACTCATGGCAATCCTCCTACCTCTGCCTCCCGAGTGTTGGGATTAAAGGCACGCGCCACCACGCCTGGCTTGAAATCACAATATTTCGATCATTCCTGGAGTGGGGACTCTAAAATTAGTTCCCCTGGTATAGCTAAATCTTACATGCTGACTTTAAAATATATATTTTTTTTGTTTATTTATTTGAGAGGGAGAGAGAGAGAATGGGCATGCCAGGGCCTCTAGCCACTGCAAATGAACTCCAGATGTATACACCCCCTTATGCATCTGGCTTATGTGGGTCATGGGGAATTGAACCTGGATCTTTAGGCTTTACAAGTAAGTGCCTTAGCCACTGGGCAATCCCTCCAACCTATGCATACTTTTCTTACTGAAGGTTAAATCCTATCTGTGATGATTTTCTCTTACCATTGCATATCCCCATTTAGCTCTTTTAGTTCTAATGAACATTGTTGTTTTTTTACAGAGTTTGGCAGGAATTGGAAAAAAAAAAAAAACCTATGGTCTTCTGCTTATTGAAGCCTGTATGTCAGAATAAATGTTCATATATGCTTACCAGTTCTCCAACTATATAACAGTCTTTCTTCCCACATAAGGAGAACTAGGAATCAACATATACATATATTTATGTACATGTACATATATGTGTGTGGGTGTGTATAATTTTTAAATGTTTTATTTTTATTTATTTGAAGAGAGAAAAAGAGAAAGAAAAAGAATGGATTCACCAGGGCCTCTAACCACTGTAAGTAAACTCCAAACACATGCACCACCATGTGCACTGGCTTATGGGAGTCCTAGGGAATCAAACCTAGGTCCTTAGGCTTTGCACACAAGTGTCTTAACAGCTAAGCCATTTCTCCAGCCCTGTGTATTTTTAAATTAGGCCTTATTCTTAAGGGAATATTAGGTTTCAGAAAGGACTGAACCATTTAGTACAGCTGGCAGTCTTATACCTGTGGTATCTATTACATCTTCTTTCATATACTTATCTCCCGAAGAACAGAAAAGCTGGAATGTCAATAGCATAAACACTGGCTCAACAAGATTATGAATGTATATACAGTTATAAATGTAGACTTAAATGCAGATGTAACAATATAGTGTGGAGAAAAAAAAAAGACAGTTTCATTTGGAAATGCGTAAAGGTTCATAACGCTGTTCTAAAGTCCCCATAAAGTTGTAAACTGTAATGCCTCTTGAAGTTTAAATACTACACACATTATAAAAACATACTTTGACCCTGTAATTACTTTGAATGTATATGTGTTACAGGAAGTTGGACTCCAAATCTTGTTCATGGTGAGCAGGCTCTCTACCAAGAAGCTTACAGGTGGAATCTTACTGAGTTCACCCACATTACCCTTTCTCTGAGTTATTTTCATCAATTGTGAAGGATACATTTTAGCCACTGAGCCATCTCTTTCAGGTAGGCTCTCTCAGTGAACATGGAGCTCAGCAGGCTACACTAGCTAGCCAGCATGCTCCAGGATCCCTATCTCTGCCCCCCGCCCCCCAGAGCGGAAATCACAGGCACTTGCCACTATTCCCAGCTTTTACATGGGTACTGGGGATCCAACTCAGCTCTTCATGCTTGCAAGGCAAGTACTTTACCCACTGAGCAAGCCATCCCTCCAGCCAGTATTTTATTGATTTTTGTCACTTCTTCAGGAATGCCAATTTATAATATCCACAAAAAATAGCTTATATATTGCCTGTTTATCCTCTTCTTTGTCTTTTTCCTTATGTTACACCTGACTTATTGCATAAACATTTTTTTTTTCATTTCTATACTCCCAGACCTTTCAGCCCAGCATTAGTCACTTGCCAGGGGCTCGTGTATATTAGATGAATTAATGTGAGGGGATTTCATGTGATGGTTAGGACCGCCAGCTTCTCTTTCATTGTGTCCTTAAGATGGGGAGAAAAAGGAAATAGGAAGGAGATGGAGCTGAGGAGGAGAGAGTAATAGGTGTTCCTTTTCCAAAACACTTAGGTAGCAAGCATACCCTCCGAGCATGTCTGATAATATTTTGGGGACTCTTTTCACAGATTACCTTGCAACCTCAGGTCACAAGGTGGGAGCTGTCAGCAGTCCTAGTATGAAACCACTGCACTAGCCCCCAGCCCTCCTTTAAGTGAGGTGGCTTGTGATGGACTAGCCTAGGGTAACTTTGCCAACCTATGGCTGCTCCGCAGCCCCCCTCCCCACATCTTCCTGCCAAACAGACTCAGACTTCCAGCGCATAGTTTCGCAAGCCTGGGAGGAATGGATATTTATAAAGACAAGCCATGCTGCGGTCATGTTCACATAGCATCACCATCAGCCTGGCATCCAGGCAAAACAGAGCCATCACTTCTGTGAACCATCAGCTAGGTTGAGCTCAGAAAGAAGTCCAGGAAGGGAGACATATGTGTAAACAGGGTCCAGGTGGGCCCGGCAAGCTGGGCCATGGGAAAGCCCGCAGCCTTTATTCTCTTCACACATGACCTTCGTTAGAAGTGTGGGACGTGTGGCAGAAGGAACAGGAGACTCACAATGAATGGACCTTTGTCCCGTCAGGCTCTGCACGCTACTTGCTGACCTTGTGTCTTTGGAGTCTTTGGACATTAGTGTCCCCAGGAAAATGGCAACCTCATAAAGTGGCTTGGGGGAATGTAAATAGATAACAGAGTATCCCACTGTAAATTTTAAAATGTGAGGCTCATTTTCTTCAAAGTGGACACTGTCTCAAGGTTCAACTCTTTTTTTTAAAATTTTTTGTTTATTTTTATTTATTTATTTGACAGTGACAGAGAAAGAGGCAGAGAGAGAGAGAGAGAGAGAGAGAGAGAGAGAAGAGAAGAGAATGTGTGTGCCAGGGCTTCTAGCCACTGCAAACGAACTCCAGACGTGTGTGCCCCCTTGTGCATCTGGCCAACGTGGGTCCTGGAGAATCAAGCCTCGAACCGGGGTCCTTAGGCTTCACAGGCAAGCGCTTAACTGCTGAGCCATCTCTCCAGCCCTCAACTCTTATGTAAAAAAAGTCTTGTGAGTTGAAGAGATGCTTCAGTGGTTAAGGCAATGATTACAAAGCTTAATGGCCTGGGTTCAGTTCCCTGGTTCCCATGTAAATCCAGATGCCCAAAGTGGCACATGCATCTCGAGTTTGTTTGCAGCAGCTAGAAGCCCTGGTGTGCTCTCTTCTCTCTCTTGCTCACTCTCTTTCTCTCTCTACTTGTAAATAAATAATTTTTTTAAGGCTTAAGAAAAATGTTAACAAATAAGGCAGAATTATGTTAATATGCAGTATTTAAAAAACTGTGGAAGATATACTTTCCTCCTTCATTAACCTACTATTCAATAATGTTATATAAATATATTGTGAGTATATAGTGACACACACACACACATATACATACATACATACATACATACATACTATGGCAAGGAAGAACCTCAGTCTGGGACCTCATGGTACAGTAAAGCTGTTTACTCCATGGCTTCTAGGAAGCAGTGAAAAAGCAAGAAAGAGGTTTGAGTTCTAATATACCCATCAAGAGTATACCCCCAGCTGGATGTGGTGACGCACGCCTTTAATCCCAGCACTCGGGAAGCAGAGGTAGGAGGATCACCATGAGTTCAAGGCCACCCTGAGACTCCATTGTGAATTTCAGGTTAGCCTGGGCTAGAGTGAGACCCTACCTCGAAAAAAAAAAAAAAAAAAGAGTATGCCCCCAATAACCTAGCTTCCTTCCCCTATATCCTACCTCCTTCCTAACAATTTCTTCCAGTTGCCCCACAGGCTAGAAACAAAGCCTTTAGCTCTGGGGCACATTTAAGATGGACATCATAATGGAATCAATAGATCAAATCCAACCCAGGAGAGAATAAGTGAGTTCAAAGGCAGGTGATAGGAAAGAACACAGAGGGGTGGCGTGGGGGGCAATGAAGAAAATGTACCAGAACATTCAGTCATTGCTAAAAGAGCAAATGTCCGCATGATTTCCGGAAGTAAAGGGGAAGTAAATGTACCCAAGGGCATGACAGGAGAACATACCCTCACACTCAGAGATACATTACAACTTTATAGGTACACGAGGTTTGAATGTCAATCAATGCTACGCCAAAACGCATAACAATCAAATTCCCCCCAGGCGCCTGAGCATCTCCAAAGGAAGTCAGAGAAAAGGGCAGGTAAGTGTGTCCTGATTCTCCTGAAACAGACTACCCAGCAGAAAATTCACAGGCCAGGAGACAACAGGATGACATTTCTATAGTGCTGAAAGAAAAAGAAAGAAAAGGGCCTGGCGACCAAGGGTCCTGGGCTCAGCAAAGCCATCCCATACATATGAAGAGGAGGTAAAAACATGCTCAGACAAGCAGAATTTGTTAGCACCATACCTGTCCTATCAGAAAGACTATAGTGAGCTCTGAAACAGAAGGAAAAATACCGTTGTGAATAAAAAGAAAGCATCAGAAAATCCGAAACTCACTGGTAAGAGTGGCTGTATAGAAAAATTTAGAATGTTTTAAAATTATAGATATGGTACAAAAACTATTCATCTCTCCAGTATGAAGGTTAAAAGTAAAACAAAAGAATAGCTATATTTTGCCAAAATATATGTGATATTTAAAGAATAAAATAGAACATCAAAAATTCAAAATGAGGGAAGAATTAGAGTCCAAGTATAGAATGTTTTAATTAGATGTTTTATTTTTATTTATTTATTTCTTTGAGGTAGGGTCTCACTCTAGCCCAGGCTGACCTGGAATTCACTATGGAGTCTCAGGGTAGCCTCGAACTCATGGCAATTCTCCTACTTCTGCCTCCCAAGTGCTGGGAATAAAGGCATGTGCCACCACGTCTGGCAATTAGATTTTATTGATTTTATTTCTCTTTCTATCTTTTAATCACTGTGAAGTTGCTATCACTTCAAAGCTGCTTGTTATAGCCACATATAGCCTTGGTAAGCCTAATGATTACCATAATGCAAAATTCTATGGTAGACAAACTCAAGGAAGAATTGGAAACAAACCACTCAAGCAAAAGAAGACTATAAGAGAAAAAAAGAGAGGAAATGCATTCAAACTAGTAAACAAGTTTCAAAAAGGCATTATAAATCTCTAGTTTTTAATTACCTTGAATATAAATGAATACAGTTCTTCAATTAAAAGACAAATATCAAATGAATGCAGAAAAAATAGGAACCAACTATATATTACCAGTAATAAACTCACTTCTCTTGCCATATATAGACTGAAAAAGTGAATATATTCCATGCAAATAGATCCCAAAACAGAACAAGAAGAGCTCTACTTGTATCAAATAAAATAGATTTTTAACTCAAATGCAGTAAGAAGAAACTAGGGAGGTCATTATATTGTGACAAACAGGTCAATGCAATGACAGTAAATAATACTTATATATACACACCTAAATTCAGAGCATCTAATTATAAACCACATATAAATTGATCTAAAAGGAAGATTAGATTCCAATACAAAATATAGGAATTTAGCTGCCTGTTTATAGCAATACAATACACAGTTTATCCAGAGTTTTTAAAAAGTCAGTATAAAAAGACATGAAGGTTAAAGTATATTTTTGACCAAAAGGAACAAAGACATTTACATAACATTCTATGCAATAGCTTCAGAATCCACATTATGTAGGTACTACAGTAGGCTATAGGGGCTGAGGAGATAGATGGTTTGGTGGATAAAGGCACTTGCTTGCAAAGTCTGCTGAACTGGGTTCAATTCCCCAGCCACTCACATAAAGACAGGTATGTATTCACTGCAGTGATAAGAGAACCAGGCATGTACACTAAAGAAAATTAATCAATAAATAAATAGTACAATAGGGTATGGAAAACAAGTATAAACAATAGTTTTAGAAATACTTTTATATTTTATTATTATTTATTTGAGAGAGAGAGAGAGAGAGAACATTGGCATGCCAGGACCTCCAGCCACTGCAGACAAACTCCAGACAGAAACTCCACCTTGTGCATCTGGCTTACATGGGTCTTGGGGAATCGAATCTGGGTCCTTTGGATTTGCAGGTAAACACTGTAACCATTAAACCATCTCTTCAACCCCAAACAGCATTTTTTTAAAAATGAAATCATATCAAGTTATTTTTTTTACCACAATTCAATAAAATTAGAAATCAATAAAAATGTAAAAATGATACAACAAGATGGAATTAAACAAATTATTCGTAAAAAGCAACTGTTCAAGGAAGACATCAAGCAGGAAATAAGGCCTTTGTGAAACAAATGAAAATGGAGTTTAAACACACCAAAACTTTTGAGACGCAGCAAACATCATACCAAATGGCAAATCACCACAAGCTTTTCCTCTAAAGTCAGGAACAAGACAACGAAGTCAACCTTTACTTCTACTTAACAGGGTACCAGAAATCGGATCCTGAATGACCAGGCAAAAGAAAGAAATAAAAGGCATCTGAATTGTGATAAGGGGATTCCATAGCCACTATGTTTCATGTCTTAGCCATTGCCAGTACCGAGGTGTGCAGGTCTTTTAACAGACCAATTTAATTCCTGTTTGTATACCCCGTGGTGGGATAGCTAAATCCTATAGCATGAAGAGAACTAGTCATCATGAGAAATTAGCAAGCAGAAAAACAAGGATGACCTAATGTCATTCATACTTGGAATCTGAGGACATTGATATCTCCATAGAGAACAATAGTTCTCATGTTCTGAGGGGAGTAGGGAGGGCAGATGGGGGAAGGCTGACCAGTGGGTTACTTAGGTTTAGACAGGAGAGAAAATTCTGGAATACTCTAACATAATACTGACCATAGGTAATGATGACTTGCTATCTAATTTCTCTACAAAATTTAAAAAAGGAATGTTTTCACCATAAAGAAATAATTGTTAGGAGATATAGCTATGCTTTACCTATAAACTACAGGAATGGGGCCACAGGCTGGATTGGGGGGGAATCTTAACTGCCCATGTCTGACACTATTGCTGTCATTCATGTTCATAATTCCAGTGATTATTATCAACCCTAATTTTTGGTATGTTTGATACATATCTCTTTGTAGCTATGAATTTTGCCTTTTAGGACAATATTCAGTTTATTTCTTAAAATGTAACTTTTAGAAATTTGCATAAGCTCCTATCTATAACCGGAAAAGAAAGTTATTTTCAGCAGGGTATAATGCCTCCTGTGACTATGGGTTGATGACTTAGGCCATGCATCTCTGCACAGCCTCCAAGATCCTACCCGGGATTCTCTTTTAATCGCTTCCCACGGTTCTGTTTCTGATGTCAATGGTCTCTAAACTAAAGATTTACCAGCAAGTATCTCTTATGAAGATTTTAAATAATCCTTCCCATCAGGAGTCAACAAAAACAATTTAAAATAGATACAGGAGTCACATTCACACACGAACACCTACTTTACGGTTGATAAAATTAAAGTTAAATGTGGGATATAACCTCATCTGAGATTGAGCAGTCTGTTTAGCTGTGCACAGTAGAAGTGTTTGGTTTTTATGGACTCCCTGCCTCCTGGAAACCAGAACCTGAAAAGGGAGGATAGTCAGGCAACATCTGCTCATGCTAAGGTCAGAGATAGGATGCCAAATACATTCCTTCTATGGAATGAGGAGAAGTGCCTTTTTGAAGAGTGACTGGATCCACTCAATGAACAGCAGAGGAGATCCTACCCTCCCTGCTCCTTGCATGTATGGGTGGGGCTGAGCTCTGTTTCCCTGGCCAGACTCAGGAAGAGGAAAGTTCATGTGGGTGCAGACACCTGTTCTAAGGTGACCTACCCATGCACACACAATGCCCTATGTGTATACCCTTTTTCTTGGACCGTGTGAGTTTTGTCAGAGGTGAAGATGCTACAGGCTGCAGACTAGAAACTGCTCACTTCCTTCCCCCATGTGCTGTGCCCTCCTCTGGGGAACCTTATGCCCTGGAAGGCGCCAGAGTCTTGACGTCAGACAGGAGAGGTGGAGAAAGCACCTGATCTAAGAGTGCAGGTTGAGAGCAGATCAGCCAAGGAAGGGTGACCTCGCTGATGGCTTGTCCCTTGTCCCACCACTCATGGAGCCTTCACAAGAGACATGATAAGGGATTGGGGACATGGCTTGCTTAGCAGTTTTTTTTTGCCTGAGAAGCCTAAGGAGCCAGCTTCAATTCCCCAAGACCCACATAGGCCAGACACACGAGGTGTTGTATGTGTCTGGAGTTCATGTGCAGTGGCTAGAGGCCCTGGTGTGCCCATTCATATTCTCCTTATCTCTCAATTTCTTTCTTTTTCTTTTTCTTTTTTTAGAAAGAGTGAGAAAAGAGAAAATCGTGGTGTGCCAGGGCCTCAGCCACTACAATCGAACTCCAGACGCTCACACCTTTTTGTGGGCATGTGCAACCATGTGCTTGCCTCACTTTTGTGTATCTGGCTAACATGGGATCTGGAGAGTCAAACATGGGTCCTTAAGCTTTGCAAGCGAGCACCTTAACTGCTAAGCCATCTCTCCAGCCCTCTAAATTTCTTTTTTAACTTTAAGATGAAGCTTGGGGAACTTCCCCAACTTTTACCATAACGCATGCTAATTTTGTCTTTGTAGATGCAAAGAACTCCTTGTACAAGTTTCCTGGAAGCGTCTGCAACCTCTGATTCCAATTACAACTCTGAGTACTCTCAGGATATATCTCAATCTCGTGCCCTAGCTCTGTGTCTCAACCTCCCCACTGTCAAAGGTGCAACAAAGATCACGCCTGCCTCCATCTGCTTCCCATGTGTGGTGGCTGAGGACAGTATAGGTCATATACCTCATTTGCAATCCACCAATCCTTCAGTAGCTATAGGAAGTTGGTTCCAGGAGTCCAAAAATATGAAGCTCTAAGCTTAAGTCCCTTACAGAAAATAATGCATTATTAAATATATAAACTATAGACATCTTCCCATGTAAGACACTGCACTGTTCAGTTATTCAAATCCAACCCAGTAATTGCTAACTAATGCAATGTCATGTTTGCAAACTAATTTAATAACTAGTTGGCCCTCAAAATAATCCAGTGAGGATTCTATCCTTCTATTTTACATCCAGGGAGAGAGACACTATGAGGGGATGTCACTTGTCCAGGGGTTAGACGCGAGGTATGGTCCAGATAGTGACTACGTAGCCACCTCATCTTTTTCACCCAGCTATATGGCTATCTCAGAATAGTCCAGCAACTATCAGGCTCTGATGCAGCTGACAGGACCAGTAAGTGGAAGAGATCTACATAGTGTGAATGTGTGTGTGTGTAGAAATATGTATGCAATAAAAAAAACATCAGTACTAAATACTTGGCTGGCATCTTGTTGACAAATAGCAGAGTTTCAGCCCACTGGAGTCTGAGAGAGGAAATGACTAAGTGACATGTTTCAGCTTTAACTAAACCCCTGCAGAAAGGAGACTTAAACAAGCTCAGATGAAAAGAAGGGAAAACTGGATTGGGAAGATGGCTCAGCAGTTAAAGTCACTGGCTTGCAAAGCTTGGTGGCCTGGGTTTGATTCCCCAGTACACGAAGTGGTGACTGCACCTGCATCTGCACCTGAAGTTCATTCACAGTGACGAGGGGCCCTGGTGCTCTTCTATTCCCCTCCCCTCGCTACTTGTCAACAAATAAATGAAAAGAAGATTAATAAAAGGAGGGCTGGAGAGATTGCTCGGTGATTAAGGGCTCTAGCCTTCAAAGCTTGATGACACAGGTTCGATTCCCCAGTACCTGTGTAAATCCAGATGCACAAAGTGGTGCATGTGTCTAGAGTTTGTCTGCAGTGGCCAGCATGCCCACGCACACATTCTTTCTTTCTGTCAGTTCCTTTCTCTGTATCAATCTCTCAATCTCTCTCTCTCAAATAAATAAATATTAAAAAAACAAAAAGATCCCAGCACTCAGGAAGCACAGGTAGGAGGAGTGCTGTGAGTTCAAGGCCACCATGAGACTACATAGTGAATTCCAGGTCAGCCTGAGCTAGAGTAAGACCCTACCTTGAAAAAAAAGGAAGAAGGAGGAGGAGGAGGAGGAGGAGGAGGAGGAGGAGGAAAGAAAGAAAGAAAGAAAGAAAGAAAGAAAGAAAGAAAGAAAGAAAGAAAGGAAGAAAGAGAGAGAGAGAAAGAAAAAGGAAAAAAAAAAAAGAGAAAACCACACACTCACTTTGGCTTGGTCAAAGGCTGGTGAAGGAATTGCGGTACTTTCTTTTAACACCATACTGGGAAGGGCTAGAAAAATGGTTTAGCAGTTAAAGGCACTTATTTGAAGAGTTCACTTTTGCAAACACCCACATAAGCCAGACCCAAAGAGTAGCAGAAGCATCTAGTATTTGTTTGCAGTGGCAAAAGGCCCTGGCATGTATGTACAGGTACACACATGCATGCATGCATGCACACCTCCTAAGTGAAACATGGATGGATCAGAAGCAGCTCCTCCTTCTCTACCCATCCACCCAAACAGGCAGAGTAAATTACAGCTTTATGCCTTTACAGAGCTTGCAACACTGTGAAAGTTTATCTTTAAGAAATATATTTTAACCTCTAAGTCTTTATTCAAATGAAAATGTTATCAAAAAGAAGAGAAAGAACAGGCAACAAACAAAACCTCCCACCATGAAAACCTCTGCTCTTTGAGATAACCCACATGGCAGATTATTCCACTTTGATAGAAAGAGCAGGAGCATGCAAGGAAGCTCACATGTATTGAATGCACCCACCCATCTCCCAAAGTAACATGTTTCCAAAGGGCAGAGGTAGCCTCGTATCATGCCTTTAAAAAAAAAATTAATTCCCTCTTGATGCACCATTCTCTAAGGAGACTGCCCAAGTGCTCCCTTCTCCCACGTTGTTTTCAAACCTGCTTACCACTGCATGCATTTCTAAATGACAAGACAACTAACTCTCAATCTTGATATGTTAAGAGAAAAACCAAACTGACAGTTGGAAGAGACAGAAGGAAGGAGGCACTGCCCGCCCCTCCCTTGTCCCAAATGTCATTTCTCCTTTGCCCGGGCTGCACAGGCAGTCCTGATGAAGAAACGAGCAGACACTTGAAAGTTTCTGACAGGTGTCATGGGTGCAGACACTGAGTGGCCACGAGGGACGGAGCTTGACATGACAGTGGCAGAGCCACAGAGGCTAGCTCCAGGACACGCGGAGTTTGGTGGATGTCAGATGCAATCCTTGTCACTTTCAAGCTCCAGAATGGTGTCTACAAATGGACAGAGCCAGAGGGAAGTGTTGAGAAAACTTTCAAGCATCAGGGTTGACCAAGTGATGGTGCCAAGTCACAACAACAGGAAATTGGTGACCGTGGAGGATGTTGTCCATCTGGGGCTGTGACGGGGGAGGACGGGCTGCTCCCACTGCTCTCTTGGGTTTATCTGCTCTTGTCATGTTGCCCTCCAAATCAACGTTTCAGTCTGCAGGTTCGTGTGTGTGTGTGTGTGTGTGTGTGTGTGTATGCACGCATGCATGCGCACACACGCATGCATACTCACGCTTGCATGCTGCTAGCATTTCCACCCCCTGCCACCAATAATCTGATATATATATATATATATTTTAATTTATTTGAGAGAAACTGAGAAGGAATAGGTGTGCCAGAGCCTTCAGCCACTACAGATGAACTCCAGGTGTGTGCGCCTCCTTGTGCGCGTGTGCAGTATTGCGCGCTTGTGTCATTGCGCATCTGGCTTACGTGGGACCTGGACATTTGAACATGCATTTAGGCTTCACAGGGAAGGGGTGCCTTACCCACTAAGCCATGTCTCCAGGCTTCTGATAATTTTGATTCTTCTAACACAATGATCTCTGCTGCACATCCACCAGGATCTAAATATTTGGCAGTATCTGCTCCTCTGACCCAGCTGGGGAATGACTCATGATGGGAAAGCACAGCTAAGGCTTCAGGAAAGCTGGGTAATAAATATTGCTGTCTTGCATTATTTTGAAATATTACTTTCTTTTAACATCCTGCCAAAGTCAAATATTTTTTGCTTAATAAAAATCCATGGGTAGGCCTTTAACCCAGCCAAAGTAACAGGTGGCACCCAAGTTCACCTGGTGGGAGAGCCTGGCCTGATTATCTCTAGCCCAGGAGTGATGGTTAGCTGGCATGAGGACATGATGGATGACAGCAAATGTGCAGATAATCTTTAATCCAGCCTTCCATCCTCCTAATGTGATATATTTATTTAACAGTGCTTAACTCAATATATTGGCTTGTACTTGAGCAATTTTAAATAGAATGAGAGCTTGAGAAGCACAGGTGTTTTTTTTTTTGTAAACATGATGAAAATTGAATAAAATAATCAGTATCACACATAGACTGTAAGTCTGATTTCTACTGAAAATTCCTTGGGGCTCTGGGAATGGTAATAAATCAACTTCGGTGTTGGCCTCACCCTCCAGATGAGTCATTGTTAAAGTGGAAAGGGAGTTATGGTGTCACAGTGACCTGAGTTAGACTTGAAGTTTGAGAAAAACAGGGGCTCAGAGTAGAAATTTTTATTGTGATGTTTACTAGGAAGTGTCAAAATGAGCTTACAGTTGCAATATTTATGACCCTGAAATGGATGCTGTTATATCATAACTTTACCTAATCTCTGGTTTTGCACTTGGTGACCACAGGTGACCCTTTCTGAAGAATCTCGCTTTTTAGGGGGCCCTGCCCAGTAGCAAGTGAAGGTTCAGCTTGTGTCAGAAGCCACAAGTCTTCCCTATGTCTGTCCCACTGTCATTGCATATCATTTCCCACGAATCCAAATCACATTCTAGAGCACCAAAAAATATGTCTTTTCACCTCTTTCTACCTATGTCAGTCACATTCTCAGTGCTGCAAACAAATGCCCAATGAGAAGCAGCTTACAGGAGGAAGAGTGTTGAGTTCAGCGTACAGTTCCAAAGGGCAGAGTCTGGCACGGCAAAGAAAGCAGGAGCAAGGAGGAGGCATACTGTCACATTGCCGTTGTCGTTGGGGAGGAAGAAAAGAGAAAGAAAGCCAGGACCACCTTGAAGTGACTCACTTCCTCCAGCAAGGCCCCACCTCCTAAAGATTCCATAGCCTTTGCCGCATCGTGCCAGCAGCCAAGGGCAAGGTGTTCAAACGCATTGGCCTGTGAAGGTCATCTGGTCATTTATATTCATACCATCACACTATCTTATAAAAGCACTAACCCTGCATCTCCATAGTGATCATAATAGTGGAAATACCCACAGCCTGGGCAAGTAGGATCTGCTCACTCCCTGTAATCCTGTCCTCCTCCGGTTCTTGGAGGCTGATCCGGAACCTGCTAGTTTTTCTTGTGTTCCTGCCTTCATTCTTACACAAAACCTCCTACATCTATCCCCTATTTTGATTTTTGAAAACAAAAAATAATAATGTTTCACAGCTATTTATAATAACTCAAAATAGCATGGCATTGGCATAAAAACAGACACATAGCTGGATGAAACAGAACAAAGAACCCAGACATTAATACTAATTTTTGACAAAAGCATCAAGAGCAGTAGAAAAAGAAGAAAAAACATAAAGGATAATTGCTTCAATAAATGGCACCTGGGAAATACACTGTGCACATGCAGAAGAAATAAAGTAGGCCTTCATCCTCCAAATACTAAAGAAAATCAACAACAACAACAAAAAAGAACAAAGACTTACACATAAGACCTAAAACCATGAAAATACTAGAAGAAAAAACAGACAAGAAGTACTTCATGTACTTCATGTGCACCTGAATATGATTTATACTAACTAAATCTAAAAGCTCTCAAAAATGACTATCAAGAGAATGGATTAATTATGATATAATCTATGAGTTAAAAGCAATAATATTGAAGTTCTGTCTAGACAAGCTTGAAATTCATGAGTGGAACAGTGAACAAATGCTTGGCACACAGAAGTACATGGCCAGGCATGGTGATTCACATCTATAGCCCCAGCACTCAGGAGGCAGAGATAGAGGGTCACTGTGACTTCAAGCCCATCATGAGTTCAAGGCCACCCTGAGGTTACATAGCAAATTTGAGGTCAGTCTGGGTTAGAATGAGACCCTACCTATGGAAAACCAAAAAGAAAAAAAAAACACCTGCTTTATAATTTCATCGATATGAATTTCAAAATCGGCAAAGAGTAATCAATGCGATGGCTTCAATCACGATGGTCCCCTTTCATGGGGAGGGGAGTGGAAGTGGAAGATGGGCAAAAAGAGCCACGGAGATTCTCCTCTGCTGGTCCTGTGTTGTAGTTGCGTATCTTGGTGGCAGTTATATTGCCATGACTGCTGAATTCTACTCTGCCGTGCTTCGTGTAAAGCCTGGCATTGAGGTTGCATTCCAGTACAAACTTCACTTAAACTTTGTAAGGCAGGGCTGCGGAGGTAGGTCAGCTGGTAAAGAGCTTGCAGTACATGCATGAGGCCCTCAGTTTAATCCCTGGAACCTATCTGAAAAGAAAAAGCCAGGTGTGGTGGTGCGTGCTTATAATTGCAGTACTGGAGGGGCAGAGACAGGTGGATCCCTGGGGTTCACTAGTCAGCCAGGCTAGCCCATTTGGCAGGCTGCAGAACAATGAGAGACTTCATTTCAAAATAAAAGCTGCGATCACATAAACATGGGCACGCACGCACACACACCATTTTTTTTTTATTATTATTTATGAGACAGAGAGAGAACATTGCCATGCCAGGGCCTTAGCCACTGAACATGAACTCCAGACGTGTGCACCACCTTGTGTGCATGAGCCACCTGTGTGCCCATGTCATCTGGTACATCTGGCTTTTGTGGCTTCTGGGGAGTTGAACCTGGGTTCCTAGGCTTCGCAGGCAAGTGCCTTAACCACTAAGCCATCTCCAGCCCCAATTCTTTTTTTAAGACAAGCGATAATGTCCCTGTTGTCACCATGCCTGCCTCATACAGTCCTTTTGGAATAATACATGTGCACATTTATAGCAAATTTTGGCTTCCCATATCATGTGCATAGATGATGGATAGATCAAGTGACATATAAATTTATGTATATTTATTTATTTGAGTGAGAGAGAAAGAAATAAAGAGAGAGAGAGAGAGAGAGAGAGAGAGAGAGAATGGGCGAACCAAGACCTCTAGCAAATAAACTCCAGAGACATGCACCACCTTGTGCGTCTAGTTTAAGTGGGTCCTGGGGAATCAAACTTGGCTCCTTTCATATTGCAGGAAAGTGCCCTAACTGCTAAGCCATCTCTTCAGCCTGAGGAACTATTTTAATATTATCACCAAAACAAGAATATCCCTGGTAATTCCTGGGAATAGTGTTAAAATTAAACGATATGATGAACCCAGTGAGAAGGATCTTAACAATCACAATTGGGAGGCTTTATTTAAAAATGCCATTATTAGCCAGGAATGGTGGCACGTACGTTTAATCCAAACACTTGGGAGGCTGAGGTAGGAAGATCACTGTGAGTTCAAGGCCAGCCTCAAATTATATAGTAAATTCCAGATGGCTCAAGACCCTACCTTGAAAAACAAAACAAAACAAAACAAAAGCTATTATTACACTTATTAGAACAAGTTAATCTCTTGGACTAAATGCTATGTCTCCATCAAATCCATGTTAAAATCCTAACTCAGTGTGAGAATGATATGACATAAGACCTCTGGCAGAAAATTAGTGGTAAAAGTAGAGCCTTCTTGAATGGGATTATAGCATTCATAAGAGGCCCCAGAGAACTCACTGTTTGCTTTTCCTCTACCGTGTGAGGATTCGGGAAGGTAGCCGTGTGTAACTTGGAAGAAAGCCCCCACCAGACCTCAGCCAGGCTGGACCCTGATCTCCCCCACGTAGTGAGAACTGCGTGTCCAGCCACACCGTGTAGGGTACTTTGTGATCGCGACCCTGGCTCAGACACCTGTGCGACACTGCAAATCCACTCATGTTTCTCGGAAGGACTGGATAACGTACAGCGAGGGAAAGCTCACAAAACTAAGCAAATCATTCACCTGATGAAATGACCAGTTCATCTGCTTGATCCTACGCTTCCTCTGAATCGGGTTCAAGTGGCAGTAACGGATCACCCGTAAGTTTTTTTAAAACAGATATTTCAGAAAGACAAAACCAAAAGGAACTGTAAACAAACAACAACAACAACAAACTCTGAACTACTGGTGGTTTGAATAAAATGTCCCCCATAGGTTCATGTCCTTTGAACAGTTTGTCTCCAGCTAGTGACAGTTTGGGAGGTACAGCCTTGCTAGAAGAGGTGCATTGCTGGAAATGGACCTCAGCGTTTATTAGTCTAGCATTACTGGGTATGAAATATTTTTATTTATTTGCAAGTTGAAAGAGAGAGAAAATTGGGAGGGTGGGGGAGGATAGGCATGCCAGAGACTCTGGCCACTGCAAACAAACTCCAGATGAACGCACCACTCTTATATATCTTATATCTGGCTTTGTGTGGATACTCGGAAATCAAACCTAGGCCGTCAGGCTTTGCAAGCAAGTGCCTTTAGCCACTGAGAAATCTCTCCAGCCCATTACTGGGTGTTAAATAGCTAGCTTACTCTTAGTGCTATCCTTCTAGACCTTTGCAGACAGTGTTCCCTCTGCTTGCAAATCTCTCTTTTCCCAAAGTTGACTACAGCTCAATGCCACCTCTTGGTATCGGGCATTTTCCAGGTCATTCACTATAGAAGACAAGGCTCTCAGATTTATACACATGCTGATTGGTAACAAGTCTGTGAGGAGAAGAAGAGGGAAGTGAGTGAGTGTATTAAGCCAGAGACCTCTGCTCATTCAAGGAGATCCCAGGGCAGGGATGGTCTTCTGAGCTGTCCAACATGAAGATGGGAATCAGGTTTTTGCAATGCTGTGTTGAACAGCCATTCAATGCAAGTTTCCATGAAGGCTGAAAGGTGCAGTTCTCATTACTTGAGGCTAATTTCTCAATGAGAAGCAGCTTAGGTGCCACATGACACAGGAATCTATAGGCCTACTTACAGAAACCCATTATAAGTAGAACTCACATTCCTTTTTATTGTAATAGGATCTTGTTTCTCTTTTGGACAGTTACAGTGACTTGTAATATTTTTAAAGTTCATGAGCTTGCCTACTATTTAGTCTCTCTAAAAACCCTTAGGTTTTTGTCTAGCTGTCTGTCAATCACAGTCATCATTTTATCCTTCGCATCTCACACAGACAGAGCAAGCACTTAATTTACAGTACTTGTTAAATACATGGAGAAGTAAAACCAAGACCAGGGAACCCATACAAGATGGCAGATATGGCTGGTCTTGGTGTTTGAATCAGAACAGTGGGTGTGGGTATGGCTCAAACCAAAGAAGATGGGTCTGGTAGTTTGGGCACCTGAATCCCCAGGGAATGGAAGTAGAAGAGAGTACCTTGTGAACTGAATTCCAGAACAGCATTTGTTGGGGGTGGGGGGCGAGGGGAGACATACCTGACTGGCCTGTATTTTGTAGAATACCAGCCTTGCCTGTGACTTTACTAGTCCTAAGGAACTCAGTCTAACATGATTTGAAATGGAAACTCAAGATTAAGAAAAAACAAACAAAGAAAAAAGCTGGCCATGAGACAAGCATTCTGGAGGTAGAAGCAGAAGGATCAGAAATTCCAGCTCAACCTAGGTTATAGAGGAGGTTTCTGAGGTCCAAGGCTAGCTTGGACCACATGGTAAGGCTCTGTCTCTGAATGAATGAATGAATAAATGAATGAATGAATGAATGACTAAAGCAACCAAACTATACAGACTGGTAAAGAGATACCTAATAGGACTTTTACATTACCAGTAAATCTCTTGGCCAATTCAATTGACTTCCTGTCAAAAGGCCACTCATATTATAGTGCAGCTATGTGGTCAAACTTAAATTGTCTTAGATATCAGTTGTCAGCCAAACAACTTCCTGTATAGGTGAGTGGCTTCCTAAGCCATAGGCATATTCACATATCAATTCATTAAAGGTGAGTTTGACATCAAGGCTACAATATCAGGGAACCAATTCAAACCTTGATTCATTCCTACAAACCTATGTACTGGTCACACTGTGGTTGACACAGGACTTTTTGTTGTTGTTCAAGATAAAAATGAAGTAATATGGCCTGGAAAGATAGATGGCTTAGCAGTTAAGGCACTTCCCTGTGAAGCCTAAGGACTGAGGTTCGATTCCACAGTATCCACATAAGCTAGGTTAAAATGGTGGTGAATGCATCTGGAGTTTG
This sequence comes from Jaculus jaculus, assembly GCF_020740685.1. Taxonomy (NCBI): domain Eukaryota; kingdom Metazoa; phylum Chordata; class Mammalia; order Rodentia; family Dipodidae; genus Jaculus; species Jaculus jaculus. The sequence continues at coordinate 17,467,281 of NC_059119.1, forward strand.
TTTGCAGTGTTTAGCGGCCCTGACGTGCCCATTCTCTCTCTCGCGCTCTCTCTCTCTCACATCAATACATAAAATTTTAAGAATAATAAGATGAAGTAACTGAGAAGGAAGAGCCATGAAGGCCTCCTTCCCCTTAGTAAGAGGACCTTCTGTGGATCTCTTTGCCTAGGGCTCATGAAGACTTCAAGAGTCTGGGTCAAGAATACATGCAACTCAGACGAAAGCTCAGGGTGGTAAGACTCAGTGCATTCTAGTAAAAAGCAAGATGGACACATGACTCGCGTGGTACGAGGCATGGTAAGGCTATGAACCATGGGAGAATCACCTGCCTTATAGACTTCCCTGGTTTCTCAGTTTCTCTGTACCTGGCTAGTTGTTGGAGTAGGGCATGCACCCCCAGCTCTGTGCTCCAAGTCAGGAGGAAGCAACAGGCTGCTCTAAGGAGAAAGGCCCTCCTTCAGTCGAGTCCTTTAATTTATTCTCATTGTTTCAAAGAACAGTCATAATGACTTGGTCAGGTGTCACACACAAATCCTACCATCTCCCAGAGAATCCATTCCCCACTCAGCTAGACCTGCGACCCTCCACATGTGACTTTCACAAAAGACCTCACTTCTCCCTTTCCTCCTCTTTCTTCCTCAGTGCTCACCCTCAATTGAAAATCAGGGCCTCCGTGGGCAGGACACCAAACACTCTAGCCCTGGCTTTCGATGGTTGGAAGGAGCTCTGGAGCCACCCATATTCTTTTTTTTTTTTGGTTTTCAAGGTAGGGTCTCACTCTAGCACAGGCTGACCTGGAATTCACTATGGAGTCTCAGGGTGGCCTCGAACTCATGGCGATCCTCCTACCTCTGCCTCCCAAGTGCTGGGATTAAAGGCGTGCGCCACCACGCTCGGCTCTCCACTCATATTCAATATGGTTGTTGCCCTACTTTTTTTAAGAGTTTTGCTTTATCTTTTAAAATGTTTTACTTATTTATTTCTCAGAGAGAGAGAATTAATGAATGACCATCAGCATTCCAGGGACTCCAGCCACTGCAAATTCCAGATACATGTGTCACCTTGTGCATCTGGCTTACATGGGCACTGGGGACTCAAACCTGGGTCCTTAGGCTTTATAGGCAAGCACCATAACTGCTAAGCAATCTCACCAGTTTTTTTTTTTTTTATCTTATTTACTTAAGGGAGAGAAAGATGCAGATAGAAACAGAATGAGTGAATGAGTGTGCCAGGGCCTCTAGCCAATGCAAACAAACTCCAGATGTTTGTTCCATCTGTGCCTCTGGCTTTACATGGACCTTGAGGAATTGAACTCTTGTCCTTAGGCTTTGTAAGCAAGCGCCTTAACCACTAAGCCATCTCTCCAGCTCCTAGCTATGTTTTTTTGGGGATTCTGACACAAATGATGATGCTGAGTGGTTTCATTCCAAGCAAAATCTTGGAAAATGAATGGTCCTAGGTTTGGATATGGGAAGTTGTGGACCAGGGTTGAGGTTGTGGTAGAAATCCCAATACTATTTCTAAGGGCAGAAATTGCCTTCTTTCCACACCTACAGCATAGTCACACTCCTCACATATTATAAAATGATAGAGTACAACACGGTTAAATACATCACTGATTTGCCAATACTAGGTATTGGTGTGTAAGTCTAACTGGCGGTGCGGCTGCCTGTGGTATTGATTTTACTGTCTAATGGTTGAGAGAGATGTTATCTTGATTAATTAGAAGTCAAAAACAAATGCATCTTCTATAAGATCTCTTGTGGCATTCACCCAACAAAAAAATACTACAAGTGCCTAGAAAATGTTGGAAACTTAAAAAGACAAGGTGGGGAGGGAGCAAGCCTCCCCTTCCGCCACCTGTCCAGAGTGAAGATGTTGCCTGGGCATGCTGGGCAGGCGGGTATGAGCTCAGTTGCAGAGATGGGGGCTCACATCTATTTTTTTCCTTTTAACTACAGCTTCCATTCAGAAATTACATACAGAAAACAATATGGCTTTCTCAAGTGTTCAGAGAGAAACTTTCATATTCTGAGCTGGATAGAAAGATTCCCCCCATCACCACCACCACCATCCTGAGAGTAGATGAGCAGCCAGGGCTGGGATTTCCCCTGCAGGAGAAGGTAATTTCCCAGAAGGTAATTTCCATAAACCATGCAGAGTATACTAAGTGATATTGTTCTTAAAGATAAAGACATCATCTGTCTGATTGCTAAAGTTTGACCAAAGGATTTTTTGACAGAGAATTCAAAATTGGAGCTGGGGAGATGGCTGTCAGTGGTAACTGCTACTTGCTTGTAAATCCTGTGGGTCTGGGATTGATTCCCCACCACCGCATGCAAACCTGAGTACAAAGTGGCCATTGCTTCTGGCATTCATTTGCAGAAGCAGGAGACCCTGATGTGTACACACACACACACACACACACACACACATACGCACACACAATTTTTTAAATATATTTTATTTATTTATTTATTTGCTGCAGAGAAAGAGGCAGGAAGAAAGAGGGAGGGAGAGAATGGGCCACTGCAAACAAATTCCAGATGCATGTGCATCTGGCTTAAGTGGGTCCTGGAGAATTGAACTGGGATCATTTGGCTTTTCGGGCAAATGCCTTAACGGCTAAGCCATCTCTCCAACACCCACAAATTTTTTTTTTTTTTAAAGAAAGGAAATTAAGGGCTGGAGAGATGGCTTAGCGGTTAAGCACTTGCCTGTGAAGCCTAAGGACCCCGGTTCGAGGCTCGGTTCCCCAGGTCCCACGTTAGCCAGATGCACAAGGGGGCGCACGCGTCTGGAGTTTGTTTGCAGTGGCTGGTAGCCCTGGCGCGCCCATTCTCTCTCTCTCTCTCTCTCTCTGCTTCGTTCTCTGTCTGTTGCTCTCAAATAAATAAATAAAAATAAACAAAAAAAAATTAAAAAAAAAAAGAAAGGAAATTAAGTCTAGAAAAATGGCTTAGCGGTTAAGGCACTTGCCTGCAAAGCCTAAGGACCCAGGTTCGATTCTCCAGGACCCACATAAGCCAATTGTACAAGGTGGTGCATGTGCTTGGAGTTTGCAGTGGCTGGAGGCCCTGACACAACTATTCTCTCATTCTCTTTTTCTCTGTCTCTTTCTCTCTCTCTCGAATAGATTTTTTTTTTTTTTAAGGAAAGGAAATTCAAAACTATTTAGAGAAAAATGTTATCTTAGCATTTTAATGAATTTTAACCAACAATTTATCACAAATATCAACTCATAAGTATGGTAAACTATGATACCTAGAAAAAGTAAAGAGTCCTGATTTTCTGTGGGGTTTGTGAGCTGATTTCTATAAGTAGATGAGGGTGGGTGTTTATGGGTTTTCTGAAATTTTCTTCATGAGCTCAGATGTCCACTAGTCCTTCAGTCTCAACACGACATGTAAAAGAGACTGCAGGCTGCCTGCCACCATGGGCCTGGTGAAAGCCGAGCTATGAATGGGCCTAGAAAGCATTGATAAGTAACTGCTCGGCCATTCCTCAATGATTGGATATCGGGAGAAATGGCATTGCTAAGCCCCGGCTTCCTATGAGCTGTCATTGATCTGTTCAGCATATATTTATTGAAGGAGAAGAGCATCATGAGCAACAACATGGTGTCTCTGCCCCAGCACAAGCTGAGGGGGATTAATGGATGTGAAGGGGCTTTGCAGTCCGTGGTGTCTCTACTAGTTCTAAGAGACCATTGATGCTTCCATGGCAATTTTACATGACTCCTGTCTTCATCGGAGCTAAGCTTAGGCCATCATACCTCATGTTGAAAAAATGGTCGTTTGAAAATCTAAGCTACGTAAGAGAAAGACTGTTTGCCATGGCTACTTTTGGGGGACGGGTGTGTGTGTGTGTGTGTGTGTGTGTGTGTGTGTGTGTGTGTACAATACACGTTTTTTCTTATGAAAATGGGCATAAGTGTGAATACAGGCATGTATGCAAGTGTATGTTTGCATGTGTGGGGGCCAGAGGTCAACGTCAGATGTCTTCCTCAATCTTTTTCAACCATATATATATGGTTAAAAATATAAACTATAAAATAATAAATATATAAATATAAAAATATATAAAAAAATAAACAAATGTGTGTGTATATACATATATGTATATACATATATATACACATACATATACATAATTTTTTTTTAAAAGACAGATTCTGTCTCTGAACCTGGACCTCACTTGTTTGTCAAGCCAGCCAGTAAGCCCTGGGGATTCTCCTGCCCCTGCCTCCCCAGTTCTGAGATTTAAGGTCCACACCACCACACACAGAGCACTTTACCTGGATGCTGGGGATCCGAACTCAATTTCTCATTCTTGAATGGAAAGCACTTGCCTTTCTCCCAGTTTGCACATTTTGTCAGATCAAATCATACCAGACCTTGGCTTGAAATGAATTCATCTATCCAACTGATATTGCCCATTCTCAGTGGGATTGGGCTCTGGATGAGACACCAGCACACCGTAGTGGATTTCAATCCCCTCCTGGGAAACTCATGGTTTCCTTGAAGGGCCTCATGAAAATCCACTCCTCTGATTTCTAGCAAATGTTAGACAGCAAGAATTGAACCTGTGCCACTCTAGCTGGGGCGGGGCAGGGGGGAGTTGACCATAACTAATATACTCTTGACCCATCTGTTTCAGTGGCCCTGCACAGTTAAGGGGAATGCTTAATAAAGTAACCCTTCATAACACACAATTGATTAGTGGAGTGGTTTTTTTTAATTTTATTTTTGTTCATTTTTATTTATTTATTTGAGAGTGACAGAGAGAGGAAGAGGTAGGTAGAGAAAGAGAGAAAGAATGGGCACACCAGGGCCCCCAGCCACTACAAATGAACTCCAGATGTGTGCGCCCCCTTGTGCATCTGGCTAATGTGGGTCTTGGGAATCAAGACTAGAACCGGGGTTCTTAGGCTTTACAGGCAAGTGTTTAACCACTAAGCCAACTTTCCAGCCCAGGCGGAGTGGTTTAAATGAACCAATTTTAAAGCTTCATGTTAAATTTATGTTTTTTTAAAAGAGTTTTCCAGGGGGCTGAAGAGATGGTTTAGCAGTTAAGCACTTGCCTGTGAAGCCTAAGGACCCCAGTTCGAGGCTCAATTCCCCAGGACCCACGTTAGCCAGATGCACAAGGTAGCCTATGCATATGGAGTTCATTTGCAGTGACTAGAGGCCCTGGTGCGCCCATTCTCTCTTTCTCCCTGCCTCTTTGTCTGTCATTCTCAAATTAAAGAAATAAAAATAAAAACAAAGTTAAAAAATAAAAAGAGTTTTCCAGGAGAGGAAAATCATACAAATCTGTAGTGTAAAATGCCTACGAGTCTAGCTACACAGTTATCCTCTTCCTCCTAGTGAGAAAGGGGCTTCATAAAGGAAAAAGGAAAATTTATTTTCTGACTACTGAAATTGTTCATTGAAAAGAAGCCCAAATTTCTCCCAAAGAGAATGACTTATGCATCAGACATGCGCCTAGGGAGGCCTAGCTGGCCCCCCAGCATCGATTCAGGTCCTCACCGTGGTCTCAACCTATTCAATAAATGGGCAGTGACCACGGCAGCCGTGTTGACCTAACATCTTCCCCCAGCTCCACATCAAATCACGAATGGTCTTTGAGTCTTACTGCTCACCTTCCTCAGCATAGTCAGTCACATCAACATAATTCCCCCTCAAGGGGTATTCAGTTGAACTGGTTTATATCCCAGAAAAAGAATCCAAGGCTTGGAGATGAAAAGACCCAGTATCCAGAACCCCAAATCCAAAATGTTTCAAAATCTGAAATGTGTGGAGCAATGACCTGACAGAGCCAGGGGGAAATTCCTTAGCATGACACTTCGTGGTACATACGGATCAAATTTATGATTCTGCTGTTCACTGGGTGTTGCAGTCCAGTTCACATTGCTGGTAGCAATCACCCAACTAAGAGCAGCTTCTGGGAAAAAGAGGTTTATTTTGGCTTACAGGCTCGACGGGAAGCTCCACAATGGCAGGGAAAACAATGGCATGAGCACAGGGTGGACATCACCCCCTGGCCAACATAAGGTGGACAATAGCTACAGGAGAGTGTGCCAAACACTTGGAAGGGCACACTGGCTATAACACCGATGGGCCCGCCCTCAACAATACAATCCCTCCAGGAGGCGTTAGTTCCCAAATATCCATCAGCTGGGAGCCTAGCATTCAGAACACCTAAGTTTATGGGGGACACCTGAATCAAACCACCACACTGGGTATTATGTCACTGGTGGTCAGAAGTAGTTCTGGTATGCTCTTGCACAATAGAAAGACCACAGATAATGACAAGGTCCTTAATATCTCAATAAGCTGTAAGACCTTTCAATCTCTTTTACCATAAAGAATGGATAAATATGTGAAAAGGCAGGTTCAACCTGACTTAAACATGAGACAATGTGCACATGTATTGAAAACATCACATGGCTAGTATGTGTAATTGTGTTTTTAAGTATTAGTTAAAAAGTAAGTTTACATGTATATGCCACGCAAAACCTGTGTATACACACAATAGATAAATAAATAAAAGCAATCAATATCACTAGCACTTAGCCTAGCACCTGGCACAAAGTATATATCCCTATTAAAAAAAAATAATAATGCAAGCGCCCCCTGCCCATCATACCAGATCTCCCCAGTGACTCAGGCAGCACACATTTTCAGTGTCATTTAACACACGTTCCATCACATCTGCCTTCTTTTCTGACTAAATTTGTATGCACGCATTATTTTGCTGACATTATTAATTACCACTAATAACTATATTTGGTCATGACTACTTGTCAAGAACTAAGAGAAATGTCTTCCACCTATTTTGACATTTTACCTTCAGACACACTATCTTAGAGGCGAAGAAACAAACTCAAATGAAAATCATGATGCTGAGCTTGTTAACACTTTTTCCTGCAAGGAAGGTACCTAACTGTGAGCATAACCAGTCCTTCCAGTGTGCTGAGGACTCGACGAGTGCCTACTCCGAAAGAATAATGTCCCATGAAATCACCGAGTCTTGTGGAAACCTGAACGGTTGTCTACTTTATTTTTATTCTCGTAGAACAAGTGTCCCTGGTCAGTACGCACTCGATAACCTCTATTTGTAGAGTACCAGCCATCTACATGAAAACAAGTTTCATTTTCTAGCTACACAAGTGTTTATTTAGTGTTAGGGAGAACATCTCAGGTGTTTAGGGTTAGAGAGCTCAAATTTTACACCAGTTTTCTTTTCTCACTCGTGTTACACAACATAAAAAATCTGACCCTATGAGTTACACAATGTCTCTATCTTTGGGGACACAGCACAGCGTGTGATGCCCTCTCCCACATGCTGAGAGGATTAAGATTCCTTTTCTGGAATCTTCCACGCCTAGGATCCTTGCACTAGCTGAATGAGTAACCCCAAGGCACTTGCTTCTTCCCTAGGGAGCCAATTCAACCAGTGCTCGACTGATCGTGCAAAACCATTAGGAGATTATGTAAATATAGAGCCCGCAGAGGTTTCAAAAATACAGTCATCCATCAGTATTCATGGGTGTGGGCTCCAAGACCCTTAATATCTAGCAAACACTCACGTCTCCTATATAGAATATCATAGTTGGGCTGGAGAGATGGCTCAGCAGTTAAGGTACTTGCCTGCAAAGCCTAAAGACTCAGGTTCAATTTCCCAATAGCCACATAAGTCCAGATGCACAAATTGGTGTGTCCATCTGGAGTTCATTTGCAGTGGCTAGAGGGCCTGCCTGGCACAACCATGTGCCCTCAAAAACAACAACAACACAAAAAATCCTCTCTAAATTATTTACAGCACCTAATACAAACTCAGTAAGATGTAAGCCATTGATCCCTATCTTGGTTGAAGAAGAGCATCAAAAAACAAAGACACGTTTGATACGGACATATCCCAGCCTCTTCCCAACATCTTCCCTGTTCTGCTACATCAGCAAAGGGCTAACTATGCACTGGTGCTGGGCCCAAGAGAAAGATGAATACCGTGATGGCTACGTTTTGTATCAATTTGATTTGCTTAGGAATCCACACACATTACCCATAAGTGCATCTCTGAGGTTGCTTCCAGGGAGGATTAACTAAAGGAAGAATCCTTCCCCCAGAGTGGGTGGCCCCTGGGGCGGGGTGGGGGGGCGCTTTATCTAAGGAAGCTCTGGGAAGGACAATGTCCCTTCCTACCACCCAGCTGCCAGTGCTGCTTGCTGCCTTCCAGTGTGGACTAAAGACCAGTGGCTCTCCAGGAAGCCTGCAGGCCTCCAGTGCTGGGTTGGGACTGCTGAGGCATCCAGCCGTGTGCACTAAATAGGCACCGGGTTCCGTGACTCTCAGGCTTGCAAACTGCTATTGTTGGACTGCCGTAAACTAATCCAATAAATTCCTTTTTGTAATGCAATTCATTCTATGGGTTCTGTTCCTCTAGAGGACCCTGACTAATGCAAATGCCAAGTGTATCGGTATCGAGCAAGGATAAGCCAGAACCTACAAGGCTGGGCTACAATGCAGAAAGGAGGTAGAAGCCATGCAGGTCTCTTACCTGTTGCAGGCCTCCTCCGGTGTGGGCGGGAAGCTGGTCCGGTCCCCTTAGCACTCGGGGCAGGCCACGTGTTGGGAATTTTAAACAGAAGACAGGATGAGAGCTGGAAGAACTGTGAGTACATCAGCCCTCTCGTGCAAAATCAGAGCAGCCAGAAGAATAGCAGCCACCAAGGTCAGGAAGGAGAAAGGTCACGGCCATACCTCTACTTTCCCCTTCCAGTCCTCAGGTAAAATGTCTCCTGAAAAGGAATTGTGGGAAATGTAGTTTCCGCTCAGCTACGTCCTTACGCTACAAATCCACCAGTCTATCTCACCCTGCCTCCACTTGCTTCCCTATACATCCGGTTTCATCGTAAAGACTGTAGCAAAATGGTTTTTTTTTTTTTTTTTGAAGAGTTTTATTTATTTGAGAGAGTGAGAGAGAGGAAAAAAAAAATGGGCACACCAGGGCCTCTAGCCACTGCAAACAAACTCCAAATGGATGTGCCACCTTGTGCATCTGGCTTAGGTGAGTAGTTGGGAATCAAACCTGGGCCCTTAGGCTTCTCAGCCAAGTGCCTTAACCACTAAGTCCTCTCTACAACCCTGTAGCAAGATTTTGTGTGGTATCCTGGTGAAGTCATATGACCCCAGGATCCCACTGCTCCCAAGCCCTTCTACGGGTAATCTCAAAACAGCTGAATCCAATGATTTTCCTGATCAAGGCTTGTATTTTGCCCTTTTTCTCAACATTCTACTTGGCAGATTTCTTCTTTATGCAATGTCTTTATAATTTTTCAAAATATATTCCCTGTCTGGGAGGTAGCATGACATTAAGTTCATCTCACAGGGTTGGATTTTAAGGGTTTGTGTCTTGCTCGAGGCCCAAATAGAGAGACCTCATTGTTAGCCTCCTGATGTCATGATGTCATTGTTATTCCTCAGAAATGAGGCCCAGGTGAACCTTTTGTGTTGAGATATCTGTATCATTTCAGCAGGGAGCTGATGTTGCTGATTGATGTTGCTGACTTTGGACACCACAAAACAGAACCCACAGCGGCAACAATGACAAGCTCTTCCCTGCCCGGGAATAAACCAGGCGACCACATTTATTAATTAATTTATTATTATTATTATTATTATTTTTTTTTTTTTGCAGCGCTTTCCCTCATCCTGGCATGCCTGCCTGTCTAGGCGCATGCCTTGTCTTCCAAACTAGCCTGCAGGTTCCCGGAGCGAAAGGAGCCCCCTCCTTTCTCCTCCTGTGTCTCTTCCTCAAGCCCCGTCGAGGTGGGCGCCTGATGGCAGTGCCTGCGAAGAGGAAGTGTGACACCTTCCACGTGACCTTCTAAAACCACATACTAGATAAACCTGAGATGCAAAACCCAAGTGTGCACTTCAGTCACGAAGGGACTTTTGGATCAAGGCATGAGGTGGGTGCAGAGACCCCCTCAGTGTATCTCCACAGAATGGACCCTCACTGTGAGCACCCCCAAATCTCACCAACTTACAACATACAGAGGGCATTTCTCCTGTCCCCTCGCCATCACCTGAGCATGACGCTTAGGATGGCTAAGAAGAGCTTGGCTAATTCACTCAGCTCGGCTCTGACTGACAGGCTGGGCCCTTGCTCATGCCTGGAAACCAGCATCAGGGAATGACATACAGTTTGATAACATAAGATGCTCAGGGTTTTTGGCTCAAGTGAGATGTTCGGAGCTAATAGCCCTGTGAGCTGAGTTTTAGCTGCGATCTGCACCTTGAGATATCCGTTATGTCTGGCTCAGGAAAAAGGGAAAAGAATGAGAGCTTATTTCTAGAAAGGTTTCCGATGAGCAGCATTTGTCATTGAAGGGGAAGATGGGTATAATTAGCTTGTCAGTCTAGTTTGGGCTGAGCAGGCTGTCTCTGCTAAGAAAGATGGACTAAACCGCCAGAGCCGCTGACAGGCAGTCGATAACGCAGCAATTAATGTCATAAATAATTCCAGAACCAATTACATCAAAATGGACTCTGAGCTTTAAAAAGGTACAGAATTCTCTTATTCTTCCTGCTAACAGCAAGAAACAGCTTTCATTTTTCTCTGTAATTACTTTTCATTGTATATAGCAATACAGCTGAGCTTTTCTGTCCGTATTTAAGCCTTGTCTTTCTCCAAGCCTCTTCCCCCACCACCAGCCTCCCTCCTTCACCCCACAGGACAAGGCTGTTAAAGTTGGTCTTCCCTGGCGGAGCAGCGGGGTGAATGTATAATCTTTTAACTTGGCTGTTTCGGGAGAACTCCAGCTACACCTAAATGATTAAGAGCCGAGTTTTCGAAAATGTCATGGACCGTGACAGGAGAGTGCCCCAAACAATGGCATTTGGAAATGAAGACATTGGTGAAATAAATGGATTTGTCTTATTATTTTAAAGGTTGCTGTGACTTTACTTACACTGAATTTATTGATTTCTTTGTATTTTATTATTTTTTTTTTTCTGCCCTTCTGCTTTGTACAGTTGTGGGCCCAGAAGCCAGGCTAAACCATGAACACAACTCGATCCCACCCGTGACTACTAATGGGCATCTTTTTCTTTTTCCTTCTAGAAGGAAGATTAGTCTCTTTAACACGGTGTTTTGCTTAAAAGCGATTCTTGTGAGCTGTCTCGAGTCTTCAGCTCGGTCCTCTGTATGTTACATATGGAGATAATACAAAGGCTAACACATACTAGAAAGACACGCCAGATATCACTGAGGCTAATCGCCTTTTTTTTTTCTTCTTTTCTCTGGCCTCCATCAGCTGCCTCTGTGGGCTAGCTGAGAGAAAGGAGGGGATTGTGGGAAAGCAAATTACTGTAGCATGCATTCACAGCTTTGTTCCTGGGGCCTGACAAACATCCCCAACTTTTCAGCCATGGTGGCATTTGCTCTGGAGGGACTTACTGGGGGTGGCGGGGGGGAGTGGCTCAGGAAGCTCCCACTGTTTCAAAACCAGAAACAGCTGCTGGTGTGTCGCTGGCAGTTTGCTGAGTGGGCTCTGGCTTTGCGCTCCTGACGCCGATGGCTCTTCCCTTAGCAGTAGGTGTCACTGCGGTGAGCGGTAATTACAGAAAAGATTTTAGAGGACACAGGATAATTAGGCCAGCCCGTGCAGGCATAAACACTGACATTTACCATATTAAAAACTGAAGTTGTCTGCATTTTCCTCCTTCCCAAGACCACAACAACAGCCACCTCGCCAACAAAGGCTTTCTAGAGAACAAAGGGCTTTTGCGTTGGGGCAGAGGGGAAGAGTTTGACCTGGTGTCTGTGGTGCTTGGCAGCAGTGGGCACAGAATGGGTTCTGTGGACCATTTAGGAAATGATAAGCTGCTGGGATGTGGCTCTTCTGTGACCAAGCTCTGTCCCTTGTATCCCACTGAAAGTCCCTTAGCCTAGGTATGACCAACCAATGGAGGGAGTATGACAAATGATACCTTCTAGAAAGTGCCTCTCTCTCTCCACTTTGAGGTGGACATGAGTAGTCTCTGAATCCCAACTTTATCTGGGCGTGGGTGCTCCCATGGTAACAGCATCAGACACGTGTCCAGCTGCTTCAACAGGAATCAGGCAGTAGGAAGGGAGGTGTGAACTCCTGCTGTTAACTCCAAGGACCCTCCTAAGGGCTGGAACTAGGGACAAATCTCCTCACCCTCCATCCCAAATAGAAATGTCCCGAGTACATGTAGAAAGATCCAGTAATACCCACCAAGCAGTCTCAGCTGCAGCCTCACTTAGCAAGGGGACGGTGAAAGATGGGAGAGCCTTCTACCCCCAGGCTCCCAGCCCGCCTCCCTATGAAAGGGGCCCATTTAGCCCAGATCCTAGACTTCCCTCCTGGAAAATGAAACAGACCTCTTTCACAGAGCTGCGAAGACCAACAAAATACATTAAAAAAGAAAATCACTGGATACAAAGGAACAATGGTAGGACCCCTGAGAAAATGCTAAAATTCTTTACAATTGCCAAAGGCCATTCAACAACCCCAAATAAGAGACTCTTTGAAAGGTGGTTGTCTTCCAAAAGGAATCAAGCCTCAGTTTTCTATGCCTGAGGGGGATGATAAAGATTAATTGAAAACTCCTGGCTACCTTCTGAATGTTAGGCCTTTGCTCTCCTTGGTTTCCTGGATGCAACAAACCTAAAGTGCTGGGCTACTCCGGCCTATGGGATAGAGCCAGCTCAGTGTCTTAAAGACTGGGAGTAAAGATATCCTGATACTTGCAACTGTAGAGACTCTCATGCTGTCCCGGTGTTTATTTATTTATTTATTTTTTCTCTTGAGTGGGGCTTTGGGCTTCCATTCCTTAAAGTGGGTTCTTGAGAAAAAGCATCATAAAGCTTATGGTCTGGGAGAGAGAAGCAAAGGGGAAGATGTGGACAGCCTTCGTTCCCGGCAGGCACTCTACGACCCTGGGCAGATCTCTTCATCTATCTACATGTGGGTTCTGTCACTGAAGAATGAGGGACATGGCCCACCTGCACCTGCCAGGGGCTGAGGGAGGAGTCAGGGAGCCAGCAAGGCACAAGCCCCTCCCCTTCCTTTGCACATCCCCTTCCTCCTCTGTAAGACACTGGCTACCCTCATGGGCGCTTGAAAGGATCTGGTGTCAAATGCTACTTCAATAGGAAGCACCCTCTTGTGATTACTTCAAGGACTCTGGAGAGTGGTCATGTGGCTACCCCACTCCTCAGGATGGCTGACTCTCACTTCTTTGTCTTAACTAGCCAGGCAGCCCTTCTGCGAAGTCAGCAGCAAGAGGTACTAACAAGCTGAATGGGAGATCGATCCTGTATTTTCTAACGTAAGAATAAACCCGATAATTTTTCTCAATTATTTCTAGGGGGGAGAGTCGGCCTAAGACATTTTTGAATACGTAAACATCAGAATCTCAAACATGACTTAGAGAGAGCGCACATTTTAAATAACTTCTTGGGTCCTTTGGCCACAATGGAGATACACATCCCCACACAGAACTGGGAAAGTGGTTTTAAGTGACCTGATCAAGAAATACTTTGGGGGCTGGAGAGATGGCTCAGCGGTTGAAGGCATTTGCTTGCAAAGCCTGATGGCCTGGGTTTAATTCTCTAGTACCTACATAAAGCCAGAGGCACAGAGTGGTGCATGCATCTGGACTTTGGTTGCAGTGGTTCTCATTCTCTCTCTCCCTTTCTCCCTCTTTCCCTATCCTTGAAAATAAATAATAAAAAGTGTGTACACACACACACACACACACACACATACATAGTTTTCTCACACATGGAAGGCCAAGGCAAGAATGTGGCGAAGCAAGTTAGAGTTCACATCCATATCAGCACCCTTTAGAGGGTGGTGGTCTTTCCGGATGATTGTATCAGATAGTACAAGAGCCATACTCATGCTGGGTCTCTTTGCTGCACTGAGATTTGATCGGTTGTACTATTATTTAGAACCTTGGGAATCCATCCCCTGTCTTTCTTTCCTTTCATCTAAAAGCACTGGGTTCTTGTGAATGACTAGGAATTGTTAGAAAAGCACAAAGCTTTTAGGATCAAACGAAATTTGTTTCAAATTCTCGTACCAGGCTGGGGAAAGGGCTCAGTGCATGAGTCAACTGCGTGTTGCTGGGGCAAACGACTCAAGCAGACGCAGCTTTGAGAAGGAAAGGGTTTACTTCCAGCTTAGGGTTTTGAGAGGACAAACATTATAGCAGGGAAAGCAGGTAGCAGCGGACAGCTGACGGCACATCATCAGGGAGGAAGGATGAGGAGGAAGAACACAGGGCAGGGCCCGGCTGGGCGGTTGCACCTCAAAGCCTGACCCGGTGACATTCTTCCTCCAGCAAGGCTCCCCCTCCTAACGCATTCATGAATCTCCCTCACGGTGCCACCAACTGAGAGTAAAGGGTTCAGACACAAGAGCCTATGGGAGACATTTCCCCTTCACACCACCACGCCCTGTGAACAAAGCACTTGCCATGCAAGCACGAGGGCCTGAGCTTTGATCCCAAGAATCCACATAAAAAGCTGGATGCTGGGGCTGGAGAGGTGGCTTAGCGGTTAAGCGCTCGCCTGTGACACCTGAGGCCCCCGGTTCGAGGCTCGATTCTCCAGGACCCACGTTAGCCAGATGCACAAGGGGACGCACGCGTCTCTAGTTCGGTTTGCAGTGGCTGGAGGCCCTGGCACGCCCGTTCTCTCTCTCTCTATCTCTCTCTTTCTCTCTCTCTCTCTCTGTTGCTCTCAAATAAGTAAAAATAAACAAAAAAAAATTTTTTAAAGCTGGATTCCGGGGCTGGAGAGACAGCCCAGGAGTTAAACGTGCTTACTTGCAAAGCCCAACCACATGGGATTGATTCCCCAGGACCCGGTTAAAGCCAGATGCACAAAGTGGCACATGTGTCTGGAGTTCGTTTGCAGTGGCAAGAGGCCCTGGTGTGCCCATTCTCATAAGCTCTCTCTCTTTCTGTCTGCCTGTTGCTCTCTGTCTCTCTCAAATAAATAAATAAAATATTAAGGATAGAAAGGAAAAAGAAAGAACTGGACGCTTGACAAATATCCGTAATCTCAAGCATGCCTAAGGTGAGGAGGCAAGGACAGGAGCCTCTCTCATCAGCTCACAGATCAGGCAGCCTAGTAAACGCACTGTGGAAAACAAAGACCCTGCTTCCAACAAGAAGAGCAAGGACCAATACCTGAGGTTGTCCGCTAACGGTCACTCCTGGGAAGTGGCATGTGAATACCCACACTCACATACACACACAAAAAGAAAAGAAAAAAAATATAAAATAAAAAATGTACTCTAGTCCCACCATTTACTTTCCATTTACGACTTTGGGCAAACTAATAATTCTTGAATTTAGTTTTGCCATTCTCTTACTGATTCTTAAATTGTTAGCCAACATATTGATTATGGAGTAGTAATCAGACATTATGGCTTATACTATTAATAGCTAAAAATGACCATGGCTGGGATTCCAACCTACCTTTGACTTTAGAACTAATGTTGAAAATATTGCACAATAGCACCCAAAACCTATAACTTTGTCATGTGAAATTATTGGTTTTATTATTAGTTTACTTGGCTCCTCTGATTGTTTTTGGATTCACACTTCTCTGTTAGGTTATTTCTCTTCCATAAGAAAGAGATGGGCTTTCAGGACCACTGCTAATTTATTTATTTTTTATTTTAAATTAATTAATATGTGTGTGTGTGCATGCGTGTTACAAATGACCACCAGAAGTTTACACTGCTTTTTTTGCATTTGGGTATATGGGGGTGGCTTAAAAATTGAACCGGGGGGGCTGGAGAGATGGCTTAGTGGTTAAGCGCTCGCCTGTGAAGCCTAAGGGACCCCGGTTCGAGGCTCGGTTCCCCAGGTCCCACGTTAGCCAGATGCACAAGGGGGCGCACGCGTCTGGAGTTCGTTTGCAGTGGCTGGAAGCCCTGGCGCGCCCATTCTCTCTCTCTCCCTCTATCTGTCTTTCTCTCTGTGTCTGTTGCTCTCAAATAAATAAATAAAAAATGAACAACAAAAAAAAATTGAACCAGGGACCTTAGGCTTGGCAAGTGCTGCAGTCACCGTCACAGTGATGAGCTGGGAATCCAGTGCAGACACAGTTTATGGGAGGAAGGGGTTTATTCCAGGCACACAGATGCAGAAACAGCTGCTTCTGTACATCCAAGCCGAGGGAAATACTGCACCAGCTCACACACCAAAAAGCAGCACAGACCCACCAGCTGGAGACTAGCTTTAATCAAACACCTGAGTCTACATGGGACACACAGTCAAAGTACCTCAGCAAGCGAGTTCCTTTATTTTTTAATTTTTTAAATATTTTTGTAAATTTTTATTTATTTATTTGAGAGCGACAGAGAGAGAAAGAGGCAGAGAGAGAGAGAGAGAGAGAGAGAATGGGCGTGCCAGGGCTTCCAACCACTGAAGATGAACTCCAGACGTGTGCGCCCCCTTGTGCATCTGGCTAACGTGGGACCTGGGAATCGAGCCTTGAACCGGGGCCCTTAGGCTTCACAGGCAAGTGCTTAACCGCTAAGCCATCTCTCCAGCCCACAAATTCCTTTAATCAGTGAACCATCTTCCCAGCGCCCACTACTACTGGCTTTAGGTTAGAGGAAGAGAAAATGGTTTTTTTTTTGTAATTTTGTTTGTTTGTTTTTATTTATTTATTTGAAAGCAATAGACAGACAGACAGAGAAAGAGGTAGATAGAGAGAAAGGGCATGTCAGAGCCTCCAGCCTCTGCAAACAAACTCCAGACGCATGTGCCACCTTGGGCATCTGGCTTATGTGGGTCCAGGGGAATCAAATCAAGGTCGTTTGGCTTTGCAGGCCAAAACAGTGCCTTAACCGCTAAGCCATCTCTCCAGCCCAGAAAGTAGGTTTTAGAGCAGTGTTGACTGTTAGGTTTCTGCACAAAGATGAATGGAAACCCCAAGCATGGAGGTCATGGATTCCATAGTGAATTGGACATTTACTAAACTCTCCAAAAATTCTGGTTTATTTATTTATTTTTATTTTTTTTGTAATTTTGAAAGTCTCCTGAATTCCCACCCTCATCCCAGCATCCCATCTATTTTCCCTAACTAGTCTGCTGGTAGAGGTGAAAATACCAAAGTGCTTCTTGGTATGTTCCACAGTCATTTCTTTCTACTTTCTTTAAATCCTGATAACAGTGAGACTTTCACCAGTGTCATCAGTTACCCCTAATGCCTATGGCCACAGTTGGACCATGGGGGCAAGTCAGTAAAAATATGCTGAATGAACCCATGAATTTAACAAGAGCTCTTTGAAATTTCAGACATCCAATCTCTCAACTTTGAATGATAAAAACCAAGTTTCCTAAGACAAAACAAAAATTAGAGGAAACGTTTAGTTCTTTCAAGTCATGAGGCTCCATTTCAATCAGAAGGTATACTGTGGACTTATAGTACCCAGCAGGAGCAGCCTCCAGGTGACTGACAAAGCTATTTTTTTTTTTTTCCTGTAGTGGTAAAGGGAGAAACTTGGGCTGGAGAGATGGCTTAGCAGTTAAAGGTATTTACTTGCAA
Source organism: Jaculus jaculus (assembly GCF_020740685.1). Taxonomy (NCBI): domain Eukaryota; kingdom Metazoa; phylum Chordata; class Mammalia; order Rodentia; family Dipodidae; genus Jaculus; species Jaculus jaculus. The sequence goes on from NC_059119.1 coordinate 17,484,891, forward strand.
TACCCGATGGTCTGGGTTCAATTCCTCAGTATCCACATGAAGCTAAATTGATAAAAGTGTCTGGAGTTTGTTTGCAGTGTAGTCCCTCTACTCTCTAGATAGATAGATAATAGATACATAGATAGATAATAGATAGATAGATAGATAGATAGATAGATAGATAGATAGTTAGATAGATAGAAAATATTCAAGAAAAGAGGAAGAATTTGATGCCCAATCTCTTCCTGGTTGCTTTGAAACATGTTCTGTACACTATATTTTACAGACACTCAGTTTTAATGGCTAATGAAAAGCCTTTGGAGACATTGCTTTGAATGTCAATTCCTTCATAAGAAAAAAATTGTGTCACCAGCCATTTGATAAATTTATCTTAGCCGGACGTGGTGTCTCACGCCTTTAATCCCAGCCCTCAGGAGGCAGAGGTAGGAGGATTGCCGAGAGTTCAAGACCACCCAGAGACTACATAGTTAATTCCAGGTCAGCCTGGACCAGAGTGAGACCCTACCTCAAAAAACAAAACAACAACAAAAATATTTATCTTCATTGTTCTCACTCAAGTCTTTATCAAAGAAAAGCAGTATCAATAACAACTTATTTTCAAAAAGTCATAATTTTCTTCCATCAAAGACATTCATACATTTGTTTACATTAAATATAAATAGTAATGACTGATTGTGCTTTTGTTAACTTCCTAACTGGGTAAAAATCCAACTCTACAGTGTTGTGAATTTTTTTAGATGGTAACTTTCCCCTTCTTATGGCTATGATATATAAATAATGTCTAAATGGTGAAGAAGAAATAAACCTCTTTATTTGACTGACACAGTAAAAACACAAGAAGTATACATATTGAATAGCACATGGTGTTACTACAAAAACATCCCTCTGTGCTTGCAGTGACCTACATTTTACACTTCTATGATGTCATGTTAGCCCTTAACCCTGGAGTATCTGAGGTTGTCACGTAGCTCATAAATTAACTTGGATTGGGACTCTGTCTCCTGTAGCTGGGAAAGATTTCATACAATACCCAAAAGTTTCCTTTCCTCAGTGGATTCTTTCTACTTGCTCTTGCTTTCTTTCATTCAAGAACATTCCTCATTCTTTTATATTCATAGGAAACTTGCAACCTCACATTTATAGTTCATTTTCTAATCAATAATATGTTTTTCTAATGTTTAGGCTTGATTTTTACTAATAAATCATGTTTGTAAAAAATATGATCCTATACTTATTTGCATTTTCTTCTACCTAGCATAATTTCTTTGCACACAGTAGGTGTTCTCGAAGCATTTAGAAGTGAATTTAAGCTTGCAGAACTGTAATCTCCGCATTAAAGAAGTGGAGGTAGGGGGCTGGAGAGATGATTTAGCAGTTAAAATGCATGCCTGCAAAGCCTAAGGATCCAGATTTGATTCTCTAGGTCCCATGTAAGCCAGATGCACAAGGTGGCACATGTGTCTGGTGTTCATTTGCAGTGGCTGGAGGCCTTGGCGAACCCATTCTCTCTCCCCCTCTCAATCTCAAATTTAAAAAAAAAATATTTTTTTTTAAAAAGGTGGTTAGGATGTTATAAGTTTGAGGCTATGTAGTAAATCCCAGGTTAGCATGGACAACATAGTAAAATCCTGTCTCTAAAACAAAAACGAAACAAGCAAACAAAAAAACTAACATAAACTAGAAACGAATTGAGGATTAATTGAAGTTTTGTGGGAAACGCTACATGCAAAAGAGTTTTTAAAAAGTCTATGTTAATCCATTTATCAAACATTTGCATGTGATATGTATTTATAAAGATCATAATGGAGCCCACTATTTTGTATAATTAATGGATGCTACTGGAACATAAAATATTTGATATTTGCTGTAGGCTTGGTTGCTTGCTGATGAAATTAGTCTGGAGACACATGTGCTCTTCCTCAGAAGGCTCATGGCTTTCTGGCATGGTTGCTTGGAGAAAATTGGGGATGATTTTGGAGAGACTAATTCCTAGGATCGTGTAATGTTCAAATACAGCTTACAGCAAAGCCTATTGAAGAAAATTCAGACGAGGATTCTCTGTGTTTAATATCTGTCATTAAAATGACAGCAATAAAGCCTAAAACCCAAAAAGGGGAAATCATCAGGGTTCTTATAGATTGTCGCAGCCAAGAGTAATAAAAACTAAATCAATCACAAATTGTGGCAATAGATAATTTAGCTGGTGCTGGAAATTAAATGGAAGGACATTTCCAGCACTCAGCCCCCATTGTGGGCGAAAGAACATGCCCTCAGAATTCAGATGGGCTCCGCTGAACAGTCTAGGATGAAGACAGAGAAGAAGGGAAAATTATTTAAATGAGATTTAAATTGCTTTGTTTCCTTATTCCTCTGAAGGTTGTCTTTGTTATTACATTGTGGTATTTTACCATCAACATTTCTGACACACCATGGGTTTCTTGGCATTTCGATCCTTGTTGAAAGAGGGGAGGAGAAGTGGTTCTCCTGAGAATGAGCCTGTAGTCTGGACACCTGGAACTCAGTGTTCAGCTGGTAGCTGAGGCCAGGTCTAAAGAGAGGCAAGTGGAAGGGGCAAGAATGCCTCAAGAACCACGCCTTCTCTGTTCCATGACCACCTCAGCTACCCTCAGTCACACATGAACAGACCTGGGCACCTGCACACCCAAATCTTCCCTGGCCAAAGCTAGAGACCCAATTCAGATCTTGTCGAGTGCTATTATTAATATTTAACCACAGAACTAACAAGCAGCAACAACACAGTCTTAATATCTGGCCTTGACCTTGAAGGGTTTGTCTACTGGAGTAAGAGAAGCCTTGAATGAAAGAGCTCCTCTGCCACCCAGCTAATCTAATGTCTGGAATTAATAAATGAGTGTGTAACCAGCCAGTGGGAAGACTTTCATTTTTTTGTTTTGTTTTGTTTTTGGATTGAATCTAGTTTACTTCAGCATTCCCAGTGAGGTGCAATTATGTCTTATCTCAAACACAATACTGCTTTGTGCTGATTTTTTTTTTTTTTAAATCACTGGGGCCATTTTCAGTGTTTACATTCTGTGAAGATGACTGCCTCGTGTTTAGTTCCATTGCCTGCTGTTACTTTCCCCGAAGTTCATTTCTGGCCCAATATGAGGTTTGCTTTTAACATTTCTACAGGTGGGGAAGAGAAGTCATACCACTTTCAGAAGAAGTGACTGGCATTTGGGGGGTATTTAAACCACCTTTGTCGGGCTGAAGAGAAGGCCCGGCAGTTAGGCATTTGCCTGCAACGTCTAACGACTTCAGTTTCCCAGTTCATACTTTAAGCCAGATGCACAAAGTAGCGCAGGCAGCTGGAGTTCATTGGTAGTGGCTAGACACTGTGGTGTGCCTGTTCTCTCTATATATTCTCTCTCTCTCTCTGTCTATCTCTCCATTTGCACATAAATAAAATATTTTTAAAATACCTAAAAAAAAGGCAACACAAGGAACAAAATACTCCCTTCCACTGTCATGAATCATGGAAGCAGCCTAGTTACTTAAATGCAGGTGAATGAACTTAATTATGACATAGTCACCTGTAAGTCGGGAAGCTCTCCTGGTACTGGACTGTGCCAGCAACAACGAGGGGAAAATACAAATTGTGGAGTGACTGGAAGACTCGTTGGAGAATGTCACCTGACCATGGAGTTCTAAAACTGTATCTGAAGTCATTGTAAAGGTGAAAAAGAGATTTCTTTGGATCTGAAAGTAAGTGATATCAAGATTGACAAGGGACATTCACGTGCTGTTTGCAGAACTGTAGGGAAGGGAGGCAGTGTGTGAACATAAGACAGTAAGTTAGACTCTTAAACAGCCAACCACTCATGGCTAGCTCCAGCATGTGACATGTTTCTGGTACCCTACAGGCTTTCTGTTCCTTCAGGACCCAGTTTCCTTGACCAACTCACCTCCTTTCCTTGCCCCTAGCAGATCGGGTCTCCTCTCTGACAATAGCTTCCAGTTCTCAGCAGACCCTACCCTTTGCTAGTAGACCTCAGGATGGACATGAAGCCACCAGCCTGCCCAGGTACACTCCACGACCACATGCTCTGCATTGTCCTTCTGCCACATAGGTCATCTCTCTCAATCCCCCAATAACCTCACAAGGTAGATCCGCGAATTACCCTCATTTAATGAGAATACCAAATCTTAAACAGACTCAGCTTGCCCAATGGACCTAGGACCCAAATTACAGCATCCTGAATTCAGGTCTGTGTCTCAGATGGGTCACTGGTGAACCGCCCACAACTTTAGAGTACAGTTATGCATGGCCCTTTAGGAAGTCCATATCTGGCTCTGTCTTTAGTATATAGCCTGTGTGTTCACAGCATAGCAATGCTGGCCTCTCCAGGCCTTTTGTACCAGCTCAATTCCAAACTGATGAAAACCGAGTCTGCACCTTGCGGGCCACCATCTCCTTCCTTGGGTATCCGTGCCTGCAAACGGGCGATGAATCCAGCAGGGTGGGTGCCTCCCTTTGGAGCCTTGACTCGTTGCCCATTTAATTCCAGTTTCCTAGAGAATGATTCTTTTGTGAGCATTCTCCCTCTCTGCTGAGCTGCAAAAAGGCCAGAGAGAGCTGTGATAAGATTCTTCTCTGCTTGCACGAATAGCTTCAGAGCAGCTGGGCTGCAGAGCCTGTTTATTATCTTAAGCCGAGGGTCTGGTGTAGCCTGAGTTTACATCTCATCTGCCTCCCATTCATTAGGTAGGCTCCAGGGCTCCAGCGTAACGTCGCATAAACTCAGCTGGTATGTATACAGCGCCAGCACTATGGAGGAGGCTAACACGTGTTGAATCCATCTACTGCGTCTTAGGGCTCTGAAGGTCACTTACTAGAGTAATATATGGTGCTGGTGTTGGTGGCTGAAGGTCAAGTCATCTTGCTTTTCATAATGCATAAACCTGAAACTCACTCAGACACCAATCATATGACCTAAACCTTGGAACAAATATTTTACTAAGTAAATCAGTGAGCATGCTGGCATTTCTATTAACCTTCAATGCACTGCTGACAGAAAATGAATAATGATAAATAATAACTCAAGCCTGTAAATCACACTTAGCATCAGAAGAAGTAAAAAATGCTCATGTGTGCTACCCATCTGTTAGGAGGAGAGTGGGGACTTGAGGAGAGGAGTGGGGGAAGGGAGGGCAGCCTGTCTTGGCTGAGGTAAGCACCTTTTGGATTCAATAAACTGACCAAGTCAGGGTAAGCCACTTTGGAACAGGATTGATGGACTGAGGAAAAATCCCTTTTCCTCCTGTCTTTTCTTGATGGGCATTCGTCTCTGACTTTCCTCTGCCACTGGGGTGCCTTTCTCTTTCTCCCATCTCCTGCCTCATTAACTCTGTTTCCACTCTAGCCACTGGAGTTCTGGGCCATTTGTGACTATGTCCTCTAACTTGGTGCAATCCTTTTGGGTACAATCCTCTCCTTTCCCCCACTTCCTATTTGGAGGACTTGGCTCTCATTGCCCCACAGGGGACAGAGCAGGGCCAAGCTCTATGATCATAATTCTAAGAATAAAAATCATTTCATATATTTGATTTTTTTTTTCTTTTGGCTTTTGCTGTGAATACTCCCAAGGATTAAGACAATTCTGGCCCAAATTCATTGAGAAATGTGACTACAGGTCACAGTGACCCCTTCTCTTTTGCTGTCCCAGGGGACTCTAAGCTGACCCCACAATAGACTACTGAGGAAGAAGCCAGCATAATCAATGGGCCCTCTAGTCTCAGATTACAGAAGACATGGGAGAGAAGCTGTCTGACAAGCATCCCAGCTCACTGGGATGAAATGAATATTACACTAGAAGATTACAGTATGTGATCCTTGGGTGTTCTTCCTATACAGGTGACTGTACAAGGATTAAATTGCTCTCTTGGAGTACAACTTAAGTATTTAAAAATAAAATACCTGATTTGAGAGTGTGGAAGAAACAGGCAGACAGAGAAAGAGAGACAGAAAGAGAGAGAAAAACAGTAGATGAGCATACCAGGGCCACTAGCCACTGCAAACAAACTCCAGATGCATGCACCACCTTGTGCATCTGGCTTTATGTGGGTACTGGGGAACTGTACCTGGGTCCTTAGGCTTTGCAGGCAAGTGCCTTGACCTGAGAACTGAGCAATCTCTCTAGCACAAATCTTTTTATTTTGTTGTTGTTTTTTGAGGTAGGGTCTCATTGTAGCCCAGCCCAGGCTGACCTGGAATTCACTCTGTATTCTCAAGGTGGCCTCAAACTCACAGCGATCCTCCTACTCTGCCTCCTGAGTGCTGGGATTAAAGGCGTGTGCCACCACGCCCAGACTTTTTTTTTTTTTTTTTTTTTTTTTTAATGTGAGTCTTTTTTTGAGTGTAGTTGAAAGTCACAACCCCTAGTGGTCATTTAGTTTTCTGTGATGATAATCCAGGTGACCAAATTAAATGGAAGAAAATACAGTCTACAATCATAGAAGCTTCGGCTTGTCTTTTATCTGCTACTGGATCTATTTCCCCACCGGGATTTAAAGTCTCACCAAAGCAATGGCAGGAAAATGCAGGCAAAGAACTCTGAGTCTGTACAGGGAAGGGTACTGTCACCCCAGCATCAAGTTCACTAACCTTGGGCACACTGCGGGGCACGGGGGTCTTGGTCTTCCCTCCCATGCAGTCTAATATTGCAAGTTCATGTAGCAAGTTTCCTCCTTGTCTATATTTCTTTTCCTTCCCTACTTCTTTAATTAGAGGATGGAAATAGATGAACGGGAAAAAAAAATGAAAAGAAAAGCAGAAAATTAGCATTTTCTCGGCTGCACATCTCTGTTATTAATATTGCAATTGGAGGTAATGAAATTCACAAAATGCAAAGGTTTAAGCTTTGCCTGGTGGGATGGCCTCGGCTGCATGGTATATGGCTTGAATTTCAAGGTGACGTTCGTTATGCAGAATGTACCATGTGGGCAAGCTAACAATGCCATAAACCCTTCGCTTCTGCATTTCTTGGCCTTAATGTTGCATTACTGTAGGTTTTGGGGTTTTAATATGCTGTATAAATACTGAATACATATTTGTATGTCTAGGCTGCATGAAAGGGAAAATCTTTCTGTTTTAAATCGCTGTCCCAACTCTGTTTGCTCAGTGGTTGATGTTGCTGGAGAGCAGGTAAGAGAAAGTAGGGCAGGGGGAGTTACCTAGAAACAACCCTCTTTTATGCCCAAATCCATTAGAAAAGGCACAGGCTGGCGTTTCGCCCTCACTGCAGTTTGCAGAGGATTTAGTAATGGAGGCTGAAGGCTCCTGCGAGGCGAAGCATCGTCCCCGGCGCCTGCCTAACCAGCCCCCCTCAGTTCCATCAGCGTCGCCCTTCCTCTGCCTTTGTGGACAGTCAGAGCCAGAAACCTTCCTTGTTTTCTCTCATATGTGTTGATTCTGCCCACACTGAGCAGCGAGTGGACACTTATGGCAAAAGACAAGATTGAGTAGGGCCCGGTGTCCATCTAGCGAAGACCACTGTAAGTGTCCCTCCATCTAGCATGGATGGTCAGTGAGCCGTCAAGTATTCCGTTGGGGGATGACATTGAGTCCTCACTACCAAGGAACATCCCTAGCCCCTGACCTGTTTGACCCACTGCCCTCCATTGTCAGCAACAGCAAAGAGATCTTTTTTGTTTTTTCCTTAAAAATTTTTTTTTTACTTGTTTTCACTAATTTGAGAGAGAAAGAGTCAGATAAAGACAGGAGGAGTGCATCAGGGCTTTCAGTGGCTGCATATGAACTCCAGACACATGCTCCACCTTGTGCATCTGGCTTAAGTGGGTACAGGTAAATCAAACCTGGGTCCTTAAGCAAGCAAGTGCTTTAACCATTAAGCTACCTCTCCAGCTGTAGAGCTTTTTCTTTTTCTGGGATAGAATGTATGCATGCACTATGTAGTCTCACTATGTAGTCTTGATCTCATGACAATCCTCCTACCTCTGCCTCCCAAGTGCCGGGATTAAAGATATATACAACCAAGCCCAGCCCAAGAGATCTTTTTGCTATTATTTATTTGAGAGAGAGAGAGAGTGTGTGTATGGGCATGCCATAGCTTCTAGCCACTGCAAATGGACTCCAGACACATATGCCACCTTGTGCATCTGGCTTACATGGATCCTGAGGAATAGAACCTGGGTCCTTTGGCTTTGCAGGCAAGTGTCTTAACCACTAAGCAATCTTCCTAGCCCAAGAGATATTTTCTCTTTCCTTAGGTGTTACCATGGTCAGGTTTGGTGCTCAGAGGCCCTTTATCTATTTATTAGACTCCTACAGACCTTCCCATTGACCTTGGACTGCAGATGGGATGGGAAAGGGCTTGACTAATATCACTGGGGGAGATTCACATTATTGGAGAAGTTAGTTCAGACAGAAAGGTAAAAATCAACTTCTAGAATTCAAGGAGAGGATGCTTGGTGCCCAGGACATTCTCTAACGCAGAGTTCAGAGAAGGGCACCAATCACTATTCTGACCTGTGCCACACCCTATGATGAGAGCATTTCAGAGTCACAAATCCCCAGAGCTAGGACATGTGTTTCTTGGGCTGGAAAGATTGCTCAGTTGTTAAAGGCACTTGATTGCCAAGCCTGACAGCCTGAGGTTCTATTCCCCAGTACCCATGTAAAGCCAGGTGCACAAACTGGTGCATGTGTCTGGAATTAGTTTGCAGTGGCAGGAGGCCCTGGCACACTCATACTTACCCTATCTCACTCACTTACACTCCCCTCTTTCTCTAAGCTAAATAAAATTTTTTTCCACTTTATTATTTTTTAAGTAGAAGCTTTGGGCACATCATATGTAGGTATATGTACCATTATTTCCTTCCTCCCTGCCCCCAATCCACCAAGGGTTCTTGCTTAGTGGGATTGCTGATAGTCACCATGTAGTTGTAGGTCATGAGTTGTGAGAGCAGCAGTCTAAAAAACCTGCTTGTAAAAAGAAAAGCTGCTCTTCTCAGATCTTTCCTGTACTAAACTCCCATAACTTTAAGACATATACCTCTCTTAAGGGGTTTATCACTTTCTGTCTTGCCTTGAGAGTGGCCGTATAATCTCTGATCTCTACTTCCCTTTGAGAGAAGATTTTATTTTGTCTTTCTCAATCCATTCATCACTTCCTTTCAAGGACCTACTAAGACCCAGTAATATCTGTAGCATCATACTCATAGTGCACGAGACCATAGCCTTTTTCTGCAGGGCACTCACACCCTGGAGTGGAGAGATATTAAACCAGCACACAGTGCTTATGCATTGAGATGGGTGTGGGAGACAGGCATATGCAAGGGAGCAGAGGCCATCACACAGAACCAAGGAACAGGGGACAGTCAATGCCCATGAAATAGTTTGGTGTGGTGGCCATCACTTAGGACAAAAGGGTAGTCCCAAGTGAGATGCGAGGAGAAAGTAGAATGGACCAGAGGTCAAGGGCATGCATAAATCCTTGCCCGTTAACTGCACCCTGAGACTGTGTAGTGAATTCCAGGTCAGCCTGGGCTAGAGTGAGACCCTACCTCAAAAAAAAAAAAGTCATCATGAGACTTCATTTTGCCTTCTTAACATCTGGACTGCCCCCTCAGGACATCAAAATTGCAGTTAATTGAGACTTGGAGGGAGGTGCCCTGTGGTTTGTAGGCTGTACGTTGAAAAGCACAGTATCCCCTTTCTCACATCTTCCTTTGAACTTATAATAAAACCCAACTTTTCTTCCATTTGGGGTTACTCAGTTAGGCACAGTCATGGGTTCCTACAGGTGTATGCTAAGATCCCACTAATTCTCCGGTGCAGTAATCTTATTCGTGTGACTATATCAAAATAACCAAGATTGTGTAACTAATAAAGAGGTTCAATCGGCTCCTAAATCTCGTGGATGGAGGGTCTGAAACATGGCTAGGGTCCTGGCAAGGTCCCCCTGGCAGCACCCCAGTATGGCAGAAACAGAAAGGAAGCCGGCAGTGTGCCTAGGGAGAGATCACATGGTGAGACAGCAAGCAAGAGAAAGAGAGAGCTGATGTCTTCAAACCTGCTTCAGATCAACCTACTTTCATGAGAACTGCTCACTTCGCAAGATCAGCTTCAGTCCCTCCCAAGGATTATGACACCATGACCTAATGACCTTCCATTCTACCTCACCTCTTTGTGGTTCCACCATCTCCACACTGCCAGGTGGGAACCCAAATTCCAGCACGTGAAACTGCGGGAGACATAAACATCATTCAAACCTCTTCAAGACCAACAATCACTCTCTCTCTCACACACACATCCATGGGTTCCAGGGCAAATGGACAAACTAAAGCCCAGATATAAAGGTTGAATGAAGCCTTCTGGAATATATGTGTGGGATGAGAAACAAAGACAACCTGAACCCCCCCCCCCCAACTCCGGCCAAGAGCCACCTTACCTAACACTTCTTCCCCCAGTCTCCACTGGGGACCATCATTACCCACCCTGAGCAGTGTGTTTGTGAGTGGAGGGTGTGCTAATAGGAAGGAAATTGCCCTCTCAATACTGGTATTCTGAAGACGTGTCTGGACCATTAGCATCTCTATCTGACATGGCTGTCAGAAAAATTATCCGTGACCCAGGAGGGGCCACACTAAATGTGATTTATCCTCCTGTTTGGCTTAGCCTGAGTGCTCCCCCGAGAAGCCCATGCCAATTAAGCAAAAAAATAAATAAATAAATAAGGCAAATAGCATGTGCGGTGGCCTTGTTGACTGCCCCTCCAGAGAGACCCACAAATTAATTTTCTCTTCGTACTGCATTCGGCAGCCAAAATGGAAACCTCAGCGGTTTATCTTCTTAATCTCTTCTTCCCTCCTCATCCACTTTTTCCCCCCAAACAAAATTAAATCATTTAACAACGATTTTAATAAGCACTAAAACGTGTAATGAACCAGATAATGAAGAAACACTCATATTATTTTATCTACTTTGTGCTTAATTTATTTTGTACGGTTCCTCTGCATGCTGCCTCTCTAACAATGTTTCCCACGTTAGGATTTTTCGAGAAGTGGTTCACTTAGTTGCATGGGCACCAGGAGGACGCCTTGACTTGCCAGCTGTACAGAATCTTGTTCAGAGCACCAAGGATGGGGGTTCAGAGCTCAGGCCCAGGTTCTCCAGTCCTTCCTGAGGCGGAGGACACCATGCTGTCTCCCACTTGAAGCCTGGGCTGTAGTTGAATGGCTAGAAATGTGAGGATACAGTGAGTCAGCTCAGATGAGGGTGCAGCAGACACAGGAGGATCCAAACCTTCATTTCCTTTTATTTTTTAAATGTTTTATTTGTACTTATTTCAGAGAACGAGAGAGAGAGAATGGGCCCGTCAGGGCCTACAGTGCAAATGAATTCCAGACACATATGCCACCTTGTGCATCTGGCTTATGTGGGCCCTGAGGAGTCGAACCTGGGTCATTAAGCCTCTCAGGCCATCGTTATAACTGGCATGCCATCTCTCCAGCCCCAAATCCTCACCTCTTAGACTTCTGCAATGTACCCCAAGAATGTTTACCTGTGCCACGTACATAACGGGCTTGCAAATGTAGCCCGGTGTTCCTTTAGGCTTTCTTTTAGACGAAAAGCGATGACAAGGGAAGGGACCAGACAGACAACAGAAAGAGGGGCACCCTGAAAAAGACGGTCCACGTTCCTTAAAGCCTACAGGGTGAGGTGAGCTCCTTAACTCCAGAAACACAGGATGGACGAAGACCATCCTCATTTTGTTTTCAATCTGCAGTACCTTGATCTTGTTACAAAGAAAACACAGGTGTGTGTGTGTGTGTGTGTGTGTGTGTGTGTGTGTACCCACACACATGCATATGTGTAGGTGGGTGCACATGTATGGACAGGCATGCATGTATGTATGTGCCCATTTGTAAGAAGGCCAGAAGTTGATGGCAGGGTCTTTTCATTTTTCTTTTCTTTTTTTGCTTTTTCACAGTAGGGTCTTACTCTAGCCCAGGCTGACCTGGAATTCACTATATAGTCTCAGACTTGCTTCTGGCTCCAAACTCATGGCGATCCTTCTACCTCTTCCTCCCAAGTGCTAGGATTAAAGGTGTGCCCCACCACTCCTGGCTTGTTTTTTTTTTTTTTTGAGGTAGGGTCCCACTCTAGCTCAGGCTGACCTGGAATTTACTCTGTAGTCTCAGGCTGGCCTTGAACTTACAGCGATCCTCCTACCTCTGCCTCCCGAGTGCTGGGATTAAAGGCATGCGCCACCACACCGGGCTTAATCAATTTCTTTATTTGAGAGAGTGAGAGAGAAAGAGACAATGAATGAATGAGTGAGCCAGCGCCTCCTGCCACTGCCGACAAACTACAGACACACGCTTTACTTCATGTGACTGACTTTACTTGGGTACTGGGGAATCAAACCTGGCCATCAGGCTTCACAAGTAAGTGCTTTTAAACACCGAGTCATCTCTGCAGCCCCATGCTATTTTTTTTTTTTTTTTGAAATAGAATCTCTCACTAAACCTGGAGCTCACTGATTGTGCTGGACTAGACAGCTACCAGCCTTGGGGAGTCTCCTTTCTCTGCCTCCCTCGCACAGAGAACTCAGGCCTGTGCCACCAAACCTTGCGCTGGGGATCCAAACTTAGCTCCTCTCATTTGCCATGTTGTACAGCAAGCTTTTCCCCCACTGAGCCATCTCTCCAGCCCCTACAAGTACATTTTTAAAACTCAATCCTCCACTTAAAAAAGATAGGAGGGCTTGAGAGATGGCTTAGCGGTTAAGCGCTTGCCTGTGAAGCCTTAGGACCCTGGTTCGAGGCTCAGTTCCCCAGGTCCCACGTTAGCCAGATGCACAAGGGGGCGCACGCGTCTGGAGTTCGTTTGCAGTGGTTGGAAGCCCTGGCGCGCCCATTCTCTCTCTCTCCCTCTATCTGTCTTTCTCTCTGTGTCTGTCACTCTCAAATAAATAAATAATAAAAAAAATACTGTTTAAAAAAGATAGGAATGTAATTAGCTGATATATTTATGTATTGCATTTTTTTTCCAGTGGCAATCACCATGACACTATTTGGAATATCCTTGCAGTTGGGGTCATGGGTAAGGGTTCAATGTGTAGTACCCATAGTGCTTCGGTATTAAGTAAGAAAGAATAGAGGCTGAATGGTGGCAGATAGTTGCCCCCTAAAGGCATTGGGGGGGTTGTGAGAGCGGAGAGAGTGAATCCGTGCAGAAAATACCTGAACTCTTAGACTCTAATGAGTCATGAGGACCAGATTCTAGAGAAACATTCATCATTCTGTCTCCAAGATCCTCCATGGACTACCTGGAGAATTAAGGTAAGGGTTAATCCGAGGACCAGGGAACACTGCTCTTCCCTCACTGGCATGGTTGTCTTCCCAGCCTCAGCTTCCTCATCCGTATAACAGACAAGATAAAGCAAAAGCATGAAATTTACAAATGAAACAGATAGCCAGAGCTCAGGGAGTCTCCAGCGCCAACAGAGATGGTGGGTGCTGTCAGGAACTCTGAGCCTGTACCCTAGCCCAGGCCGAACCTCCTTTCTAAGCCTCTCTTCGCCTGCAAACTCCCGGTGTCCTCCGCTCTGTGCTAACGAGGGGTTTCCTTGAGCAGGGGCTGATTAAAATGTAGTGGCCTACCCTCATTTTGCGTCACCATGTGTGTGACTAATAGCCATGGAATTCATGCCACAGATAAATAATTGGCCCTTCAACCAACCTCCATGTCTTTGGAGACGCGCGACCGTGATCTATCACAGTGGTAGACATCTCTGTGAGCATCAGCTCTAGATCATAATAGATCATGTGACATTTGTATATGCCCAGGAACATAATTTACTATTAAACGGGGCCAAGATCAGCACTGAAGAAATTATCCTTCCACCGAGGAGGACTTCGGCTGCATTATATGCACGCTGTGGTTTTTAAAATATTAATTATATTGTAAACTAAAGGTTTACTTTACGTGTCATAAATCTGGGTGTCTCTTCTATCTGTGTGCCCAATAAATATACTTCTCATCAACTTTTAATTATGCTGTTTGCATTATTCTGTCCTGAGGATGAGAGTGTGTGCTAAATCATGGCCTTCTAATGTGGATTACAGCATAAGTTTAGTTAATTAAACCATATATTTTATTAGTTCTTGCCCCTCCAGCTTGTAAAACCATGCATTATTATGTTGAAGGGTGGGGCATTAAATAACCTAGCAAGAGTGTTTTCGTTATTGTTATTGTTTATCCTGAGATCTAGATAATTTAAGAAGTTAAATTGCTTTATTTCTGTGGGGTTCAGCTGCCTTCTGGACCCTGAACATCCTTTGGGAGGAGGGGAGGACGGGGTGGCTATGTTGTTGAATGTTCGAGCCACAGGCTGGAAACGAGTTCCAGAGCTAGTGAGGGAAGTGTAGGACTGTGGTAGATGCTGGGCCCTGCCCCGAGTCAAGTGCAGCAATCATCCAGTGAACCCACCCACCTGGCTTTCATTCCGTTAGTTTGTGCCTTTGGATGAGTGACCTCTGATCTTTACAGTTAGCTCTCTATTCTTTAATTCAGGCAAAAACCCATTCGTATTGTTAGAAAGTTTGGTTTCAACATTTCCTGTGGATACCAAAATCCACACTGTGAAAGTCCCTTATGTAAAATGACGCAGTAGTGGGTTTTAGTCTATCCATATCTTCCCATGTACTTTGAATCATCTCCAGGTTGCTTATAATACCTCAGGCAACATAAATAGTATGTAGATAACTGTGGTTCTGTACTGTTTAGGGAATAAAGGCAAAGGAAAAAAGTGTACACATGTTCAGAACACACATAGTTGTTTTATTCCCAAACAGTTTTAATGCATCGTTGATGCAATCAGTGAGCATAGAACAAAGTGATACAAAGGACTGACCACAACCAAGGCATAAAGATAAAATAATTAGTGTTTCAACATTGCAGAGGCTAGACATAGTTCTAGAATGGAAATCTGAGCCATTGCCCAAAGCAAGTATCTGGAAAATGGAATAGAAGGAGAAAGACAAAATATTGTCAGTTTTTCTTATAGCCATGTGCACACACACACATACACACATATACAACCACATATGTAAATATATGTGACATGAAAGTAAAATATTGACTCTTTGAGGGGAGGAAGAAGGCCATCTGGGAAGGGGAAGAGAAATGGAATGAATATGAGCAAAACACAATGAAATAGAAATGTCATAATAAACCTCAGTATTGCTTTTAAAATATTTTTATCTATTTGAAAGAATTACTGAATGTATATGGGCACCCTAGGGTCTCTTACCTCAGCAAAAAAACTTCAAATGTATTCGCCACTCTGTGTGCTTGGCTTTCGTGGGTACTGAGGAATTGAACCCAGACCAGCGTGCTCTGCAAGCAAGTGCTTTTAGGCATTGAGCCATCTCCCCAGCCCACAGACACCACTATCATGCGTTATAAATAATAATAATAATAATAATAATAATAATAATAATAATAATAATAAAGCTTGCCAGGCATGGTGGCACACATCTTTAATCCCAGCATTCGGGAGGCAGAGGTAGGAGGATCACCGTGAGTTCAAAGCCACCCTGAGACTACCAAGTGAATTCCAGGTCAGCATGGGCTAGAGCAAGACCCTACCTCGAAAAACCAAAAAAATAAATAAATTAAATTAAATTAAAAATAAATAAACTTGTTCTTTTAAAAGTGAAGGGGGATAGAAGTGATGGAAAGGTTCATGGCCTCCGGGGAGGAGGGGACTGCAGGTGCCTCTGCATTGCGTGGTCACATAGCACCAAATCACAGGTGCAGAGGAGTCTGAGGAAATTGACAATCTCCTCTGCCACATTCAACTTATGAGACTTCAGAACAGACCTGCAACGGTGCCGCCCTCGGTTTCCTTATCTAAATATAGGATGCCTAAAACTACCCCTGCGGGGGGGGGGGGGACTGTCAAGATTGAATGAGAAATCACTTAAGCCAGCATGCTAATAGACAATCAATGTGGGATCTGTTACTGTCGTCGGGAATCAGAGGCCCTCGATGGCAATTTCTTGAGATGGAGGAATCTATTTTATGAGCAGTTCAGAGCTGGGGTGAGCATCGGGGCTGGTGGGCACTGGAAGGTCATTGGGGAGAGCTGGAGAGAGAGCGCGCAGCGGCCACTTTGGCTGCTCATATAGCCGGCACAGCCAGGCAGGTATAGCAAAACCTGGAGTGGATCAAGGAAGAAAGGTGGAGGGGAGCTGGGTGTTAGCCAGTAAGTTGGAAAAGAGAAGAGACAGGAGAGAGAGAGAAAGGGGTGCGTGCAGAGGGAAAGAGGCAGATGACAGGGTGAGACAGAGGGAGAGATACAGAACGCCATGGATAAAGAGCACGCACCTGATTTCAGGGAAAAATAAAAGGGCCAGCAAGAGGGGTCTAAACAGCATCTGGGGGCTTTCATATGCACCCCCTTGGAGGAAGGGTCTGCCCTGCAAAGGGAGGACATTGGCAGTGTGTGGAGGTCGTGGCTTGGAGAGAAGTTGTCTCCATTTCCATACCCAGAGGCAGTCCCAGGACTTAGCATGGCCAGGTGGTAAGGGAGGGGCATATGGGTAGAGACCTTGATGCCCTCACAGGACCACTGTGGCACACGTTCCTATCATGGGTGCCCCTGCTCTTGTTGCCATTCACAGGGCCCAGCGGGTCTGAGAGGTTGAATGCACAGGCCTGACCCGAGCTCTTGGCCCCCAGTGGGCTCAACATGCAAGATCATCGCGTGGTTCGACCACCCAGCTTGACCCAAGATATTCTGTATTGAGGCTGACTGGCACTTATTGGTAAAGGTGTGTGGTTCTGGAACGTTCTCTGTGTCCACTTCTTTTCCTTCCACTGGTCACTGTGTCAAATTGTCCTGCAGGCCCCGGTTGCCTTGTTTGTGGCCATTGCTCTGGCTTCACATCCCATCACACGTTGCGGACGCTCAAGGCCTCCCTTCCTTATCCTCAGACCTCAGAGCCCTACACAACACGTGCAGCCAGGGACCTTGGGGACAAATGGAGGTGACATCCCCAAGGCATAACGGGACTCTGCTCGGCACAGCTCCTCTATAAATGACTCTTTATCAGCCCCTTCATTCTTCTCCCCTTCCCTCCCCCACCCCTGCAAAAAAAAATACAAATAAAGACCAGAGGCAAGATCTGTTTTGCTTCAACATTTAAAAGCCTTTGAACACACAAGTATTTGAGAACAATAAAAAAAAAAAAAAGCATCTTGTTCTCTTAACTGCTGTTCAGGTGGTGGAGACCCCCCCCCCTCAAGTCCTACAGGGAGGGAAGAAGGGACCACTGTGTTTTATGGTGGGCTCGGGCCCTTCTCCTACACCCTGCTAGGAGGTCCTCCAATTGCGCCGCTGCCCCCAGCCAAAGTCCACTGCAGAGCTGGCCATAAACAAAGGCAATGAGTCACAAGCAACATGACCAGGGCTGCCAGGAGAGCCTTTGCTGGCTGCCCCCCCTTCCCCTGCTCCCTGGCTGGAGTGTGGGTGGGGACCAGAGAAAAGGACCCACAGAGAAAGACTTCTTGCCTATAATGGATCCCAGATGCCAAGGGCTGAGTGCTGATGTGCCCCAGTCCTGGAGCACCTAGGCTTTGATTTTTATTTGATTTCGTATGGGTGGAGGGACAGCAAAAATCACTCTGCTTGGGCCTCAGATCTCAAGCTGACAGTTTGGCATTAAATAAAGCATTAAATGCAAATGCTAATTTTTTTTTTTTCCCTCCCAGTATGCCTGTGTGTGGTCTTACTTCCCCTCTGCTCTGCAGCTCCCAACTCCCTTTCTTAAAGGGTTTCTTTATCTACTACTTTTTAAAGTTACTGAGAGGGCTATGATCTAGACCATGAAAATGCCATAGACAGTCCCAGTCTGAGGATAAGGAAGGGAGGCTAACAATTTTCCATAACTTTCCTCCCTGTGGATGGAAAAAAAAAATATGTAAAGATTTTGGTGGAAGTCTCATACCCAAATGTCAATGTTTCTTGCCCAATCTAATAGTTTTCAGGGTTTTTTTGTGCTTTACTCAAACGTTATGTAGGCGCCTCCCCTCTCTCTGTTGCTTGTTTGAAGAAAGAAAAGCAAAGAAAGTTTCACCAAGATCTATCTTACTGACAAGCAGAATCCTTCAACTATGTTACGTTCCAAGAGTTTATAACTCCTAGGACTGAGCAAGGGCGCCTCCATTACAATTCACTGTCAAATTCTCATGCCTCGCCAAGTCAAAGGAATGCCAGTAATCAATGGCTAAAGGCGAGAACTTCAGAAAGACAGTAAGCTTGAACCATCACGGGTTGAAAAGCCCCCACAATCCACTGTATGGAAGAGGAATCCAAGAGGGGCCCCGGATGGGGCCCAGACCTGGTGTGTTTTCCGTTTGATCTGACGGATGGCTGTATCTCCATCAAGACAAGAGGGCTTTGCAGGAATGCAGAAGCCAAACTGAGTTCCAGATGGAAAGGAAATGCAAGTGTCACCCGGGAATGCTGACGCTCTGGTATACTCATTAAGCAAGCCTCCGCTAACAGAAAGCTTCCATCTGAGCCGTTAAGAATTTACTAGTTTTGTCTCTCAACCCCTACTGCGGCTGGTGGGGGGTGGGGGACGGGGTTGGCGGTGGCAGGACCCCCTGAACCTTTATTTTCCTTCCGAGGCTGTCCTGGGTTTTCTTATTTAACATTGTCCCTGATTTATGGTACGTCCACATCTCCCTGGATAGTACCATCTTTTGAGTTATACATCATCAGAGTGACTCATTCTGATGATGTATGGCCCCAATACATCATCAAAGCTCCTTGCTCTGCCGTTGCACTAATGATATGTTAGTGTAATACATCAGCAGGCTGAGTCGCAGCGGTGATGGATGGAGCCGAGGGTGATGGGAGTCCGAGGACAGAAGGCTGAGGAGCAGGTTACGGGTAGGCACTGGAGGCAAATTCGTCAATCCCAAGTCGACCTCCCTTCCTGGTACCAGTGCCATACTGAGTTAACACCAGGGCTGGCATCTGTAAACCCAGAAGCACACTTTATCCCTCGGAGCAGTGTAGATAAAAGGGCTATGTATAAATGATTGGCTTGATAGAGGTTACACACACACACACACACACACACACACACACACACACACACACGACACCATAATTAAGAGGTAGGAGGACTTGGCAGTTCTAATCTGGGCCAAGAAGGAACAAAAGAGAAGGAGTGTGGAATAAAGGCTTCTTGGGCTTCAGTGGCCATGGAGGAACGCAGGCACCAGAAATCTGCTGTGTGCACTCTTGACTCCCCGGCAGAGTGCCCCTGGAAAATTATCTGAGGAATTCTCTGACGTCTTCCACTCCAACCACCATCAATCAGTGCTTGTGCCAGCACTTCGGACTAACTGTTCGCCTTAAGGGAACTTCAGTTATGTGAGTTATTTACGGGTGGGCAGACCCAGGGACAAGCATGAACCCCAAATCTACGTGGGTTAATAGCTGGGACTCACTCTCTTTATTTGTAAATGGGCATGTGGCTCTAACTGCCGCACCAAGCTGTATGGGAATTAACAGGACCAAAGTCGGTGGTCAAGGTGAACTGTTACTCCAGCAAGAGGAGCTTCTGCCTTGGATGCCATCTTCACCCCTATTACTGCTGCTACTGTATCCACGCGTTGCACTGCCTACGCCCATTCTGCATGCTCTCACCTGGAAGCGTCAATGCACACCAGCATATTAAAATATCCAAGCAACCCTCAAGTTAAAATAAAAAATCAGAACGCAGGCTGGGGAAATTTCTTAGTGTGGGATCCAGGTTCGACTAGGTCCCCGGACTCTACCTGCCTATTTCTCTCTCTCTCAAATGAATAAATAGAATATTTTTTTAAATGCTACTTCTGCTTCCAGTAGGCCGAGGATTATGAGAGGCCTACCTGTCAAAATACACAGAGAATTGGGAAAATGGCTGCGGACAATGTCTCTATGGAGGGCTGGAGAGATGGCTTAGTGGTTAAGTTGCTTTTCAATCTCTCTCCAGATCCCACATAAGCCAGACGCACAAAGGTGAGGCAAACACAGGGTTACACATGGCCACTAAGTGGCCCAAGTGTCCAGAGTTTGCTTACAGTGGCCGAGGCCCTGGTGTGCCAATTTTTTCTCTCTCTCTCTCAAATAAAAAATAAATATCTTTATGGAGGTGATAATCACATCATATGCACCTTCATAGCACACATTCAGGAGTATTTAGTATACTGACCATCTACCCATGTCTGGCAACTGCCACACCTGCCTCATTCCAGAGTGTCCATCTCCCCTATGAAAATCCCGATGAGCCTGGCATAGTCAGTTCATATCCTTCATCCTCCAAACTGCTGGCAAACATCAAAGTGCTCCACGGCCTGATATGATATATTTTTTTCTTTTCTTTATTTTTAAAATTTATTTTTATTTATTAGAGACACAGGGAAAGAGAGAGAGTGAGAAGGGATGCACCAGGGCCTCTAGCCACTGTAGGTGAACTCAACACATGTGCCACTCCAGACATGTGGCTTAGGTGGGACCTGGAGAATTGAACCTGGGTCCTTACGCTTCTCAGGCAAGAGCCTTAACTGCTAAGCCATCTCTCCAGCCCCTGATAGAATTTTCATTCCGAGTATTTCACCTAAGGGAATCATGAGACGGGCAACCTTTAGAGCCTTCCTTCCTGCATTTAGCATGAGAGCTGTGAGGTTCATGTACACTGTGGCATATCTCAGATCATCCTTCCCTTTATGGCCACATAGTAGACAGTTAGGAATTCTACATGCTACATGCCACTTCTCCAGTTGTCTGTTGATGGACATTGGGTTATTTCTGCCATATGGCTACTGGAGGTAGTGCTGCTGTTTTGTGTTTAAGTACTTGCCTCCAATTATTTTTCTTATTTATTTTAAGGTGGGGTCTCACCTTCTAGCCCGGGGTTAACCTGGAACTCACTCTGTAGTCCCAGACTGGCCTTGAACCCACGGTGATTCTCCTACCTCTGCCTCCCATGTGGTGGGATGAAAGGTGTGTGCCGCCACCCAGCTTTGTTTTCAATTCTTTTAAGCGCATACTTAGAAGCGTAATTGCGAGGTCACATGTGTTTAGCTTTGCAAGTGTGGTCTAACTATTTTTGGCATACCATCTGGATTATTTTGGACTTTCCCCAGCAATTTGCAATGCTTTCAGTCTCTCCACATCATCATCACAGACACCTTGAGTCTTTGCACCACAACCATTCTGGTGAGAGTTAGGCTCCATCTCATGGTGAACTTTGATCTACATTTCTCAATGAAGTTGATCATCTTTTCATTTGATTGGTGAAGGAGAGAGCTTATTTCAGGAATTCAACACACAACTCCAGTCTGTCAAGAGACTGCCTGGTGCTATTTAGATAACTCTGAGGTGGGGGCAGGCTACATGGCTGGCTATCTTAGAAGAAAGGAGTTCAAAGAAGTTCATGCCCAAGTCCTTTACAAGGGCTAATCCTTCTCTCCCCCTCCCTACCAATACAACTCCAACCTTCTGATGTAATCCCCCCCACCCAGCAAATGCTACAGGGGCACCTCTCATTTCCCAGAGTTCTAACTGCTGAGCTGGGAAGTGTCCCTCTATGGCCAGCCTCCAATAAAGTCTGATTTCTCTGTCCTAAAGGTTCCCATTTGTCTCTAACTTTTTCTAACAATGGGATTCCTAAAGCTCAAGAGCTCTCGTAGATATTATCTAGGCTGGAAGAGTTCATTCTGGGTACAATTCCTCTCCAGCCATGTATCTGAAAACAGTCTGTACTTCCAAAACACAATGGTGAGCTAGGCATAGGATAAGCAATCCTTCCCTTTCCCAAAGGTGGAAACAGGAAAGAAAGGAGGCCTCAAGAAGCCTAAAGCCTAGAAAGATAAGTACAACTGAATCTTAAAGGTTGAGAAGAACCTTTTTGTCCTTGTCAAGATTTTGGTGGACCCTCTAAGGTGTCACAAGCTTCTCTTTAATTCTCCCTTTTTTCTAAACTCTTTTTTTTTGCTTGTTTTGTTGTTTTTTTTTTTTTTTTTTTTTTTTGAAGTAGGGTTTCATTCTAGCTCAGGCTGACCTGGAATTCACACTGTAGTCTCAGGGTGGCCTCAAACTCATGGCGATCCTCCTACGTCTGCCTGGGATT
This sequence comes from Jaculus jaculus, assembly GCF_020740685.1. NCBI lineage: Eukaryota > Metazoa > Chordata > Mammalia > Rodentia > Dipodidae > Jaculus > Jaculus jaculus. The sequence continues at coordinate 17,507,076 of NC_059119.1, forward strand.
AAAGGCGTGAGCCACCATGTCCGGCTTTTATTCTGAACTTTTAATTAGAATCATCTTTAATGTGAGTGTTCCTAGTGTTTATCTCTAAACTCTAACTATTACCCAATAACAAAGAAAGTTTCACATTTTCAGGTGTTTATTGAAGTATCACCCAGTGATATCTTAGTGATCTTGGGCTGCCTTAAGAAAATACAGACTGGGTAGCTTAAAAGATAGGTATTTGTGTCTGAAAGTTCTGGAGCTACAAGATCAGGGCGGCAGGAGAATTTTGGGATGATGTGGGTCTTTTTTTAAAAAAAAAATATTTATTTATTTATTTTTAGAGAGTGAGAGAGAGAGAGAATTGGTGTCCCAGGGCCTCAGGCGCTATAATCAAATTCCAGACATTTGCGCCATCTAGTGGACATGTGTGACCTTGTGTTTGCCTCACCTTTGTGCATCTGACCAACATGGGATCTGGAGAGTCGAACATGAGTCATTAGGCTTTGCAGGCAAGTGCCTTAACCACTAAGCCATCTCTCCAGCCCAGTGTGGGCCTTTTTATTAGCTTGCAGATGATTACGTCCTCATTCTGTCACAGAAGGAGGAAGGGAAGGAGATCGAGGGGGAGAGGGAGGGAGGAAAAGAGAGGAGGAGGAAAGAAAGGGAAGAGGGAAGAGGGAAGAGGGAGGGAGAGAAAAAGTGGAAAGGAAGAGAACTAATAATGGCACTATTCTCATTATGAGGTCCTTCATGATCTCATTTAAACTTAATTATTTCTCAAGTTTCCCATATTCACATAAGATGACACTGGATATTACAACTTCAACATATGAATTTTGTGGACGCACAAACATTTAGACTATAAGATTAAGCCTTACTGTGTCATAGCTAAGAATCCCTTGCCAAATTCAAGATCATAAAGATTTACCGCCCCACCTTCTTGAACAATTTTATAGTTCTAACTCTAGGTCATTAGGTCATTGCTCCATCTTGAGTTATTGTACCTATACGATGTGACGGTGAGTTACAACCTCAACCTTACCCTTTTCAAAAGTTTTGATTATACTAGTCAAAAAATATGAACTAGTTAGACCACACAAATAAATTTTAACGCACACATGTATGGACTGAGTGGAGGAAAAATCACTTAAATTATTAGAGGGGAAAAAATGGCTCTGGAATAGGGAAAAGTGAGTGGAAGGAAAACCATGAGCCCTGTGGCCATGCAGATCAAACAAACAAACAAAAAGCTATTTTAACCTACCAAAGTTGGAAGGATTTTAGGAATGAGTGAAGGATTTGAAAAAGCCATGGTAGATTTAGATTAGCAAAACCTATAGCCACTGTGACCATCAGATATTGAAGATAAAATTGTGTAAAGTGTGTAAAGTAAGGTGTTTAACTAATTGATGGATAGATTTTTTAAATTGAAGGAGCCTTAGAGTACAAAATGTGCTCAAACAGAAGAAATTACTGAAAGTAATTTAGAGATGAAAAATATACCTACTGAAATGAAAAACTAGTGAATTGATCTAATAAAACAGATTATGCATAGCAGGCGAGAAGATTCGGTGAGTTTGGAACTGGACCTAAGAAAATTCTTCAGAATGAAGTTCAGGAAAAAACTAGGTGAGGAAAATGTAAAAGTGATGTTGAGACATAAAGAATAAAATAACAAGGTCTAAGATTCAAACTCCAAGAGTCCCAAAGCAAGACACTAGTACTCACCAAGGAACAGAATAAAGTGGAATATACCTAGGTTTAGAATTTTAAAAACCACATCAGAATGATAAGTCCACCAGTTTAGGAATACAGAGCCTACGTCATGGGAGAAAGTTCACACAAAAAATAATAAAAACATAATAAAACGGTATCACATCAAGACAATAAGAAAGAAAAATCAGACACTGAAGAGATATAATGAGAGGGAAGCAATAGCAATGACTGAGGCCAGCATATGATGCTGACTATATAAGCCTGGGTCATATGCTAACAAAGCCATCATTCCAGAATGCGACTGAGGGAAATTTCCATCAATCCCGCATTCACTCAAAGAACTCATCATAGTTTTGTGACTAATAGGAAGACATAATTGTATGCAAATTAGTAAACAGATACACAATTCTAAACAAACAGCCTCTCAAAAATCCTTATAATAATAATGTTACTGGGACATGTATGAGCTTTTAAGAGGTAGGATAGAAAGAAAATGGTAGAAAATAATAGCAGGAATATGAAAGAAGTATGATGCTTTCTGGTAAGAATGATTAGGGTAAAACTGTTCTGGTTTATTTGGAAATTAAATCAAATTTAAAGTATTGGCATAATAAGTATGTTAAAGTTATATGAACATGAATTAAGGATAAAAAAAACCTATTCCAAAAACAATAAGACTAAAAACAATAGAAAATAAAAGACAAGTAGAAATCACAGGTTAAGTTGAAGTGGGTCCCACAAATGTCTTAGTACTATGAATCTTTTTTTTTTTTTTTTATTTGAGAGCGACAGACACAGAAAGAAGGACAGAGAGAGGGAGAGAGAGAGAATGGGCGCGCCAGGGCTTCCAGCCTCTGCAACCGAACTCCAGACGCGTGCGCCCCCTTGTGCATCTGGCTAACGTGGGACCTGGGGAGCCGAGCCTCGAACCGGGGTCTTTAGGCTTCACAGGCAAGCGCTTAACCGCTAAGCCATCTCTCCAGCCCAGTACTATGAATCTTAATACGTGTGAATAAGGAAACTCAAAGTACAGAGAAGTTCAAATTAGCATTTAACAGTAACAAAGACTAGCCATAAGTGGCTTAAACAAGTGTGAAGAATAAAATAAAATAGTGGCTTATAAAGGCTGGGCAGCGTAAGTGAGGTAGAATTTAGATAAAAGGTACTAAAATACAGCTAAAATGAAGGGTTACTAATAACGTTGTATAATACACTTTAACCAGAAGTGTTTAATGTTAACACATAGAAATGATAATTGTGCTAAGCATGGTGGAGCAAGCCTCTAATCCCAGAACTTGGGAGGCAGAGGTAAGAGAATTGATGAGAGCTCGAGGCTACCCTGAGAACATAGTGAATTTTAGGTGATCCTGGGATAAAGCAAGACCCTACCTCAACAAAGCAATAAATAAATAAAAGAAATGATAATTGTATATTGAGATAGAAAATGCTAATTACCTTGATTTAGTCATCATAGATCATCATATGCTTCCAACTTTTGCCATTGTGACATGGTTTTGCCCAGTATGGAGTTCATACTTGAGAAACATGTAATTGAGTTACAAAAACAATAAAAAAAAATCTTGTAATGTTTTAGGTAAGTTTACATCATGAGGTCACATATGGCTGCATATATCCCATGGGCCACAGGTTAAATGCTCCTGGCACATGTATTGAATTATTGTTTTGTACCCCATAAATATGTGCAAATATCACATGTCAACTAGAAAACTAAAAAAAAAAACATAACTGCATCACCTGATGTCAATAATAAACATTCATAAGACATAACTTAAATGAAAGAATCCAGATATAAATAAATGGTGAGGATCAAGTTTTACAGCCAACCTGTAATTCCTTGATGGAAGAATGTTAAAGATATGTATTGAAAAGCTATAACTAGACATAAGTAAATGAAGAACATCCCTTCTTTATTGAAAAAAAAAATCCTAAACCTCTCAATTGCCCCAAAATCAAGTTGGAGATTAAATACAACTTCAGCAAGAACTATAACTGAGGGTTTTTTTTTAAAAGGAACTTAATAAGCCAATTCCATAATTTATATGAGAAAATATCTTTCATTAAGATAGTCACTGCTAGATATCAGAACATATGTGTAAGCTAAACAGTAATTAAGGTAATGTCATTACTACACAGCGAAAGTTAATTAAGAGCAAAATGTCTGGCCAGAATCCCATGCCTATATGAACACTGGATATGTACTAGGAACAGTGAAACAGGTGGTCTTACTTAGGTACTACATAAAATGGCCTACCTAGCCCCATGTAGAGCTCTTAATCGATTCCAGATGGATTAATACGTAGGTATGAAACAATTGTAATTTGGAAGACTATATAAGCAAATATTTTGATAAAATTAAACTAGAAATGGTTTTTTAAACAAACCTGAGAAAACTTTCAATTGAAAGGGCTAGGGTCAAATTACATTAAAACAAGTATGCTTCATTTTTCCTGGGACATTCAGAAGGAACGAGACACAAGTCATGAAGTGTGAAAAATGTATTTGTGTTGTATGTGACATAAAGGAGTGGTGGTAGAAAAACCTTATGAACTACAAGTTTTCAAAAATAAAGAAAATGTTTAAAGGAAACTCTAAAGATCATGCACACACACACACACTTGTTAGAACTAATTACCACCCTCCGTGAAGTCACAGGATACAAAATGATTTCTATACACTAAAAATGAACAACACAAGAAAGAAATGAAGAAAACAATTACATTTATAGTAAGAGCAACAACAGTGGTAAAACCTCACTAACAAAGGAAAGGAGAAGAAAATAGAAGGGCATCTTGTGGCCAGTGATTTGGAGGCTGTGATCCACAGACTTAATGTGATAATCATCAAGATTCAAATACAATTTTCTTGAAAATATATCTCCTCAGATTCATACGGAATCTCAAAGAACACAGCAGCCACAATGATCTTGAAAAAGAAAAAGAGGGAGGCCCCGCACCATGGTTCCAACACCTATTACAAAGCTATGGTAATCCAAACAGTGTGATCCTGGCCTAAAGACAAACAGAGAGATCGGTGGACTAGACCAGAGAAATAAATCTTCACTCTAAGGGTCAAATGGCTTTCCACAAATGTGTCAACACCATTAAATGGAGTAAAGAAAATCTCTTCAACAAATGTGGAAGAAACCGGATATTCCCAAGTCAAGACATGGATTTGGACTCTTAGCATGCACAAAAGCTCATTTATGATCAATCAAAGAAAGGAACACAAGATCTGAAATTATATAACTATTTTGAGAGCACATAGGAGAGAAGCCTCATGACACTGGATATGACAATGACTTCTTGGCTACTACTCCAATGCAGTTAAGAGAAGTAAAAAGAGATAAGTTTGACTGTCAGAATTTAAATCTCTGTGCCCTGGTGTATAGAATCAGCAGATTAAATAGGAAACCTATAGAACAGGGTGTTTGTGAATCATATATCTGGTGAGGGGCTAATACATAGAATATATAAACAGCTCATAAAACTCAACAACAGTAACAAATAACCCAATGTTAAAGAGACCAAGGATTTCAATAGGCATTTCTATATATTAACATATGCAAATGGCCCACAAGCATATGAAACATGTTCGACATCACTATTGTGGATATGAAAATCATAATAAAACCTTACTTCACATGTGGTAGTGTGACTTCAAGTTTTTACAAAACCAGTAACAAGTGTTGGGAAGGATGGATAGAAATTGGAAAGCATGCACTGTTGGCGTGAGAACAAATTGGCTGCGGGAAACAGTATTCTGGTTCCTTAAAAAATGAAAACCTAGCTGGGCGTGGTGGCGCACGCCTTTAGTCCCAGCGCTTGGGAGGCAGAGGTGGGAGAATCGCCTTGAATTCGAGGCCACCATGTGAATGCCAAGTGAATTCCAGGTCAGCCTGGGCTAGAGTGGAACCCTACCTCGAAAAAAAAACCAAGAAAGAAAGAGAAAAAGAAAGAATGAAAGAAAGAGAAAGCAGGAAGGAAAGAAAGAAAGAGGGAGAGAAAAAGAAAGAAACAAAACTAAAGGGGCTGCTTAGTGGTTAAAAGTGCTTCCTCACAAAGCTTCCTAGCCGGGGCTCAATTCCCCAGTACCTACGTAAAGCCAGATGCACAAAGTGGCGTATATTTTTGGAGTTTGTACGCAGTAGCAGGAAGCCCTGGTGCATGCATACTCATTCTCTTTCTCTTAAGCAAATAAAGATTAAAAAGTAAAACTAGAATCACCACATGATATAGTTCTGTAAATGTATCCAGAAGAATTAAAGGCAGCTTCTCAAAGGCATGCTTGTAACTCCGGGTTTATGAAAACCCTATTTGCAATAGTGAAAATGTGGAAGAAATCCAACTGTCCATCCGTGGGTAAAAGGAAACAATATGTGGGATATTCCCATGATGGTGTGTGTTGCAGTCAGATTCTCATTGCTGGTAGAAATCACCCAACCAAGAGCAGCTTATGGGAAAAAGAGGTTTATTTTGGCTTACAGGCTTGAGGGAGAAGCTCCATGATGTCAGGGAAAATGATGGCATGAGCAGAGGGTGGACATCACCTCCCTGGCCAACATCAGGTGGACAACAAGAACAGAAGAGTGTGCCAACCTCTGGCAAGGGGAAACTGGCTATAACACCCATAAGCCCGCCTCCAGCAATACACTCCCTCCAGGAGGCTCTAATTCACAAATCTCCATCAGCTGGAAACCTACATTCAGAACACCTAAGTTTATGAGGGACACCTGAATCAAGCCACCCCAGTGTATCATCTAATTTGGCAAAAGAAGGGAATTCTGATTACATATGTACTCCATCATGTTGAGCAAAATAAGCCCGTTACAAAAGAAAACACTGTATCAGACCAGTTCTGAAGTTATCCAGAGCAGTGAATTCCAAGACCAAGTGAGGAAGCTTTCCAGAGTCTCAAAGGGGGAGAACATAGGGAGTTGTTTGCGGAATGCCGTTTCATTGTTGCAGGATGAATATGTTCTCAAGACTGGCTGCTTGACAATATAAATACACTTAACACTATTGAACTGTAAAACAGTAAATTTTATGTGATGTGTATTTTACCACAATTTATTTTTAAAAAATGGTTTTAAGAACTCAAAAAGGCATTTCAGAGAAGAGTTATCATAATGGCAAATATGAACACATGATCAAATTAATTAGTGACCAGACTTATAAATCACTTCCACAATAACACATGATGTCATGCTCATTGCATTCCAGTGTTAAGTGGCTACAAGACCATGGAATGTACCAACTCATACACAGGACCACCACTACGATGTATGGGCTCCTGAGTCAGTATGTTTTTCAGGGACTCTGTCCATATAAACAATTAGGGCCACCCCAAATCTCCTTGTCAGCACTATGATGGAAGTCCAATGTCATAAAATCCTGTAAGAGAAATCCTGTCTTGGCAGAATGAGCAAGGAGCTAGCCAGCTAACCATGGACTAGGGCGCCCATATCAGGAGGCACAGGCAACCCCATAGGCAGACGTGTGGGTAGGAACTCCTCTTGGGGCTGCGTGTGGGGCAAGGGGATGGGAGTAGGAGTAAAGGACGAGGTCATCAGGTACCCCAAATAAGAGGATGAGGCATAGACTGCCCTGCTAAGACTGCATCGTCATAGCCAGACACGGGCACTAGAGAGGGGACTTCAAAAAACCTTCAGTAAGGCAGTCCACAGTTCATAAGTGCCTGCGGTGGGGCCTGGGCAGAGACCTCCTGCCTGGGTCCTAAAGTATTGTTCTATGGGTTGAAACTGCATCATTCTAACCTGGGGAAATAATTTGCCTTTACCCTATAAATCTACACACGAACATTGTTTATGACACAGCTTAAATGTGTGGATGCAAGAATTTTTTTTTTTTTAATTTATTTGAGAGCGACAGACACAGAGAGAAAGACAGATAGAGGGAGAGAGAGAGAATGGGCGCGCCAGGGCTTCCAGCCTCTGCAAACAAACTCCAGACGCGTGCGCCCCCTTGTGCATCTGGCTAACGTGGGACCTGGGGAACCGAGCCTCGAACCGGGGTCCTTAGGCTTCACAGGCAAGCCCTTAACCGCTAAGCCATCTCTCCAGCCCCATAGGAGTCTTTTATAAAGTCATTTCAGGATTACTTACAATAGCTAGAACTGAGAAACAACTAAATCTTCATCTCCATTACTGCAGATAGAGATGAATCCAATTACAGGATGTTCATCAAGCTACGGTTCTGCAGGATGGCGCAGAAAAATTTTAAACATGAGAGGGTGAGTGAAAACAAAGTCACTGAAGACTGGATCACATGTGATTCATTCTCTACACAAGTACAAAGGAGCCCAAGTTAAACAATGTCTCTAATATGCATTTATACACATAGTACATATATATGTGGAAGTAGTTGAGGGAAATTGCAAAGTATTTTTCCATGTGTGCATTACACATGTGTAGGTATGCATACTTACCGGTGTGTGAACATGTGTGTGTGTAAGTGTGTGCATATGTGTATCTGAATGTGAAGGTAAGAAGACAACCTTGGGTGTTATCCTCAGATACATAAGTCCATCTCTTTTTTTAAAAAAAAATTTTTTAAATTTTATTTATTAGAGAGAAGGAGAAAAAAAACGGGCACACCAAGGCCTCTAGACACTGTAAACAAACTCCAGACTCATGCACCACCGTGTACAATTAGCTTCATGGGATCTGGGGAATCAAACCTTAGATTTAACCACTAAGCCATCTCTCTAGTCCTATCTTCTGTTGGAGACAGACCTTGTCATTGGTGATTAGGCTAGACTGGCTGACTGGTGAGCTCCAGGGAGCCATCTGTCTCTGCCTTCCCAGAATAGGTGTGATAGGTGTATGCCACCCCAACTGGCATTTACAAGAGTGTTGGGGTATGGAAATCAGTTCTTTGTGCTTTCATGGCAAGCACTTTAAGACTCACTGAGATACCTCCCCAGCCCTTGAGTTTATAAGCAGGACTTTAAAATTCTTTTAAGTGGTAAATAAAAAAACTGTAAAGTAAACCAGTTGAGAATTTCCCAGGACATACCATGGTTTCTATGGCAACTTTCCCACCAAGCAGAAAGAGTTCCCTTGGAGCGCTGGGAGGGTAAGACTGGGGAGGAGGCTGAGCTTCAAGAAGGTGATTTCCCAAGAGTGAGGGCCAGCATGATGCGTGATTGAGGTCTTTTCAGTTCAACAGGAATGCCACACAGGAAGAGACTCTATTCAACCTCCGCGGAGCCAGAAGCAGGAGAGGAAAGTATCTGGGACGCTGACAAACATGCCAGCCTAACTTCCCCCAGTACTCACCCCTTGCCTTACCTTCCTGGTGAGAAACCTGAACTTCTTTCCAAAGAGCACACACTTTTTAGTGGCTGCCTGCCTAAGTACAATGCCCCATTTGCTTGCCCACAGCCTATCTCTTCTGGCAAGTTCTAAACTGTGATTGAAAAGTGACATATAAATGGCCTACTGTGCCTTTATGGTGAGTAGCCCTGGGGTGTGAGGAGGCCGTGATGTCAACCTGACCCGCGGGTTGGTTAAGGCACTGCTCCGGCTCTTTGATCAAACACGTAACTTAAGAAGCCAGCTATTCACGCTCAACTCACACTTCCCTCCGCAGCGCGGCAGTCACGCGCACTTGGCTGAACGGACTCTGAAGTTTGGTTCTTGGCTGTGTACGCAAGGCTTACTCATCCCCAATTCAAGTCAACAGATATTTATTGAGATTTATTGAGTGCTTGTTACGATTCTGGGACTGACTGGGAGGCTGAAGACAAAAATGAGTCTGAGATTACTCCCTGTCCTCAAGGAAGCTGAATGAGAAACAATGTTGAAAAGAAACGGTGTAGGATTCCATATGAGTCCTGCTGCTAACGGTCTGGGTGGGCCAATCGCTTTACCTATCTGGGGCTATGTTTTCTCATTCATAAGATTAAAGGTTGGGGTAGGTAGTTTGCAAAGTTCCTTCTAAAGTTAAAAAAAAAAAATGATGTTTAGAGGCTGGAGAGATGTCTTAGCAGTGAAGGCGCTTGCCTGTGAAGCCAAAGGACCTTGGTTGGATTTCCCAGGACCCACGTAAGCCAGATGTACAAGGTGGCACATGCATCTGGAGTTTGTTTGCAGTGGCTGGAGGCCCTGGTGCACCCATTCTCTCTGTGTCTCTGTTTCTCTCTCTCTCTCTCTCTCTCTCTCTCTCTCTGACTCTTTCCCTCTCTCAAATAAATAAATAAAAATAAAAATATTAAAAAATTGATGTTTACATGAATCTGGATGAGGAGATAAGACTCATCCGTGAATTTTATGAACATAAAGACCCTTTAGTCATGCATTGCAGAAGCGGAAACTGAAGTCGCAGAAATGATGGAACTCTCTCAAGGTCACACAGCTCTGATTCAAGAGTGTCTTGGGAATAGGTTGAGTCATGAAGAGAAAGGTGTAACTGGCTATTTTGATGGGACTCATTTAAGGTCACACAACTCCCATACAAGAGAGTCATTCGTTGAGGGAAAGGTACAACTGGCTATTTTGGTGGGACCCAGTCAGGTCACACAGCTAAAGTACAAGAGTCTTGGGAATAGGAGGAGTCACAGGGAGAAAGGTGTAACAGGGAGTTTTGGAGTACAATGAGCTCTGTTGTTCACACTGGACTTGAGACTACGATCTATATCAAAAGGCCAGGAGACAGTGGGAAATCCATCTGATCATTCTCCTTCAAGTAGTTCTGCAACACGGGCCTGGGAAACATGAACCCTGAAGGGATCATGGGATGAATTGTATCCAGAGGACCAATTTGACTGGGGAAGAGTAGGTTTTAATAAAGTGAAAGATACTAAGGAGAATGAAAATTGTGACTGGATAGACATAAACACATTGACTTTTCCCTTAAGGAAAGCCACGTATCTGCCCCTCTTGCTGGCCTTAGAAACTCAACAGCGTGTATATTCTGTTATCTTCTCACTTCCATTCTGCTAATGTCCTCTCTGGGTAGCAACCTGAGTTAACAGAAGACAGGGTCTGACTTTGGTTTACAGTAGTGTATGAACAGTAGGCATTATATATATGTGGCAAAGCGTGTGAGGCAAGCTCACCATGGGACACTCAGTAGAACAATTCTACAGTCCTTGTGACATTATCCTTAACATTTGTGCACAACGGACCATCACAGCAGAAAGTCTACATTGATAGTCATACCAGATCCTAAAAGGACTTTCCAGGCATCTTAGAGTGGGCAGAAGCCTCTCCTCACAGTACCGGGAGGTGAATCAGTTAGCTGCTGCTGTGTAACAAGTTATTCCAAATTCAGTGGCTTCCAACGACACTCAATGCATTATCGTGTCATGTATCCGTGAGTCAGCTGGGTGTTCCTGAGTCATGCCAGGCTGGCTTCTTCTCAGCTGGGCTTGGTCATGTGTCTGGGGTTCTGTGAGCGTTCTCTTCTGGCCTGGGCTCAGCTGGAACGCCTTCACTATGTTAGCTCATTCCCTTATCCTACTGTTAGAGTCCACCAGCTAGCTCAGGGACACTTTCCTCTGGCACTACAAGCAACTAAAGAGGCAAAATAAAAGCACGTATCTCTTGAGGCCTAGGCCTTGAACTTATATGCAATTTTCCTTTGGCTGTTCAAACCACAGGTTTGCGGTCCTGGTAAGAAAAAAAAAAAAATTAAAGAAAAGAAGGATTCTCTGTTTCTTTAGTGGAAAGAACAGTGAAATCACAGGATGGATGTGTGGACAGTAGGAAAAGAGGTGAATCTAACCATTAACACAATGTACAGTAGAACAGTTTGCTAAATGGATGTGTTGCCAAGCTGACTTCTGAATACCTTCGTTGATACCCGCAGATGAGTGTTGCTCTCATACTGAATCCAAAAAGCTTTTATTTAACTAGCTTTAGATTCATTTATTTACTTAGATACAAGGAACTGGTTAAAGTGCTACAACTAAATAACTGTTGAATGCTCACCCCTGCATATAACATCCATATCACACCCTCCAAGGCTCAGAGAACATTTCATAATGAGGGGGGCGGGCAGGATGTAAGAACCGGAGGATCGGAAGAAATGCTGTAAAACTGTGTCATCTGAACATGGCATGGCCATTGAATGCATGGACTCCAACAGCTGCAGTTGCCATCACAAGACCCTCATGAGATACAGCTGGTTACCGTCATGGATGGAAGAGGAGCTCATGGGGCCCCAACCTTCCCTGAGGAGTCAGTTGAAGCTAATGATGGCATGTGTAGACCCACAGTTACACATGAACACACACAGATTCCATCACACTAAAAAAAATAGTTATGTCTTTAGAAATAAATGTATTTGGGGGGCTGTAGAGATGGCTTAGTGGTTAAGCGACTGCCTGTGATTCCTAAGGACCCCGGTTCAAGGCTTGATTTCCCAGTACCACATAAGCCAGATGCACAAGGTGATGCATGCATCTGGAGTTCATTTGCAGTGGCAGGAGACCCTGGTGCACCTATTCTCTATCTGCCTCCCCTCTCAAATAAATAAATAAATAAAATTATATTTTAAAAAGAAATAGATGTATTTTATATTTATGTCCTTAATCCTTTAACATTTATCCATGTAATTTAAAAAATTAGGACTGGAGAGATGGCTTAGAGGTTAAGTGCTTGCCTGTGAAGCCTAAGGACCCCAGTTTGAGGCTCAATTTCCCAGGATCCACATTAGCCAGATGCACAAGGGGGCTTATGCATCTGGAGTTCGTTTGCAGTGGCTGGAGGCCCTGGCATGCCCATTCTCTCTCTCTTTCTGCCTCTTTCTCTCTCCGTCACTATGTAGCTCCCAAATAAATTTAAAAAAAAATAAAAATAAATAAAATTTTGACCAAGAAGGACAAGTTGACAGCAAGGTGATACTACATTTCCCTATAGCTAGATGGACATCTACCTGACAGTGATCCAGGAGGTCTTCTAGATGTAACATGCTAAACTATTGAGGGAGGGGACTGTGCTATCATAGGGTTAAAAGAATTGAGACCAAAATGTATAACATCCAGGGCCAAAATATGTACAGAGGGAAGAGCTCTGTGTGGGCGGCTATTCTAGAATGAACCGCACTTAAATCCTTTCTTGGCAGTATTTTCATTAAATACAATACTTTATGAATTCTAACTTTATTGCTTCATTAGCATAGTGACAGGAAATCATATTTCACTTTTCAAAATAAGATTATTTGTCTCTTCTTTAATAGCCTATTGCTTCTTGAGAGGTCATAAGCAATGAGAGGCAGCTGAGGCTGCAGATTGGAGGGCAAAATCTAGTTAAGAAACCAGATTTCTATAAGACAAACGTTATCCATGCCATCCTCTTCTCCCAGATCCCACACCAATGGCTCCACATTAGCTAGCCAAAGAAAAATGGGCACCCCAGTGACTTGGCAGTCGTAGCTACCAAGGACACTTGAGCAAGACCATTGAATTTGTAGCAACACCTACTGAGTGAATTATTCTCTAGAAACACACAGTAGGTAGCCCATTTTCAGTGAAAGTAAAGTGACTTGCTAATTAAATAAAACTATTGAGTCACTGAATTTACGTGTGATGTGTTGAATATGAAATGTGCCCCAGCCCCAACCTCACGTGTTTTGAATACCTGGTTCCCAGATGATAGTGATCTGGGAAAACTGTAGAGCTTTGGGAAAGTGGAGGCATGCTGGCAGAGATGTGCCACTGGAGACGGACCTTGAGGTTCATTCGTCCAGCCTCCTGGGTGTTCAGAGCTGGCTCACCCAGACCACTTCCTTCCTGCTGCTGATCTGTGGCCGTGTGAGCCAGCTGCCAGCTCTGCCACACTTTCCCCTCCGCAATGAAGCTTCTCCTCAAAACAGTAAGCAGAGATAAACCCTCTCCTCCCATAAGCTGCTTCTGGCCAGATAAACCCCATTGACAAGAAGGTAGCCACTACATTCGTTATAGCCTAATGAAGTCAAAATGGGTGAATTGTTTCTGAAGATGTCATTGTGAAACACAGGAGACCTCAACAAATCGATGTAGCAAAACGAAGTAGGAAGGCTAAGTGGTTATTTACAGCCTTTGATGGTCAGTCATGTTAACTTGTTAACTCGATGGGATCTCGAATTGATTAAGAGACATGCCTCCTGGGTGAGGACATTTCCAGAAAGGATTAGCTGACAGGGAAGACCTATCCTTAGAGCCTCAGAGCAAGTGGTACCTTATGATGGGTGGCCCAGATATCAAAAGGTCTGAGGAAAAAGCCATGCTTCCTGCCTGCTTGCTTTTATGTCAATCTCCGCTGCTCACATCCTCCACTGACATCAGACTCCCATTTCCTCAGGCTTCAAGCATGGACTGAAGACAAATAACTCTCCAGAAATCTTGCAGAACTTGAACACCAGATTGGACAGCTGAGTCATCCAACTTCTTGGACTGAGCAGCTACCAGCTTATACCGGCCTCTCCAGCCATTGTTGGACTTCCTAACCCCTCCCCTATGTAAACCAATATAACAAATCCCTAATATATATATTACTCAAGAACCCTGGTACACACCTTTAATCTCAACTCTCAAGAGGCAGAGGTAAGAGGATTGCTGCAAACTCAAGGCCACCCAGAGACTACGGAGGAATTCCAGGTCAGCCTAGACTAGAAGGAGACACCCTACCTCAAACCCTGTCCAGTAAACCTTATGTGTTTGTACATGCAAGTATGTATGTATATAACCCTGCCTAATACACCATCTAATAGTGAATGGCCTCATCTAGGAAATCAGAGTCCCGGGTAGGAGCATGCGCTCCCTGGGGTGTCTACTCATAATTCCTAACTTGCTGTCCACGCCCTTCACTAGATGGTAAACACCATGAAAAACTGGAGTTGAGGCAGCATTCCGTCCTTACTGTGTTTCTATCGTCCTTACTGTGCTTGATTTCCTAGTGCAATGTGAAGAACACACTTGCCCTTAAGATATTTGTCAGACGAAACAAACTCCTATGCTTAAGACAGCCCTTCCCCTCATTAGATGGACTATTGCATATTTACCACTTAAAACACTAATGAACCTACATTTATAGCTAAGATCATGCTTCTTGGATTTTGCTGTATTTTTTCAGGATTCCTTAGGGAGGAATAAGAAGTTAAAAATGATAGTATTAAAATAGTATAACTCTAAGTCAAAAATATTATAATGAAACTGAATCCAACCAAGAATCTCAAATGAGGAATTTGAAAGCTGTTTTCCCACAGAGGTTTTATATGATGAAAATATTTTTAAAGAACTTCTTTACTCTTGATTCAGTATTCAACCAGGAAAATTTTAACAAGTTCTACTTTACATGAAAAGTTGAGCTTACTAATAACAAAAGGAATATTAGCTGATAGTCACTATGAACTTCCATCCTGCCTAGATTTGGAGATGTACAATTAATTATCATCACTTCTTTGTTATTTTAATTACCACTTATGCAACACTTTGCATATTACATGTATTTTACAACCATTAATCACAGAATTATGCACAAACATAAATTATATATGTTGAAATAAAAAGAATCAGCTTGAAATTATGAATCAAGGATCTCAAGTTCACTTTTATCTGGGAAGAAAATTATACCCATATGTAATAGGAGGTTCAAAAAACATTTTCCTACTAAGAATGGCAAAGCTAGTAAATGTTAATAGTTAGTTTCTAAAAAGAATTTACAGTAGCATATACTTAAATATGAGTGTGTGTAATCTTTTACAAATACCTGCTGCTTTAAGGAACATACATTTTCAAGAGCTCAGTGGTCCATATGTATGGCCAGTGTCCTGTGGTTTTCTGGGTTACTGAAGGAGCAATATTTCTACATTATCTTCTTAGTAGAAGATTTGGGGAAGGAGTAAGGAGATAATCTTTCATTACAAGGTACATTATAATCAGGAAAACTAGGTGTGGGGTGCTGAGGAAAATTTTGGAAAGGCTCTGAGTAAGAAACACGGAGAAGCTGACCTGAGAAGTCCACTATCCACTGGAGATTGGTTCTTACATACCCTGTTGTGGCGGTTTGATTGCGAAATGTCCCCTATAGCCTCCTGTACTTGTGATTAAGCCTCACACTTAATCAGTTGGTGGAGCCTTGTGGAGGTGAAGCCTTGCTGGAGGAGATGTGTCACGGGGTAGGGGGTAGGCTTTGAGACTTCAAAGTCCACCAGCACCCCTGGTCAGTGCTAGATAGCTCATTTGGACTACTCCCAATCCTTCTGCTGTGACAAGATATGACCCATGCTTCTTGCTCAGGCTTTCTATGCTTTCCCTGCCATGATGACACAAGTGTTCCCTTGAGACTGTGAACTGAAACCAACCCTTTCCTCCCATAAGCTGCTACACCTGTAAATGTCAAACTCCTCAAACACAAAAGCATACAATTGTATATCTTATACACATCTTACTGTATACTTTAAATTGTCTCAATTATGTAAATAAATACTCTGTGAGTAGTCATGTTATATTGCTTAAGAAATAACAAACAAGGAGATATTCTGTACATGTGCAATAAGCAATATTTTCCTCTGAATGTTGCCAGTAAAGCTGGCTCTATTCACGAAGCACCCAGATATAGAATGCTGGCTGTATGTTTTGATCCTGGGCAGCCTACACTATGCACTCCGGAAGCTAAGTCATTTGCTCAGAAGGTACTGAAGGGCGGGCTGACTGGTTTGGTTGGCTAGCAACAATCCTTGGAATTCTGTTCCTGCACTAGTCCAGAGCATTGTGAGAGAATGTGTGTATGGCCTCCAGGAAAAGATTTCCTGGGTACAGTTATCTGAATGGCAGGACAACTTCTCCCTTTCTCAGAGCTCGTTTCCTCTTCTGTGAATTGGGGACCATGGCAGAATGCACTCATGGGGCTGTTATGAAGATGAGATGTATTAACCCTTTGGAAGCTGGTACGGAAGAAGTTACCCATCGACAAGAGTCTAACTGGTGACTGTTGGTCACAAAGCTAGGACAGCCTTTGGAAGTCATCACACCAGTGGCCCTGTCATTCAAGTTCTTCCTTGACAAAGATGATGGTTCTCCTAAGTTAACTTGCTGGTCATCATGTGCGTGCTGAGAAAATAAAGTACATGTGGAGGTGAAACCTCAGTGAGGAAGAGGAAAGCAGTGAGAATGGTCCTAGATGAAGAGTGTAGAAAGAACCAGAACAAATTTCATAAATTCATTGGTCGTATCTTATCTCCAGAGATCTTATGGAAACAGTGTTTGTCACATGACCCCGAGCAACCAATCTGGAAGGCCTGTACATATGCCCTCATAGAGTCCAGTGCTGAGTACAGAGCACTGAATATGATTTTGCTGAATGAAGGAATCAATTTATGAGTCAATAAATTTGGGTGAAAATGAACTTTCTCACAATTAGCATCTTTGAAACAGAGTGAACCCCAATCACTGAGAATGGTTAAAAAAATAGCCTAGGAGATACTAGTGACTCAAAACTGTAACCTCTTTGGAATCAGGCAGATCTGGGTTAGTGTTTTTTTTTTTTTTTTTTTTTTTGCAGTAATGAGAAATGAATCTATGTCCCTACACATGCTAAGCAAGCATTCCACCAGAGTTACATCCCCAAGCCTATTTAGTCCGGACTAAAATTTGAGCACTTGCAACCTTAAAGCCACATGACCTTGGGAATTTTACATAACCCTTCTCAGCTACATTATCATTATCTATAAAATGTTTTTGATAGCTGTTAAAAGCTCATAGGGTGGTAACAAAGACTAAATAAGATAATGCACGCACTATAAAAGTCTCTAGATCATAATTGCAAGGTCAGTAAGAGAAGTCATTGCTCTCATCAGGCCGAGTGCCCCGGGGTCAAAGACATTATAGATGGGTATGAGAGACGGGACTGACAGACTTCTCAGTTTGCTTTCAAATGTTAGTGAATTGCTTCTATGCATAGTAATTCAATATATTTTTTTAAGGAAAATTTTGTGAGTAGTATATGTGTGCACTGGAGGGAGAGATGAATCTTTATAACAGCAGGATTAATGCAGCTCCTGGCTAGGGAAAGCAATGTTGATAATAGAGACCTCAGTTTGATTAGCTCTACACACATTCACCTAACCAACCACTGACCCTGACCTTTTAGTGAGGAGGTAAAATAAATTAACTGCTGGGCATAGTGGCACACACCTTTAATCCCAGCACTCGGGAGGCAGAGGTAGGAGGATTGCCATGAGTTCGAGGCCAGCCTGAGACTACATAGTAAATTCCAGGTCAGCCTGGGCTATAGTGAGATCCTACTTCAAAAAGCCAAAAACAGATAAAAAAAGAAAGAAATTAAGAGTGATTCCCAGCAACCCTGAGCTCACTTGACAACGGCTCGTCTCTGTAGTTCTCCTCTTTCTAGCACAGACTCTGCTGGAAACTCAATTACTGATTGGCACCCTTATTTTTCCGTATGCTGGGGTCCAAACGAAAGCTTCTATAGTACTAGGTGGAATTTCTTCATAAAGACATTAAACCTGTCCTAGGTGGTTCCAGAGGGCAAAGGGCACATCCAGCATGCCAGTATGGCGAGGCAGAGTGAGGGAGGACTTTCTCGTAGCTACGAGCGAGCCTCCATGATGCAGAACTCCAGACAGTGTGGTGGTCACGTGTTGAGGCATCCCCAGCCAGCAGGGATGTCTATAGTTACTATGTTCCCTATCACCAGAGGGAAGCTGGACTATTTGGCCTTATTCATCACCATACTCCGTGATGACAATGGCATGGAATATTGGCTCTCTTAAACCCAGAAGGGAGTTTGGGTACTAAAACACTTTATATCATGACTTTTTCTCCCTCACCGGGAATGTATATTTCCTCTCTAAGGACTAGATTCAGTTCCGACAGTATCGTTACATTTGGGCAGGAAGTAAAGTGTTCTTTGCCTAACCTGACCATGTCAGGAAAGAGAGTACACCTACCAATGATATTGCAGCTGGTTTTGAGGGAAAAAAAAAAATCATGAACAAAATCCTAGTCTTGGAGGAAGAGAGGGAGGGAGAGAGGTGGAGGAATTGATTTGTCCTTCCACATTGAGATATATGCTCTTTCCCTCATGGATTAATGGGACTCAAGCTCATAATCAGATACAATGTGGTAGACCACTTCCTCAGAACTCAAGGTGACAGATTAAAAAATAAAAAAATAAAAGGTAAGAACATAGACAAGAGGGCTTTGTCTAATTTGACATGTTTTAGCCTAGAGAGACAAATTTGGGAGTAGAGCCCTGATCCACAAGTGGGGAATGACCTCTAACATGGCTGAATTTATTTTACAACTCTTTGAAGAGATCAGTAACTAAGGATTCTTCTCCCCAGAAAAGGTGTGCACGCACATGCGTGCGTGTGTGTTGACTCAATTAGCTCTTACGTATGCACGCCCACACACAAGCGCTGTGACACAGGGAATCCTGCTTAGTACCAGGGTCGCAGGGATGTCCCATGAAGAACTCACATGCAGGCCATCTTCCGTTGCTTGGAAATGCTGTACTTTTGAGTAGGAACCTGATTGTCTTTTCTTGTACACTAGTACCCTGTGCAGCAACAAATGTCGGGGTACACGTTCAGTAACTTCAGGTCACCTGCGGAAATACTGAAAGGATGATTCTCCCATCAGGCTTAGAATGAATGTATCACCAACCACCGCAAGCCCGGAGGAGAATCGTGGGTTTAACAGGCTCTTTGCTCCTCTCCCGGAAGGTCCACAGTGACTAAGCAAGAGCTTTCAGCACCTCTGTTCACACAATGGCAGAAATTTCTTCACTCTAAGAAAACATATAAAATCTGGCACAAAAAGTTGTTGTTGTTGTTTTTAACTCAGGGAGGAATAGTCCCAAACATGAAAACAGACATGACATAGCATCTACTTCCAGTGATTTTCCAGGGTACAAATGCTAGGACTGTTAAGGAACCAGAGAGCCACCTTGGGAAAGCCTTGAAGGAAGGTCTCCCACCGAGGACCCTTGCAGAGTGAGTCACATGCGTTGGCCTTCAGAAATATGTCTGCCTTCTTGTTCTTGGCCAACCATCTCCTCAGCCAAAACTAATTGAGACAAAGGAATGTGTTCTAAAAGTATGAATGTTTACAACGGACCTCTCCATGCACTTTCCTGGAAGCTTAGGGGTGCTGTGGTCCCACAGCTGAGATACACAGGCTGGGGCATGCCTTGGATATGAACCCAGAGGTTGCTCAAGGCCATGGCTCAGGCCTTGGAAAATAGAGAATGCCATCGAGAGAGCCGGGAGCAGTTCAGAGCAGACAGGCTAGGGATGCTCTTGTGGAGCGGAGCCCTGCAGAGAGAAGACAGCCATAGGGTTTTCTGGTTTGGTTTGGCCCGAAATAAGAGAAAACGTGCAAACTGCCCAGTTTAACCAAACAAAAATGGGCCTCTTATGAGAGGAGAGAGAAATGAGAAAAATTCAGCCCCAGTCTGTCCCTTTGGCTTTGGATCAGAGGGTGGGGAGAACTGAGCTGCCCACCAGTGGCACTCACTGCTGTCCTTCTGCCCACACTGGGATCACCAGCACTCCTGGGCGGGAGTTCCCTCAATCCCTAGTGGGAGCTACATTGATCTCTGTTGGACCTCCACTGATGGCTTCTCAAATTGGTGAGCAGTCTGGGAGGGGGTGCATTCCATTTAGGGTAGGAGGGGATGACAGATACCTAAGGCCAACATACAAGAAGAGGTTACCATCATGCTGAGTAGATATAGTCAGTAAACAAAGGGCCAGAGCAAGCAGTGTTAAGTAAAGGAGTAGCCAGGTGGGCACAAGGAAGATATACGGTCATTTCTAGAGATGTCGGAGTGCTATGGCAATTTTCAGAAGAGCTGACTACTGGACGACGGGAACGCACGCCCTCGGATGTCTAGTCAAAGAGCAATAAAACCAACCTCTACTCCTATTTACAAGCCTCTCTCAGCCATCCTGCATGGCAGCGCCCAGCTCCTGTCTCTCAGCTCTCATCACGAGACATTAAACAGCATCCGCCCATCACAAGGGTGTGAGGAGCAGAGTCACGCATCACTCCGAGCATCCTGCCCATTTTCGGATATTAATCCTGACAGAAAAATCTTTAGCACTGTATGGATTAGCCAAGGTAAATTCATTAGCTACTTGTCATGACTATAATATAATCTGCCCGGACAGTAAAGACTCACAGCACAGTGTTAATCAAATCTACACAGAAAACAATGCATTTCTGTTTAAACTCAATGGCTGCTTCCCTTGCCAGGTCCTAGACTGGGGCTCTAAGGAGGAAAGGGTACAAAAAGCGTGTCTCTGACCATCCTTCCTATCTTCAGAGGAGCACAGTAAGTCACCATCAGTGACATTTTGAAGGTCCTGTCCATTTTGGGCCAACCACGCAACGGTGCTCATATGGAAATCCGTCAGTCTCTAGACACCATCAGCAGGAAGTTCATAGATAATAGAGCAGAAAGTATTTTGCAGGATTGAACATTTTCTCCCAGGATGAGTAATTTCCAGGTTTTAATCATGCTCATTAGCTAGCCATTAGAGTCCTGTCTAGCCTTTCACCAACAGACACAAGACACGAGAATGATTGTGGTCTGGGGCTGCACCTGACCCAGTGAAAAGACCCGGCCATCTGTTCCAACTTGTCACCCCCATCCGGTTTATGGACATTGTCGTCTTACATTCCCAGCACCAAATCTGTGAATTTTACTTAAGTTGAGCCAGGCTCAAGCCCTCCAGAAATTGAATCAGTAAGAATTCTGCATTCATTAAAACCACAGGCAAATCTGTACCAACTGAATGACCACGAGGTCTTCACTGCATCTTGAGATGCATTGTGTGGTACATCAGGAGGCCAGTTAAAATATGGTCCAGAAGACAAATGAGTGCATTGGAAAGAACTGCAACCTTGCTACTTTTTTTTTTCTTTGTCTCAAAGCAACTTCCACAAATAAAGTAGTGTGGGTATTACAAATAGAGAAAGCCTGTAACCATTAAGACATTTGCCTGAGAAGCCTAAGTACCCAGGTTCGATTCGTCAGGACCCACATAAGCCAGATGCACAAGGTGGTGCATGCATGTGAAGTTCATTTGCAGTGGCCAGAGGCCCAGCCTTGCCCATTATTTTTAACAATAGAGGAAGCCTGGTTTCTTTTGGTTCCTAGCATGTAAGCATTGGCTACCAGTCTGTCTCCTCCGTCATGCTCTTGGTGCCTCTGATGTGGTGGTTCTGTGCTCTTCTCTTTTATACATATCTTTGTTCTCTTGAGCAAGCTGCCTGACAGAAGGCTTCCTACTCAGTAGGGAATTTATAAAGTTTTGGTGAATGGTAGGACACCATACATGTACTGCCTCAGCTAAGATCTAGCTAAGAAACAGTGATTTTCATCTACTTTCATCACTTTTAAAAAATATTTTATTTTTATTTATTTATTTGACAGAGGGAGGGAAAGGGGGAGAGAGAGAAAAAAAAAATGGGCATGCCAGGGTCTTCAGCCACTGCAAACAAACTCCAGACGCATGTGCCACCTTGTGCATCGGGCTAACATGGGTCCTGGGGAATCAAATCTGGGTCCTTTGGCTTTGCAGGCAAATGCCTTAACTGCTAAGCTATTCCTCCAGTCCTACTTTTATTATTTAAAGTTAGATGTGTGGGTACGCCTGCGCGTGTGTGCGCGTGTGTATGTGTGTGTGTGTATGTGTGTTAGTTACTTTTGCTTTGCTGGGACAAAGCACCCAACCAAAAGCAGCTGATAGGGTGGAAAGATTTACTTTGGCTCACAGTCTCTAGGGAAAGCTCCATGATGGCAGGGGAAAGTGTGGCATGGGCAGAGGCTGGGCATCACCTCTGCCACAGCAAGACAGTGAACTGAGCTCTAGCAAGGGGGAGCTAGCTCTGATACCCCAAACCCACCCCCACCATACCCCTCCGCCATCAAGGATCTTCCTCCCAAATTGCCACCAGCTGGAGCCAGGTATTCAGATCACATGAGTTTATGGCAGACATGAGATTCAAACCACCACAGCAGGTATGCATGTCTAGCTCTAATTCCCCCCAATATTCTTCTGCCTGTCGGAACTGAGGGCTTTGCCTGAGCCTCTTCATGTTTATTCTGCTTTTTTTTTTTTTTTTTTTTAGAACTTTGTGTGGACTATAGCATAGCAACAAAAGCAAAGGAGTGAATAGATAATCAAGTTTCACTTCTTGCCTTTGTTGCCATACAAATAAAATCTTTATCCCACTTTGGTGACTGCCTTGGACCCAGGTTCTAGTTCATTCTCTTTCAACAGTAAAATTTCATGTGATTTCTCAGACCCAGAGTTTTCTTTTAAATTTAATAGAAACCAAAAATCAAGTCCTACAAGCCCATGGATAGGAAACTCAAACTCCAGAGAGAGCTTCCACTGCTCTTTCACTGAAAACAGTGGGTATCCACATCAAA
This sequence comes from Jaculus jaculus, assembly GCF_020740685.1. Classification (NCBI taxonomy): domain Eukaryota; kingdom Metazoa; phylum Chordata; class Mammalia; order Rodentia; family Dipodidae; genus Jaculus; species Jaculus jaculus. The sequence continues at coordinate 17,530,204 of NC_059119.1, forward strand.
ATGTCTCTCAAGCCGAGCACGGAGGTGCATGCCTTTAATCACAGCAGCCGGGAGACAGAGGTAGGAGGATCCCCATGAGTTCGAGGCCACCCTGAGACTCCATAGTGAATTCCAGGTCAGCCTGGGCTAGAGAGAGACCCTACCTTGAAAAACAAACAAAAAAAAAATCTCTTAAATAATCATGCCTATCCCATTTAATCCATGCCACTCTCACTGTTGGTTGGAGAGTCTGTTTTATCTTACAGATGGCATAGAATACTGGGGAGATACAGGATGCACCAATACAACAAGAAAGGAAAGCCGGCTGCCCACCACAAGAGGGGTCCTCTCCATCACATCTGCAGGGACCCAGGAGTCGTTACAGAGGAAGCAGCGGCGTGAGTGCTGCTCTCACTGCTAGCCTGACAACCAGTTCCAGAGGGATGGCCACCGACACTGTGGTCACTCAAATCTCATCCAAACAGAAATCCAGAGGCTGCAGAGAATTCAACCCAAAAATCAGATTTTTAATACACCCACCAAGACTCAGGGGCCACTGTGGAAGGAGGGACAGAAAGAATGTAAGAGCCACAGGGTGGGTAGGACCCCTCCTCAGACTGACTGAGGCCTTCAGGACCCCACAGCGAATCCCACTAACCCCACTGAGAAGTGCCTTCAGTGGAACGGGCATAGAAGAGATGGAATGTGAGACTATAACCTTTAAAAACTGATAACATTCAATTTGAAAAAAAAAAAAAAAAAAGAAGGGCTGGAGACATGACATAGCAGTTAAGGTGCTTGCCTGCGAAGCCTAAGGACCCATGTTCGACTCCAGATGCCACTTAAGCCAGATGCACAAAAGTGAGGCAAGCACAAGGTTGCACATGCACACTAGGTGGCGCAACCACCTGGAGTTTGATAGCAGGGGCTGAGGCCCTGGCATGCCAATTCTCTCTCTCTCACTCACTCTTACTCTCTCTAAAAAAAGGAGCATTTATAGAGCACGTGAAGCCGACTTCACATTCTGTGGTTACTTGTTTAAAGTAACAACAGCGGCTGGAGAGCTGGCTCAATGGTTAAAACACTTGCTTGTAAACCTTGCCTGCCCAGGCTCAGTTCTCCAACATAAACATAAACCTGGATGCACAAGGTAGTACAAGTGTCTGGTGTTGGTTTACAATAGCAAGAGACTCTGACTCACCTTGATGCATGCATGTACACACACACACACACACACACACTAGTAAGGCCATACTCTTTCATAATCAACAGCTCTACAACAAGAAAAAGGAAGATTCCCTTACCATCAGCACACCCCAGCAAGGCCACGTGAGGACACAATGAGAAGGTTGTGTCTGCATGCCAGCAAGGAGGCCTCACCAGAAACAGACCAAGCTGGCACACTGATCTCAGACTTCCAGTCTGCAGAACTGTGAGAACAGAATTTTCTGTTGTTTTGGGTGAACACCATGGTATTTGGCTTGGCAGCCCTGACCTGACTAAGCCAGCTCTTCCACACTTCAAAAGTTATTGAAGCAAGACCTCACTGTTTAGATCCGGGTATGTGGCCTTAACAAAGAAGTGGCTGGAATCAAAACCTATATACGGAGCCAGCTTGTCTCCAAGCATCACAGCAGAGCTCTGAGTCACCACGTGACTTGGGACAGGAGATGACTAAGAATTGAAGTAGGTAGAAGTAGATGAGTGTGCCCAGTGGTGGGAAGCACCTGTGCCTGGCACGGTTCTACTGTGGAGACACCTAGCACGTAGGGCGGGATGAACCCGGCTGGTCTAACACACACACAGAGAATTCGATGGGTGGGGCCAGGAAGCCCACCCACCTATCAACAGGCAGGTTGCTGCTGTGACGGTTTCCCAGAGAATCATATCAGCGTTAAGATTAGAAATTGGGTTGCAAATAGCACTGGGATTATGAGAGAAAAGCAATAACATGTTATAAATCAGCATTGAATGCCTATCCTTCAAGGAAGTCCCAATTATGACGGGCATTAATGTGATTTATTTAAAGAAGGCTGTGGGCTAACTGTGGGTCCCGTTTGATTTAAGAATTTCACACCAAGGCCTTCACTGCTAACAGAGTTTGGGAAGGACAGAAAAAGATGATAGAAACATCTCATAGAACCAACCTGGTCCAGCCATACATCAACCAACTGGATTATTCCACCCACTCCTCCCCTGCTCTGCCTCCCATCCCAACTTCTGCATGCTGGATGCTGGCAAAAGAGCCAAGGGAGGAGGTGACCTGTAAAGGCTGGAAACGTTCTATCAGCTCCCTCCTCTGCGTTATCACAGAGGCACAAATGTGGGCTTGGCCTCTTGCATTTCCCCATGGCTCCGCAGCACGGGCAGCTTTTGGCCTCGGTATTTGAATTGTAGGTTCAGTATGTCATCGAGAGTGGACAGGAAAGGAACCAACGAGGCACTTCTGTGGCAGCTGTTTTGGTGGATGTTTCATACCATGCCGCAGCTCTTAAGTTCCCCATAAATCCTATGATGTTTTCAGCCCACTTTAGACAGGAGGATTCTGGGGCTTGGAGACGTGACTGTCTGCCATCACACAGTTGATAAGCAGCCAACCTGGGACTTAAACCTTGCCCTTGTGGCTCTAAGACTAATGTTATGGATTTTTGTTGTTGTTGCTGTTGTTAGGACAAGCTGCACTCCAGAAACAAAGTGTAGAGATATAAATATTGAAGACCAGGCCATACGTCAACCCCCATGTCTGTGATTGCTGGGTTCCGTGGGGTCATCAGTTAGGAGCACAGGGGTGCCCCTTCCCTACTCTTGGCTAAGATTTGCCCCCCAAAATGGAGGTAGAGAGAGTGAGGTTCCACTGAGGGTGAATGAACTTCTGGGTGTGAAGCCTTCACAAATCCATACCACGCCTGGGCAGTAACCGTGGTCAGTTCCCACAGTCACTACTGCGCTTCCTCATTCAAGTCTCTTCCCTCTGCGCTTCTCTGTTCGATGGGAGCGGAGGAGGATGTGAACGAAGCAGCTCTTTGGTGCTGGGGGACTTGGACAGGAGTCTCGGCTTGTTTTGGCACATGCACAGGCTCAGGTGGGTGTTTGCAACGTCCCACCGGTTTTCTATTCCTGCCTCCTGATCTCGCGGCTTCTCCGGTTCTTGTATTTTCTCAACTCATCTTGAACTTGAAGGTGTGGATGCAGCGCTCCCTCCTTTTAAATATTTGTTAAGTGCCTGCTACATTTGACAAGCTGAGGACAACAGACACCCCGTTAGTCCGCGCTCCCCCAGCCCTGTGTCGTTTGCAAAGCAGGACTCGCTGGATTAAGGGCTCCTTGCTGAATCTGTGGCCTTTAGGGTCTTTGGATGAGAGGTGAGATTTGGCAGTTGTATGGAAGTGCACCCTTTGGAGAGGGCGCATGTTGAAAGGCTTGACCACACTGACCCCTTAGGGATCCTCAGTCCAAATAACAACGTCTTTACACTCCCTTGAGGATAGGAACCCTATGCTAATAGAGAAGAAAAGGAACTTTATTCTGGGGGAAAAAAAAGTATCTGACACTGTTGGCCTCCGTGAGTCCAGTCACTGCCATTCTTTAGTCAGGCCCTGGGCTGACACCTTCTTTTGCCTAGGAGCCCCTGTGAGTCAGATAGTCCTAACCCAAGGGGTATAGAGCCGGGCGCACGTCTTTAATCCAGATCTCAGGAGGCAGAGGTAGGAGGACCTCCATGAGTTCCAGGCCACCCTGGAGAGACTACACAGTGAATGCCAGGTCAGTCTGGGCTAGAACGAGAACCTGTCTCAAACAAACAAACAAAAAAAAAAAGGAAAGAAAAGGAGTGAAAAAACACCAATTGGAAGAAACATACCCAACTCCAAACAACAGTGACTCTTGCAGTCTACTGTACTTTCACTGGGCTAAGGGAGCTGCATGAGAATAAGGGTCACCCCTAGCTTCTACTGCACTTAGATCTGCATGGCCTGGCACAGTTCCAGGCACAAGAGCCAGTCAGTACATATTTGCTATGTTAAATGTTTCCCAGGGCTTAGCAGTGATCTTTTAAAAGTAAAGGGCTTACTATCCTAGAGGCACAGCTCCACATAATTTACCAACATTAGCCTCCCAGGCCTCAGTTTTGTCATCTGTGAAATGGGCATAATTAGAAATAATATTGTATCAAAGGTCTCATAGCTTATAAAAAAAAAACCCACAATATTGACATTATGATTTAGTCTAGGCAGGCTGGGTCTTAGGTGCAGGGTCTCGGCTAAGAAGGCAATAGAGCAACCTTAATGAGTCAGCCGTCCTGTTGGTACTGAAGTTTTCCAATGACCATACATGATTAGATTAAGCAACATTATTATGATCATTTTCTGGTAGCATGATGGCGAGAGAAAATGCATACCAAACGGTAAGCTAAGGGGAAGAAGTGAGTATTAACCACAAGTATTAACCTAATACTCACTTCTTCCCTTATGGAAAGATCTGGTTTTGTTGCACTCCGGAGCTCTTCTTTTTCCCCACAAGTACCCTTTCATTAGCACCCCATGGTAGATATGAGTCATATGTCAGACTGTGAGTCCTTGAGGCCAGGGGCTAAATCTGTCCCATTCAACCTGTGGCCCACACAGTGCCTAACGACAGTTAAGTGCTAAAATTTGCTGAGTGGGGATGGATAGATGACTCAGTCGTCAAAAGCATTTATTTGCAAAGCCTGATGGCCCAGGTTCAATTCCCCAGTATCCACATAAAGCCAGATTCGCCAAGTGGCACATGCAGCTGGGATTCATTTGCAAGGTTTAAAGCAAGAGGCCCTGACAATCCCTCCCCTCTCTTCTTGCAAATGAAGAAAAATATTTTTAAAATATATTTAAAAAAATTTTTATTCATTTAGTTGAGAGTGACAGAGAGAGAAAGAGGCAGATGGAGAGAGAGAGAATGGGCACACCAGGGCCTCCAGTCACTGCAACTGAACTCCAGATGCGTGTGCCCCCTTGTGCATCTGGCTAATGTGGGTCCTGGGGAAGCGAGCCTTGACTTGGGGTCCTTAGGCTTCACAGGCAAGCACTTAACCACTAAGCCATCTCTCCAGCCCAAAATTATTTTTTAAATGAAAATATTTTTTAAATGAAAATATTTTTTAAATGAAATAAAATTTGTTGAATGAATGAGAAGCTGACTATATGATCAGCATGTTTTTATTTAAAGAAAAAGTGCTAAGAAGGACTATTCGGGATTCAGAAAGAAAAAACCAATAGACATTGTTTTCTCTTGGGATAGTCAAGTTTTGAATTAAATACCACAACTCAGATTCCAGAAGATGACAAGAACAATTACCTTTAAAATTCATGAACTATACTGTGACTTTTCTTTGGAAATTTCCAATACTTAATCTTGGGGATACCAACTAGAGGGAGGATCTCTCTCCCCGAGCAAAAGAGTACAGGCCACTTCAATTAGGCCTGGGCAAAGGGACACAGCTTCTCCCTCCCGCAGACTTTTCCTGAACGCCAACTGCCTTGTGGACAGCTATGAGAACCAACAGCTTCTTTCCTCTTCCCAAATACAGCTTGTCATTTACCGAAACCCAAGATGCTGTTGCCTTCCCTGTGTTATGAATGCCGGCCAGCCTTTCCAACCTCTGAGCTCTAGGAAAAGACCAAAACCTACCACCTCCCCAACCCTGCAACAGGAAACACCAGCACAGCCAGGTACCCACAGTGCGCCTGTGAGCTGGCCCTTGAACACTCAGTGGGAAAGATTAATAGGCGTCAAGGTCTGCCCCCAGTGACTCTCCTCCAGCAAGACCCTACAATGTTCCCGTCTAAAAATGGAGCATTCGAGACAGCATGAGCCTATGGGGGGAAATTTCATTCAAACTACAGACAGAGCACATTGTCTTCACAGGGCGGGCGGGCGGGCAAGCTTGATGGACCCTCTCCCCCTTCAAGTGTGTCTACTATGTAATCAATCCTCAATAGACACACAGTTGTTTATTTGTTTATTTATTTGAAAGAGAGAGAGGCAGATAGAGAGCAAGAGTAGGCATGCTAGGATCTCCAGCCACTTTGGGCGTTTGGCGTACGTGGATCCTGGGGAATTGAACCTGAGTCCTTTGGCTTTACAGGCAAGCATCTTAACTGCTAAGCCATTTCGCCAGTCTGTGTTTTTATTTATTTACTTGCGAAAGAGAGGGAGAGAATACAGATATGCTAAGGCCTCTAGCCACTGCAAACAAAGTCCAGACACGTGAGCCACCACGTTATGCATCTGGCTTACATGGATCCTGGGAATTGAACCTGGGCCCTTTGGCTTTGCAGACAAGCACCTTAAGTGCTAAGCCATCTTTCCAGCGCCAATAGACACACTTTTGAAAGAACATATAATCTGACATACTTGTGGGAGATTATATCATCTTTCCTTCCATATGCTGCCTAGAATATCTCAACATATATTACTCTTTCCCAAAGAAAAGTACTGTTTGTATCTTATTGGAACAGTACATTATCACCAACTCTTGGATGCTGTGGGTTAGTTTCCACCCCAGACCCGGGCAATCAGTTCCCATCCTGAATCTTTAGTCATCTATGCACTCTGCCTGTTGTGAAGGGATGAACGCTTTGAATTATAACTACTTGGTTACATCTTTTTCCTTTTGATCAGTGAGAAGGGTTTTCCAAGGCTGGTACTCATTTGTGTATGCCCCATATCTACTAAAATAGGTAGAATATTGACATTACTGGTGATTGTGTGATGGTGGCCAAAATCATTGCTGTGGTTTGAATCCCAGCTCCAATCTTCGTCAGCCACACCAACTTCTTTTTGCGATCATTGTGTCTGTATTTTCCTTCTCACGAAGATGGAGATATTAATGGTGTCCACCTCATGGTAGTTGTTAATCATTTAATGAATTCACTCAGTCCAAAGCACTTAGCACTCTGTATAGTGCAAATGAAACACTCAGAGAATATTCATTTGGACTGGAGCCAATTTATGAGTAAGGTGAGCTGTCCCCCTAGAGAGCTCAGGGGTGACTTTTGGTCAAAGATAGCTTGAGTAGCAACCAGTCAAACAAAATGAGCAAAAATGTGTAATGAAAATAACTGTCAATTAGAGAATAAAAACAGTTATTAATTCCAAGAGAAAGAAGGGGAGATTGCTTCAGGACAGCATGCTGAACCAGAAATTCAGTTAGTGGCTCTTTTTATAAACATGCTTATACCAAAGGCCTTTTATGATAACCATAGTCTGACTACAATGTTTTGTCACTCCTCACAGAAAGAACCCTTAATACCAAAAGTTGAGAAACATTTGTTAAATAGATGAATTGATTATTGACAATCTGCCTCTTTCAGTTTGGAGAGTTTACCATTTCCTTCTGCTATCAACTTTTTTTGGGGGGGAAGGTTCAAGGTAAGGTTTCACTCGAGCTCAGGCTGACCAGGAATTCACTAGGGAATCTCATAGGGGCCTCAAACTCACAGTGATCCTCCTACCTCTGCCTCCCAAGCACTGGGATTAAAGGCATGTGCCACCATGCCCAGTTCTTCAAGTCATGACTTTGATAAACTTTTCTTCTTATTTTTCTTTTAGTAAAAATAATCTCTTATTGTAGGAAACCTTAAGATTAGTGGCATGATACAGATATTCAACCATTCTCACTAACCAGAGCTAGCTTACTTCTGTGGGGGAAAGCAACATGGTGCCCGAGATTATATTTATGTAAACATTCCAAGCCTCTTTTCTAGCCATGACATTTCTTGGTCCATTGAATCAGAAGGGGCACATGTTCTTAACTTTCAGTTGCCTGACTGTTGTTTAGAGAGGAATAGACCTTGATATCTAGAGAGGAAATATCACTGCTAGTAAACTGTAATTGGTTTAAAAAAATGGCTAGATTCTCACATAAATGTGAGGAACGTCATAACAGACCATTAAGAAACAGTTTTTGTTTCTAATTCTAAAATTTTCCAAGTCCTAGTGTGTCATTTCCAACAGGTTGTAGAAAACACTGATTATTCTGGGTTAATTTTAAGCTAACATTTTCTTCTAACCCTGTCTTGTTCAATGCTGGTGTTCCAAGGAATGCAGTTTTAGAAAGAGAACATTCCTAAGAGAGATCTTGGAGGCAACTATAAAACTTTCACACTTTTTTTTCCTCTTTGGTTTTGAAAATGTTTCTTATTTGTTTTTTTGTTTTATTAGTTCCCCTAGCCTACTTAGTCAAATTTTATAGCTTTCATACAAACCCTCCACAAATGGTGTCCATATGAGGCTGACTTCCTGTAACTCATATGCAGGAGTGGGCAGCAGTTTTCCTGGGTGGGATAATGTCTTTTGTCTGTAGAATGTGAGACTGTATGGCGTGTGGTCACATTGACATGGCGTTGAGTAAGATTCGTGCCTGCCACCAGGAGTGCCTTTTCCCCACTCATTGGAACTAATTCTTTTTGACAGTCACCAGGGTGTGCATGCCTGGTATATATTTACCAGCTCTGAGTACTAGATCCAGTCCTTCAAGCCAGGGCCTCCTTTGAAAGGGAAACATCCCCACAGGCCAGCCAGTGAATAATGACTATTCCCTTGTCTTTGATAACCAGTTGCTTTGTATTGTATTTTTTACAAGACTGTTTGCTGGGAAAGTGGCCATCTGGGGATGGGTTGTGCTAAACAGAAATGGGATTTTTGTTTTCATAATGGGGATAGTGATAGATGTCAAGAAAATAAACCCAGGGACACAGAGTAGCTTGATGTTTGGGGCTCAGCATTACTGAAAGGATTTTCCTTTTTTTTTTTTTTTAAAAAAAAACTTTTTAAATTATTTATTTATTTATTTGATAATTTGAAAGAGAAGGGGACAGAGAAAGAGGGAGAGAGAATGAGAGAGAGAGAGAGAGACAGAATATGGGCATTCCAGGGCCTCTAGCTGTTGCAAGTGAACTCCAGATGCATATGCCACCTTGTGCATCTGGCTTATGTGGTCCTGGGGAATCAAACCTTGGCCCTTTGGCTTTGTGGGTGGGCAAGCGCCTTAACTGCTAAGCTATTTCTCCAGCCCTACTGAAAGCATTTTCTAGTTAACAAGCAATCTCAGAGGCATTCACCATTACCAACTAGAAAAGGGGTAGGGGTTTCTTAGTCAACTGAATTTAGGAACCTGTCCTTAAGCGTGTTTTCATGTCCAGTACAGATGAGAGCCTTTACTAACTGTTTTGTGCACCTCGGAAGAGCATGGAGTTTGGCAAGCGCTTTGACCATACAATGCCCTTTCCAAAAAGCAGCTTTGAGAAGTGATAATCCAAATATTATCTGCAGGATTTCTAAAAATCCACTTCTCATCATGTCTTTTGCAATGGTGACTGCCAGCCTGAAGAGTGTCATTTGAAAACAAGAGCTGGGTAATAGGTGGGCAGAGCCCGCCCTCGGGTCATAGACTTAGATGGAAGCAGATTCCCACTGCTAATGACATTTGGGCAAGAGAAGGACTTCAATGATGGGGTCCAGGCAATGTTGTAGACACCTCAGGTGAGTGGACTAATTCTAGTCTCCATTAGGAAAATCTATAACCACCATCATTTTACAACCGAGGAAATCAATGCACAGTGTCTCATGGCACTTGGCAATAAGTGGTACAATCCAAAATAAGCCCATATCACTTGTTTCCTGGAATTTTCTACTACACTGACTTGATAAATAGTGAATTAATTTTATGGACATGGAATGACTGTGCCCATGAAGTGGCCTCATCATGCTGAGCAAAGAGAACCCCAAGAGCAAGACTTCTTTGCCACACGATGTGTTCACCTGCTTGACTCTCAGTGGCAGTGACATCACATTTGCCTTATATACTTAACCATGCAGTGAGTGGCATCACAGGAAGGCACTGTGCATCATGGCTTATGTCTGGTAGCTCCTACTTACAAGCATACAATAAAGGGATACAGGTCAAGTTCCACATCCAAAACTTCAACATTAGGAAATTATAAAAAGAAGAGGGCCGGGCGTAGTGGCACATACCTTTAATCCCAGCGCTCGGGAGGCAGAGACAGGAGGATTTCCATGAGTTCCAGGCCACCCTGAGACTCCATAGTGAATTCCAGGTCAGCCTGGGCCAGAGTGAGACCCTAACACACAAAAAAAGGAAAGTAATCATAAGAAAAATAAGAAAGAAAAATTATAGCAGAAGTCAATGAAATTGGAAACATAAAATCAGTAAGAGAGGAAACAATGGAAAACAAAGCCGTTTCTTGTCATTGGTCAAGAAGACAATCCACTAACCAGGCCTAACCAATGGCAAAAAGAGAATATTCAAATTGCTAATATCAGAAGTAGAAGAGCTATGAGCACTGATCCTATGAACATTAGAAAGAATATAACAGAATATTATAAACAATTCTATGACCAGGTATTGGTTGGCTTAGATGAAATGGACCAACTCATTAACTGACACAAATGTAACAAAAATAATATAAGGAAAACTATTGTAGTGGTTAAATTTTGTGTCAACTTGATCTGTTTAGGAATCCACAGACATTCCTCATAAGTGGGTCTCTGAGGTTGTTTCCAGGGAGGGTTAACTAAAGGAGGAACACTTCTCTCAGGGTGAGCCCTTCCCCCAGAGTGGGTGGCCCTTTGTGGTAGTTTGATTCAGGTCCCCCATAAACTTAGGTGTTCCAAATGCTAGGTCCCCAGCTGATGGAGATTTGGGAATTAACACCTCTTGGAGGGAGTGTATTGTTGGGGGCGGACTTATGGGTGTTCTAGCCAGTGTCCCCTTGCCAGTGTTTGGCATACTCTCCTGTTGCTATAGTCCACCTGATGTTGGCCAGGGGGTGATGGCCACCCTCTGCTCATGTCGTCGTTTTCCCTGCCATCATGGAGCTTCCCCTGGAGGCTGTAAGCCAAAATAAATCTTGTTTTTCCACAAGCTGCTCTTGATTGGGTGATTTATACCAGCAATGTGAACCTGACTACAACACTCCTCTTGGAGGGGGGCTTCATCTAAGGAAGCTCTGGGAAGGACAGTATCCCCTTCTCCCGCTCCCCTCTCACTCCCCTCGGCTACTGGTGCTGCTTGCTGCCTTCCAGTGTGGGCTGAAGAGCAGTGGCTCCCCAGGAAACCTCCAGGCCTGCAGAGCTGGATTGGGACGACTGAGGCCTCCAGCCTCATGGACTGAGCAACTGCCAGTTTCCTCGACCCTCAGGCCTGCATACTGTTGTTATTGTACTGCCATAAACTAATACAAAAAATTCCTTTTTTGGGCTGGAGAGATGGCTTAGCAGTTAAGCGCTTGCCTGTGAAGCCTAAGGACCCTGGTTCGAGGCTCGGTTCCCCAGGTCCCACGTTAGCCAGATGCACAAGGGGGCGCACACGTCTGGAGTTCATTTGCAGAGGCTGGAAGCCCTGGTGTGTCCATTCTCTCTCTCTCCCTCTATCTGTCTTTCTCTCTGTGTCTGTCACTCTCAAGTAAATAAATAAAAAATTAAAAAAAAATTCCTTTTTAACGCAACTCATTCTTTGAGTTCTATTCCTCTGAAGAACCTGACTAATATGATAATCCTGACAGGCCCTATCTATTAAAGAAATGGAGCGATAATAAATAACCTTCTAAAGCAAAAAGCACCTGGCACAGATTGGTGAATATGCCATATACTTAGGGAAGATAATATACCAATCATCCGCAATATTGTTCAGAAAAAAAGAAGTACACGGAATATTTCCTATTATACTTTATGAGGCAATCATTACTCTAAAACCAAAACCAGATAAATGTAATATAAGAACATTCTAGATAGTATATCTCTCATGGATATAAATGTAAAAACCCTCAATAAAATATTAGAAAACTAAATCCAACAATGTATACATAGAATTATATACTGTGACAAAATGATACGTATTCGAAGTATTCAAGGATAGCTCAACATTTTGAAATCAAATAAAGAAACTCAGTGTAAAGAGGGCAATTACATGATCATAGTAATAGAAGTAGAAAAGGCTTCTGATGAGACCCAAAACTTACTCAAGATAGCTAAAAATATATTTATGATTCTTTTGTGATTTCTTATCTGACACATATGTTATTTGGAAATGGGCTATTTAATCCTCGTATTTCGGGATTTTACAGCTATCTTTTTTATTACTATGGTTTGTTCTAATTCACTATCCTCTCCCATATTTCACAACTTCTCTTTCTATACTTCAGAGAATCTTGTGTTGTGCAACTATTGGATGAAATAATATGTTAATGTCAGTTAGATTCTGTTGGTTGATGGCTTTGCTCTGTCCAAGTACTTTTACATAGTTGCCTACTGAATCCTGCTGTTACTAGTAGAGTTGTATTGAACGCTCCAAGCATAATGCCGGCTGAGATTGAAGAATGCTCTAAGGTTTTACATCTTTGCTTCAGATTGCGATGCTCTGTTGTTAGGTACAGACATGCTAAGGATTATTATGCTCTTGGTAAACTGACTCCTTCTTCAGAAGTTAATACCTCTCTTAATTCTTGGTAATTTTCCTTGATTTGAAGTTTTGTCTGAAATTAGTATAGCCTCAGCTGCTGCTTTGCTCTTTGCACAGTCTATCTTTTTCCATCCTTTTACTTTTAATCTCTCTTGTGTCTTTATAGTGAAAGTGTTTTTCTTATAGGTGATATATAATTGAGTCAATTTTTTTGTACAATCTGACAATCTCTTGTACTGAGACCATTCATATTTAAAGTCATTATTCATATATAAAGTAATTATTGATATAATTGAGTGTAATAATTATACTCTATTTTCAACTATTTTCTATCCATTTCTTTTTCTGCCTTCCACTTCTTTTTTAGCCTTCTCTGATTTAATTGAACATTTTATGATCCCATTTTCTCTCTTCTCTTAGCATGTCAATTATACTTCTTTTAAGAAAATTTAGTAGTTCCATTAGGGTTTAACATACGTCCATAACTAATATAACTGCACTATATCATGGCAGTGTTATGTAACTTTATGTATCGCTATATAGTTTCATTCCACAGGCAGTAAAGTTTCCTTATAAATTTTTTCCAGCCCTTGTCTTCTATTATAATATTGCTATTAGATTTTTCATATATCCACAATCAATAATCACTAAATATATGACTTTATATTATTATTTTGAGCAAACTTATGTTAGATCGATTAAGAATAAGAAATGAAATACTGTATTAATTGTTTTTGCATAGCTGTAGTCAAAATAAAAATATGAGCAGAACAACTGGGTGGAGGAAAGTGTTTTGGCTCAGGCGTCCAGGGGGTTTAGTCCATAGCTGCTGAAACCCATGGTTTGGGGTAGGACATCATGGAGAAGGAAGCATATGGAAGAAGGTCTGTTTTAACCTCATGGAGGACAGAAATAAAAATTGAAAACAGGAGCCTGGCCTTCAAATGCATGTCCCCAGTGACCCGGTTCACCCATTGGACTCTGTATACAATTTCTAAAAGCTCCCCACAGAGTGCCAGCAGCTGCCAGGGACATTTCCAATTCAATCCGTATAAACGACGAATTTTGCTTTCATTTATTTCTTCTTGGATGTCTTTTCTTTAGAGCATATTTGAATTGCTGACTTGCATCATGTTCAAGTTGAAACAGGAATACAGCCGTCTCCTCAATTTTGTCTGAGAAAGTTTTTCAAGCAAGTGCCTTTAACTACTAAGATATCCTTGAGCCCAGATATTTTTATTTCTCCTTCAGCTTGCATTTATTTATTTATTTACAAGAGGAGAGGGGAGAGGAAGGGGAGAGTGAGAGGAAGTGTGGGCGGATGGGCATCAGCGCCTCTTGCGCTTGCAAATGAACTCCAGATACATATGATACTTTGTGCATCTGGTGTTACATGGGTACTGGGGAATTGAACCTGGGCTGGTAGGCTTAGCAAGCAAGCACCTTTAACTGTGGAGCCATCTTGCAAGCTCTCTCCTTCACTTTTGAATATTTTGTAGGATACAGAATTTTAGGCTGGTGGGACTTTGTCTTTCAACACTTGGAACATTTCACTCTATTGTTTCTTCTTGCATACTTTTTAAAGAAAATTTCCAGATAAACTTAACCGTGTACCTCTGTGTATAACATGCTTTCTTCAACCACTGGCTTCATTCACAGTTGTCCTCTTTGTCTTTTTATTATCTGCAAAATGAATGTGAAATGCCTGGGTGTAGTTGTCCTAGTACCCCCTTTTGACTTTCTCTGAACTTTCTGGATCTTTCTAAATCTAAGTATCTTGGTTACTATGACTTAAAATATTTTTCTGTTCCTTTTCTGTTTATTTCTTTTCTAATAGCCCCATTATGTGCATGTTTACACTTTCTGTAATTATCCAGTGATTCTGGAGGATTCCCATTTGTTTTGTTTTATTTTATTTTTTTCTTTGCTTTTCTGTTTACGAATTTTTCTATGGGCATATGTTCTAGTTCACTGATTCTTTACTTAGCTATGTCTACTATACTGACTTCAAAGCATTAGGATGGAGTTAGTTGTACACAAACCAGTTGAACTGCATACTGAGGAAGAGACATGGCTATAAAGAAAATGGAGAACTTGTTGCCTTAGAGGGAATTAGGTATACAATGCAGATTAACAGAAAGAAAAGGTACCTTAAAATCAAAATAGAGAAGAGCTTACAAGAACATCAAAAAAATCACGGCCGGATTTCAGGGAAACCAACTTGAGAAAAGCAAGGTGGATAGCAGTATATATGAGTCCTTGAGGCAGAGCCAAGGTCATTTCCAGCAGTGCAGGTTCCACAGAAAAGTCTCTGAGGATGATGTCATTGAGTGAGTGTGGTTTTCACTGTGGCCTCCCATCTGTGGTGCTCACGTATTTCTAGCCACATGTGCAAATTGAAATTAGTTGATATTAAATGAGAAATCCAATTCCTCTTCTCCACTATCCACATGCTGTGTGCTCTGCAGCCTCACCTAGCAAGCAGTCATATCACACTGTGTAGAACAGGACATCTTCTACACCAAAGAAAATTCTTTGAAAGCCACCAGATTAAACTATTATTTCAATCAGTTCAGTTATTTCCCCAAAGGAACAGATGTGTTTGGAATTATACTTTCCTTCTGCTAGCCCATTTAATATAATGAGAAAAACAGAATAGAATTATTCTGCTAATGATAGATCCAATAGAAAATCTCCAATGAGAGGCTTTAACTCAAATCTGAAATTCAATTAAAAATGTTGATTATCTACTGCTACACTGATCCCCATGTGCTCTCTCTCTCTCTCTTTATCCTCTTTCTATGTGCTTAGCTTGTCAAATAGGAAAATAAGTTGTGACCAGAAGAACCTAGTCAAGTTGATTAACAGATGCCAATTAAATAGTTACTGAGAGAAGAGAAGATGGTACTGGTTAATGCTTGCTGTTGGATTCCACGGCTCCTGGTTGGCGTGATGCACACCTCCAGCCGGGATTGAAGACAGTTCCTGGTTTCTCTGTCAGCCAATCACAAGGTTCCCATTGGATGGTTCTGACAAAACTGAAAAGCCTGGAGTTCTAGGACTACACCTTAAAAAAAAAAAAACAACTTTATTTATTTATTTATTTGAGAGAGATAGAGAGAGGAAAAATGCAGAGACAGATAGTGACAGGGAAAGAGAGAGAGAGAGAGAATGGGCATGCCAGGGCCTCTGGCCACTGCAAACATACTCCAGACACATATGCCACCTTGTGCATCTGGCTCACTTGAGTCCTGGGGAATCAAACCTAGGTCCTTAGGCTTTGCAGGCAAATGCTTTAACAGATAAGCCATCTCTCCAGCATGATGAAGGTGATTCTTGAATCTTTTCTGTACTATAAGTCACCATACCATCTCGCATATATTTTGTCATCAAAAGTACTAACAGTGCCTTCCATTCAGTCCATAGCCCTGTATCATCTGCATTTTTATCCACACTGCTCCTCAAACACAGGTCCACCAACATCACCACAAAGACTTTCCTGCTCCATTGTTTCCATTCTGAACTCATTTCCCTGTAGCCTTTGACATTAGCCATCTACCCACTGTAGAAACACTGTGCTATCTGGATCTTCCTCCTGTCTCTGTGACCAGCTATGGCAGTTTGAATATAAAATTTCCCCTGTAAGTCTCATAACTTTGTGATTAAGCCTCCTGCTTGGTCTCTAACTGGTGGAAATTTTGGGAGAGTTGTAGAGTGGTCAGGAGGTGGAACCCTGCTACAGTGTGTCACTGGGAATTGACCTTCAGGTTAATTGATCCAGTCCACTGGGCATTCAGAACTAGCTTCCTCCCACTGCATGTGACAAGATGGGACACCCTGCTCTCTGCTCTGCCATGCTTTTCCGGCCACGATGGAACTTCCACTCCAAACTTTCAGTCCAGAGACTGCGTCTGTGTGTGTTTTGTCCCAGCAAGGAGATGGTAACTGCTACACCAGCCTTTCTCTGCCTCTTTCAGTGTGTTCATTCTCTCAACTGTGCTCTTCCCAAGTGAGCTGGCTTCCTGCTTTCATCATCTTTGTTGTGTTGGAGGTGCTGGGGCAGATGTGGAGTGATGGACTTAGGGGGAGAGGAATCTGTATGGGATTTCCTACCTGTTCTCAGTCGCATTCTTTTAGTGTTTTCATCCATTCTTGTGGCTTTAACTACGGTGACATATTGACTAGCCCCAGACACCGTCTCCAGTTCTAAGCTCTGCATCATTGCATTCGACAAGCCATCCATTAGTTAATGGTCACTTCCAAAGCCTCATTCCCATGAGTAAAAAATACTGTGCTATCAGGCTGGAGAGATTGCTAAATGGTTAAGGCTCTTGCCTGAAAAGCCAAAGGACCCAGGCTCGATTTCCCAGGACCCATGTAAGCCAGATGTGTAAGGTGGCACATACGTCTGGAGTTTGTTTGCAGCAGCTGGACATCCTGATATGCCCGTTTCTCTCTCTCTCTTTCCCTTTCTTTGTTCCAAACAAATAAAAAAAAATTAAAAAAATATTGTGTTGCCTAAGATCATCTTCTGATTATTGGAGGAAAATCACCCAGCCAGACACATCTTAGGTTTGTGCTATCAAGGGGAAGTTTTATCATAATAGAGATAGCAGAAAAGAGGCAGTCTGAGTGTGATAGCTTTGGACACCTGTGGGCTGGGCTAATAAACCCCTAGTGATACACCTCCTCCAGCAAAGTCCCCACAACTTTTCCAAGTTGACACCAGCTGGGGACCAAGTATTCGGAACACATGGGGCTATGAGGGACATTTTCTATGCCAAGCAGCACAATTGCCATCACCATGCTATGAATGGCCCAGCCAGATGTCCTGGAATCATTTCTAGAAATACTGATCATATCAGGATATCATCACATCTCCCCACACCGGCATCAAAGCAGACCAAGGGACCATCTTCTGCTCTCTTCAGTCTTGAATAATTTGTTCTGGCTCAGCATTCTTTCCTCCATTAAATCTTATGAGATTCTCACCTCCATGAACTGTGACCTCACTCTTACCTTTGGATCATCTTCCCCATTTGGCTCCTAGAGACTGTTACCACAGTGACATTCTTGGCTGTCCTCTTTGCCTGCATTTCTCCCTTGGTTAGTGCTGTGCACATTCTTCTCAAGGTCCTATATTCCCTCACGATTGAATTTCTTGGAACAGATGCTGTGGCATCCCTCCAGCCATATTTGCCCTATCCCTAAGAGCAGGCACTTGACAGATTCTAGTTATAAAATATTTCTTGTATCTGTGTCCTTCTCTCTATTCCCTGAACAACCATAATCTGAAATTTTATTTTATTGCTTAGAACTGTCATAATAGTCTCTGTGACTTCACTTGTCTCTACACAGATAGATGCTTGCCTGATTCTCCTGCTTAATACCCCCTGCTTAGTTACTCCTCATTGCCAAAAGATCTGCAAATCTGAATTTTTGCCTTGCTGTACAAAACCCTTTTCCTTTTTCTAAAAAAAATACCTTTAAGTATTTAATTTTTAAAAATTTATTTTAGAGAGAGAATGGGCACGCCAGGGCCTCCAGCCACTGAAAATGAACTCCAGATGCATGTACCACCTTGTGCATCTGGCTTACATGTGAACTGGAGAATCAAACCTGGATCCTTAGGTTTTGCAGGCAAGCGCCTTAAATGCTAAGCCATCTCTTAAGCCCTGAAACCCTTTTCTAACTATAACTTTCTAGTCTTTTCTGTTTTCTGTTTTTTTTTTTTTTTTTTTTTTTGAGGGTCTCACTCTAGCCCAGGGTGACCTGGCATGCACTCATGCACTCTGTAGTCTCAGGCTTGCCTCAAACTCAGAGTCAGTCTCTTACCTCTGTCTCCCAAGTGCTAGGATTAAAGGTGTGTATCACCATGCCCTGACGTTCCTTTCTTGTCTTTTCTCCAGTCTGTACCCTACCCCAGTCTTTCCCCTACTTCTTGCCTCTTTCACCTGCTTTCCCCCCTCCCTCCCACTCCCAAAATTCTGGCCACTCTGACTCTGTAATACTCTCCTAACTTACGTAGAAATTCTCACATAGGTATTGACCAAGTCTCCTGTTTTCTGTCATGTTCTCCAAACTTTTTGTCGCAGATAGGAGCCCCTTTCACATCTATTCTATTTTTAATATATATTTTTATTGACAACTTCCATAATTATAGACAATAAACCATGGTAATACCCTCTCCCTATTCACTTTCCCCTTAGCAGCTCCATTCTCCATCATATCCCCTCCCCCTCTCAATCAGTCTCTCTTTTATTTTGATGTCATCATCTTTTCCTCCTATTATGATGGTCTTGTGTAGGTAGTGTCAGGCATTGTAAGGTCATGGATATCCAGGCCATTTTGAGTCTGGAACAGTACATTGTAAAGAGTTATTTTGTCTTTCTTAAGTTGACCAGGTCTTCTGTGTTGCCCAGACTGACCTCAAACTTCCATCCTTTTAATGGCACCATCCAATCTATTGTCCTATAGGATTTCCCATGCAGCTGTCTTCTCTTGCTCTCTGTCAAGTGTAAAGTTCAGGACCTTGTAAAGTTCAGGAACCATGTCAGTTCCATCTTTTCCCCTCATAGCTAGGCCCCAGCGGATAGATAGAAAATACTCTATAACTGTCTGCCGCTTACATGGAATTGTTATATTCAAGAGTTTGCAAGCTGGAGCCAACAACCCAAATCCACCAGTTTTATATATAAAATTTTTCTTGGAACACAATCATTCCCATCCATTTATATGGCATCTCTTCATGCAATACTGGTACAATTGAGAGATCAAAAAAAATATTTTATAGCCTTTTACAGAAAAAAATGATGACCTCTGCTTTGAATCATTGAAGTGTTCTCAGGAAAAATTAAATGTAATTTTTATATAAAAGTAAAATTTGCTTCTCTGCTATCATAACCCTATTTTTTTCTAATAAGAAAAAAAACCATGCTAGTTCCCATGCCTATGATGGCATCAAGCATAGACAATCTAGCACAAAAAAAAACCATTATAATTTCTATATAAGAACCTCTTGAGCCACTCATTTCCTTCTTTAGGAGTCCTGTTCTTTGCCATGAACCACTTTTTTTGATGAACCATTGGATAGTTTTTTGGGCGGGGGGAAATCTGCTGTAGAATTGTGGGTTTAGAAGATTTAAAATAAAGCAAAATATTTCTCCTGGGAAATATATTAAAAGCCCCACGTTTTTATGGCTCTCCTCATCCCAGATTCATAAGTCCACAATAATCAGCTCATGCCACTGGGAAGAGCTGACTGTGGCGGGGGGGGGGGGGGGGGGGGGCGGGGAGCACATATCCAGCAAGAGCCTCTCATCTTTCCATTTTGATTTGGCAGGGTGTTAATGGGATTACCCACACTTCATTTGGAGAAACCTTGGCACAGAATATATATCTGGTTGGTACCTGAGTACCCAAGGAGTGTTTTCTCTCTCATAAATGTCCCTGAGCCCTTGCATAGATGTTAAAACCTTGGGTGCTTTTGTTGTGGTCCTTAATTCTGTTAATCGCCCTAGGTAAAGATTAGCTGCTCTTGTCAATTTAATTCAGCTCCAAACAAAGCAACAAGGTCACTATCTCTCTCTCTCTCTCTCTCTCTCTCTCTGTGTGTGTGTGTGTGTGTGTGTGTGTGTGTGTGTCTTTGCCAGCAAGCAGGATTGAGTTGTCATGTAGCTTTAATAGGCAGCGCGGGGAATCATTAGTCCAGCCCAACGCCCTGACTGATGGGCACTTCACTTCAATCATTTGCCTGGGCACTGGTGGCCCAGTGCTATTGACACTGTGTCAGCTACAAGAGAAGATGCCTTAATCGGCTCCGACACCCTCTGCATTGATTTGACAAGTTGCTGTAATGACCTTCTTGTTTTTCTGAAGGATTACTGTTTACTGGCGAGGTGAGGCTGACTGAGTGGACCATATTGTCATGGAAACGCCACCTCCCCACCAGACCTGGGTGGGAGGCGGGGGTGGGGGGTGGGGGGGGAGGTGACATGATAGGAGACTTTGAATTGTTCAATGAACTAGCCTGTTCCAATAGGACTAATTCTGGCCCATTAATCAGACCTACTCTGGAGAGCCAACCAGAATTAGAGATATACGAGACTTCTACACTAGGCTTCCTATGCACTGAGGCTTCCAAAATTCCTGTTTGTGTTTTTCTCGGGGTGAGAAAGAGCTTGCTTGCTGAGGCCACCACCTGAGATTCAAGTTATCTGTTATGGAAAGATGCTGCATCTCAGGCATGCACAGACACACCCAACATGACAAGAACATGAAATCGGTGCTTAAAGTAGTTTAGCATTTGATCTTCATAACTGTCCCATAGAATAAATATTGAGGGTGGGGACAAAAATGCTTCAATGAAAGGATACGCCCAACTTTCTTACCCTAGCGTCCAAGCCGGGTATATTATGCTGCATTAGGAAGCATTCTGTTCAGTCAATTTACATAATCACTTGGACAGGCAGGCAGGAACTGGGCTAGACAGCACTTATTGAAGGGCGTGCTGCTCTTCTCAGGGATCCAGCTTAAGCAGAACCCATCTCCCTGGTTGTCAGTTATTGGACTGATGTGTACCAAACTTCTACAAGATGTCTGTCTGCTTTTTCTATGACGCTCAAATGGAGACCATCACTGCCTATTTTTCAGGCTTACTAGCCCTGCAAGTCGTTATCCTTTAGACCCTTATTGACTCATGTCTTCTTGGGTAAAGTCCTCAACATCTTTAATTATGATTTAGAGAATGCTTGGTGAGGGGTGTAGTTGAGGTCTGGAGAGCCCAAAAAGAATTTGATAGTTGTCAAGTGTAGACAGGTAGCTTAACTTCCTGTTTCTGTTTTCTATGGGAGATTCCCTGTTTTTCACCCTATGCAACCCCAACACACACACACACACACACACACACACACACACACACACACACACCTCTTTATACCTGTGGTTCTGTTGAGGCTATTAGTCAAGGATCCTCATTTATTTCCCTGGTCCCAAGCTGGATATGCAGGGTTTGATCCAAGTAGAGACCTGGATGTACAAGGTTGGATCCAAGTAAAGCTGGTCACAACCACCATGTATTTCTACATAGAACACCAAAAGGTGGGATCATTCATCACTAGGATGAAGTCTTGCGATGTCAGCAGCCATCCTTCCCAATCACACAGAATGGACAATCCCAAGGTGGCAAGATAGTCAGAGCCCTAGGCTCTGAACCTGGATTGAGATGCCTGTAGAGGTAGAAGCTATCACCCATTTCAAACTAGGTTAAACAAACCCATAACAAAGATAATCACCATGTGATGTCACAAGTGAGTCTCAATCACTTTTAATAAAAATAGCCCTGATACTTTAGGAATGAAGTACCATGGCCAAATAAAGCGGGGCACTGCCTGCTGAGGAGTTTGCAGGAATATAAACAAGGCTGTCTAATGCTGCTTAAGGACAAATGTGAAATCAGTTGAAAAGAATGAGTCAAAAATAAGGTTGAGCATTGGGGAAATAGTTCAGCATCTAAAAGCACTTAGACAAGCATGAGGGTCTAAGGTTCCCAAGACTGCCCCAGTTCGATTCCAGCGCCCACACGAACATCCTGGCAAGGCCACACATGCCTTTGACCCCATCCTGTGGGGAGCAGACTGAGGCTCAGGAAAATGACAAGTTCGGGTCTGAAATCAGTAAGAGACTTCATTGCAAGGAAATGGCAGATTGCAGGAGGAACACCTGATACTCTACTCTGGCCTCCGCATGCACAAGCAAGGTGCACACATGTCTGTGTGTGCATGCACCACCAATCTACTACACACAAACACACCACATAGGCTGAGCACTTGGAGAATGAAACCTTGCTTCCCTTCATAATTATACGCTATCAAATACGTACGTATGCGTGTATGCATCTAGAATAAATAGTGTACCTAGATGATTCTGGAGAGAGATGTGGAGATACAGATTATGAGCCTAGCAATACACAGATGTACTATTTTTGACACATGAATTTCTATGTACACAGGCACACACACTTTTTATTTAAATCTATATAAGTGCTATTTGCCTGAATTAGTATTGCTTTTAGGCAATTTTCTCAAAGGTCCCTTTTGTAATTTACTCAAGCATCAAAGATATCACACCACTACTTCTGTAGTCACACAAAGGTCAAAGGAAGGTTTCTTTTGGTCTACCATGGTCTAATAACCCATGGCAAAAAAAACCCTCCACCATCACTTGCTCCCAGGAACAGTACCAGAGAGACACAAGCTGGTGAACAACCTCAGCTCTCACAAGCATTTCTTCAGACTGTCTCCTTCATTCATTAAAAAAAAAAAAATGCCATCATTATGGATATCAGAGCAGAATCAATTGTGTCATCCTCATTTCTGATTTATTGTCTATTAACACTGTGTACTTATTAATAGTTTTACAGGAGGCTGCATGCATATTTCATATGCCATGCTAGAAGCGTTTGATAGGCAGGGTATCAGGAACCAAGCTACGGGCACACAGGCAATATTCAACGAGACCATAGGAGGCTCCATTAAATAAACGCTAAGATGACAGACTCTAAGAATGATTCACTGTAAAATTGCTAATAGACGGTGCACCGTGTGTTGTACCCGTGCAGTGATACCACTGAGTCAAATTGAAGGGTGGGGAAAGTTAGATGCATGTCACTTTAAATTGAAGCCTCGATGTTCTGCTTGAGCATAACCTACGCACTCTCATATGTTGGCACGGTGCTGTATTAAGCCAAGACAAATGGGACAGTCAGCTGAGGAAGGAACTAATGACAGCCAAATCAGCAGTTAACAAGCTGAGGGCCTGACATAGATCAGAGGGAGAGAAAGAGGGAGAGAGAGAGGGGGGTGGGAGGCATTGACCATTCTCCTAGCAGCATCTGATAAGGGTAAAAAGTTCATTGGGTCTTGCTAAGTCAAACCTTCAAAGAACAGTCCCTTTTGGTACCAGCAGTGGTTGTGGTAGTAAAGAGTGTGCAGATATGTTACCCCACCCCTGAAAGCATATGGGTGAGACTTACTATGCTAATGAATGGCCCAGCTGCTGCCCACATATGCCAGCAATGGGAGTCATGTGGCGAACCCACAGTTTCACAGAAACAAATGCTATCCATCGTGGAAATCTTGGGCAGACCATGGAACATTCCAGCTCATCTCCAGACCCTCTGCTGAAGGATTCTACCTAGAGTCTCCATAAGGGGATGACCTATCATAGATCAAGCCACTCTGTAGCAGTTTGAATCAGTTGTCGCCCATAAACTCACATATTCTTGGGCTGGAGAGATGGCTTAGTGGTTAAGCGCTTGCCTGTGAAGCCTAAGGACCCCAGTTCAAGGCTCGGTTCCCCAGGTCCCACGTTAGCCAGATGCACAAGGGGGCGCACGCATCTGGAGTTCGTTTGCAGAGGCTGGAAGCCCTGGCGTGCCCATTCTCTCTCTCTCCCTCTATCTGTCTTTCTCTCTGTGTCTGTCGCTCTCAAATAAATAAAATAAAATAAAATATTAAAAAAAAAAACTCACATGTTCTGAATGCTTGACTCCCCCTCAGCTGTTTTCTACCTGCTAGCAATGGTGATGCCCTCTAACTTCTTTTCCCTGCCATCATGAAGCTTCTCTTTAAAGCCGAAATAAACGTTTCCACCCATCAGCTGCTTCTGGTTGGAGATTTTGTCCCAGCAACAAGAAGGTAAGTACAATAACACAGCACCCAATTATTAGCCTCATGCAACAAGAGAAACTCAAGGTCAGCCAGCCTAGATCAGATCCTTCAGGAGAACAAGGGAAAGATGGATAAAAGACTGCAATTCTGGCTAAAATGTTTGTGTCCAAAAGATGACTACTTGGGGCTAGACAGCTGGCTCGGTGGTTACAGTGCTTGAGGCAAAGCCCGATGGCTTGGGGGTTTGATCCCCCAATACTCACATAAAGCCAGATGCATAAA
Organism: Jaculus jaculus; assembly: GCF_020740685.1. Lineage (NCBI taxonomy): Eukaryota > Metazoa > Chordata > Mammalia > Rodentia > Dipodidae > Jaculus > Jaculus jaculus. Next base: position 17,554,588 of record NC_059119.1, read on the forward strand.
GTGGTGTGTGCACCTGGCGTTCATGTGCAGGGGCACGAGGCCCTGTGCCCATTCTCTCTTTCTCTCTTTCTCCTTGCAAATAAGTAAATACAAATTAGTTTTAAAAAGAGTACTACATTTTAGAAGAATAACTGCTGTGAAGTACTCCACTGATAGTTTGAGAAATGAGTGAGTCTCCTTTAGACTGAGTGAAAAATGATAAGAACTTTACCTGCTTTTGACCTGTGTCTTCTGCACCATTTCTTGTCACTAACTAGTTAATTTCACATACCACCCACTCAGCATTGCCTCCATATCCCAAAGTTATGTCTGCCCGCCTCCTGGAGACATTCTCTCCTGCCTCTTTTGCCATGTGATTATGCTTAGACTAACATCTCTAACCCAGTGGGCTTCAAAGTGTGATCCCCAGACAAGCTATGTGAACACCCCGTAGAGCTGTTAGCTGGGCCAATCCTCATACTCCTAGCTGTAACCCTTTCAGAGCATAGACACACCTGGCCAAGCATGTTACCAGTCATTGAGAGGTCTCACTCAACAGGACAATTATCTTCAGAGAACAGTGTGCCTGTTTTCCCCTGCACCCATTGGGGCAGTTGGTGGAACTGGAGGAAGTCCCAAGCATGACTGACACCCAGGAGAGATTCAACAAGTGTCTAACAAATGAAAGAATGATTCAAAAGTGAACGGTAGGCAGACCCATGGTGGTCAAACCCCCGAGCTCTGGAGCCAGGTCAAACTCCAGGATCAAATCGTAGGTCCTGCACTCCGGTGTCAGGTGGCCCTAGACAGTCACCAGTCACTCAGCTTCGGTGCTTCCTGGTAAAACAGAGATGGTAATGGGAGCAATTGGGTGGGCTGGTATAGGAATGTGGATGGTGGATTAAACATTCCTACACCCTAAAGCACATTGAACTGAATGCATAGCATCTAGTAAGTGTTACTAGTACAGAATTGAACTTTGTAATGTGAAAGTCAGAGCCATTTCACTGGAATTAGAATCTCAAGTCAGTGAATGAGTGTGTGGGTGTGTGTGTCTGGGTGCGTATAGGCACTTTTTGACACAGTGTCTAAAAAACTTTGGATCATTTTGTTTTCCACCCAATTAACAATGTTTATAAATCTGAAGCAGAGCTGATGAGAGGAAAAATTTGCTAGAGTATCTCATTCCTCTTTTCCCTTCCCTTTCTCCAGCTGCATCTCTGTTTTCATCTGTCTCTGTCTCTCCATTCCCTATTAACTTTCTGAGCATCTCTCCCTCTCTGCCCACCACTGCACCCACTCGTACCCCAATGACTCCCTTGCTTCTCTTCCCCTCTCTCCCTCAAATTCTTTTTGGAAGTACTACAATTGGTTTCTGCCCAAACTTTTAAATGCCACGAAAACTCTGTGATATCCAAGAGTTATAAATCACTCCTAACCACCCACAGCTTTTAGTCCAAACGAACATGCTAGCAAAATGTCAAGGAAAGAGGGAAAATGAATGCAAATGAAACCCTCAAAATGGTTTTGTTCACCAGATCTAAACCCTCGCTGTGCTCCTGGCTCAGGCTTTATCACATGGCTGTCCACAAAGCAAAGACAGGAGGGGTTTACGTAACCCGGCCAATGGAGTGCCCACCTCACAGGGCATGCCAGGCTGATAGCCTGTAGCTGGCTCTGATCTGAACTTGTGTCATTTGCTCCAACCATCTGACAGCCTCTGATGGACAGAGTTCCAAAGGACCTCTGATGGAAGGAATGGCTTTGGAGGCAGAGACCTTACCGTGCCTGGAGGTGGGCCAGCCTCCTCACACGGGCTCACCTGACAGCTCTGACGCCTGGGGCAGGGCAGCCACGGTGATTTCAGAGATCCCTTTGAAGCGGGACTCCTGTGGTGGCAATGCCAACTTGTTGCTATGAGGGACTGGACTGTGCTGTGCACAGTAGGCCCTTGTTAAGGAGCAAGCAACCAGGTGAGCATGGTGACCAGATGACGATGAAGGCACATGGGCCATGTGGGCCCAATGAGAGCCTGTCGACTCTGAAGGGGGTGTTGCTCTCTAGGAGGGGAGCTATGGCAACAAAGATTCAAGCCCCTCTTTATTGTCATCTTTTCACCAGAGGCCCCTTGGGCTCCTTTGAGAGATGTGACCTCCTGCCCCACAAGCTTTTCGTTGGCCAAACAGGTGACTCTTAGCCAGCCAGGAAGAGGAGAGGAGCCACTTCCGCTCCTGTCTGCAGCTCCCCTCTCCCCTTCGTTTCACAAAGCCGCGCACTCTCCCCTCTGGGTGTCACTGAGGTGTTATTTATCGATCCCCCTGACAGCAGCAGTAAATAGAGCCGGGCTGTTTTACATCGCTGATGAGAAGGCAGGCTTCATAACTCAACCGGTCGTCTTCCCCCCGCTTTTTTTTTTTTCCCCCTCTTCTGTATCTCATTACAGAAGCAGGAATTAATACATGCGGACAGAAGGGAAATGAGTTCAGCAGCTTTTGTGGGGAGCGTGCTGAATGGTGCCTTAAGGAAACTTGACGGATGGGTCACACTTGCCGTCTTCACACCCTCACCAAGGCCCATTAGCTGTGCCCTGATGCCAATAGATCAGGGGGTCAACATGCACCCGGCGATGCCCCGAGACTTGGGGAGGTGCATAAGGAAACGTCTTGATCAGAGCTGCGCATGATAGGTCGAGGGCATCTCAAACTGTAGGACGAAGGTGGCACATTTTCTTGGAATGCTTGTTTGATTACGACCTAAAAGGTAAATTTGTATTTAAATAAACACATATATAGCTTCAAGCTGGATGTAAATGGACATGAATTTTCATGGGAAGCTTCAAGGAAATTTCAATCGCTCTGGTGTTGAACCTCTTGGGCTAGCTTCCCACCCTGAGTGACAGGCAATCACTTTAATACCACTTTGGGGACTTCTTACATGAAATGCTCGGCAACTTCGTGGCCTATTCATCCTCTTCCTCTGGAGACCAACCCAAAACAATGGAGGGTGAGTCTGTTGAAAATGGGAGGGGCTGCCTGAACTGCCCTGATCGGAAGATGTAGGATGGCTACACAAAGAATCTTTCTCCAGCCCTAACCTAATGTGTGGACTGAACTTGAAGCTGATCACTCTATATTCCCCCAAAATCTGTCTCCTCTACTTGGTGGCAATGGTGACACCTGCTTTTCTGGGTCTTGTGAGCGTCTAATAGTATTTCAGAAGGAAACATGGCTTGTTAGAGTTCTTACAAGTGGGATTTTCTGCATCATGAAACAATTGTCACTGGTGTCTGAAGGCGTCGTTGATGGGAGTGTGCATATGCAGGAGGAACACACTGTTTCTCACGCCATCACGTTTAAAAACATGATTTGGGTCATTACTGAGCACTTACTAGCTGAAATACGGCTGGGAAATATAGTAATTTGTTCTTTTTTTTAATATTTGAGCATGAGAGAGAAAAAATGGGCACACAAGAGCCTCCTGACTATGCTAAATGAACTCTAGACACATGTGTCACCTTGTACATCCAGCTGGCTTGATGTGGGTATGGAAGAATTGAACCTGGGCTGTCAGAATTTATAAGCAAGTGCCTTTAGCCACTAAGCAATCTCTCCAGCCCTAAAAGTTGACTTCATTCTAGAAGGACTTATTATCTAACAGAGAACTTAGCCAGATATCCCCAGTGCATGCTAATTATAAAGTGATGGCAAGAGTGTCCAGGTGGATATATGTTCAGACTTGATTAAAAAAAAAAATAAGAAGGAGGCTGAAGAGTTGGCTTAGCAGTTAAGGAACTTGTCAGCAAAGCCTAAGAAGCCAGGAGCAATTCTCTAGTACCCACATAATCCAGATATACAAGGTGGCACATGCATCTGGAGTCCCTTGCAGTGGCTAGAGGCCCTGCCATGCCCATTCTCTGTCTCTCCCCTCCTCTTTCTCTCTAATAGATAAATAAAAATAAAATATTTAAAATAAAGAAAAGCAGATAATAATGGCAAAAAGCTTATGAAGGTCTAATATTTTCTAGGCACTGTTCGCAGATAATCTGAATTCATCTCCGTAAACCTCATAACTAAAGCATGTAATTTATCTCATTTAATAACTGAAGAAACAAAATACAAACAATTTTTAATATTTTAATTGAAGGATCAAGGCTTAACAAGATATAGAAACTTGCCTATGGTTCTACTGTGTTTGGGCCAATATTGGATTAAGTCCAGAAACAATGACTATGAGTTTGTCCTGTGAGCCATGACAAATGGTCAGGGTAACACATGCAAGTGGCCTGATTGTCTCTCTTTCTCACCCACTCACACACTAGGGATCCCAGAATCCTCCTTGTGCCTTAGTTTTTTCACTCCTAAAATAGAAGGATTCAGTTACATCATCTCACTTCAAGGGGTCTAGACACACTTGTGAAAAGGACACATAGAGCCCAACCTCATCTAGAAAAGATTTTGGTAGGTTCCGGCATTTATTCTAAATGAAATGACAAAGTGATACAGGGACCATACAACCTTAGGCAAATGCTGCCTTTGTTTTGGACAAATATGGGACTGGGGACAAATCAATGTATTTGGACAGGGGAGATGGCTTAGTGGCTAAATGTACTTGTTTTCAAAGCCTGTAAGCCCAGGTTCAGTTCCCCAGTACCCAGGTAAATTCAGATGCACAAAATGGAGCCTGTGGTCAGAGTTCATCTGGCCTGCCCATTCTCTCTCTCTCTCTAATAAATATATAAAAAGAAAATTATTTTTTAAAGTACTCACTAAGTTCCATGAAATAAACTTTAAATCTATACATATAATCCCTATCTACCTATCTATCTATCTATCTATCATCTATCTATCTATCTATCTATCTGTCTATCTATGTGATGGCTGGTGGTCAATATTATCAACTTGATAAGATCACAGAGATAAAACCCCAGGAATGTGGGGGAGCTAAATGAGGTGGGGATAACCACCCTAAATGTGGTTCCACTCCACGGACTGTAGTCCAAGACCAAATCAAAACAAGAACGTGAGGGTTGAGGCGATGGCTCAAGTTGAAGGTATTTGCTTGCAAAGCCTGCTAGCCCTAGTTCAAATCCCCAGTACCCACGTAAAAACAGATGTACAACATGGTTCATGCATCTGGAGTCTGTTCACAATGGCAAGGGGCTCTAATGCATCTGTCTGTCTCCCTCTCCTTCTCACATATGCACACATACACAAAAATAAAAATACACGTTTAAAAAGAAAGATGAGCTTTGTTTGAACTGGAAACTGAGCTCACCACCATTCATTGCTCTCTACTTCCGGATTGTACAACGAGCGCTCCTCCTTCCTCACCAGGGCGGACTGTATCCCTGAGCGCTATAATCCAAGACAAGCTTCTCCCCCCTTAATCTGCTTCCTGCAGGGTATTTCGCCACAGCAATAGTATCTACGGGAGGCATATACAATTATGTGTATATCCGTAAGATATTTTTCATCACTTCCATTGTCATTGGACTGTTTGAATTTTAGGCCAACTCTGTCTCTCCTACAATCACGTGAATCTTGAAGAAAAAAAGAACAATCTTACCTCTTCCTCCTTTCTTCCCCAGTCTTAGAGTTCCTGCTTCCTGTTTCCTAGTTACTTCAGAGTTCCTAACTTTCCTTAAAAGCATTTCTAATTTTTTCACATTGAAAAGTGGATTGCAAATGAAGTTTAATGCCGAATGTTTTGTACCAAGGAAACTAATGCCCCATTCCTTCTTTAATGAATGCCAAAATCATCACAGATTCAAGGCTCATGAATAATGTATATCATCCAATTAAGTGCAAATGCTCTTCAGTTCTTGCAACTGGTATGTGATGCCAGTTCTGGCCTTAGCATGGGCACCAAGGCTGGGGGTAGGAGAAGGGCTCGGAGAGACTTGTGTATGTGTCTGACAGCTGAACCCCCACAACCTGTGGCATGCTCATTATGTTGGGAGAGTTAAACTTCCTATTCTTGAGTGTGCCGAGAGATGTGAGAATTTTTCCAACCATAAATAGAACTCAGCTTCGACGACGTCTAAATCCTCCAAAAACCCACTCCTTAGTAGCTTAGGAGTTCTTGATGGTCACGCTGCCCCTGCAAACTCTCACGTCTAATTGGCCAGCAGATGCTCTGCTTCCTCCCAAGGCTGGTGTGCTTCAGACGAGTGGCCTCTGGAGAATCCTTTCCAAGGAAGCCACAGCCAAGACTCTATGGACAGCTCAGTTTCTTCTTTGGGCCAAAAGTGATGGTGATGGGCTCAGTTTCACCACAAGGTCCCAGAAGGCTTTGTGAGATTGCTGATCAGTTGTGTCCTTGATCTCACGCAACAAATGCACAGGGCCAGGGAGGCCCAGTGCAAAACCCAGCTGCAACACGCTTAGGAAGTGAGGCCATTTCACATTCTCAGTCCCGGTTTCCTCATCTGAAAGGAAAAGACATTCAACAATTGTACCTGGGGTACTCAGTCATGTACCTGAAAGATGGATTTGGGGGTACACGGCGAAGCCCCATGGAAATGTTGGCAATTACTCTCTTTGTTCTCTCTATATGGACATCGTTGCTTTCAGCTTTGGGGGCTGGACATGACAAATCCCCAGGGTTTGGGACGACCTGATCCTGATTAATGCTGTTCATAAAAATATTCATCCATCAGGGTTTCCATTTGTAGCATTTAGTTGTGCCAAATAACAGAGCAAGCCAGTGGTTTTGTGAAATTATGCCATCTAATCATGAATACTGGAGACAGAGGGTTTCGTGTGTGTGTGTGTGTGTGTGTGTGTGTGTGTGTGTGTGTGTGTGTGTGTTTTAGGCTCCAATCTCTTCTTATAACTCAGGACTGATGAGTGCTGCCCTACATTTCTCGATGGATCCAATTTAACACCAGACGAAGCAGTGACTCAGACTAACTTAAATATCTCAAGACGAGTTTCACCTTTTCCACCGAGGCCATATCAGTTCAATTGCATAAGTGCAAATTTATTGAAAGTGGTTTGGTGCTTAGCTTTACTCTATTGGCAGTAATGGAGTTTAAATTTATAGCAGGCTGATGAATTTCAGATAAGAGAACCATTACCTTACAACAACATTAAGGAAAAATATATAACTCTGATTGCTGAACCTCGAATGCGTATTGTTTGAATGAGGGGAGATGGATGAGGTAGGCTGACATTTGCAAATGTAATTCCTCTCCAGGCTCACCGTGCTAGCCTGGGACTTTGAAAGCATGGCATATTCCAGAAAGGGCTTGGGATAACGGTGCATTACAAGGGCTTTAAAACAAAATAGCAGGAGTAGGAGATGATCTACAGGACAGGGAGGCTTCTTCCTCTGTAGTGATATAATTAAAGGTGTCTTTTGGCAATGTACCAAGACTGTTACGGGGCTTAGGTCATTTGTGTGGTGCTTGTAATGCGCCTCTCCCGAAGGTCATCTTCCTTTTAGTATAAGACTTTGCTTTTCTACAAGGGTGGGACCCTGGCAATGAAGAGATGAACATGAAAGGCCCATGCCAGAAATGTATGGGGCCTCCGAGAGGTCCAGGGAGGTCTGGTCTTCTCCATTATCTTAAGGTATACATAAATTTTAAAAAGAGAGAGAGAGAGAGAGAGAGAGAGGGAGGGAGAAATACTGTCAGGGTTATGAAAGTCCTATCAGGTTTTTCGATGGTTGCATGGACCAAGTTAACTCTTTAGGTTAAAAAACTGCAGGGCTGGCGGGATGGTTTAGCAGTTAAGGGCACTTGCTTACAAAGCCTACTGGCTTAGATTAGATCCCCCAGGACCCACATAAATCCAGAAACACAAAATGGCACAAGTGTCTGGAGTTTGTTTGCAATGGCAGGAGGCACAGTCTCACCCATTCTCTCTGTCTCCTCCCCCTCTTCAAATAAATAGCTTAAGATATTTTTAAGCTGGGTGTGGTGGTGCACGCCTTTAATCCCTGCACTTCGGAGGCAGAGGTGGGAGGATCACCATAAGTTCAAGGCCACCCTGAAGACTACATAGTGAATTCCAGGTCAGCCTGGGCTAGAGACCCTACCTTGAAAAAACAAAACAAAAAAAAATAATAATAATAAAATAAAATATGATACTGTTTTCCTGCAATAAGTTAATCAGAAAATTACTTAGGGATTCCATGATGGAATACAAGTTTCTGACTATGAGCTCAATGTTTTTCCCGCACAGGAGGAATCTCGTTTGGCAATGAAGCAGTTGATGTCCTTTATGGATCTGAATGTGTACTTTCTACAGTCCCATTTGCACCCCACTTCCCAATGGACATACTCTATAGGCGAGTAGTTTCTTTTTTAAGTTTAAAAAATGTTAAGGGGCTGGGGAGCTGGCTTAATATTTGAAATGCTGTCTGAGCAAAGCTGACACCTGGGGCTAAGATTCCCCAGAGCCCATGAAGTGCTGGGGGTAAGACATGGCCACATCTATAATCCCAGTACTCTCATGGCAGTGACAGGCAGACTCAGGAGAACCCCAAAGCTCATTGGACAGCTAGTCTGACCCTCACTGTAGCAATCAACAAGTGAGAACATATCCTAAGGTAGGAAATGAGGACTGTCACCCAGAGGTTGTCCCCTGAACTCCACATGCACGCCATGGTGTGAGCATACATACATGTATACATATGCGCACATAGAAGTGCTAAGTATGTGAAGTGATAGACATGCTAATTATGGTGATTTAATCATTCTACAATGTGTGCATTTTTTCAAACCATCTTGCTGTACCCCATAAATATAATTACTTGCAAATTAAAATTAAGACTTTTATTATTTATTTGTGAGCAGAGAGAAAGAGAGAGAAAGGTCATACCAGGACCTTTTGTTGTTGCAAATGAACTGCAGATGCATGCGCAACTTTGTGCATCTGACTTTATGTGGGTACTGGGGAATTGGACCTGGACAGGTAGGGTTTGCAGGCAAGAGCCCTTAACTGGTAAGCCATTTCCCCAGCCCAAGATTCTCAAAAAGAGGGAGACTTCAAGCAAGAACTTTGTTGCTAGGCAAGATGTTTTCCTTTGGGTTCCGTTCTTTTCATCCATAATAGGCATGTAGGCACATGGCCGGGGTAGATATGAGGGATTATTAGGGCTACAATGGTCCACGGTGAGACCCCCAAAGGCAAGAGTTCATTTCAACAGCCCGAGAAGAGTCCCTCTGCTACTACCCAAGGGGAGAGAAAGAAGTGCCACACAGACTTCCCAGGAAAATGTTCCTTGGCTCTTTGGCTAGCCTGAGCAAGTCCCTTCTTCTGTCACGCATGCTACGCAGGAAGAGCAAACACAGCTTTTTCTGAGGGTGAGAAGAAGAAATATGGTGAGGGGACATTTCAATTCTTGTCATCCCCCAGAGGAAGGACTGGCTGAGGTAGTGAAACTGCTGCTGTCATATTGGACCCCAGATCCTCAGGGACTTGCCCTTAGGAACTGGGGGGGGGGGGGGAAGGACAGGATTCACAGAAGTCAGGGTCTACTCTGACCACATCAGCAGAGCCACTTCTGTGCACACTTGTCCACGACACCCGAGCAGGCCCAGTACTTAAAATGCAGTTAGTTTTAAGAGAGAAACCTCAGTTTGCTGTAAATAATAACAGAGGGATTTGGGTTGAATGAGACATTCATTTTGTGGTTCTACAAGCAGCAATTTTGAAAAGAAAGGGGCTAAATTCAGTTGGCTAGTCATTTCTTTGGAAAAGAACTGGCTATTAATTGAAGCCAGTAAGGTCTGAGTGCAATAAAATAAGCAAACTATTTGATGTTTTGCCAACTGTTTTCTCAGCTAACAAATAGCTTTTGGTGTGGCCCAAGCTTGGAAGGGCTGATATTGTCATTGTGGGCTGAAGCAATCCACTGCATGCCCTAGTTATAATAGCTCAGAAGAGGAGAGCCAGACAGGAGAGCCTTTAATGGAAAATAGCATTTCAAACAGAAATTGCTGGCACAATTGGCCAATGTGGCCCTAAGGATGCCAATTACCATTTTAATTTGGAGTCTGAGCACCTATCAATAAGTTTGTTTTAATGCAAAGGCAATGGGAGAAAATGAATAAAAATAAATGTAATGATAACATATTTCTTTTGCTTAGTGTGGAAGGAAATGATAGATTATGTCAGTTCTGTCACTCACTCAATTTCCTTGTTTTTGAGAGGGGGCAACTGAGGCCTACAGAGAAGACTGGGCTTTGCGAGTCTTTCTGTGTCTGGGCTCACAGAAATCAGCGTCAAGGAACTTCTGAATTAAGAAAGACAGATTGCCTTTTTTTTTTCCTGGTCCCATCTCAATTTTTCCTCAAACTCATAAAACACCATGAGAGTGCTTTTTAATTTTTTTTTCTGAAAAGCAGGAAATCGTAAGATTGATAAATAGTTTAATGTGAACCTGATGGCTTGATTAATTAATCACCACGCCAAAGAACCACCACCATTCATACGTCAATTCAGGCTGTTTTCGGGAAATGATTTCAATCAATTGCTAATGAAATTGAGAAATTTAGGAGCCGCTTTCTGACTTCCAAATGACAGGACTCATATTTAACTCAGGAGATATGACAGTTAATGACAACATAAAAGTCCCATGAATTATTTTCCAGACCATGGGAAAATCACAGCATCTCCCCACTGAAACAGGGCTCCAGATTCTCAGCATGAAAATAAACAGCCTTAATCACAGGCTGAGAAATCTAGGATGCCATTTGAAACCTTAGTTCTTCTTGAAATCCAGACCACAGTCCTTGAGAATCACCGTTGTATTTCATAACCTCTCTGCCCTAACACAGAGTGATCGATGAACTCAATGTGACTGGCACTACAGCCAAAAGACTGGAGGAGAATTATTGTGCTTGTCACCTTAAAATAGGTAGGATTTTTCTTCTCCGCTTTAATTCCTAGGCCTTTGCCAGCCCCTTTCCTGTTCTGGAGGGATTGCTTTGTATATCGTTCCATAACTTTTCATTTCCAGCCACGGACTTCTAAAGTTAATTGAAAGTTACATCTAGATATAACAAGACAGTTGCTGTGCGCTAATGAAATATCAATGGAAAGTGTACTGATCAATATTTAATCTAATTAAGGTGTGTACAAGGCAATATGACTGTGTAATTAACTCAAAACAGCCTAAGTGATCCATGCATCTTTAAATTTTTATTAATATATTTGTTAAGAATTTTGGGATCATGCTGTTTTATGGGCTTACGTGAGAGATATAAAATTAAAATGTTTGTCAAGATGCTACTGGGGTAACTATTAAATGGGATTCTAAATCACCCTAACAGTCCTTGAGGTTCCTGTGTTGTTCTAATAGTCTCACTAGGGATAAAGGATGCTTCTACCTCAAACAAGAGTCCACATATAAAACCTTCCTGGCATGATCTTCAGATTCCCTGCCTCCACGTTGCTGGGCTGTTTTGTTTGCAAGGATGATGTATACCAAGGAAATACATGCAAGAAATTCTCAATTATCTTCAATGTTTTTAAGATTATTCTTTAAAGAGATGGAGAAAAAAAATCATTGAGCAGTAAATATCACTGGATTACTCGAACATACATTTCACACAATTCTCACATCACAGCATCGTGAATTCCTTTGAAGGCATCATTTGGGATGCCCAGTGAACTTTGGTGACAGTTCTTATCTTAGCCAAGGACCGCATTTGACCGTGATGGTCAGAGCCTCGGGTATGCAAATTTATACGACAGAACAACATCAAATTCAGGAACAGGCCATAGAGCTAGCCCAATAACACAATGAGGCTGTGGAGTGCCCATTTGTGCTGAGTAAGCCAAAGTGAAAAACGATCTCGGGGTTACAAAGTCGGAGCTCTTCCATAGGCCTGTTCAGGAACTTGGCAGTGTCTTATGACTCCCTAACTCCCTCGAGCAAAGTCAGCCCTTGAACCAGACTACTTGAAGCTGCCCATTGAGTATGCAAGATGTGTTTAGAGACCCACTGCAGCCCCTGGAGCTGTGGGAACCACCGAACCATGGGGAGTTCATGTTTGTTTTCTTTATTGAGAACTGTATTATGGGGGAAATATTCCAAATTATTTATATTCCCACTGGGCTTCCTCTGCCCCAGACCTATTCTCTCAAGAGCCCACCTCGGTGGGGTTACCAGTAAGCACTGTAGGCTCATGGAGGAGAATCTTTTTGTACGTTTACAAGTAGGTATAAAGATAGAATTTGGCAAAATGGTGCTGTTATTCCAAAGACTTGTGTTGCTCCCTTCCGTCCTGTCATTTTATTGTGGAAAGAGTGTAGGATTCCACAGGGACGATTTACTGCTATCACCATGCTTAGTATGTATATCTTGCCTAAGTGTTGGGACGGCATTTCCATGTTGTTATCTCTGTGAATGAGGAGGTGAGAGATAACTCAAACTCTCCTTACCCATCTTGCCCATGAGTGATGGCAACAGGGGCTAGTCGTGATAGATTACATACACCACATATTTCCTTCTCGTTCTCTCAAGAAAGGCTGCAAATGCTGGAGGTGGCAGTGATGGAAGACAGAAAAAATCATAAAGGGTGTGGGATAAAGAGGCACAGGATAGAAGTAAACTTTCAAGAACTTCTGTATGACTGTGTGGGTCATGAAGCTACAGAGATTGTGCAAGGATGGTAAATGAGCTAGCAAGGATGGCTGAGAGCGGTGGCCCTGAGCTTGGCTTGTCCATCTCAGCGTAGAGAGTACAGGAGTCCTCAAGTACACAGTTCCTCTTGTGGTGGAAAATCTTTATAGCTAGGTGGCTTTTAAATAGGTCCAAGCAGCTATTAAGGCAAGTAAGAGGAAGGCTCACCAAGCACTTGCTCCATTAGGATCTTGTTGGAACTCAGTCTGACGGCCAGGGGAGAATGGTAGGCACCGAGCTAGAAAGCAGCGTGCTCTGAGCGAGGACCCCTAAGTGTGACCACACCCCCCTCACACTGTGTCCTCACCTGAATGGGAAATGTGAACATCAGGGTTTGTTTACTCATCTCACATCAAAATTGAAAATTTCCTGACCCTTGTCCAGTATATGAATAACTAGTATATCATATTAAGAAAATGAAAATAAAACAAAAAAAAAGGAGTTTGGTCTAAAGGAAAGTGCAAAAAATAGAGATTTAGGAGAATCTCCTATCGTAGTAGCTTCTGATTTTGCTGTAATCAAGCTATATTCTAAGGCTGGAGAGATGGCTCAGTAGCTAAGACGCTTGCCTGTAAAGCCTAACAGCCTGAGTTCGATTCCCAGGGACCCACATAAAGCCAGATGCACAAAGTGGCACACACATCTGGAGTTTGTTTGCAGCGGCTAGAGGCCCTAGTGTGTCCATTCTCTCAGTTTGCCCCTCTTCTCTCTCTTTCTGCTTACACATCAATAAATAAAAATATTTTTTAAAAAAGAAAAAAAAAACTACTCCAATTGTCCTATTCTATTTCCTTCTGTTTTTCCTTCAAAATAAAACTGGCCCTTTATTTTCTGTAACAATTTTCAACTCTTCTCTGTGTTTTTCTTTCTTCCTCCCTTCTTCTCTATATCCCCCCTTCCCCTCTCTCTCTTCTTTATTTGGTAATTGCTCTCATTGTCTAGTGGGAGAGTATCTTAGATTCATTATGTGTCCCAAGCTGGCCTCCAAACCATGATCCCTCAGCTTCCAGTGTGCTAGGATTACAGGTTTGTGGCACCAAACTCAGCTCAAATCCTTCTTTTTCTTATCAGCCTTAAAAAAAAATTCTAGAAGAAAATGTTAGAGAAAAGTTTTCTTAATTCAATACTAAAAGGAGAAATCAAGGTAGGTATGGTGGATCATAGCTGGAAAAACAAGAGAGAAACCATTTGAAAGTTGTTAAAGTGAATTCCATCAAAATTAAGAACCTTCATGTAAATCATATCTAATAAGCTACTTGGATCCGAGATACATAAAGAATGCCAAACATGGGCTGGAGAGATGGGTTAGTGGTTAAGTGCTTGCCTGTGAAGCCTAAGGACCCTGGTTCGAGGCTCGATTCTTCAGGACCCACGTTAGCCAGATGCACAAGGAGGCGCACGCATTTGGAGTTCATTTGCAGTGGCTGGAAGCCCTGGCGTGCCCATTCTCTATCTATCTATCTGCCTCTTTCTCTCTCTGTCTGTCTGTCGTTCTCAAATAAATAAATAAAAATGAAAAAAAAATATTTAGAAGAATGCCAAACATATCCTATTAAGTAAACAACAACCCAATTTCCAATACGCACAGGCTAGGGAAAGAGAGAGTGGAGAGAGAATGAGAATGGGCATGCCAGGGCCTCCAGCCACTAGAAGCAAACTCCAGATGTGTGCACCACTTTTTGCATCTGGCATTTCATGGGAACTGGGGAACCAAACCTGGGTCGCTAGGCTTTGTAGGCAAGGGTCTTAATGGCTGAGCAATTTCTCCAGCCCTTGAGCAGAAGTTTTAAATGAAGGAACAGAGGGAATGTAAGAAAGTCTATATTCAAGAAAATGAACAGCAATTTCTATGAATCAAAGACTGACACACATTCTTAAGCTGCAGTGGTTTACAGAAGAGAAACACACATGCACGCGCATGAGCAAACACACACACACACACACACACACACACACACACACACACACACACACACACACGGCTGCGCTGGTGTGGTCTAGACATGCCTGAGGACATGAACAGTAAACAGAAACCTGTGATACCCACTATGAAGAAAGCGCCATGGCCTGTCGTGATTGTTACGGGCTCCCTGCTCAACTCTGTAATCACAAGTGAAATGAAACTAAGACTTGATACTTCCCAAGAGGCAACCCTAAACTAATACATGAATACTCCAACACCTTCACCTTTACAGTGGTGTAATTTTGAGGTAGCATTCAATCCTGTTTCCCAGACTGGGCCAAAAACATCAGTCCTACTAACCAACAGCAGTGACCAACATGAAAATGCACACTTATGGGGCTTTCTGGAACCCCTTTCTTCTCACTTATTACCAGTGTTTGTGAGATTATTTTCTAAATATCCTTTGCATCTCATAGCATTGCCTCAGAACTGCTTCTAGAATTGAGAGAGCACCAGACTGAGCATAGATACCATTGGAGTCAATAAGGTAATAAATTTGTATGTCGAAAGTGTCCAAGAAAATACTTTGATTCTATGGCTAGAGAGATGGCTCAGTGGTTAAAGGCATTTGCTTTTAAAAATCGGACAGCCCAAGTTCAATTCCCCAGGACCCATGTAAAGCCAGATGCACAAGGCAGCACATGAATCCAGAGTTCCTTTGTAGTAGCATGAGGTCCTGGTGTGCCCACAGACACACACACACCACTCACTCACTCACTCTCCCCTTGCAAATATAAATGCATAAAAATTTTAAACAATTAAAAAAATGAAAATACAATGATTCTAGAATTCCACATCTATTGTGTTGAAAAGTGAGTTTGGATGCAGAAGCCTAGAAATAACAGACCATGTCTAAAACAACTTCTTAGAAGATGAACTGCACCAGAAAAACAGAAGTGACCAGAAAGAAGCAGGAGTACGTGTGAAGAAATAGCAAAGAAATAGAAACACTTGTGGTTAGGTCTAATAACTATTTATTATGGAATGAATTAAATAATAATGTGAATCAAAATTCCAGGTAATAACCATTTGGGCATTTGTGGAGATTAGGAACAAAGCTGATAGAAAAAAATAATAAAGTGGCTAGGAGGGGTGGCTCACACTTTTAATTCCAGCATTCTGGAGGCAGATGTAGGAGGATTGCCATGAGTTCAAGGCCACCCTGAGACTACAGAGTGAATTCTAGGTTAGCCTGAGCTAGAGTGAGACCCTACCTTTAAAAACCAAAAATAAAAAATTTAAAGTATATCATGACTTTAACTTGGCTCTGGAGAAAATAGAGTTACTAATTAACTGATTTCAGACTTTAAAAGAAATCAAAACTTTAACTGATGGCAAAATTACTCCACTTAGTGATTGCTTAGTTAAAGAGGTTTTACAATAATATCCCTGAAAAAGCAATATACTATTTTCTAGACACAACTCCTTTTCTTTTTTTTTTTTTAATTTTTTTTGTTCACTTTTTATTTATTTATTTGAGAACAGCAGACAGAGAGAAAGACAGATAGAGGGAGAGAGAGAGAATGGGCATGCCAGGGCTTCCAGCCACTGCAAACGAACTCCAGACGCGTGCGCCCTCTTGTGCATCTGGCTAAAGTGGGTCCTGGGGAACCGAGCCTCGAACCGGGGTCCTTAGGCTTCACAGGCAAGTGCTTAACCACTAAGCCATCTCTCCAGCCCTCCTTTTCTTTTTTGTAAAATGACTTTTTACACACACACACACACACACACCCAACACCAAGTAAATAATACTCTTGAGTATGTGAAACTGCAACATTACAGTTTCAAGGAAAGACACATTTACCAATTAATAGATGTGCATGCTAGTCAGAGAATATCATATGGAACAAGTTTCTGCTGAAAGTTTTAGTTCAACGAACTAAAACATTTTATTTGTGAATATTTGCCAAGTAAGGACACAACAGAGCCATCTCTTCACCAGCCTGCAGAGTAATTATGCTTTTCCTTGTATTTCAACAGAGCCTTTATTTCCTGAAATAGATAACTTTCTGTATCTTCTTTATGGGTTTGAGCACCAGATATGACATGAATTAAAAAATATTAACCAAGGGCTGGAGAAATGGCTTAGTGGTTGATTAAAGGCATTGAAAATACAACAATATTATATTTTTATATTATAATATTATAATCTTTTTATGTTGCACATGAACTAGTAGAGTGTTATTTGTAAGTAAAACATGACTACTTTAATATACATATATAAATATGCATATTACTACATATTTAGTGCTATATATATATATATATGTAAAAAATGGTCTTCAAGGCAGTCACTAAGAACATTTTTATATACTTTTTAATTAATTAACTTATTTATTTGAAAGCAAAGAGAGGGAGGGAGAGAAGAGGAGGGCGGGGGAGTGACCAAGCACACACCAGGGTCTCTAGCACTGAAATGAACTCCAGATGCATGTATTACTTTGCATCTGACTTTACCTGGTACTGGGGAATCGAATCCAGGTCATTTGGTTTTTCAGGCAAGTGCCTTAGCCACTGGGTCATCACTCCAGCTCTCCTCAGAACATTTTTAAAGGAACTATAAATGATGTGCTGAGAGGGAAGACAAAGGAGAATTACATAAAATACTTATGCAAAGCTTGAGATGAAGGGAAATGGTATAAAAAAAGCAAAGATCAAAAGTGGTGATTAGAAAACTATGCCATTACAGAAAAAATCATAATTATATGTTACTTTAAGGATAGATGTACTTAAAAGTGTGATCAAAATATATTACATGTATAAAATTGTCAAATAATCAATTAAAGAAGTTAGGTAGTTAAATAAAGTACAAACAGGGAAGGATAGAGTATTTTAATAAAAATCAAAAGAAAACTGAAGACACTGTATTAATAACAGACTTTTAAACAGGAGCAATTATCAAAGATGGAAGGACACTATGTCATGATAGGAGGTCAGTTATATAGGAAGACATAACACCCATCACCACATGAGTTCCTAACAGTTTCAAAACATACATAGAACAGAAAGGAGAAATAGACAAATCTACCATTATATTTGGAGACTTAAACACACCTCTGTCAGTAATTGACAGATGAAGCAGGCTGAAAATCAGTAAAACATCCTTGAGCAGCACTATCAATCAATTTGATCAAATTGACATTGCATGGAATAATCCATCAAAGAACACAAAATACACACTCTCTCAAGTGCACGTGGAACATTCATCAGTTCCTTCCATTTTCAAAACAGAATAAAAGTTGTAGAAAGCATACTCTCAGACTACAAAAGAATTAAACTAGAAACCAATAAAAGACAAATAGCTGAAAATGCCCAAATATTTAGAGATTTTGCAGTGTATTTTGAAATAATGATTGCATCAAATGAGAAGTCCCCAAAGAGATTTGAAAGTACTTTAAAATAAATGACAATATAACTTATCAAAATTTGTAGAATATAGCAAAAGTTGTGCTTAGAGGGAAGTTTATACCATGTAGCAGGAGAGAGATTTAAATTCAGTAATAATAACATCTACCTAAGAAAAACTAGAGGACAAAGGAAAAATCAAGTCTTAAGCAAACAGAAGAAAAGATATTGTAAACACTGGGGTAGAAATCAACAAGTATAGTAGGAGGAAAAAATAGGAAGAATAAATGTACTTTTCTTTGAAAAGACATTAGTAAGCTTCTAAATTGACTAGTCCTTAAAAAATACCAATTGTCAACATTGGCCATGAGAGGGCTCATTGCTCCTATTATCAAGCACCATAAAGTATAATAAGAAAATACTATGTAAAACCTCATGAGATATTTGATAATTTAGACAAAATTAACCAGTCTCAAGTAACACAGTTTATCATAATTCACTTGAGAAGCAGTAAGTCATCTGAATAGCACTGTAACAGTAAAGAGAATGGCTTCATAGTTTACAGCCTTCAAAGAGTGAAATCAGGCTGAAGAGATGGCTTAGAAATTGAAGGAGTTGCCTCCAAAGCCTAAGGATTTAGACTTGATCCCCCAGCACCCACGTAAGCCAGATGTACAAAGTGGCACATACTTCTGGAGTTCATATGCAGTGATTAGGGACACTGGGATGCCCATTATCCCTCAAGTAAATAAATAAATAAATATTTTTAAAGGTGAAACAACAAGTTCAGATGGTTATTGGTAAATTGTACTAAATATGTAAGAAATGATGCCAGTTTTTCACAGCTTCTCCAAGAAAACAGAAGGGAACGTGTCTTGAATCATTTTATGAGGAAGCTAGCATGAATGTAACACAATAACCAAGCAAGAGAATTATAAGAAAGGAAACTACAACTAACTTACCTCATAAGCATAGACAAAAAAGAATCCTACCAAAATACAATTCAACAGACCTCAGAAATAAAAAAATAAATAAATAAATAAATAAATAAATAAATGCAAAGGGAGACTCATTCCAGGAAGTCAAGGTCAATTCATTTACTTATGATAATAAATTAATGCAATTCACCACACTAACAAACTGAATAATAAAGACAGTATGCTCACATATCAATAGACACAGGACTATGAATTTAACATTCATTTATGGCTTAAAAGTACCTATACAAAAGGAAACTTATTTTAGTTCAATATACATGAGTTAACCTCTAGCTGACATTCTGAGACACTGAACACTTTTGTCCCAGGTTTGGGAATAAGCCAGAAGGTCCACTACTGCTACATCTATTCAACAGTACATAGGGATCCTAGAAAGTGAATAAGACATGGAAAAATGTGGACAAAAATGGAATTTGCTAACTCAGTGATGTCATGTTTATGTAAAAAAATCTCTGAAGATTTTATACAACAAACAAAACCCCAAACTGAAACCTTTTGGAAGTAAGAAATTAGTATAGCCAGGTGGCTGGATATGTGGTAAATATACAAAACTTGATTGCTTTCCAATATCAGCAAAAGAACAATGTTCATCTAATCTTTTTCTTTTTAATTACCATCTCGGGCATCCCCCAAAATGAAATACTTAGATAAAGCAATTTTAAAGTAGGTCCAGAATCTGTATGGACAATACTACCAGCCTTGATAAAAGAAAAAATTGAAGTATCCAAATAGAAATTCCACATCTGTACTGTAGATTGTTATTGTTGCTGTGACCAAGCATCTGAGAGAAACACAACCTAAGGGAGGAAAAAGCTTGCTGTGGTCAGAGAATTCAGTCCATGGGTGCCTAGCCCTGTGAATGCAGGGAGAGCATTGTGGAGGTGGGAGTGTGTGATAGAAGGCTTCTTCACTTTATGGCAGATTGGAAGCAGAAGAAGGGTTACAAAAGGACCAGGGAGAAGATTCCTCAAAGGGCATCTCCTCTGTACACTACCTCTTAAAGTTCCTGGAGCCTCCCCCAAAATAGCGCCACCAGATTGGGAACAACCCTTCAACACAGAATCCTGCGTGGGACATTTCCCATTCAAACCATAAAAATGTACATGTTCTGAAGGGCTCAATGCAATCACAGTCAAAATCTCAGCTAGTATTTATTTATTTATTTGCAAGGAGAGAGAGAGAGAGAGAGAGAGAGAGAGAGAGAGAGAGAGAGAGAGAGAGAAAATGGGTGTGCCAAGGCCTGCAGCTACTGCAAATGAACTGCATATGCATGTACCACTTTCTGCATCTGGCTTTGTTTGGGTACTGGGCAATCAAACTTGGGTTGTTAGGCTTTGTGGGTAAACACCTTAATCACTAAGCCATCTCTTCAGCCCTCTCAGCTAGTCATGTTGGTCACTGATTCAACAATGTATATGGAAAAGTAAAGGACCTAAGATATCCACATAATAATGAAGATCCAGATGAAAGTAGAAAGGTTTATATTATCTAATTTCAAGACATGTTATTCTTTTTTTAAAAAAATATGTATTTGTTTGTGTGTACTTGTGCATGTATACACATGTATGTCCGTGTGTGTGTGTGTGTGTGTGTGTGTGTCTTGCTACTGCACACAAATGCCTGCCCAATTTTAAAGGGATGACTGGGTAGTTGAACCCAGGCTAGTAGGCTTTACAAGCAAGCATCTTTAGCCATTCAGCATCCTCTCCAGTCCCAAGACATGCTATTCTGCCACTTCTATCCAAGACAGCATGATATTGGTAAAATATCTAATATTATCAGTCATGGAAAGGAATAAAATACCACAACAACTGTTTTCATGAAGTCAATTCAATAGTGAAAAGATAGTGGATAAAAAATAGCTTTGTCCAAAAAAACAAACAAACAAACAAACAAAAAAAAAAAGGTACTTAGGGCTGGAGAGATGGCTTAATGGTTAAGATGCTTGCCAGCAAAGCCTAAGGGCACATGTTCAACTCTCCAGATCCCACATTAGCCAGACACACAAGGGTGAGGCAAATGCAAGGTCTCACTTGCCCATTAGGTGGCACAAGAGTCTGGAGTTTGATTTTAGTGGCTGAGGCCCCAGCAAGCTAATTCTTTCTGTAAAAAAAACCAAAAGGTACATAAATATTTGAACATCCAAATGCTTTTCTATGTGTATACATATGTGCAGACGTGTGTGTGTACATATTTGTGCACACACACAAACCTCAAAAGTTATACAAAATATTAACACAATGAATTCAGTCCTAAATATAAAATGCAAAACTGTAAAACTTGTAGGAAAAAAAATCCTGCATGATACTGTTTCATGAGGACCTTTCAAATATAAAACCAAAAGCATGATTCTTAAAAAAAAAAAAGTTAATTGAATGTTATTAAATTTTAAAATTATGCTCCACATAGAATACTATTAATAGAATTAATCAAGATGGAATCTAGCTATTCAGAAGACATTTACAACAAATTAAACATCTATTAAAATATAGTACCCGAAATGTGTAAAACACACTTAAAGCTCAACAAATAAGAAAACAACTCAATTTAAAACTGAACAAATTATCAAACACATCACCCTTGGGGAGATATAGATCGCAAATAAGATGAGAAAGGACACTCAAGATCGCATGTCATTAGGGAGCCGTGAATTAAAGCAACAATGAACCAGGTATGATCGTACACAAATAAAATTCCAGCACTGGGGAGGCTGAGGCCGGAGGACTGCTGTTAGTTCAAGGCTATCCTCAGCCACATAATGAGTTCAAGGCTAGCCTGGTATACATAGCAGAACCATATTTTTACAAAACAGTCCAAAGAAATTACATGCCACACTTGTTGGGACAGCAAAAAAAAAAAAAAAAAAAAAAAAAAAAGAAGCCAAAAATGAACACTATCATCTTCTGGTGAAAAGGGGGAGGAGCCATAAGAACTTCCTTCCTGGCTGGAAGCCATGTAAAATGGCATAACCAGTTGGCAGAACAATTTTTTAGCTGACGTTTTGTTTGCGCTAACCTTTTTTAAATGATGAGAAATCTACATAATGTAAAATTTGCCTTCTTTTATTTATTTATTTTTTAATTTTTATTTTGAGAGAGAGAGAACTGGTGTGCCAGGGCCTCAGCCACCGAGGTCAAACTCCAGGTGCTTGCGCCACCTAGTGGGCATGTGCAACCTTGTGCTTGCCTCACCTTTGTGCATCTGGCTAACATAAGGTGAGATCTGGAGAGAGATAGAACCTGGGTCCTTAGGCTTTACAGGCAAGTGCCTTAACCACTAAGCCATCTCTCCAGCCCAAATTTACCATCTTTTTTTTTTATTCTTTTTTTTTTTAAATTTTTTATTTATTTATTTGAGAGCTACAGACACAGAGAGAAAGACAGATAGAGGGAGAGAGAGAGAATGGGCGCGCCAGGGCTTCCAGACTCTGCAAACGAAATCCAGACGCATGAGCCCCCTTGTGCTTCTGGCTAACGTGGGACCTGGGGAACTGAGCCTCGAACCGGGGTCCTTAGGCTTCACAGGCAAGCGCTTAACCGCTACGCCATCTCTCCAGCCCAAATTTACCATCTTAATCAACTTTAAGAATACTGTTCAGTGACATTAACTACATTTACTCTTTTTGTTTTTTTTCTTTTCAGCCACCTCCACCAACTATCTCCAGAACCTTTTTTCATTTTCTCAAATTGAAATTCCATTTCTGTTAAATAGTAATCTCCCGCTCTTCTCTTCCCCTTGCCACTGGAAATTGCCATTCTACTTTTCCATTCCAATGAATATGACTGTTCTAAGTTTGGTTGTTTCAATGTGATGTCCCCCCCCCCCCCAGAGCCTTATGTGTTTCTGATTAAGCCTTGTATTTAATCCCCAGCGGGTGGGACCTTTGGAGCCTTGCTGGAGGAAGTGTGTCTTGGAAGGGCTCTGGGCTTCATTAGTCAGGCCCCACCAGGTATTTGATAGATAAGCTCACTCTTGCCGTTTCCTTCTTGGTGATCTATGGTGATGTGGGTCAGCCTCCTACTCCTGCCCTACCTCCCTCCTGACCGTGCCCCTCCCTCCGTGCCAAGATGGAATGTCCTCTTAAAACTGTAAGCCTCTGGTTGGGTGTTTTGTTTCAGCAACTAGAAGGCAACTGATATACTAGGTATCTTACATTAGTCAACTCACATGCAGAAATTGGCTGCACGGATCTGACTTATTTTGCATAGGGTAATGCCTTCAAGTTGCATCGGTATTGTAGCGTCTGTCTGGATTTTCTTTTTAAGGTCAGATACTATTCCATTGAATGAATGCACATGTGGGTTTTGTTTTGCTTATTTCATGTGTTGGTGGATGCTTGAGTGATTTTTTTTAACTTTTTAGCTATTGTGAATAGTGCTGCTATGAATATTGGTGTACAAATTTCTGTTTGAGTCTTTCTTCTTCTTTCTTTCAGCTTTGCTTTTTTTTTTTTTTTTTTATGAAGCTAAGCACAGACTTACCATACAAGTCATCAGGTGTTCTCCTCCTTACCCAACTGATCTGGAAATTCATGTCCACACAAAAATCAGGATCCTCCCAGCAATTTCCTTCATGATGACCAAACACTGGAAATAATCAAGATGTCCTTCAAAAACTGAATGGACAAACTAACTGAAATATCACGCTCACAGGTACACTGCTCAGCAACAGAAGAGTTCAAACAACTGCTCAGATGCACTTCACATGCATATTTCTAAGTTGAAAGAAACAGACTGAAAACATTACAGATATGGTATGAACCATTCGTAAGACATTCTACAGACAGGTAGATCATACTTTGGTCATGAAGAGCGAAGATATTGAAATGGTCATAATCAAGAAGTCCTAAGGAATCTTGATGACTGAATGCAATAATATTGTATGACAGAAGAAATCCTGAAGAAATTCACTAGTGACCTGTAAGAATGGTGAAAAGGAAATAGTGTATGTGAATCACAGCATTTTTCTTTTTTCTACATATGCATATGTGTATGGTGCATATGTGTGTGTCTAAGTTTCTGTGTGGGCACGTTTGGGGGGTTCACATACACATGAGTGCACATATGCATCTGAGCTCAGAGATGGACATTAAGTGTTTTTCTCAATCTCTCTCTCTTTTTGAAACAGGTTCTCTCATGGAATACAGAGCTTACCGTACAGCTCACCTCACTGGCTAGAAAGCCCCAGATACAACTCTTGTCTTTGCCTCCATAGCCGTGGGATTGCACACGACCATGCCTGGCTTTTACATGGGTGCTAGGGATCCAAACTCAGGCCCTTGTGATTGCGTGGCATGTACTTTACTGAGCCATTTCTCCAAGTCCCACATCAGATTTCTCAGGGTGATGAAACTATTCCCCATGGTAATATAATGGTGTATACATGACATTATGAATTTATGAAACCCACTAATTTTATAGTACACAAATGAAATTTAATATATTCAGAATTTAAAATCACTTAGGAGGCTTGGGGATAACAGACCACATCCAATGACTCATATTATACTATAAGCACACAACATAAACTCACTTAAGTGGGTAGAGGAAAGAGGTGCTGACCTACATGTGAAAATGATCAGAAGCTGTAATACTGAAGATGAAGGAAAGTAACTGTCTGTGATCATGGCCCTGTAGTTAGTACGTGGCTGCTTGTTCTAGAAATTGGTGATGAGATCATAATAAATGACCTATCTTGAGGATCGGGTTGCTCCCTGCTAGAAATAGAGATCGCGGTTAAGCAAAGGGAGAGAATCAGAAGAGATCACGTGATATATAATGTGAAACATAAGTATGAACTTAAGTTGAAGCTACTATACAGAGGCGCAAATGCAGACGTAGCTGTAGACACGTGTGCACATATAAGTTAGTAGACACATCATTCCAGCCCCAGTCCCGGGAAAGGGTCTAGAAGCAATGACTGTTCTTAGAAAGACCATGCCCAGCAGCGAAATCTTGGTTTCAAGTGCCATCCTTCAGGAAGAGAAACTGGTGCAAGAAATATATATGATGATCCTGGAGCATCCTATAATTTCAGAGAATGATGAAGTGTCAAAAACAAAGCAATGGAGTGATAACAAAACACAAGGGCCAGCTGAACGAGTTCCCAATAGCAAACATTAGAAGAAGATTTTGAGCAAAAAAATAAATAACATGCACAAAAATATGACTCAAAGTGTAAAATATACATTGAGTCTATTTTGAAATAAATGATTAATTAGATAGATAAATCAGTCAATAAATGGAAACAGAAAATTCTACCATATAAAAGACTTCCTACCACACACAAGACTTCCCAACAGTGAACGTAGTTACTTCTCTTTCAAGGAGCTAGAGTATCACTGTTCACTCTCCTTACTGTGGGCTACACATAAAGCTTTCCTTCCAAATCCTTTTTAAGGTTAGATAATATTCCACTGCATGCCAATGTCCAGACATGAGCAATGCAGAGAGGAAAAGAAGGGAAGAACTCCCAGCAGAGGGTCCTGCAGGATACTCCGCGGCCATAGAATGGAGCTTAATAGGATCAGTGAAAGTCATGTTGATAGCACGGCTTAAGAACCTGACACAATAAAAGACAGCACGTGGGCTGGAGAGATGGCTTAGCAGTTAAGCGCTTGCCTGTGAAGCCTAAGGACCCTGGTTCGAGGCTCGGTTCCCCAGGTCCCACGTTAGCCAGATGCACAAGGGGGCGCACGCGTCTAGAGTTCATCTGCAGTGGCTGGAAGCCCTGGCGCACCCATTCTCTCTCTCTCTCTCTTTCTCTCTCTCTCTCTCTGCCTCTTTCTATCGCTCGCAAATAAATAAATAAAAATTAACCAAAAAATTAAAATAAAAAAAGATGGCACGTCACAAGCTTTGGTCTCCCAAGAGTCCAGAGTCCAGAGTTAACAGTCTAATCAAGAGAAAAGCTATCAGACAGACCCAAATTAAGAAACATGTTAATTAGTATCTGAACAATATTCTTCTAGATTTGCAAGGCCAAAAAAAAAAAAAAAACCCACAAAACATGTCTGAACATTGTCATGATCAAGAGAACTCTAGGGCTTGAGAAGAGAAATGGTTCATCAGTTAAAGGTACTTGCTTGCAAAACCTGATGGTCCGGGTTTGATTCCTCAGTACCCATGTCAAGCCAAATGCAGAAAGTGGTGTGTGTATCTAGAGTTCATTTGCAGTGGCGAAAGGCCCTGGTGCATCCATATATTCATTCTCTCTCTCGCTCTCTCTCTCTCTCTCTTGTGCACATACCTTTCTAGTACATAAATAAATAACTTAAAAAAGAGGGCTCTAAAAGCTGAAGTAACTAAATACAATATTCCAGTCTAGATGCAATCCTAGAACAAAAAGGACATTAAGTTAAAAATTTAGTAAATTTGAATGATGCATGGAATTTAGTTAACAATGAAAAAGTCATTCTAGGTTAATTTGTCTGACAAATATATCATACTATTTTTAAATGACTTTTCCTCTGTGTTAGAACTTGCATTATTTATGTCTATGAAATTACTAATACAAGGCCCTCATATTTAACCTCCCTGTTGTTTAATAAATACAGCCAACTGTTAAAAATATATGTGATGTCTTCCTTCCTCCAGAGACTCAGTCCTGACTTCCTTGCTGTCTGGTCTTCCCAGCCAGTGATATTCAAACCTAAACCCACAGTCATTTGTTCTGTGACTCAATTAAGCAGAACTATTGGTTTTCAGATAAATTTTTACTTCCGCAGCTCTTTGTGAAAGCATGAATAACAACAGGCTTGACATTACCACTCCAGTTCCTCACAACCTATAAACCCTGCTCAATGAAGGAGATGCAGTCTTGGGGGAAGCAGAGAAATGACTCTAGCTTAGTTAAATGTCCCTGAATTCCTTCAGAGTGATATCCCTGAAGGGGGGAAGAAAAAGCTGGCTGCAAGAGGGTGTTTTCATCAAAGGGAGGAATCAGATTACGGGAGCTGGGAGAGGCCATGGATGAGATCCTTGTACAAGATGCCCAGTCTAAACCCCTGAGAGATCAAATGATTTCTCCATGATTATAGTTTACTAGAATCTGAGAGGAGATACTAAGATGCTTCTCATATTTCAGTTCTCTATCTCCTTAGCAAATTTAACCTTTTCCAGACAGCTGTTGCGATAACCTAGTGAACATACAATCTAAATCAACACCAGGGACATATCTCAGAAAAATGCCCCCACATTGCCTTCCTTCATTATTGAAAACGACGCGATGGAAGTCTTTAATAACTCACTGCACAAGAGGACCATTACTGTCAGCATATACCACTCAGCCATATATTATAGCTTTTTACTTCTCCACACAAAATTGCTTTGAAATTTACATTTGCTATAAAGGATTCAAGTCCATCACTATTAATTTCCTTCTACAAATTGTGTTTAATTATCACCTCTTCCCACCTAGGAAGAGACCCCTCTTGTACGCCTGTCTCTAGATAGCTCTCAAGGAGACTTTCCTCAGCATGAATCTTAGGTGGTGATTTTATATCCCCGTTTTTTTTTCTTTTTTTCTGCCCTTCCTTGTCAAGCTCTCACACTCTCCTCCGACATGAAAATGAACAGTTTACTTGTCTCCACGTTACGGGCATCCACATGAAATATGATCTCTCCAAGCAAAAGGGAAAAGGGTTACACTTTCCAGTATTAACCTGAGGACAATTAGGCTAGAAACATCCCATTTTTAACATTGCAAACTGTTTACAAAGTCCACCCATGACTGAGTGCCTAACTCATGCATTCCTTGTCTGAGTAAGGAGACTCAGCCACCAGTATACTGCTTCAAGCGTCTTTACTCTCCATTCATTTCGGTTCTTGCAAGAAACACTTAGGTAGAAAAACTGAAAAATTAGATATAAGTATAAAATTTAGTTTGTATGTGTCCTGATGCCATGGTAGAAGATAAATAACTATCCAGATACATACCTAGGCAATGTTGAGAGAATTACTTTTCCCTGGGCCTTCGTTGTCTCGATAGAGAACATGGTTATTTTAAGTTTAATTGGGACTAGCATTTGTGTATTATTCTTGGTACCTTCAGGAAATTCAAGTATTTCGTTGTTTTTCTCTTCCAGATTCAATGAAATAGTATTTTTTAAAATATTTATTTATTTATGAGAGAGAAAGAGAGAGAGAGAGAGAGAGAGAGAGAGAACCCAAGCCTCTTGCCACTACCAACTACAGACACCTGAACCATTTTGTACATCTGGCTTTACATAGGGACTGGCTGGCAAGAGAATGCCTTTAATTGCTAAGCCTCTCCCAGCCCCATAAAGTAGAAAGTTACCTATGATCTTCTCTATGCCATTAATTTAAACACACCTCAGATTGCCTTAAGGAAATGGAATTTACTGAGTTGCAACCTTATGACTGGGAAGACCGGGCACGCCTCTGGCTTTCAGCCTATCAGCAACACCACCGTGGTTCTTAACTGTGCCTACCTCTGCTGGGACTTGTGTCTGTTGTTCCGGACACAAACACTGCTAGTAGAAACCCAGCATCACAGTGAATATTCTACACTTCTTATCTCAGTGCAGTTGTTTTTTCAATTTTTTTTGTTTATTTTTATTTGAGAGCAATAGACAGACAGAGAAAGAGGCAGAGAGAAAAAGAGACAGAGAGAGAGAGGGGGAGAGAGAATGGGCGCATCATGGCCTCCAGCCATTGCAAATGTTCTCCAGATGGGTGCTCCCCCTTGTGCATCTTGCTAACCTGGATCCTGAGGAATAGAGCCTTGAACTGGGGTCCCTAGGTTACACAGGCAAGCGCTTAACTGCTAAGCCATCTCTCCAGCCCTAGGCACAGTTTTTAATACATCATAGTATTAGCCGTGGTTCTCTAGAGGAACAGAACAGGTCTTAACTGCCACAGTAGTTAAGAGCTCCACCATTCACGAAGTTTACTCCAGCTCTCATGTCATCTTTGATTCTATTGCCCTCTATTTCATTTCTTCTATACTACCCAGCCCTTGAGGATCTGTCTCCCAAATAGATTCTTAAGGACACCACGTGTTGTGGTGCACATGAGGGTGTGTGTCCATGTATGTGCCGGCGTATGCACGTGGAGGCTGGAGTTCAGCCTCTGGTGTCATTCCTCAAGAACGTCACCCACCTCCTTTGAGACAAGGTCTCTCATTGACACTGGGAGCTTACCAAATGGGCCAGCATGGCTGACCAGTGAGCCCCTGGCATCTTCCTGTCTCCACTTCCCCAGAACTGGGAGGTGTGTGTGTATGTGTGCCACTGTACTCAGTATTTTTACATGGGTTCGGGGATCAAACTTAGCTCTTCATGCTTTTAAGGCGAGCATTTTGGCAGCTGAGCCATCTTCCCAAGCTAACACTCTATTTTCCACATGGTTACCACGTGCATTATGAAATGTGCTCTATGTGTAAATACAGAGTCATCAGCATCCATAATTTTATCACTTATAAATTACCATACTTGTTAATAGCTTGACTTCCTAACATGGCCCAGGTGGTGACTGGAGTGTTGTGAACGCAATGATAGATGGTAGATGAATAAATATTTTAATGAGATGCCACCATACAGCATTCATATCTTTCTTATTTTCATAGACTTTGAATAATTGTTTCATAATTAGCTCCAGCTCATCTACTTCCTCCAATTACTAAAGAGTTCTTTGACCTTGAGTCTCATTCCTCCATTGGTTAAAGTTAACAACCATTGGCTAAAGTAATCTGACACTGATAAGAAATATGAGAATAAAATACTCAACATTATGTTTAAATAATTCAAGTGCAGTACATTGGTCCTAGGAACGAACAGTTTACTTCAGGTAACAGAACAAAAATCATCACTATTGAGATCATAATTAAAACATCAAACCTCATGAGTTTTTGAAATGACTGTAAGACAGGAGACATTCATTTGCTGTGGCAGGACATGCTAAGGTTTAATTGACCCAGAATATGACCTTGGTTCATTGGAGGGTTGACGTTTCATAAGGTTTTTTTTCACGATGCCTGATCCTAGCCAGTTTAATTACCCTAAATATGCATAAGGAGAAATTTTTCATGCAGATTGCAACTAATCCATCAATCCACATCTTTGAATAAAATCCTTCATTTGGGTGTTACTCACCTCACCGTTTGTATTTTCACTCAGGGTTTGTCTGCCAAGATGTTTTGAAAACCTGGTCAAATACTATACAAAATCCCAGGTACAGTGCCTACATATAATTAATCTATAAATGATGTCTAAATAGTGAACAGGATTTGCCTGTCATTATTTTTTGTTTGTTTGGTTTTGGTTTTTGAGGTAGGGTCTCACTCTAGCCCAGGCTGACCTGGAATTCACTATGGAGTCTCAGGGTGGCCTCGAACTCACCTTGATCCTCCTACCTCTGCCTCCCGAGTGCTGGGATTAAAGGCGTGCGCCACCACGCCCGGCTGCCTGTCATTATTTTTTAACTCTCTCTTTATTTGTATGGGCTACAGCATATGTGTGGAGGTAGAGGATAACTTCAAGGTATCTGTACTCCATCCTCTTTGAAGGTCTCTTGTTGCTGAAAACAAACTTCCAGACTGCAAATGTTAGACTACCTGAAAATGCAGGAGCCTCAGACTTTCTTAGCTCTACCTCCCATTGTCAAAGGCACACTGGGATCACAGAGGAAAGATCCACTTGGCATCCAGCTTTACATGGGCAGGAAGTGGACCTGGGGCAGCAGGCTTTGCAAGCAAATAACTTTAACCACTGCACCATTCCCCCAGCTCTGCAATGCTGTTTTTTTTTTTTTTAATTTTTTTTTGGTTTATTTTCATTTATTTATTTGAGAGCAACAGACAGAGAAAGAGACACAGAGAGAGAGAGAGAGAGAGAGAATGGGCTCACCAGGGCCTCCAGCCATTGCAGACGAATTCCAGACGCCTGTGCCCCCTTGTGCATCTGGCTAACGTGGGTCCTGGAGAATCGAGCCTCGAACCGGGGTCCTTAGGCTTCACAGGCAAGCGCTTAACCACTAAACCATCTCTCCAGCCCTGCAATGCTGTTTTTTAATGACACTATCTTGGATCATGACAGGAGCTAGTTTTTCTCCCTAGTATTTATAAACCAGCTTGTATTATTCCATACAGTAAAACTGATCAAAAAACTACAAACCTAGATGTACAGATTTTTACACTTTTTCCTTACCAAAAAAATAAGAGTAAAAGAAAGAAAGAAGACTCATCTTTCTCTAAGATCCAGTATTTCTAACATATATTAGGACTTGTTTTTGAAAGTTTTTCTTGTCTTGAGATGTGCATTTAGCCATGAGGAGCTCAGCTCTCAGAACTAAAACTCACTGTCTCAAAGTGTTGACAACCATCTATGCTGTTGGTTGACACACATTGAGTCCCATCGACTTCAGTATAGTAAAAGTTTCCATTGATAAGTGATGCCAAAAGCAATGAGTTTACTCTTCTCATTCCATGCATGGCCATGCTAACAAATAGTTCAAGAAGATGTTTAAGAAAATCTTTAGCAACTTGTGGTCTAATCTACTCAGCAGCAAACAACCCGACATGATGCTCACACAAGTGCAATGGAGGTGCACAGCCATGGTGGGAAACCAACTGCTCTTGATTGGCTAACTGATCTGCTCAGTGGAACGGAACCCTTACCTGGAGCTGGTACACAAGTCAGAACCATATCCCGAAACAAGCCTGCTCTCCATTATTAAGCTCCCACCAATCATGGGCTACAAGAGAGCCTACAACTATTAAACTCTCTCTAAAATGATAATGGTTATCCCATTTATCCAGTGCTGACTTCATTCTCCATTGGAGAATCTGCTTCTCTTTTTCAGATGGACACAGAACCTGAGGAGAGAATTAGCCCATCATACCTCAGCAGGGCTCCAGCTGAAACCATAGAGGAATTGGGAAAAGGAGTAAGAGTGTTGCTTTCTTGGTGAACCTGGTATCAGCACAAGGGTGAAAGAGATAGACACAGAGAGCACTCAACTCCTACCAAACCCGATATCCAAAAACAGAGAGGCTCCCAAGACCTCATCACTGAGGTAGACCTAAAACGAACCTGACATGGCTCAAGGAAATTTGCGGGAGAGGGGACAGAAAGATTGTTAGAGCCACATGTTGGGACATAATTCACAGAGACATTGCCTCTTCCCCATAACTGATGGCCAACCCCATAATGAATGACCCACACTCCCCAGTGAGGAGGGTCTCTGCAGAGGGGGGAGGACAGGGAGGAGGCTAACGATGGTACCAACATGGCAGTTTGCACACTGTGTATATAACTAATAATAATAAAAAAGAATAAAGTCAACAACAATAAAAAAAAGAAATTCTTTAGCTTTTACAGCACATAGGATTTGCAGCATTTTGCTCCACCATGGAGTCCTGTCCTGAGGCTGTTGGTCTGTCGTGCACTGAAATCACAGGCCTTCCTGGAGTTTGAGTCATTTGAAGTGTATTTTGGAAACAGGAGATCAGCTCTGGGCATGTAAAGGGAGTTTGGGGGTTCCTTGCCAATATACCAATATGTGTCAATGTACCAATAAATATGGGGTATCCTTGGATCTTTGTCTTATGAACTTAAAGAATTAAAATCCACAGGCCAGAGGGTAATACTTAGATTTTATTAGAAGGAAAGAGAAGAAAGTTCAGTCCTGCCTTGTGGAAGGTAGGTGGGGGTAGATAGCCCATGTGGGAGTAAGGATCACCTTCCTCTCTCCCCATTATCTCAGCCTGACTGGGCTGGGATACTGGGATGCGGGGCTTACCAGGTCAGGAACCTGGGGGTTCAGGTGTTAGGAGAGATGAACAGCCAAAAAGAGGCCTTACCTATCTGACAAGCATCTATTTATAATCTTATTGTGGTGGGCTTTACTCTCAGGCTCAGGTGAGTCTCAGAGAGAGCTGATTGGTCTGGGCTCAAGGGGCTGGCTCAAAAAGAGGCTAGCCATGATGCCAAGTTTTATTTAGGGCTGGGCTTAACCAAACACCATGTCAGGACTAGATTTAAACTTTAATTGTAGGAAAGGTGAACTCCTTCCCAGGGAGGGACTCAAGTGATTTGTGGAAAAACATCTAGTTAAGATTTAGTCAAAATCAGAGGTTGGTTCCCTCTCGGTTCATCCTATGAGGAGAAAGGAGAGGAGATACAGTGGTCTGCCACGGGATCAAACAAATAGATATACATAGAGGGAGCAATAGATGATAGGGCCTTTTGAAACTCAGCTGTCCTCATCACTGAGCAGGACGCAAGCGTTCCATCGCGGAGGGTGCTCAATACCAGCATCACTGGACAGGTGAATGCCCAGGAGGCCTCCAGGAGGCTACAGCTGCCCTGCACCCCCAGCCTCTGAGGCGGCCCCAAGTTGTCACCGACCCCAGCACACCCAAACAAGTTAATTTGTAATCTTAGGGGAAAAATGATGGCCGCACATGTCTGTCACCGAGCATTCGCCCTGCCGGTTTAAACAGCTGATTAGATAGCGCCCCTGGAATCGATCCGCATCAGTTCCACCTGCATGCACCCACCAGGAACCACTTCATTGTAAATCAATCATTCTGCAAACATCGCACAAAGAG
The DNA here is from genome assembly GCF_020740685.1 of Jaculus jaculus. Lineage (NCBI taxonomy): Eukaryota > Metazoa > Chordata > Mammalia > Rodentia > Dipodidae > Jaculus > Jaculus jaculus. Next base: position 17,588,083 of record NC_059119.1, read on the forward strand.
ACCAGGCTTTACTAACAAGCCGTCAACTCCTGCTGCCTGTTGGCAGCGCCCAGCAAATGAGGAATGCCACCAGCATTTATTCAGAAATTATCTCTCAGTGTTCTTTGCGGTTTTGGCAGGGGGCGAAGATGTAGGAGGAACCCAGCTCTCCAAAGTACGTGCATGTGTATATGGTCTGTGATATTGTCTCCCTGGAGAGAAAGCTGAGGCTTGAACCCTCACCTAGGGAAAGAAACAAATGAACAAAAGGTAGAAATAGACTCTTGACAAAATAGATACAGATGACCATGACGCATAGAACAAAAGCTCTCCACCTTATAAGCTCCTTTAGGAATGTAAGTTAACATCTCAAGGAGGTACTTACACTAAGACCTGAATGACTAAACTTGAAAAACAGAGAAAAAAGATTGGCAGTGCCCAGCAATGGTGATGATGGAGAAGGAACCAGACTTTCTAATGCTGCTGGAAAGAGTGTAAAATGGTCTAACTAGATTGAAAAGGATGTCCAGTGTTTTCTTATAAATTAAACACCGCCCTACCACCAGCAATTCTGCCTTTTATGTGTCAGCTCAAGGGAAACGAAAACATATGTCCAAAGATCTGTATAGATATTCACAGAAGCTTCCTTCAGCGCAGCCGAAATCTGAGGACAGTCCAGGTGTGCCGCCACAGGTGATGGATAAACAAAGTGTGATATATCCATGAGGGAGAACACTGCTCATCCATTAAAAGTAATGGGTTATGGAGATACACTCCATGGATAAATCTTTAAAAAAAAATGAAATAAAGGGAAGAAACCTTACCCAAAGGAGTACCTGCTTGGTGACTTCATTTATATGATACTTGGGAGCAAACTTAATGTACCTGTGTGGGGGGAGATGGAATAGCAGTTGCCCCTAGGGACATGTGTCTGGGGACTGAGTGGGTTACAACATAAGGGGTGGTTATGTTCCATATTTCAATAGGAGCTTGGGGTACCCAGATAAATAAGAGTAGCAATACTCAGTGAAGGTCCACGTTCAACTCCTACCTTATCACATGCAAATTTTACCTCATACTGAAAAGTGTGAGAGAAGTAGAAATAGTGTAATTATTACTAGGTGATTGGGATAATGTAGCAAAAGTCTGCAGCCTAAATGCCTTTGAAATAAGGTAGATCGGGGCTGGGAAGATGGCTCAGCAGTTAAAAGACACTTGCTTGCAAAGTTTGACAGCCCGGGTTCAATTCCCCAGTACCCACCTAAATCCAGATGCACAAATTGGCACGTGTTTCTGGACTTTGTTTGCAGTGGTATGAGGCCCTAGCATGCCCATACTCTGTCTTTGTGTCTCTGTTTCTCTCTCCCTCTCTTAAATACAATAAATACTCATTTACAAATATAAGGTTGGTGACCAGATGGAGGGATGGATGCTAGATAGATACATAGATATGGTATCAAGCAAGTTCATAACAAAATCTTAGATGTTAACGGGTAGAACATGCATGTTCCTTATAAAACCCTTTCAACTTTTCTGTAGAGTGGAGTTTTTTAAATTTTTTTTGTATATTTTTATTTATTTATTTGAAAGCAACAGAGAGATAAAGAGGTAGATAGAGAGAGAGAATGGGCGCACCAGGGCCTCTAGCCACTGCAAAGGAACTCCAGACGTATGCGTCCCCTTGTGCATTTGGCTCACGTGGGTCCTGGGGAATCGAGCCTTGAATCGGGGTCCTTAGGCTTCACAGGCAAGCGCTTAACTGCTAAGCCATCTCTCCAGCCCCCAATTTTTTTTTATATAATATAATGTTAGGGGAGAAATTTTTCATAATAGAAAGAAACCAAGTATTTCTTGGCTATCCCACATTAATGGCTCATGGGGACTCTATGCCTTATCTGAAAATGCCATGCTCTTGACGCCAGACTTGCTCCTTTCCCACTGTCTACATGGAATGATAAAAATTGTCTGTAGAGAAGACAAACCTGCCAGATGACACAAGGAATGCACTTCTGGGAAGAAAGACATATGCAGACTACTATAATTGGTTTCCAAGAGCCTTCTGCAAAACACCTTCAACTCTTTCTAGTTAGAGAGGACAACGGCATTTTGTCTCAGGCTCCTTCCCCTTCCATTCGTAGCTTCTACTTGAATCCCAGCATGTGAGGAGAGGAAAGCCAGACAAAACCACCTCCCATCCCTAGTAACACAGTGCCATTGTTTCCCTCTGGTTAGACGACATTATGGTCACAACCTGATTTTGCCTGAGTGTGGTCCAGACAGTCCCTGGCAGGAGGGCTCAGGTCATTTGCTAACAGATGATTCTATTGTTAGCACGGCTTGGTGGAGGGCGACTGTGTGATTATGGCTCCCTTGTAAACTTTGCATTGGGAGGCAGACCATCAGGACTGGTTAGAACAGTGGGGAGGAGTAAGATTGGACGGGGAGGGAGAGCAGCTGAATGCCTGTGGCCCATCCATTTCAGTGGGGGGTCTGTGGAAAGACAGCCAGCTCAGAGCCACGGGGACACAGTTACCCTAATGAAAAACCACCAGGTAATGGTTACAACGCATAACATGGTTAGAAGGAACCTGAGATTGATTGGCACTTGGCAGCTGCGGAAGAGCAGGATTTAAGGAGGCAATGGGGTGTGTTGGTCCCCACACAGGGGCTAAGTGCTCTGCTGTTGAATCTAGCTTTGTCTGACTTCAAGTCCCCCAGCTGGCCACTTCCCAATGCTGTGACCTTGGGCAAATCCCCTCAGCTCTCTAGATCTCTGCCTCACGTTATCTGTCAGTTGACTTACGTCATTGTACCTTTGCATGGTTGGGGCGAGGATGGGGTGGGTGAGGTCTAAAGCTGGAACTGTTGCTGGGGACTTGATCAGTGTCGTGGAAATTCTCATGACAGCTCTAGGCAAACTGCCCTTCCTGTGGGCCTTGGATGGCCTCAAATGACAGCGATACAGTACTAGGTTCCAAACATGGCTCTGTCACCTGGCTACTTTCTGCCTTCCCTGCAGATTGGGCATGCTTGTTCTGGACGTGAGCCATGGCTCGGGAGAGTACGCAGGCTATGTACAAGGTAAGGGCAGGCCCGCCCTGAGCTAAGCAGAACCTGTGGAGTCTCAAGGCCCTGATGCTTCAGAGTGGTTTTTCTGACCTCCCTCTCTCTATATGAGTTTCTTCCTCCTGAAAGGCTGATGATGTTGGCAGTTTTACAGGCTGTTATGAGTATGGTGTAGGCATAACAGCTGCCACCACGCTGGCACAGAGTGGCTGTTCAATAATGATATAGGATATTCTATATGATTACACATGTGTATATATCCACATACACATGCAATATACTCCAAAACATACAGATGGCTCAGTGGTTAATGGCCCTTGCTTGCAAAGCCTGACGGTCTGGGTTCGATTCCCTAGTACCCGAGTAAAGCCAGTTTCACAAAGTGGTGCATGTGTCTGCAGTTCAGTTGCAGGGGCTTGAGACCCTAGCACACCCATTTTCTCCCTCTCTCTACCTCTCTCTCCTTGGTAATAAATAAATAAAAAGTAGAAAAGAACAATTGCAATTCCAAAAATATAACCAGGGGCTGGAGGGATGGCTCAGTGGTTAAGGCACTTGCCTGCAAAGCCAAAGGACCCAGGTTTGATTCTCCAGGACTCATGTTAGCCAGATGCACAAGGGGGTGCACGTGTCTGGAGTTCGTTTGCAGTGCATGGAGGCCCTCATGTGCCCATTCATTCTCTCTCTCTCTCAAATAAATAAATATAAAAAAATGTAACCAGATAATTGAGGCTTGAAGGTGCATGTTTATATATATAGGTAAATGTTTTACAGGCCTCGGCAAGGATTCAGCAAAGGATCTATATAACTTGTTTTCTACTTGATTTGACTTTTATACTAAATGAAATGTTAATAATAAAACTTGGGAGCTATTTAATTCCTCTCACATAACAAAGGTTAAAATAAAGAATTTTCATGACAAACTTAATAACTGAATGACAATGGCTTGGGTGGTACCAAGTGTTTTCCAACTTAACAATCATGTTCATTCAAACATGTCTCCTTTTTAATGCTTTAAAGCTGCCAATCAAAGTAACATAAAAATCTTAACGATGTGTCATGGAAAAGCAATTTAAAAACTTGGGGAAATGCATAATTTCCCTCACTCTTCTATTAAACATATTTGATAAATTATCACATATTCAGCACAGTGCTATATATTGGGGTACAATAAGGACTAAAACATGGTGACCATGCACAGGGGATTTAAACCTAGGAAAAAATAGTGTTTTTCAAGGTCTTGCTCATTTCACACAATGATGTTTAAAAATAGGACTGGGTTGTGGTTGGAGAGATGGCTCAATGTCCAAGTGCTTGCCTGCAAACCCTCATGGCCTGGGTTTGGTTCCCCAGTACCCACGTAAAACCAGGTGAACAAAGTGCCACTTGCATCTGGAGGTTTTTTTCTTTTGCAGTGCCAAGAGGCCCTGACATGCCCATGTTCTTTTTCATTCACTTTCTTCTTTCAAATAAGTAAAAATCTTTAAAAAATGGGACTGGAAAGATGCCTCCGTGGCTAAAGGCACTTGCTTGCAAAGCCTGCAGGCTTAGGCACAGTCCCCTAGTCATCCATATAAGCCAGACATAAATAAAATGTGGTGCTAGAGTCTCGTGTTTGGTTGCATGAGAGAAGGCCCTGATGTGCCCTTCCACCCCTCGTACACATGCAAATAAATATTTCCTAGTGTTTTAAAAAGTTGAAGTATCTGGTTCAAAAAAATATGCATACTTCTACTTCCTGTCTACTTCCCTGGTGGAGATTTACAGTATAGACGGCATATTGGACGTGCTAAGAACTCCTACAACAATCTCTTTATTATGTTCTGAATTTCAACAATTATTTGACTGCAGAATGTCTTTGCCACCAAGACGTGCATCACCTGGAAACTCCAGGAGGAGACAGACGCGGAAACACGCGCACTACCCCGAGACAAGACCTGAGCCAGCTTCGCAGACTGCTTGGCTGCAAGCAGAGGACCTGCCTTTGCATTAACAGAGGGATCTGAGAGGTTTCCACCCAGGAGCCAATGCCATGGAGGCCCATTGTGGAAGCACTGTGACTGCCCCGGTACGTCTTGACCCAGGCTAATCATAAAAGACAGACTTTGAGGGCTGGAGACATGGCTTAGCGGTTAAGCTCCTGCATGTGAAGCCTAAGGACCCCGGTTCAAGGCTCGATTCCCCAGGACCCATGTGAGCCTGATGCACAAGGGGGCACACGCATCTGGAGTTCGTTTGCAGTGGCTGGAGGCCCTGGCATGCTGTCAAATAAGTAAATAAAAATAAAATAAAAATAAAATCGAAAAACTTGACATGAAGAAAAATTTATTAAAAAAAATAGACAGACTTTGAAAGTAGAGGTGCTCCAAGAAGTGTGATGCCTTCAAGGTTCCATTCTCTGGGGAATTCAGCATTATGGGAAATCGCATTAGAAATTTTGATTCCAAACATTCATGTTTGAAAGGAGAGTTTTATTATGAAAAAAAAAAAAACTAGATAACAAAAACTTTACTGCTTTTGCCATGTTGAAACGTACAGTTCAGTGGCATTTGGTGCAGTCACATTATTGTGGACCCTCTGCCACCATCCACTGGCACAGCTTCTCATGCCGCCCAGCTGACACTGTGTTGACCAAGCAAGCGCTCTCCACTCTCCATCCTGCGGGCCCAGAGACCGCCACGGCGCCTCTTGTTTCTGTGGCTGTCATGACTCTAGGCACCTCATCTGGGCAGAATCACATTATTTGTTTTGTGGCTGGCTTATTCATTTTGCATATAATCCTCAAGATTCATCAGTGCTGAAGTGGTCGGGGAATTAGAAAACACTTGGATTTAATCATACACATTTTCAGTTACATACATCAATACATACATATATCAATACATACATATTGATACAGACTGACAGACTGGTTCTTAGGGCCTGTTTTTAAATTTTTGTTTATTTCTGTGTGTGTGTGCGTGTGTGTGTGTGTGTGTGTGTGTGTGTGTGTGTGTGTGTGTGTGTGTCTATGCACATAACGTGCCAGGATCTCCAGGGTCTCTTGCTACTGCAAACGAACACCAGACACTTGTGTCACCTTTTTATGTTATTTTATTTTAATTTTTGTATCTAGCTTATGTAGGTCACTCAAAACTTGAACCCAGGCTGGCAGTCTGTGAGAAAGCACCTTTAACTGCTAAGCCATCTCCCCAGCCCCCTCGGGTCTATTTTATCCTTGGTGATTATAATTTTAGGAGAAATATCATACATGCCAGAGGAATGGAAGGTTTTTAGTCACTTAAAAAGAAAACGAAAGTGAGACAGCTGTCACCAGAACCGGTGTGACCTTACATGACACAGGTGTGATTGAAGCTTATAGACCTGGCAGTGGGGGTGTTACCATAGATTTCTTCTGCTGGCCCCAAGCTAATTATATGAATCCAAACTAGCGCAGAACCTCTGGCTACAGTCAGCGGCAAACGCAGTTAAACAGGATGAGAGAGATGCAGTGTGAGAAGGACTCAACTCATCACTTCTGGCGTTGAAGCCAGAGAAAAGGGACCAGGAGCCCAGAACAGGAACAATAGGACCAACTTCAGTGAACCTTTACTCATATGTCCAAAGGCTGAGAAGGACCCAGTCCCAGGGAGGCCATATGGAAGGTGAGTCCCCAAAATGATGCCAAGTTGGTAGTCAAAGACTCAAAGATTATTAAGTTGAAAAGGAGACATAAAGGGTGGAGAAAGGAAGGGAGGAGGATACTTAATAGGTTGATATTGTATATATGTAATTACAATGATTGTAATGGGGAGGTAATATGATGGAGAATGGAATTTCAAACGGGAAAGTGTGGGGGTGGGGAGGGAGGGCATTACCATGGGATATATTTTATAATCATGGAAAATGTTAATAAAAATTAAAAAAAAAAAAGATTATGGAGTCCTATCTGGTGGCAGCGCCTTAGAGCACTGCCCATTCTGTCTTATGGAGTCCTAGCTGCATTGTTTGTGCTGAAGAGAGGTTGGAAACATGAGACGTTCTCAGTAGTGCTGGGCTCTTTAGGGGGTCAGTGTGTGTGTGTGTGTGTGCGCGCATGCGTTCAAACAACTTTGTTGAGATACACTCCCTCTACCGATCAATTTGCCAATCCAAAGTATGTAATCCAAAGGCTCTTAACATGCTCATAGGGAGTCTGACCATCGCCATAATCAGCTGTAAAGTTTATGCCAATTTCCACGAGGAGAAACCTAGAAGCCTGCATGCAAGTCAATGCTACATGCAAATGCAGGAAAATGTGTTAGGATTAGCTCAGTTCGAGGGAGGGAACGAAGAGATAAAACTTATGAATGGGCTTCAAATTTCTGTCTTGAACAACAAGGTGATTGGAGAACAATTTCATGTTGTCATTCTTTTTAATTAAGATCAGCATTCCAAAAGTGCTCACTGGCAGAACACAGATGAAGAATCAGGTCTGATTGTTCTGAATGAATAGAGTCTTGAAGGAACTCACAGAATTTGAAAATCTTAGACACAGAAACTTCTTTTAGTAGAATTTAAGCCAAAGATACAGAAGCAAACCCAATATAGAATTAGATCTGAAGCTGGATCTTTATATAACTAATGACAACTTCTATGACTTGGGTTTAGCAAAAACCACATTATTTACATCTTAAACGAAGATGATAAGTTTCCCAATCATTCTGTTTGATATTCGAGTAGTTTTCAAAATACACTTACAGGGCTGGAGAGATTGCTCAGTGGTTAAAGACATTTGCTTGCAAAGCCTGATGGCCCAGGTTTGCCTAGTACCCACATAAAGCCAGATGCACAGAGTGCCACATTCATCTGGGGTTCCTTTGCAATAGCAAGAGAGCCTGTCATGCCCATTCATATTATCTCTCTCTCTTCTTACAAATAAACAACATCTATTTACAAAATACATTTATTGTTATATAAAAGCTATATGCATGAAGACTTATTCTTAGTTTTGTGTATGCATTTATAAAACTTTTTGACACAAATTTTTAAATTGTATATATATGTATGTGTATATATATATATATATATATATATATATATATATATATATATATATATAAAATCTCACCTGTATTAGTTTCTTCTTACTGTGACCAAATGCCTAGTCATAAAAAGGAAAAACAGTGTAAAGGAGGAAGTGCTTGTTTTGTTTTGTAGGACAGTCTTTCATGGTGATAGTTGAGGCAGCTGGTCACACTACATTCACAGTCAGGAAGCAGAAAGAGATGCATACTGGCTCAGCTCATGTCCCATTTTCTCCTATTTTATTCAGCTTAGCACGCCCAGCCCATGGCATGGTACCCCACATCCAGGGTGGGTCTTTCCTCCTCAGTTACACCTCTGGAAATACTTTCACAGAGGTGCCCTGGAGTGTGTCTCCTAGGAGATTCCGAATCCGGTGGAGTTGATAACAGCAATTGTCCCAGCACTTAGCACGTGCTAGGCAAGGGCACTGCCTCTAAGCCACCGTCCCCCGGCTATGTCTGCACTTTCAAATGTAAGTGAGGCATCCAAAGCCATGGAGAAGATTTGGTGACAACCTGCAATAAGAAAAAAAGAAAAACTAGTCCTCTACTTCCTGCTCCCATACCACGTTCCCATGATTCAACCTTGAGCCTATAAACTCTCTCAAGGAGTGCAATGTGTTGGCTTGAGGCTCCTAAATTGCATAACTGGACTCTTATACTTTGGGGCTGGAGAAACGGCTCAGTGGCTTAATGCGCTTGCTTGCAAAAGCTGACGGGCTAGAGTTTGATTCTCCAGTACCCACATAAAACCAGATGGGTCTGCAGTTTATTTGCAGTGGCAAGAAGCCCCAGTGTGGCCATGTGTTCTCTCTCTCACACACACAGTTTAAAATATTACATATAGCCAAAGAGATTTAAACAATAAATAACTTCTTAGACTTCATACTCCCTGCCCATCTTAGGATTGATTGAAGCAATGAATGAAACAATAAACCTATGTGTGTGTTTGCATGGCCATGCCCATATGTGTGTGCCTATGGATACATAAAATTGCATGATTCTTTCTGGAACAATAATCTCACTAATACTTGTCCTCTTTTTCTTGCTACCTGCTGATTTTTCATTTTGTTTTATTTTATTTTGTTTTTTTGAGGTAATGTCTCACTCTAGCCCAGGCTGACCTGGAATTCACTATGTAGTCTCAAAGTAGCTTCGAACTCACTGTGATCCTCCTACCTCTGCCTCCTGAGTGCTGGGATTAAAGACGAGCACTACCATGCCCAGCTGCTTTTCCTGTTTTTATCATGAGTCAATATCTTGATATATATATATATAACCCTAGCTGACCTGTCATTCATAATAACTTCCATCCTTTTAACACATGCAGACCAACTTTAATATTTGTTGTGTAAGCAGCAGCTGTGAGAGGGAAGTAAGGAATGACGCAGTAATCTATAAGGACGGAATGTCTGTTGAAGTCAGCAAGGACAGCTATCTAGATCACCAGCGGAGGCTGGGGCGAGAATGACCCAGTGCCTGAGACTGGACTCCATGAGGGAAACAGAGACAGAGGCATACACGGTGATGGCAGGGTTGTCAGAGTGCATTCGGGAATGTTCTCCCCAGTTCCCACATGGATGACTCCTATGCAGTCCTTTCTCAGACTTCAAAATGCATTCAGTTCCACTCTGTAAACAGTTGAGCTCCAGCAAGTTATTTGTTGCATGGATGACTGGGTCAAAGGGGCTGATTGTCCTGGGAATACGCTTCGACGTGGGTTACAGAAAAGGGAGGCAGCCCACATACCAGCTCTCGGGGCAGAAAGCAATTCAATGGCCAACAGTGAGAACAGGCAATAAACTCGGATTAAAAACGTGGCAATTTTCCGAGACACTTGACGATGGCAGCCTCATCCCTTTTCTTACTTTTTCTTCCCACCCCCAGGGCTGCTGGTAAGCACTTCAGCATGGAATGTCCCCCCTTCATTGTTCCCAGCAGCTCCTCCTCACTATGGGAAGTCAAAATGGGCTGTTTGCTCATTTGGTTTTCCTTCTACACAGTTGAATGACTCATGTGGTCCAAAGGTGAAGGAATCTGACATATGCAAACAGCACTCATGCACACACTCTGAATCAGAACCTTATTTATTTTAAACTGGGAAATGGAGTTGGGAAGAGACTCCAAACTCTGAAAAGAAAGGACCAGAATTTTTGACTCCCTGGTGGTGGAGTAAGTAGAGACTGAAATGTAACCTTGAAATTTCTGGGTCCCTGCATACAGGGAAGAGCCATTCAGACCAGAGGATTAGCAAGTCTGTTGAGATAACACGGGAGAAATGCCTTCACAATTTTCACTGCAGGAGTTTGCAGAAGGGGTAGGGAAAAGGGATTAGTTAGGAAGAAACAGCCTTGTGGAGAAGGGTGGCGGGTAATTTTCCGAGGCAAGAGAACGGATAGTTGGTGTGGTGCTGGAACCTATTTCTAGGGTGACTGCAGGCAGCCCAAGGCCTTGAGCTATGAAGTTCCCGAACGCCTACTGTGAAGCTGTACTTGGGTAGATGACAGAGGCTGGCGTTGACCACCAGAACAAGGGCACAAAAGGACAGTGGGCGACAGGAATTATGGAAGAGGAATGAGGGCATGCAAGGAGGGGGGTGATGCGCCAGGAAGGGGTGCACCTTGTCCCCTCCTTTGTGAACATACAGACAAGTCCATCAAACCCGTGGCAGGCTACAGTGATGAGAAAGATACATAACATGATAAAGCTTGGTAGCCGGCATGTGTGATTGAACAGACCAATGAAGAGATAACGTTTGAAAGCTTTACTGCTTGGAAAGCTGTTAGCAAGCTGGCGTCCCCTTCATCATGTTTAATTTTACTTTTACTACCCTTCATTTGCTTTGACGGGTTGATGTTGCCATGGTGCGGTTGGAATTCTCATAAAAGTGCTGTTACCCTTTCAAGATGGCCATTTTTTTCCTAGGGTTTATACCACATTTTATAGTTATGTCAGAAGGTTTACTTGGTTTATGAATTCTCCAAGCTCTAAGATTGCTCTCAAAAAAAAAAAAAAAAAAATCCAAGCTGCCTTTCAGACCTAGCTGTCTGATTTGTGATCTCTTAACAACAGTCACATCATTGGGTGATATCCCAAACATAATTAGAGATGCATCTTTTGGTTCATGCAAGTAAACAAAGGGCACGCCGAGAAATCCAACTTAACTTCTTCTGGGTTATAAGCCCTTGAATATATGCAACTGTCTATATGCTCCAGAATATTGTATTTTGTGCATAAAATGGTAATAAATACAATAACTGTATCCAACTATGAAATTTAATGATGAATATGTAAGCATGTTATTTCATGACCCCTTTATTTACTCTAACATTACAAGGCTGGAAGGCTTCAGGAAAGCGCTCTTTTTACCAATCCGTCCTCAGGGATCCAGGCTCCAGGCTATGAGTATTTAAGTATGCATTCAATTCCATCAGTTACTATACCCTATTTAGTTAACCAAGAAATTTACTTAATCTCTTATTCATATATAAGAATTTTAAGAAACTAGAGGAGCTCCTTCAATACACCAGGTACTCCCACACTAGTGAGGTGGTCCAAACGGAGCCAGGCAGATTAGAATAAAATGATGTCAAGATAAAGTGGTGAAAGGCTGTATAATATAACTGCAATGCACTAGAATGTCTTTTTGCAGTAAGACTTGAGGCAAGGTACCAGGTAAGTATGCTTTCTAGCCTGCCTTTCAGGATTTTTCTGGTCAATAAATATTTAACCTATTTTTCTACATTGCCTGGCAAAATCTGGAATCAGGAAGCTGTTTGGGGAAGTAGAGAGCTATTCATCTGTGTGGGTTTCCTGTGGATCTGTCAATAAATTTCTACAAATTGAATAGCCTAATGCAAATTCATTATTATACAGTTCTTGATATTGCCAGCTTTTCAGAATGAGCATCATGGTGCTACAATCGTGTGCCGTCTGAAAGCTGTTTTTTGTTGTTGTTTGTTTGTTTGTGATGTAGAGTCTCACTGCGTAGCCCAGGCTGGCCTTGACTTTGAGTTCCTCCTGCTTTAGCATCCCCAGTGCCGCCACACTCGGCTCCCTTCTTTCACTTTTGGGGGACACTTCTGATTACATTGAATTCACACCACCATCCAGGAAAACCGCCCTATTCTGTCAGCTGACTAGCAGCCTTAATCCCATCTGCAAACTTAGTTCTGTGCATGTAAGAACATATGACAGCTAGCTAGGGTTAAGAAGAGGGTAATGGGGGGTGTTAATGTGCCCACTGCACCATCCATGGCCATAGCAAGCATGGCGGAGGATACCTTGGAGCCGTGTGGAGAAGGAACTCACATGAATTAGAGTTGGCTTAGATAACCAGAGGTCAGTTTCAAGTTTAGGGGTTGCAGTGCTTTGCCACTCAACAAGAAACTGAATGCCATTAACTTAGCTTCCTCGGTGGTGGAAGGGGAATGATAACATGTTACTACCAACATGCAATAAATTTGAGAGCTGCAAGGGCATAGATAGATAGGTAGGTAGGTAGATAGATAGATAGATACATAGATACATAGATACATAGATACATAGATACATAGATAGATACACAGATAGCTGGGTATGGCAGCCCATGCTTATGGAAGGCAGAGGTAGGATGATCGCCATGAGTTTGAGGCCACTCTGAGACTACATAGTGATTTCCAGGTCATCCTGGGCTAGAGAGAGACCCTACCTTGAAAAACATTTTATATATAATACATGTGTGTATATACATATATTCCATATTGTATATACATGTGCATATACATACACACGTGTATGTGCACAAAAGACAGATAGAAATGTAACTTCTGTGTGCTGAACCTAAATATGGAATGAATCCACAGAGATGAACCATGGTTTCAATCACTGAAGCGGTCTTGGGTCTCTTCTTTCCGGTGACATGGGCATTCTACTCTTCCTGTTCACCTTTGAACCCTCTTATAATGTGCTCTCCCCTCAAGCCAGCGGTTTCGGTAGGAAAGGGACTCCTGCAGCAGGAGCAGAGGACCCTGATGGATGGACTGATGGATACGGAAGACAACCAGCTGGCCCTATCCACCATGGAAAGCCAAGCCAGCATCTCCATGATATTTCCACCTCCAAAATGAGGCACTAATATGGCAAATCCACAGGGATAGTGTCATTATTGACACAAGCCTAGGTACAAAATAATGACTTGCCCAAGTTAAACGCAGAGATCTCACAATAGGTTCAAGATCATTTTATTGGAAAATATATTAATTGAGGCAACCTAGGTCCAGAAAGAAAAAAAATCATGTGTTCTCCCTCATATGCAGATACTAACTTTTAATGTTGGTGTCGATGAAAATAAGGGATGTATATAAAAGTTCATATAGAGTATGAAACTAGATAGGCGGCTAGGAGAGGGAGAGAAAAATGTGTTGAGAAGGATGAAGGGCAAAAGGACACATGGAATGTGAGGCTATAGTTAGGGGAGAAAAGGAGGGATGGAAGAGAAAAAAGATGAAGGGAAACAACATTAACAAATTTTGTTCCAAATATGCCATAATGGAACCCAATTCTCTGTATATAAATGAGAACATAAAAGAAAAAGGAAAACAAAAACTGAGCCCAGGGCTGGAGAGATGGCTTAGCGGTTAAGCACTTGCCTGTGATTCCCCAGGACCCATGTTAGACAGATGCACAAGGGGGCGCACGCATCTGGAGTTCAGTTGCAGCGGCCAGAGGCCCTGGCACGCCCATTCTCTCTCTCACTCTCTCTCTCTCTCTGCCTTTCTCTCTATTGCTCTCAAATAAATAAATAAATAAACAGAAAATTTAAAACAAGAAAAAGAGCCCAAAACCTGTGTCATACAACTGAGGTCACATGACTATCAGTAATAACTAAACTGTAAGAGGTACTATTATAGATTCTGAGTAAAATAATATAATAATAATATAATGTATTTTAGCTACTGCATAGGAAAGTTTTCTATTTTTTTAAGTATAGCTACAACTACCACACATTTGTAACTAGTATGGAAAGTGGGGCTGTTGTAGTTTGAATCAGATGCCTCCCCAGAAACTCATGTGTTCTGAATGCTCAGTCCCCAACTGGTGGCAATCGGGTAGGTGGAGCCTTGCTGGAGGAGCTGTGTTTTTTTGGGGGGGGGGCAGTGAGGTGTAGGGTGATATAGCCAGCCCCTCTTGCCAAAATTTGGCTCACTCTCTTGCTGCTGTTTTCCAGCAGCTGTGGCAGAGGTGATGTCCAGCCTCTGCTCGTGCCATGCTTTCTCTTGCCCTCACCCCATTTCAAGGGGAGCTTGAATAAATCAATAAAATAAACAAATAAAAATAAAAGACTTTCCTTCCTTTCCTGCCCTCTTCTGGAGCCGGAAGACAATCCCTGCTTCAGCTGAATCTTCATTGCAGCCTTAGTTTAACTCTTAGGGTGATGGTCCTACTAAGCCATGCCCAGATTCCTGGCCCAAAGCAATGGGGGGATAAGTCTGTTTGTGTTTTTAAAGCTTCCAAGTCTGTAGTACATAAAAAACAGACTGGCAGTTTGATTCTTTTTGCACATACGTGTGCTGCTTCTCATTGGGTGATTTGTGCCAGCAACAAAAGGTAAGTACAACAGGGGCATATAAGAATACAAGACTTGGGCTGGAGAGATGGCTTAGCGGTTAAGCGCTTGCCTGTGAAGCCTAAGGACCCTGGTTCAAGGCTCGGTTCCCCAGGTCCCACGTTAGCCAGATGCACAAGGGGGCGCATGTGTCTAGAGTTTGTTTGCAGAGGCTGGAAGCCCTGGTGCGCCCATTCTCTCTCTCTCCCTCTATCTGTCTTTCTCTCTGTGTCTGTCGCTCTCAAATAAATAAATAAAAAATTAAAAAATAAAAAAGAATACAAGACTTGCTGTAAAAATTGGGAAGGCAGCTACTTGATTAGACCTCAGTCTCTGTCACGTAGGGATGGACAAGCCTTAGCGCCTTGTTTATTGTGTGGAATGTGAATTCCAAGATGGCTTTCATGGTCAAGTCCTCCTGGTCTCTAAATCCTCTTCTCCTATAAAGTGTCCTTCCTCTGTGTGTAGACTGAGTAGTGATTTATTCCTAACCTAGAAACACCACAAGGTAATGCAATGTCAATTCTATGACTGGGTTACTAAAGGTCATGAGCAAACTGTGGGTCTCGCTGGCCTTGAGGAAACAGTCTATATGTTGGGGAGGCCTGGTGGCAAAGAATGGTGGGTGGCTGCCAGCTATCAGTGAGCTAGGCTCTGAGGGTCTCAGTCCTTCCACTCTCAAGTCATTGATGTGCGACAATGCCCACTGCTGGAGCCGGAAGACAACCCCTGCTTCAGCTGAATCTCCATTGCAGCCTTAGTTTAACTCTCAGGGTGATGGTCCCTCTAAGCCATGCCCAGATTCCTGGCCCAAACCAATGGGGGGATAAGTCTGTTTGTGTTTTTTAAGCTTCCAAGTCTGTAGTACATAAAAAACAGACTGGCAGTTTGATTCTTTTTGCACGTACGTGTGGCACACGCACGCACATACGCGTGTGTATGCACATGTATGTGAAGACTAGAACTCAATGTCTCTCCCTGAACTTGGATCTCACTGTTTCAGCTACATTAGTGTTGCCGGAACGTCTCCCCATGGAGAGATGTGGAAACACATCCATTCCCCAAGATAGGGCTCAGACAACAGACCGAAGTACAATTGCTCCAAAACCAGCTCTGGGGACCCAGTGAGCTTATTGGGGTCACTTACAGCAGCTCTATCACCCCAAGGTCCCTCCCCATCATGGAAGCTGCATCATGGAGCCCAACTTCTAGTTAACCACCTGCTTCCTGTGTAACCTACCTTCCCCCGCCCATGATCTCTTGCAGCTGGAGAGAGGGCAGGAGGGAAGAATAGCTGGAATTCCAGCTGAGGGTCTTGTGACCCTCCCTCTTCTATCTGCTGGTGACTTGTCCAAACAGTTAGCATAGACCTTGTATCACAGTATGGTTCTGCTCCAAATTTGCCACAGCTACTGGGCCAGAGCCTTCTTTACTTCAGGAGGGCTTTCAGGTTATGGCCAGAGTAAAAAAAAAAATAAAAAATATGGACTGGAGAGATGGCTTAGCGGTTAAGCGCTTGCCTGTGAAGCCTAAGGACCCTGGTTCGAGGCTCGGTTTCCCAGGTCCCACGTTAGCCAGATGCACAAGGGGGCGCACGCGTCTGGAGTTCGTTTGCAGAGGCCGGAAGCCCTGGCGCGCCCATTCTCTCTCTCTCCCTCTATCTGTCTTTCTCTCTGTGTCTGTCACTCTCAAATAAATAAATAAAAATTTTTAAAAAATAAAAATAAAAAATAAAATAAAAAATACAGCTAGCCAGCCAGTAAATCCCTGGGGTCCTCTGTCCCTGCCCCTTCAGTGTTTGCTGGGACCACAGGCTCACAAAGCTGTGCCCAACTGTATTTGCAGGGCAAGCACTTAAGGTATCTCTTGGCCATGCCTGTCTGATTCTGGATGGGGACTGGGGCATGCCTATCCTGGTTTTAGAAGGTTGCAGAACACCAGAAAATACATTTATATCCTACAAGGCCAGCTTAGCCCTAGAGTAGCTACTAAAATAGGAAGCTGGGGTATGCCTTCTCTCTGTTGTTCACATACCAGCTTACTGCTCCTTAGCAGAAACATCTGGAAAAGAAAAGGCGAGGTTCAAGTGCCTCTAGAAGGAGTGAGTGGTTTTTGAAATATCGTTAGCCTCACCTGTGTTACTTAATTGTACATTTTTATTTAGCCGTAGCAACCTGGCAGCTACACACCATTTTAATTATGTTAGAAGTGGGAAACGAAGAGTATTTAGTTTGAGTTTCTTGTTCCAAGTTCTTTTCTTAATTGCCTTTTCATTCAAGCCAGAGACTCATAGTGGCAGCCACAGCCCTGTTGAAAAACAATCCGTTGCCTTAGTGACTGGGCCTCATAACGGAGCACCTTAATAAGACCAAGTTGCACTCATTCCTGACTCCCAGAGATGGATTACATTCATAGTCCATTATTTGAATGAAGGTCTCTGACTTATGGCAAACCCATGTGAAGCACTATTGTGGAACTGTATTTTATCTTTGAGAAAGGTATTTTTATAAAAGTAAGATATTTACTTGTGTTGCAGGAAGGAATTTAAGCAGAAAAATTTCTCTCTAATGTTTGTTGAATCACAGAAGAATGATGATGGGGAGCGGGCGATACATCCACCAACCAAGTTGAAAAACTTGTTTGTATTTTTATTTTAGGAAGAAGGGCTGAGGTAAAGATGTTCTGCGGTACTGCATGAAATACTTTGCCTCATTTTCCAAGTCATGCATATCACCCCGGAATTCACAAGGGGAGCATCTCGGTTCTCTATTACTTCAATTTGCACAAGCGTGCGATCAATTCTCCTTCCCTTCCCTTCCTCATAAGGGAGGCTGAGAGGGGATGAAATTTACAGTCTTGGAGGATGGCAATCCCTGTTTGGAACCATCGACTATAACAACCAGAAAGGACGGCCGAGATTATCTGGCCCAACCTGCTCATTTTGCAAGGGAAGACACCCAGACTCTTCAGTGTAAGGATTTTGTCTATGATCCAGACTTTTAATGATGCCTGGAGGCCCAAACAAAGAGAGACCTGGCTTTCAGTATTCACAGAGAACAGAGGAGTGAGTCATGTACACTGGTGAACGGCTTTAAGTCCATTTTAGTTTATGTAGTTTCTTCTTAACTGAAGTTATATAAAGGATAGCTGTGGTGGTTTGAATCAGATGTCCCCCATAAACTCATGTGCTAAGAATGCTTACTTCCTAGATGGTGACAATTTGGGAGGCGGGGCCTTTTGCTGGATGAGGTGTGCGGATGGGGGAGGGCTTAGCGGTGTGACAGCCAGCTCCCCCTGGTCAGAGCTCAGCTCAGTCTCCTGCTGCTGTCTTTCACATGCTGTGGCAGAGGTGGTGGCCAACTTCTGTTCATGCCATGCTTTCCCCTGCCACCATGAAGCCTGCCCTAGAGGCTGGAAGCCAAAATCAAAACGTCCCTGCCATCATCTGCTTGTGGTCAGGAGTTTTGTCCCAGCGCCGCGAAGGTGAGTGTGACATCAGCGCAGGCTCAACGCACAGCCTGCACACAGAGCAGCCTGCCCAGAACTGCATTCTGTGATCCCGGAAGGTCTTCTTAGTGCTTTTAATTTCCAAACGTCTTTTTGTTTTCTTTTTAGCCCAGGTTACCATGGAATTCACTATGTAGGCTCAGGCTGGCCTTCAACTCACAGCAATTCTCCTACCTCTGCCTCCTGAGTGCTGGGGGTAAAGGTATGTGCCACCATGCACAGCCAATTTCCACATTTCTAACACACACACACACACAGACACACACACACATACACACACACACACACACACAATCAACCTCTCGGAATGCAGAGAGGAGGAACTGAGAGCAGGCATAGCTACTCTAACTATAGATGTGAGGAGATATCTGTGATTATGGTGGTTCCCAGCTTCATGTCCAGTTCCATCAGTTCCCACCCATTGTGGGACCTCAGTGCCGCGGACAACGCAACATACCCTTCCTGCTTTGCCCTAACACACGATCTGTGACCAGTCAGTTCCCACGTTAAACCAACCCTTTCTTATTGAATGGCTGTTGCTCTTCCTCCTAAGACAAGCTTAATGGGTCTGCACAGAGGTAAAAGAGCTGATCACAGCTCAGTCAGCCTCCTGGTGGACAACGGACCGTCAAGTTCTCGGAGCTCCTGAGGGATCCATGCTCTCAAGACAGTGATGCTCGTCATTCCAGGGCAGGTGTCGCTCTGGAAATGTGGCAGGAGGGATGCCAAAGCAGAATGCAGCCATTGGTTTAAGAATTGGGTTTGAATTTTACTGGAGGGGGCATCTGTAGTGGAGGGTTAGGTGAGAGCTGGCAGTGAACATTGCTCCACTGATATTTATGGATGATTTTTGGTCACTTATCCCCAGGCAGAAAGGACAGAACCTTAGTTGATTTTATTTTTCTTTTAAGTACTTGAATGGCAGTTCGAAGCTGCAGGCTCTTTCATTTCCAAGTATCGCATGCTCTGGGGAGCGGCACCGGTGTTATTTCTCACCTTCTGTTTTACCTTCCTCAAAGCTTCCATGACAGGCAATGGTTGCGGAGCAAACAAAGGGCCATGTTGAGCGCCTTCAAACGGATTGTGTCCTGTTGTCAGGGCTTAAATTTTAAACCGTTCTGACCGTTCAGTGCGGATCTCAGTCAAGTACCATTGTCACAGAAAGGTCATGTGCAAGCTATTAACACAGAGTGACAACTGTACTTCACAAAACAATTGCCCTCGCCTGTCCCTGACACTTTCACAGAGGTCTTTTGGTGACAGTCTCTCCATCTCTCTTCATTGCTGGGCAGGTATGTGAACAGCATCTTGCCGTCCACCTTGGCTGTCGCAGAAGTGAGGGAGGAGGGAGCAAGTGTAAGTTGGGAGAGCAAAGGACAGAAGGAACATTGTCATCTTCAGCCGGGTGAACTCGGTGCCACATTAGTTAACATTTCCTTCGTGCCATGCGTGGGTTGAGGCGGAGATAACGCTGAGTGACAAGCACAGCATTTCAGAGCTGGGTTCTATGGTGCCCCCCAGAAAACCTGAAGGAACCAATGGGGCCAGTGCTGGGCTCTGTATGAAATGCGTTCTTCAGCATTTGAACGGCCCGCAGCCTGTCACCCGAGGCAGCTCTGGGCTGTGGTGACATGAGGAACGATTTGTCATTCATCAACCACTTGCATGCAGGCACTGGTCGTGGTCCTCCATGACAGGGTGTCAGGGTGCCTCTTCCAGTGGGTCAAAATCACCAAGGCCAGGGGGGATTTTGTTTTCCTTGTTTGTGACAAGGTTAACCCTGCCTGGAGAATTCAGGGATAAAAGAAAAAGGTATCTTCATTGTCTCTCTCTGGCTCTTTCTAATAAATAAAAATAAAATATTAAAAAAAATTTTAATTGTATCAATGGGAAGAAAAAGGAAGAAAAAAGCTCTTGCATTTGGAAGTCTGGAAGGTCCCGAATTGTGAAATAGTGTCTTGATTTCACGGTTTTTACTTTTTTTTTTTTAATTAAAGCTATATAAAGCTTGTGGATTAAACAGAATAAATTTCTGAATTAAAAAAAAAATTTTAAAGACTGGAAAAATGGCTTAGTGGTTAAGTCACTTGCCTGTGAAGCCTAAGGACCCAGGTTCAGTTCCCCAGGACCCACATAAGCCAGATGCATAAGCCAGGGGCGCATGCAACTGGAGCTCATTTGCAGTGTCTGGAGACCCTGGCACACCCATTCTTTCTCTCTCTTCTCTCTCTTGACCTGCCTCTCTCTCTTTTATTCTCTCACTCTCAAATAAATAAATATTTAAAACATAAAAGGAGAGAGAAAAGCAATCATTCAGGACCTTGAAGCCTTCTATTATTGTAAGTTATATATCTTCTCCTAGCTAAGAAACGATATCAAAAGCAATGTGGTGAGCTTGAGAGATGGCTTAACGGCTAAGGAACTTGCCTTCAAAGCCTAAGGA
Organism: Jaculus jaculus; assembly: GCF_020740685.1. Classification (NCBI taxonomy): domain Eukaryota; kingdom Metazoa; phylum Chordata; class Mammalia; order Rodentia; family Dipodidae; genus Jaculus; species Jaculus jaculus. The sequence goes on from NC_059119.1 coordinate 17,608,709, forward strand.
CCCAGGTTTGACTCTCCAGGACCAATGTAAGCCAGGTGCACAAGGGGGCATATGTGTCTGGAGTTCGTTTGCAATGGCTGGAGGCCCTGGAACACCCACTTTCTCTCTGTGTGTCTCTAATAAATAAATAAAAATAAAGCAATATGCTGAACCATTTTGATAACCTAGGGCCAAGGAAATAGCTCAGCAGCTAAGGTGCTTGCTCACAAAGCAGGTTCAAGTCCCTGGCCACTCATGTCAAGCCAAACAGGTGTTTGTTTACACCAGCAAGAGGAACTGGACTTAGACCCTGCAGATCTGATGGCTGACCAGCCAGGCAAACAGACCAAATGGTGCAATGGTGGCATGTCTGTTATGGGGGAAACTAACTGCGCTCTGGTTGGATTTGAGGTCTGTTCTGTGGGAGGGAATTCATGCCTAGTACTGTAAACCTAATCAAAACCTTTTCACTAGGGAGGTCTTAAACCCAGAGGGAAATTACTACTACTGCTATCATCTGGCATTAAATGGATACATTATACCCACCAAACTGCCCTCTAAGTATTTATGTTTATGTCCATATAGTAATGTAACTCACACTTTTGGTTAGAGAAGTTTCATGTTTTTCAAATTAATTTATTTTTTATTCACAACTTCCATGATTGTAAGCAATATCCCATGGGAATGCCCTCCCTCCCCCCACTGTCCCTTTTGAAACTCCATTCTCCATCATATCCACTCCCCCTCTCAATCCATCTCTCTTTTATTTTGATGTCATGACCTTTTACCTCCTATTATGATGGTCTTGCATAGATAGTGTCAGGGACTGTGAGGTCATGGATACCCAGGCCATTTTGTGTCTGGGGGAGCACTCTGCAAGGAGTCCTAACCTCCCTTTGGCTCTTACATTCTTTCCACCACCTCTTCTGCAATGGACCCTGAGCCCTGGAAGGTGTGATTGAGATATTGCAGTGCTGATCACTCCTCTGTAATATCTTCTCAGCACCATGGTGCCTTCTGAGTCATCCCAAGGTCACTGCCATTTGAAAACAGAAGGTTCTCTAACCAAAAGTGAGAGTGGCATTAACATATGGGTATGAACAGTAAGATGTGCTTACTGGGCAGTTTGATGGGCATAGTATATACATCTAGCCAGATAGCAGCAGACATTACACCCCTAGGGCTCATGGCTATCCCTGTTGTACGTTTTCTGTATCAGGGATGTATTCCCTCCCATGCAGCAGGCCTCCAGTCCAATTAGAGGGCAGCTGGTTTCCACCATGACAGACATGCCACTATTGTACCCATTGGCTCATTTGGCCTGGCTGGCCAAATATAAGGCTTGCAGCGTCCACTGTTGAGTATCTTCACTGGTGATTTCTCTTTCTCTCCCATTGAACTGCATGCAGAATGGTTTCTGCCAGGAGAAGCTTCAGTTTTGAGGTTGCAGTGACCAATGGAGTGACTGAAAACTCATTAAAGTGCTGAAGAGAAGTGAGAGCGGGTATTCAGTACCAAGTGAAGCATCTCTATCACACCTCTGTGGTTCAGGGGCATTGTGGAAAAGGTGTCAGAAAGACAGTAGAAACAAAAAGGAAAAGAGGGAGAGGAAAGCTTACAGTATCATCTTACAGACACAAGGGGCCTTGATATTCATGACCTCACGGTGGCTGGCACTACCTACGAGAGGCCTGCACTATAGGAGGGGAAAATGATGACATCATAATAGAAGAGAGATTAGTTGGAAGGAAGAAAAGATTCAGAGGAGGGGAGACTTGAGGGAGGGAAAAAAGAATGGGGTGGGAGGGGGATTATGATTATGGTATTTTGTCTATGTGTACAGAGATTGTCAATAAATGTTTAAAAATAATAGTAGTACATTTTTACAAAACAAAACAGAGGCCCTGGCATGCTCTACCTCTCACTCTTCCCACGCATGTGAAAATAAATGAATCAAAAAGATATGGACAACTTGTTCTCTAAACATGTTTGTATACACACACACACACACACACACACACACGTGTATGCAAGCATGGGAATGCAGTCATGCTTCCAGAGCCTGTCGTAACTATGCCCTCGGAAGCGTGAGGAGGACAAGGAGCCACATGAGGAGAAATGACACGTGGGCTGCTGGTGGCCGGGTTGCTGTGCTGGAGCACTCAAAGCAAGCAGTCACTACGGATTGTCACCTGCCACCCTCGATGCTAGCATGAGTCAAAGCATTGCTGTCTTCTTAGTGGGCGAATACCACGGCCCTGCATGCAAGGCCAGCCCTGTGCTTGGCAGAGGTTACTAGAGAACTCTTTCCCCAGCCCGGCCATGCATGTGGAGCAAAGTGAAGTTGCTCTGGAGAGCGCAGTGATGGAGAGAAGCAGTGACATGTGATGAAATGATGGGGTCTCCGGGGAAATCTGCACAAGCCCAGCACTGTTTTGCCATCAGTCTTGTCCTGGTTGGGGGGATGTGCGCTACCTTGCCGGAGCCTCCTGGAAGGAATAATATATGATTTGGATATTACTCTGCTATTGACATGCCAGCACTTCTGCTTTCAGGATTTTTAAAGAAACAAGTAGGAGTTTACAGTGCTGAGTACTTAATAATCCTGGAAGACAGCTCCGGGTGGCCACCTGAATGCAGATGACATTTTCCCCTGGCCTTCCTTAAGTTCTTGAACATACCCAAGTCCCAGGGCTAGCGTGTATACCTTCTCTATGCTCTGAACGTAGTTGTTGATGGTGCATGCATTCAATGGATAGGATCAGGGATTACAGGATTCCTAAAACCCTTCTCTCTTCATTTCTTCCCATAGGTTACAACTTAAAAAAAAAAAAAATTCTAGCATTGTAATAGTGACTCAATGTTAGCAGCCATAATAAGACTTACAGTTTTTTCATATGGCTACAGTATTCAGTCTTGGAAAAAGTAAGTTCACCTTTGATTTGTCTAATTAAGACAGACATCAGCAATAATGCGGATAATTTTTAAACCACTTTTTGGAAATGGCTTTCATCATCACTTCTAATAGGGTGCTTTTTCTCAAATGACCCCCTTAGGTCACTTGACTTGACTTGAACTAGTTTGAGGGGATTTACTTTATTATTACTATTATTACTATTTTTTCTTCACCAAGTAAGAAAGGAAATATTCAATGAAAAGAGCACTTACCTGAAATAAAATAGAAAAATATGGAGGTAGACACAAACAATTTTGCTGACCACATCTTCGTGTGATAGGATCACTTTTTTTGTTTGTTTCTTTTCGAGGTAGGATCTCACTGTAGCCCAGGCTGACCTGGAACTTACTGAGGCCCCCAGCTAGCCATGAACTCACAATGATCCTCCTGCCACTACCCAGTGCTGAGATTAAAGGTACTAGCTAATTTTAATTTTTAAATATTTTTATTTATTTATTTGCAATCAGTGATAAAGACAGAGGGAGAGAGGGTGTGAGTGTATGGGCATACCAGGGCCTCTAGCCACTGCAAATGAATTCCAGTTGCATGTACCACTTTCTGCTTCTGGCTTTACATGGGTACTGGGGAATCAAACCTGGGCCAAAAGGTTCTGTAAGCAAGAACTCTTAGCTTCTGAGCCATATCCCCAGACCCTGGAATTAATTTTATTTATTCATTTTGGTTTTTTGAGGTAGGTCTCACTCTAGCTCAGGCTGACCTGGAATTCACTATGTAGTCTCAGGGTGGTCTCGAACTCATGGTGATCCTCCTATCTCTGCCTCCGGAGTGCTGGGATTAAAGGTGTGCACCACCACACTCAGCTGGAATTATTTTTTTAATTTTTTGTTTATTTTTATTTATTTATTTGAGAGCGACAGACAGAGGAAGAGGCAGAGAGAGAGAGAGAGAGAGAGAGAGAATGGGCACACCAGGGTCTCCAGCCACTGCAAACGACCTCCAGACACATGTGCCCCCTTGTGCATCTGGCTAAAGTGGGTCCTGAGGAATCGAGCCTCGAGCCAGGGCCCTTAGGCTTCACAAGAAAGCGCTTAACCACTAAGCCATCTCTCCAACCCTGGAATTATTGTTTTTTTTTTTAATTTGACCTCTTTAAAAAGTAAATCTGTGGGCTAGAGAGATGACTTAGCGGTTAAGGTGCTTGCCTGCAAACCCAAAGGACACAAGTTCAATTCCCCAGGACCCACATAGGCCATACACAAAAGGGGGCACATGCATCTGGAGTTTGTTTACAGTGGCTGGAGGCCCTGGCATGCCCATTCTCTCCCTCTCTCTCTCTGTCTCTAATAAATAAAAATAAAATAATTTTTAAAAATAAAAGCTAATAAACTTGTCATGTTCATGCTTATACACCTTAGTCTCTTGCTCTCGATTTGTGTTTGATAGGTGAAAATACTGAGATAGTTCTCTTCAGAAGATACAACCAAGATAGAAAATAGGGAGAGAACCAGCTCTGTGACCCAAAGTGCAGGTGATGTAGTTGTTTTATTGGGATTTGGCTTGAGGTGCTGGAAGGTGACGTTTAGAAGAAAGCAGGGAACATGCGCAGATTCTCAGAGGTTTGCAGATCCCCCACTCATGGGACAGAAGTGTTTGAGGTAGCCTGTATAGGTAAAGAAATCAGGTATGTACAGAGGTTACCTATGTGCATACAATTTCACTTTCTAGAAGAAAAAGACAGGTCCGACTTGAACTGAAGATTGGTATCAGGCTGGGACCTGCCTGTGAGAGGAGAAGGAAACATTGAAGAACGTTGCACACATACACATGCACTTTTCTTCTGCTGCTGGCTGAGTTGTGTCCCCACGATATTCCTATGTTGAAACCCCACTCCCTACCAGTACCTCGGAATAACTATATTTGGAGATCGTCTTTGGGAAGTAAAGTTAAATGAAGATATTAGGGTGAGGCTTAACCCAATATGACTGGTTACCTGGTCCAGTGAAGAGACTGTAGCACAGACATAGAAGGAACATCAAATGAAAGTGTGGGGAATCATCCCCATCCACAAGCCCTAGAGGCAGGCATCAGAAGCAGCAGCTCACTCCATCAGCAATTCCCTCTGCGCCAAGACTATGACAAAACAGAATCTCTATTGTTTAAGCCGTCCAGTCTTTGGCTCACTTTTAAAACAAAATTAGATAATTAATTAAGTTGAGAGAGAGAGACAGAGAGAGAGAGAGAGAGAGAGAGAGAGAGAGAGAAAGGGAAAGAGAGAAAGGGAAAGGGAGAAAGAGAACGGATGTACCAGGGCCTCCAGCCACTGCAAACAAACTCCAGATGCATGCGTCCCATTGTGCATCTGGCTTATGTGGGAACTGGGGAATTGAACCCGGGTCCTTTGGCTTTGTAGGCAAATGCCTTAACCTTCTTTAAGCCATCTCTAAGCCCAATATGTCACTCACTTCTTATGGATAGCCTAGCAAACTCACATATTCTATCTATCTATTTATCTCTCTTTCACACACACACATTTTCCTTAGAAGTTAGTTTGAGTATAAAGTTTTGCAAACAGCTTTTGTTGGCCATATTTGTATCATTATGAAAATTTCAAATATATAGAAAAGTAGGAAAAATAGTACAACAATCATTAATGTAGCCACTACTAAAATATCAACAAATTTTAACATTTTTCTGGTCTTCTGCTTTAAACCATTTTTTAAAGGTTGGAAAAAAAAAATGGATAGGGGCTCCAGAGATGATTCATTAGTTAAGGCACTTGGTTACAAAGCCTAATGGCCCCGGTTCTTTTCCTTAGCACCTACATAAAGCCAGATGCACAAAGTGGCTCATGAGTTCATATGTAGTGGCACTATACCCTGGCACACCCCTGGTCTCTCTCTGCTTACAAATACACACACTTTAAATATATATATATATATATATATATATATATATATATATGTGTGTGTGTGTGTGTGTGTGTGTGTGTATGTGTATGTGTATGTGTATGTGTATGTGTATGTGTATGTGTATGTATATGTATATGTATATATATATGTATATATATATATGTATATGTATATATATACACACACACACACATATACATATATATGTGTATATCTATCTATCTATCTATCTATCTATCTATATATATATATATATATATGTATATGTGTACAACTTAAGCCCTCTAATACCAAGTTAATTCCTATAGTCCTGCATTCCATCAGGAAGTTTTGTATCCATGATTTTTATATAGCTTTGACATTTTAATGCATGTATATATCTATCAAGTTAGTTTTATTGTTTTATGTTGTAAAATTTTGTATTAATGACTGTTTACCATATGCATAATTCTATTTTTTACTATTTTAGTTTATTGATATACAAGAAAGAGAGAGAGAGAATGAGTGCAATGAGGCTTCCAGCCTCTGCAAATGAACTCCAGATGTGTGTGCCACCTTGTACATCTGGATTACATGGGGAATCAAACCTTGGTTGTTTGGCTTTTTAAGCAAACAGCTTTTTTGACCAATAAGCCATCTCTCTAACCCACTTTTATTTTTGAGAGAGAGAGAGAGGGCACACCAGGGCTTCCAGCCCCTGCACATGAACTCCAGCCGCAAGTGTCACCTTGCGCATCTGGTGTGCATGGGTCCTGGAGAATTGAACCTGGATCCTCTGGCTTTGCAGGCAAGCACCTTAATCGCTAAAGCATCTTCTCCAGCCTGATAATTCTGTTTTTAGCTATGCCCTGGCTTTACAACTTACGTATATCAACACATTTGGCTATAGTGGATTCATTTCATGTGTTACATAATGTCCTACTATAGGAAAATATAAAGTTCATTCTTAGCTTATGGATTTATGGGTCACCTTTAATGTGTTGTCACTATAAACAGTCCCTTAGTGATTAGTCTTGAGCATATCTCCACGGACACACTTGAAATAGTACATTTAGTAAATACTTCTACAGAAAGTGTTGCCAAAATACTTCCCAAAGCCATTAAGCAGATTCATGCTCACTCTCTGTACGTGTGACTTTAGGAGTTCCTTATTTCACACCGATATTTCATCTTCACACACTTCTCACTCTGATTGTGTAATATCTCATTTCTTAAAAATTAGTATTTTCCCACTTGTTAGTAAAATTACCTAACTTTTCATATAAATTGGTCAATTTGTTTCCTTCCCTTTAAATTGCATATTTTTCATTTCAACTCTTTGGATTTAGACCTTTTCTCATTTTCTCTTTCAGATTTATTAAAGTAAAATTGACCAATTAAAAATCTTTCACATTCAATGTACATACAATTTGATGTTATTCTTTCCTCTTTTTTTCTGATTTTTCAAGGTAGGGTCTCACTCTCTAGCCTTGGCTGACCTGGAATTCATTATGCAGTCTCAGGGTGGCTTTGAACTCATGGCAATCCACCCACCTCTACCTCTTGAAAGCTGGAATTGAAGGCATGCACCATGACACCAGGTTCCGTGATATTTTGATATACGCATGTATTATGACACAATTACTGCAATAAAGCTAGATAATCAATATATCCACCACCTTACACACTCACTTTAGTTTTGGCCAAATGGATAAACTATGGTTATGTGTCTGCATGTTAATGAAATTATTTTTTTCAACATTAAAAAATAGACTTTGCCATTTGTGACAAGTTAGTTGACGTTGGGAGACATTTTGCTACATGAAAAGAATCCATACACAGAAGAAAACAACAAAAACAAACCATGTTCTCAACTCCATGTGGGATCCAGACAAGTCACACTTACCGAAACAGAACAAGGTAGCAGGAATTGGGAGGTGTGGAAAAAGGGATGTGTTGGTCTCAGGGTGCAACCAAGTCGTCATAATGCCCCTGGAGACCTAGCCTACAGCCCTGTGAGTCGCAGCCATAACTGTATCACCACCTAAAGCTTACTAAGAGTTGGTCTTGAGCTTTATTCTTACAGAGTTAAGAATTTTTGAATATTTGTAAGCATTTTCTTCCTGTTTGTGGTTTGTCTTTTTCCTTTTATTTTTATTTATGAGAGAGAGAGAGAGATAAAAGAAGCAGATAGAGAGGAGAGAGAGAATGGGCGCTCCAGGGCCTCCATCCACTGCAAACAGACTCCAGATGCATGCACCACTTGCGTATCTGGCTTAGGTGGGTCCTGGGGAATTGAACCTGGGACTTTTGGCTTTTCAGGCAAGAGTCTTAACCACTAAGCCATCTCTCTAGCCCTCTTTTTCCCTTTGAATGGACATTTTGATGAGTCCAATGTGTGTCTTCCTTGGGATATCCTTCCGGGCCACAATCCTTTAACCTAGTTTAGTTTTACATAAATGTTGTAATGTCTTAATTTTTTAAAATATTTTTTGTGAGGTAGGGTTTCACTGTAGCCCAGGCTGACCTGGACTTCACTATGGAGTCTCAGGGTGGCCTTGAACTCACGGTGATCCTCCTACCTCTGCCTCCCGAGTGCTGGGATTAAAGGCGTGTGCCACCACGCCTGGCTTTAAATATTTATTTTGAGAGAGAGAGAGAGAGAGAGAGAGAGAGAGAGAGAGAGAGAACGGGCACACCCAGAGTCCTTTGCCACTGCAAACAATCTCTAGGTGCATGTGCCATATTCAACAATAAAATAAGAGACTGAAGAAATGGTTCAGTGGTTAAGACACTTGCCTGCAAAGCCTACAGACCCAGGTCCAGTTCACCAGTGTTCACATCAAGCCAAATGCACAGAACAATGCATACATCTGAAGTTTGTTTGCAGCAGCTGGGGACCCTGATGCACCCATTCACTCCCTCTCTCTCTCTCTGTCCTTGCAACTAAATAAATACAAATTAGATAAATAAAATGGTGCTGTTCTACCCATTCCTGGAGAGGTTGAAATCAAAGGATCACGAGTTGGGCCAGTCTGAATTACGTAGTGAGACCCTGTCTCAAAAATTTGCTATTCTATTGGCTTCTGGTTTTCCGTGACATTAATATTGGTGTGTATTTTTCTACTGTTTGTGTTGATGTATTTACTATTCTTCTTGTGATAGGCACAGAAGTTGCTTTGAGTATGGAGGAATTATCAATATAACTGCTGCTCTCATCCTTTCACACAACTTGATTTTGTTTATTTTCAAACAGAAAAGAGAGACAGAAAGAGAGGGAGGAAGGGGAAAGAGAGAGAATGGGTGCCCCAGGGCCTCTGGCCACTGCAACCGAATTCCAGAGACACACACCACTTTGTGCATCTGGTTTTATGTGGGTACTGGAAAATTGAACCCAAGTCATTAGGCTTTGCAGGCAAGTGCCTTAACAGCTAAGCCATCTCACCAGCCCCCTTCACATGACATTTTTTTGTTTATTTTTATTTATTTGAGAGTGACAGACAGAGAAAGAAAGAGGCAGATTAGATAGAGAGAGAATGGGCATGCCAGGGCCTCCAGTCACTGCAAATGAACTCCAGATGCATGTGCCACCTTGTGCACCTGGCTTATTTGGATTCTAGGGAATCGAGCCTCAAAATGGGGTCCTTAGGCTTCACAGGCAAGCACCTAACCACTAAGCCATCTCTCCAGCCCCTCACATGACTTCTAATAGATATAAACTCTCACTTCTATTGGATATGTTAAGTGTGGAATTTTTGGATTATGGCAGATGGGTAGATTGATGATTAATCTTGATTATCTATTCCATGGAATATAAAACCACCATGGAAAAGCATTTCTGTATATTTCTGGATGTGTCTATAAGAATATTTCCAGAAAAGTTTAATCGAAGAGTAAAGGCTCACCCTAAATACGGACAGCACCGCCTCATGAGTTGGGGTCCTAGAACTGAATCAAAAGAGAATGTGGGCTTTTAAAGTTCCTATGGAAGGAGTCCTCTCCTTTCACAAGACAGAGACAGTGATCAAAGGCAGGCAAGTTCTCTCACCCAGTTACAGCTGACCCTGACCCTAGAGGAGGTTGAAGCCCTGTAAAGACTCAACTAGTTTCTTTTGTTAAAAAATTATTTATTTGAAAGAGAGAGAGGAGAGAGAAGCATATATATAGATAGATAGATAGATAGATAGATAGATAGATAGATATATAGATAGATATATAGATATAGATATAGAATATATATATATAGATAGATATATAGATATATAGAATATATATATATATATATATATAGATAGATAGATAGATAGATAGATAGATAGATATAGATATAGAATATATATATATATATATATATATATATATATATATATATATATATAGAGAGAGAGAGAGAGAGAGAGAGAGAGAGAGAGAGAGAATGGGTACGCCAGGGCCTCCAGTCACTGCAAACGAACTCCAGACCCATGCATCACCTTGTGCATCTGGCTTACATGGGTAATGGGGAATCAAACCTGGGTCCTTAGGCTTTGCAGGCAAGTGTCTTAACCACTGAGCCATCTCTCCAGCCTGACTCAACTATTTCTAAAGCTCCAAGATTTTCAACTGAAGAGCCAGAGAATTGCATACTGGCATATCTTGATCCTTGATCTTTGTCACTAGGCTGCCAAGAGCTTTGCATACTCTCACAGTTAGGCTTTAAGTCACATACCCTGCACAGCGCTAGGATTCACCCAGTGGCCTGAGTGGAAACCAGCAAGCTTGTGCCTTGAAGTATCCACCATGGTTACCCCCCCCACCCCAGCCTATTATTCTGTTCAGGAAGCTGCTGTTTTCTCCCCTCTGGCAGTATTCTTGGTCCAGCTTTCTCCCACCTGCCCTGACTGCTCAGCTTCCCCCCTCAGGATGGGATTTGCAAATGCCTCGCCTTCCCATTGTCATTGCACATTGTGGAAAAGCAGCTGCCACTTACTTTGGTTCACACGACGAGGCAGAACTCCCCTTGGCACTTGATGCAATTACCCCAGGCTTCTCTACCAACTTCTAGGTCATAAAAATAAATGTCTAGTCACTTCAGTTTTCCAATGCAGTCTCACTGAGATAATTAAATCTCCCCTGCCTGACCTGGGAGCCAGGAGTCGGAGCTTTCACTGGGAAGGGGGTTGAGGTGGACCTGTCCATCCATTCCTGTTCACCTCCTCAGCTACGTGCTAGCTCCATCACTGGTGGAAGTGATAAAGGGGGGAAAAAAGACATTAACAAAGTCAATGCTCCATGAATAGACACTGCAATAGACACAGGTGGGAGTTACAAAGGGGCAAAAGAAGGCAGGAGAGATGGCTCAGCAGTTATGGTGCTTGCCTGCAAAGCCTAGGGACTGGAGTTCAGTTCCCCAGTACCCATGTAAAGCCAGATACACAAGGTAGCACATGAGTCTGGAGTTTGTTTGCAGTGGGCCAGAGGTGCGCCCTCTCTCTCTCTCTCTCTCTCTGGTTTTTTCTCACTCTCAAATAAATAAAATTTTTTTAAAAAGGAAAAAAATTAAGAAAATTAATACTTAATGAACAATAATGCCATAGGAATGAATGTGTGAGTCCTGTTAATGTTTAAAGGGACATCTCTGGGCTAGGAGGTGGTTCAGAGATAAGGCAGCTAGCTATGCCAGCAAGGACCTGAGTTCAATTCTCAGCACCCACATACACAATGGGGCATGACCACACATGCCTACAACTCCTGTGCTGAGGGGGATGAAGGAGGAGGATTACTGGGGTGCTCTGGTTCGCTGGACTTAGGCAGCTCCAGGTTCAGCGAGAGAGTCCATCTCGAGGAAATATAAGTCAGAAAAGCAAAGGAGGCCATCCAACATTCTCTTCTGGCCTCTGCTTGTGTGTGCACAGGGCATGTCCATCTGCATGTACACACACACACACACACACACACACACACACACACACACACACACGCATATACACCTAAAGTAGTAAAATAAAAGACGCACAAAGTGGCACATGCATCTGGAATTCAATTGCAGTGGCTGGAGGCCCTGGCATGCCCTTTCTCTCTCCCTCTCTCTCCCTCTCTCTCCCTCTCTCTCCCTCTCTCTCCCTCTCTCTCCCTCTCTCTCCCTCTCTCTCCCTCTCTCTCCCTCTCTCTCCCTCTCTCTCCCTCTCTCTCCCTCTCTCTCCCTCTCTCTCCCTCTCTCTCCCTCTCTCTCCCTCTCTCTCCCTCTCTCTCCCTCTCTCTCCCTCTCTCTCCCTCTCTCTCCCTCTCTCTCCCTCTCTCTCCCTCTCTCTCCCTCTCTCTCCCTCTCTCTCCCTCTCTCTCTGTATATGTGTCTGTCTGTATCTCTCTGCTTATAAATAAGTAAATAAATAAGAATATTTTTTAAAAGAGTGACATTTATGAATTGTGGCCACATTGGGAAGAGAAACAAAGGGGTTCAGTGACCCTCAAATCCATCTTTGGGATACTGAAGTGGGGTTTAAATCGAAGGCAAGAGGTTGGTATACCTAAGCAAGTCCCGGCCAGAGTGGTTCTGTCCATCACTGTCCTGCCCCCATCCTGTCCTTATCAGACCTGTGTGGAATCTCTTCCTGAGTGGCAAATGCTTCATTTGGCTAATACCAGAGGACCAGCCTTTCCCACAGCATGGGATACTTAGAGTAATCATAACTCTTGGGGAGGGATTTCTTTGTTTTAATAGACTGGTAGCTACACAATTGTCTCTTTAGAATATCTGCTCCTGACGGAGTGTTTCCACAGTGTTTCAAGGACCCAAAATTTGTGGCAATTTGTTCCCATAGCCTTGTGAAACTAAGTTAGGAATTATGGTGACTTGAGCAAACTTTTCCAATTTTACACTTATTACCCTGGCACAAAGTACCTTAAGTAATGGGCTTATTGGACTGGCCACATTAATGGCACATAATGCTCCTAGCTATAGGCTAGACATGAACCACTTAGGAAGACACCTGCTACAGTCTGGTTCGCATTGCTGGTAGAAATCACCCAACCAAGAACAGCTTCTGGGAAAAAGAGATTTATTTTGGCTTATAGGCTCAAGGGGAAGCTCCACGATGGCAGGGGAAAACAATGGCATGAGCAGAGGGTGGACATCACCCCCTGGCCAACATAGAGTGGACCACAGCAACAGGAGAGTGTGCCAAACACTGGCATGGGGAAACTGGCTATAACACCCAGAAGCCTGCCCCCAGCAATACACCGCCTCCTAGAGGTGTTAATTCCCAAATATCCATCAGCTGGGAACCTAGCATTCAGAACACCTAAGTTTATGGGGGACACCTGACTCAAACCACCACATTCCGCCCCTGGCCCCCATAAACTGATAACTATACATGATGTAAAATGCAATGCATTCATCCCACTTTAAAAGTCCCCATAGTTTTATCAATTCCAATGATGTTCATACATCCCCATAGTTCAAGATCTTTTAACTGAGCCATAATACCAAAAAATAACCTCAAAAAAACCCATAATGGCACAGAATAAATATTCACACTGCAAAAGATGGCACTGGGCATAGCGAAGAAACATTCAACCAATACAAGCTTTAAAACAACCAGGGCAAACATCTATAGCTTCAAGTCCAACAACTCTAGCCAGTGACAGATCTCTAAGTCCGATAATTCTAACCAACAACAAGTCTCTGGCATTCCAATTCCGCCCCTCCAGCTAGGTTACTCACAGTCCTGGGAAACTTCATCGGGGCTGGCAGCTCCTCCGCAGCCATCTCATGGTCCCGGCATCTCCACTGGGTCTCCACTGCAAGCCACGGTTCATCCTCATGGCCCCATGGGGTCTCTATGCAGGCATCCAGCAAACCCACTTCACACTGCCCATGGCCATTTCCAAAACACAAGACCGTGTTGCAAACTCAATGACCCTCTTTCCAGCATTTCTTATACTCCACAATACCAGGTAGGGTGCCAATTTGTTAATCCAGGAGGGGAATAAAGCAGACTTTGAAGAACAGGACACTCCTTGAGCACTGAGGCCCCTTCAAAAGAATTGACATTCTTTCTGTTGCCCCAGCACAGGTCAGCTAGCCCAATCTCAAAGGTTGTAATCTCTCAGTTGCAGCTGAATGGGCAACAGTTCACCCAAAGAATTTTCTTTCTGTACCATATCCCTCTGCTCACATCAGTTCATTTCTATGCAAAGCAATCTTGCACAACTTCTCAGGACACGGGCATAAGAGCAAGCTTCTCTCACAAACTCCTAGCCCAGTCCAAGCAAAGCTCTTTCTCACCCTCATAAGCCAAACCTCACAGTCCGTAGTTCTTACTGCATTCAGGTCTTGCAGCTCAGACCAGAAGAGTCCATCAAGCTGTACTTACAGCACTGCAAGGCATTTCTTAGACCAAGGTTTCAAATCCTCCCACATTCTTCTTGAAAATCAGCTCCAAAAGGCCAAAGCCACACAGTCAGGTATCTAGCAGCAATCCCACTCTTCGGTACCACTTTACTGTTAACAGTCCGGTTCGCATTGCTGGTAGAAATCACCCAACCAAGAACAGCTTCTGGGAAAAAGAGATTTATTTTGGCTTACAGGCTCAAGGGGAAGCTTCACGATGGCATGAGCAGGTGGACATCACCCCTGGCCAACATAAGGTGGACAACAGCAACAGGAGGGTGTGGCAAAGACTGGCAAGGGGACACTGGCTATAACACCCATAAGCCCGCCCCCAGCAATACACCGCCCCCTGGAGGTGTTAATTCCCAAATTGTTATCAGCTGGGAACCTAGCATTCAGAACACCTAAGTTTATGGGGGATGCCTGAATCAAACCACCACAACACCTAAGTCCCAAGCTCATTCATCAACGTGTGCTCTGCAAGCCTGGACTGTCACATCCGTAGCATACAGGGAGGCAATGACTAGCTTTCTAGGTCCATTCACTATGTGACTGTGGGGAAAATGGCCACGCAGTTTCATTTCTTTATGTGTAAGAAGAGTTAATATTATTTACCTTTCTAGATTTTTCTGAGGATTAAATTTAGCTGTTTAAAATTATGAACCCCTGGGTTTGGGGAGGCGCCTCAGTTGGTAAGGTGTTTCCTGTGGCAGCATGAGGGATCTGCATCCAGGTGAAATCAGGGCATGGTGGTTCATGCATGCAACCCCAACACCATGAATGGAGATAGGAGCGTCCCTGGGGCTGGTTGGCCAGCTGGTCTAGCTGAATTGGTGAGTTCTAGGTTTGGGGGAGACCTCATATCAAAAAATTAAGGTAGAGGCTGGGTGTGGTGGCGCACCTTTTATCCCAGCACTCAGGAGGCAGAGGTAGGATTGGGACCCTGCCACTACATAGTGAAATCTAGGTCGGCCTGGGCTACACTGGGACCCTACATTTAAAAAAAAAAAAAAAAAAAAAAAAAAAACGAAAAATGGACAACAACAACAAAAAATATGGTGGAAAGTGGTTGAAGCAGACATGTGACATCAACCTCTGACATTGACACACACACTCCGCATATGTGAACCCTCCCTCAATAGTGCACACATACATTCATTCAAAAAAAAGAACAACTTGTGAGCTCTTTTTTCAGAACCTATCATGTAGCCAGTGATTTAAGAAGGATATCCACTAAAAAGTAAACAATGGTGACAAAATGAGTGTCACTTAGATTTATGGTCAAGTCAGTTGGCAAGTGATTCTCAAGCACTTATTTAATTGTTGTTCAGGACAACTTTAAGCGTTGTGCTGAGGTTGGAACTACTGGCTTTGGAAAAAGTTACCAAGTCAGACAGCTCCAGGGTGTGAGCCCAGGTTCAGCCAGTTCCAGCCAGGTCAGGAAAGCTGTCCCGCAGACTCCCCTACCCTGAGCCCGCCTATGTTTGGATTTTGGAGGTAGAGTCTTGCTCTGGCCCAGGCTGACCTGGAGTTAGTCATACGCTGGCCTCAGACTCACAGCGATCCTCCTACCTCAGCCTCCTTAGTGCTGGGATTAAAGGCACGCACCACCATGCCTGGCTGGGACTATCTTGATGGAAAGCAGTTGGCTTCAAAATGTCTGTTTCCCTGCCTGGTAAAAATAAGTGCTTCCAGCATATAAAACATACTTAGGAGAGCTATTGATGGATAAATCATGAGCGATGCACACTTGAAAGGTTAATATTGACATCCTGTAAGACATAACATTAGCTGCAGCATAACCATTGATCCAACTGTGGGAATGGCTAAAAGTGCTGGTGTGGATCATTTTTTTGGAGGAGTAGAGTGAAGACTCTGGGGTTCAGGCAATATGTAAAGATGAGTTCTTCCTCAAACCCACTTTGAAATTTCCAATTCAGCCCATGAACTGATACTGGTCTGCTCCTTGCAACAACAGACCCTGCATCCAAGAAGAAGCATTGGCCAGATATGAACATTTGGTTCACTATGACCCTGCCTTGTACTCCAATAAAGCCGCCTGTGGGCAGCTCCCAGGTGCTTGAATGACCCTTAAATACTATGATTTTCAAATCACAAAATATTTGAGAAGATTTTTCACAATGCTTTGTATCCTTCCTCACTTTTCTATAGCTGAAGGATGGCAATCCATAGTATTAAGAGATAATTCTGCAGGCTGGAGAGATGGCTGAGTGGTTAAGGCGCTTGCCTGCAAAGCCTAAGGACTCATGATCAACTCTCTAGATCCCATGGAAGCCAGACGCAGATGGTGAGGGCAGCGCACAATGTTGTAGATACTCACAGTGGAAGCCTGCATCTGGACTTCACTTGCAGCAGCTGAAGGACCTGGCATGCCCGTTCTCCCTGCCTCTTTCTCCCACTCTCAAATCAAAAAAGAAAAGAAAATTCTGGGCTGCAGAAATGGCCCTTTGGCTAATGGCAGACGCTTACAAAGCCTGTTTGCCCAGGTTCAATTCCCCAGTACTGATATAAAACTAGATGCACAAACTGGCACATGCGTCTGGAGTTTGCAGCAGCAAGAGGCCCTTGCACTCCCATGTTTATTCTCATTCTCTCTCTCTCTCTCTCTCTCTCTCTCTCTCTCTCTCTCTCTATCTGTGTCTTTGGTTCTATCTCTATCTCAAATAACTAAAGTTTTAAATAAAGAAAGTTCTTCAATTAACACAAATGTTTTATTTTCATTATTAAAGTGACTGAGATAATTCAACAGATGGCCAAAAATTATACTGAATAGAAGGGAAGATGAATGTATTCAGATTAATCTTAGAAAACTAAGCTTCCAAAGGATTTATTTTAGACTGGTTATACTGCTGGAAAATACTACAGGAAGTAGTGGTGAGATTTGTCAGTTTCTGGCATAGTCACATAGAAAAAGAAAAACGAAAAACTATATACACACACACATATATCACATGAACATATACCATTGAACCCAAGACAGAAATTAATTAGATTTGTTTCCTTCTTTAGCTATTAATTTTGATGCAATTTCAAACTCACAAGAATGTGGCACAAAAAAAAAAAAAAAAAAAAAGCACCACACAACCAGGGCAAAACATTCTAATACAAATCATACACATTCCACTAATGTCAACCATATGGTTATCAACATCAGAACATCAGGACATTAGTATGGATACAACAGCGCTATCTAACCTATTGGCTGAAAAGTTTAGCCTTGTCAGACAAGTGTGTATCCATTGCCCAGGGCTGATATACCAAAACACTATGAAGTAATTGGTTTCAAACCAGGTAAGTTTAAGTGTCTTATAGTTCAGGTAGACCAGAGGTCAATCAAGGTGTTGGCAGGGCTCCTTACTCCCTCTGAAGCCTAGATTGGGGACATCCTTCCTCATATGGTCTAGCTATGATATTCTGGGGCTTCCTGGGCTGACAGATGCATCCCATAACCATCATATGACCTTTGTCTGCTGACTGTCTCTATTGCTGTGTCTCTTATCTTCATAAGGACAGTGTCCATGGATCAACGTCTCGCCCTACAGATTCAGCGCAATCCAAGTCCAATGGCATTCTTCACAGAATCAGGAAAGGCAATTGTACAATTCATATGGAAAGACAAAATACCCTCAACAACACTAAGTAGATAAAATAATCACATGCTCTCAAATTCTGCTAGAGAGTCACAGTGACAATGACTGGCACAAAACACATGTAAGCTAATGAAATACAAAAGAGAACCAGAAATAAACCCTTATAGCTGTAGCCACCTAATTTTATTTATTTATTTATTTATTTATTTTTGTTTTTTTGAGGTAGGGTCTCACTCTAGCTCAGGCTGACCAGGAATTCACTCTGTAGTCTCAGGGTAGCCTTGAACTCACAGCGATCCTCCTAACTCTACCTCCCGAGTGCTGGGATTAAAGGCGTGCGCCACCATGCCCGTAAGCCACCTAACTTTTGACAAAGATGTCAAAAAAAACTTCATTGGGAAAAATAATACATAGGGTTGGAGAGATGACTTAGCCTTTAAGGTGCTTGCCCGCATAGCCAAACGGCCCAAGTTCAATTCCCCAGGACCCATGTAAGCCAGATGCACAACATAGGTCATGTGTCTAGAGTTCATTTGCAGCAGCTGGAGGTCTAGTGCACCTATTCTCTATCTGCTCCCCCCACTCTGAAATAAATAAGTAAATAACAAATAATGAAATATTTAAAAAATAATACAGCATCTTCAACAAATGGTACTTGGAAAATTCAATATGTACATGCAACAGGATGAAATTGTATCCATAGCTATTGCCCTTCATTAATTCAACATGAATTAATTCAACATGGATCAAAGGCCCTAATGAAAGACCTGGACCCCTGAGTTAAAGCAACGCGTAGGGGAAACACTTCAAGATAAAGGCACAGGCAGGAGCTTCCTCAAAGACTCTGATGGTGTATGAAGTAACCCTCCTCCCACAAAAACTGATAAATGGCATCCCACCAACTTAAAAAGCTTGTACCCAGCAGAGGAAAGAACCAGCAGGGTTAAAGGCAGCCTGCAGAATGAGAGAGAATCTTTGCCAACTATATACCAGATGGCAGTTAATATCTAGAGTCTGTGAAAGTCTATAAATTAAGTACACACACACAAATAAAAACAATTTTTCCCATTAATAAATGGGTTAATGAACAGAACAGACAGTTCATAAAAGAAGAAGTACAAATACCCAATAAAGATTTAAAACAGTGTTCAACATCCCTAGTCATTAGGGAAATGTACATCAAAACTATTTGGAGATTCCATCTCACTCTAGTCAGAATGGCAGTTACAAAAAAAAAAAAAAAACCAGTAATAGATACTGGCAAGGATGTTGGGAAAGGGAAGCCTGACTATTCACTAATGGGGGGAGTTTGAACTGGTACAGCTCCCTATAGAAATTAATGCAAAAAAAACCCCACTAAAATCGTATGACCCAGTTACAGCACTCCTGTGTATCCATCCAAAGAAGGCTAATTCAGCATTCCAGAGATCCTTGCACATCCATGTTTATTGCTGCATTGTTCATGGTAGCTAAGAAATGGGACCAGACTCAACAGATGAACAGATAAAAGATGTGGTCCCAAATGGCACTGGTACCATAAAATCCTACATCCTGAAAGACAGTCTCAAAGGTTGAACCTTCATCAGGTCCTTAGAGGGAACACCTGAATTATTGGCCCTTGGAGAGAGTATGATGAAGACTAACCTTAATCTTTTTCTGTTTCTCCTTCCCCTCCCCCTCCCTCTTTTCTCTCTTCTCTCTTTCTCTTTTATGTTACCTATCCTTTTCTTCCTTCTTTTCCCTTGGCGCTGGTCTGTAACTCCCAGTATCAGCATATGGTTAACATCCATAATGAACTGTTGGTCAGAGAGACCTACAAAGTTTCCCAAAAGAAGACAGATTTCTGTCAGAGCACTTGATGACCCACTAAATTAATGGTAAGACCCTACTGCCAAAGACACCACAAGCTGTGGTACAGAATATGGAGAGAGCCAGCTAGAATCTGGAAGAGTCGGTCCCCAGACAGTGGGGTTGTCTAGTGCCACATGGTGCTATATGAGCGACTCTGGGAAAATGTCCAACATTTGACAAGCAACCCGTGGTTTAAGCTACTTGGTAGCAAACAACTTGATGTGATGCTCACACAAGTGCAATAGTGGCACACAGCCATCATGTGAAACCAACTGCTCTTGAATTGGCTAACAGATCTACTCAGTGGAATGGAACCCATAGCTGGAACTGGGAAACAGGTCAGAACCACATGCAAAAATATAAGCCTGCTCTCCTCTATCAAGCTCCCACCAATCTTGGGCTACAAGAAGGCCTACAACTATTAAATTCTCTCTAAAATAATAATGGTTATCCTATTTATCTGGTACTGAATTCACTCTCTGTTGGAGAATCTGTTTCTCTTTTTCAGATGAACACAGAACCTGAATCAATCCATTGCACCTCACCAGGGCCACAGCTGAAACCATAGAGGAATTGGGGAGATGAGCAAGAGTGCTGCTTTCTTGGTGAACCTGGTTCCAGCACAAGGGTGAAGGAGAGAGACACAGAGAACACTCAACTCCTACCAAACCAGAAATCCAGAGACACAAAGGCTCCTAAGACTTTATCACTGAAGTATACCTAAAATGAACCCAACATGGCTCAGGGGAATTTTGGAAGAGGAGGTGGAAAGATTGTTAGAGCCACAAGTTGGGACATTATACACAGAGACATAATCTCTTCCCAGTAACTGATGGCTACACCCACAATACACGAACCACATTCCCTAATGAGGAGGGTCCCTTTGGAAGGGAGAGGACAGGGAGGATGCTAATGATGGTACCAACATAGCTGTATATATACACTGTCTACATAACTAAAAAAAAAAAAAAAAAAAAAAAGATGTAGTCCATATACATCAGTGGTGTACAACCTGTTGGCATTGTGATATGACCTTGTTAGCTATAAATGTGTTAGGCTGCCTTCATAGTCTCTTGGTACCCATGTGGCCCATGGGCTATAGGTCAGACATGCCTATACAAACAATGGGATTCCATTTAGGAAAAATGTAATCATGACATTTTCAGGAACAAGGATACAACTGGAGATCATTATGTTAAGTGAAATAAGCCAGACTCAGAAAAACAAATACTGCATATTTTAATGTTTTATCTCATGTGTAGATTTTGGAACGTGTGTGTGTGTGTAAAATGTGAAATATTCATGGGTGTAGGTCCTAAGACTAGAAAGGCAACTATCAAAGAGGGAGAAGAATTTTTAAGGGAAGGGAAAGAAAAAACCAGAAATTAATGGAATACATGTGCATTTATGGCATAAAAACAGAAGTGCTACTGAGAAAGAAGAAGGGACCAGCAAGATGGGTACAGGAGCTGGAAAGGGACAAACAATGTATGACCAGTGCCTTAATGAAACTCATTTTTATGCTAAGTTAAAACCTATCAAGGGGGAATAAAGTTTGATTACTCAGAAATTTTGGTACTTTTATGTTTTTATGTATATAATACACACATATATGTCTATATAAATACATGTATAGATACATGTATATAGATACATTATATGCATTTATGCCAAAGATGTGAGATATATAAATATATAATATATAGAAAGAGTTGTTTTGCTAGGTAGAAAAAAAGTCTCTTTATCCTAGTTCAGGCTCAGCCTTCGCTGATAGTTTTTGTACTCTTTCCTAATGCCTGCATCAAATTTCTAAACACTCTTATAAAAGTGCATCATCATTATATGGATCTTCTTAAATTTTTATTTTATTTTGTTTATCCATTTTGAGAGAGAAAGTGAGAGTAAGCCAAGTGGAGAGAGAGAGTGGGCATGCCAGGGCATCCAGCCACTGCAAACAAACTCCAGATGCATGCACCACCTTGTGCATCCGGCTAACGTAGGTTCTGAGGAATCGACTCTGGGTCCTGAGGCTTCACAGGCATGTCCCTCAGCTGCTAAGCCATCTCTCTAGCTTGGAAATATTTTTTTAATTGACTATTGTGTACCTTCTTCACGTCATTTCAAAGTGTAAGGTCGTTATGTATGTGTATGCCTTTACTTGTGTATTGTACACATATGTAATTTACACACGTTTCATAGACATACAGGCACAGGGAGGATATGTGGAAGATTTAGTCACGTGTCAGCTGCCCACTGCTGGTGTCTTCCTCTCCCATTTGTAAAAAGAAGGTTTTTCCTTCAACATCCCGATTTCTAACGTCCCTGTTGTTAAGAGATCTGGGTGTTCTTCCATGTTACTGTTTTAACAGTCACTTAGTTCTTATCTGAGCCCATCAAATTTCAGCTCAGCAAGCTCACCATGCTTCCTCTCACCGTCCCGGAATTACCTCTTCCATTCACTCATGCAGACCACAAGGGTGTAGACTATTGCTACAATCCAATGCTCAAGATCTCCAGTGCCTACGGGGTCAAGCAGGCCACATCAGTGATGAAGGCAGGTAAAATAACATACTGGGAAACTGTGCTGCGATGGGGTGGGCCATATTGCCTGTGGACCTTCTAAGGGCATTTGAATGCAACATTTTATTACAATGAATGAGCCATCGAGCATCAGTCTCCAGCCATGTGTATCCTTACATGTCACATCTTATTCCTCTTTGTCATCAGCCTCTGAAACTTCAACCTCTTGTGAATGGCTAACTTTGTTGCGTCTGCATTCATGCTTTCTCACGTGCAACCGGGTTAGCTGACTTCATGTTCACTGGCTAGCTCATCAGCACAACGTGGGTGTTCAAGGAGACCAGAACTTCCAGATGCTTTCTACACCTCTCCCAGATTACAGTTCCGTGTTGGCTCCTCCTCACATACTTACCAAAATGCTTTCGTCTGCAATAAGAGAATTCCCAACAGAAAAACAAATGGCTTTATTTGTTATAAAGCTACATTTTAACCTCTGGCACTTATCCATTTCTTTTTGTGTAAAGTGTAAGAGCGTGTGTGTGTGTGTGTGTGTGTGTGCGTGCATGTGCCAAAGTGCACATGTGAAACTCTAAAGACAGCCGTGGGGTGTTGGTCCTCTCCCTCCACCCTGCTTGAGACAGGGTCTCCCTGGTCATTTTCTTTTTGCCCCTCATGTCACCTGCGCCACTCTAGCTGGCCCGTGGCTTCCTAGCTTCTCCCGCCTCCATCCTCCACTGCTGTAGGTGTGCTGGGATCATAGACACCTGTGCCACTTTGTGTCCAGCTTTATGCGGGTGCCCAGGAGGCCAACTCAGTGCAGCTAGCTTGCACTCTAGCAATTTTAACCACGGAGCTATCTCCCCAGATGTTTATTTCTTTTTTAAAAAAGTAGTCATGGCAATCATTCTCAGCTTGGCTTACGGTTGAAATCAAGTAGAGCACTAACTCCATGAGGGCAAAATGTGTGTGCCCTTTATTCTCCAGGTAGCTCTTGGGACTCCAGCTGCCCTACATTTGTCAAACAGGCTTTGGTTAAACGAAGGCATTTATCAGGACAGAACATTTAGGAAATCCCAAGAAATCTAGGATAAAGGGTTATTGTGGGTAAGATCTAGAACAGGGCATGGTAAACTGTTTTCTGTGAAGGGCTACGTAACACATGTTTTCATTTCTGCAGGCCATATGGTCCTTGCCATAACTGTCCAGCTCTCACAGCGCGGTGGAAGTCATGGATAACGCATCGTGAATGGGAGAGGTTAGATTTGGGCCATAGTCATGCTTTGTGGACCTTTAGTTTAGATGAAACGTTTTTGCAAATTTCCAGATGTTGGGCCCAAAGCAGTCACACGTCCCGTGAGTCTGCAGCATGCATTCATGTCAGTTGGAACTGGAACTCCAAAAGCCACCACGTCAGAGTGGTTGAACATGTGGATGATGGCAGTTCCATAGTGCTCGCTCCAATCGTGACCTGACACTCTGGGGCTTTGTGACACTGGACAAGTCCCCACCCTCTCTCTTCAGCCTCTGTGTCACTGATGGAGTATAGTCTAATCCATACAAGTGAGCAAGCATTAAATGAGATAAACTTGGCGGATGCCTACAGCAGAGCTTGGCACATCGTGCTATAAATAAATATTGACTGGACTGTTGCTAAGTCCTCTAACATAGCACACCGGTCCTTTTTCATGGAACGTCATTCCCTTCTCAGTGAAGCCCAAGCTTCCATCAGATCATAGTAGCAGCTACATTTTAGCTGAGGCTCAGAAAAGTTAGGTATGATTTATGGAGCAGCTCAGCTAGTAAGTCATAGCATAACAGGCATATAAATACACAGATAAAAACACCAAACAAAAAGTAAATTTGTTTTTTTTCTTTTACCCCAAATCTATACAAAATAAAGGTAAACAACATGTGTTAGACTCAGCACCACTTTGAAAACATGGTTGAAAATTCTTTGACATTCTTTCTATCAAGTGGAATCCTCTTTCTTGAATCTAGGTAGATTAGAGATGGCTTCAACCAACAGAAAGTTACAAAAAAGACACTAAGTGCCTTCCCAGAGAGCATTTGCCCCGCTCTCTGGAATACATTGGCTTACAGCTGTGTGCTGTCATGGAAAAAGCTCAATGATGCCGAGGTGTTGAGGAAACCTAAGCCAACCCTGAGTTCACATATGAGTGTTGAAGTCAGGGATCTCTTTTAAGGCCTGCCCTGCAGTCTTTCTACCCTGGGACCAAGACATATGAGTGGCCATCACAGAAGGTTCCAGCCCCAGTCATGGAGTCACTGCAAGCCACTTGGCACTTCTGGGCTGAGGCCCCTGACATCAGGAGGAGGAGACAAGGCTTGCCTCACCACATGTGTGTTCCTAAACCACAGGCTCTGAGTGCGATAAAATACTGGATGTGTTATAAGACTCGGTTTTACAACATGAATTAACATAGAGAGGACAGCTTGTTCCCAGACCTTCCTGAGTATATTTATAATTAAACTTTATCAATCCCTTAATTTCTCAGTGATCTTGCTTAGTTGCTTCTCTGGATGTCTGCTGAATCATCTAGCATGTATACATTAGAAGATGCTGCAATCTGGACCCAGAAAAGTGCTACTGACCCTTCACCCTTTACTAGGCGATCTAAGCAAACCATTTCATTTCTTTGGGTTACTTGCCTCTTCTAACCTGGTGGGCAAACTTGTTCTGCCAGGCTTGCCAATGAGAATCAAATGTTGGCATGAGTGCCAACTAATAGCGTTTATACTCCATTCCTTTGGCAAGGGATGTGGGGCAGAGAGCAGTTCTAATCTTCCTCAAGTTCCAGTCTTGAAAAAAAGTGTGCTTGCCCAAACAAATCCATGGTGTTGACTGTAGCCAGCCAAGGAGCCTGTATCTTGCCATCCACTGAGGGCTTCTAAAGGGTGTGTGTGTGTGTGTGTGTGTGTGTGTGTGTGTGTGTGTGTATGTGTACGTGTACGTAATTTAAGAGTGGGCAAGCTGGGTGATTTTGAAACAACTCAAGTGTCTGACATGAAAGCAAGTGACACACTTGGAACAAGCGCCGTGAAAAGCAAGTACCTTGCAAATCACTCGATCGTGCTGTCTGGGGAATCATTGCCACCATATATATTTTCTTAAATGTAGTTTCCCAGCAAGCCTTTCATAAAATTCATGGCTGTGTCTGACCTCTGCTAGATCCTTCCTTCCATAGCTTCTCCCCTCCCCCTTCAAATATTACCCAGGCCAGGCTTTCAAGGTACTTGTGACAGACACTTCTAACAGGGTTCGGTATGGGAGTACCACAGCCCGTTCTGACTTTCTGTCTCCTTCTAGAGAGGCCAGAAAATGAATTCTTATTATTTCAGCTTCCTGGGAAGCCAGGGGTTGCCAGTGTTCATGAGAAATAAGCAGAAGCCATTGGGAGCAGTCTTTTGTAAAAATCTCTCTCCTAATGTAAGAATTCATAACAGCATTCAGCTCTCCTCCACTCACACTGCCTGTTTCTCGCAATGGGCAACGAATACAGCTGCGGCATTCTTGTGACCACGACGGGCTCTCCGAGATGGAGTCTTCGCTCCCATCATTGCTACATTCACCTGTTGCTCTGTGAGGAGACATAAACCTCTATTGGTTTTCATCACTGCAGTTGTATTTAGGAAAATCCTAATGACTATCACATTTCAAGAAATGGTGTGTGCCGTTGCTAGTGAATGCTTCTTCTTGAGGCACAGGTGACATTTATTTCCCTGACTCTCGTGAGGAGAACGTGATCATCACTTAGAGCCCGGGCATGCCTCTCTCCAGGGAATAGTTTGGCTTCATAGACATTCCCTGTATTCCTCCCTGCAGCTTTGACCTTCTAATGTTAGGGGCACAGTAGTCTTCTGCCAGACCTCTGCCATAACCTCCTTGATCCTCCTCAACATCGCAATGCCCTCCTATCTGCTGTCCATACCCTAGAGGTTGACAAGGCTCTCCATAGGCTCTTGCTGAAAGTGGCACTGCAGTGGGCATTCCTGAAAGACTGACCTCCTTTACTCTGCCAAGAACATCTCCACGACATGACTCTGCCAACCTCTTGGGCTTCTCCTCCAGCTACTTCCTTTGTGCTGACACCTGTCTGCAATTTTCTCAAGTTCCCCAAACTCTCGGGTGCAGCCACACCGGACTTCAGAGTCCTCTCTCACCATTCAGATCTCAAATACACCACTCTGGGTTTGGTGCTCTTGATATGTACCACACAACACTTTGTCCCAGTCCTTGACAATAATCAATCAATCAATTTATCTCACTCTCTCTCATATAATGTACATATAAATGTATATATACTTACATATATACACACATATGTGTGTGTGTGTGTGTCATTATGATTGGGTTGTGAGCCAGCTCAATGCAAAGCTTGAGAGCTTTGCTGGCTATTGTAATTCTAGTGCCTAGAGAAAGGCCCAGCATGGAAAATAGGAAGGGAGAAAAGAAGGAAGGAAGGGAGGGGAGAGAGGGAGGAAAGAAGGAAGGAATGGAAAGGAGAAGGAAGAAGGAAAAAGGGAAGGGGAAAGGAAGGAAGAGAAGGGAGGGAAGGAAAGGAAAATGAAAGATAGACGGGGTAGTAGACAGGCAGAGGATAGATGAGATTTGCTTATAGGATCTGGCAGAAGGGAAGGGACGAGAAGAAAGCAGGGCCTAGGGTTTGGCTCAGTCTAGAGCACTGGCCTAGTGAGACCCTGCATTCTTTAAAGAAAGAAGGAAGGTGGTGAGAAAGGAGAACATTTAGATTGACTATGGAACAGAGCCTCTGTCCCACATAGCATGAAGTGGCTGAATGCGCCATTCCTGACTCCAAGCAGATACAATAGAAGGTGGCTTGCTGGGCACAGGAAAGTTCAAAGGCAGACCAGACAGTGCAGTGGGTCTCAGAGGATCATGCAGAGGTCACCGGGAAGCAGAGAGCAAGGAGGGGCTGCAGGCTTCTGCAGGGACGCGGCAGTGTGGCTGCCCAGACTGGACATGGGAGGGAGTGTTTGGCTGGTTTAAATAATTTGCAGTCTGATAGGGAGGGGGGAACCTTTCTGAGTGGGGAGCTGATAGGATGCAGGTGGGGGTGTGGCTGGGTGGGGAGGCTTGGAGGGGGAGGACTTGCAAGTACTGGGAACTCAGCTGTCCTGGAAGCTGTTGAAATTTCTAGGATTTACAACTCAAAGGGAGAGAGGGGAAAATTGGTAGGCAAGAGAGGAGGGGAGGGAAGGAAGGTAGGAAGAAAGTAAAGGAGGAGGAAAGAAATTGGAGGGAGAAAATACCTGCTTTTCTTTTCTTTTTCTTTTTCTTTTTTTTTTTTTTTTTTTTTTTTTTGTTCTTACTCTTTATTCAGTGACTACCTTGGGAGATTACATCAAGCACAAAGTTCAGTGACTTTCCAGTCACTGCTCTTAATTGGTTGACCCCATCTCCGCTCTGTCTCCTCCTTCTGAGCTAGTTTCCCCCAGGCCTGCTCATGTGCCACGTTAGCCCGCGTGGGTCCTGGGCAGGATGGTGCTGTAGGACTTGCGGTGGAAGCTTTAGATTTTTAACATTTCTCTCTTTATTTCTATGTCTGTGCTCCTCCTACAGTGTGGGACTGAAGACTAAAGCTGTAGCAACCCTTCCCTCCCTCCTTTCTTTCTCTTCCTCTCTCCTTCTTCCTTCCTTTCTTTTATCCTTCATAAAGATCTGTGACAACTCTTAATTTTCTACTCTGCAAGCAGCTATTATACAATTCACTTTTATTTTCTTTTCATCCTGAATTTAATCACAAAAAAAACGTATCCGCCATTCAACACTCTTCATAAATAGGTAGTCCAAATACCATTACCTGGGATGAATATGCCACAGTGTATCAATGCTCCTGTTCTGTGAATATTTTGCATTACTTAAGTTAGTCAAAGGTGTGGAGAGGGTTACAAATGCCTATATTCTGCAATGAGCTTCAGATACAGACCCACTTGAAAGCCCTCTGGGCTTCAGAAGACATAATGGATGGGTGTGGAGTTTGAAAGGCTTGCAATCTCATCTATGCAGCAGTTGTATGTTCTTAAGGTGGTACATAGATAGATAGATGGATAGAAAGACAGACAGACAGACAGACATTCAGATAGATAGATAGATATGCTTTGCTTATAGGATCTGAAGCCCAAGTGAGCCAAAAGGACATTTCCTTTGTAGGTAGGAATCAGACCCAAAGAGATTTGGGGTTAGATTGAATTGGAGAAGGCATTACCTAAGGAGACATGGAACGTCAAAGCTAACGTACAGAAAAAGAATAACCCCTGGAAAGAGTTGAGGTGGGCATAGTAAGAATGGACACAGGGAAATAGCAAATGGAGTTGTTAACCGGGAATCAAAAGCTATGAAGTATGCTGTGCATTGAGAGTCCAGAGCCAAGGGCCATGGATGCCAAGTGGAAATCATGCCTGGCTGCCATGATGAAGGTGGATATAAGAGGTATCTAGTCACATTGGCTAGATAGTTTCATATTTTATTTATTCTCCCAGTAACTTCCCCAACATTTAAAGTACAAACATGCACCTCAAACTAATTTTTTTTTTAAATTGCTATCCATGGAAACAAATGGAAGCCTTGCTCCTATATCTCTACCCCTTCCCTACTGCCATTATGGAAACTCCGAGAATGTTTGGCAGATACCAAGGGAGCATAGACTATTGTCCATCCTATGAACAGCAGAGCTGATGAGAATATAATGAAATCTACTGATAATCTTAGAAAAAAATGCATCCCTAGGAACAGTCATAAAACTTTGCTCACAATTTCAGTTTATTAACCACATTTTGGAAACAGGAACATGGAAATTCCGAGGGCCATAACTGCTTCTTTCTACCCTGACCCTTATCAATCCATTACTTAGAGTTCTCCAGTCCCAACCTGTGACCACACATCCAGGTGTGCCAAGGACACAGGGAATGCAAGAGTAAAGTCTTGCTCTTCTTGGGACCACAAGTGCTTAGGGACCAACAAGAGCTAAAGATCATGCTGGACAGATGACTTTGTGAGGAAATGCTTGAGGACTCGAGTTCAGAATCCCAGCACCCACATGAAAATCTAGGTATGGTGGCATATGTCTGTCATCCCAGTTCTGGGGAGGCAAAAACCAGGATTCCGAGGCTTGTGTAGCCAAAATGGTGAGCTTCAAATTTACTGAGAGACACTGACTCGCAAAGCAAGGTGAGAGCATTAGAGAAAGTCACCCAATGCCAACTTATGGCCTCTACAAGTGTGTGTGCGCGTGCACACACACACACACACACACACACACACATTCTCATGTGGGTACATACATGCATACCACACACATACACACACAATAAAAGACTAGAGATAAAGATATATGGCGAGCATGATTGTCGGTGGTCCTCAAATTATGTTAAATAGCTGGTAACTCACATGGGTAATGTTCTATTTCTCTTCCCAATTTCAGTAAACCAGTTTCCACAGTTCATGTTCTCCCACTCTGTCACGTGCCCCAGGGAGCTCGCACAGTGTGGAGAGTGTTCCCATTCTCTTTGGCTTCGCCACCAGGGATTTATTTGTGCGTTTCTTAGCCTCATTCTGGCTTTCCCTACAAATCTACTGCTCCTTTGCCTTCAAGCTTCACTACTTTTGCAAGGATGAACTTTTTCCTTCCTTAATCCTCATCTGTATTTGGCTTTCAGCTCTCAGTTTGCTTTGAACCTGGGTTCTTTGCAGCTGTGGTTTCTTATGGACAGCACTGAAGATAGGATTTTTGTGGAATGACGAGTGATAGAAGAAAGATAACAGAAATAATGAAGTCAAGAATAAATATAAAGAGGGCTGGAGGGATGGCTTAGTGGTTAAGGCATCTGCCTGTGAAGCCTGAGGACCGAGGTTTGATTCCCAAGTATCCACATATCCCAGATGCACAAGGTGGCACACGCATCTGGAGTTTGTCTGCAATGGCTGGCGACCTTCTCTCTCTTTCTCTCTCTCTATCTCTCTCTCTCTGTCTCATCTGCCTTTCTCTCTCTCAAATCAGTAAATAAATAAATAAAATATTAAAAAGAATAAACATACAGAAAACAAGATCACATAACAAGTAACACTTGAGTTAAGGGGAGGACAAAGTTTACAGGCTGAGGCTCACAGTGATATCTGGATTTGGACTTGGACCTTGAGGCCACATTTATGTAGCTTACCACACACACACAATGCTATGCTAAATATCTTATCATGCAAACTGTCTTAGCACTCTCAGTGACCCAAGGTCACCCAATTATTGTTCTGCTCATTTTGCAGAGCAGCAACTAAAGGCCAGAGATGGTAATGGCCCCACTCAATGCCATAAAGCCAGAATTTGAACCCAGGTTGGTTTAATGACAAAGTTTTTAACCAAACCATTGATAATTAGTATCTAGGACATAGTAACTTCCCTGTCAATTTTGAAGGAAGGAAGAAAGGAATGGAAGGAGGGAAGGAGGGAAGAAAGAAGGAAGAAAGGGAGAAAGGAAGGAAGGTAGGTCTGGAAGGAGTGATGTCAGAATGAGACAACTAGACACCATGCTATGTAGATCATGCATCCGTGATGGGAAGAGAGAAGATGGGGACAATGAATCACTCACCGTCACTGAGTGCTGCTCTGTGTTAAGTGCTGAGACACTTCACAACAATTTCTTCAAAGTCAACAGAAAATACACTGAGCACTCGACATTCTGGCTTGCCCTGCACTGGGCCTTTAGCATGGCAAATTATTCTCAAGCCATCAAATGCAGAAGACACGAATGAACTTCACCCCATGGACAGGGCTATCTAGGAATTGATCTACTCTCTTCCTGTCCTCCACAGCCATAAGCAATTCGTCATAAATTAGATTTCTCTGGCCCTGGGGATTTGGAAATGATCAATGGACTCCGGACGTAGCACAAATCCACAACTACTTTCCTTCCATTCTCACAGCCCCTGCCCCATAATGGACTCCCATATAGTGTGAGCAATTTCCAGTCTAAAGAATTTGTTTTATTCCGGTTCAACCTGAGCTTCGCCATCCCCACCTTCTCTCTTGTTGTTTTATTTACTCCCTGCCACACTTCCGTTTGTGGCTTCAGCTCTTCTTTTCTGTAAGGTCATTCTAAGGACAGGACATCGCCAGGGCTGAGATGAGTTGTGAACAAGAGTGAGCCAGGTGTGCTAGGGTGAATCTCTCTCTCTCTTCTTTGGGCCTCTCTGAAATCTGACCCATAAAGAAAAATATCAACATGCTCAAGATTTAGGGCCCAAATTCCGCTTTTGAGGTTGGTGTCATTCAGATGAATGCCCCCTGAGGTTGGCGTCATTCAGATGAATGCCCCCTGAGCCAGGCACAACAGAGCAGTTACCGGGCGAGAGGAAGTGATTCAGAGTCAGGCCTCAGCGAGCTGTAACTCACTGGGGGTGGGCAGGGAGACATTTTTGTAACCACTAAAATGTGAAAGACCAGCTCCAGCCCTATATATTGCTCTTTTCCACAATGGCTGTTTCCAGAGAAAATCCATCTCCTTCGCCATTGAGTGCTTGGGGCATTGAGAATTAGTGAAGTTTGCAATCCTGGTCATGTGAACGAACACTTGTGGCAGGACATGAATACACGCTAATAGTAATCACGCTAGTGTTACATAGTTGCAGTGTTGGGGGCAAATAGCTCCGAATCTCCACGTCATCCATTCGAGTCATAGTGATGCCACTAGTAGGTGACGACAGGAAAGATGGACTTCCCCAGATTTCTTCTCCAGACAGTATAAGCCCTCTTGTACCAAGGGCTTCATTTCTATGTGAACACAATTAAGATTGGCTTCTAATTATTTCTGGCACATGCTCCATAGTGCCAGAGGCCTCAAATCACAGTGGTCAAAGGGTAATAACACATCATAACCGGTTACAACTTCCCTAAGGATTTCTTGACGGGCATAAAAATGCCTTTTCCTTCAATTGATTGACACTGTGACAGCTGGAAAGTGATGGCCAAGCTTCTAGCTGCCTGTTAGAAGATCTAAAATGAAGGAGGACTTGGCTTCAATAATTAGCTTCCACATTGGGAGGGTGGGGACCAGCTGGACTTTGGACAGTGTTCTGATGGATACAGGACCTTGAGGATGTGTAACCTTCCAGTTGAATCCTTCAGATAAGAACCTTGAGAAACTGATTCCTGAAATTTCCAGTGTGTGCTCCCCCATCCCCCTTAGAAGGATGTAAATAAAAGCAAAGGTTTACAGTGGAACAGAGGATAAACTCTAGGTATGATGGGGAAATTTGTCCTTCCTACCAAGGACAAGCTCTCCTTGATTTGTCTCCCACACTCCCACTGCTCGTATATCTCAGCTCTGCTTGGTGAGCATGGACGGTCTTCAAATACACGTTTTCCTCGTGAGTGTTGGATGTTTGAGAAACAAGAAACTCCTGGATTTTCAGACTACCGTCATCTGAGAAACTCCTCGGGGACAGGATCTGGATCCTCTGTGTCGAGGGCTGGTGAGCTAAGATAAGGAAGGAAGTATCACTAGGTCAAAGTGACTTAACCATTCTGCAAAGGCCAACCATTACAAAGTTTTTCATCTTAAAAAAATAACCACAAGGCTAGAGGGATGGCTTAGCAGTGAAGGCATTTGCCTGCGAAGACAAAGGACCCAGGTTCCATTCCCCAGGACCCACATGAGCCAGATGCACAGGGGGCACACGTGTCTGGAGTTTATCTGCAGTTTCTGGAGGACTTGGCATGCCCATTCTCTCTCTCTCTCTCTCCCTCTTTCTCTGTCAAATAAATTAATTAAAAAATAAAATATTAAAAAAAATTAAACTTAGGCATACCTATTCAATGTCTTTGATACATTAATTGCTCTCAGTTTTCTTGTCTTCAAGTTCCCTATCTGACTATAGACAAAAAAAAAAAAAAAAAAAAAAAAAACTTGGTGAGTGCCTGGTGTGGGTGCTAGTGACAGAAAATGAAAGTATCTTCCTATTGTATTGGAATATGATCCAATGACTATGAGATTTAAAAATAGAACGTGGTTTGAGTGCTCATAGAAACTGCATCCTCAGACTGGTGTGAGGTACAGAAGGGGTACTCTCTGTGAAGGAATAAATGACTCCCAGTGTCAGCAGAGACTCCAGAGAGGAGGGGATGTTTCCTCTGGTCTTCAAACATGAGAACAGTTCTGTAAGTCAGGAACTGGGAAGTACTGGATGGCGTCCCAGCAGTCATATGGCAAATCGTATGTCACATCACGAGATGATCATATGACAGGTTGTCCCAGCAAGATGGAAAGGGCATAGCAGCAAAGTCGTTAAGGGTACACTCATGTATTTTGTGACTTTTTGTTTTAAATTCTTATATTCTAAATACTATACAATGAACATCATGGTGATGTGGCTAGGACAATACCATTATAGCTTCCTTTTCTCTTTCATCTTCCTCTTCTTCTATGAATGAGACACTATCTCAAACCTTTGATTATTTTAGAAGGAGCGGAAGTCCTATGTCATATCACAACTGATGGAGCAGTTACCTTCTCATTGCTGGAACCAAACACCTGACCAAAAGTAGCTGAAGAGAAGAAAAGGTTTGTTGAAGCTTCAAGCTTTGAGGGGAAGTTTCATCAGGGGTGGGAAATCGGACAGGCCTGAGCAGGGAGCTTGGATCACATCTGCACATAAATGGGAATCCAGTGGTCTGCACACTGGGCTTGGAGCTGACCCACCTCCAATGACCCAGCAGCTCCTCCAATAAGACTTGACTTCCCAAAGACTCCACAACTGCCCCATACTGCCCACCAGCTTGGAACCAACCATTCAAACCAACTGAACCCACGAAGGACATTTCACTGACATCACCATAATTGATCATGCCCTTGGGTATATTTTTACAATACTATTGCTGAACTTTGTATATGGATGTAGGGGAAGGACCAAGGAGATAAGGAGGCAAGATGGATGAGAAGACTCCCCAGTAGATAGCCCAGACCCAGAGGAAACAAAGCCCTGTTGTAAATACTTACACTTTAACCCACTGAAGTGTCAGAAACAGAATATTGCCAGTGGGTAGCAATATAGGAAGATTGGAGGTTAGTAAGAAGGGTGAAACATGAAGCCATGTGTAGAGGAACCTAGCATGGGATGAGTCAGACAGAGAGTCATTAACTAGGTGATATTGTGGAAGGAAGACATGAGGATGGATGCTTAAACAAAGCTGTGAAAATGGTGCTTGTACTATAACATAAAATACCAGTCAGAGTCATAGATTTAGAGCATAACATGGGTATTGGTTATGAAATAAAAACGTGAGATATCTATGTGGCCTTCAGGAGGATTGTGAAAATGTGGTCTGAGAAGAAAAAGTTAGTAATTAAAGAATAATTAGATGCAAAGAAATGGTAGGAAGGAAGATCACTGAGTAAAAGACAAAATGGTGAGATGGGGGTGGAACTCAAGGAATAGGAGTTACCTAATATTTATTTTATATTTTTTACTTTATTTGGTTTTTCGAGGTAGGGTCTCACTCTAGCCCAGGCTGACCTGGAATTCACTATGGAGTCTCAGGGTGGCCTCAAACTCACGGCAATCCTCCTACCTCTGCCTCCCGAGTGCAGGACTTAAAGGCGTGCGCCGCCGTGACTGGCATGTTGATTTTAAATCAGACACTGTTAGGAGTTTTACTTGTGTTATGCCATTTCATCTGCATGGTAAGCCTAAAATAATTGTATCCTTCACATATGATTTTGAGGGTCTGAAATAACAGCTGACATTTCCTTGCAATTTCTTTGTACGCACTGGCCTGTTCCCATGTGGCATCCATCCACTCATAGAACAGATGTTACAAGAGAAAGCCTTTTAATTCTAAAGGGCTTAGACTTTTAGGTTTCAAAAATAAATAGCATTGGGAAATTTGAAAGAAAAGGAGTTTGTACCTCTGGTTTTCAGAGCCCTGGGCGGCAGGGAGGAGTGAGGTGAAAATGGTACCGCAGCAGGTCCAGAGAAATGACCACCAGAAGCTCAAGAGGTCCTTCTGTCCCACCATGTGCCAGAGCAGGAGGCTTCAAGCGAAGATTGCAGATCCTCAGTGAGCCCCTCCCAGCTTCTTATAGCCCTATAAACCAGGAACAATGGGAGTCTCTTGTCCCATTGAGAAAGGCGTGGAACCAGCTCAGCTAGAAGAAACTGGCAGAAGCCTTCTGTGTGTGTGAAACAATGAAAGACCAGATAGGGATGGCTTATCTCAGCTGATAATAGTGCAGAGGGATTCTGACTAATCCTCAGCTTAAGCCTTAAAACTAAGAGAGTCTCTGAGAACAAAGGAATGGCCTTGGTACAACAGAATGGATACCAGGAATAGACCAAGGTTAGACTAGGGATATAGCTTACAGGCAGAGCACTTTCCTCACATGAGTGAGGCCCTTGGTTTGATCCCCATTGTCATGGGGAAACGGAAGAATGAAAGATCACCACTGATTATTGCTCAACACTGGAGGAAACACAAGGAAGTCATATTCCTCCCATTGCTACATTTGTGGTCAGGAGTTTGTACCGAGGCTACTTAGCAGTACTGCATGCCTGCAGGGAAGGGCCATGCACCCAGGCACTCATGGAGCACATAGAGAAGCTAAGGTTGGCCGGCTCCTGAATTATTGCTGGCATTGCTATTGCATTCTGATTTTTCTAGAATCAAAAAAAAAAAAAAAAAAAAAAAAAAAGGATTGCCATCCCTTTGGAGGCAGTCCCTAATCTTTTTCCTTTTCCATTTCCCTACAGGAGACAGTCTAAACCAATTAAACACCTGACCCAGGGCCTCATCTGTAGACCTCCCATCCATCCCATCTACTTTCCCAGAAGCTAGTAGCCAAGTCATTACTTCTTCTCACACATAAATAGGAGGGTTAAGGATGTATACAAACTTAGAGATGGGAGGTTTAAAAAACCCTACTTAAAACCATATTTCACAGTAATTTTTATTATTGCTGTAAATAGATGAGATCTACTAAAGTAGAGCAAAGAAAGGAATGGAATATTTAAGAGTAGTTATTTAATGAAAATCTACTATACTCCAAGAGCTTAATATTCCTGCTTCTGAAAGAGTGGCCTGTGAATGGATATCATTATGACCCCCTGAAAGCTTGTTACAAATTCTTGTCTGCAAATTCATAGTTTCCATTCCAGACCTAAGGAGAAGAAGGTCTTTGAGATGGGACCAAGAAATATATGTCTTGGGCTGGAGAGATGGCTTAGCATTTAAGGCATTTGCCTGCAAAGCCAAAGGATCCCGGTTCGACTCTCCAGGACCCACGTAAGCCAGATGCACAAGGGGGCGCATGCTTCTGGAGTTCATTTGCAGTGGCTGGAGGCCCTAGCATGCCCATTCTCTCTCTCTCCCTCCTTCTCTATCTCAAATAAATGAGTAAATAATATATTTTTTTAAAAGAAATGTGTGTCTCAATAAGTTCTTCAATCATTTATTATGAATGTTAAGTTGGAGTGATGCTATAGAAATATGAACATCCATTGATCAGGAAGAGGCTGGAAATCCAAGCCTCCAGAGTAGGCTATTATCATGGTTAT
Source organism: Jaculus jaculus (assembly GCF_020740685.1). NCBI lineage: Eukaryota > Metazoa > Chordata > Mammalia > Rodentia > Dipodidae > Jaculus > Jaculus jaculus. The sequence goes on from NC_059119.1 coordinate 17,645,427, forward strand.
CATACAGTCCTGGAAGGTGACCTTAGAGATGGGTGTTAAGGGGGGGGGCTGCATGTGAAATTAGCAAGACACATAACGAAAAGGTCAAGGCAAAGGTGAAGATGAGGAGTTTGTGTGACAGCTCCTAAGAGAGTGGGGATGCTCAAACTGAGGCACATTGGCCTTTCAGGTAAGGTAGAAACGATCACAGGGTAGATGTACCAGTGAGGAGTGGGCTTCAAAGTCAAGGGACTTGCTGTTGCGATGATAGCTGACTGCCACTTTGTGCTGGGAGAGGTGGGAGTCAGGATGATCAGATAAAGATGTGGGTGTACAAGCAGTTTCCTAAGGTGGAAAGAAGGCAAAAAGATAATGGAATCCTCTTCCTCTCTGATTTACAATACAGTTTTTTTTGTATCACAAAAGCGATCTGCCCACTTCTAACATGGGAACAAATTACTGGGCAGAGAAATACTACCTTTTATTGTTGTTACCTTTTAATCCACTTTATCCCTGCATGATCTGACTCACATTCTGTTTTTCCCTAAAGGTGAATAAATCTTCAACTTAGTTCCATCTCACTTGTGAATTAAAATGACATATCAGGATATGCATGTGAACCACACTTCTCCATGAGTTGCTTTTTTTTTTTTTTTTTCCCATTGAGAGAAATCACTTGACTTCTGTGTGTCTCCTTGGGCCACTGTCATTAACAACAATGGTGTCATTTTGATGTGCTCTTCGAGGCAGTGGGTGCTTTGAAGTTGAAAGATAGAACAGACTTAGATAAATAGAGCTCAAAGAAGGCTGCCATTGCACCATTATTGCCAGCTATTATTTTTCAGTGACACATCTGATAAAAAGTCAGCCACCTTCCCCTAGGATGCATCTCAGTAGACACAACCAGGGACTTAGGTTTGATTTCTTCTTTTTTAAATGGGAAAGAAACTTGCTACTTCTTCGTGAAGCTTTCTGCTACTCCTGTTGTAGGTCTGTCTTCACTTTTCTGAGTGAAGTCTAGCTGCTAGCTTTCTTCAGGCAGAGTAGATTATGTCCTGGGGGGGGGGGATATGACATACCTAGTTCATGGGTCCATTCTTGATTTTGTTGTGGTGGCCTTGAACTCGGGGCAATCCTCCTACCTCTGCCTCCAGGGTGCTAGGATAAAGGCTTGAGCTACCACGCCTGGCTAGATTTGGTTTTTGTTTAATCCCTCCTCAGCCTGTCAATATTTTTGACATGCTTCCCTTCAGATAGTGAGTACAGAGTTGTAATGTCTAAGAAACTAAACAGCTACATCTAGGGAAGACTTAACAGATGTGCTACTAAGAAGTTTTTTGGTTGTTCTTGTTAACACGCAGCACTGTGTGAGGCGTTGTTGTAAGCACAAAGGCTCAAGAACTCAGCTTTCACGGTAATGGTTCTATTGTGATCAGTGCCATGATTTTCAAATGGTGGGTGGGGGGGTCTGAGGGACAGAAGGGAAAAGAAGCCAAGTACATAAATGTGTTGCCAAGCAGGATTGGAACTGGGGAGTATGCCTTCCTCAGTCTGCTGCTGTGTGGAGGGTTAGGGTCCTGACCACAGTATAAGGAGCTCCCGTAGCTCCATTACCTCCAGTGCCAGGAGTAGCCACTTTGAAGCAAGTTCACAGACACGGGAGGATACAGGGTGAGCTTTGGGATGGTGTGAAGTGGGTGTGGGGGCCAAGGTCATGTCCAGAATGGCTGGTTTGTAGCCACCATGCGAGACTAGCCCAATTTAAGGAAATGTGTCTAAAATCTCCACATCTTCAAAGATGCCACCAGGGAACTTCCTATGTGGATCATTTATATCTGGGTGCATTTTCTTTCTCTCTCCCATAAAACCTGTCATGTAGGTAAATTTCTTATTAACAGCAGGTGATCAGGTCCAAAAAGTTTTGTCCATGCTTGATTTTTATGACATGAATTAAACTGGTCTAATCAGATGGTGGTACAACTGAGACTTGAATCTATTATGTAGAATGGAGGAAGTATGTCCTGAACCAGCTTTACCATAAATGCCATCTCCCGCCTTTCTCAGTTCTTTGTCCTTCCTTTCTGGGTTCTCAGTCTTGAGAACTGGGCTTTGGCAAAACTGTGCAAACTAAGGGGATTGCCATCTGAGATGATTAATCTTTATCATCAGCTTAGTTCACTTGAGAAATATCTAGAAGATTAGTAGAGCACACCTATGGATGTGTTTGTGAAAAGATTTCCAGAGAGGATTAACTAAGTAGGGAAGACCTGTTTTGAACATGGGTGGCTCCATCTCATAGGCTGGGGGTCCTGATGGATTAAAACACAGGCAAGATGAAAGCCAGAGCACAGGCATTCATTCATTCATCCTCTCTCTCTCTATCTCAACTCTCATACCACCACAGTGGGTAATTGTCTTACTGGGAAACAAGACCAAAAAAAAAAAAAAAAATCATTGGGTTACAAGTATCTGCCAAATACAGATTAAAGCTGTACACTCAAACCCAGAGGTAATACAAATATTAGTATACAAAAAAGTGACCTGCACTGGAGAGATGGCTTAGCAGTTAAGGTGCTTTCCTGCAAAGCCTAAGGAACCTGGTTTAATTCCCTAGGACCCATGTAAGCCAGATGCACAAGGTAGTGTGTCTGGAGTTCATTTGCAGTGGCTAGAGGCCCTGGAATGCCCATTCTCTCTCTCTCTCTCTCTCTCTCTCTCTTCCTCTTTCTTCCTATTTCTTTCTCAAATCAATAAATAAATAAATTTAATTTAAAAATGAGATGACTGAATAGAAATCACAGAAAATATTTTGAATTTTATCCAGAGTCAAGGAGAGTTAGTTTATCATCTATTTGGGGATCTTGAAGCACGGAAGTGGAGACAAGGTAAAATAATTCTTGGATAAACACAAACATTATGTACCACACTTTTATGGGATCATTGAAGAGTTTTACCTTCTCTGTATCTATTCTTCATTCTTGTGCAATAGTCTTACTATTGCTGAAATGTGCTCTCAAACTTCCTGTGTTAAAACTTGAATCCCCAATGCAGCAGTGTTGTTAGGTCAGTTACTTTCTTATTGCTAGGGCAAAATACCTCACCGGAAGTAACTTCTGGAAGGAAAGCATTTATTTTGGCTTACAGTTCTGGGGGTAGAGTCCATCATGGTCATAAAAGTATGGCAGGAGCCAGAGGCCAGCATCATATCAGTGGGGGGAAAAAAGAGGAGAGAGAGGGAAGGGAATGGAATGGGAGGGGAAGGGAGGAATGGAGAGGAGAGGAGAGAAGAGCAGGCTAAAGGTTTCACAACTTCCCAAACAGCACCACCAACTGGAGATGAGTATTCAAACACATGCATTTGTGAGGGGCATTTTACTTCAAGCCACCCATAAATATGGTGAGGTGGCACGATGAGGCCGCAATCCCTGTCCGACATCCCAGCTTCTCTCCTGCAAGCTCTCCCTCCCCCAGGACCCCTCTCACCATTAACTGCGCTACAAAGGAGCCTCACCAAGCCCCAGGCTTTGCTCTTGGACTTCCCAGATTCCCAAACCCAGAGACGGATCAACTTCTGTTATTTGCATATTACTCAGTCTCAGGTATTCTGTTGCAGTAGCATCATGGTACAGAATAGCATAAGTTCTATAGTTTTCATTTAGAAAAGTTACGTCTTGTTTTTTTTTTTTTTTTTTTTCAGTTCACATATTTCAAGGAGTTATAATACCCATTTCTAGGTCTGGGAGTGGGCATTTGACGAAGCCAAGGTGAGTACTTATCCTTGGAATAAGCAAAACCAGCCAGTATGTTGCTCAACTACGCTTGGCCACAGTTCCCATCACAATAGGAGAGCTAGACTGAGAATGAATCAAGCCAACCCATAGGAAAGTAGGACAGGATGATACCCTCGAGCCGTTGTACTGGGGACATCCTCACTCCTAAGGTCATACTTCACATCTTTTGCTTAACTAGCTTTCTTTACTATTTAAAACGGGACCATTTAAAAATAGGAAAACCATTGGCAACTGCTGAGTTTGGCCTGCAAGCTCTACAAAAATAGTGACGTGCTTTACTTTTAACTCACTTTTTGTTTATCTTAAGGAAAATGCTCATTTTTTCATCTTTTGTGAATTAGCTCAAACGTTTACATGCTGCGGAGTTTTCTGTAACTACGAGGCTGGGTCTACATAACTTCTTTTGAGCTTGTTTTCCACAGGCTCATGCCCTTTCCTTGGTTCTTTGCTCATATGGACATTGAAGAATTGTGATATTTTTGTATTGGGTAGATAATTCAATTGACAAAATGCTTGTTTCAAAAGCATGGGGACCTGAATTTGATCCTGAGAACATGCATAAAAATGTCAGGCATGGTAACACATGCTTGTTACTTCCAAAGCCAGGGAGATGGAGAGAGAAGGACCCCTGTGGCTCCCTGGCTAGCCTGACAATGGAATCTAGTCAACCTATAGCAAAACAGAACAGCTTTCTTACAATATCCCAGAGCCATTACACTGGACTTTCACACTTCTAAGATGATAATTCTTTGGCTTAAGGTAGCTTTCATTACCTGGCCTAATTGGTGAGCCCCGGGCCAGTGAGAGACTCTGCCTCATAAAAAAATTAAGTGGCTGGCATTCATTCTTGACATAAGGACACATAACACCTTAAGTTGTCCTCTGGCCTCCACATGCACATGCAGACATGGACACGTGTGCCTATGTGCACAGGAGCACACATATGCATGAATAAATCATTTCAAAATGAAATGTCATACTTATGAAGTTACAAATGTATTAAGGTAAACACATGAGTAATATGTGTATAACTAGATGCAAATACCAATGAATTTGAAGCCCATTTTGTATCCTTCCCAAAACACGTTTCCTCTCTGTCAGACAGGTACCCTCTACATATGATTTGGTGCCTGTCATTCCTGTGCATATCATTAGAATTTTATAGCACCTGCAATGATTCACACATGTGTGAGTATAACATTGTTAAATATGTTTAAAGCTTTACATAAAATATATGGATTCTCTAAAATTTTCCCTTTTCCTCCTTTTTTTTTTCTCCAGCTCCTTCTTGTGCTGTAAGAATCATGAAAGTTGATTTATGTAGCTATACTTCATTAACTTTTACTGCTCTATTGAAAAGTAGTTGATGGATATAACACAATCTGTCTGCTCTCCTGTTGATGGACACTGAAGTTATTTCAAATTTTTGGCACACCAAATACGTGCTGCTCTGAAGATATTTTGCCTCCTTCCTGGGCATGTGTGTGAGATTAGGCCTATTGCACCAGACATGCTGGGGTGGTTCTGCTAGACTAGCTATGCTAGGGACTGCTATCTCTACCCCAAACATGAACTTACTTCCTTTCTTCCCCTAGGATGACTGGTTGCTTCAAATCCTTAGTAGGAGTTGGTACAGTCAAAAGCAATTATGGTGCTTAGTGCAGATCTTCAATGTGTGAATGTACGTGCAAAGAGCAGAGGACAACCTAAGGTATCATTCCTCACTACACTTTGACTAAAAATAAATAAAATAAAATAAAAGGGCTGAAGAGATGGCTTAGCACTTAAGGTGCTTGCCTGAGAAGCCTAAGAACTCATATTAGACTCTTCAGGTCCCACATAAGCCAGACCCACAAAGAGATGCAAGCGTATGAGGTTTCACATGCACACAAGGGGGAGCACATGTCCAGAATTCGATTTCAGTTGCTGGAGGCCCTAGAGCACCAATTCTCTCTCCCTCTCTCTCTCTGTCTCTCTCTCATACACACACACACATACACATATAAAACAAAAGGTCAGTCTGTTGGGCTTGCCTTAAAAAAGAAAGAAATAGAAGAATAATGGGCCCATTATTATTCACAACCTACTCTCAAGAATCATCCCTCTCAGCCACTATTGTTTCATTTGTACTTGTATGTACTTCTATTGTGTATTACTGTCAAAATTCAAGCATACATATCCCACTCATTTAATCCGTAAATATTTTCTCCTGTTAACACTGTAAGAAGATTCTTTTGTTTTTTTTTTAATTTTTTGTTTATTTATTTGAGAGTGACAGACAAAGAGAGAAAGAGTCAGGTAGATAGAGAATAGGTGCACCAGGGCCTCCAGCCTCTGAAAACGAACTCCAGACGCATGCGCCCCCTTGTGCATCTGGCTAACGTGGGTCCTGGGGAATCAAGCCTCGAACAAGGGTCCTTAGGCTTCACAGGCAAGCGCTTAACTGCTAAGCCATTTCTCCAGCCCAAGAAGATTCTTTTATCATATCATTTTTTTTAATTTTTATTTATTTATTTATTTGAGAGCGACAGACACAGAGAGAAAGACAGATAGAGGGAGAGAGAGAATGGGCGTGCCAGGGCTTCCAGCCTCTGCAAACGAACTCCAGACGCGTGCGCCCCCTTGTGCATCTGGCTAACGTGGGACCTGGGGAACCGAGCCTCAAACCGTGGTCCTTAGGCTTCACAGGCAAGCGCTTAACCGCTAAGCCATCTCTCCAGCCCCCAAGAAGATTCTTAATGACAAGAACACTATTACCAAACCTAAAAAATTCATAATAGTAAACATCCAATTATCATTATCAATCATAAACATGTTTTGCTCTTTTGAGACAGTAGTTGATTCTGTAGCCCAGACTGCCCTCAAATTTGTAGCATAGGCTCTCCTCAAGCTTGCAATCCCCTGCCCCAGTCTACTAAGTTCTGAAATTATAGGTATGACACGCATTGCCTGGCATGAACCATTTTTAATAACATATTTTAGCCAAGATCAAATAATATCCACAATTGCAGTTAGTTGATCTGTCTTATATCTGTTTTCAGTCAATATATTTCCTCTTCATTTTCATCCTTCCTTCCAACTTGCTAAAACTATTTGATGCTTTGTCCTATAGAATTTCCCACAGATTAGATTTTACTAACAGCATCTCCATCATATATATATATATATATATATATATATATATATATATATATATATTTGCTATGTTTCTATAAATTGCTAGTTCTGTGGTGAGTCAATATTTGTGGTTTTCCATCATGATGTCTGGTTCCATAGTTCCTTTCAACTTTAGAAGTTGGTGCTCAATCTTTATTTTGCATTCTAATTCTGTCCTTCCCTCTTACGTGAGTAGCTGGAATACTCTACAAAGAGAAACTTCCCCTTCCTTGACTTCTGAGTTACTTAGTTGTGACATACATATAGCAAAGATGAGACAAAGATGATGTCATCTATTTACCAGGTCTTGAAGAAAACAACTTGGGTTACAAGCATCTTTCAGCGATGCCTAATAAGTTTACCTTTGTATTCATACAAAATCTTATGAATTTGAATGTGTTTGGTAAATCTTGACCCCTTCCAGTTCTTTCTCTCTTGGACCATGCTCCTCAGCTTTGGCTGATAGAGACATATTGGGTTGGATTCCAGGTCCCTTTGAGAGTTGCAACTCTATCTCTGACATCTACTATGGCAGGATGCTCCAAGTTCATCCTATATTTATCCCATTCAAACAAGGACTCATCAGCTTCACCAATATGCTCTAGTTTCTGTCTGTGGGAAATGATATATTGAAGTCTACAATCTGTGCACCTCACGTTATTTATACATTTAGCTTTTGCTAATCTGGTAAGTGTAGAATATAACCTCACTGTAGCTTTAATTTCCTACCTAGATAAGTATGTATGTTTACTGTTTATAGGAATGTCTTGACTATATCAGTTTCTGATCCTACAAATACTCTTTTCACATATATTGTTGATTTTCTTTTATTGTCTGCTTGTTTTCTTATTGTTTGTGAAAGGTTATATGCATGCTCTTTGTTGACTATATTTGTTTCAAAAGAGTCTCTTCATCAGTGACTGTTTAACTATTGCTATAATCTTGTTTAATCAAGATAAATTACTTAATTTAATGCAATTAAATGTGCTTTCTCTTACTTATTGTGACTTGTGCTTTTTTTTTTTACAACCTATTAAAGAATTTCCCAGGGGCTGAGGGTGTGTGACTTCACATGGCATGAATGTTCTGAGTTCAAAAAACTGTTTATTTAATAAATAAATAAAATTCAATTAAGATCAATTACATTTTTGGTGTCATATTTTGAGATTTATTCCACCATGCCCTGAGTTTTTGTTACCAGCTGAACTAGGCAGCAGCTTCAAGCTGTTCTAAACACTGTCATGGCACTCATTTGAATTAAATAGCACCATGACCAAGAAACAGGAGCACAGGGAAAAGATTGTTGAGGCTACCAAAACTGAGTGGTTTACTTTTAGAAAGGTATGACTAACATAAATTGTTCTTTTGGAACATCTGTCAAATTAGGTATGCATTGAGTTAATCGTAACAGATTGAAAACCAAGGTGCATGTGGTAGATAGTGGACTGAAGACCGCCTTAGAGCTCCTGAAAAAAAAAACCCAAAAAACCCAGAACCAGGCTGAATCTGTGCTCAGGCACTGCCCTGCTTACCCTGTGACTTTCAGACACCACACAATGCTTGGGGAACTGCCTCCTGAATCATGATGCCCCACGCCCCCATCTTGCCTGAACATTTTTCCCAGACATTTGTGCACCTATGAGTTTTAGCCTACTTTTTCAGAATGTGAAACATGTGCAAGCAGAAGCCCATTTCTCTTCTTGAAGTCCCTGCTCCAGTAACATTTAGAGTAGCGCTAAGTCCAATATTTACATTTTGATCTCATTCCTGCTTTATTCCTTTAGCAAACTGTCTTTTGTTTTCCTCCTATGCAGAATCTATCTTAACTGACATTGGGAAGCAGTTAATATTGATTTCAGTAAATCGTCTTCTTTGATTTTTGCTACAGAGAGATTATAGTACAAAAATTCACATATGTTGTTTTCTCAACAAATAGAAAAATATGTTCCACTGTCACTGTACCTCTTTGGCCCTGTGCTGTTTTGTAACTCACTGTCTCATCTCTTTCATTTGCCTTCTTTGTCGCTGTCGATCTTTTCCTAATACTTCATCCTTCATGTAGACTCCCTCCTCAGAGCTGAACTTGGCAGTGGAGTTTGCCTAACTAATGGAGACCATATGCTCTGCAATTACATTCCCCAACAAGGTTCAGATTTGTTAGCAAATATTGGAGAAGGCAAGTTGAGAATCTGGAGCTCAAAGGACTGTCAGGAATTGGCACATCCTGACAGGTAAACCTGCATTTCCTGACCCCTGGGAAGGAGTTCTGGTTAGAGCTGTTTTTGTTCAAGGTGCACAGGGCTTTGCTTTTGAAAGTACTGATCCGTGGGTAGATGGCTCCTCAAATAGCTAAGCATGTCTATTGTTTCTCCCCACAGTATACTGCATTTACTGCTGTATATCAAAATTTTAATAAGTGGCTATTACTTGCTTATTTGTTGGTCACATTCCTCCCTAGGAGACCTAGAGTATGATACTGCGCACTGTACACCCTTGTGCCCCCAGATCCCAGTAGAGGAATGTTACCATTAGTATTTGGCTAATGAATGAAGGAGGAAGACAATTTACCAACAGGCTCTGTATATGCAGAACCTACACTTCAGGTCCTTCCTTTCTTCAAGGCCAGAGTATACTAAAGAGTCTAAGTCTCCCACAAAGAGTTCAGACTCACGAGATTCTGAAGGCCTAAAATGTTGACTCATTTCGTGTGTGTGTTACCTGTCCAACTGTGTGGAGGCTCACACGTGTGCACATGAGCGTGTGGGGAGCAGAGGTCCATATATGGTGTCTTCCTCAATTGTTTTTCCTTAGTATTTACGATAGCATCTTTCACTGAACAAAGACCTCAGAAATTTGGTAGCCTACCTAGTCAGGATTTCCTGTCTCCACTGCCTTAGTGCAGGGATTAAAGGTGTACGTGGGCTACCATGTCTAGCATTTTACATGGGAGCTGGGGATCTGAACTCAGGTCCTAATGTTTTCACAGCAAGCACTTTAGCCACTAGATATACCTCCCATTCCTGTGTGGACATGTTTTTTTTTTTGGTTTTTTTTTTTTGAGATAGGGTTTCACTGTAGCCCAGGCTGATCTGGAATTCACTATGTAGTCTCAGGGTGGCCTCGAACTCACAGCAATCTTCCTCCCAATGCTCTAATTAAAGGCATGCACCATCACACCTAGGTTGGAAACAATTTTTGAAAAATCTTTTTGACTTGGAAGTGAATTTTCAGTAACAGCATCAGGGAACAGGAAGGTCTGCCCCTTTGGCAAGTTTCAACCTCTGGGTTTTGCTAAGCTAAAAAGGCAAGAGAGACATTGCTTCTATGTGTAGATGGTCAGATGGGATACCCTGTTACTGTCTTGGGTACTACCCTGTCTCCTTGGCAATTACAGATGTGTTTGTATTAGTGGCTAGAAAGGCAAGTTCATGGCCAGTCCACAACTGTGATTTCATCAGAGAGAGAGAGAGAGAGCATCTACAGCCATACCATCCCAAATGTGCCCAATCTTGTCTGATATTTGCAGCTAAGCAGGGTCAGGCCTGGTCAGTACTTGGATAGGAGACAGAGTGTATGTGTGTGTGGGTGTGTGTGTGTGAAAGAGAGAGAGAGAGAGAGAGAGAGAGCGAGCGAGAGAGAGAGAGGGAGACAAAGACTCAGAGAGAGAGAGAAACCCATCCAAAGGAAAAACAGGGATCTTCCCAACCCCTCCCCATTCTCATGTGACTGTCACAAAGACACAAGAAACACTCCTCCTTTTAGAACACAAATACATAAATTTTTAATCTGCGAAAAATACAAAATGAAACCATGTACAAGTTATGTACAATCCCTTTTTACAAGACAAGAGAGTTATCACTGGTTGTTACAGATGACAGAGTTGGGTAGGTCATTTCAGAGCACCAACATTTGATTCTCTCCTCCAGTTCCTGTCTGGTCATATCACTCAACATAACTTTAGTCACCATGCCAACAACGTGTGAAAGAAGGATGAATACACCACGCTCGTTTCCTTAATGAACATGTAGGCTAACCTCTGCATATGTGTACCTCTGAATTTTTTTTTCTTTGCCCCTAAAGAAATCCCAAGGGCTGGTATTGGTGTTAACAGGGGAACGGTTCATTACAGCATCTGCAAGGTGGGATGCGGGCCAGGAGGTTTTAGTCAGGATATGATTGTTCCACCTGGGAATGGATGGGCTTTAATTAGGATTTCCAGGCAGAACTGGGTTTACGTTTGAAATGTTGCAGCTCTGGTCAAATGTGTACGCAGCGGAAGGAAGGGAAGGGGAATGAGCTGTGCTGGAGCTGGCGGGGTTCTGGCTTAGTGTACATGTGGGGTTTGGTCCTCCTTCTTGGCCAGACTCCCTTCTCATACTGATCCTGAATCCCCATGGGCAGGAAGCTCTGGGTCACTGTGGCAGGCATGTGTGATGCATGTGTACGTTTCCATTTAAGACTCTAAACAGCAGGGCCGCCGTGTTTCCTCAGACAAGCCCTGGAGTGCCCTGGGGGTCAGCTTTGGACTGGGGGAAAAGAAGCTCAGAAGAGTGGGAAAAAAAAGCCCTTTCCAATTTACAACTTTAGCTAGAAATAAGGTCAACTTTTCACCTGGCCAAAAAAACAGGTCTCCTCATACTCTGGTCTAGAAAAGCCATCAGAGCAAAGTGACTATGGCATGTTGCGAGTTAAGACTCTTGCAACCCAAGATGTCCTTGCAAGCAGTGCCTGAGGATGAGGAGCAGTGGAGTCACATGAGCAGATGAAAGGGGAGCCCGCCTCAAGCCCCTCTCCCCTGGGGCCTCCTGAAAGAAGTGTGGGTGACCCAGATGTCCTGCACCACCTCCACTTCCATGACATACAAAGTGACCCTGAGCGGCCTGCTGGTTTCTCACACAGGCCAGGCCTCATGCCAACCTCAGGGATCAAAGACAAAGGGGCAAAGCCCCTGTCTGCCCTTCCGCCCTTCAAATGTGTCCTTTCCTCAGAGTCACCATCGCTAACAACCCCCATCTCTACCCTCATAGATGCTCCACCCTCTCCTCCTTAGATGCAGCCTCTCTGATTCCCGTTTTCCCAGCACTGTGCAGATCTTCTAATCCAGGGGCAGCTGCTTAATTTGTTCCTTTTAATCCCTAAAAGTATGGCTAGAGTCCTCCAAACAGATCTGTCAATCAACTAAGTCTGCACTCTCTCCTTTGGGGAACTCCTCCCTGGTCAAGTGCTCCTGTGGTTCTGGCTGGCTTCCACGTGGCCAGAGGTGTTGTGAGCCACCATCTTGGTTTTCTAGGCACCCTTCACGTTTCCTGAGAAACTGCATTATTGAGCAGTCAAGGCTGTGTTTCCAGAGAGGTGGGTGGGCTACCTTCCTCTAAAAGTCTTGTCCAGCAATCAGGGCACGACGGGCTCCTCAATAAACTAATTAAACCTCACCTGTGCTGCCACATCTCAGAAGGTGCTGTCTTCCTCACACCTGAAGCACTGCTCTTCCGTCCACCCGGTTCCTGGGAAGCCCACCTGTCTTCATCTCTAACACTGTTCGCTCAACTCCTGCCCCTCCGGAAGGCGGTGCTACGCCGCGCGTGCTTACCCCTTCTCTCCTCTTCCAGGAGCGTGCTGAGTCGGAGTCTAAGCTTGTTCCTAGCAAGACCACGTCATGCTTCTTCCTGTGCCCTGACCCAGTCCCCTGACAACGTATTGAGTGCTAACTGGCTACCAAGTCCCACCTACCCGATTACCCAGGAGGAGGTTTTCGTAACGCTAATCTACATTTGGCAGCTTCAGTTTCGCATCACTAACTATAGTTTACAAGGCGTGATGGCCCACTCGGTGTTCTTATGATATTAATGTCCAGATAATGGAATAACTGTCAGGTGTTTTGTTTTTGTTCTTTTGTTTTTCGAGGTAGGGTCTCACTCTAGCTCAGGCTGACCTGGAATTCACTCTGAATTCTCAAGGTGGCCTCCAAATTCACAGCAGTCCTCCTACCTCTGCCTCCCGAGTGCTGGGATTAAAGGCGTGTGCCACCACGCCCAGCTTGTCAGGTGGTTTTAACACCACCCTAAAAGTAGTCAATAAGAACAATTAAAAAAAAAAAAAAAAAGCCAAATTCTACCTCAGAACCCAGTGTCTACAATGAATGAATTTTCTTAGCCTCCTGGAAGACAAGGTGGATCCCAGTTAATTTTCATAGTTTTTTTTTTTTTTTTTTCTCTTTCTACTCACAGTTTACCCTTCTTTTCTGCCTCAGACGTTCTCTTTGATGATGAAAAATGATAGTACAAAAATTACATTTATGAGTATATAGTATATTGATGAAAGAAAGAAACAGGAATTGCAGTGGTAAGTAAGGCTGAGGACTTCATAAGTCAGGCTTATATGGCAAATGTCAGCGGTGATAATGGCAGGAATATGGGATGTCCTGACTCACCTTTCATACCAGGAATTAGAGATGTGGGTTGGAGAGGAAGACGTCAGCCCATGGTGTACTGCGCCAAGGGGAAGGAAGCAGGAGGGAGAACGTGAAGACAAGCCTGGGAACAGGCAGGAACATCTGACTAATGTGATTCAGGTGAATTTGAATTTAGAAATTCGCCTCTTGACTCTAAGGAGCTTCCCAGTCTGACTGTTTTGCGTGTCCAGAGCAGAAAATGAGCCTTGTATTCAGGTCAGCAATGCTGCAGGGCTGAAGCTAGATGGGCTACTACTACAGCCCTGGACGACACCTATCTCCAAGGACTTGGCCAAGGAGAGGTAACCAGTCCACATTTGTATGTTTTCTCTGTTCTGAAAGAAACCTTAGAGCCATCTCCATGAAACCACCTTCATGTTCAAGGTCGCTGAGACACGGAAGATTTAAAGAACACTTTGAAGTCCATTGTTAATTATTTGCAAATGTTGCTTTTAGACCCTCATATCAAGGTATTACAATAGGGCACATTTTGCTTTCCATATGAAAATATCCCTAATTTCATTCATTTTCTCACTCTTCCGGTCCAACCCAAACAGTTCTAATTCCTTGTTTAAATACTTCAATCCATTGCTTTGTACAACTTATAGAAGGAGGCACTCCTGCCTATTTTCCTCCATGCCTTAGTTGCAACCCCATTTTTAAATATAAACTGCCATGAGTGGTGTTTTGTCTGAGGTGATATTCTGAAATAGAAAGTTGCTTAGACAAAAAAAAAAAAAAAAAAAAAAAATCCCTCCACAAGATAGAAGTGCGCTACTCAGAAGCAGACACTTCCTGATTTACAAGTGACCTGTTGGTGAGTCTGATTCCCAAAGCGCCCAAGCATAGTGCGTTGGGAGAGATGGCTTTTCTGGAACCCTAAACTGGGATGGGATAGCACAGTCTTCTCTTGTGGCGTATGCTAAAGATGACTATCCCTGGCCAAAATGGGATGTGTGCAGGAAGACAGTGTTTCCCAGCAGAGATGCATGGGGACTCAGAACCAACACGTAAAGACAAACTGGGAATCTCTGGCATTGTCTTGAGTCCTCCAACAAATCTTACTTTGGCTTCCACTTCTCTTTCAATAGACCAGGCACAAATTCTTGCCAAGGAGGAGGCCACCTAATCCATTTCTTGTACCCTTAAAAAAATGTCTGATGTTTCTGACCCAGCATGATTCATTGCAGCAAAGATTAACCAGCATAACTTATTGCTGTATCTTACAAAAAAAAAAAAAAAAAAAGCAGGATTTCTGCCCTCTTGATTTTTTGGAGGATGTTTAGTAAAAGGAGGAGCCCTTGGCTATAGGAAACTATCATAGCCATTATTAATAAGAAAAAGCTTAGGGTCATATCTCTACCGTAAGTGGATTTAAAAGGGGGATGGAGTTCACACTTCTGCTTTCAGGTTGTCTTGACAGAGAGGGGCCAGTGGAAGGTTGCATGGGGTGCAAAGAAGGAGCCTCTAAGTAGTCACTATTGCTGCTGTGGGAAACCAAAGAACTGTGACAAACTCAGCAAGTTCAGAGGTGTGTTACCAGGACCGAGAGTGAAAAAGAACCTACTGTGGTCCATGAAGGAAAGAAGAGCGTGGATTGACGTGAGTGTACCTAGGTGACGCCAATGAAAAGTCATTCTGTAGAAGGGAGGCCTAGCTTTCAGGAAGGCTGTCAAAATCATGGCAGGGGATTCTCCCCACAAACAACAATTTTTTTTCTTTGCTTTGAGTTCTGCTGGAAACCAAGAAATGTTTATAAGCCTGAATATAGACTGTTGACATCATTTGAGTCAGCTGATTAGACTAGCAATTGATAATAATTCTTTTTTTTTAAACGATCCGATTGGATGTACATATGTTCACAATACTCTTTATTAGAACTAATTCTACAAAATGTGACAACAGAGTAGCCACAGCCTGGCAAGTCACTGCAGGACAATTCCTACGAGGCGGAAGGACAGCTACGTTGGCTCTGCAGGGCGTGGAGAGAGGTGGAAGCTCATGTGGCCTGGGTTGGTACTTGGTGCACTTAGTGGACATATGCTGTCATGGTGATCTCATTGCTTTGCTCTGATCTGATTTGCACGATCATAACTAGGTGACACAGGGTCATGGCCTAAAAGAGTTAATGGAACAGATATCATGGGACTTTAGGGGCTAATTTTGCTTAGTTTGATAAAGTGTCCACAATTTACATTTTTTTTAAAGAAAATAAAAATCACTATCACATCCATGCTTCTCTGGAGATCCTGATGATCCTATCAGAGGTTGAACATTTGGAAGATGAAAGACTTGCTAAGTCGTTGGAACAAAACAGTTGTTGGGGGGACTGTACACTGAGCATGCAGGCCACAGCAGAGCTCTGAGATATCACAACTGCATCTGATGGCTAGAAAAAATCTTTTGACCACAGTTTGAAGTGGCTGACACATTTTATTTCATTGCTGGTAATTTTCAAAGGCCCTTTTTTTTTTTTTTCTAACAGTCTATATTAAGTGCATTTGTTGCTTTCCTTTTTGTTATTATTGTTGTTTGATATTATTTTAGCAAATTTAAATGTTTTATCCCAGCAACTAAATCAAAGAAAGCCAGCAAATTAAAATCTCCTTGATCACAGACATCTTCTGGCATTTAAACAAAAACCCAGTGACAAGAATGAGTGCATTTCAGATCCTATTGTTATGTTAAAAACTATTCATTGGTGTCCAGGTTAAAAGCTCTGACACTTGGTGTGGGGAAAGGAGCCTACCAGGTTAAAGCTCTGAGACTTGGGGTGGGGAAGGAGTCCACCAGGTCAAATCTCAGAGACTTGGGGTGGGGAAGGAGCCCACCAGGTCAAAGCTCTGAGACTTCGGGTGGGGAAGGAGTCCACCAGGTCAAATCTCAGAGACTTGGGGTGGGGAAGGAGCCCGCCAGGTCCTTCCAAAGGTTAAATTACTTGCTTGGGTGTTTGTAGCGATGAAATGGGAAGCATAGCAGCATGGAGGTATCCCCACCATTAGAACAATGAACAGAACCTGGTCTTGAGTGCCTCTGGTTCTCAACTTCCACATCCTGGGTATGCCTGCAACCTTCCTGGTATCCTCAGCTGGCTGGGTTAACCTGATCAGGCAATCGCAGTAAAGCTGGAAGAAGGTCTTTTAAATCTATGAACCAAGGGGTAAGAAATACAGAATAAAAACTGAAACTACAAAGATCTTACTTCCAACTGTGAAAATAAGTAAGTTCGGATTTATTAAGAGCTGGTGTCAAGGCGATCAAAATACACACCACTCGTGAGAGGAGCAAGGACTTACCTGCCCTCTTATGTCTTTTTCTTTTGGATTTACTAAAATACATTATGGTATACATTGTTGATCATTTTAAAATGATGTTTTAGTAATCCATTTCATTTAATTACAATTAATTGTGGTGGTGACCATCATTCTCCTCAAAGAAAAAGAGAGAAAGGAGAGAAATACATACTAAGGAGTCTGGCCACTTATTCGTTTTGATTTTGCATTGATTCGATATAAGGGAAGATAACTGACAATGAAAAAAAATATATTTTCTTTCTAATAAATAAAAATAATTTAAAATGCTAGAGGCTATACATGACTATTTTATTATGTTCATTTATAAATGAAATCACTTTCTTTTCCAAAATACATGGAAGCGATATTCAAGGCAGACAAAGAGAAAGATCTGTCTATTTTCTTGAAATCCTTGCTTATCGTAGTAATGTTTCCACCAGTGATTCAGCATGTAAGGAAAAAAAGTCACATCACCATTTATGAAGTTTGTCAGGCTTTAAAAAAATAGTTCTGGTCTCCTGGGAGTCAACATTCATCTTCAACTTCTCTGATTGGAGGGATCAGGCTGCTTGTGGATTTGTATTGGTTGATCTGGTTAGCCATGTGGGTACTCATGGGCTTGATTTGAATGTTTCTGGGATAGGCATTATCCGGTTCATCTGTAAACCATTTCTTTTCTGCTAAAGGGCAAAATGGATAGAGAACAAGAAGGAGAAATGAGAAGCTTAGTTAGTCCTAGGGTAAAGCTTTGGGAAAGTTCATTGAAAATGCATTAAAAAAAAAAAGGTAATGGATAGGAGCAGATAGTGAGTAATTGATAAGACAGTGCAGTGTAGAGAGGACCCAGAATCTGAAACCTACCTCTGCTTCCTGGAGCAAGGGATGAACAAACTAGAACTTGGAGGACTGGGGATAGAACTCAGAGAATAAGAAAGGAGTGGAAGACCAGCCCGGACAGCATTCTCCGGAGTTGCCTGAGTGGCCTGAAAACGTTTTGGTGGGAAGGTAATGCTGCATCTATCACATACTGGAGACAGACATGGCATCTGAGGAAATATCAGGGCATCTGTGGGTTGGAGTAAACAGATATGATCCCTGCTACATGATCTAGAATGTTCTTTAGGATTACCTTTGCCCAGCCTTTCCGTGGCTTTGTTTGTAACCAGCAGACTTAAAGGCAGATGTCAAGTGTACCACCTGGGTATCTTTTGTAGCCAGCTTTGGGGTCATAAAGGAATCCCGTAGAATTCACTGGCCAATGAGAGTGAAGATCAGAATAGTAACCAACGTGTTCAAGGGGGATGTTTGTGATAGCGTTTATTTCGAGAAAGAGAAATTTTTAGCCATGAAGTTATGAAAACAGTTGCAAATAGCTCTCTCTCTCAGCAGGCCATAATAACCCGTCTGTGAACAGGGAGCTCAATGGAGTCTTAGTGTTTGAGTCCCACCCCAAATATAGAAATGGCTGGGAGACTGCTGAGTCAGGATCTTGGTGGGGGTGCGGAGGTGGGCTGGGTGGGAGGCGTGGATATGGTCTAGCATCTCCTTAGCCTTGTAGCACTATTTTATAAAGCTCGACCCTCATCCACGCCCCTTCCTAGGTTGGAGAGTGTCTGGGGAAATAGGCTCTGCGTCCAGATAAGAGAGGGACTGCGCAAGTAGGACATCGAACTTGCAAGTCAGAGGCTTCCTTTTAGTTGCTTAAAGAAGGAAAAGAAACAGGGAAACGGCTTTTGAGCACAATCATTGCCATAGAGACAATGGCTTTCTCCCATGTCTTTTTCTGCTTAAGAGAATGAATCGCATCTGCCTTGTGGATGGTTGCGGACCTACATGTTAAAGACTGCTCCCATTTCTTGGTGTGTGTGGGGGGCGGGGGTGAGCAGGGGTGTGACTTATAAAGCAAGCATCTATGTTCATCAGCTCCTGAGCACTCAGCTAAAGAAAGACCCCCTTCTTCACTGTAATTGCTATTTCCTGTGGGCATTGCTGCCATTTCCGGTGCCCTGAGTCCTCAATGTGGCTGTCGCCGGGCTGGGGTGACTGTGAAAAGTCTTTCTCCCCTTTGTTCAGCCGCTCAGCCCTCAGGACACTTGCTACCTCTTGCATCCGTTGTACCCCTCCTCCCCAGCGCTCTGGCTCTCTCACCTATTATAATTAAGTTCACTTTGATTTGAACAGATTGGACGATAGGAATTCATAATGCTACATCCTCACAGTGACGCTAACTGATTAAGTGCTTTAAATTATTCCCCCTGACAGAATGATAAAGTTACAATCTGTTCTGAGATGATCTACAGCTTGCCAGCCTCCTATAGCTTCTTTCTACATTCATTTATCTTTTTGTCAAGCAGAGTTTTTTTTTTTTTTCTTCCCTAAGCTTCAATTCCATAGATCTTCTAAAGTCATCAGCCTATCTGAATTATTAATGAGGCTTTAGAGGCGAGACTCCTGATGGGCTGGTTAAAAAAGGTTGTATAGGAATCCGAGACTGTGTACACATCAAAATAATTTCAGCTCCATTTAAAAAACCATTTAGTTCAAGTGTGACATAGATGAACCATTATGCATTTGTGGAAACCAATTTTTTTTGTGATCTACGATTAAACTAACCTTTCAGAGAAGAGTAAAACGTGATGGTTATCATGTTTTAAAAGCATTGGTAGGTCTCTGAAACAATTTCAAACTAAGACTTTCTCAAATGGGTTATGTGTAAGGATGAAGCTCAGAGTCGAGCCCAGTGTTGGCGCTATTTGCCTGACGTGCCCTTGGCTTTGACCACGCGGCTCTGCGGAATGATTTGCGAAGGAATTTAGTACTAGGTTGGACATGGCAGATTGGAAAGATGGAAGCAGAGAGGTCTTTTGGGTGACAGACCTAACAGCTGCAATTTGCTGAAATTTTTACAACTGCTGTAGAGAATAATTGTTAAGCGTGTAGTCTATAGTTCAATTCAAAGTGGGCATTTTGACCTTTCAACTACAGGGAGAATATCAATTTCCTTCTCTGTCTGTAAGAGAGACAGTGTTCTTTCCCCCATTTAAACTTCTTTCCCTTTAAATTCCTTGCCGAAAATTAAAAAGTAAATGCAACCTAGGCAGAGTAGCCCCTGTGGTTAGGCCTTGCAGCTTCAGCAAGAGGGAGGAAGGGGGTCTGTGCACGCCTGCTCCCCAGTCAGGAGGAGAGATTTTCATTATGCCTGAGAAACTGCTGTTTCATTCCAGTGTCTCTTAAGCTGTAAAAGTGTGTTATGAGAGACTTGATTAGGTAAGATGCTAAAAAAAAAATTGAATACTCGGCACATGTAACTAACATGTTTGGGGTCAAAGGTGTTTTATAAAATCTCCCAAAGAGATTGTCAGAGGGACACTTTTTTTTTTTTTTTGGCTTTTTTGAGGCAGGGTCTCACTCTAGTTCAGGCTGACCTGAAATTCACTATGTAGTCTCAGGGTGGCCTCGAACTCATGGCGATCCTCCTACCTCTGCCTCCTGAGTGCTGGGATTAAAGGCGTGCACCACCATGCCTGGCCAGGACACATATTTATTTTAATGGCCTCCAGCTTCAATGGAGAGCACTTCCGGTAAGGTAGTGACAATCTGCCTGCTAAAGAAGAGCCTGTGGCATTGGGTAGCTACAACACTAGGCATCTGGAAGAGGGCTGAATAGCAATTCAAGGAAGTGCTGAAATGGCCAAAGACAAGTGCTAATACTGAAGTGCCCCTTCGCGCTCCATGTTGCCCTACATTTCTAGAAGTGTTTGGGGTATTTTACTTCATCCTTAAGATGAGAAGTGCCGTGATCTGGCTGTGAGGGCATTCTGACTGCCAGAGGAAATCACCCACATTTGTTCATAAGCTTCTTGGAGATAAGCTCTGCATGATGTTGTCAATCTGAGGACACTATGTGACCTGTCACAAGAGTTAGAGAGCGAGTGACATATCCCTGTCTAAGGCAAGCGGGATAGTGCAGCCAAACAAATAATTAAAAAAAACAACACCCATTGGTAAAATGACTGATACTGTTATTAAAAGTGTTACCTCTCCAGTTAGCTATGCCACCACATCCACCGTGAGAAGGAGACCAAGGAAATGGCACCAGGTAGTAGGTTAGAGTCAGGTGGGCCTGAAACTCTCAAAGACAAGCTGTAGAGCTGTGAGGAAGTTAGTAGATAATTGCTGATTCCTCTGAGGAAGAGAAATGATTTTCCTAATATTGTTGGTTAGATCAATGGAGCTGATTACCCATGACTTACTGCACACTCACCTACATGAGGAGCAAATGGGAGTGGCTACAGGTATTAATAGTTTTTTAGGAACATTATAACATAGTGGTCAACTACATAGAACGTAGTGTCTCTCAGATCCCAAATCTGTCATGTGGATATGATGTCAACACCTACATCTGGCATGTTGGTGAGAGTAGACTATGTTCACGTATGTGAAGAGCTAACCAGAGGCACCCATGATGACTCCACAGGTATGAGATTTTAGTGTGAAGTCAGCATTGATGTGAGTATGATAAAGGATGGTGGTACTTTCAGGATGCAATTATAAACAGTCTTTCAGTGGAGGAGGCAGGGGCAGAAAGCAGTTGAATATATAAATTAAGGGGCTGATCTAAAGAACAGTGATTGTGTTAGTAGAGATGTCATGAGACTGAACAGTAGATGCCCTTCATCTGGAGAGTAAAGTCTAGGAAAGGGTCACATGTGAGTTCCTGGATGCATCCCCCTGGGGTGCCTCTCAGTTTCTGATACATCAATTTTCACTCCATGGGTACGTTATGGCATGGAGAGACAGCTGTCATCATGTCATCGCCATGAGGTCACAGGGTTCAGAGTGAGGGTGCGGATTCTCTCCAGACACAAGGCTACAGGTTAGGTCCCGGAGGACAGTGCTGCCTGAACGAAGGGCTGAGCTGCCTGGGTGCCACACGCTGGGGAGGAAAGAGATGTGCTGTGAACGCTGAGCGTTTGCTGACTCCGTGGGTGGTCAGGGCTGTGGGATTCAGCCTTTGCAGGTAATGGCTCCCCAGAGACGACAGCAGAAATGGGGAGAAGATGACGCAGCACAGACATCGGCCATAATAGGCCCTCTTTCTGCAGCACCACGAGCTGAGGGTTTGAGAGCAAGAGTGTGGATGTCAGGGCTCCCGTCCGGATCTTGTGCACTGACGCAATGGAGCGCCAACCTGCGGGGGCCGTGCCCTGTGCTTCCTGGATGGCAAGCCTACGAGGCAGGGTGGGGCTTTCCCTTGGCTCTCCATACTTGAGTGCCACGCATCCCCCGGCTACACATATGCCCCCCCCCCTTCTGGAGCAGAACGTGGTCATTTTATAGAAATGAATATACTCGTTATCAGAACCAGAAGCGTCCTTGATCTTACTTCTCTGCCACTGACCACCATGACCGTCTCTTTCAACTAAAGTCTGATTTATGGAGCAGAGCAAACTGGCTCCTCTGTAACCTCATCTGTGGCGCTCTGCCCAGCCAAACCCTGAGGGCACCCTTCCTTCCCGGTTGACAGGAATTGTCCCTTCTCACTTCCAGTGGGTAGAGTGACTGTTCACTCTCCACGTGGGAGACAGTCTACTGTCTCAGTGACCGGTACCCATAGCTATTTCCTTGTCATCTTATGACAAAAGTAGGGATTGATGGAAAGAAGCTGATGGGAAAATTGATTTGTACCCTGCCTTAACTCCTATAGTCCCTGAAGTTTCTGCACTCTCCATTTCTCCTTCCAGGAGGCTGTTGCTATAGGAACCTGGCAGGTTGATTTAATTGTCTCTATTGGGATACAGACGCCTTTAGGCTTCCCCCATGCTGATGGAGAGTCAGTCAAAGGTTCATCTGGTCATCTGGGATCTGGACAAGGCTGCCAACAGGCACAGTCAGCCTCTCTACTTACAGGGCTGTCCTCTGGCTTAGAAGGTGTCCTCAGCTCCAAAGTCTTGACACCAACAGTGCCTTTTTTTTTTTTTTTCAAGATGAGCCAATGAAACAGAGGATAAGTCATAACATGATTTAAGACAGAAAAATGATTGAGGTAAAATTATTTTCCGAAAGATAGAGATATGGAATACCTATTATGGATGTCCTGGCTCATAACCTTTAATACCCAAAGTGGGATTTGAAACTGCTCCTGGCTGTAGTAAAAATTTGTATAGTAAAAGGATCCTATGAAGTGGCTTTGGGAAGGACCCCAGCAACGGTTGTTAGCAATTACAACAGGTACCAGGTCATTGTCTTAAAGGTTTGAAGCCTTCTTTCCTGCCCCCAGCTCAGTGTGTGTCCCCTTCAGAGCCAGAGCGAACTGGCATAGTATGGTTCACAAACTGCATCTCTTTTAGAACTGGGACAATCATTGTGTTTCTAGTTGTGAATCTTTTCAAATGCTTATGTTTTCTCACTTTCTACTCTCACCTATTTGTTTCTAGTTTGGGTGAGGAAGAAGTAGGGAAAAGACATAATATGAGAAACTTGAATGTCTCCTTTCTATGTGGGCTGATGTTCTCCTGAAAGAGGAAGTTTAAAGTCAAATAGAAAACAATGGAGAGGAACCATCACTCTAGTAAGAAAAGTATGATTTAGAACTTGCAGCTAATAAAACAGAAATAATCATGGTAGCTTTTCTATCACCAAATATATCACTACTCATCTATGGTCAATTCTCATTTATCCACCAGTGGGGATTGTGTGCCCAAAGTCCAGGGAAAACCCCCAAATTTCATCTCATGTCATAGTCTGTTCCCATTCCAATCACATCACAATATCATCTCATTAGATCCACTAACTGATTTAAAAAAAAAAAAAGAGTATACTTTGGATTTACTTCTGTCTGCCCCATTTCTGGTTGGACTTTAAGAATATCTGAAAGGCAGGTGGCAGAAGAATTGGGGTAATGTGGAGACTGAGTCGCTAGACCCCCACATAACTGGACATGGCTCTCAAGTCAATTAATACAGCTGAGCAGTTTTAACTTTACATCAAAACCAATCACACAAAAAGGAGACCCAATTCTTTTGCTATTAAAAACCCTCTTTCTTTAAATGAAAGGAGGGTAAAACATTAACAGAGAAGCGCATTTGCCAAATAGAAGAGCTGCAAATGTTTTCCAGGACAGTCTATCAGCTGGTGTCATCACTGGGTTTGGCAGATCTGATACTAAGATAAACACAGAGATGTGAACAGACTGATGGGGGGGGGGGCTGGTTTTGGGCAGTGGTAATGGGGTGGAATGTGGAGGAAGCTGGGTTTCTTAATGGGAAAATGCTGTAGACTTGGAGCAAGGTACCAAGGTGGGCAGGGAGGCCACGTGCAGATTTGAAGGCAAGCCAGATGGAGAGAAGTACCCCTCCCCGCTTCAAACTAGCCCACCCCAAACCCAAGAACACCAAAACAAACTCTAAGGGTTCTAGCCATAGCAGCAACACAGCCTCATGGTGCTGAGCGATTGAGAAAGAGGAGGAGGAAGAAAGAGAAGAAGGGAGGGAAAAGGAAAGGGGGAAGGTATGGGAAGGAGGAGGGTAAGCAAAACAAAATCAACAGAAACACAAACAGAACAATATAAACAAAAATAAACAAACCAATAACCGAATAAAATTTGTAACTCCTTATTTTTTTAATTCCACAAGTTTTCACAAGGACAACGTTCTAGAAGAAAACCCCCAGCAGTGGCTAGGTCATGCAGAACCATGAGTTGTCATACCTTGGCCCATCCTATTCATCCTTGCTGCACTTTAGAGAGAGAAGTAAGCTACGTGAGATTTACAATGCTTTGCAACTGTCATATTTCCTGTCGAGCACTTTAACTGGCACATTCTTAGCGTTATAAATGTTCTCAGGGTGTCCACTTCATAACCTCCTTTGCAGAGAATGCATGAAGAGCTTTTCATGATTCCAAACTAGGGAATATGTATATATAGGTATATGTATACTTTCATATATATAGTTAGATATAAAGAGATACATGTAATATATAAATCAAAATATGTAGGGACAAAAATACTTGGAAAAAATTCTTCCACTCACAAGGGCTGCTTCTTTTTTTTCTTCTTCTTTTTCTTAAATACATGTATACAACTGTTCCCCACCCATTGCACTACACTGCCCCATGTATGGTGTCAGGGAGGTGAGGTTCTGACCGAGCCTCACCATTTTGTCAGTAAAAGTGCTTGTCAATTCACACAGCAAGCAAATCTCCGAAGCTATCATGCTGGAGGGGATAGGGGGATCCAAGATCTAAACCCAAGACATTCACCATAAAAACACCTTTGTAGAGATGGTGCACCTGAAGTATTTTTTCCATCTTTTCTACCTCTATTCTATCAATGGATTGTAAGTAAACACCTCAGATAGGTTCCTACTGGCCCAGGGCCAATCCATCCATACAGGAATTTGCTTATAGTAGAGTTGGCCAAATTTTAAGACCTCCTACATTGCCTAAAGGCACAGAACATCTAATTACTCTGAAGAAAGGCTGTCTACCTTTCTTATCATGTTTACTAACTGATAAAAAAAAAAAGTGAAAGAAGAAAACAAAAGAAAAAAAGTAAATATACCAAAATGTGTTTGGCTCACTGTTGCACCCTGGTTGTCCCCATCCTGACATGACAAAGAGCTATTCTCTCTTACTGTCACTCACTTGCCTGCTTGAATTGGCTACGTTAAAAACACACACACACACACACACACACACACACACACACACACACACACACACACAAAAAAAAGCCACAAAAAAACTGGGGGCTGGGAACCTCTGCCACCAGCTTTCTGCTTTAGGACCGAGCCTCATGCAGCTGCGCCAAACAATTAAGGTCATTGCTGGCTTGATCTTCGTTAAGTCTACTATGACTTGATCCTACATCCTGATTGACATCGATTAATTTTTGGTTTGTTGAGGAAGGGTCTCACTCTAGCCCATTCTGACCTGGAATTCACTATGTAGTCTCAGACTTGTCTCGAACTCATGGCGATCCCCCTGCCCCTCCCTTACCAGTGCTGGGATTAAAGGCCAGCACATCCTGGTTTACTCACTGCGTGGGCTCCTACAAAAGCATATCTGCTGCTGGATTGGCCTCCCATCGTCCCAGGCCTTGCTTCTACCTGGGTCTGGGGCCCTCACTAATCAAACAAAGGGGACTAGAAAGATCCCCTGAGAGTGCATGGAAAAATACATGCTCATTCCTGAGCATTATTTATTCTGTACATAAGGCAAGTAATTCACCTTTTACAAGATCTAAAAGTACCAGGAAAGCAGTTTTTAAATGACTTACATCTGATATTTATGATACATATGGCTTTTCATCCCAAATGTCAAAAGTGAAAGACAAAAAAAAAAAACAAAAAACTAGCTATTCATATGGCAGCATTGGGAGATAGAAGAACAATTGAATATGCAATCAAACTTCTTTTTTTTCCTTAAATTAAATGACGAGGGTTTGATAACATCCACGAGTGAAATATTGTTCTATTCTTTCCTCTGTATTGAAGTTAGAAATGAATATATGAACCCCCCAAAGAAGCTAGCTCTGGGACAAAAGGTCTTGGTGAGTAACTAAAAAAAAAATAATAATAATAAAACCCTCTGATGTTCTCTTGCACCAAGCACATACTTCATAACCATCCACAACACAGACGGTGAAAGCTTTTCAAATGCCTCACGATACTGCAGCCCAGAGAGTGGAAAAGATCAATACGTTTTCATTGCCTCTCGGTGGTTGCTTGTTTCAAATAAATGTGTGCTAACTTACTGTGTGTGTACAAAAAGAGAGAAAGAAAAAGAAAGAAAACAAACAAACAAACAAACAAAAAAATCTAAACCCAAAGCACCCAGATAATCCTGATGGCTTGGAATAAACTTTCCTTGTATATCACATAAACTCACTTTGCCTAACGGACACGGATCACCTGTGCACCCTTCTAATCCACAAGCTCATCCCTGCAGTGAGCTCTTTACGTCTGGAGCATGCCTTTGGGTTATTTCTCCCCTAGAATCATAAATAACTTTTGGTCCGTCTGCTTATTTGCTGTTGTGCCCAAGGGTTTTATGGTGGTGAAATAAAAATGACAACCACATGCACACTATCATACATATGCAAATATGTGTAAAAAAAAAAAGAGGGGAGGACTACAGGGAGAACAGGGAAAGTTACTTTGTTGGAAATCCCAACTGGGGGAAATGAGTGGCAGATACAGTGTCACACACGGTGGCGGTGGATACACATCAAAGCCGCTCTTCCTGCACGTACTTCTGTTTGTCGCGGGACTCCCTGGACTTGGGCCGGTTGGGCCGGTTCGCCGTGGACGGGATGGAGTGTACCGAGGAACTCTTCTTGCTGGAGGACTGTGACGAGTGAGAGGAATGGGACAGGCTGGCCCGGGACTGGCCAGCGTTGTGGTCAAACTGCATGAGGCAGAAGATCAGGTCTGTGGGCACGAGCTCAAACTCGTAGGGGGGGTTGGTGATGACGTACCTACACAGAGATAGAAAAGTGTCACCTCGTGAGAAGACCAGGGGCAGAACTCAACCCTCCCTGGACCAAAGGCAAAGTGCATGGTGGGACAAGTCCACCTGAAGGTCTAGGAGATGTACAGTTGACTAGTCTAGTGCCCTCAGATTATCTTTGTAATTAAAGGAGATCTTCAACTAAGGCAGCCAGCTAAATGCCAGGCAGAGGTGACGACAGACGAGACTGTAAGTGCCACCCTGTCATTCCCCTGGTGCAACCCACGTTAATATCCAAGCAGGAGTGACCCGACTGCAAGATGGTCTGTGGTCTGCACAGTGCTTCCATTTTAGAATTCCCTGGCGATCTCAGACATGCCATACATGACAAGACACACACACGACAGTGGTCTTTGCATGCCACTGTCGGTATCTCAGACTGTCTTCATTCTTTCAGTCTTAACAACTGACTAGGTAGGAATTTACTGCATGAAAGAACATAACATTCTGTGTTTTCCTCACTCTCTTGGACCCCCATCACCATCACCTGGTGCCCTCTACAGTGATGGATCCCAAAGTGTGGTCCCAACATATCCCAGGAACCTCAGAAAAATGCAGATTCTCTAGGCTGGGGATGTAGCTCAGTGGTAGAGCCCTCACCCCTCATTCATGGGGCCCCACGATCACTCCCCAACACTGGGAGAAAAAAAAAAAGCAAATTTTAAAGCCACCTTGCCCTTGTCTACTGAGCCAGAAGCCCAAGGGTTAGAATGATTACCTTATTCTTCATAAACTCTGTGAGTGATTCTCATACAATTCTGTAATTTCTGGGCATGAATTTATACATGTTTAAATGCTCATATATGCTTTACCCATCATTCCAGTTCAATAAGAATTATCATGGCATTTTTTAAAGCACCCCAGGTAATTCGAATATGCAGAGCTGAGAAACACCTCTAACAGTTTCCTAGGATACATTACGTAAACTCATTGACTTGAGTAATTGTCAGATGCACTCTTAATTTTTGTCTGCTATGAATTTATATTGAAGTATATTAGAAAAACATATCTAGCATATCTAAACTGTTATTTTTATGCCTAAGGTATTAATATGCAAATTTATTTTTCCTGTGAAGGTGCACCTACACAGGCATGTGTGTGGATATCGGAGGACAACCATGAGTATAATCTTCAGGACCTCCATCCACCTCCTTTGAGACAGAGTCCCTCACTGAGGCTCACCAACTGGGCTAGACTGACTGGCTAGTGTGTCTCAGGAATCTGCCTGACTCCATCACTTCAGTGCTGGGATTACAGGTTGGCATTTTACATGGCCCACTTTGATCAGACCTTGTCCTCCGAATGAGTCATAACCCAGTTCCCAGTATACATATTTCTTTAAAAATGAACACATAAAAATAAGTAAATGACTCAATCACAAAATACAGGAAGTAAAAACATAGAATTTGAAGGTATAGAAAAGGAACCAGTCATCTTAAAAACCAGTGATGTGACATAGGTTTGTGTTGGGTACCAGCAAGGTGGTCGAGGCATTGGAGACTTGGATTATGACTGTTGTAATTGCGTGATGGGATTATTTTACAATGGCTTTATATCTATTAGTAATACAAGAAAAATAATGCCTTCCAAGCTCAGTCTCAGAAGAATCTGTGTGTTGAGAGTGGGCCCTCGGACACTTGCTGGCAAGGGACAGAAGGCACTGATGTCTTCGCATTCAGGTAACACACTCACCTTTTTGTGCATTGGCTAGGGGTGCTGAGGTGAGCATCCCTCAGCCGATAAATTCCAAAGCAAAGCATATTATATGTTTTCAGAGCTTTGCAGAACAGGTCACCATAACAACCGCCATCCTGGGAGACAACAAAAGAACACAGAGAAACAGTATTTTTTTTTTTTATTTGCCTGGAAATCGAGGTCCAGAGGGGGCTGGGGGAGAGCCTTTTCATAAAAGCTTGCTTAGTTGTCTCTGAAGCTGGAGGGTCTATGCCAAGGGAACATGGCTGCAGAAGTTAACATGCCCAGCATGAGTGTCGTTGGGGATCTGACAATACTGTGAATTTTCCTCTGGTGGCCCTCCAGTATTCCACTTGTAGCAATGAGAACACCAAGGAGCATGCCCCATCCCAGAGCTTGAAGTGAGGGTGTAATGCCTGAAGGTCTCAGATGTCCAGGTAAGAAGAAACCCAACCCTGGAAAACAGTGATTATGTTTCGCCCCCTACTCAGCCGTGGCTACTCTGATCAGATCGTGTTGTCAGACCTGCCTGAGTGATAATGAAAATCACTGTGAAAAGAAAAGATCCCTCCAGGTCCTAGGTGATAGACTTTTTTTTGAGAAAGGACTGTGTGAAAAGCACAATTTGCAGACATTGGAGATGGCAAAGGAGGAGCAGCTGGAGGGGGGCTGTCTGTGGGTGGGGAAACTGGGATTCACAGTTCTAATCAGTTCACAACCAAATTCCCAGGACCTGGGGCCTGACTCAGAAGATGAAAGCAATGTGCTCACTTAGAAACACATTCATTAGGTTCCCTGCAGTCAGGGGGCTCTGAGTGGGTGATATTTCTGGAAGGGCACTGCACAGTGACTTCACTAGGAAAAAAAGGGTGGCATTTATCCTTGTTGCCATTGGGATCTCTATATGCTGATATTAGAGAATAAATGTCCCAGATTTTGTGACATAAAGTATGCCTCCTATACACAAACATTTGTGAGCACATGGCAGGCAGAGAACCACTGGTGATGGACACTGCCTTTCAAAACAGCCCAGTCTAGCCAGGTGTGGTGGCGCACGCCTTTAATCCCAGCACTTGAGAGGCAGAGGTAGGTGGATCACCATGAGTTTGAGGCCACCTTGAGACTACATAGTGAATTCCAGGCAGCCTGAGCTAGAGTAAGACCCTACCTCTAAAAACCAAAAATAAAATAAAATAAAATAAAATAAAAACCAGCCCAATCAAAAGGAGATCCCAGCCCACAACAGAACTGAAGCCCAGGGGCTGGACAACAGTGTTATTTGTACCATAGGTTTGTAGGTTCCCAAGATTCATGGCTTGACCTTTGAACACACCCGTGAGACTGGTTTGGGGATAAAGGTCAAAGCTGCACCCATCCGCCAATGGTCCTGACCCATGCTGCTACTGGGGACTCGAGGGAGGCTTTGGCTGTCTCCATAAATGGGGCTTGGGGGTGGGGTAGTGTTACTGCATCCAGCTGCAGAAATCACAAGACCTAGGGTTTGAAGTAAGTTTGACCTAGGGTTTGAAGTAAGTTACCACAGGATCCAGTTGGGGCCCTGTGGCTTTGGCCAGTGACACTTGATTAGCACCACCACCTTGATACTTTGGAGCCCACCGGTACCTGGATGGTGCTCAGATATAACACCCCGATCCCGGGGCTGAGGGCTGGGAATCCCCATGTGCTATGAGCAGAATCAGTGTGGAGTAGCTCTGAGCTCTGTGGACCCTGGGGAAATGTTTCCCAAATGTGCTGATATCTCCAGTTCCTACCATCTTGCCCTGACTACCTCTGCCCAAGGAATACGGCAAGGGGTGAGAGGCCCTCTGCTCCAAAGCCAGGCTGCCCTGGTGCAAATTCTCTGTACCTCAGCTGCCATAGAGCCCGTGGTAACTGGGCCTCCGTCAGAGAGTCGGCATGAGGATTGAAATGAATTCCTCTGCATGAAACATGGGGGCCTGGTAAGCAGAAAGCCATACACCTCACCTCTTTAGTTATGTCAGCAGAAGAGAGAATGACAGGCTGGGGCCTAGCTTGTCACTGTCTGACACAGTTCACTTGGATCCCACGCTCCTCACACGCTGGGCTCAGGCATTCCCTGAGTTGGTGACTCACCCCTAGATCCGCAAAGGGACCATCTAGCAGAGCTAACTGGGCCACACGGCAGCGGTCCCTGTTGGCCAGTGTCTGCGGGGTGCTGTAGCCCCCGCGAAGAGCGTTCTCCTCAGCAATCAGAGCCTCGAGCTCTGGTGTGGCTCCTCCAGTCACCAGGGTTCGTATCAGGGTGAGGATATTGTCATTGAAGTATGTCTGTCAAGAGAGAGGGGAAAGCATCCTTGAGCAAACGCCCTAGCCATGAAAACCGATGCCCAAATAACAACTTTTCTTGGTATGTCCTGTCTGAAGTTCTGGCCTGGCTTTTCAAATAATTTTCCAGGGGAAGGGAACAGACATCAGCCGCCAATTAATCCCATTCTTTTCTCTCTTGCTTGGCTCCGCCACAAGATCCTGACTTTTAAAAACCAATTTTGAGAATTTTTATTAAAGGGCTAATGTTTGAATCATTGGCGTTTACCGTAATTGGTGTTGGTAGACATGCAGATACTGGCTTCCCTCTGCAAGTCTGTGTGTCTGCTCATACTAGGGATGCATACAGTCGTAAAATTCCGGCTGCTCCCCCAAGCAGGGCTGCCTCTGACTGTCTGTCACCCACGTGCCAGGAGGCTGCCTAGCTGGCAAATGGCAAGAGTTCCATGTAGAACGAGACACCAAGAGAATCACTAATGCCACACACTCAATGATCTATCATATGCTTTGATAACAGCCTAGCCCAGAAGTCTCCATCAATAAATAAGCCAAATAAATTTATGATGAGGTGAGTGTCCTGGCGCGCACACTTTGGGTTTTGGTTTTTTGAAATAACCTCAGTTGTCTGAGGCAAAGACAGCTTATTAAAGGATTTTCCTTCAAAGTATACATTTGTCTCACACCTGCAGGCCTGTTGGGAAGAAAACAATGGGAGTTTTTAAAAATTTAATAGGCTGTCAAAGAAAAGAGCCTTAGAAAGACATTTGTCACCGAGCTTAATTTTTAGGCAATCTCTGTTAAATGTGCTACATTCCATTTCCCCGGGTAAGGAGAAGTCAGATGGGCTTAATAAAATCAAGCTCAGCCTTGCCCGTGGCTTTTGAGGAGCTCCACGCCTTCGGGAGCAGGTTAGGAAGGGCAGGTGCGGTCTCAGCTTCGGCAGCTTTTCTCACAGTGCGCCCGGCAGAGCACGGTGGAGAATGAACCAGGTGAAGAGGAATGCTCACTCGCTTCGCTTTCACTAGCTCTGCATCTTAGTGAGGGCTGCCTGGGCTTTGATGTCCACAGCCATGACATCAGCACGGGCATTAAGTTCAAGTTTATATGCAAAGACTTGCACATGGGCTTCTAAGTTAAGATGGTGTTGGTAGCGGGAGTCTAGATTTCACGTTTCCCACTTGAAATGCTCACCCGAATGTGTTACAGGATTTCAGCTGCCCAGGAAGCTATGGAAGTTATCCTCAGCCTGCTAGGCCCTACAAGAGAATTTGGGCTTTAGAGTCCAGCCGTGCCCTGGGGCAGACAAGCAGAGCAAGGGCACCTAAAGGGAGCGGGTGCAGCCGGAGGAGCTACGCGGACTGGAATAGGGCCGAGGGCTTAATGCTGCTTTCACCTCTTGGAAATCGTGCGGCCTTAGAAACTTATGAAACACTTTTGTGTCTGTGTGTCAGGATCTGTAAAAACGGAATAGCAGATGGCCGAGGGGGTCTCTGACTTAATACACCTCAGGCAACTAGACAAGCGCTCGGGCATAGGAAGCCCTGGCAGCTGTCTGTCCTGATATTAGAGACATGGAGGAGGAAGAAGGCATTGCGGGTAGCAGGATAGTCACCCTCATCACCAAGCTTCCCTTGATGGTTCTCCCCCTTTTTGTGGCTCTTATTTCTGGGTCTTGAAGGGACAAACTGAGGCCATTCTGTTTCATCCTGGAACCTGTGTCTCTAGGACTGCCTCAGTGATTGGGCTGCATCTATATTTAGTAAGGGCACAGCTAAGGTCCCTGGGAGGGACCATAAAGCAGTGCTCAAAGGAGAAGTGGATCACACTGACTAAGGACGCTTGTACAGACATTTTCTAAAGTTTCCCTATAGTTGGAAAACCTATGACAAAACAGCCCTATATAGCCTATGACATACATAACCCGTAATATAGCCCAGCCCTCAACCCTGCCTGCATACCGTATTGCATAAGGGGAAGCTGGACAGAGAATTCTGATCAACACCTCTGTACTCCAATTACCATTCCAGTTCAAGACCAAGACAAGACTGTAGCAGCATGTAAAATGGGTGGCAAAGTACCCACAGCCCCATGTATTGAATAACTGGCCACCCCATTGCTTCAATATAAAGAAAGAAAGAATGATCCCAAATATATACTTTACAAAAGGGCACCATAATGTTCAAGACTGGAAGAAATGAAAGTTTAGCAAGGATTTACTTCCAAAAAAAATAGCATTTAAAAGTAGAGAGTAAGGGCTTGAGAGTTGACTCAGCAAAGGTGCTTGTTGGCAAAGCCAGAGGACACAGGTCCAGTTCCTCAGCACCCACACAAAGTCAGATGCACAAGGTGGCAAGTGCAATCTGGAGTTCGTTTTCAGTGGCTAGAGGCCCTGATGCACCCATTCACTCTCTCAGTCTCTCAGTCTGCCTCTCTCTCTCTCTCTCTCTCTCTCTCTCTCTCTCTCCTCTCTTAAATAAATAAATGAAAATAAAAGAAAAAGAAAAGAGCAAGTATACGAAGTAAAAGACAAAATGATAAGACAACAGAAATCTTATAGCAAGATTTTAAAATAAAAGATGATGAAATTAAAGTGGACGTTAGGGCAAGGAGATTGCTCAGTGGCTAAAGACCCTTGTCTGCAATGTCCACCAGCTGAGATTCGACTCCTCAGTACCCATATGAAGTCAGATGCACAAAGTGGCACATGAATCTGGAATTCAACTGGTATACCCATTCTCTTGTTTGCCTTCTCTGTCTCCTCACAAAGAAGCAAATAAAAGTATTTAAAATGGGCTTTAGAAATAGGTAAAAGAATTCAGCTCTTCCACAGTGAACATACTGAATGAACTGGAAATAGATGAGAACTCCAACCTCATGAGTGACATATATGAAAGATTCACATATACAATACTTTTTGATGAAATTCCAGATGGTTTCCCCAGTGAGATCAGGAACAAAACAAGAATTAGTTCTAATTACTTCTATTCTAGTTTGTGCCAGAGGTTCTAGCTAGGGTTAGAAAGAAATAAAAGAAGACATTGGTATTGGAAAAGAAAAAGCAAAACAATCTTGATTCAGAGATGTCATGATACTGCATACAGTAAAACCTAAGGAATCCATTAAAATTATTATAGGTAACAAAAGAGTTTAGAAAGATTACAGGGTATAAAACCAATACACAAAAATTAATTTTATTTCTATATATTTTCAATGAAAAATATGAGAAAGTCATTAAGAAAGCAGTTGCACTTATAACAGCTAGAAGAATAAAATACTTAGGGAAAAATTTATCCAAGGAGGTACAAGACTGGAATACTGAAAACCATAAAACATCACCAAAAGACACAAAAATTTAAATAAATGGAAAGATTTCCCATGTTCATGGATTGGAAGGTAATATTAAGATAGTATGAGGCTCTGCCCTAAATCATGTGAAGATTCAATATAATGTATATCAAAATCCCAGAGGTTATTTTTCTTTTGTTTGCAGAAATGTAAAAGCAGATTCTAAATTTCATGTGGAATTGTAAGAGGTGTAAAATAGTCAAGTAATCTTACAAAAAGCAAATAAACAAAAAATAGAGAATTTGTGGGCTGGAGCGATGTCGCAGTTAAAAGGCACTTGCTGGCAAAGCCCTCTGGCCCAAGTTCAGTTCCTGAGCATTCAAAATAGCCAGATGCTAAACGTGGCCACAAGCACCTGGCATTTTTTTTTGTTGGGGCAAGAGACCCTCATGCAACACACACAAATTTGAAAAAAAAAATTAATAAGATTATTTTTAATAAAGAGAAGTCATACTTCCTGATTTTAACACATTTTATAAGCAACAGTAATTGGACATCCTATTGGACATAATAATAGACATACAGACCAGTGGAATAGAACTAAGGTCCAGAAATAAACCCACAAAAAAAAAAAAAAAAATCACCAAGCCAGGATGACTCAACACTCCTGTAGAAAGCATAAGAGGAGTGTCAACTGAGTTTGAAAGGATGACTTTACTCTAAGAGGTTACAGGCAGCTAAAGTGCTAACCATTATTGAAGTATTTCAAATATGTAATAACTTACTTATTTTATTTCATTAAAATACTCCGGGCCTGGAGAGGCGGTTCAGCCACTAAGGCCCTTTCCTTGAAAAGCCTAAAGGCCTAGGTTCAATTCCCCAGTACCCATGTAAAGCCACATGGACAAGGTGGAGCATGTCTGTAGTTTGTTTGCAGAGGCTAGAGGCTCTGGTGTGCCCATTCTCTCTCTCTCTTTTGCCTACCCTTTCCTCTCTCTCATAAATAAATAAATAAAGTAAAAAATTAATTAAAAATACTCAGACATAGACTAGCTTTGTTAAGTATAATTTTAAAAAATTAATTTTAAAAATGAGCTACTTGGTTGTAAAATACTGGTAAAAATATAGTAAATGAAAATTCAAGAGACTTTTGTAAATATTATTTAAAAAATAAGTGTGAATTTCTAAATTGATTATTGAAAGTAAACAAGGAAACAAAATCATCTATTATATATCATTAAAATTATTGATGAAATTTAGAAAAATGAAATAGGGGGATGAAGAATGGAAATAAAGGCATAAAAATTGCCTGATCTTATAGAGGGAGAATTCAAGAGGTACTAGGATTTTTCTTGGTAATACTAATTTTGAGTATCTATATAGAAGGTCCAGGAACCATTAGCTAGAGATAGAAGTAAAATGGAAAATTTAAACAACACTAGAAAAAATAATAAGCTTATAAAACTCAATCTATATAACTTAAGGCAGAGAGTAAAAATAATAATTATTAAAGAACAAGTAAAAGGAGGACTAGAGAAATTGCTCAGAAGTTAAGGCATTTTGCCTGCAACGCCAAAAAACCCAGGTTCGAGTTCCAAGGACCCACATAAGCAAGATGCACAAGGTGGTGCATGCATCTGGAGTTTGTTTGCAGTGGCTAGAGGCCCTGGAGTGCCCATTCTCTCTCATAAATTCAAAAAATTTTTAAAAAGAACAAGTAAGAGGAAGAATCATGATGCAGAATTATAGAAAACATTGTATGTAATAAAACTAAATATAAATGAATTAAGTAATTCCACAAAATGGCAAAGATCTTCAGATCTATTCAACAATAAGCAATATCCAACTAATATTTAAAAGAAAATTTTTTGTTTATTTTTATTTATTTATTTGAAAGTGACAGAGAAAGAGGGAGGGAGAGAGAGAGAGAGAGTTAGAGTTCCAGGGCCTCCAGCCACTGCAAAAGAACTCCAGATGCATGTGCCCCCTTGTGCATCCGGCTAATGTGGGTCCTGGGGAATTGAGCCTTAAACTGGGATCCTTAGGCTTCATAGACAAGTGCTTAACTACCAAGTCATCTCTCCAGACCCCAACTAACATTTTTAAGTGAAAGAAACAACAACAACAACAAAAATAGTAAAATGTAATTTGTGAAAAATATGAAATATTATACTAAGTTACCTTTATCTTTATAACAGTTATAATTTTCAATAAAACTGCAACTTTTTTGTTTGTTTGGTTTGGTTTTCTTGCCCTAATCCATGCTGTCTTAGAATTCACTATGTAGACTCAGGATGGCCTTGAACTCATAGCACTCCTCCTAACTCTGCCTCCCAATTGCTGGGATTAAAGGTGTGCACCACCACACCCAACAAACTTCTAAAAAATATTTATTTATTTATTTATTTATTTATTTATTTATTTATTTATTTATTTATTTATTGGAGAGAGAGAAAGAGGGAGAGAGAAAGAATGGGCACACCAGGGCCTCCAGCCACTGCAAACGAACTCTAGACACATGTGCCCCTTGTGGATCTGGCTAACATGGGTCCTGGAGTATAGAACCAGGATCCTTTGGCTTTGCAGGCAAATGTCTTAACTGCTAAGCCATCTCTCCAGCCCGCAAAAAACTTTTTAATGGACAAAATGTGGGAGAAGCAAAAATATCAATGTCCAGTACTTCAAAGATTTTTTTAAGTATCTTAAATATCTAGCAAGTCAAGCTAGAATAGAAGATATTTGAATTTTAAGAAATATTTGGACTCAGAGATGGCTCAGAAGCTCAAGGTGCTTATTTAAAAAGTAAGGATTATTTGAATATGACACACACATTTATTATAGCTTGAAGCTGAAAATACAGAGGCAGGTTCAGAGTTCTTAAATGCTCTTATGATTAAATACAAAATAATTATGATAAATAAAGTTAAGCATGAAATAATTATGTTTTATAATTCTTTTGTTGTTGTTGTTGCTTTCGAGGTAGCCCGGGCTGACCTGAAATTCTAGTCCCAGCCTGGCCTCAAACTCACAGCCATCCTCCTACGTCTTCTTTATAAGTGCTGGGATTAAAGATGTGTGCCACTATGCTTAGCCAGTCTTTTATTAGTCTTTTACCCAAGAAAGTCAGAGTGATAAAATATGAAAAGATATGATAATGAAAAGCAAGAGGATAATTAATGAATTAATCAGTCCAATAAATAATCCCTTGAAAAACATAAACCAGCGACAAGTATAAATGACAGGAGGTAAAACTAGAAGTTAGAGGACAATGTAACTTTGAACAAAAAAGTCTTTAATACTACTGTTCTGGAAGTTATTTATTTATTTATTTGTAAGGGGGGGGGGGAGAAAGGGAGAGAAAGAGAAAAAGAATGAGTGCATCAGGGCCTCTAGCCACCGTAGATACCCTCCAGATGCATGCACTACTTTGTGCATCTGGCTTGATGAGTACTGGGGAATTGAACCTGGGTCGTTAGGCATTGCAGGCAAGTGTCCTAACTGCTGAGCCATCAATCCAGCCCTCAAAGCTATAACCCACACCATGCCATCATTTAAGGAAAGCTAGCAATTATTAGGAAAAAATGAGATTCTGTGTCATATCTTATGTAACTTATATATTATGTCATTTTTTTTTTTTCCTGGTAAACATTCTGATATGTGTCTAACTAGGTTCAATATGGACTTTAAAAACAACTGGACTCGATTCTATTAGATGTCCTTTGGGAAGAGCCTTATATTTTCCTCCCTGATGTAGTGACTTTTGAAGATTTCCTCAGTTCTGTAGGTAATATAAGAAGTTCGATCCATCGTCGAAATTGAATAGACACAGAACAGGTGGGGAGTGCGGGGGAGTAGGAATATGGCTCATGGTTTAGAGTGCTTACTGCTCAAGCACAAGAACCTGAATTTGATCCTTTACTCCCATGTGTAGAAGTCAGGCACGGCCACACACGTACTGAGATGAGACAATCCCTAGAGCTCTGGGGAGCAGCCAGCCTAAAATAGCCCGCGCTCCAGGTCCAGTGAGAGACTCTGTCTCTGGGAAATAAGGCAGAAGATGGAGCAAAGAGGTCAGCTAATGTCTTCCTCTGGTCTCCACATGCATGTGCCGGGAGGTGTGTGCATCTGCACACATATAACATTCACAAACACACAGCATGCACTACATATTTTTAAAAAAATAACAAAATGATCAGAATTGAATTGGCAAATCTCTTTTCTGGGCCAAATGAGGTCCCGTCATCTGTTCCTTTTCTTAGTTTTTAAAAAATATTTTATTTTTATTTATTCATTTGAGAGAGACAGAGTCAGACAGAAGGAGAGAGAGAATGGGCGTGCCAGGGCCTCAAGCCACTGTTAACGAACTCCAGACATATGCGCCATCTTGTGCATCTGGCTTCCTTGGGTCCTGGGGAATCGAACCTGGGTCCTTTGGCTTTGCAGGCAAATGTCTTAACTGCTAAGCCATCTCGCCAGCCCCTGTTCCTTTTTTTTTTTTTAAATAAAATTTTATTGGAACCCAGACATGCCTAGTTGTTTACATAATACCTGTAGTTGCTTTGGGGCTCGACACCAGGCATTGAGACTGAGACTTTATGGCTCATAAGAGGTGGAAATGCTCACCATCTGGCCCTTTGGAAAGTAGGGGAAGCAAGACAGAGCAGGCAGTTGGGATGTCACATCTCTACACGAAGCAGGGGAGGGAACAGCAAGGGGAGCTAGCTCTCAACACCCCCATGGTATGGACTAATAAATCCGGGGCCTGTCCACAATGACACACCACCTCTAACAAGGCTCCACCTCTGAAAGGCCCCACAACGTCCTCAAATTGTACCAGTTGGAGACCAAGTATTTAAAATACATGATCCTATGGCGGCTGGCATTTCATATTTAAACCACCACACAGAGGTTTACAGGAGCATGAACAACTCAGGTACCAGAACACCCATGTCCAGAGGGCAACCTTCCTTGTTTGGATGACCCCAACATTCAGATGCAGATTCCACTGGGCCCTGCAATGGACATGTTCTGAATATGTGCCAACATCTCTTGTCATCTGAATGATTTGGTGCAAAGACAGTGCCTTCCCTGGTAAAGAATGGTGAGCGGTGTGGTTAGGGCGGGCGCCTACCCTACCAGCTGCTCAGAAGTGTTTGAGGAGCACACCACCTTGGGTCTTTCAGCAGAGGAGCTGGCTCTTCAGCATCCTGGGCTGGACCAGTCACCAGGACTTCAAATGCCGGTAATCAAAAACCATGTGGCAAGTGTGGCAGCCAGAAGGAGCCTCTCTGCAACTCACCTGAGTCAGTAGGTACAATCCTTTTCGGGCGCAACAGCATTGAGGAAATGCTGAACTGTAAAGTGTCAGAGTCTCAGAGCTCCCTGCCCATCCCTGCCCCTCCCTTACCACCCAGCCAAAAGTCAACGAGGATATAGCCAACCTGGCTCCTTCCCTGAGCACCATCCCTCCTCCCTTCCATGGGGCAAGTCACCCTGCCTCAAGGTCATGGACATAAGAGTATCAGATGCCATTCTTGCTCTCTTTTCTGACTCTCTTTCCTGAAGTCAGGTGCATGCTTCTCTCTCTCTGACTGTATCGCTTTCTGAATCTTTCACTCTCTCTACCTCTCCCTACATATGCATCTCTCTCTCTCTCTCTCTCTCTCTCTCTCTCCTTTTCTCTCATTATTTTTCTTTCTTCCTCTCTCTTGGCTCCAAGTCTGATCCCCCAGCAGCACCACTGCGTGCACAAGTCCCAGTTCCTTCACCCACACTGAGCATGTGCATCAGCTGTGGGCACTGGCAGCCCTCCGTTCCCTCTCCCACCTCTCCTGACCTCTGCCTTCCCTTTTAAACCACCCAGCTCAGAGGCGCTAGTAATTTATAATAAATAACCTCTTATACACACACACAAAACTGGTCCCAGAGCCTTGGTATTGGGACCTCTGAGAGAAAAGAAGATTACAGAGCCTAAGGAGCGTCTTTGTCTCCTATGCGAATGCACCTAGAGACTTTCAGGGACCATGCTCACAGCCTTATGAGGGACTCTGATGAGAACCTGCAATCGGCAGGATTAGTCTGTAGAGATCCTGGCAATGGCTGTTCTTGTGTCCCATGGGTGATGGGGTGCAAAGGACAGCTGAGTTAGGGTCCTGTTTAGTGCTGCACCTGCCCAGGGAAAGGCTTTCTTTTGGAATGGAGCAATATGGCGCCCTGGATGTGAGTATGGTATGGTTTGGAATCCCACTTACCACACTGAGAAAGTTGCCTAACTTTTCTACGGCTTAGATCATCCCTCGTCCACACAACAAGGTTGAAAACCATATTTACAGATTAGGGTTCAATGAGAGAATTTGTTAACTTTCCATATGCAACTAATAGTCACTGGTAGCTTATTAAAAAAAAAAAAAATCTCAATGTCTCGGTGCAGCCAATTTGGAAAACCCCTTTTCCCTGTGACTCTTGGTCTCATTTCTAATGTGGAGAGGTGGTTTAGATCATGTGTGAGGCTTCGTTGGTTGCTACAGTTGGGTGAACCTCAGCTCTTGTAGGGACACAGGAAACCATAGAAGACAAGAGCGAGGCAAGGAATTGCACGAGGAAAACATAAGCCCGCAGCGCCACCTAGCACGGCGCGCTGCGCTGGCCCTAGGCACGGAATGCGCCTCCACCTCGCCTGAGCTGCCTCCTCGTTTTATTTTTTTTTTTAAGCATAATTACTGGGAGCTTATGTTTCACAGTTAATGCTGTCAAGCCTTTTAAACTAATTGGTCTTTTATAGAAAATTTAACTGAAAATTAACACATCTTTTAATAACATTGCCTTAACTTTAATGGCACTCTGCCTTTCGTTTATAATTGCTCCCAAATTGTCATTTTCCATGTCATAGCTGCCATTTTTTATATTTGCTAGTTTTCATGGTGTGGGTTTTTATTTTTAGTATTTTTCTTTCATGAGAGATGAGAACTATTGGAATGTTTTTTTTTTTTCCCCCTCTCCTATCCTGGTCTGACAGCAGGGGTCTGGTCCTGGGTCCTTGGTCCAGCAAAATGTCTCACTATGCTGTTCGCTACAGACAAAACACTGCTGCTAGCCCACATGCCTTGACGGGACTGGGGCCTGTCTGTGACCTTGTGAGCAGAAGACATGTCGGCTCTTGAATGGACTATAAGGATCAGGTCATGAGAAGCAAACTGTCTCTGAAATCACATGGCACTGGGTGGACTTGAGCTGATGGAGACCTTAGCCTTCTCTATAACACCCAACTGGAACTCGGCCCTTAAGGAAAGTACCGTGTTGACAGTGAGGCAGGTGGACCCCCGGGGACCAGAGAGCCACCATATCCTCCACTCTCTGTAGCATAAATTCAGTCATTCCTGATACACAGAGGCCAATTCTGTAAGAAGAGAGATGAAAGACAGAAACATTCACCCTGCATCCTTCAGGTTAACCTACCCACACCATCCCCAAGTCTTATCACTCTGAGGCGTGTGTGTGTGTGTGTGTGTGTGTGTGTGCGCGCGCGCGCACGCACGCACGCACGTGCACGCATGTTTATGTGTGAGAGATTGAGTAGGTGAACCCAGCTGTGCACATCCGTGTGAATGACAAATCTATGTCACTGTCGTCACAAAGTCGCCTGTATTTGTTTGGTGAACGACTTTCAAATACCTTTGCCTGACTATCCTCAAGTCATAAGGGATTGTTAATGGAACAGTCAGACTCAACTGATTCCCAGACCATGGGAAGCGCACGCAAGAGCTGCTGGCAATGAGGACCAGCAGCTGCAAGTCCTGAGTGCAGGGTGCAGTGTCAGGTGCAGTGCCATATCGGGCAAACCACCGTTCAAGTCTATGTTCCTTGAGGGACATCATCCATTCATGCTCATGGTCACTGCCAGCTGATCAGCACACTGCTGGGAAGTTCCCACGACACAAAAGCGGGGCTTTTCTTCTCTACGCAACACGCCGGCATGAAGAACAATGTCTGGTATTTCATACGTACCAGTAAATGGTTACGATCAATAGCAACATAAAATGCGTAGGATGTGCTAAGTTCCTCGTAGATCCCCTTGCAAACTAACCACTGGCTTATCTGGACAACCCATGGGATAGCTAGGATTATTACCCTCTTTTAACAGATGAGGAACCTGAGATCATTAACCAGAGGACTGGGATCTGTATCTGAGAAGTCTGCTTCCTAAGTCTATGGCACATCTTCTCAGTCCAAAGTGTGTCCAGGTGGAGCTTCAGCTGGAGTTATGGACAGGAGAAGTGGTGTTCCAGTAAATATAAGAAACCTGAACACTCACATGGAGCTACAGCTCTAAAAAGACAAGTCCTCCTTTCACTGTGTGTGTGTGTGTGTGTGTGTGTGCGCGCGCACATGCGTGTGTGTATGGAGGGGGGGAGAGCTGCAAGCCAGGATGATTCTGGAAAATGCATTTCTAAGTTATGCACTTTGTCTTAGAGGCATATGCCCATAAGGATAATTATCCGCTCTCTTCATGGGTTCCTGCCATTGATTTGTAAGATGAAGACACAGGCCATGCCTGTAACATCGCTATCTATCCCAGGAATGCCTGTGACGAAGGAAAACATTATTCTTTTAACAAATGAAGCAGTGAGCCACAGGAGTTGAGTTATGAAGGACAATATTAAGGGAGTGTTTAGACACGTGATTAAACGGCAGTTAGGAGAGGCGTGCTAGGAGAAGAGGGTCACTGACATCTAGCGACTTGTGTGGATGCTGTGATGGTCCTTGGGAAGGGATGCCGAGATGGAAGCTCTACCTCCTCCCCTGCTGTGTGGGGCACTTGCATCCTCTCCACTGAAATTCCTGCCAACCCTCTCATCCCTTCCAGTTCCTGCTTCAGTGCTTGACTGACTTTCTTTATTTTTCATAAACTAAACTTGGGTGCAATGCAAAGGAATCACAGGTAATACTTTGTCAAAAGCTCTAGATCTGGGGCTGGAGAGATGGCTTAGTGATTAAGGTGTTTGCCAGAAAAACCAAAAGGACCGAGTTTGATTCTTCAGGACCAACATAAGCCAGATGCACAAAGTGGCCCAAGCATCTGGAGTTTGTTTGCAATGGTTGGAGGCCCTGGTGTGCCCATTCTCTCCCCTATCCCTTCTCAAATAAATAAATTATTAAAAAAAACAAACTCTAGATCCAATAGGGGCTATTAAATCAGACCTCACTCAGAAATGTATGAGTTCTATACAATGAGAAGAACAAGGTTTGAAATCATTTGGTAGGGATTTTGACTGACATTTGACTAATCAGTGAGCCAGTTAATAAGCCTTGCTTCATTCATGACACTTAAATCTGGTTTATTCATATTATTATCTGAAAGATCAGACCAGATAGCTGAAGTGTCTGCACAGACCTGAGCCCTCAATACATAATGATGCTATGGATAGGATAAATACCAGACAGATACGAGATTCTTTACAGCCCTTTGCCCCGCGTTACAGTGCTAAGGAAATGCCACTCTCAGGCTCTTGTTTCCATGCTGCCCTCTCCCAGAGACTTTAATTTCAAGGGAGATTGGAAATGTCTTTTA
This sequence comes from Jaculus jaculus, assembly GCF_020740685.1. Lineage (NCBI taxonomy): Eukaryota > Metazoa > Chordata > Mammalia > Rodentia > Dipodidae > Jaculus > Jaculus jaculus. The sequence goes on from NC_059119.1 coordinate 17,689,462, forward strand.
AAAATAATCATTATTTTTATTATAATGATTATCATTATCAGCAATCAGTTCACTTTGATTTCTCACCTGAGTTCCCAAGAACTTTCTCCCTAGTGCTGCTATCAACAGACAGCCTTGCAATTCAGATTCTGATGTTCCCTGGGCTGGTAAAAGTGCTCTTGCTGTGCTGCCTGGAACTAAGGCTGACGCCATGAGCATCCAGCCTGCGCAGTTACGGGGTACGGGCTCAGTATCTCAACATTGGGCTGTCACGATTCTTAATATCATCTATGGAAAAGTGGCCTTACAAATGATGCACCTGGTCCTGCTTGGAGCACGTTGAATGTCTCTATGTACACAAACATCATCAATGTCATAAATTTGGGTTAAAAAGTTCTAACGTTATTTTGTAGTTCTGAAAAAAAAAAACAAAAACCATCATGAACAGCGCAATCATCTTTTAGCAAGAATGGTCTCTGGAAATCTTTCTAGTTAGGATCAGAATTCAAGTGGAGATTTCTAAAGAGAGACACTGAGGACTGCAGTAGACTGTGGCAGTGCTGAGCACCTGAGGTGGCCCCCATCATTCCTTCCTGCTTGCTCAGAGAATTTCCGTAAACCAAACCCAGTGTCACCAGCAGGTCCAAGGTTAGCTTCAGTGCTACTAGGTTTGGTCCTGAGGCTCCGGGAACCCAGGAGATCCTCCTTGTCCTTGTTGGCTAGGACAGCCATGGCCAGAAGCCAGTCAACCTTAGTTCAGTGAATGCTGTTTCATAGTCATTTTAAATCCATCACTGTTTCACAAAGGTCTGTTTGGATTTGAACTGCAGTTAGGAATAGAGAAGAACCTTAATTAGTCTTTAAAAGCTCTACGCGCCTTCTTTCCTCAAATAGTACACCATCTGGGATTAGCTTTAGTGAATAGATGGGAAATGCATAATTAGCATATCCGTTGTTTAACACAATCCAGAGAATCATCTTAGGTGGTTAGAAATGTGTGTGTGTGTGAAGCCTCTCTGGGTTGTGTTTATGGTTTTATCGTGCTTCATGGATTCCCCAAAGGTCAGTCTCCACCCAGCCTCTCTGTGTGCATTTTCACCACGTGTGAATCCGAGAGCTCCAAAATGAAGAGGCTCTTCTATGTAGTAAATAAAGACGCAGAGAAAATGCCTCACAACACCCTGGCTGTGGCCCATTCTAAATGCCTGGTTTTGCCTTTTGCAAAGGAAGATGGCTCCATTAAGCTGGAATGCTCTCTTTTAATTATTTGTTTGAGGTTGCAAAAATGAGAAAACAAATGCCTTCACCATTTGATAAGCACCAAGCTATTACAAAAACAAAACAGAATTAAAAAAAAAAAAAAACCTTCTTTTGATATTCCAGGCAGCCCACACCCCTGTGTCTTCACTACCATTCTGTCCCTGCCTGGTGGCAAAGGACTCCTAGCTCCATGCCTTGCCCTCACCCAGTTGACTGCTCTCTTTCAGTGAGGGCAGGGATTTAGGACTCGCCCATGGCATGCCATGCTCCCCACCTTCTGCTCATGTCCCCTCTACTTCCAAATCTTCTCCGCTTTACCAACACAGGCTCAAATCCATCCGCTTTCCTTCATCTCAATAAAGCATGACCCTAGCCCACACTACCACATCTGCTCCCTCAGACTTCCCTCTGCCTTCTTGCCAGCACAAGACATCTCCACGCAGTTGCCAGGGCAACTCCCTGTGGACATGAACCTGACTGTACCATTCTCCAACTTCAAGACCTTCAATGTCTCCTGGTTACTCCTGAGGAAAAGACTAAAACCGTGACCCAGCTAACCAGGCTCGCTTTGACACCCCCATACCACACATACACACACACACACACACACACACACACATACACATACACACACCCCAGACCTATGCATTGCTTCCATTGCTCTTAGAGTCCCTGTCTCTATAAATTCTCCCCTGTTATGGCTCACATCTTATCTAAAGAATATATTATTTCCTTGAGAAATCTTTCTCTGATCCCCCAAAACCTGGTTGTAAAGTCATAGCTTTCTTTGACTTCTTTATACTCTGACAAATTTATAATTAAATGTTTACTTGGCTGAGTGATGGGTGACTATTGGTCTCCCCTTCTAGACTGAGATGTTCATGCACTTCTTTGCCATACATAGCTCTAGCTCCAGCCCGGGTCTCTTCTACTGGAAGCTCGGAAGTGAGCTCTTGGCCCATGCCCTACCCTTTGAGTGAGGGGCGAAGGAGTGGGACCACTCACCGCACTCATGAGCGAGTCCAGGACGCTGACGGCAAATGCTGTCCCACATGCGAAGGGCTGTGTGAGGTACAGCTCTGTGTCGGGGTCATCGTCATCATCTTGGTCCAAAAACTGAACATTAGTATCATTCACTAGAAAAAAACATAAAATAAGCATTGGCACTGGGGACTCCGCATGAGCAGCAAAGCCAGAGAGAGACACCAGGTGACTGGCTTAGAAGCACTGAAGAGTGTCACTACAAAGGAAACAAAAGCACGGGGAGGCTACTGATGGATCTGGGGCTGTGGGACTCAATGGACTGCTGCTCTGGGATTGCTTAAGCTTCCAGGACCTGGAGAGCCATGAGGTCAGGCAAGCTTGCTCCATGGCAGGCTGCTGCAAGATTGACCAGTGGACAGTCCTGGCCAGTCCTTTGTTACTGTTTTAGAATCAGGACCAAAACAAACAAACAAACAAAACACCCTAGGGCATTTTTTTTTTTTTGGTAGCCAAGTCCTTTGAGAGGTGGACATAGGTCCATGATGAGAAGCCATGCTGGGATGGTAAGTTTAGCCACAAAGGAAAGAAAGCAGCGTATTCAGAGGCAAAAAGCAATGGACCAGGAGCATAGCCAAGGCAAGTAGCAAGGAATTTACCCTCAAGCAGGACCTGTACCATGCTCTGGGTAGTGCCTGGTGTTCTGAGACCCTTCCATCCAGGCCCACGCCCAGTGGGTCCTGTTGAGCCCTCAGGAGACCAGGGTGGGATGGATCCTGGCTGGCTCAAGCTGCTTGCTGGAAGAGCTCCTCTGCATTCTGAGTTATAGGGCTCCATCCACGTTCTCCCCTTCCCCTGCCAAACAGCTCAGGCTCGTCTCTGCTCCTCCAGCAGATAAGGCATCAAAGCTGTATTTCATTTCCATCTGAGGATCCCTCAAGGACTCCCTCTGCACACAGCCTCATACTGATGAGTTGTGTCACTCAGATGTCTTTAACTTATTAAAAATTAAATGACAAATTAATTTCCATTCCCATCTTGGCTTCAGAAATGATCACTTTAGCAGAAAAAAGTAATAGGGGAACAGTGTAGGGAGGAGGGGAGAGGGACACTCGTGGGTTCTGGAATAATTATGGTGCCTTCAGAAAGGGAACAGATGAGACTACCTCTGTCTGATGTCTCTCTAAATATATCAGCAGCTAATTCTTGTTCCTAGACTTATTGCTTTAATTTTTTTTAAAGGAGCTTCCTCAACAACTTTTCTTTTTTATATATAAAAAACTTTTGTTTGCTTATTGCATGAGTCAGAATAAATGATAATGGGATAAAAGGCTAGGCATGGAATTAGTTTTAAATGACACCACCCTTTTCTCTAGAGAATGACTCTCATGGAAGGAAACCTTTTCTGGGGTTTACCAAAGGTTTTTGAGAGCAAGGGGAATACAGGCTACTGGGTGAAAGTACAAAGTCTAGATTCGGACCGCTAGAGTTCCAGTCCAAGCTTTGCCACCAGTTTCCCCAGACAGAGCATTTCTTCATCCTGACCCTTGTCTGCTCTCTCTTATACAGCTCTCTCCCTGTGGAGACCAGAACCAGGGAGCTTGTCTGAGCACCAGGCACTTGCCATGCACTAGACAAACAGAGCTTGATACCATGAGTGCCCCTCTCCCTTTAAATGTCCAGTAATCTAGGTACATGATAAGGATGCCCAGCCTCTCTCTGCTTCTCTCATAAGTGCTAATGGTCTTTGCTTCAGAATTTTCCCTCAAATATTAGCTGTTTCTTACCTACATACATTTGTCCTGTTACATTAAACTAAGTTTGGCCTAAAGCTGACTCCATACTTCTTTGAAGTTTGCCTAAAAGAGTCTCTCTATACAGTGAACTCTAACATACCTTGATGTGGAAACAGGCTTTAGCCTACTCTTGTAACAGGTTACTGAGTCTCAGCCAATCACAAGGAGCCTACTGTTCAAAGTAGGTTCACACAAAGCCTCTACCTATAACCTACCAGACTGACTCCAAGACTCACTTCCCTTTCTCTGGCTATAAATATAACCTGCCCACAGAATGGGCCAAGCATTAAGAGCCATTTTGTTCTGGACCCCTGCCCTAGTCTAGAATTACAAATAAAGCCAATTAAGATGTCAAAACTAGATTTGTGGTGATTCTGACATCTAATAGTCTAAAAGTGGATTGTGAGGCCATGTATTTCTGCTCTGGGAATCAGAACGTGTAAGCTAGAGACCACAGGCATTACACGTACAAGTTTCGTTATCCGTAACAGCTGCTGATGGCGTGTGCAGCAGCCCTCCATAAGGGGTAGCCTCTCCTCCCTCTCTCCAAGGGGATGGGGCAGGGATGGAACTACACAGGGGTGCAACGTGGCCCCAGGGAGGAGAGAGGACTCCAGACTCCCGTGATCCAGAGATTGGAAAAACTCCCAAAGCATGAGCCAGGGTTCAATGAAATTCTACTATCTCCCGTTTTGATGTATTCAGTCTCAGAATAAGTACAACAAACATTATCCATGCCTACTTTCCAAGAAAAGTAATTGTATAGGAGAAAAAAAATATCATCACCCCAAAATGATATGGTGAGGTGAATGGTTTCAAGTAATGTTCTTACTCATGGAAACTTCAGGAGTCTTTGCCTATTAGCATTGACTGGGAATCTCCAGATGGGTGAAGACTAGAACAAAGTGGTTGATGGAACCTGTCTCACCTTGGCCGCCTCTGTGTCTTTAAAAGGACATTTGACTGATACACCAAAACACAGCGCAAGTCTCAGCACAGGTGACAGATGGTGAACACCCATGGGTCAGTGTGGGAGAAGTAGGAGTGGATAGTGATGTAGTTACTAGCGAAATGGGCCTCACGGTAGAAGGAGGGGGTGGCTGGGACACTAGAAGAAACCCCATGAGGAAGAGCTCGGAGAGAGTCGGTGGTGACCTATATGGATCACCAAAACTGCTGCCTGGGTCTGGGGCACCAAGCTCATTCTTGCCTCATCCACTAATCACAAATCAGGGGACTTGTCATCAGGCAATATGAATTCCAAGTGGGAAGAGAAGTTCCTGGCACACATGGGGCTGGAGAGATGGCTTAGCGGTTAAGTGCTGGCCTGTGAAGCCTAAGGACCCCAATTCAAGGCTCGATTCCCCAGGACCCACGTTAGCCAGATGCACAAGGGGGTTGCATGCGTCTGGAGTTCATTTGCACTGGCCGGAGGCCCTGGCATACCCATTCTCTCTCTTTCTATCTGCCTCTTTCTCTCTGCCTATCGATCTCAAATAAATAAATAATAATAATAAAAAAACAAATAAAAAAATAAAAAAAGAAGTTCCTGGCACATGTGCTTTTGAGATGCTGGTGCAGGATCTGAGATGGAGATGTTTGGATAAATTTTCCATCCAGCAGTCTGGGCCACATGGACGTCCTGGGTCTCTTGCAGCACTGTCGTTCTGAGAAGAGCAATCTTAGAAGCCCAGGCTTTTAGCCAACTGCACTGAACATGAAAAGGATACCTCTGCTATGGTTGGAAACAGAAAATAGTGTACTAGTCTTTGACCCAAGTGAATTTGTCCTGATAAATAGCCACGTCTACAATAAGGCAGTGCTGAAAGGCAGACAATTTATTCTTAGTTTCTGGACACCTTACAAGCAAGATTACTGTGTTAAAAGCCTGCTCTCTTATTTTGAAATATATTTTGGGGTTGGGAAAATGGAGTGTTCATTTCATTTGTGAGTCATGGGAAGGCAGGTGTTTCCCAGCCTCCACCTACTCCTCCGCCAGCAGACCTGTCGCTGTCTCTATTTAGAAGATCAATTCCCAGTTCTGAGACCTGCTGCTGTTGGGTGGCCTTTGTGGGGCTACTCACTAAGTCCTGGGGAACCATGGAAGGACCTGACAAATGCAGCCATGGCCTTTATCTTCCCCATAAGTCCACTGTGACCTCCCAGAGAGAGTTCTGGGCCCAAGGGGTGGGGGTCAGGGTTCAGGGCCCCACTAACCTCGTCTCTGCACTCTTCTTGGAGTCTGGCTTTCATAAGAAAAGTCCCCTAGGAACCTACCTGCCTTTATGGTTTCAGAAGCAGAGCTTCGGAGAAAGGGGTAGTAAGCGGGGGGAGAGGCAAATAAAATCAGAATAAAGGAAAATAAACAGCTGGAGGGAAGGGCCTGTCTAAGGTTTCTTATCTTAAAAATTTTATATTTCTCCTCTGACTTCCTCTGAGAGCTGTGAAGACATGTCAGTCACACTGACAGCATGTTGGAAGAGGAAGATAGGGAGGAGGAAAGAGAATGGGGCACATGTGTGAGGAAAAAAAAGGCCTGGGCCACAGAAAATGAATTAGAGCAAAGATGCTATGGAAACCACTGTCAGGTCAGATGGGTGTGATCAAAGGGTTACTGATGCTATGTGGATAAAAAATCATTAAGAAAGGCCAGAACAAGACAGTCGATTCCAACCAGAGCCACAAATAAAACGCATTCAAAGCAGTGCCATGGGGTAGCCTTTCTGTTACAGCCAGCGAAATAAGAAAGAAAGAATGAAAAAAATAAAAAAAAAAGCCAGCAACAAGCCAATAATAGTTGGAAACGCCAAGAACAGAACAAAAGGAAATGCTGATGTCGAGGAAGACAGCTTCTTACCCAGTTCTGTTATCATTAGAATGTGCGTCCCACTGTTTTTTTCCTGATTGACTGATACCAAAGGCAACTTGCCAGGTTTAGCTAAGTGGATATGGCATTTAAGGGTGAGGGAAAGGGAGTGGAGGAGAGTACAGAGAAAGAAAAGAGTGAGGGAGCGGCAGAGGAAGCATTCGAAAGTTAAGGGACCCAGAACCACAGGTAATCTTTGTGCGGTGGTGCGGGGAGAGAGCCTCTTGGTATTTCAACAACATCACACTTGAGAACAGAAAATGCCCCAAATGGGCTAGGAGTTGGATTCTATCGACTGCAGATTAGGGTCCTCAAACCCCATTCTTTTGTTGCTGAGAAGTTCAACTAGGATAGGATCAACGTAGAGATCAATAATCCATCCAGTTCTCCAAATGGGTTTGGCTTAGACATGAGGGTTTTGGAATCAGTGGTGGGTTCAAACCACAGGCTCAGAGGAGGGTTACAACTTTTCTTCTTCCTTCCCCCTTCCCAGATGGAGGCCCCAGTTTCAAAGGCATTGTCTTTGCCATAGTGGCCACAATGAAGGAGACTATCTATACACCATAGGAAACATAGATCAGTTTTTCCTTCAGGTAACCTGTCATATTTCTACCCATACTTCTCTCCAACCTCTTCCCCCCCAAAAAATCCCATCATAGTCTATGAGGCCCAAAGGGCTAAGAAACAGGCCCACCTCCTTATAGCTGCATCGTCTGAACGAGAGGGCAACACCCACTCCCAGGTGGCAACAACCCTCCTACCGAGTTCCGTGATGATGGGGATGTTGACCCCAGTGGTGATGGATGGCTGGCGTAACATTCCGTGCACAGGGCTATTGTCCGGAGAAGATCTGTCCATTCCTGGTGGCGTGAATCCTAGCCGGGGGGAAAGGAGGGAGAAAATGCAGAGAAGTGGAAAATCTGGAGATGACGAGAATATAATGTACATATACAGTATTTATATACAATCCCCCAAAATGTTACAAGCACACTGTTTCAAGGTCAACAATTAGAACAGCCAGGATAAAACTCTGGTCAGCTAGTTGTTAGGAAAGCATGTTGAAGAATTCTCATTGGCTTTGATAGTTCCCTAAAACAAATCCAGACTATGCCAGTCATTTCTCTTGCTTACAGATTTCCTGTCTTCCTGGAACACAGGGAAATTTACCACTGTGTCCACTTGGACAAAGGTGGGAAGGACCATGTGACATACAAACTACCCTAATCCAGGGATGTCCGCCCTTTGACATTGAGACATGACACTGTCATGTACCAGTGTTTTCAGATGTACTCTTAGCTATGCTGGGATGCAGATATCCTATGGACTGCAAGGGGAGTGGGATATGCCTGCCTAGTCTATGAAAACTAAGCAGAATCACGCACATCACTTCCGGCACTTTTTAATTCCAGGCCATAGCAACTGTGGGAGATACAGGTTACAACAGAGATGGAGACTGGTCAGCTACTCTGAATCCACAGTGCATTCTAAATGAAAGAGAAGGGGGGGCTGCTTTCCACTGCTGAGCTATTTTTGTTGTTGTTGTTGTTGTTACTACAGCAGAACTTAACCCATCCTAGCTGTTCTCTTTAACCTTCTGACTGCATAGCCTCCTGCCGCTGAGTGACTTAAAGCCTGGGGTTTAACATGGTTCTAGCTGACAGAAAATGGGGGTAACTATATTTATGGACTTTCAGTAATTGCTTCCTTGGTCTTACAAAAACAAATATATGGGAAAAGAGTCACATTTGATCCCCTTTGTTGTAAGTACTTGTAGGGCTTGAACTTATGGGCACCCATCTTACAACCAGGATGAAAACCAGCTGAATCCCAAAGCAGCTTAATGACAGTGGCTGGACTGGGGAGCAGAGCTGTCCTCAGGCTGGCGAAGTAAACACCTGGAACCATTCAACAGAGCTGAGATCTTAACCTGAAGTTCAGTGACAGCGAGAACACCTCCCAGCTGAGCCTATCGGCCGAATAGTAAAGACACACACGGGGACGTTAACACAAGCAGCCTCCTCGTCCGGTGCATTCACTGGGTGGAAATTCATCGTTCCACCTGCAGCATATGGCCGAGCGTGGCTGTTGGCTCCTCGCTGGCCGCGAGGCCCGACTCACTCTCCCGTCTTAGAGGACAGGCTGGTTCTTGCTCACGTTGTCCTCGCACGTGGCTATGTAGGGTTACCAATGGATTAGGGACTGGTAGGTAGCTACAGAGCCACTTGCTGGGTTTCCAAGGGCAAAACTCCAGATAGATGAGCAGATTTCTGACTCAGTCCTCAGTGACGCAGTGAGATGGGGTTGATTCTGGCATGGCACGGTGTGTGAATCAGGAATGAGATGGCAGGTGTTCAATAATGGTTTGTTTTTTCGGGGGTTTCATAAACACAACATTCCAGAAACACATGAAAAGGTCTTTCTTATGTTCTGCTCTCCTGTGTATAAATTTTCCCATCATGTGCCATACTTTCTGGAAAAAGAAATTGCTACTTAGTACCATTCCCTAATTTCACTTATTTTTATGTTTAATATTAATATACCATGAAGGAAAGAGGAGCGTCATTTTGAGTGACGTTCTAATGCCCACTCTTCCTACACTTTGGAATGTGCACTTTTCCAAGCCAACCGTACAACCACAAACATGCATTTTAGATGCTGGCTGCTTTCCTCACCTCGAATAGTGAAGGGAAAACTAAACTGTTTTCATCAGAAGTTTCATTCAAAAAGCATGAAAAACTGCAAGTGACAGCTGTGCAGATTCAGTGGATGTGACGTTTTTGAATTTCCTCAACTTGACAAGTAAACACCTTACCATCGGTAATGCTATATGCATAATACATGGCCTGTATTTTGACATCCATCATCAAATGCTGACTTGAGAAATACGGGTTTGTACGTCAAGAAGTAGCGCCCGTAAAGTAGGGAGAAATGCAGGTCACACGGTATTAGGAAGACGGTATTTCATTATAGAACCCACAACAAGCCAAGGCGTCCTTTTATTTTATCTTATTTAAAGATTCCATTTTCAGCTGTGAAAAGACTCAATTCCTTTGCATGAAACCTTCATTTAGAAATGACATGCTTGCTTCATAGGCCTCTTTCATTTTGCTTTCATATTCCATTTTCCCCTTCAGTCACCAAGCCTGGTTCCATTAGCATCTGCAACTGACAAGCTATGGAGGGGATCCAAAGACACCCCTTCATTGAAGGTCTGTCTCTCCTTCATGTACAACCCCAAGAATGGGTGCTACTGTTGCAAGAAAACTTCAGCAATATAACCTCCTCTTAATGCACTACTTCTTTTATCATACCCTTTAAACTACCAGAGATAAAAGCAACAAAAATATAGATTTTCTTTCGTCCTCTTCTTTAGCATTGTTTTGTATTCCTTAGTGGTCCTAATGCAGGAAAATTATGATGGAAATGTCAGGCTGACCCAAGCTCCCCCAAATGAGAAACTCAGGTATCTTCCATCTAAGAATGAGGCCACGTGACCTTGGAGGCTGAAGGATGACATCTCCCTCGCTCATCACGGTCACTGTTGACAAGCAGGCAGGTCTCAACTGTGTCCAGGTCCCCACCCTTTTCTTGTTGTCTTGCTTTGAGTCTACAGAAAGCAACGTTCGTGTTTAGCTCGTGTGAGCCCTGGCCCGTGACACAGGCTCCAGGGGTGCGCAGCCAGTCGAGGAACAGGGAACGCTCCTTCATTAGTTGAAGTACATGGGAAGCCAGTTTTAGAAACAACCCTTTGTTGTGCCAAGAGATGACCAAGAATGTCAGCTTTAGAGAGACAGAGTAAGATGTCCTCACACAGGACAAGACTTCAATTGAACTTGTCAACTGCCCAAGCTCTCACCGAGTGGGGCTCTTGATTCTCATCCATTGTTTTCCTTTGGCATGGCCATGGGTGACAAGTTTTGTGTAAAGAATGGCTTCTAAAGGCCACCTTCTGTCCTTCAAGAGCGGACCTCTCCCTGTGCCATTCTTCAGCGCCAGGCGTCAGTCAGCTGTACTGTCCATAGGTCATCAGTCACAAATGCCAAGACACTAGCTCGTGTCAGGGAATCACGTTCTACATATGCTGTGCAAGAACTTTAGGCGAGAAACTGCATTTCTTGGTATTTTTGAACTTTCGGATCATATGAAAATCTGACTTGTAATAAGAAATAAAACAGAACACAAGAGCATGGGCAAGACGGCAGATGTCTGGGGTTCAGCTCCTGGCTCGTCTCTGTTTGAACCGTGTGGCTAGCAAGCATTGCAGGGTCAGGTGTTCTCGTTGAGCCTGTTTCTTCATCTCCAGGCCCAAAGTAGCTCCTCCGTAGGGATGTTTAAAATTAAGCTTAAAATAAGAAAGCTAAAAAGTCTAAAATGAGATGTACAGTATCTGGAATGAAGCAGGTCTTCAAAACTACAGCCCACCCGTGCTAGAACTATCCTGTATACACAGCAAATATTTATGCAGCACCCATGAAGGCACTTGTGAATAAGTAACTGAAAAAAAAAAAGGTAGATTCATTTTTAAATAAAAGAATTTTCACAAAGCACATATTCTGGAAAATTAAAGAGAAGGCAAGGAGCTCTGTGGATAGAATCTGTTGGAAAGCAACACAAAAATTTCAACTCAAACTATCTAAGAGAGCCATCAGTTGTGGGGAAAGCTGAGGTTTTCTTTAGCATTAGAGGAGACTTGTGCTGGCCTTTGTATAAGAAAGGTTGTGTACTTCAAGTGGTCGTCTCAGCCTCTCTCCCTGGAGCCTCCTGCTTTCGAGAGCCAAAGTCCTGCCTCTGATAAGTGTCTGAGAACATCAGCTGTTTGCTTCTTGGGCTCCTGAGGTTTCCACCACGCTCGAGGCTCTTGCCCAGCATTTGGTTCTGTCCACATGCATAGGAAGCAGCAGTGCCTGGCAGTTCTTCTCATGAGGTTGGTTATTTCAGAGGCTGGTGGAGCCAGGCCTTAGGTCAGGAGGGGAGGGGAAGGCTAAGGATCCTTTGGTGGAATAGTATTTCAGTTACAATGCCTGGGAGCAAAAGAATGTAATGCAAACTCTTGGCCTATTCCTGAGAAGTACCAGGAAAAAAAGAAAAGAAAAAAAAAAAAAAAAGCACTCAGAGATGATGGGGATCAACAGCTAATGGCTCTTGTTTGTAAAGCCTTCTGGCCCCACTTCAATTTCCAAAACCCACCTAAGCAGACCAAGTGACATAAGTGTCTGGTGTTTGTGGCAGCAAAAGGCCCTGGTATGTCCACACACGTGTGCATGAAGATACACACAAACACATACAGACACACATCTACAAAAAAAATAGGTAAAAGTTTAAAAAATAAGATCCCCAAGGATTCCTTTTCAAAACTGAATTGTTTTGAGTTCAGCTGCATGCATGGCATCTAAATATTAGATTAGGTTATGATGAAAAGCACTACGGCTCAAACAAACCACTGGAGACAATGACTAGAAAAGGCTCTGTAGGTCACTCTAGATGACTACAAAAGGTTCTCTGGGTCACTGTAGGCATGAGTGGGTCAGCAAACAATCAGGGCTCGGTGTGGCGTGTTTCTAGAATTCAAAGCAATGCCAGGAAGGCTCTAGAGCAATGGCTCATCATAATTGAGAATGAAGAACAGAGGCTGAGAGCCTTTGGGGTGGAAGCCATTTTAGTTTTTGCTATGTCTGAAATTCTGTCCTCATAGTATCCTTAGCTCTCCAAAGTATCCTAAGACCACACGTTTTTGCTGTTGAGGAAGGCAGCCAAGGGGCAGGTGAGCAACATGCCGAACGGTACATATCTAGCAGATATCAGGTTTGAACCCCACCTAGCCAGCTTCAAACCAGCTCTCCACAACCGGCCACGTTACTTCTTACTATATGCTAAAAAAAATTTTTAATGTCCCACCTCATTTATTACCCATCACAACTCAATGAGTTGAGGAACTGCTTAATATTTCCATTTTTTGAGGCAAGCCCAACAAACTGCTCCCCCTTTTCCATGACAGGGAGTGAGAGCGAGAGAGGGAGGGAGAGAAATTGCACGCCAGGGCATCCAGCCACTGCAATTAAACTCCAGGCATGTGTGCTACCTTGTGCACACACGTGACCTTGCGAGCTTGCATCACCTTGTGCATCTGGCTTATGTGGGGCCTGGAGAGTTGAACGTGGGTCCTCAGGCTTTGCAGGCAAATGCGTTAACTGCTAAGCCATGACTCCAGCCCAGTATCGCCATTTTGTAGAAGAGATTCAGCACAGACAAGTAGCTTGCCCAAGCACACCCATGTGCAAAGTGAGAGATCTGGGAGCCAGGCTGGGCACTGTGACATAGGAGCCCAACGACAACTGAGAACCACCACATGCCCTGCTCCATTCCCTAGTTATGGTCTCTCTTAAGTACCAGCCCCAGCAGGCAAGTCTCAGGCCCGAACCAATCTAACTTTTTTTAAAATTGTTTTCACTTTTAAACAATAGCAGACAACAACTGGGACCCATTGTAGTCAGGCTTAACTTGCTTTGGTACGGCAGCATGCACAACGCAGTGCGTCTAATAAATGCTTTATTATAGTATTTCTCCATGGGGGAAACACAAAGTACTTTCTAAATCTTCCCTAGTTAAATCCCCAAGCCTTCTCAGGGAGAGAGGGAGATGGAAATCCTTATCCATCACCTCTTGTAGAATAGATAGGGGAAGGAATGAAGGTAAGTGCTTCCCCACCCCCGTAGGTTTAACATAAAGGAATTGGCTCAAATGGTGAGCCAAATTATCTTTTATTGTGTGCATATAAATGACGGTTAGAAATCCATATGCTACGTTAAACCAGGGAAATAAATTAGGCCCAGTCGTGGAGGTTTGCTGAGACAGGTATTCAATATGAAGTTGTAAACGGGAAAGATCACCGTTAAAGATGATCTATAAAGACATGTTAAAATCAAGAGAAACATCTTGCGTTACATCATCTAGGAGATGAATTAAATTTCCTGCTAATGTCAAGTGTGTGTTGGAGGGGAGGGGGAAATCCCAAAGCCGAATGTTAGGGGAGGTGAGGATCAATAAAAATATTTTGATAAGTAAATGCAACAATGCTATTTAACACATGATTGGCAACTGCAGAAACATAAATTATCCAAATTTCCCATTGCTGCTTATGGGAAAATTATGCAGATTAGAACTTGATTAGGCTTATATCATGAGACTCAATTTGGACTTTTAATCTATTAAGCTCCAATAAATGAGGCATCTGAATAGCTCCCCTGAGCAACCACAGTAATGGCCACAGTAGTCATTTCTGCAGTATGTACACCAACAAATTCTTTAGCAGCTCAAGTAAGGAAACCTCCATGTTGGAGAAGCATAATTACTTTCTAACTTAGAGAGGGCGGGAAATCACACACAAAAAAGTTGGTTTGTAAAAGAAAGAATTTTTTTTTTTTTTGGAAAATACTACAAGAAAAATATTGTTAAAGAAGAAAAAATTACCAATTTAACCTTAATATTTACATTCCATTTGTTTTGTCTTACACAGTAGTTTTCAGTGGTTTCTAAAGTCTAGAATCAAGAAGAGAAGACAGCTGACCCTGCTTACTCAACAACACAGAGAAATGTTCATTTGCTAAGGTGGCAGGGTCTCCTAGCACTTCCCAGTGGCTATTTTAACTGAACACCTTTCAGTTAAAAGCCCCTGCAAGGATAATGGAAGTGTGGATTGAGGAGAGAAAGGAGAAACTGCTGCCAGGTTGTTTTTTATTTAAACAAAGTTTTAATTTTATTTATTTATTTGAAAGAGAGAGAGAGAGAGAGAGGGAGGGAGAGGGAGAATGGGCATGTCAGGGCCTTCAGCCACTGCAAAGGAACAATTAACTCCAAACACATGCGCCACCTTGTGCATCTGGGTTATGGCAGTCCTAGGGAATAGAACCTGGGTCCTTGGAATTCACAGGCAAGCACCTTAACTGCTAAGCCATCTCTCCAGCCCCCAGACTTTGATTGATTTGTGCCAGCTATCCCAGTGCTAGGTAGAGAGTCTGGAGTTGGTAACTGCCTCCTGCCCCGAGGGTAACAACAAAGCCAAGTGGAAAATTCCATGATGTCAATGATAGCATTACCTAATGGCGACTCTTCCTGTGAGAGACACAAGAGCTCTGGAGAGCCTCTAACAATTCCAAAGAAACCGAGGCACACAGCAGAGACATTTGTGGTCCTATGATCATGAAATCAGTCAGAGGCAGAACTGAGACCGTTTCTGTGGTTATCTGCCTTCTCTCACCTCCTTCTCCATGATGGGACTCGACCTACAATGCCTGTTCATGGTGGGGGAGGAAGAGTGACATCCTTGTCCTCACTATGGACCAAGGAGTGCAATGTAAAGCCAGGAATGGGACTTTACAGGGCAAGCAAGATGGTGCCTCATCATCCTTGCCAGTCATCCTCATCCTGGCTCCAATATATGTACCCCTGGGACTTCAGGCAAATGATGGTGAAGAAGCTAGGATGGCAGAGCCAGGGGCTGTAAGCAGGGCCTGTGATGTCCTCCTCTTGTCACATTTTGGGAAGAAAGAAAACAAGGCAAGTGCATTCAGAGGTTTAAAAAAAAATGAGGCCAAACTCTGACATGCTAAATCCAGAGGCATCAGTGATAAGATTCCCTCTATCACTTATGGTGCACCCAGAGACTTCACCTAGAACAATCACTGGGTAAAGCCCCTGTTTCTGTTCACGTGTAGCTGATTTTTCTATCCAAGCATAGAACTGCTTCTTCATTCAAAGTTTCCCACTTGCTTATGACAGCAACAAGCCACTCTCTGGTACCAATCCTGCCGCAGTAAGTTTCACGTTGCTAGGATAAACGTCCAAACATGACTCGGTTATAGGAGGGAGGGAATTCATTTGAAGCTTACAGATGCAGGGAAAGTTCCATGATGGTGGAGGAACCTGGTCCCCTTTCGCAGGCCCATGCAGAAAGAAATACCACCACCAGCACCACAAGCAAACACAGCCCAGAACCCCAGGCAGAACCCAAGCACTCTGCATGTCTTTAGGGTCGATTTTCAGATCTGCCCCCAGACACTCCTTATGGCTGGACCCTAGGATCAGCCCGGTGACGCTTCCTACAGGCAGGCAGCTGGAGATCTAAAACTTTACTAAATTCCTGAATCTATTGGGGGACATCTATTTAAACTACACAGTTCATATACAGCTAATATTTTTCTATCCAAACATAGGGCTGCATCTTCATTCAAGATTTCTCACTTGCGTATGACCAGAACTGGGCTAATATTCCTTCTCCCAATTTACAGTAAGTGACACTAACATTTTCACTGGTGTAGTTGTTTGAAGACTAGAGAAGATTGGCAGCCTGGGAGCTGGCTCTACCCACTGTGGAAAATGTCTCACCCTTTCTTCGAGTTTGCATTTGGCATCTGACCCAAAGTGAAGCAAAAAAGAGTATACTTTGTCTACACCAGGCTACCCATTCACATTGTACTCAGCACTTCAACAAATCAAAAACATGTGAAACAAATATATTTTCAAAAAATCGGCTGGGGAGATGGCTCGGTGGCTAAAAGAGTTTGCTTGCAAAGCCTGCTAGCCAGAGTTCAAATGCCCAGTACCCACATAAAGCCAGATGCACAAAGGGGTGCATGCAACTGAAGTTTCCTTTGCAGTGGCAAGAGGCCCCGGTACACCCCTATATTCTCTGTCTCTCTTTCTCATAAATAATTTGTTTTTCAAAAGAATCAGCTTCACAAGAAGTCTCTTTCCTTAAAGTTAAGGAATGTATGGCTTAAAATTAGTCTCTTAAAAGATTGGTAGAAGGAAGGGAGAGAGGGAGGGAGGAAGGATAGAAAGCAGAAAGGAAGGAGACAAATTAGACACAGCTCAAATACAACTAAGACCTCATATTCACTTGGTTTGATGTTTTTATATACCCAGTGCTCAAAGTGTCATAATGCATTTGCCACAATTTCTTAATTGATTTTTCCCACCTTCTAATTCATTGTACAACTTGAAATTAAAACATGCTTTGCCAATATGAATCAGATTGTTTACAATTTTACTGACCCTTTGCCCTAAGCTATTTTATTGCTAAAATATGTGTTCAGCCATCATTTATTTTATTTATTTGAGAGTGGGAGAGAGAAAGAGGCAGATAGATAGAGAGAGAGAGAGAGAGAAAGAGAATAGGTATGCCAGGACCTCTGGCCACTGCAAATCACTTCCAGACGTATGTGCCACCTTGTACATCTGGCTTTACATGGGTATTGGGGAATCAAACCCAGGTCATTAGGCTTTGCAGGCAAGCACCTTAACCACTGAACCATCTCTGCAGCCCTAATTTCTTTATATTAATAAATTATTTTCAATTATGTTTCAAATTCAGTTACTGTTAAAATGTTATACTGAAAAGAACATGAAAGCCAAACCTTAAGAAATGGATTGTGAAGCATGTAGCACTAAAAAGATTCCAGAAAAACATTTTATGGCATAGAAAATGATATGTAATCTACTTTTGAGGGTAAACATCTTTATATCATGTATTTATTTGTACCTATGGAAGCAAGACTAATGTGACAACTTTCTTATATTTGAGCAGTAAAATTATAAACATTTTATGACTTCCTCAATTTTGCTTATATGAGCTCCTGAACTTTCTAAAATGAGTGCTCCTTACATGGGCAATAAAAGACAATTTGAAAATTATAAATTAACAGCAGAAGAAAAAGCCCGGCAAAAGCCAAACGTTGTGTGATCTCTACAAGCTGAGAGCAGCTGTGGACATGGTGGATAGACATGCCTTGTTGACGTGGGGTTGAAAAGATTGACCAGACGTTCAAGGAGAGAACTGGTCAGACCAAGGTTACACAGCAGAGAGGACTTCGATGAAAGAGGCCTCCAATCTGTCATTTTATGAGTCACTGGATTTCAGTTCTTTATGCCCAGCCCTCCTTTCTGCAAGGAGCCAGCCCATGAAAGGTTACAATTCTCCATGCACAAAGTGGCCACAGTCTTCCATGCATACCCCTGAGGGGGAAGCAGCTGGAGCTGGTTTCCCAGTGGCACAAGGTGAGCCTTACCTGGCTTCCATCTACCTTTCCCACTCCAGGCATGATGTCTCCTCTCTTCCCACCTCATGCAGGCCCTGCTCCTTGACCTCCTCTAGGAAACTCTGACTACATACTGCCCTCATGTTTACTTGCTTCATATAGCCATCTGCAGTATTCTACCATTAGTTTTTAATTATAATTTTAAAGCTTAGAAACTGCTAGTAATTACTACAGTTGATGTTTAAGTGTTTTTAAGCAAACTTCACTTACTCTTCACTTGGTCTCTACATATCTATTCGATGTCCTCATTTCAATACGGCAGATGCCATGTCATATTTTTCTTTATTAATATTCTTTAAGAAAATCTTTTTATTTATATAGTTTTGAGGAGAGAGAGAGAAAGAGAGAGCCCTAAAGCTAGAGTAGGGGTATCAGAGAGCTAGACTATGGGCATGCCAAGACTTCTTGATATTGAAAACTCCAGACACAGGCACCACTTTGTGTATCTGACTTTACATGGGTACCAGGGAATTGAACCTGGGCCAGCAGGGTTTGCAAGCAAATGCCTTCAATTGCTGAGCCATCTGCCCCGTCCTATTATTTATTCTTAATCCCTGGTCTGGGAAGCCACCACAAACGGACAGTGGATGTTTGGCCACTAACCCAAGATCTCCACTTTCACTCTGGTTCACGTTTCCAGTAAACTAGAGGTGTGCTGAGCCAAGGAACGTGTACACATATACACAGCCAGAGAGTGATACGATGTGGGCACTAATAAAACACACAGAAATCCCCTTTATGCTGCCAAGACTTGAGATGCTTTGTTTCCATTACATCAAATTCCTTTTCCCTCTTTTGTGAGCATTAATCAAAGAAATGCAAAGAGCTCGTTAAAGTGATAGATTGACTGAAAATGTAACCACCTTTTCATTATAAACAGTTCCTGTACGTTCTCAGTGCCATGGGCTTTGCTTTTCTGCATTTATCATATAGTTCAAATGTCCTTTTGTACATTTAAAACACCAGTTGCCAAATGGGACCCAGTTGTTTGGTTTAGTATGAGAGCCGATGGCCAGTGTATTAAAGCACAGAGCTTCAGAATCACAAGGAAACTAAAACATCCATATCTTAAGCACACAGAACATTAAGAAGCTGTAAAAGATGGATTTGCCAAGTGACCCATGGCATAACCATGCAATTCAGAAAAGCTGAATCCCATCACTGGCAGCTTTCAGCCAGCTGTGGCTGGATGAGTCTAGAGACAGCGTGCCCAGCCCAAGAGTCACTGAGACACAACACAGGGGATGCTGTACTTAAAAATGCACTTTATTTTTTTTTCCTCTTAAGTGCTGAAGGATTTTGTGCATATATCATTATGCTCCTTAACGAATATGCAACTGAAATAGATGATTTGGGGATCAGGTACACACGCGTGTGCACAAGTCTATGGTAGGGTGTGATTAGTGTTAGTTTAATTCTGAGAAATCCTGCACAGCATGCTCAACACATGCCCTTTGACCACAACCAGCAATGGGTCATGACGTCATGGGAAGGAACTTAAACTCTGGACTTAGACTGAGTTTTGAGTCTTGCCTCTTTCTGTTTCCAGCTTTGAGATCTCTGGTGATTTCCTTAATTTCTGTGCCTCAGCTTCTTCGGCTGTGAAATGGAAGAGTAATTTGCCAAGAGGCTGAGGATCATACATGCAAACAGCTTGCGACAGTGCCTGGCTCCAAGTAAGGACTTTATAAGTACTAAACTCTAAATGATTCAACAACAGGGTTGGAGAGCTGATAGAGAAAACCAAAGGCATGAGTATTTTAGCCCCATTTCGAGCCCTAGTTCTCAGACAGCATATTCAGGCATTTTACGTGTAAACTGCACTTGGATTTCTCACCTCTAAAAAGTGGCAGAGCAGTGCTTGACATTGCAACCATGCTCAACATTGCTCAGCTCAACACTGGAGCAATTATGAAGTCTGTGTTTGTCACTCATTCAGAAGTGACTGCAGAGCCCTTCACAGAAATGTTTTCTCAAGGCAGTATGCCCAAGTGACACATGCGTGTAAGACATGCACACACAATGTACCATGACAACCAGGTAGCTAGCCCGCTGCAGCCCTGGGCATAGCATATCTCTCTGAGGAGTAGCTCCTAAGGCCCCCTTCCCTCCAGGAATCCTGCCTCCACCCCACTAACAACACAGGTTCATTCGCTGCTGTGTGATTCTAGTGTGGTAACTGCTCTGGTCCTCAGTTTCTTCCTCTGTAAAATGGGATAATGGCAAGGTCCCTCTCAGTTCTGAAGTTCCTGTCTCCTTTATGATCTCTGATGGTTAAAAGGATGGAATAAACCAGCAAGGGGAATCTAGTCTCCTTTCGGGTGCCTGTGTAAGTCCTAATGAACAGTCTGCCTTTCAGTTCAGCTCTTTGCCTGGGGAAGACAATGTCAATGCCCGAACCAAGAAGAAAGATGTACTTTCTCCAAAGTTGCTATAATGGCCAAAAAGGCCATAAATAACCATTTATTAAGCAAACAGAGCAGGCAAAAGGAAGAGAAACTACCACAATTAGGCCCCTGAGGCCCGCAAGCACAGTGCATGGCTGTAGGCCCCTCCTCATCCCAGCCATGTATCAGCAATTGTTCCATTTTCCTGAAGTTATCTTCATATCATGATGCTATTCCCGCCACTGTGGGCTTTAGAACTATTTTTAATTTTAATTTAAAGAGCAATTAAAGAAAGACAATGGATATGCAGGATAATAAAGTAAGTGATTAGCGGCGTGCAAATGACAAAGGCTTAATGATAATATGGCGCTAGTCTCCAAAGGGCTTGTTGAGAGAAAGCCCTTTCTACATGTGGTTGTGCGGCTAATGTGTCTCAACCCACAATTACAACATTGCTGACACCATTAGCCAGTGAAACAACATCACTTCGCGAAATCCTTGTTGTCTCATTAAAATGGAAAGGGTCAGGTAATTCACCAGCGTTGTATGTCTAGTTTTGTTGTTGGTAATTAGCAAACATTACCCAGCATGGACTCCCGCTGGGAGCCGGGGAAACTTTGTGAAATATTAAAAAGGAAAGTCTTTATATTTCACGGGAAAGTGGAAAGAGGTACAGTAATATCCTGCCTGTCACTCTCTCACATGCAGGGAAAAGAATAAAGCTCCCAGGAACTCTCTCATTTAGGGAAAACTACTCTGAATGTGTTGGCAAGCCATCATCCAAATCAAGATGTGAGTCACCACTGTGTCCCGGTAAATAGTGTCCTCCCTGTTGACAAAAGGGAGTTGGAGGGGGAGGATAGGAAAACTGCAAACCTCAACTTTATTGTACCCACTTAGGGCTTTTGAACTAATCTACCACAAATAGAGGAAAGGACTAAAAGCCTTTTTTATTTTTTTGAGCTGGGTATGGTGACACCTGCCTGTAATCCCAGCTCCTGGGAGGTAGAATTCTGGCTGGGCTCAATGAGACAGCTCCTTCTCAAAAACAAAACAAAAAAAATTTAAAAGAGATTTTCTCTTTTAAATACTATATGACTCATATAAGCACCAGAATTGTGTGTGCAGTAAATATATATATATATATATATATATATATATACACACACACACACACACACACACACACACACACACACATGAATATTTTTAAACCTAGAGAGTAATGGAAGTGTACCCCAGGGCCCTGAGTTCCTGCCTTCCAGCTTCCTGACAGAAGCCTCCACACAGGGAGACTGAGGCTGTGCCCTGAACGCAGGCCAAAGCTGGGTGTGCTGTCAGGGAGCAAAATGGGAGCTTATTCTTTAAATGGAACTTTTGGAACATAAAACACATTCCAATAAATGTGAACAGAAAATTATGAATTCATTAAACTACTTTGGTATCTTGCGCTATATATAATATTTATATTCCGACCACTGTAAAATACGCTTTAATATCTTTAGGCAACTATAAGGACTTAAATATTTATAAAATGGCTAAAGATAAAGTATGGCCCGCTTATTCCTACATACAGATGATGTAAGGCATGCAATCAAAGACAATAACACTCTACACACATTTGTCATCTTAAAGCAGCCGATCCACCCGCCATCCCTCGCGTCCCATCTACATAAGAGTTGTTGCCGACACAGGCGACTCCGGAGGAGTTCGCGCCTTAAAAACTGCCTAGAGTGCCATACTTCACAGAAAACAGGGCTTTCTGAAAATGGAGACAAAACAATAAATTTGCAGGCAAAACAGCTCCAAGAGGGGCTTCAAAATACTGCTGTATTTATCTCTGGGGTCTGTAGAAATGGGAGGCATTTTGATTTAATATTTCATAACATAGAAGCAATTGCTTCCTTGCATGGTATATAATTAATGCTCATTGAAAAGAGTTGTTTTCCCCTTTAATTCTTCACTATCCTAAATGCAAATAAAGAAATGAGATCGACTCGCAGGATGGCTAAGGCCAGCCAAGTGGACTAGCCCTTCCCCTCCCATAATCACAATGTAAAGGAGAGCCACCATGAATTTATAATCACCTGGGGTCCTATTTAAAGTAGGTTTTATAGATTAAGTGTGAAACCTCAACCGTGATGATCTCACGGTTTACCTTTCTTGCCTGCCTTTGCACACAGGGTCTGACTGACTTCCAGAATGTTGCCATTTTGTTTGTCCATCAGCTGTTCAAAGGAGCTCTGCAGCCATGTACCTGGACCTCACAAGGGGCCATTATTTCCTTGGTTGATTTTCCCCGCTCTCTTTGGATCAGAGCATGTAAGACTGGGACCCATGTGATGCATGTGACTCAAAGAGCATGCCCCGTTGACCTTGCGCTTTCAAAATGTCTGTTACTGCCATCCAAACATTCCAGCCATCATCCTTCTGGGGTTCCATTGCTATGGAAAAGTACACTTTTATGAGTCAGCAGCCCTGACCTAAGGAATCGAGCAAATTATCCAGACTAGGCGTGCCCTCCTCACCCGCGGTCGTCGGTGGGAATCTCTGAGACTGCAGGCTACCGCCAGTATCTGGTTCAGTTGTCCTGGGATGAGGTCCACGCATCTCAAGGATTTGTAAATGTCCACCAGGTGGCGGCACTGTGAGGCTGACGATGAGCTATCACAGAAACAACTCCACCCACGTGGGTCCCTGGATCCTTGGGGCTGCAGCTCCCCAAAGGCACCCAGGCAACCGTGGAGAGCAGGGTCTTGAGCGGCCACACCTGGGAGACGACTTCAGAGAGTAGGTCCATTTATTCAATAGGGTGATGGGTTTGTAAGCAGTTGACAGCGGGAAGAGGGTCCTAAGGGGATTGGTGGGTTCAAAGGCTGCTAGCCAATGCCTAGGGACGTTCATTCCAGCAAGTAGGGAGAGAGTCAGGTGATCTACATAGTGGTGGGAACACTCCAGCAAGTAGGGAGAGACTCAGGTGATCTACATAGTGGTGGGAAAAGGGTTGCAGGGGGATGGGCTGTGTGAAGGCTGCTGGCTGACACCATATAAGGAGTTTCCTAGGCAATTGACAAAAGGTCACAGAGTTATGGGCAAAGCCTAAATCTTATCTGAATGTCCAGCAATCCCAGGCTTGGAGAAGGAGTGGCCCTACTTCCTGCTGATCTTGGGGTCCAAGATTTTGTCTGGGGGCCCAGGCTCACTGCAAACCCTGAGAATAGGGGAGGAGCCTGGCTCACTGAGACCCCCAAGAATTGGAGGGAAGAACTCCTCTGCAGGTCTGCTCCCCGAGATATGACCAGCAGTTCAGGCTGCTGCAACCTCTCCGTAGCCTGGGGCCTTCATGCCAGACAGCTTAGGTTTGCTTGAACCCAGGACCCTGCCTGTGTCTGACACACCCACATGGTATCAATTCATCTTTGAACAAAAGACCAAGTACAGAAGTGGAGAAAGGACAGTCTGTCTGTCTAACAAATATGCTGGGGAAAGTGCATGTCCACTGGCAAAAGAATGAAACTGGACTCTTATAACACACACACAAAAGTTAACTTGAAATGGTATTTCAAGGTGTCCAACCATCTGACATTGAGACACAATGCTGTCATCTACAAAGTTCATGCTCAGCAATCAAGAACTGTGCAAATGGGTTGCAGAAACAAAATTGAAAAATGAATCTCATAAAGTTTTAAATAAGGGTGGTAGTTTGAATCAGATGTCCCCTTACACATGAGTCTGTGGCAATTTGGGAAGGAAGTGGGGCCTGGCTGGAGTGGGTACGTCACTCAGGACAGGTTTTCCTTGGGGAATTATAGAACGTTTATCCCTTGCCAGAGCTCAGCCCACTCTCTTGCTGCTGTTCTCCACATGTGGCAAAGAGGTGATGTTCACCCTCTGCTCATGCCATGTTTTCTCCTGTCATCATGAAGCTTCCTTTTGAGACTATTTTGGCTGTTTTGGGCTGAATATTTTTTTGTCCCAGCAATGCAAAGGTACCTACAATACTTTGGATACAATTTTGTATTGGGTCACATTTATAGCTAACCTTGGGTATATGCTGCGTATGGACTTTTAGGTTAGAAAACCTTTTTTTGAATATAAGGCCTAAACCTCAAAACTTCTAGAAGAAAACAGGGCATCTCTCTCTCTCTCTCTCCTCTCTCTTTCCCATGTTAATCTTGGCAATTATTTTATCATTACCTTCATGTGCGTATGATGTGTGCGTGAGAGAGAGTGAAGTGTGTCACACCACACCTGAGGAGGCTGGATACAACCTCAAGCGCCTGTCCTTGCCTTGCACCTTGTTTGAGGCAGGGTCTCTTGTTGTTCACTATTGCATATGCCAGGAGAGTTGGCCTGAGAGCGTCTGGAATTCTCCTGTCTCCACTTCCCATTTCCACAAAGGAGAAATAAGATTATCCATGCTCACGACCGTGTCAGGCATTTGAACTTGTATCCTCAGGCTGTTACCCACTGAGCCATCTCCCCCATATCTTGGCATTAAAAAAAAAATTGTTTTGAGCTAAGATGTCAAAGCCAAAGGAAATAAGCACAACTGCCTCGGACTAAAAAGCTCCACCACGGTGAGGAAAATAGCCAACAAAATAAAATGGCAACGTATAAAATGAGAGAAAACGTCTGTCAGGGGTTAATGCTCAGAATAAATAAGGAGCACGCAGGACTCAACAGACAAAATAACCTGATCAAAAAAGTAGGAAGAAGACCTAAGCAGACATTCTCCCAAAGAAACGCACACATGGTCAAGAAGCATACAAAAAAGTATTGAGCATCACGTATTCTCTGGGAAATGCAAATCAAAACCACAAGACAATATCACCTCGTGTCTGCTAGAATTGGCTGTTAGAGGTTTTTAAAAATGTGTGGGTGGGCATGTGGAGAAAAGGAAGCCCTTCCGTATCACTGGTAGGAATATAAATTGGAAATATGGAAAACAGCAGGGAGGTTCTTCAAAAAATTAAGGAGATAATCCTTCAGGATATATATCCAAAGGGTTTGACATCAGAATTCAGTGAGCCGTCTGTACCCCCACGTTCACTGTAGCATTATTGACAATAGCCAACATAGGGAAACAGCCTGAATGTCCAATGATGGATGTGTAAAGAACACTACATGTCCGTGAGAAGAAAGAGGTAAACTCTGCCGTTTGCAACAATGAGGACGGACCTGGAAGACACAGTGCTGAGTGAAATAAGCCAGTTACAGGAGACAAATGGTGCACAATTGCTCTTCCCTGTGGAATCTGAAGACATCAGAACCTTAGAAGCAGAGAAAACAGTGGTTGCCAGGGGCTGAGGTAGGGATGGGGAGAAGCTGATTAAAGAATATTAACAGACTGTGAGTTCAAAGATGAATAAACCTTGGGGCTTAATATTCAGCATGATGACTGTGGTTAGTAATACTATTATAGGTTATTTGAACTTTGTTTTTACTCGAGAGTGCGCGCGTGTGTGTTGCGCATGGTGTATGTGTGCAGATGCGTGAGCCCTATGCACATGTGTACGGAGGCCAGAGGATAGTGTTAAGTGTCCTCTTCCATTGCACTTCTGTGTTTCCTTAAGCTGGAATCTCTCACGGAACCTGGAGCTGCCTTCTTTTAGTCAGACTGGCTGACCAGCAGGCCCCTGTGAGCCTCCTCTCTCTGCCTCCTCAAAACTGGAGGTTTAGACATGGACAGCTTATTACATGGACTGAAGTCAGGTCCTCACGCTTGCGTGGCAAGTACTCTTCCTTCTTACTTGCTGAGTTCTTACTGCCTAAGCCATCCTCCCAACTCCAAGACCTTAAGTGTTCTCACTAGCGACTACGTGAGGTAGTGACTTGATTGCGGCAATCATTTTACTGCATCTACATACGTCAGATAATATCAGGGCACAGTTTAGTTACATATAATTTTATTTGTCATGTACGTCTCACTCAGGTAGCCCTTTTGAATTGATATATGTATCCTGCATATGTCTATGGGTAGGGGGAGAAGACAGAGAATTTTCATCATCTTATTAGTTATTTCAAGGGACCAAGACCCCTCCCCTGTAAGAACTGGCATACTACGTGTCTCCTGGTGAAGAGTCAAAATTATTCTGTTTCTAAAAAGAACTAAGCTCATGTGAAATGGGCAAAGTGCCAATGTTGTAACAGATTCATGGGAGGCACATGTTGCGCATAATATAAACAACCAATCACTGTACTTATGAACCAAAAGAAGATCTCAAAGAACTCTTGAAGCCAAGGAGGCAAAGGGGGAAGTAGATAACCTCTGCCTTCTAGATGGTAGAAGGGGTCCTACCACACCAGGACCACTCTGGAATAGTGCTACTCAATCACATAACATGGCTCTTGTCATAAGCAACCACTAGACTAGCAATACATGAGGCTTTCTGTCACGGAGCTGCATCATGATGCCTCATCTCTGCTTCACAGAGCAGTCTCACTGGGTGGTGGCATGCTGAAGCAGAGGCAACGCCCACCAGATTTCTCCACATTAACAATGCTTATCCACTTTAATCTATGCTGGCCCACTTTCCACTGGAGAATCTGTTCTTCTTCAGAAGGCAGTGAAAACCAAGGACAACCAAAATCTATCATTAGGACATGAAAAAGCAGCTAACTGCCTATCAGGGGGTGAACCACTCCTCGTGTGTCAGCTAGGACCCAGGTGAACCCACAGAGGAATCAGTGAGGTGAGCAAGATGGCTGCTTCCCTGGTGAGCCTGACAACCTGCGCCAGGGTGGTGGAGACAGACACTGAGGACACTCAAAATGCACCAAAGCAGAAATCCAGAAGCTGCTGAGAGCTCAACACTAAGGTGGACTTAAAACACACCCACCATGGCTCAGGGAACTTTGCGGAAGAGGGGTGGAAAGATTGTAAGAGCCAGGGGGTGGGAGGGACTACCCAGAGGTGTTTCCTTGGCTGGCGTCTTCTCTGAAAGGCTACTTAGAAGAGAAAGAACAAGAGCTTGAGGGCTTCCTGTGAGTTTCTGCTCGGGAAGAACCAGAGGAGGCATAGACGCACTGGCTGGTTGGTTAGGTTCATGTGCTGGCTCGAGGCATGCATGCTGTTTTCAGCATGTGGGTTCAATGTATACCTCAGGAAGTTACAAATAGCTCACATGAGGAACTTTACAAGGTGCTCTGAAATGTTCCAAACCCTGCACAATTAACTATGCACATTCCAATGGTGCCCTACCATTGATTTTATATGTCTCTGACATGTCTGCCCATAGATCCCTTTGGCTCCATGGTAACATGAACTATGCAAAGAGCAGGGACAATTGCCTTAAGCATAAGTGTAAACCAAATAGATGCTGAGACAATGAACTGGTAACAGGTTGATCCACCCTGATCCAGAATGTCATCAGGATCCAGAAAGAGTCCATGGGATGGCAGGCTTCCTCTGCCTTCCTTTGATCATACAGCTTCTCATGGCTCCCATGTGATCATTTCTTGGGACCATTTGAGGGACCTGATTTGCTAGGCTTTGGGACATGGAGTTCTCTCCATTTTCACTTGCTGCTTTCTCTAGAGCCTTCCACCTGAACACAGAATGAGTACATAAGCCTGGAAATATTTTGAGCCTAGAGGTGCTGGTGCACCCATTCTCTTTGTCTCTCTCTCTCTCTGTCTCTCTCTTGCTGTCTCTCAAATAAATAAAATATTTTTAAATGGAGGTTCAGGGGAACAAGAAAGCTTCCAAACAAACCTTAGCTCTTTGGGTAAAAGGACCATGTAGGGTGAGGCTGGCACATCTAGGTACTATCTTTCCTGGAATACTACAATGGCCCTAAAAGCAGATCCACAGAATTGGGCCTTTTCTCACCGGAAGTCATGCTTGTTCTTTCTGAAGCAGCTTGGTATGGCAAAGAAAGAACAAGCTTTTGGCTATGAGCTAAATGTACTCTTGAAGAGTTCTGAGATTTGGAGAAAGTGCTCTTTTCCAGTCTGTAAGATACAGAGTAACCACTTCCTTGGCAAGTTGTTGAGGAGATTAGATAGGGTATTATACATGAATGTGCCCAGCCTGTGGCTCACCTGAACTACCAGAGAGAAATGACAGTTTTGCAGAGGTAGGTACACAGATGATGAGAAGAAAATCAACATGTGACAGCCTGATGCTAACATGATGAGTTGAATCTGTTTTGGACACGGTCCCACATCTGTTTTCTGTCTCCCGATCCGAGACTTTCTTTCACCATAGCTGTCCCAAGCTGTATGTGGTCTGACTGGAGAAGCAAATCTACTCTGTGTGCAGGTGAAAGGAGAATATGGTTCCTTCATTTTTAAAATTGTTTTTGTTTATTTTAATTTTAATTTATTTATTTGAGAGCAACAGACAGAAAGAAAAAGAGGGAGAGAGAGAGAGAATGGGAGCACCAGGGCTTCCAGCCACTGCAAATGAACTCCAGATGTGTGCACCCCTTGTGCATCTGGCTAACATGGGTCCTGAGGAATCGAGCCTTGAACCAGGGTCCTTAGGCTTCACAGGCAAGCACTTAACCACTCAGCCATCTCTCCAGCCCCTGGTTCCTTCATTTTTACTTCCTCTTCCCTACTTCCGCTCCCCAAGAAAGACCTCTAGGCACAAAACCCTCCATGGGTCGGAAAGTGATCCATATCTCTCCATCTCTATTGTGAAGGCTCTTATTGTTTCTTGTTTCTTTCACTAGGAATATATTACCAGATTGGTAAATGGCCATTTTAAGAGGATCTCTCATGTGACAAAATATGCTGGGTAGGAAGAATTCTCCCAAGTTGAAGTCATTTAGAAAATAACAGTAACTGCCGCTTTGCGAAATGCACAGGCACTAGTGGGCCGAGATTCATCTTGTGATGTCCACAGAAGAAATGTAACAGGGCAGGCCCTTCTCTGTACTTGAGACCCTCTTGGAGCCCTAAGCCAGATTTTCTTTATTGTTTAGTAAGCTCTTTTAATGAAATGTACTACTCTTATTATAGAGGACTCAAAATAAGATCTAAATCACAAACCAATAAAAGAAAATTATTGGGCTGGGTATCTAAAGTTACTACCTAGAGGCTACTCCAGTGTGGTGTGTATAAATCTCCAAACAGTTAAGTATAATTGTCTTTCTGGTTTTTGGGATGGAAGCCAACAGCAGTTTCAGTTACAACGGAAGGAAAATATTTTAGCACTGAGCTTTGTTCATTCCGTGGGTATAAAGAGAAATGGCTGCTCCCCCACCGCCTTTTCAGAATTGAGAGAGAATATTGTGGTAATGAAATGTTATGTGGGAGCAGCTGAAGAAATGGTTCTCTGATTTCAGGGAGGTAGGGTGTGTGGAAGAAGATGTGCAAAGGTGTGTTCAATCTGGGTGTGTGGGAAAGCAGGCCCAGGGAAGTGGGAGAGGGGAGGGGAGGGGAGGGCAGGTGGTGAAGAGTGACATGGGACTTTGGGATGCGGTGGTCTGTCACTCTAATGGAAACGCCAGATGTGCAGCTGCTCACCCAGTGCTGGTCACACCGCGTCTTTTGACACAAAGACAGCGCCACTCAGGAAGGATGTGAACGCTTCATACTCAGGGACCCATGACCCCATCCCTGACAAATACATAGCTCTCCCTGAGGAACCAGGATGCAGATCGTATAAAATGCAGATCCTGATGTAATAAAAGTCAAGAAAATAGCAGAGACCCTCTGTTACAACAAAGGACCTGAGAGCTCATCTTGTCCATATCCCTCCCATCACAAAGATCATGGCAGTCATTTGCCTTTGGCCAATGGTGACAAGAGGTTCACCAGACTTTTAGGGAATCCATTTGCTGGAAAGATCTTCCTTGTGCTCAGCTAAAATATGGTGCTTTCTCATTATGAGTTAGCAGTCCTGTTTTAGTTTTTGATTTTTTTTAAGGTGGTTTTTTTTTTTTTTTTTGTCCAGTGGAACACAAGATAAATGGACCTTTAAATCTGCTCATCTGATCCACTTGGAAAGTGACATGTCGTCCAGGCATTGTCTCATTATGTCTGTCCCGTTCATAGCAGTTTTGCTTGTCACTTTTCCCCTTCAAATCTTCATAGCTTTTGACATACTCTTCTCATATCGACCAGGCTGAAAATAATCATTGCTCAAAATAAATTAGAAGATTTAGCTAGCACGTCTCTAGTGATCGCTTACAAATGAACGCTTAGAAGCACTCACTAAATTCCATCCTGGGGGTTTTTGTCCCTGAGTTCTAGTTTAGGAAAATCCTTTAGGAACCTGCTTTTTTGCCATCCAATAATTTAAAGATCATAATCTATGTTATCTCACCCAAAGATAAAATAGAAGTCACATTTTCTTCTCTGGAACAATAAAAGATATCTCAGTCTTCAGGACAGGGAGATGTCCCCTATGCCCCCAATTAATGCTCTCTCTCCAAGGGCCACTGCCATGCTTCCAAAGAAAAATGTCATTCCCTGCTTGGGGCTCTTAACCTGTGTTGAAATGCAGAGAAAGGACAGTACCTGCTTATATCCGGGAATTCACTTAGTGTAATTATGGCTTCAGGTTATGGAAGGCTAGAGAAATCAGTATGTGTGTGTGTGTGTGTGTGTGTGTGTGTGTGTGTGTGTGTGTGTGTACATGTGTGTATATGTCTGCCACAATAGTATTTTTAACTTGGCGGCTACAAAGATGCATAGAATAGAAGAAAGTGAACTTAGCAAGCCACGGGAAGAAGGCAGCACATGGATGATCTGGGTTTGATGACTCTGCTCCTTTCCGGGGATGTTGAGGGCTTGCCCTCCACCAAGTGCTCCTCAGAACTGACCAATGGTCCCCTCTGCTTCATTGTAAGAGGGTCCTCAGACCCTGCCCTTCCACTGCCTATTCCCACTCAGTCACCCCAGAACATGACAAGGGGCCAGATCTCTGGCTGTGACCTTCTTTTAGGTTTGAGATGTCCTTTCCCCCATCTGCTTATGGTCCATTGGGATCTTCCGCCATAGTCTTATGGGAATAAGTAAATGATTCTTTCCCCGGCAGCCTCCTCCACTCTGCGCTCTGCTGCTTTCGAGGGGCGCCAACTTCCTCCATTTCTAGACAGGAAGTTCCCATCTCGCTGTCAGTTTTACCTCTTTAGTGCTTCCCGCTACCGCCATTCTTTTTCCAGTTCAATGCCCTGTCTACCTTCTGAATAGCACCAATTTCTACCCAGAATCCCTGCTTCTGCTTCCTTTTCTGTTTCCCAGGGTTGCCAGATCAATCACCCTAAAGCTCAAGTCCGAGCCCATCACTCTCTTGCTCTGAAACCTTCTTTAGCTCCCCAGTGCCTATTGACTTTTCGACAGCTTCCTAACTCATAAACTCATAAAAAATTATTTATATCTTCCTAATTCAAAAAGGAAAAAAAAAAAAAGAAATTCCTTAAGGCTCCATTCACATTTCGGCTTCATCTCTCCTTGTTGTCACATATTCTAGCCGAAGTGTATTTCTTCCTACCCCTCACACATTGCCACACACCCCCCTGCCTTTATTCTATTCTGACTCTAGCCTGTGCTCTTGGTCTTCACCTGCTGAAATCCTGCGCACTGTTTTTCAAAGTGTCGCTCAAACCACCCTCCTCTTTCCCCACAGACTGCAGTTCTCTTACGGTATGCAGCAATACCCTGACTAAGAGCTATATATTTATACAGGATTGTGTTTCGTGCACCTCAGCAATTTTCTGCCATGCAGCCTGGGCAGACAATAGATACCTGATACATGTCTTTACACATATGAGACAGGAAGCATAAAGCAGATGAAGGCCAAGCCTACGGCACGAAAAGGAGTGACACGGGCTCCTTACCACCAACACTGAAATGGTGCCCAGGCATTAAGAACCTACGAAATACTCCACCCTAAGGAAACCCAGGTTGGTGCAAGGACAGTGCCCTGCTGGCTTTAGGGTGAACATCAGGGTGGTTTTGGATCTTGGGTGCATAGTTCTTGTCACTTTTGAAAAACTGACAACTGAAGCTGGGCATGGTGGCACACACCTTTAATCCCAGCACTCGGGAGGTAGAGGTAAGAGGTTGGCCGTGAGTCCTAGGTCACCCCGAGACTACAGAATGAATTCTGGGTGAGCCTGGGCTGGAGTGAGATCTTACTTCAACCTTCTCTGCCCCCTATCCCACCCTCAGCCCAGAAAAAAAAAACTGTCGACTAGACAAATAAAGTGCAGAATTGATCATCTTAAGACAGGTGACAGTACCCAAGGTGGGCGCACAGAGACAGAGGGCAGAAAACACAGCCTGTTGTATCCCCTCTATCTCCTAGTCCATTTCCCCTCCACTTATGGCCTTTTTAAGTCCTGGGAAAACTACTATGACACAGGAAATATGCAAGAAAGGAAGCAATCACGAGGCCAAATTAGCAGAGCTGCCCTAAAGATGCCAGGCTGCTTAATGGTGAGGGTCCTACTCCCCAGGCTGGGAGAGCCAGGCTAAAGTCAAGACCCTCCTCGTGTTCCCCCACTCTGTTTCCTCCAGATAGAGCCTCTCAATCTGGAACTGTCAGTTTTCAGTCAGAGGGGCTGACTAACCAGCCCCAGAGACTTTCCTGTCTGTCTCCCTCGGTACTGGGGCAAGCTACAGGCACGTGCGTGCAGGAGCCAGGGTCCAGCTCGGGCACTCGTACTTATGAAGCAAGGCCTCTTACCCACTAAGCCACCTCCAGCCCCCGTGCCTAACTTCTCTAAGGCTCCCCCCCCACCCGTTTACATCATAACAACCACTTGAACACCTTCTCCTTACCCACGCCTCTTCTCAGGACCACTTAGAGCAGTGTTCACAACCTACATGCTGAAGAAAATAAAATCATCTGGGAACTGACACAGTCCTGGTGCCAGGTGTACCTCAGACTAAGCAAATCCTAACTGCTCGGGTGCTACCGACGCTTCCAGGGCTCTTAAAGTATCTTAAGTGAGCACCGGGTACAATGTGCGGTGGAAGCCAGTGATGGAAGAAATGCAGAGTTCCTGGTTGCCATGCCCACATAATCTCATGAGCACTGGCATGATTTTGACAGTGGTGCTGTTAATGGCAGTGGTACTGGTGGGTGGTGTGTGTGGCATTCGCATGGGCTACTTCCTGGGCTGGGAATTGCCCTCCAAGCTCCCCAGGGAATATTCCTTTCTCTGATGCCATCTCATAGTTCTCTTTGCTATCACACGCCCACCTATTGGCTGCCCCACCCTTGCCCTTGGATTTATTTCCTGCCTTGTTTTGGTCCCCTCGCTTCAGGAGTTCAGCCTCCTACTATGACCCCTTTACTTGCCAATGGAGACCAAGTGACCATTTTAGTGCACATGGCTCAACTTGCATTTAAAAAAACTTTTTAAATACTTTATTTTTATTTGTTTATTTCAGAGAGAGAGAGAGAATGGATGTGCCAGGGCCTCCAGCCACTGCAAACAAACTCCAGATGCATGTGTCACCTTGTGCATCTGGCTTGTGTGGGCCCTGGAGAATTGAACTGGGGTCCTTTGGCTTTTCAGGCAAGCACCTTAACCGCTAAGCTACCTCTCCAGCCCCTCAATTTTTGACTTTAAAATGGAGTTAAGCATTCAGTAGAGATTATACTTCAGTAGGAACTGGGTGCTTTTTCCTAGGCTGGCTGCAGTATGATGAGACTCTGCTGTGATGCTGGGCAGTGGCAAGGGGCTGTAACTCCGCCAGCCAGGCACTCAGACCAGGACCCAGGCTACACTGTACAGTAATCTGGGTTGCTGAGCTGTGATACTCAGTACGCTAGGTGCATTGAATGCAGTGTGTGAGTGTGTGTGTGTGTGTGTGTGTGTGTGCGTGCGCGCGCGTGTGTAGGTACACATGGAGGCTAGAAAAAATCTTAAGTTTCACTCTTCAGGCATCATCTATCTTTTTGAGAAGGTCAGACAGTCACTAACTGGCCTAGAACTCACCAAGTAGGCTAGACTGACTGACCAGTGAGCCCTAGGGGTCCTCCCGTCCTTACCTGCCCAGTGCTGGGACTAGAAACATATGCCATCACACTCAGCATTTTTATGTGGGCTCTGGGGACTGAACTCAGATCCTCATGCTTATAAGGCAAGCACTTTGCCCACTGAGCTATCCCTCTTAAATACATTGAGTTAGGACATTTTCAACATATAAGGGGTTTACTTGGATATAACTCCAGTATGAGTAGAGGAGCAGCTTTGTTCTGCTAGACACCATGGAATCCTTGGGTACTTATGAACCTCCATTCCAAGCTACAGCTACCTTCTACTCTTTCCAGAATGTCAGGGCTGTGCTGACCAGCTTCATGGTTCTGACCTCAGCTGGGTCTCACTCAGTCAGAGTCCAGGGCTGAGCTGTTTACTGCTTCCCAAGCCTGTGTCCTCTCCTCGGTCCTCTGTCTACTTAGCTGCTTGACCATCCATTCAGTACCCTTCCTGAAAACTCGTTCTCAGCCCCGCATGCCCCCTCACCCATGTGTCCTCCTTCGTCTCATCCACTTCTTTGAGTGACGATCTTTTCTACTTCAAGTGCACCACCATTTCGACCTAGCCTCGCTACCGACACTGCTGGACTGCACGGTGAGGCCTCACCCCATTTCTTCCAGTCCATTCCAGGAGCCTTCTTCATAACTCATCTCTTCCCACCGTGAGCCAGGCTAATGCTATATTTTCCAAAGATGGATTTGGTCACCCTCGTTCCACAAGTCTTTGAAGAGTGCCCTCAAATCCAAGCTCTTAGCAAGGCATGCTCTTGGCCTAAGCCGTCTCCTATGGTGGCAGCCACTAGCCACATCTGACGACTGAAAGCAAAATTTATTAACATCACGTGAAAAGAACAACACAGTTGCCTAGTCCCACTAAAGCCATCCTCAGTTCTTAATGGCCACATGCACTCAACTCAGTCACAGTTGTGACCGTTCCTGGCAGACTTCGGAAGGCATGGGCGTACGTAACAAATATAATGAATTAAAGACTTCCTCTCTGCTAGCTTGGTCCTCATCCCCTTGTACTGTCACTGTCCTCCACGCCCCGCGCTCCTTGATGTTAGTCAGGGGCTGAATCTAGGCCAGCTTTGTCACTGACACTGAGAAATACGTGGGAGACACGTTTGTTCCTTTTTCTTTCTCTCAGCAGCTACTTTTCACAAGCTGGGGGAAGCGCTCGGTGGTTAAAGTTGCTTGCATGCAATGCCTGGAGGCCTGGGATCAATTTCCCAGTGCCCACATAAAGCCAGGTGCACAGAGTGGCCCATGTGTCTAGAGTTCATTTGTAGCATGTAGAGGCTATAGCATACCCGCTATCATTCTCTTTCTCTCCCTCTCATAAATAAATAAACAAATAATATTCTAAAAAGGTTACTTTTCACCCCTCCATGAAGAGCTGTTAGAAGTTAAAGGTTGCTCGACAGCAGGAAGTCATCTGCTTCCGTGGTGTCATCACTGGTGTGTTGTCCAAACGCCAGTGAGTAACAGCACCCCCCGCCCCCCGGCTACCCCCCCACATGCCCATGTAAGAAACCCTGACTACATTCAGTGGGTACAACATAAAAAGAAATTTAAAAATAGAAAGAGGACTAGTGGAAAGGAGACGGGTCTCATCAGGAGTATGAGAAATAAAGGGGGTGAATGTGATTAAAATATAGTATTTACATGTGTGATATTGTCAATAAATATTCTTAAATAAACAGTTACTTTTACTAGGAACAGGAATAAGCTGTTAGATGTTCGTATCACATCTGTCTATTTAAGGAAACAAACGTAAGCAACTCTGTCACATGCCCCTCGTTCCTGGCTCTGACCTGCATGACTCCATGAGAAGGAGCCCTTACTCTGCCTACCCACTTTTCCTAGAGCCGACTCCTTCCTTGTCTTCTAGAACCACGGGGAAACCGCCTGGCAAGAGCCACTGTTGTATCGGCTGATTTAAATTGAAATGTTTTCCCCAGATAAATGCGTGCTAAATAATACACCAGCTCTCCAGCCAAAGGGAAGTGACAGGCACTCTGTAAATAAAGGCACTTAGTCGCTGGTAAAGAGCTGTAAAGTGGTTCTGAGCTGATGTTTGCTGACCAGCAAGAAGCAGCTTTACCTGCTTTATGTAATTGTCACTGCAGTTCTGCCCGCTGTATATTAAAACTGCATCTCATAGACCCAAATGTCACATCGGATATACCATCCCGCACGGAGTATGCCACCTTTTGCTATAATTGTTTTTGACAACCGGCCATCACATCTCCTATCTTTTCAGAAAGTGTCTGGTCCAGAATCCCTAGGCTGGGTCAGTTCTGACATTGTGTGGGCTAGAAAACTGACACCAAGGGAATGTGAAAAGAGAAGCGGGGAGAAAATAGAGGAGACCTAATAACACGCTGTGGCAAGTGCTCAGGCAAGGATCCCCACAGAGGCTCAATGTTAAGATGCCCTTTTCATGTCTAATTGTAGCATGTTAGAAAAACTTTCCTTACACTTAGAATGCTCTGACCAAGAGCACTCTTGTCCTGAGTCCATATTTCTGGCCAGCTGGGTTCTGGAGAGCTGGCACCATAGGTCATGAGGTAAAAACAGAAGAGAGGGTTTCATAAGGGATCACAGGATATGTAATGAAGGTCAGGGTTGCAGTTTCAAGAAATCTCTGTGGTTATTACAGGGGAGAAATTAGATTTGTTTCCCAAAATGAAAAAGAGTAACACAAGATGTTTTTGGTGCCTGTAATTCTGATCCCCTTGGTGTGTGGATATACCAAATGTCAAGATGAAAAAGCAAGTATCTGGAGCCAGTGGGCAAGGCAGCTGGTCAGAACAGGGGTGCTGAGATCATCCATCCAGGGACTCCATGCTGGGGGGGAAGCCAAGGAGCTGGGGGCAAGGTGAGCGCCAGACAGAGGGGAGCACTGCGGAGGCGCCCCTACTTGGTGGTGACAGCCAGCACTGCACCAACTGCCTTTGGAACTTCAGGGTGTCGCTAGAGGACGGTGTAACGGCCAAAGAAAGGATAGGAACGGAGGGTATGAAAGCAAAGGGAAGCATAGGTTTGGCATCAACAGTTTCAATATAATGACCTTAGGAGTAGACCTAACAGAGATGGGCAGAGAGGTGCCCACTCTACTCCATGGCTGACAGATGGCCCAGACTGATGCTTGACATGCACCCTGTCCTCTTCCTTCCTCTAGTTGGTGCGTATCTGGGTCACTAGAACAAACATCATGAACTTGTGGCTACAGACAACAGAAATTTACTTCTCACAGTTCTGGAAGCTAAGAAGTCTAGGGTCAAGGCACCAGCCCTTGGTGTCTTCTGAGAGCCTGCACGCTGTGTCAAAGTGGCATCTTCTCTTTCTGCTGTCATATGGCAATCGTGGGGGCCTGTCTGGGGTCTTTCTTGAGTCTCTTATGTAGGCACTAATCCCACTCAGAAAGGCTCTACCCTTGTGACCTATTCACCATCCCGAGTCTCCCACCTTGTAAAACCATGACATCAAGGATTATAATTTCAATAGGTGAACAGTGGAGACCAAAGACTGAGTGTGATGGTGTGTGCACATGGGTCTACAAAGACATAACATGGCTCCTCTCTCCTTCCTCTGTATCTCTTGCCCCAAACATTTTCATTATATATTTCTCTCTCTTTTTTTTTTTTTTTCAACACAGGGTCTCACTCTAGTCCAGGCTGACCTGGAATTCACTATGTAGTCTCAGGGTGGCCTTGAACTGACAGTGAGCCTCCTGCCTCTGCCTCCCAGGTGCTGGGAATAAGGGCATGCACCACATGCCTGGCCTCATTATATATCCCTGTAGGAGAGGAAGAGACAAGATTTTCAAGCATATAAGGGCATTTTTGCATTTTTAGCAGTTTGGATATTATATAGAATTTGAGGCAGGATAAGGTTGAAGAGAGCCAGAAGGAGCACCTATATGAGGGACCTAGGGAAATAAATTATACATTGTGATTCATCTATGGATGTGGTAGTTTGATTCAGGTGTCCCCCCATAAACTTAGGTACTCTGAATGCTAGGTTCACAGCTGATGGAGATTTGGGAATTAATACCTCCTGGAGGTTGTATATTGTTGGGGGCAGGCTTATGGGTGTTATAGCCAGTGCCCCCTTGCTAGTGTTTGGCACACTCTCCTGTTGCTATTGTCCACCTTATGTGGGCCAGGGGGTGATGTCCACCCTCTGCTCATGCCATTGTTTTCCCCTGCCATCGTGGAGCTTTTCCCTCGAGCCTGTAAGCCAAAATAAACCTCTTTCTCCCACAAGCTGCTCTTGGTTGGATGATTTCTACCAGCAATTCAAACCTGACTGCAACAATGAAGTGGTACCGAAGAGTGGGATTGCTGCTAGACACCTGACTGTGTGGCTTTGGCCTTTTGAAGCTGATTTTCAAGAAGAATGTGTAAGGATTTTAAACCTTGGCCTAAGAGATGCTTTGCAGTGCTGTAAGTACAGCTTGATGGACTATTCTGGTCAGAGCTGAAAGACCTGAATGCAGTAAGAACTATGGACTGTGAGGTCTGGCTTATGAGGGTGAGAAAGAGCGTTGTCTGGACTGGGCTACAAACAGTTTGTATGAGAAGCTTGCTGTTATAACTGGGTCCTGAGAAGTTGTGCAGGGTTGCTTTGTGTGGAAATGGACTGGTATGAGCAGAGGGATATGGCACAGGAAAAAACTGAAATCTTTGGACCTAAACTGCTGCCCATCCACCTGCAAAATGTTTGAGAGATACAACCATTGCGATTGGGCCAGCTCACCTGCACTGGGGCAACAGGAAGAATGTAGACTCTTTTGAAGGGGTCTGAGTGCTCAAGGGGTATCCTGCTCTGCAAAGTCTGCTTCATTCCTCCCTGGATTAACATGTTGACACCCTACTTATTATTGTGGCGTATAAGAAATGCAGTAAAGAGGGTCATTGAGTTTGCAACACGGTCTTTTGTTTTGGAAATGACCATGGGCAGTGTGAAGCAGGTTTGCTAGATGCCTGCATGGAGACCCCATGGGTCCATGAGGATGAACCATGGATTGCAGCGGAGACCCAGTGGAGATATTGTGACCACAAGATGGCTGCCAAGGAGAGCTGCCGCCCTGGATGATGTTTTCCAGGACTGTGAGTAACTTAGTGGTAGGGGCGGATTTGGAATGCCAGAGACTTGTTGCCGGTTAGAATTATTGGACTTGGAGATTTGTCATTGACTAGAGTTGTTGCACTTGGAGCTACAGTTTGATGTTTGCCCTGGTTGTTTTAAATCTTATATTGGTGATTATTTCTTTGCTATGCCCAATGCCATCTTTTGTAGTGTGAATGTTTATTCTGTGCCATTATAAGTTTGGGGGGAATTTTTGGGTATTATGGCTGAGTTAAAAGATCTTGGACTATGGGGATGTGTGAACATCATTAGAATTGATTAAAAAAAAAAAACTATGGGGACTTTTAAAGTGGCATGAATTCACTGCATTTTACATCACGTATGGTTATCAATTAATGGGGGCCGGGGGTGGGATGTGGTGGCTTGATTCAGGTGTCCCCCATAAACCTAGGTGTTCTGAATGCTAGGTTCCTAGCTAATGGAGATTTGGGAATTAAAGCCTCCAGAAGGTAGTGTATTGTTGGGGGTGAGCTTATGGATGTTATAGCCAGTGTCCCCTTGCTAGTGTTTGACACATTCTCTTTTGCTATTGCCCACCTTATGTGGGCCAGGGGTGATGACCACCCTCTGCTCATGCCATCATTTTCCCTGCCATCGTGGAGCTTCCGCTCAAGCCTGTAAGCCACAATAAACCTCTTTTTCCCACAAGCTGCTCTTGGTTGGGTGATTTCTACCAGCAATGCGAACCTGACTGCAACAGTGGGTCTTAAAAGTCAAGATCACATCGGGAGGCCCACGTGTGTGGAGGGAAAGCAGTGCTTCCCTGCTGATTCCACTTCCTACCACCCAAGCCTCCAAAACCCCAGGTCTGCCTAGGACAGGAGGCCCGTCAGACTGGATTGCTCAGCCTGTCCACGGCACAGGGATTATTGGTGTGCAGCTGTGCGCGTTGGAGCAGCCTGCACTCTAAGACCTGACAGGAGGTAGATCTGGGGTGAGTCCTAAGACTATGCATCACCAACAAGGGCTTGCAGGCAGAGACCCTGTGCCAGCTTGTGTCCGTCACCTCCTGAGAGGTCAGCTTTCTGTCTTCTCTAGTCCTTTTTCCCTGGACAGGGTGGTAGGAAGCAACCCCTTCCTCCTGTGTGTGCAGCCAGGCGGAGCTCGGGGTGCCTTTCTTTTCTGGATTAGGCATGATGCCGACATGCGCAGCTGAGCCAAGATGTACTTTTGAGGAGTAGCCAGGAAGATGGTAGAATGGAGAGATCAAAGTTAGTCCTCGGGCAGGGTGATGTCAGAAGAACAGTCGTCACTCAGTTTCAAGAGTGAAGAAAATGAGAGGTTGGTGCAACCCTTGCAAGGAATGCAGGTGCCCAGGATGGGGAGGTCACCGCCCCTCACTTCCCAGGCATTGCCACCAGGGAACGTGCTCCCACTGTGAACCTCGGGAACCTCAGAGGAGGTCCCAGTGCCCTGCAGCACAGCCACACAATCTCAGGAAGCTCCCCCGGGTGTGGCTTTGAACTTCGCTGAGGCTCAAGGTCTGGCTGCAAAGAGTCAAGGCCTCTCTTCCTCCTCCATTTCCCAGTCCCAACCCTGTGCTTGCATCTGACTGATTCTTCCAGTGCCAGTACAAGAAAAGGAACCTGTTGGGGAGGGCTCCTGGGTTTGCAGCAATACTGAGTTGTAGATGTTAGAAGCTGGGAGTGAGACTGGATTGTCAAAAGATAGCCAAGCGGCTGGGGGGATGGCTCCTTGGATAAAGCCCTTGCCACACAAGCGTGAGAACCAGAGTTCGGATCCCCCAGCACCCATGTGAAAGTTGGGCAGAGTAGCAATGCCGTTATCCCAGAGCACCTAGGGTGAGATGAGACGGGGGGTGGGGAGTGGGAGGTGGGTGAGATAGGAGCTGGGGCCAAACTAAGCAGCTGCTTTCAGACCTCCATGAGGAACTTCTAGCCCCGCAGCCACCACGCTCACGGGCCTTGCTCCTTCCACCTTCCCTTCCTAGAATGACGGCATTCAGCGCCCCTCCCAACCTGGCAGTCAGTGACACCCTCCAGTATGCCGCACGGCACACCTCTAGTTCACGGTGCGCCCCCACGCGGGCGTCGTGCAGCGGAACAAGCTTCGCGTGCCTTCCTCCCAGATCCTGATTGCCAAGGACATTCATTATGGCATTTTTTAAAACATTTTTTGCTGTACCACCTCTCTGAGACTACTAGATGACATCTTTACTTGTAACCACCTGCCCAGAGAAAGTGACAGGGAAGATTAGGGGAAGGACAGAAGGCAGCTGTGTGTCACTTAAGGCTGTTGTGCCTCCTATAGAAAAAAAAAAATGTGTGGGCTGGAAAGTGCCACCTCT
Organism: Jaculus jaculus; assembly: GCF_020740685.1. Taxonomy (NCBI): domain Eukaryota; kingdom Metazoa; phylum Chordata; class Mammalia; order Rodentia; family Dipodidae; genus Jaculus; species Jaculus jaculus. Next base: position 17,731,237 of record NC_059119.1, read on the forward strand.
TGCTCAAATGACTTCAGAATTCTGTCCCCATCCCCTTGCTGAGCAGCCTCTTGGATGGGGCCCCAATAATGGCAAAATGTAACCTTCCCATTCCCCACTGGGTGGTAAAAGTATAGCTAGTCAGGGAGGAAATGCTGGGGACGGTGCAGCCACCATCTTTGCATTGTTCCGACAACGCTGAACTGGTGACCTGGGGCATAAAGCGGTCATTTGGAAAGGCCGAGGGGCATGAGCCTTTCAAAACTTGTCCATTGTCTGGAAAGGTAAGCCACTGAAGGGGGTGGGGCAAGGGGCATGCTCGTCAGGGCCAGGTCTGCATCCTGGGACAGCAACAACAGCAGATGCTCCTTGGTAAGCCATCACAGAGGCCAGAGATCTCACTGCCAGGCAGGCTGACGCGAGCTTCTTTGAATTACTGAGTGAAGGATATCCCTCTTGCCAGCCCCTGTCGCCCACAGGCACAGCAGAGAAGTATTCCAGGCTGTCCTTACCTTGGGAATTAGCCTGCAAGACCCCGATGCTGTCATCAAACTGCATAGATTTGATGTTGAGTGACGCCAAGATGCATTCCTTGTCCTGCAGCGAAGTATCATCAATATTATTCTGATTGGCTGACAGGATAACGCACATGTCACAGAGGTTGATGTTGACAGCCCTTAAATCAGCCCGACTTAATGGCGTACCCTTTGGCATAGAGGAAAGAAAAAGAGAGAGAGAGAGAGAGAGAGAAAGGAGAGAAACAAAAAATGAGACCAAGAAAGAGAAGAGGGAAGGAGGGGGAAATAAAAACAAATTAAAGATTAAGCTGGAGCTTTGGGAAATTATTTAACAAGTATCTTTTTTTATGCCTTGACATTAAGCTGGCCTAACTACATTTCAGGGAACAGGGGCTGTGTGCTAATCTAAAGGGTAGCCGGTGCTGATGGCAGCATTTCAGGCCGGCTCTCAATACTCAATCAAGCTATTACTAACAAACGCGCAGGAGCAATAAGGCCGGGGTCTACATCTTCTTCTGCCTGGAAATTGTCTTGATTTAAGTAACTGTCCTGTGGCAACCTCTGGCTTTCAGAATGGAACGGGGGGGGGGGGTCGGTTTCAGATGCCTGTTTGCTTAATACCAGGTCAACTTCTGTCTCAGGCAAAAAAAAAAAAAAAAAAAAAAAAAAAAAAAAAAAAAAAAAAACCCTGCATTTCCAGCAGAGCCAGGGGGAGATGGGTGAGCAGGGTGTGGGAGGTGGGGCCCCCACTTCTGCTCACTTTGGAGGCTGTGGGATAAAGTGGAATTAGCGTGCATCTTGCGAAGAAGGGAGCACAGGGAGCAAGCTCTGCATCATACTATGCAGTGGAGAAACTCACATCATTATCTAACAACATAGGAAACGTTAACTATGCCATTAGGCACGTATACAATAGGAGTGCAGACAAAGACACAGTGAGCTCTCGAAGCAGTTATCAACTTGCGAAAACATCTCTGTGACAGAGGGATAAGTGAGGAAAAAAATTGTAGAAATATCTGAAAAGTATACCTCCATTTATTTAAAAAAAAACATTTGAAACTATTTAAAATAAAATTATATATTTATAAATGAGTGTAAATTCAAAGAGAAAACTCAGGGAAAAAATACATACTAAACTAATAACAGTAGTTACCTCTGGGAGGGGAAAAGAATGGAAGGGAAAAGTTTGCTTTTGACTTTATATACTTTTATATTATTTTAATATTTTATAACAATGACATATTTGTATATTACTAGTGCAATTAAAAATAAATAAGCCAGTAAACAAATTTTTTTTTTAAAAAAATCACACGACCATATAAGACAGTGGAGAGAAAAGAATCCCAGATTCTGGGGTAATAATGATGATGTCCACAAGGGCAACTATAGGTACAAGAGAAGGAGAAGACTAGGAACCCCACAAACTGCCATCAAGGGGGGTTCCCAGGATAACTAACTAGACCGATCTCATATCAGAATGCCCAGAGCTATGCTACATCATTTTGGGGGTCCCATCCAGCCACCAGCTTCCTTCATCCTCCAGTTTCCCTTTGCCTGTGTACAGACCCTAAAATGCCTTCAACTCACAGCTCTTATCAGGCAAGGGATCAAAACCTGCAGTGAGCATCTCTAAATATATAGCTATACGCATCTCCTCTTGTGCCCCTTGGGAAGCTGACGATACGAAGCCCATTTTCCCTCTTTGCTCACTCAATGGAGACTGTGATTCTGTTTACATGCTACAACATGCAACCTGCAGGAAGAGAGCCTGCTATGGGCCCTGGGAAAGCACTGGTCCAAGACTGGAGGAATATCTAATAGGAGAGGAGGAGGCTGCCATCTTTTGTAATCTCTTGATACAAACCACCTTCTTATAATGTATTGCCTTTGTATAAACTTCAATTGTATGCATTCATATTCTTTTATTTTTTTACCTGATAGGGACCCAGCAGTAATTGTGATGGAAGGCAAGCTTGTGAAGTTGTGGTCACATGATTTGAAATGACAAGCAATACAGATGGCGTACAGAGAAAGTGTTTGTGTTTCTTTGGACTGGCCTTTTATGTAGGTTACTGTTTCAACAATGAAGTATGTATAGACTTAGGCCAAGGCCCATGTTGTACAAATCTTCAGGGCTTTAAGGATGCTGAATGTAGGAGCATGTGTGAAGGAGCTACAAAGATGAGAGCTCACGTGTCCCTCTGGAGGTGGGTGAGTCAGTGTGAGCAGAGGCACATAAAAGGAGACCCACACATGACACAAAACACGTGCACACACAAATTCAAACATTACCACCTGGCCCTCTTTCTGCACACAAATTTATGTATCCTAGCACACTGATTAATTCTTAACAGAGATACTGTCTGAGGTCAAGGACCATGGGGAATGCACATGCAAGATAATCATGGAAACATCTAATCTAATTTATTATACTTCTGAAATTAGCAATGTATACATAGTATACATTTAGGCACTCCTAGCACATGATTTTTTTTTTTTTTATTCGAGGTAGGGTCTCGCTCTAGCCCAGGCTGACCTGAAATTCACTATGTAGTCTCAGGGTGGCCTCGAACTCATGGTGATCCTCCTACCTCTGCCTCCCGAGTGCTGGGATTAAAGGTATGCGCCACCATACCCGGCTTTACATGGATATTTTTTGTTTGTTTACAGCTGACTAATTTCAGCTGCATGTGATCATGAAGGCAGTTGGGTTTCAGTCCTGCCTCCAAGAGATCTTGTTATCACCTTTCACATTTTATTTATCAAGGACCTACTGTGCCCGATATAATGGAAGATAAACATAGCTACTCAGAGGTACTGCTGTGGGTAAATCCACATATATTCCTTAAGGTAGTATATTTCCTGGTTCTTTTGTTGTTATTGTAGTTACATTTCCAAGGGTCTAGGAGCTGATAGAAACAGTGGGTATGGAATTCATAACTACAGGAAACAGATCTCTTGACAGCTAGAAGAACTACGTTCCTCAGTTTTAAGACTATGAGTTGATCACAAAAATGTTTGGGTGATAAGAAGTATTTGCATAAATTTGCAACATGGACAACTATCTTGAAGCTTTAAAATTAAGCTTATGGACAAAACATTGGTTATTATTAGGGAGTAGATAGTTACCTGATTCTTAAACCATGCATCTCGTATCCTCCCATTAAACTGTGGGATCCAAAATGGTTCCTTATAGTGTCCTAGTGGCCTTTGTAACCTGAAAGTCACATTCATGCATGTTCACACACACATGTATGCAATCATGTATACACGCATGTGCAGCCATGAAAACACTAATCACTGCTGGGCTGTTAATTAAGTGGTAAATGGAGTGTGGCTCCCAGAAGAGGCTGAACTCTCCGTAGAATCATTCTGTTATCCCTGTTTATTTAGTGGAACATCAGACAGAGGGGCAGATCAAAGTTTCTCTATGTATTAATGATATCAAATTAACATGCCATCAATAGTTTTCAAAGTAACTGCTTAGTGGAAGCATTACACCATGGCAACACCCTAAATGAGAGAGAGGGTTTAAGACACCAGTACGGTTACTAGGTGTGATGCCAGCTGAACTTCACTCACATGAATAGCTGCACTTGGCTGCAAATTCCTTTTAATAAGGTCTCCCAGGGTTTTGGTTTTCTTAGCAGAGCACAGAGGAAGGTACCCACAAGAAGAAGCAGAGAGATCAAAGGTTCAACAATTACAGCCATCTGGGACTGCCTTTTGTGAGTGAAAAGGTGAAGAGCAAAACGTCAAAAGTGTGACGCTGGACTTACGGGCAAGATGGACACTTTGGGGAAATTATGCAGCGTTTCCCACTCCCGCTTGAGGTACTCGATGGAGCCCACAAACACGATGTGCTTGAGCTCGTGGTAGTGAAAGTTGCTGGCACGGAGCGGCATCACCAGGTTCCGGAGGCCGATGAGGGCTGAGCTGACATCCCCAAAGATGCAGACCACGACGTGACCACTCAGGACGGTCATGGCGGCTTCACTTCGAGTCTGCAACAGAGAGAGGTGCGAGAGTGTCGGGCAGAGGCCTCATAGCATTGGCGATGGGACCGAAACAATCATTTGTGCACAGGCTCAGGTAGGCATGGGTCAAGGGCTTACTATGTGCTATGGCTACGATCTGGGTGTCCTCCAAGCGCCTCCAGGCCGGCACTGTTGTATAATGGAACTGTTGGTGGTTGAGGAATAACTGAGGTCCTGAGGTTATTAGGAGTGTGAGACAGCTCAGGTGTGACCCCCTGGTCACTCTCATAGTGACTTCTTGAGTTCGGTCAAGATCGTCAGTATGAAAGGACCCACGTGTCCTCTCCTTCTCTCTCTCCTCACGTTACAGACATAGCTGTTTGCTTTCCCACAGTCCTACAGTGATGTACCCTACTCACACCCCCCCCCCAGAGACCAAACCAGCTCCATCTGGGGCTCCTAAACTGTGAGCTGAACTTTTCTCTTTATAAACTTGCTGTCTGGGGCTATTTTATTGTAGTAACACAAAGCTTCTAATGAAGTTATTATTTTTATTGCAATAAAGCAAATGTTTAATTGAGTTCAGATTAGAAATATCTCTTCAATAAAACATATAATATTGTACAAGATACCCTTTTAACAGGATAAAAGGAGACTGGGGGGAAGGGAGACATGGAAAGAAAAGTGAAATACCAGGGGGCTAAATGGGTGGTCTGACTACATGTCTTTAGGAAATCCAAAGTCGGTTTAACTTTCTGCTTCAAACATGTTAAAGGGTATATAATTTATCACCTTAGCACACACAGTAAGTACACACCAAGAGAAGGTATAGCTTTTGTTCCTTTCTGACTTTATGACTTGTTGAAGAATATTTTAAGAATAGGTAATGGTTATAACATGACAACTATTATTATTTAATCAATACGTACATCTTACACATTGCTCTATAATTTTAATATGTGTATATTGCGTGTACGTGATAAATACCTTTAAACATACACCCACACATTCTGTCTTTCTTGGATGGCAGATTTAAGAAAGATGTGCCATACATACACGTGAGCAGGAAACAGTCCATAATGTTCTCCAAGAGGAACATGAGAAGAAAATGCCACATTTAGGTTCTCTAGAAAGGGAACTCTTGGTTTCCATCGAAACTGCTGATAAAATAAGATGCCTTTATAGGCTCTTATGTTGAGATGACAATAAAATGTAAGATCCAGGGCTGGAAAGATGGCTTAGCGGTTAAGGCACTTGGCTGAAAAGCCTAAAGACACAGGTTTAAATCCCCAATACCCATGTAAAGCAGATGCACAAGGTGGCACATGTGTCTGGAGTTTGTTTTCAGTGGCTTAGGGGCCCAGGCGTACCCATTCTCTCCCTCCTTCTCTCATAAATAAATAAATAATTTTTTGAAAAGATTTTAAATTGTCAGATTCAATGGTTAGTCTCAGCTTAAGAAATTCTTTTAACTTTAGACTTATCAGTGAGATGACATAGGACATGATTATATCTGAAGATATAATATGATAGCCAAAGCCAGGGGCTGGCCACTGTGGCCTGCAGAATCAGCCTGGTGTACCACATACTTTTGCATGACCACAGAGCTAAAAATGCTTTCTTAGTACTTCTAAGTGGTTGGAAAAATCAAAACGAGGGCTGGAGAGATGACTCGGAGGTTCAAAGGGCTTGCTTAAAAAGCCTGAAGGCTTGGGTTCAGGTCCCCAGTACCCACATACAGCCAAATATATAAAGCAGCACATGTGTCTGGTGTTTATTTGCAGTGCCACTAGACCCTGGCGCGTCCATTCTCAGTTTCTCTCTTACTACTTGTAAATAAATAAATATATACATTTTAAAAATCAAAATCAGGACTGCAGGGATGGCTTAGCAGTTAAGGCATTTGCCTGAAAAGCCTGAGGACCTAGGTTTGATTCCCCAGAATCCGCGTTAACCAGATGCACAAGGGACCACACACATCTGGAGTTCATTTGCAATGGCTGGAGGCCCTGACATGCCCATTGTCTCTCTCCCTCTCTCCCTCACTCTTTTTTTGTCAAATAAATAAATAAATAAAAATAAAATATATTTTAAAATCAGAAAAAATTCTCATAAGTGAAGATAATATCAAATTCCAAATTCTAATAAAGAAAACTTTATTGGAACACAGCTAAGCTCATATTTTCTATAGCTTCCTTCATACTACTGTGGCTGAGTTACTTGTGAGAGAGTTCACGTGGTCCATGCAAACTCAACCATTCATGCTGTGAGCTTTTACAGAAGAAGTACATAGACCTCTTGTGCGGTACTGCCTTGGGTTTCCACACTTTCCCAGAAAGGCTTACCTTACATAAGCAAGAACCTACAAACCATTTCAAAGGATCTATAGGCAGATCACTTAGGGTGCTGCAAGCCAGTGTCTTCCTCTGGCCTCAGGTCTGTATCAACAAAGGGGACAAATGGAGGAACACTCCCATGCTAGGGAGGGTCCATCTCCCAGGAAATACAATGATTAAGTCACCGCTGGCTTTATGCCCACCATGCTAGTGAGGAGGCCAATACAAGGGGGTGACTGGTGGGTCTTCCCCTCTCTCCTGTAGTTCAGCAGCTTCTGTCCTGCCTGCCTTCTTCCCTGCACACACATGGCCTGGCTGGATGGCCCCACAGGGCTTACAATGCCTTGGAGGAATCATATTAATGTCCACTGCACATATCAACCTCTGCTTGATTTAATCCCTACCATTGACCAGTGCATTGATTATTTAAATGCCAATATTGCAATGCACGACAATGTCAGGGTTATTTCAATAACCCCCAAGGAGAGGAGGAAGCTGGCTTTCATTCCTTGGGTCATTGGAAAAGCGGGGGCTGACATTATTGTGGGTATTCCCTTTGAAACCATGTAGGAAAACTCAGACACAGGCTGTACAAAATGCCTGGTAAATGGGGACCAAGGAGGAGCCCCTGGAGCAAACATTCTCTCTCACTGCTTCATGGGGAAGAGCTGGAGTTAGTCACCTGGGCAGCATGGATGTGCCTGTCCCCGGAACCAGAAACACAGAGTCAGTTACTCTGGGGTGTGTTGTGATGGGACATACAGCTGGATATTTTTCCATGGGTCTAGAAGGCCAACTCACCTCCATAAGCCAAAGAAATACAAACTGGGTGGAGGATGGAAGCTGGACATCTAGAAAGCAAAGATATATTAGCAGACAAAAGAAGCTAACCTTGCCAGCTTGGGTCTGGGGGTCAAGCATCATCTCTCAACTCCATCACAGCAACATTACCTGGAGAAGTTCACAGAACGGGTCCAGCACCTTGCCCCTGCAAAGTGTGGTTCTGCCAGGCTGAAAACCCACAAGAGAAGCCACTATATGCTTCTCTCGGCTTCTTGCGTTCCCTGTACGTCCTTCAAGGCCTTACACCCCTCTGAGCATGCGACGGTTTGAATGCCCCCAATCTTATATGTGTGAACACCTGGTCCCCACCAAGGTGGCTCCATTTTGGAAGGTTGTGGAACTGTCAGGAAGTGGAGCCTCGCTGGAGGAAGTGGGTCACTAGGGGGTGGGCCTTGAGCAGGTGGAGCCTGGCCCCTCTCTGCTTCCTCCCTGATGATGGCAGACAGGCCTCCTGCTCTTGCCAGCCGTTCCCTGCCATGTTACACCACCTTCTGAAACGGAAGGCGAAGTAAGCCTTGTCCTCCCAGAAGTTGCTGCTGGTCCAGCATTTTGTTCCGGAAACGAGAAAGTAACTGACCAAGCACAGCCTTCTTGGAGTCTACGGAGCCACCTGCCACTTGAACACACAAGTGGCACTTCTCACGGAGATTTCAGTAGCACTGTGTGTCTCGTGTCACTTAGCTTGAAATAGATTGTCTCACGGTACCCAGTTACGTTTCTTCTCTCATTAGATGACCATTTCCCAAAAAGTGACTCCCAGCCCCAGACCTGTAGCCACAGAGGGGATAAGTGAAGACATATCCCATGTTGGAGAAGACCACAGTTTCCCAGGACATGCGAGCGATTAGCCAAGTAGACCTCTAAGCCCATTAGCGCCCTGCCCCCCTCCCCCATCCCATGAGTAAATACAGCCCCACAGCATCTTCACACAGCTGGCCTTCCTGCCACTCTCCTCTACTCCAGCACTGCTACAGAAAGCTGCTTGAACCACGCTGTCTTGGTAATGACATCCCCCAAGCCTTTCTTTCCCAGGATCTTGCTTTGCTTTCTTCACTGAGCCCTTTATTCATATGCAAACAACTCTCGTGCATTCGCTGGCCTCCTCAGAAGTCTTCTCTTTGCCCCTCCATGAATTTTGCCCCCAGAACAAGAATAGTGCTTGACGCACAGTAGGCTTGTTACAGAGGTTTTCTTAAACCATGTCATTTTTTTTTTTCAGATGAACCCATCTCCCTAGCTCAACTTTTCCTTCTAGAAAGAACGCTGATTAGTTGTTGGTTAGCAACCACTGCTCAGAACAGTCTGGACCCTTCAGCGGTGGGCAACCCCAGGCTACGTTTAGACCAGCATGGTCAAAGTGCAGCAGAAACAATTTGAGGAGGTAAATGCAAAGAGTAGCCTGGCAGTTCATGCCATCTTCACTCCTGGCACGTTTACCCAATGGCTGCTTGCTGACGATTTTGTTTTTGTTTTTGTTAGTACGGCTACAGGTTGAACCCGGGGGCCTCAAACACTTGCTAGGCAAGGACACCACCGCTAAGCTACATCCTTGGCCCTTGCCAAGGATTTTGATTTCTTGTGCGTAAGCCTGTAGCTTTCGTAGCCCTGAGATGGCCTCCGGCGCAGCGCGGGATTGGCTCGTGAGGCCCAGTCATGATGAAGTCGAGGAAACACACAGTAGGTGGAACATAAGAGGAAATCCAGTGGATTTGAGCGCAAAGCCACACCAAAGACCTGGAAACATCCTCGCTAAGGATGCCCTGATGTGAGCAATGACAGGATTGTCCTGGCTGACAACAGAGCAGGCCCTCGGCAGTGTGGGGATTAGAGGCACAAGGGAGAAAGAGCCTTGTTGTCTGACCCTCCTGATTATTAATCCACTTTTCATGGATTACACAGATAAGAAGCCCTAGGAAAGCCAATGTGGGCATGAAAACCTAAGCTGTTCACAGGGCAAACACAGAGAATAGAACAGATTGTTAGCCATGCTGACAATCCCGGGACAGGACAGAAGAGGCTGCCCCGGAGACGTTCACTAGCCATTGTGACATGGGGCTCTGGGCCCAAGTTTCCCACGGTGGACCATGACTCTTCGCTGCTCTCAGCAGAGAATGCAGTTCCTTTCTACATCGGGGTGCTAAGGTATCCGCGGATGTGTGAGGATACTTTTTTTTGGTTTTCCAAGGTAGGGTCTCACTCTGGCCCAGGCTGACCTGGAATTAACTATGTAGTCTCAGGGCGGCCTTGAACTCACGGTGATCCTCCTACCTCTGCCTCCCGAGTGCTGGGATTAAAGGCATGCACCATCACGCCCAGGATGAGGATACTTTTAAGAACCAATGTTAAAAACAAATAAGCTGCATCACCTTCAAACAAGACTGAATGGACTGGCAGAAATCCTGTGACCACAGAGATGAAATATTTCAGGAACACAGCCAAAATAACTTGGGCTACCTTTAGCTTCTTAATAACCATTTGCTGCCCAACTTGATGTCTGACCTCAAATCCTTATGGTTATCAGGAGATCAGGTGAAACCTTTCTGGAATGAACTGACAGTCCACCAATCAGCTTCCACCAACCTAAAGGTTAATAATCTATCAGACAACATCTGAAGCCAATAGCAGAGATTTCCCACTTTGCTGTAAACCCGCCCACCTGATGTTTCCACTGATGTGTTTGAAAAGTGCCTTGGTTTATGACTTTCTTTGGTTCTGTAATTATAAAAACTTCATGAAATTGTTGGCACTTTGGGACACAGAATTTGGGGGTAACCTAAATCTATGTTCTTGGGTCACAATCATTTATATTTGGCTCCAGAACAAACTATCTCTTTTTCAAACAAGACAAAACATTTTATTTATTTATTTAAGAGAGAGAAAAAGGCAGATAGAGAGACAGAGAATGAGTGTGCCAGGGCCTCCTGCCACTGCAAACAGACTCTAGACACATGGGCCACCTTGTGCATCTGGCTCACATGGGTCCTGGAGAATGAAACCAGGGTCCTTTGGCCTTGCAGCCTTAACCACTAAGCAATCTCTCCAGCCCATAAACTATCTCATATTCCCTTTGAGGTAAGAACTGTGGTTTCACTTGACAGTATTTAAAAATAAAGATAATAACAATAGGCAAAATGATAAGTCTACCAAGTCTCATGTTGGAATTTTGCTGCAACTCTATAAAGTCAGGATCATTGCCATATCATCTCCTTAAAGATGAGAAAGCCAGGAAGTAGAGTCAAGACTGCCTAAGGCCATTCAGATGGCATAGCCAAGCTCTGCCTACCACAGCCACTTGGACAGAAATGATGTACATTCTATCTTCCATGATGCCTTACCACATAGCACATAATCACTGCAATTGCAACAAATGGATGCAAATGCAGAGGCCAAAATATTGGCTGTCAGCTCATGTGCTGTTCAGGACGTTAGCTCTTCAACTTCTGTTCAGAATATCACGTATCAGAAGTAATTAGGGCCAGGGGTAGGAGCCATCTATGACTATCCAGGTAGGGAACAATCTCACTATAGCTCAGCATCAGTTCCACCGTGCCCCACTCACCAGGATGACTTTCTCAATCTCCTTGGGCGCACACCAGTGAAACATGCCGGTGGAGTCGTACTTCTTCACGTTGGAGTCCATGTTGTCAATCTGATCATTGCCAGGAATTAACAAGGGGTCATGCCTGGGGAGAAAAGGACCAGCAAATCTAAGTGAAAAATGTGATGAATTATAAATGGAAAGTGCCCCCTGTGCTGCATCGCAGAGATGAAAGACGCAGAGGAAGTGGCTGTCACTGGCGGCCTTTGGACCTCACCCCTTGAAAGACAACTGTCCCACACACTCCTGCCACCCCTCCGGAAGTGTGCTCGGCTTCTGCCAGGGACTAATTCTGCCTTTCTCCTGCCCCTCTTTCTGGAAATAGTTGTCATGATATTTCTTGTGGGTGCAGCATCCTTTTTTATGGCTATCTCACTCTTAGTTTTCTCATTTTACCAGCTATCCAATTTCCCTAACACACACACACACACACACACACACACACACACACCCAAAGGGTTGCTATTAGCATTGGCAATGAAGAGGAAGAAATAGGAATAGAGCCTCATGCTGGCTGACTGGCATCAGGATGGAAAGCCAATTACTCGCTCTTTCTGACTACAACTTCTGACGTGATGCTCTTCGCAGTAAAAGCTTTAACAGGCTGCACTTTAAATATTTTAGCAATTTGCCCAATCAGATTTTGCTCTCCCCGGCTGAAGCCCTTTAAAGATTCAGCAGCCTGTCACTTCAGAGCAGATTGACTACCAAATGGCCACATCTGGAATACATGGCTTCAATACTAAACAACAGCCTCTCTCTTCGCCTTGACAACTGTGTTTGCACTAAACTGTCCGGTCATGATCCCCCGTACCCACCCACCTCCACCTTCATGTCCCAACATGGTATCCCTTAGAAGAGATACATCTTAATAAATTTGTTTCATATCCTCAGGGTTACATTCACCCCTTCTGGAAAATGGTTCTATAGAGGCCCCCACTTCCGTGGGGTGGCAGAGCCTCACTGTCAACCTTAGGAATTACAGTGAAACAAGGAAGACCTACCATGCCCATGGTGTAATGAACAAGCCCTGCCCATCGAGTTCTATTCATGACCCTATCTTTGATAGAGTCAGCAAACGAGTGTAGGAGAAACCCGCATTCTCATTGTGACGCTGACCGCATGGAATTCCCCTTGTCCCAGGCACGCCTAAGCAATCCCCGTGACAAGATGCCCTCCCTGAGTAATACTGAAACAGGAACTGACTCAAATTTCAAACTTGTGTTGAAGGGACTTCACCTTTGAAATGATCTAGTTCAAGCATCAGATGACAGCTTTATTCGTGCTTGCATATGTCTCCCTTGGAAACATCTGATGCTTCTAATTTCTAGGTCCAGAATTTAGAGACGAGCCGTCAGTCTCTCCGATCAGGTCCAGTGACAGAATTAAGTTTTTGGATGTCTACCATGGCCCTCTCATCATGCCTTTCACATACATGTAAGATGGAAAACCTTTTGCTACAAGCATTCATTGTTCCTGACAATTTGCTCTCAGGCCACACCAAATGACAAGCATCACACGAGGCAGTCCTGTAGTGTTGTCATTAATGAGCACGTTAAATCACATTAGATCCTGTCATAGCCAAACAGCCCAACTCCTAGCACCTCGGTGTCCAGGTCTTTGGGAGGTCTTGATGCCTCATCAGCCAATGGGCCACCTTTCAGATATGGAGTTAAAGCAAAAATGCTAAAACTGAAAGGCAGTTGCTGGGGCTGAAAAGATGACTCAGGGGCTAAAGGTGCTTGTTTGCAAAGCCAGCTGGCCTGAATCTGATTACCTGGTACCCATGTACAGCTAGGTGCACAAAACAGCGCATGCGCCTGAAGTTTGTCTGCAGAGTTAAGAGGCTTTAGTGCATCCATTTTCTCTTCTTCCCTCCCCCCTCCCCCTTCTTTTACTTTCTCTCTCCTCTTCCTTCTTGCAAATAAATAAATAAATACATATTAAAAGGTAGTTGCTGGGCTGGAGAGATGGCTTAGCAGTTAAGGCACTTGCCTGCAAACACAAAGAACCCAGGTTCAATTCCCCAGGACCCACGTAAGCCAGATGATCAAAGTGGCGCATATGTCTAGAGTTTGTTTGCAATGGCTAGAGGCTTTGTTGTGTCCATTTTTTTTTTCTGTCTCTCTCTCTCTCTTAAGTAAATAAAATAAAATAGTTTTTTTTTTTAAAAAAAACTGATCTTTGCTGATAATCTGGCCACAGGCCAGAGCAAGAACAAAATTTAAGGGTTTTTCTTTCGGCACTTGAGGAATCTTTAATGTTCCACTGACGTCCAGTATCTTTCATAGATAGGTGGGCAGAAGCTACAAAAGAAATTTGATGAAAATGAACAAAGTAAGCTCTTTCCAACCTTTACAGAGCATAGTTTGGTTGCAAGAGACTCTTCATAAACTTACTCTGAAGATAAAAAGTCAAGTGCAAACTCACTTGCCCTTGTTTATTGGATAGGGAGAAGGAACTATCTTAGAAAGGCTGCAGCTTGACCCCTGGTGCATTTGTGCCTTAAAATGTAGCCAAGACTGCATTCCTGTAATCGTAGCAGGCAAGCTATGGTAAGGCATTGTGTTTGGATTTGAAGTAATTTGGTTATTTCTGGGAAGGAATCATTTCTTGGGAAGTGTGACTTGTAACCCTGTTAGAAAAGTAAAGAAGAAAGACAGTGAATGTCGATCTTGAGCGACTGGGAGGGGGTTTGTGGAAAGCAGGTATAATCTGACACCAGAGTTACAAGCCATGCTTTGTGCTGAGACATCTAGAAATGCGCAGGAGGTCTCAGAGGAAGCCCCTGCTACACTCGGTCCTCTCCGTAGACCTCCGGTCCTGGTCTGGACAATTTAAATATACATCATCCAGCATTTTCCCCAAAGGCCTTGATCTGAAAAACATCAAAAATCTCCCTGAGCACAGATATTTATTTCCTTTTCAGACCAGGCATGGCACCTGGAATTCTAATTTTGGTTTTGTTAATCAGCAAAGCTATCAATAAACACGAGTTCCTTGTTCTGAGCCAGGAAGAGAGGGTGTGACAATGGTTATGGAACTCTGTCGTCCAACGGGAGGTTCACAGTGTATCTGGGTGGGGGGAGTGCATCAAAGGTCATGATCCCTGTGGTAGGTGTTAAAGCAAATTTACATGCAAGATGATTAACGGCATCAAGTAAGAAGGGTGTTCGTCTTCTGGAATGTGAATATCATTAAGAGATGCTTTGCAAATAAAGCAATAATTCATTTACGCCATGCAAATACCTCCAGCAGGAATACCCATATATTTTAGTCCTGGTCCATCAGTAGCTATTAGCACTCACTGAGAGAAATGAGGCCTAAGTAAAATGGGACAAAACATGGCACCCAAAGTACTGTCTTGAGATGTTCAGCATGGCATTGCTTATCCTAAGGCATAGATGCTTCTGTTTGCATGTAGGAGAGAGCTGCAGATGAGCACTGGAATGAGGTCAACTGACTAATCCTGTGAGCAGAGTCGCAACGACATAAGAGATTAAACAGGACCAAGATCACGCTTCCAGGGAAGAATGCACCACAAATTAGAAGTCTTTGCAGGGCTGGGGTGGCGGCGGGGAGTTGTTTACTAGTGCAGTGGGCTTCCCACACTCCGGAAGATCTAGGAGTATGAGGGTTAGAAGACCTTTGAAGTAGTGGGCAATTTCTGGAGACAGAAGTAGCTAGAAGGGTTTTGGAAGGACTGGACCACTGGTGGGAAGCAAAAGGCCAGAGGCGCTGAGTAGGTGAAGAAAGGTTGTTGGAGTGAGGATAGGTGATAATAAGATGCATCAGATACTGATTGCTTTATTGGTTCATCGAAGTCTATATTTGCTGGATTCCTGTATCTAGGAGGAAACTGGGAGCATGATTCATTCCAGCCACATGAGAATCTGTTTGCTTTTGGCCTGACAGGATAACTTTCTTCACCATGCCTGTTTCTGTAGTAATTGCAAATGCCTTACACGGGTTTTGCACTGCCAAGAAATCCCTGGTGTCGGTGGAAGCGGAAGAATCAGATGTCTCAGGGATTTTTGCCTCTGACTCAAGAGTTCTGGGGCTTGTCTTACTGAAAGAAAGCCCATGCATTTGCCATTAACACACCAACCTGCACTGCCGTGGTCCAGAGAGCCAGGAAGGGACCTGGCAGATCACTGTGCATGAGGAGGAGAGTCGTGGGAAACTTCCCTACGTAAGACATCCCAACATCTCCCGTTTTCAGGAGGTCGAGGGAACTTACTCAGAGGTTTGCCACCAGCTTCTTACAACCAGCTTCTTAAAGATACCTAGTGATGGAGAGACGGCTTAGTGGCTGAAGTGCTTGCCTGTGTAGCCTAATGACAAAGGTTTGAGTCTCCAGCACCCATATAAAGCCAGATGCACAAAGTGGCGCATACATCTGGAGTCTGTTTACAGCGGCTGAAAGCCCTGGCATGCCTGTTCTCTCTCACTCTCTTCCCTTGGAACTAAATAAATAAACTATGTTTAAAAGAAATTGTTTATTTTTATTTATTTATTTGAGAGTGACAGACACAGAGAGAAAGAGGGAGGGAGAGAGAGAGAGAGAGAGAGAGAGAGAGAGAGAGAGAGAGAGAGAGAATGGGCATACCAGGGCCTCCAGCCACTGAAAAAGAACTCCAGACGCATGCCTCAGCTTATGCATCTGGCTTACATTGGTTCTGGGTAACCAACCCTGGGTCCTTAGGCTTCACAGGCAAGCGCTTAACCGCTAAGCCATTTCTCCAGCCCTAGAAGATATTTTTAAAAAGATCTAGTGTAACGGAAGCTCAACTGCCTTTTATGTCATAATGTCTATGCTTTAATCAACTCTCAAAGCTATCCCCAAATCTCCTAAGATGTCCATAATTAATTTAAGGTTCATTGGTCACTTATGGTCTAGTCAGTGCACATGCCTTATTTTAGAGAGACAGAAAGTATATGTGGTAAGCCGTAACTATTTTGTTGCTATGGGTTCCATTGTGTCATTTCCAATTTCACCACTAAAATGTGTATGTTGATATCCTCATTATCCCCAGTACCCTGGAATATGACACTTTGAGGTGTGGACTTAAAAAAAAAAAAAAACTTTATTTTTATTTTATTTATTTGAGAGAAAGAAATAAAGAGGCAGAGAGAGGAAGAGAGAGAATGGGAGCACCACGGCCTTCAGCCACTGTAAATGAACTCCAGATGCATCTGACTTACGTGGTCCTAAAGAGTCAATCTGGGATCTTTTGGCTTTGTAAGCAAACACTATAACCAATAAGACATCTCACCAGCAATGAGGTGTGGTCTTTAAAAAGGTAAGGCCTATGGGCTGGAGAGATATCTTAGCAGTTAAGATGCTTGCCTGCAAAGCCTAAGGACCCAGGGTTGGTTACCCAGAACCAATGTAAGCCAGATGCATAAGCTGAGGCATGCATCCGGAGTTCATTTGCAGTGGCTGGAGTCATGGCCATTCTCTTCTCTCTCTCTCTCTCTGAAATAAATGAAAACAAATAAAAAAAAACCCTAAAAACGTAAGGCCTTGGGTGTGGGCCCTAATACAACTAGTAACCTTATATAAAGAAGAAAGTTGGACCCCGACATGTCCAGAGTGAAGGTCGCATATAGTCACAGGGAGCATGCAAGAGGATTGTATGACAAGGAGAGAGGCCTGACAAGATCCTTTCATGCAAAGGAATCGACCCCTGACCTTGGACTTTCAACTCCTAGTTCTGGAAGCACAAGGTCTGCAGTACTTTGTTATTGCACGTCTAGCAAATTCGCACAACAGCCCACCGCGAGGAAAAGAGCAGGTACCACATAAGGCAGCCCTCAGCTGACCCTAGCGGTCCTTCTTGAACATCAATCAGGTCTTTCCCGTTACAGGGATGCTGCTACCATCTTAGGAATGGATGGGAATACACCAGAAGCGTATCATATCGTCTTTAGGGAGTGCTAGCAAATGCCTCTCCCTGCTACATCACACCCCCAATCCCCAGCACACGCATGCATAATTACATCTCTCCTCTGCCTGAGCAGTAACTTCCCCTTCTCTTACACCTGCATTGGGGTATAATCCCCATGGCTACCTAGCCCAAAGAAAAGAGGAATCCTGCAGCTGGAGAGATGGCTTAGCGGTTAAGTTCTTGCCTGTGAAGCCTAAGGACCCCAGTTTGAGGCTCGATTCCCCAGGTCCCATGTTAGCCAGATGCACAAGGGGGCACGCATCTGGAGTTCATTTGCAGTGGCTGGAGGCCCTGGCGCGCCCATTCTCTCTCTCACTATCTATCTGCCCTTTTCTCTCTCTGTCGCTCTCAAATAAATAAATAAAAATAAAATATTTAAAAAAAGAAAAAAGGAATCCTGGACCCTTGGCTTGACTGACACTTGGTCAGCTGAAGAGAGTTGCTATTTTATTTAATTGTTTGTTCATTTATTTATTTATGAGAGAGGTAGGTAGAGAGAATGGGCACTAGAGCCTGTAGACACTGCAAACAAACTTCACACGCATGTGCCACCTTGTGCATCTGGCTTACCTGGGTTCAGGGGAATCAAATCAGAGTCCTTAGGCCTTGCAAGCAACAGCCTTAACCACTAAGCCATCCCTCCAGCCCGAGAGTTGTCCTCTAAATGGTATGTTTGGGAACTGACAGCAGTGAAGGCAGGAGACTTGTCTATTTAGGTTAGAGTTAGGGTTAATGATAATAACATGGTGATCAAAAGCTCTGACCTCAGAGCCAAAAACATGTATCTTTAAGTCTTGGCTTGCCTGCTACTTGCCAAATTGTGCTCTGCCTCAGTTTCTTCATCTGTAATGTGGGGATGTCAGGTGTCATCACGACTCAATTGGAGGATTATACAAGCAAAGACACAGTGTGCCCGTGGTATGGAACACGTCAGATCATGCCTTCAGTGGGCAATAGTCCTGGTCTTTACTGTTGGCCTAGGACTCATTTCTGTATGTGTGGCTCTTATGTGCTCAAAGGAAGATGATAAGTGAGGAGGTTCAATCACGAAGACACGGGGTTAGTCCCATACCTCTACTGCTGTTGCTTCAGAGACACGGAGCGGCCATGTGTCAAAACCTTGCCTTCGCTATGCTAAAACATCTCCCTGCATTTTATGATTTGCCCACGGTGATAACAGCGTTGGGTAGTTCCAGGGATTATCAGTCCATGTGTACAGATGGGCAAAAACAGGGAGCAGCAGGACTTGGGCAGACAGCCTGGGAGTGGTGGAACCGTCTTTGAACAGGGAGTCCAACTGACCAAAAGCTCGTCCTGCTGGGCCCTACCCGAGCTGCCGGTGGTGGCCGTATTGTTTTCCCTGCTCCCTGGCAGCCTACGCCACATGCTCACAGCTGCCAAGAGGCAAAATAGCATCACGGGCCTGTATGAAGTGCCTAGCTCGTGTGAGGGCCCAGTAGAAAACTACCCTGTGAGCTTTCAGTAGGATACTATGCTGAGAAGTGGCTCAAGAGCCAGCTAAGGCTGTGTGGGTTGTGTGTGCCGTATATCTGAATATTGGCTGAGGAACACCCACTGTTTATAACAACAGAGAAGCCCCAGCAGGCTACATTTTTTTAAAAAATATTTGTGTTGTTCGCATCTCAGCTCACACCTCCAATGACCACAGTTAGATATTAAGCATGACTGACTTCCGGGAAAGAACAAAAGATCCTTGTTTTGAGGGGTTGAAGAGCAAGGACTCTCACCACTCACCATCAGTTAATCTCAGGAAGCAAGCTAGATGGCCTGCTGCAGTGGGCCTTCAAGACAGTGGCCCAGAGATAAGCCTCAAATTCCTTTTTTAGCAAACCTGCTATGAGGAGGCCCTGTTATATTTTAAAGAGCAGAGCTCCCCTTGCAGGCAAATAAATACAGCAAATCCCACTCGGCTGTGTGGTGCTGAGTTCAATGTTGGACTTTAGAAAGTCACGTTAGAACAAGGAGCTACACTTATGGAAGGAGAAACTCGTGAGATGGTTTCAGAATTGTGTCCTTTTCCCTGAGTGATTTCTGGAACTCCCTCAAGGTGGAGGTCGACTCAACCCTACTGAAGAGGTTCCCTAGCAATGAGAAGCTTTAAGAAGAGATGAGCACTGCGAGCTTTCCATCCAAGCAGGGTGCACCAGAGAACCGGGGAGTATCAGGGAACAACAGGATGCCCCTACATCTTTGAGTTGGATGGTCAAGGGGGTCGGGCTGTACAGGCACAGGGGGCTGGATTGGGTTTCAGGATGTCAGCTCAGAATGGCTCATATTTGGGTGTTAGCAACCAATAGTGATTCTATAAAAGGTTCTGCCCTATTCTTGGGTACCTTTGGATTCTAGGAAAATACTATTTCCTATTGCATTGCAAGGACTTTTTGATTTTTGACACCTGCCAGAATCCTTCAACTCTGTGTCTATGCTCCTGATGACAACCTTGGTCCCTGAGACACATCTATGTACCTCCCCGCCCCCATCTCCCACCAGATGGCCATCTGTAGAGTCTCCTCGACACAACAGTCAGGACAGGCTCTTAGCCACCCTGGACAAACAAGGGTCTAAATGCATTCTGTTTCTCGCTTCCTTCCATCTAATACATTGTCACTTGTTAGGCATCGACATCCACAGAGGAAGACAGAAATCACTACCCGCATGCTGAGGAGACAGCTGGCGAGAACTGACATGGTCTTCAGTTCTGCAACATGCTTTGGAAACAAGATAATGACTGTTGAGCGCAAACTTGTACAGGGACCAGTGTCAAGTCCTCCCCAGCTTGGGTATCATGACATCCATGATTCCTTTCTTCTCTGATACCATGGGCGACTGTCACATACTATTAGTTTGTGCATTAGAAGGCAAATTTACTTGGCTTAGCTGTCCCTGCTTTCCTAGTTTTCCTGCCCAGTGGAAGAACTGTAAGGGTGGCATTTTTGTCCCCAACTCTGACTTGGCTCCAGGCCATTTGGCCATTTCCTATCACTAGACTATGTCACAATGGCAAGGTCTGATGTGAGAAGTCCTAACAAAAGATCCCCATGAAAGGTATGGGTCAAAAAGAGAAGGAATGAGACGTAACAAGCAGATGAGTTTATTTCTCCTAATGATCAGTCAGTGCCCAAGAGGATAATCGGTTTCCCTCAAATCATATTTTCTCCTCAGACTCGGGGAACAAAGGTCCAATATTTTCTGAGTGTCATGACATGAAGCTCTCCTCAAAGTGTTCGATTTCTCTGTTTTGGGTGCCATCAATTACCTGTGCTGGGCCAACTAAGAACTATCTCTTTGTGAAAATTGTTTAGCTGACATATCTTACATCATTTCTCATGGTCTCTTCATCTCTGCCTTACTGCAAGACTCAGAACTGATGTCACAAATGCTGTGTGTCCTCTTGGGAAAACTGTCTAGCCCAGGCTTGATCAACAGTTCTACAGCAAGTTCTGATTAGCTTGGTACTCAAACAATCCTGACAGAAGCTGGGGTCAAGCGGGTTCTCTCTGTCTTCTCTCTGCATTCATGGTCTCAGAAAGGCCCTGATTTGGGGGGTGGGGGGCGTATTCTAAACCCATCCTTCCATCACCACTAACAAACCTCCAAAACCAAGTCAGGACACTCCTTCCTGAAACGCCTAGAAAGATCCCCTAGCACCCAGCATAGGCAAGAACCCCCATGAGTGGGGGACAAAAATATGCCCTTATTTTACCTCCAGATATGTCACTCCCAGGTCCCCTCACTCCTGACTGCCCCTGCTACTTCCTTAATGCTTTTTTTAAAAAAAATATTGCTTTGTGTGTGTGCATGCCCATGCATGTATGCATGTTTGTGCAGATGTGTACATGCCACAACATGTGTGGGCAAATCAGAGAACAATGTCTGGGTTGCCGCTCGCCTGTCCACGTCCGCGCAGGCAGGCTCTCTCGCTCTGGCTTCTCAGTCTGCTGTTCCGTGCTGTGCTCCTCACACGCAGCTGGGAAATGCTCCTTTCTCTGCCTCTCACTTTGGGGTCAGTGTCAGCCCACTACAGCTTCAAGCTTTTTAATGTGGCGCCTGGAGATCAAACTTTGGTACACCAGCTTGAGCAGCAAGTGTTTTATCCACTGAGCCATCTCCCCAGCAACACCCCCACCAACTTCCTTTTCTTGAGACTCATGTCACTCAGGTTAGCCTGCAACTCCCTGTAGAGCTGAGGATGACCTTGGACTTCTGACCCTCTTACTTCTACCTGTCGAGTGCTGCTATTACAGGCGAGTGCTATCAACCCCAGCTTAGGCAGTGCTGGAGAGCAAACACTTCTGGCTTGGTTTTGCTTTCCTAATCTTGCTAGAGAGCTTTCATCAAATGGGGATCGGGAGGCCCTAAATGATGAACCATTGACCGAGCTATTTAGGGACAAAATGTCTTGCCTTCCAGGGCATTAAACTAAGAAAAGACATGGCTACCCAGCCATGCAGAGTACCATTTCAGTAGAGAAGGGGAACTGGGTAGCAAGGACTTGGTGATTTGGGTGGAAAGCTAGGAGAAGCTCCTTAACTAGCTTCATGACAAGTGACCACCAGAGAAGCGAGGTAATGGGCAGGTAGAGTGAGGGGTTTGGAGACCTCCATGGCTCACTCTTTAGGGGGGCCAAAGGTTATCCTTCATTACCCAGCTGTCCTCAGCTTGCAACACAGATATTGTCATTGTCTCTGGCTGGCTGTGGGACTTGTTTTCTGTCAGGCTAACAACAACAACAACAACAACAACAAAAAAAAAACCTAATAAAACAAAGATACTACCTCCATATCCTGACACACGAAACAAGGCTGTTCACCTAATGACCATGCAGAGGATGAGGAAACCCTCAAACACTAGAGTGAGCCTGATTCCAGAACAAAGGGGAGGCAGGACCATTAGGGGAGCGTCCCCTCAGCATTTTATGCTGGCAGATGATTTGGAAGGAACCCTCTCGCAGGAGCCTGTTTTATTTGCAGATGCTCCAGTGGTAAATTACGGAGCATCTTGGCCCATTCTAGGCTCTCAGTTTCTCTTGGAGCTGTTCCTATCACCACCCATAGGCCACTAAAACCTGCCCACACTCAGAATGATTGATTTGGCTCTAACAGCAAGCCACAAACTCAATGTTGGAAAAACCACTTCCAACAAGTCATTAGCTTTCTTTATGGACCTTTCAGGTCACATACAATAGGACCTGGGAGCCCTATCTTCTGAAGAGTAGTGAGGGGATGTTGGAAGAAATGGAGGTGGTGGTGGATAGAGTAGCTGGAAGGAGCTGGGTGCCCACCAGCAGGAGGCATCAGTAAAAATAGGCTTTGACTGCCTCGCTGACAGTGTTAGATATTCAAACGGCCTTTAAAAGTCCATTAGACTGGGTTCTTCATTCCTAATGCAGATGTTAAAAAAAAAAATGGAGAGGACTCAGTGAGGCCTTATCATTCTTTCTCCGACATTAGATAGAGACTGGAAAGCACGTTGGAGATAGAAAAGTCCCTCGTCAAGAAGGAAGGCCTCATCTGCCCTCACTTGCATGGGATGGCTGGTCCCAGCTGACTGTGCCCGAGACCGTGGCAGGCAGGCAGGATAAAGCATCCATCCGGTGACTGTAGCCACGGTAGCAGCAGCAGCTTAAGAAGCCAGAGTTCTGAAGCTTGGCAACTTTCGGCTCCACCACCTGACCCCCGTTTAGCAATTCTGATGTACCACGGAGCAGACAGCTCTGGCCCGGGATGACTGTCTCCCTCAGTCCCTCTCCGGCAGGCAATGAAAGCAAGATCTACTTTGAAAATCCTCCCCCATCATGCAAACTGACATGGGCATGCTTTTCAAAAACCCACAGCCAATCTGTTGATCATTACTTATTTACAAAGGCCTTCGGGCAGAAAGTCCTGTAAAAACCATACTTGATACGGTATACACTAGCTTTTTCTGCTTGTGGAAAAAAAAAGTCCCCCCCAAGGCTACCTCAAACCATCACTTTCTATTGCACATAAAATGTAGCGTGTAACACTAAAGTATTTAATATATATGGTATAATATATCTACAGGAAAGGCATTTGTGTACAACTATGTTACCCTGGATTTGGTAATTTGATGTTTTGCTGAAGGCTACGACTTAAAAAAGCCTCCACCTCGTACAGGAGACCTGTCATCTTAGTACCCAAGAGCCAACAGAATAAAGAAGTACCCTTAAGCAGCAAAACTTTGACACAGCTTTGAAGCATATGAAAACAGTGTAACTCCTCAGAATTATTATTACTCGAGATCAAAGCAAGGAGCCATACTTTACATAGCAAACAGGGGCAGGGAATTTGGCTCCAAAGGTTTCAAGAGTTTTTTTTTTTTTTTTTTTCAGGCTTCTCTTTTTATTTATTTATTTGCTTCTCTAAATTTAAGCAAAAGAAAAGCACCTGGTTTTGATCCCCCACCCTCCTCCTCTAAATGGAGAAAACTATTAGCATTAGATAAGCCAATTACCTACAGGTGAGTCAATAGGAAGCAAATGCTGGCATGACAACTGGTGTCGTAAAACTGAGCAGCTTGGCAGTTGGTGCTTTTTATTCCTCCCAGTAAACTGTAAACAAGCTTATAAATCAGCAGAGCCCTCCAGCAAGGCTGAGCAGGGTGTGGGCAGAGAACTCTTAAAGGAGGCCTTTCACAGGCCTGGATAGGCACAGCGGAAGGAGACAGGAATGGGTGGATCAGCCAGGGAGGGACCACTGAGGAAGGATAACCCTTTGCCTGTGTCCCATTCAGTGAACACAGGGGAGTCATGATGGAGAAGTAGGGAATGGAGATCACCTCCACTGTGTTTCAATAACCAAAGGGGGTGGGGAGTCAAAGTCATGAAAGAGGAGAGTAACGGGCGAAGTGGCAGGTCCTTCCACAGTGGGGACCACTCAAGGCGAGCAATGCAAACCTCAGATCATTCCTTTTCATGGAAGTACTGGGGAGTTAGAAGGTCAGAGAAGATAGGTGCTGGGATTGGGAGACAAAGAAACAAAAAGGGGAGGTGAGAAGAACTGGCTGAGAATAGAAACGTGGAGAACACTTGAAATTTCGTTTCATCTGCAATTTCCTAGATGATGCCGAAGTCCATAAGGAAGGAGGGGAGGGGAAGAGGGAGAGACGGAGGGAGGAAGGAGGAAGGAAGGGAAAGAAGGGATGGGAAGGGAAGGGAGGAAGGGAAGAAGGGAGGAAGGAAGGAAGAAAAGAAGGAAGGAAGAAAAGGAAGGAAGGGCAAAAGCACACTGCAATTCATAATCAATATTGCTGTGAGCCTGAGCAGAACTGGATTACTTTTGAACTTTGCTTTGGCAAGTCCACAGATTATTAGACATTTTTTTTTATCAGTCAAAATCAATTAACAGAAATTTGATTTCCATCGACAGGATAAAAGGAAGGTAATCTTCAGGTTCATTTTTGATTGCGATGATACATCTCACATATGGCCTTAAGTACAGAAAACAGTCCTCGGAGAGACTCTAGCAGAAAGAGACTTGCCGCAGGCAAACTAACCACAGAGCTCCTCTGATTGGTTCCCTGCGTCATTAGTGCCAGTGCCGTTTAGGAACTACACACAGTCGGGACATGGTGACAGCTAAGACTTTAAAGCTATGTATTTTTCAAACTCTTTTCCATGACAGCATTTTTTCAGCTCTATCATTAACTGCTGACAAGCTGACAGAATAAATACTCTAACGATCTTGCTCCCCCCTCCCCCACCAGCACCACTGCACTTGCTGGGAAAGAAGGCTCGGGCCTGAGCAGGGCCAGGGAGGCTGCGGAGGGGACCCCACAGAGGGCAGACAAGACCGGCACCTGGACCGTGCTTACCTCATCAGCTTCGGGGAGGAGTTGGGTGAATTCCTCATGCCCCCGTTGCGTTGTTTTTTTTTGGGTGACAGTGTTGATGGCTGCTCATCTTCAACTGGAAATACAGGCAGCTTCGTGAGATTATGAACAGTTTGAGGGCAGACTGTGAGACACAGGCAAGATATCAAAAGACACACACTCAAGGCTCAGTCACGCACGAGGACGTCAGGGCTGTCTCTTAGGGCCCAATGACAGAGACCAAATAAACGTGTTAGTCAGAGAGGCTAGCTCCAGCCCTTGATCATGCACCTTGAACAGACCAGCACAGTCTGTGAACACCCTGCCATGAGAGAAACAAGAAATCGTGATTTATCTGCATACATATGTGTATATGTATAGATATATACACATGGATAGGAACAGTCATTATTCCCCCGGACTTAATTTTGGTTACTTTGCTTGGCTGGAAAAATCGAGTTTTCTTGTAACCAAAATCAGATCAAAAGCTGTGTTTGAAATAGAAACAGCCAGCCTGCTGCTTCTCCGGATGAACCACCTTAAACTGGTTCCTGACCCTTGCCCACCACAGCAAGAGCCTGGACGAGAGGCAGGGACTCCAGGCCCCCAGCCGCCTGTATTTCCGCCAGTCAGGGCTGAAACACTGGCGCCCGTGGGCACAGGAATCCTCTGTCCAGCTCAGCTCTCATCCCTGGAGCTGTCAACAGGGAAGATATGTGGGGCTGTGCAAATGGCGGCGGGGAGTCCTGCCTTAACTGGTTAAGACAGGACGACAGGGCTGGGGAGGAGTGCTAGAATGAGGGAGGAAGTTGCCCATGGTGCAGGTGGGGGTGGGGATGGAGGGCAGCGGAGGGGATAGGAAACCAAAGGCTGTTTTCCAAATGTCTAAACCACACAGATCACTGAGCAATGGAAGGTCTCACTCACGGACAACACGGTGCACTCTGCTGCTCTCGCCCACAGACACTCGCTAACAAGCTTTGGGGATGTTCTCAGCCCTGCACCACGCCTCTTTTTTCTTTTCTTTTCTTTCTTTTTTTCTTTCTTTCTTTTTTTTTTTTAAGAGAACTGCTTAATAATTAGCAGATGTGTAGCCAGCCTGTCACCCAAGGGTATGAGTGGCAATCTTCTAGTCTTGCACCCCCCCCCGACCCCCCCGTCCCCACAGGCCAGGCTATTGCTGGAGTGTCAGCAGGAAATAAATAGGATCCTCAGAGTCTTAAGAGTTGACTGTCACACAGACTAGAAGGAAACACCCCTGAAACTCAGAATGCACAAAAGTCACCTTAGAGCTACGAAGAGAAGTATTAGTAGTTTAGTAGTGGCAACTTCAATAGGAGCTTGACATATGTTAATCGTGAGTGAGTCTTAGATGTGGCAGAAAACGCCACTTTGGTTCTTTGATATTATCCAGGAAGACCTATGCCAGAGCATGCATCATAGAGCTCTGAAAACCCTAAGTAAATTTAGGAGGTTAAGACAAATGCTTCCAAAGGGATTAGAACAATCCCAACCACCTTCCTAATTTACCTCACTTACATTTCTTACACACCCATATTTTACTGGACAGTCTGGGGTTCACTCATCCTGGCTAAGCCAGAGACAGGGGAGAGGGACAGCAGAAGATTTCAGGGCGAGACAGCACCTGCAAATGCTCCCAGCCCCTTTCCTCTCCACCGGCTCCCTCCTGCGACATTCCCCACCCCAGGCTCCACTTAGCCTGAGACCCTATCAGTCACAGTGCTCTAGGCTGAGACTGGGTGGCCGGGAGGGTATCGCATCTTATCAGAAATGAGTATCCACAGCAAATCACACAGAGACTAAACAGCACTTAAAAGATTAAAGGAAATAAATACAAGCCACATAAATGGTACTGAAAAAAAAAATCACTTAGAGTTGATATGCATCTCTCAGCAAGCAAGCAGGCACTCTGAGCTTGACCTAAATTCATCTTCCTTTCATAGGACAAGGGGGCAGGGCATCCGAAGCAATGGTGAGGCAAAGTGTGAGCGTGTGTTGTGCTCACACTCATGCCTAGATATACGTGTGTGCTTTCCCAGTTTAGGGTGGAGTAGACAGACTCACACTGACTCTATCCATAACATAAGGTCACTTTTTAATATGGCTCACTTGGGATTGCTGCGTTGGATACAGGGTGAGCTAGACTTAGCTGTATAGCATGCTAGACAACAACGTATGTGTTTATGTGTGTGCACAGGAGTAAGTCTACTGAGGGTGCAAGTTCTCTTCTTCTTACAGGTCGTCTTAAGCTCAACATCCAAGAAAGGCTGCTATCTAACCTTGTCTGTAACGGTTAGCTTTATTCCAGCCACTAGACGTTACATGGCTGTGGTGAACTATGGAATGACTCTGTTAGCTAAGACTGGACTGACATCAGCTTCACTGGCATTTCTGCTAGAGTCTTTGCTTAACTCTTGCTTCCTTGTTAGCACAGGATGGGGTCTACAATAAAGCATCCTCTTTGATTAAGTACCTGGGGTCCTCAC
The DNA here is from genome assembly GCF_020740685.1 of Jaculus jaculus. NCBI lineage: Eukaryota > Metazoa > Chordata > Mammalia > Rodentia > Dipodidae > Jaculus > Jaculus jaculus. The sequence continues at coordinate 17,758,794 of NC_059119.1, forward strand.
TGCTAGTCTCTGGTTTGCTGATACGGATCTTCAGATCTGCAAGTTAATGTGTGTTAGCTAGCTCTGGGGAGACACCTCATTTTGGTAGTAACATTATGCCTCCTTTTATGCAAGGAAACCATTTATTTTCATTGCAACTCTGAGAGCTCATCCATCACAATCATAGCACATTTAAACTGGGATTTGTTCTTTTCAATGAAACTGTGTTCAAAGCTTTCCTCCTGCACTCAGGGCCTGGAAATCTATTCCCTGAAGAGCTGGGGAAAATGTCTTCAGCTTAAATATATGAACACTGTGTAATGGAGAATATTACATATGGCTTAGGTCTCACAAGAGAGGCAGGGATAAATTCTTTTTCATAAGTAGGATATAAAACATATTTAATTATTATCCTTTATATGGATTCTATCAATTTCTGTGTATTTAACGTAAGCAGATCTAGAAAAACTTTTAGCTAAGCTATAAAGTATAATTTTCATTTCATGGCTTCTGTGACTGCATGAGAGGAATAAAAATGGAATTAAAAGACATGACTTAAATTTACTCACTTTCACTAAAACGACAAATGTGTTCAGGTAATATTAGGACCACTACCTCAAGACCATGATCACTTATGGGCTTAGATTTCACCTACTTTTGGGCTAATTACCACTCGAATATTTTCACTTGCCTCGTGTGGAGAATGCAACATGGAGGCATGATCCTTTAAAGGAACCTGACTTATCAGCTGCTTTAAAACGCAAACAAGTTCAGGAATCTAATGTGGAATTTTTATAGAAGCCAAACCCCATCCAGTCTCCAAGTACTCATAAAATTCAAGGGCTTGTTTTTGCACATCCCTAAGTATAACAGTTAATGTTCTGTTGTAACTTCCCCGCACTCCCTTGTCTAATAGGCCCCGAATCTAACAGTTTTACAGTTTGGGAAGACTCGGCACTAGAAAAATGTCAGGCAAATCTAATGAGGCTTCAGATCCCCTGGTTTGCGCTGGAGTTTAATTTAAACTCACAATGATGTTTTAACATGTTTGCTTATACTTGACTAAAGAGGGTTCATTATTCCAATGACATAACCTCCAGACAATGTTCTGGGAATTGATTTAAGATGTGGTGGTAATTCCAACAGCCTTAATGCAGAGTTGAACATCTGTAACAACATTTCACTCGACTTTTCATCAGCATTCTGTTTTCAAGCAAGATCCAGGCAACATCTTCCAGAAACACCGGCCAGCACTCTGGACTCACTTCAAAATGATCATATATATATATATATATATATATATATATATATATATATTTTTTTTTTTTTTTTTTTGCTAGCTTTTTTTTTTTTCCTTTCAAAGAAATCTCTGCCTTATGTCTGTCTCATCAGGCAGCCAGCACTGTACACTGTATGCCGGGGTTCACCCATGATTCTTTTATGGGTCCTTGAAGTGAAATGGGACAATGGTTACAAAGCTTTCCCAAATAATCAGAAACCTGTATGGGCTGAACTCAGCAGTCAGGGCCAGCCCCAGGCATTTCCCACTTCCCTGTCTCCCCTGTGAGATGAGGCCCTTTGAGACTTAAAGGTGAGTCTGTTGGCTGGAGTTAAAACATAGTTCAAAGCAAATAAACCCAGAAAAATAGTAAAAAGCAACAACCCATAAACATGAGTCAACCAGCTATCTCCGTTACGTTATTAATCACCGCATCTGGGGAGACCTGCATCTGCACACACTTAGCAGCAGACCATTAGTAACGTCATATTCACGCGGGAGACACTCACAGTGAGAGTCATGCAAAGTGGCTTGGACACCAAGGCGTTGAGCTAAAGGGGGGCTTCCTACTGATGTCTGCAGCAAGCAGCTAGTTTGAGAGTGGGGTCGTTTTAATGATTATTGCTTTTATGGGTATTTTTTTTTTTCTGTTTCAAATTGTGTTGCCCATCAAGCTAAATGCATGCTGAAATACACAGTTATCTGCCTCTCGTCCGCTGAGCTTAGTGTGTTAACGTGGGCCAAGGAGGGGAGACGCGCTGTGGTTAGCGCTGGCGGGGGTGGGGCCCAGAGCCCCTTCACCTGGCTCAGCCACAGGCTCAGCACTGAGAGTCGCCTTCTGGAACACAAATGGGTCTTTGTGATAGCGTGATCTAGCTTCCACCTTGACTGCCAAACAACAAGGAGAGAAGAAAATGGAAATTAATCCTTAGTGAGTTTTCACTACAGAAGTCCCAAACCAATTCTAACGTTGAATACAATCATCATTTTGAATTAAAGTGGAGGTTTCTCCCCTACACCTGAACTACAGAATCTTTCATTTAATTTTTTTTTTTTTTTTTTTTTTGCCCTGATGATTTTCTTAAATACTTTCTGTTGAGTTGTCATCCATGTAAGGAGAGGTAACGCCTGAAAATCCAGAAGAAACTCTCCATGCACAAAAATTTCCCAAAGTATATGAAGCTCCTCTTATTCCCCACTACAATACACAGGTGCAGAAAACTCAATAAAGCAGCAGGTCAAACCCATTATCTCCTGAAGGTTGCTAGATGGAGTCCTACTGAATAATTGTGTCATCTCAAGTCATTATCCGTCTGTGTTCAGCTATTGCTTTTCACCTCAGACTGCTGGCCTGGTTAGCCCTCTTGGTTGAAATATAGCTCCTTAATTTGCATCACCTAGAAAAATAAAATAAAATGACAGGAGAGAGCCCGGTGTACAGGCCTTGTGCACCGTCAGTGCAGGGCAAACACACGTGCTCGCCTCTGAAGGCTAGTGTACTAACACTCAGGGTGAAGAAGCTCAGGCACTGCATTAGCAGATCCTACCGTGTGGTTGTCAAACTCTTCCTCAAGACAAACCATGGAAGTTAGGGTAACATGGTCATTTTATACTGACTAATTCCCCATGGACAAAACTCTCTGGCTGACCTGAATTCTAACACAACCGCCTGCTTTTCCACCAGGAAGACTGGGCTTGTTAATGTTCAAGCTCTTGCCAGGTGGGCACAAGAGGGCCATCCCTAGAATGCAAGTACGTGGTTGGCATTGAAATTATAGAAGGATGCTTCATTCCTGGCTGCCTGCTACACGGGTAGGGCTGGCGATAGGGTGCAGAAGTTTCCTTAAGCAAAGATGGCAAAGGATGGTAAATAAGAGATGAATAAGGCACACAATCACATAATTGTCCTAAGGAGCACACAACTGTTGCTGCAAGATAGATCGATCCCATAGCTGGGAATGTCGTGAGCCCATCACTGAGGCTGAGCAGTTAAGCACGGCTAGAATCATGCAAGTCAGAACCAAGTTCTATGCCAAGAAGGAAGAGTAATGGGCAGCTCGGAGCTAGAGCAAAGGGGTCTTAAAGCTGGGGGTCTATTCAGAATGACAGTTTCCAGGCTGACAATCTCAGCATATTATATGTCACCAAGAGCACTTCACCGTAATAACAGCTATCCAAAAAGGTATTTTTGAAAGACCACTGCAAATATTAGTACATGAATAATGAAACAATCACACTGTCTCAAACATCATACAAAACTCTCTAAAACGGAACAGTCATATTTTCATATACATTACCCTGCTGGGTTATTTCACAAACTGTAGCTGAAAAATAGGGAATAGGCTTATTTAGAAAACCCAGAGAGTGTAGGTTATTAAAAGAAATCTGTCATTATGTAAAATGAAAACAGAAAAGGACTTGAAGTGGCAAGGGGACCTCCCCACCTCCATGGAGTGCTGGCAGGGTAGGGAAGTGAAGCTTGCTGGTTCTTTTCCATCTCTGGCTTTTGTGGTGCTAACAGGAGAATGGGGAGGGAGACTTGAAGGAACAATAGGTTTGGCAGAAGTTAATCATAGGGTATGTTTCTTGTTCTGTTCACTGCCTAGGAAACCTGAATTGTGTAAGTTTGAGTCCATCAACATAGAGTAATGAAGGAATTCAGCTCTTACATGCAAAAAATATGTTAACAGAATCCATGTGACCTGGAGTACAATGTTCTCTACATAAATACTATGGCCCTGAAGGCTCCTCTATAATCAAACTGGATGGATTCAATGTGCCTGCGGCTCGGGCTCCCAGGTGTTCCCACCCCCATCTACAACTCCAGGCCTTTGTCCTATTTGCATCCTGGTAGGAATGCAGTGTCATCAAAGGGCTCCCATATCTAGAACCTCAGCTCAAGTAGCCTCTCTGAACTATAATCACTTGCACAACACTCCGCCCTCCTCAGCATTTTGTAGAAAATTCCTTTTGGTGATTTGCTTGCCTTTGGCTCTTTTCTCTCTCATTTCTCAGAGCAGACTGCCTTTGTTGCCTCAAGGGCAAAGGAAAGAGTCTCAATTGGAGAACACTAGGTATTATCTTATTAGCAACGAGACAGAGATGAACAGTGGGGTTCTAGGAGGAAATACACTATTAAAATGAGAAATGCAAGAAAATCCCAGAAGCATTGCAAAGGAGTTTGGGGATTGGGTAGGTAGTAGCAGATGGAAGATTAGTTTTATCTGTTTGAAAGCCTGGTGAGGTGGTGCACGCCTTTAATCCCAGCACTCGGGAGGCAGAGGTAGGAGGATTGCCATGAGTTTGAGACCATCCTGAGACTACACAGTGAATTCCAGGTCAGCCTGGACTAGAGTGAAACCCTACCTTGAAAAACAAACAAACAAAGTTTAATAAAAATAATCCATCCCCAGCTGTTTCCTTCCCTCTCTACTCCCTACTCACTACATCAAGTAGATGGTCAAGATTTTCAGGCCAAAGGGAGACCTACTTCTATTCAGAGCACTCACATGTTTGTGGGGACATTTTAGGTACAAATGAAATCAGCCAGCTCTTAGCACCAACAACGGCCTTCTTGTATGCAGCCTACTCAATGTGATATAGGGTACATTTCTAACTGACTAGAGGAAAATATAAGATTTCCTAACACATTAAAAAGATGTTAGCTGAGCTTGGTGATTCAGTGTGTCTGTCCTCCCAGCACTTGAGAAGCTGAGGCACGAGACTCAATGAGTTTGAGGCCAAAATGAGTTACAAAGGGATAGCCTTTCTTCAAATAGAAAAGAAATGGGGCTGGAGAAATAGCTGAGAGGTTAAGTCAAACTCATGTTCCACTTTCAGATCCCACATGAGCCAGACACACAAAGGGGAGGCAAGCGTAAGGTCGCACATGCCCACTAGGTGGCATAAATGTCTAGAGCTCGATTTCAGTGGCTGAGGCCCTGGTGTGCCAATTCTCCCCCTCTCTCAACAACAACAAAACAAAAATGTAAAGAAAAAAATCCCAGTTTCAGTGGCTATACATAGAATTGCATGTGACCCTAGCCACTGACATTTGTTTACCAGTTCTCCTCAGCAGCTTTTCCTCTATGACAGTGTGGAGTGTTTGCAACAGAGGCCACATGGCCCACTATGCCTGAGGTATCAACTAGCTGACCCTTGGCAGAAAAACTGTGTTCATCCCTGTAATAATTTACTACAGCACAGACTGCTAGCTTTCTATTTCTCCAAAAGGACACTGTCTGATCCCACTGGCCAAGACAGGCAGACAGTAAGAGAAATGCAGAGTCTACTTGGAGTGTTCATATCTGGGGACTCAGGGGACAGACAGAGGTCATTTAGTGGTGCTAATGTCCCTCTGACCCAATTGACTATAAGCTCTGCTGGTGCCCCTCATGTTTTGAGGGATGAAGACAGGTGAGATTCACATTTTCCAACTTTAGCGAAGTCAGATAAATCCACCTGGTACTTTGAGAGTCAAGGCGAGCCCCATCTACCGAGAACAACTCCTTCAAGCTGTCAGTGTGCGCTGCCAGTCCACCCTGTGAAAGCCCGTACAAGACAACAGATTACCCATTAGACTAGAGATGTTGAGAATATACAGCTTCAACCTTTCCCCAGCTAGCTCAGAGCGGTGCATAGATGATTATTTCAGCCGTCAGCTGCCGCATAGATTTAAACCCCTGCATAGTAACTCCTGGATTCATCTGCCCCTTGTCAAACTGGCACAGCTTTACTTGGAGGATACGTGGTGTGGCAGTTTCGCTGTGAATCCAGAATGATCCAGACGGCTGCTGTCTCTTTGTTAACAGGAAGCCAAACTGATGAGCTTGTAATGCATTTCTTATCAAAGGTGGTTTCAGAAGAGAAAATGTGCCCCATCAGTTTGGCTAGAATTTCATACAGCCCAGATTATGGGCTTAATCAGAACATCTCTGTTATTTTCTTGAAGAAACAGACAACTCTACCTCCATTCCATTGAAATCATTCCAATGAATTATGTATTTATGAATTTATAATTATCCTTGATTCCCCTCCACCATACCCTTAATAAAGCCGTCAGCTGGAGCCTACGAAGCAATGATGCTTAATAGATAGAAACATGCTAATATATTTTTAAGGTGAATGCTTATCTTTCTGAGCTGTGTATCTAAAATGATCATTGTGAATCGAAGGGTTGTGATTTTCAACTCTCACATTTAATAAAGACAAAAAATGGACTATAATGGAATCTGTGGAGCCTAGAAATGAATTTCTTTCTAATATGGTTTATTATCATGTAGATTTGTTTTTTTGCTGTAGGCCAAATCAGGTTCTGTCCTATTATCAAGAATGAAATCCCTGCAAGACGCCAACACTGTTCCTGGCACACTGACAGGAGTCACACCCACGGAGCAGTGACCAGCTTTCTGGTATCCATCCCTTTTTGTTCTTCCTCCTGCTGAACATAGTGCCTGAACACTGGCTTTAAAATAAATCACTATTTACTATGTCAGCCTTTAACGTGATGAGGTTTTCTTCATCTTGGATTGTCTTTTTTTTTTTTTTTTTGCATGTGTATGTGTGTGGTGTGTATCTGTGTATGTGTGGTGTTCTTTTGTGTGTGGGTTCATATGTGTGTGTGCTAGTGGAGGCCAGAGGTTGGTGTCAGACGTCTTCTGCAATTTCTCCTCACATTGTTATTATTTTGAGGCAAGGTCCCTTGATGAATCTGGACCTCATCCATTAGGCTAGACTACCTGGCCAGCAAGCCCCAGGGATCCTCCTGTCTCTGCCTCTCCAGCAGTGGGATTACAGGAATGATCTACTGCGCCTGGTTTTCACGTGGGTGTTGGGAATCCACACTCAGGTCCTCATGCATGGGAGGCAAGCACTTTACTGACCGAGCCATCTCCCCAACCCTCCTCCTAATTTTGGTACTTTAAAAATCTCGCGTGGCAGTCTCATTTATCTGCTCTTTGAGGTCTGGGTTGCCCCCTTGACTTGACCTCAGCACAGCCCTAACATGACCTGGCCCATTTCCTCACAGTATTTAAGGTGCTGGTTGCACTGTGTATCAGAATTGGACAAGGCAGGCATAAGACATGAGTTCTTTCTCTGGAACACTTCATGCTGTTTGCATGAGATTGTTAAGGACGGCCCTTGTAACACAGGCTTCCTCCTGGATTTACAAATTGTCAGATATCCCAAGGTGTAGAGAAAAGATCATGCTGCCCCAGGAATCTGAGATTTGCCACCTGCCCAGGGTGAGAAAGAGAAAAGAAGGCACGGGTCGTGTCTCTGGTAGATGTTACTTGAACCTCATGTCAGATTCTCCTGGTTATTACAACGCTGGCTTACATTCTTGCTTCAGAATACAAGTTTTGTTTGCTTATATGTTTTGACTGGGATTTTACCATCTCTCTGTTTAGCCCCTCCCCCTAAGCAGCTTCAAATAAACATGACTGACAGAAGATGTCAGTCATATTTTCATTTCCATTTTTCCCTTTACTATTTACATATTTTAAATTAATGCTTGCCCCACTGAGTCTGCTGCTTAAAGACTATGCAGGAATCTAATTGTGTTTATGTGAAATTGTTTTCTAAACCATATGATGTTAGTCAGATAAGAACCATTATTATCATTAACATTGTTATTATTATCAGCTCATCCATAAACACCCTATCTGTGACGGAGTCTGCTGTGGCAAGAGCCCCCAGCATCCTAATATGTATTCCAGATGTTTGCACCGATACTTTCCCTGAAACTCAGATAAAGGTAAAACGCATGGGCTTTCAGTGCAACCCAGGTGGCTGATGAAGGATGCTCTGCCACAGCACCTTAGAAATATGTTACGTTTCTAACCTCAGGAGGTACAGACCAGTCTTGGGTTATGATTTTGCACTAAGCACAACATTTAGTATGTTTCTTAAGGGCACAGTCACCTTCTAAAGATGTCCCTGAACTGTGAAATCATTATCTCCCTCTATGTACTTCATCATTAGACATGTCCTGCACAACATTTTTAAGCGCTAGGGCACGGTGGGCCCGATCCTGGTCGCCGGCGTCAGAGAGCAAGGTGACGGGTGCAGTAGGGAGGCCCGAGCAGTCCAGTGGTATTCTGGCCTTGTCTTCTTTGGGCTCAAAACTACACTGAGTGCAAATCCAGAACTAGAGCCTGGGTCTGCCAAGTATGATCCAGATCATTTGCCCCAGAATTCCACCCAAAAGAATAGCATGATGGAAGGGGGGGGGGTTAGAATCGGCCTGACTCCCAGACTCACCTTTCTTCAGAGCCCTGATCTCAGAGAAGCTATTTGGAATCCCAATTTTTTTGTGAGATCTATTCTCATCCTTGCCAGACACGTGACGGCACCATCTTATCTTTTATAGGGGTTGCATGTGATAGCGGGGGCCACAGGGTCTCTGCATAGGGACCAATATTGTCACTGGTATACTACTCTGCTTGATCCAACCCTGATGCTCCACAGTTTTATGTGGCAGGGGGTACTCTTTCTTTTCAGCCTAAAATTTGCCCAGAAATGTGGATTTCTAATACTATTTAAATATCTTACAAGAGAGCTGGACAGATGGTTTAGTGGTCAAGCGCTTGCCTGTGAAGCCTAAGGACCCTGGTTCGAGGCCTGACTCCCCAGGACCCACGTTAGCCAGATGCACAAGGGGGCGCATGCATCTAGAGTACGTTTGCAGAGGCTGGAAGCCCTGCCACACCCATTCTCTCTCTCTCCCTTCCTCTTTCTCTGTTTGTCACTCTCAAATAAATAAATAATAAACAAAAAAATGTAAAAAAATCTTTTAAAATATCTTACAGGAAACTTGGTTCCCTCTCAAAGGTCCTTGTTTCATGAAACAGGGACTTACCAGCTGGTCCAGTACCCCAGCATCATGTATTGTACATCAAGCATATGACAAGTGCCCTTCACTGGCATGTTGTAAGGGTATCACACCTAAGGTGGGGATTTTAAGGCATGGGACATCTCTCTACAAATGTCAGCTCACACTGAGTGGCAAGAAGGGTAGGAGCTAAGCACAGAGGTCTTGAGCCACAGTAGTGGATCCACGGATGTCAGGCACATTTGAGTACTTTAGTTTCCTTGCTTTACTGGAGGAACGATTGACGCACCTCGCTGCTAGGGGTCTTGTGAGAATGGACCGAAAACGTGAAAAGTACACAGAATAATTTCTGGGAGCACTGAACTAAATGCCGTCTCTCATTACTTTCTTGGCTCGGAGGACTGCCTGGAACTCTCTCGACTATGGGCTCCTTCATGATGCCAGTGTGCTGACCTTCAATGGTGCTATGTTCTAGGTAAGTGGGTTCGTATCCTGCTCCCAAGCGGCGGGTCCCTTAGCTAAGCAGCAGGAGGCGGTGGGAATCCCTTCATCACCCCATCCTTCACTGCACAGGACTGTCGCCTTTGGACCAGGTTTCCTATGGCTCACCAAACTGCCCAGGCCAAATAATTAGGTTTCCCAAGTGTCATAAAACAACAAACAAAGCCAGAAAACCTTTAAATGAGCTCAACTGGAGGAGGCTGGGCCCACTCAGGGGGTAGGAACAAATGAGACTCAGATGGAAACTTGAAGAAACCCCACTGCTTGCTATAAATTACAGGAGTCCTGGGCTGCCTGGCCACGGAGGCGCTCTCCCCTTGGCCTTGTGGCAGGAGGTCAAAGGACCGATGTGTGGTGGGGAGGCAGGGACTCCTTCACAGGCCTGCAGGCCTTCCCGCATGCGACTCACCCTTCCAGGCACGGGACACTTGCGGCTTCCAGGAAGTCTTCCCGTTGAGGTAGAGCGCTGCCCTTCCTGTCTTACAAACGCCTGCTCCTTCTCATCTCGTGCCCTGGCATCTCCTTATTGTGCTATATTTGTATTTTTTTTTCCCATTCCAAGTGTCTGCCTGCTCCCCCAACCAGACTCAGAAGGGTCTCGATTGTATTTTTTACATCTCTGAATCTCTCACAGTCAGTGTTGAGCCCCTGGCAAGGTGACTGCTCATTGCCCCTTGTGGCCAGAGAGGCAGCATTTTCAGAGCGAGAGGAACACAGCCTCTGGGTTGAATGCCCTGGATTCTTGGTCCAAGGCCTGGATCAAGTGTGTGGCACTGGCAAGATACTTCCCCTCCTAGGGGACTCGAGTTCATTAAGCACGAGGCCTACCCAGCTCTTATTAGGGGCTGAACGCTGTCTCCTGTTACTTGGCAGGCAGCTTAAGAGCCGGCCATGGACTAAAGCCTCCTATCTCTCCAGCCACGAATAATTCCCCAGCACTTCCTTCCAAACTCAACCCAGAAGAGCTACAGGAGAGGAGAAGAAAGATTGCTGAACCAAAGAAAATCTGGTTTGCCTCAGTGGTTCCAAACCTTGGCTTTCGATAAAACACACAAGAAAACTTTATAGAATCCCAATGCTTAAGTCTCAGTCCTGCCCATTTAATCAGAGCCTCAGGAGCACTGGGCTGAGGATGTCGTTTAGTGGTACAGCCTGGCCCGGTGCATGCAAGATCTCAGGTTTACTCTTTAGCACTATCAAGAAAAAAATTAAACAAACATAAATTTTTGGGATTCTGGTTTTGCTTTGAAATATTTTAGAGAACCACAGCAAGTCTAGCTGGAAAACTGAGACAATTTCACCTAATATATACGAATATATATATTACATAAGTTATATTGAAACAATACACATTAGTGTGTTCAGGAAAGTAAGACTTAAAACTAGACGAGGACAGATAATGATGTCCACTGATGTATATGTTCCTAGGACCGAGCAGAGCCGGGGAACATCGGGGCACACAAGCCACTGGAATAATTGAGGAGTGGCCATTCAGCATGGGAGGAGAATGCTAAGTGCAGAGGGCAGCTTGAACAACGGCAAAAGAGGTGGAAAATGTTACAAAAAGGAGCTATAAATAACTAAGTTTGATTGGAGCAGAAAACTGTATCTCAGGCAGAGCTGAGGGGACAAGGTGATGGACAACAATATATCATTCATTCATCCCAAACGACAGGGTGTGAATCATTCAGGTGTGATCATTCAGATCATCTGGAAGTTTTTCCCTCATTCTTAATTCTCAGACTCAAAGACAGGATAAGTGGGTAGTGTTTGGAAGTATCCAAACCTGCCCAGCTCGGCTCACTTTCTGGCTGCTCAAAGTCATGAGGGGCCACGCTAACACATGCCTTAAAGTGCATGGAATGTGGAAGCCACCGGCAATGGTACCGTTGATTCCACAATAGAAGTCTCACTTTATCCTGACGAGTGGATTTGACAGGAAGATAAAGTCACTTAATGCCTTAGAGAAGGTCATGCGAATTTCAGGAAGCTTACTCCTTACAGAATGGCCAACCTAACCTTGCCTCCAAGGTGATTATTGCCTGTCTTCCTCCATGAGTCAGTCCCGTGCTCCACAGTGAAAATCAGATGGCCACCAGCGCCTGGCTTTTACTGAAGACTGAGGGACGATCTTCAAAACGCATTGGCAACAGTGCTTGAACATGGACTCCCAGAGAGGGAGATATCTCCCCTGTCTTCTGCTGTGTGGCTTTAGTCTCGTCAATAACACGTCAGGATGTTCTCTGAAAGCCACATTGCTGTTTCAAAGACCAATGCATATTGCATTATTTACAGATTGGGGGAGTACCTCCAGCCCCTCTATGCCTAAGAAATATTGTTTCTTTAAAGCGCAAAAAAAGAAAATTCCTAATGGATTCTCAAAGTTAACAGTTTCAAATTATTAAGTTACAAAATGAGTAAAACATAGGCTTTCAAGTTACCTAATAAACAAAATTTAATAATTTGGAAAGTAAACAAATGAGTCATTCCGGGATGTATTTGAATTTTTCCTTGTATGACTTCAATAAAATCACTGTCTCCTAAATAGGTCAGTGCTCTTGTACAAACACACACACACACAATAACCTGCACAAAATAATACTGTAGATTTTCTTTTAGGTTGGTAAAAAGATGGAGAAGTGTTTTAAAGAAAATAGTTGAAAAAAAGTTGTCTGGAAAAAAGTTGTTTGTTAAGTTTTCTTGGGGCTCCTTAATGATGCCTGAGTTGTTGACTTGCCAACTTTTTACAAAAAACAAAAGAAAACAAAAAAAAAGCTTACTAAAACAAAACATAAAAATTCTTATTTCATTTATCTGAATTTAATTCTGGCCCCATAGAGAAGAGAAACATTCTGTGGTGAGCTTGGATTTTTAAAGTGGTAATTCTTAGTGAAACAGCATCATGCTAAAACTAACATTATTTTTACACAGAGCATCAATGAACTTCACGTAAGTAGTTGCCTCTCCACTATCCTGGTGAGGACTGAGGGAATTTACTGGTATAAGTTATTAGATATAAACAAGGGCATATCGCCTAATGATAATGAGATGACAGACATAAGACAGACTTAGGCTGGGGACTTGGTTTTGTGTTGTTGTCTTTTTAAAACGTAGTAAATATTTATTTGCCTACAACTTGATCTGAGCAAGCATTGTACCAGGCAAAGTAAACTTGAAAGAAATTCTGGAATTGAGAAATGTGGTTTTAATAGAAGTATATTATTCAAAAGTAGTTTTAGATATTCACCTTAAAGAAAGAAGAAAATCAAGAAAAGGAGAAGGACGGTAAGAGAGTAGGGCTGGTGATTGCACCTAGACACCGGCTGGGGAGAAGAGGTTTCATTTATAGAGAAGCAGCGCCACCTGCTGGTCAACACGCATTTGCAGCCCCTCAGAGATTTGGGACCATCTATCTTACAATCGATGCATAAATATACAGCAGTATTTCTTGGCTGCTGTTATACATAAGAATTTTATTACCAGTTGGAAGATTTCTAACACATTGGTCGCAGTTTAATAATCCTCTATTACCTGAAGTATGGGTTGTATAAAAACCCAGAATGTTAATTGTTGACAAACCAATTGTAATATATAAAGTATTGTAAGTCACCCAGTAAATATCCAAATAAATCAAAAAAGGATGGCTCCTTTTGTTCTAACAACATGTTATTAAACATCACAACTTGATCACTTATGTGGCAATAATGCTTATTGCATTTCAAGGTACTAAGAGAGTGGGAGAAAGACATTATCTTATTAACAGAGAGCTTTTCCTTCATTTATAATTGAGAGGATAATATTTTGGAAAAAATATATTTTCTCCTTTCTTAAAAAAAGAGTACCTAAAATACAATGTCATTTATGAAATTTTCTCACAGAAGAAAGCCTGAGTTATAAATAACTGAGATTACATCTATAAAATGTTATATTGTGTTAAATGGCAATAAGGAAGTTGTGGAGAATATGTCACTGATACAGTGAGCAGAGAAACAGTACCTGTCATTTTTCAGGAAAAAAAAGATCACACAGACAAGATAGCAAAGAAACACAATAAAAGGGAGGAACAGGAATGTGATAGTGTCTCTGATTATATCTGTAAAGGAAACTGTGAAATAAATTAACACCCAAGTATCCACGAGAGGCACCATGTAGCTTCACGGCAAGAGATGACTACGTGCCGGAGAAGGCTGGTGATCTTGTGAGAACAGAACAAGAGCGCGGGCTGCGGAATCTGGTGGTGTTAACTACGGAGCATACTACTTAAGAGTCTGACTTGATGTCCAACAGAAAGCAATAAGACTAGCCAAATACTCTAAAGGGTAGATGGATGCAAGAAGAACCATATTTCTCACTGGAATGAATAAACTACTGGTATCAAAGGGGCCCAGGAAATGAATCGCGACAATTCCTATGTTGCTCTGATTTGGTCACAAGCAAAACTATCGTGTGATGACATTGTGGGCTTGACAGGAAGCAAGGGCTGTTCATGGGTGGCTCCAGGACAGAGGTGAGGGCACGGTCTTCTACTCAGCTGATGGGCACACAGCTAATTTCAAAGTCGCTGAGACTTCATGTCCAACAACAACAAATTGCTCAAGCAGCAACCAAAAGAGTGTCTCTTAAGACATAAAGACACAAGTGTTTTGTTTCCAGTAGGAGCTATGAAACCCCTTTGCATGCAGTCCTCCATCTAGCTGAACTGAGTAAGTCACATGTATAAAGAGAATCGAATACCAGAGCACTTTCTTTGAACACGCAGGCTTCCCACTAGCTCCACAGGGAGGTTGGCCAGGAGGAGCATGAGCACGGAGGCAAAGGGTGTCTGCTCTCCCACTCCAACTGCCTGCGACGCGGCACAGAGCGGTGGGAAGAAGCGCCAGCAAGTGTGGAAGCACAGGGGGAATCCCTTGAGCTTCTGAGCTGTCAAGAATGAAGCTGGGGGCTGGAGAGATGGCTTAGCGGTTAAGGCGCATGCCTGTGAAGCCTAAGGACCCAGGTTCCATTCTCCAGGTCTCACATGAGCCAGATGCCCATGGTGGCACATGTATCTGGAGCCCGTCTGCAGTGGCTAGAGGCCCTGGTGTGCCCATTCTCACTCACTCACTCTCTCTCTCCCTCTTTCTGTCATAAATAAATAAATAAATAAATAAATAAATAAATAAATAAATAAATAAAATCTAAAAAAAAATGAAGTTGGGAGTTGACTTTGCTTAGCCAATGTATTAAGCCACTGAGTTAAAGACTAGTCAACTGGCTAGGACCTGAGTGATTGATTAGGTATAACTGATTAGGTGTGAGCCTTCCCTTAAAGAAGGTAAGGTTGGGGGCTGGATGGATGGCTTAGCACTTAAAGGTACTTGTCTGCAAAGGCAAAGGCCTGGGGTTTGATTCCCCAGTATCCACATAAATCCAGAAGTATAAGGTAGCACATGCATCTGGAATTAATTTGTGGTGGCTAGGGGGCCTGGTGTGCCCATTCTCTCCCCCCCCTCAAATAAATAAATAAGTAAGTAAGTAAAAAGGAGTGAGATCAATTCCAGGAGCAATGACAGATGAATGGAAAGAGCTTGTTGCACCTGCAACTCTACATTGTGGTTCCAAGGGGCAGAGAGAAGGCATTTGGGAAGTCCTGAAATAGTGGGTTTACTCTGCCTTGCCAATATACATCTCTACCTGAGATTCGGGCAACAGATGTTCTGTGGAAGGTAAGATACCAACATCCCTAGATCCAGTAAGGAGCCCAAACACCATGTGCCTGTCAGCAAAAGGAACGTGCCTCCTTCAGAAAAAAGCAGTGCTCAGTTCTAGAACAATTACTCAAGAGTCATCCAAGGGTCTAGGGAACCTTATGTTCAGACATAAAGTCTTTGTTTAGGATAATATTAGGACACAAGAAGGAAGATCTTCATTGTTAAGACACACCCCAATGAACTACATTTGCAACAGCTTACATGTTATCCACCAAGTACTTACTGTATTCCTGGCTACTGTATACACTATCCCAAGAGATCAGAGACCAAGGGAGACCTCAGGATTGTCATTGGTTACTGCTTTAAAAACTCAGTAAGAAGGCCGGGTGTGGTGGTGCATGCCTTTAATCCCAGCATTCGGGAGACAAAGTTAGGAGGAACACTGTCAGTTCAAGGCCAGCCTGGGCTAGAGTGAGACCCTACCTCGGAAAACAAACAACAAAACAAACAAACAAAACCTCGGGAAGAAAGATGCTCTGCACAGGGTTTATCTGGAAGGTTTCTGCTTACAGAAGACACCCATGCAGCCTGACTTGGGGGATGGCTTCCCAGAAACATTGATACTCAAACTGTACCTTGAAAGGAGAAGTCAGAAAACTTTTCCCTAAAGTAGTTACATACTCAACATTTTGGTTTACATGGCCCATAAAACTGAAAAACAAAACAAACAAACAGCAAAATTACCCAGCTTTGCTGAGTACCTCAAACCCATCTGGGGGGCCACAGGCAGATGAATGTGTATGACTATATCATTCACTGAAGTGGGCAGCAGGCCAGGTTTGGCTCACTTGGGTCTCAATTTGCTGAGGGTGGGTACATCTCAACCAGCTTTAAGAGGCCAGGGAAAGAAGGAATCAGGCACAGAAAAGCGTAACAGGAATTCATGAAGCAACTTTTTTTTTTTTTTTAAATAGAAAATACTTATGTGAAAAACAATTACAAAGGCCATTTGAGGCCAACCTGGAATACTCTGACATTTTGAATGTCACATTACCAGTGACAGGCTAGAGATTGGCCTATCGTGTGAGGCTACCGATGGTTTAGGAAGCCATCAAAAGTTTTTATAGCTGTGCTCAGGCCTGTAATCCCAGCACTTGGGAGGCCGAGACAGGAGGACTGCCAGAAGTTCCAGGCTATCCTGGGATACACAGTGAGATCCTGTTTAAAACACACGCACACACTCACACACACCAAAATAATCAATCAAACAAAAGGAATAGATGAAAAATTGTTTATCTTCTCTGTCTTGAAAATGGAGTGATGCCAGTGGTCGGGTGAGTGCTTTCACATGATGATAACCCTAGAGGGGCTGGGATGCAGTTCTGTTGGTAGAGAGTCTGCCTGGAGGGGCTGGGACTTAGTTCCGTGGGTACAGTGCCTGCACAGAGGAGGTAGGGCTGGTTCCTTTTGGTTGAGTGCCTGCCTAGCATGCAGGAAGCCCTAAGCTTTGATCATCAGCATCACAGCAACTGGGCATGTAACAGGTGACCATAATCCCAGCAGTTGGGAGGTAGAAATAATAGGAGTATCAGAAGTTCAAGGTCACCCTTTGTTACTTAGCACATTCAAGGTCAGCATAGGCTACATGAAACCCTGACTCTAATGACAACAACAACAACAACAACAACAACAATAATAATAATGAATAATGATAAATAATGATAAGGCTGGTGGCTGGGGAAGTAATTCAGTGGTAGAGCACTTGCCTACCATGCATTAGGTCCTGACTTTACTCTCCAGCACTGTCTGTAAATAATAGTATAAGCGATAAAATAAATTTGGCATTATAATGGGGATGTGGCAGACAATTTGGAAGGAAATCGTGATGGATCATCAGGCAAGAAAGACTGAACCCTTAAGGTTTTCAGTGCCCCCGATAATGGTGATAGTTTGGAGAAGTGGCCTGGGGGACAAATGAGCCATTGCTAAAATGGGTTGAGCGATTAGGACAGTGGGATACTTACATCTTCAACATGTGATGAATACTCACTCAAGCCCTAGTCCTTCCCCCACATCAGGTCTGTTCAAAGAAAGGGATGCTCGCACAGTGCAGGTGAAAAGGGGGCTGGATCCATGCTTGGCCTGCTCGTAGTACTAAAGTTCGCAGTGAGAAAATCAAGAGGCAGAGGCACACTCAGAGAAAACTGCAAAGGTGAAGGTGTGGTGTCTCTACACCCACATGAGTGGAGATGAAGAGCAGACCAAATGGGACCACACTAGGCGGGCGTGGTGGCGCACACCTTTAATCCCCGCACTCCGGAGGCAGAGGCAGGAGGATGGCTGTGAGTTTGAGACCAGCCTGAGACTCCATAGTGAATTCCAGATCAGCAGAGAGGAAGGGAGGGATGGAGGGAAGGAAGAAAGAGGGAAGGAAGTGAGAAAAGAAAATACACTAATAAAATCTGAAAGGGAAGGTATGCCCCCCAATCTGTTCCCCCCTTGTTTGCTCTCCAACTTTCCTTCCACTGAAGTTCAAGAACACAGTGGATTTTCTGACTCTATAGGTCCAACTTAGAGATGGAGAGGGTATCAAGGTAGAGGACCAGGAATGAGGAGACCCAAAGTCACTTGTTTTTTATTTTAAAGATTCCAGTGCTTAAGAAGATCCCTGCCAGAATCCGGACAGCAGGACTAAGAAGTAGGTTCTCCTCATCACATATGCATGCTGCAAGCTAGGAAGCCCCTTTGGCCTGAATGTCCCTCTTTGATCCTTTCTGCTTCTACAGCTTATGTTTCAGGACACTAGGAAGCAGCAAAACAAGGCTCAATAAACATGACTAGGAAGGGTATGGGGGACAGCTGGTGACCACCATCATTGGGTAAGGGGGTTGGGAGCCAGGTGTACATTCGTGTGATGAATGATGATCTTCAAGTCACTGAATTCAAATGACCACAAGATCCAGGTGAAGAAGACAACTTTTCCATCCCTTCCCCCACCAGGGAAAAAGAAGAGACACCTGAAAAGAGACAAAGGAAGGCTGAAGAGATGGTTTCGTGGTTAAGGTGCTTGCCAGCAAAGCCAAAAGACCCAGATGTGATTTGCCGGTGCCCACATTAAGTCAGACGCACAAGATGGTGCATCTGGAGTTCATTTGCAGTGGCTATAGGCCCTGGCATACCCACCTATGGTATCTGACTCATGCTCTCCCTCTCAAATAAATTTTTTTTTTTTAAAGAGAGAAAGATTAAGGTCAGTCTTCTCTCTCTCTCTAACTCTCTTATATTACTTATCTTTTCCTTCCTTCTCTTTGTGGGCACTGACCTGTAACTCCCAGTACCAGCAGGTGGTTTTCATCCACAGTGAGCTTTTATCAGAGAGACCTACAAGGTTTCCTAAGAGAATGACAGATGTCTGTCAGAGTACTTGATGGGCCACCAAAGGTTAGTGGTGAGACCCTACTGCTGAAGACACCATGTGCAGTTGACACGTAACATGGAGTGACATGCTGGAATCTGGAAGAGAGTCAGTCCCTAGACAGCGCGTCTAGTGCCAGAAGGTGCTATATGGGTGACTGGGGGAAAATGACCAATATCTGTCCAAGCAACTCATGGTCTAATCTACTTAGCAGCAAATAACCTGTCATGATGCTCACACAAGTGCAATAGTGGCACACAGCCATGGTGGGAAACCATGTGCTCTTATTTTGGCTAACTGGTCCGCTTAGTGGAACAGAACCCATAGCTGGAGCTGGGAAACAAGTCAGAACCAGATCCAAAAATGAGCCCGCTCTCCACTATCAAGCTACCACCAATCATGGGCTACACGAGGGCCTACACCTGTTAAATTCTCTCTAAAACAATAATGGTTATCCCATTTATCTGGTGCTAACTTTACTCTCTGTCAGAGAATCTGCTTCTCTTTTTCAGATAGATGCAGATCCTAAGGAGAGAACCACCCCATCATACCTCAAAAGGGCCCCAGCTGAAACTAAGAATAATTGGTGAAACAAGCAAGGGTGCTATTTTCTTGGTGAACCTGGTACCAGCACAAGGGTGAAGGAGATCGACACAGGGAACAATCAACTCCTACCAAATCAGATATCCAGAAACACAGAGGCTCCCAAGACCTTGTCACTGAAACAGACCTAATATGAACCCAACATGGCTCAGAGAAATTTGCAGAAGAGGGGGTGGAAAGAATGTTCGAGCCACACATTGGGTCATGACATGCAGAGACATTTCCTCCTATCCATAACTGAGGGCTATGACCCATATACCTCAACAAGGAGGGGCTTGGAGGAGGGGGAAGGTCAGGGAGGAGGCTAACAATGGTACCAACTTGACTGTATTCACTGAGTACAAAACTAATTTTAAAAAAAGACAGAGAGAAGAGCTGATCATGATGCACATCTAAGACATCTGTATCTGCAGCCTGGAAATGGAAAATCATCACTGAAAAATACCAATGATATGATACAAGATTTCTGTACTCCAAGAAGAACCGCATTATTTTTCCCTCACAGGGTTGACTAGAGTGTTTGTAAGTAGACTTCAGCATTTTAGGAGGATTTATACCAGCAAAAGCTAAAAATGATAATAAAAAAGAACTTTCAGGTTCTGTTTCAATCAGAAAAATAAAGAGAATCCGTTTAAGAGTTTAAAGGGACCTTTGAGATACCATCTTTCAATTCCTTTAGTTTACACACAAATTTTGCAAAGGTTTCTGGGTAGTCAAGTTAGAAAAAAAACATCCTGGGGAGATCTGAGCTGCCACTTGGCATTTTTGTTGGCTTATTTCTGTTAAAACTATGATAGGCTGATCTAGGAATTAAGTAAATTGACTCAATTTCAATTTTATAGTCTGTCGTGCTAAGCTTTTCAACTCAGCCACCATCCATATCCTTCTCTGCCTCTCATTAGTGGATGCTTTCACAAGGTTTGCCAGACAGGACTCCATCATCTGAAGAAAATGCACTGGCTCTAAGATTGTTCCTTATTATTCCCCCTAATATCACGAGAGATGGCAGTCCTCTGATCTAGCAATCTACTCATGCACTGTGTGATCTTGGTCAAGTTCATGTCTTTGATTTCATATGTCAATGAAGGATGATCACAGTAAATCTTGAGACTCAACATGCACAAAGCGACCACGTCACATATAAGTACATCTATCGTATGTGCATGCACACACACACTCATTTAGTCCTTATAACCGCTCCTAGAGAGTTTCTATTGCTTTGTCATATTTGTGTGCACATGTTGTAAGTGCAGAAGGGCGTGTGCAGACACAGCACACGCGTGGAAGTCAGAGGACAACCTCTAGGTGTTGGTCCTCTCCTTCTATCTTGCTTGTGACCAGGTCTCTCTGGCTATTTGCAACGGAAGGACAGACTTGCTGACCCATGAGCTTTGTGTTTCTCCAGACTCTGCCTCCCATTGCCGTATTTGTACTGGGGTTACAGACACATGCATCAGGGAACCTACGGCTTTACATGGGTGCTGAGGAACCAAGTTTTGGTCTGCAATCTTATGTAGCAAATATCTTTAACCACTGAGCCATCTTTCCAGCCCCTAGCTGCTAGTTTTATCTTTATCTAACAGAAGGGGGAGCTCGTGAAAAGAGACATCCTGGAAATTACTCAGAGACCCTTGGTGGTAAGAGATGGAGTCACTCGGATAAGACAATGTCAAGTGCTTGAGAAATAACAAGTCTCATATATGCACACAATATTGTTCTTACTATAGCAATTGGTCTGCACTAATTGTACACTAGGACTAACTTCAAGGTATCCCCCCAATACAGACTGTACCCTTGTCTCTCTTTCTCTGCCTTAATTAAAGCTCCCTTGAATTGGGGGGTTTAGATGCCAGTGAGAGAAGTATGCTCACTGCGCCATGCCTGGGATTGCACTCACACAGACGGAGGAAAAGAAGGGGTATCTGCCTGCCTGATTCCCATCACACCAGCAAAACCCTGGAAAGGATTAGACTTCCAGCAACAAGACTTCCTTGCAAATTCCAAATTCCGTATGCACGTCCCAAGACGTCCAGCCCCCAGGGACTCGGGCTCCTTCCTCACTGTACGCACTCCCAGCACATGTCTCACGCCCACTCCCGCCTCGGGTCTCTTCACTGTCTCCTCGCTTTTTCTCGGTCGCACTTGTCCATGGCTTTGACTTCGAACATTCCTTCCAGACACGTTCTCACTGCTGAATGTGCTGTAGGCCGTACACTGAAACGTACTCATCTGCATGGAAGGAAAGGCTGGCTCAACCTTGGTCAGATGCAGAGAGCAGCCCAGTGTCATCTGAAGAGAACAGCGGCCGGTGCCCGCCGCGGGAGCTCTGGGAACAGTGGAGAAAGCGCAAGGTCCCTTCTTTGTCTCGAGTACAATGACTCTTGAAGAAAAGAGCCACAGGATACTTGGCCTTTGAACTGCCCAGCGTGGAAAGAAGCGTCACCCGAGTGCTGCTGCTGGCCTGCCCTGGCCACCTGAAGTTAAAATCAATGGCCCTGTTAGCCATGAGGGCGTCAGAGTTCTCCCATTTGGGCAGGTGGCTACAGCTATCTGCAGGTGACTCTTCCTCTCTACGGAAGACCCCAGTCCTCATACTGGCTACATGTAGTGCCCTATTTTGTGCCACAGGAAAATGACAGGGTTCACTGAAATAAAACTAAATGACGGGCCACCGTCCTTGATTTTCTACATGTGGTAGAATTCCTGCCTCTCCTGATTCGAAAAATAAGTGGATGTTTGCCTCTGTCGCTTTGTTTTCTGTGTACCATTTCTAGAACTTTCCCAATATTTACCCTTCACAAGGAATACTGTCTGTAAATATTCGTTGATAACTTTTGAGTTATGCCTCTTTGTTTGTTACTATAGTCCCCCTTCTTCAGTTCCTCACACACCCCAGTTTTCCTTCTGTTTGTATGCACGTAGTCGGTGAGCTGCTTAGAGAGCATTAGGAACTTTCTGGATCTGGGCTAAGCCCGTTTCTACTCCTTTTATGGCCGAGAATCCCTTCATTTATTCATTTTTTGCTCATCAAATATTTACTGAACTGGAATCCTTCAGGCCATTTCCTACTCAAGCATTCTTGCCAACACAGGAAGCCCAGCCAGGGGTACCAGCATGCTACAATTCTGACCTTGGCAGAAAGGAAGATAGCTCCTAGGGCCATTCTTGACTGAGTGTGATCCAGTGGGCTCCAGCCCAGAAAGCTGATGGTGGCCAGAATGGAGATCACCATAATGGAAGGAGTCAGCTCCATTCCCAGAAGATGGCACTTGTGCTGTGGTCTGCAGATGCCCCTGTCACTGTCCACACATCGGGTACAGCTCCAGCCCCTCTGTCACCATCCACACATCTGGTATGGCTCTAGCTCGGGGTATGGATTCTTCTCGCCTCACTTAAAAGTCAGTCAGGGTAATGACTCCTGATGTAGATGTGTCTTGGA
The DNA here is from genome assembly GCF_020740685.1 of Jaculus jaculus. Taxonomy (NCBI): domain Eukaryota; kingdom Metazoa; phylum Chordata; class Mammalia; order Rodentia; family Dipodidae; genus Jaculus; species Jaculus jaculus. The sequence goes on from NC_059119.1 coordinate 17,781,534, forward strand.
AGAACTTGACTTGAGTTTGCACAGGGTCTCCTCTGTAGCCCAGGGAATGCTTGGTGGCACTCACCTTGCCCTGTGAGAGGGATTGGGATGGGCTTTCCATTGACTTGAAGAGGCCTTCCCCTGGTGTTTCTTTCTGTACTGTGCAAGGACAGCTCCTCCCAGGGATGACCAAGTAAGATGATGTGAGAAGAAAAGCCACTTTTGATGGCCTCACCCATCTGAGTGGAATTTGTGAAAAATGTCTCCTCAGAACAATACTCTATGGGCATGTGTAGCAGCCTCCCTTTCCAGCAGGCATGATCTAACTATTTACAACTAGAGGTCTTTTTGGTGCCCTCAGATTTGACAATGAACTTGGCTTTCTCCATTTATAGTCTATGTCAGGGAAAGTTTAGTTGGAAAAGCAGAACTCTTGTGAGCAAATGGAGAAACTCTTGGTTATCTAAGTAATTCAGCATGTCGGTCTGGGGCGAAAAGACCTCAAGGGAGGAGGACATCACTGTGCTGGTTGGCTGGGTGCATTCTGCCACATTCCACTTCCACAAGTTGGCATTCTCAGTACGTTCAGCCTACCACTATGGGAAGACCCAGGGCTTCGGTACTTTTCCATGCTGTTTAAATGACTCCTTGGGCTCAACAGTGTGCACAAACGCCACAGCCATGAATGCGGACGAGGAGAAAGGATGGACACAGACAAATGTCATATCCACAAAGGAATAAAATTGAATAGAAAATCATGCCATGGTACTAAAAAAAATTAAAAAAAAAAAAAAGCCATGCGACTTCCTAGGGTTTTGTGTGGCCAGACTTCACAGGAAATGTGTTTTGTATTTCCACTGGAGTAGGATAAGTGGTTGAAAACTGCAGTGGGTTTTTTAGTGAACAGGATGTGAAGTACGCATTACTTCTCACCCTCCCTCCACCCCCGTGGATGTAAGGAGACATGCTGTCTCCCTGAGAAAGAGAGGAGGGGAAAAGTCCCTTTGCATGCAGTACATGGGGATTTTTAAACTTTCCATGAGCTATAACGGAGGCTACCACACGCAAGTGAAGCCAAGACCCTTTAGGCTGCCATGTACCCCTGCTGGTGGTCCCAACAATTTGTCTATTGCTCAGCCTGAGCCGATAATATCACATCAACAGTCGAAGCTGCCCACCCACCTCTGTCTTGTTCAGATTTAGTCCCCTGGGGAGAAAGGTAGGAAGAAGAAGAAATGCTAGGGAAGGCAAGGAAGTAGATGGGATAGGTATTCAAGGCCAGTGGTCATGAGTAGAGCCAGATAGGTCTCCAGTCCTGACTTGAAGGTAAGTCAACCTTCCTCCAAGATGATATTCTAACTGAGCTCAAGGAGAAGTCACAATGGCTACTGGTCAGCTGGGAAGAATTAGGCTCATGAAATTTCACTAATGGAATACAACTGCTTCAGAGCTATTCATTAAACTTCCTCTGAAGAGACTACAATTTCTTGGATGTGCATTTGGGTAATGTGCTTCATCTGTGGAGGCCCTGTGGGCCATCCATGGAGCCCTCTCTTCCCAAGGCTCCTTGGAGCGGCTCCATCCTACCTCCTCCTGTCACAGCCTCACTTGACATTGTCTTCTGAGGCCCCGGGTGGTCTCCTAAGCGCCTCCCATTACTGGTCCTTTCTTTGTGGGTGCCACTGCAGCCTTCCCATTGACTCTGCTGCTTTCTACTGTGCTGCAGTTTAGGAATAATACTTTTGACCTTGCCTCTGCCAACAACAGGGCTCTGTGTTACCCTTCAGGTCTCCTTACACTCCCCTGGGTGACTACAAGCCAGACTCACTGGTGACCACCTACTTCACAGAGGAATTTGACATTCCCCACATTGACTCCAAGTTCATTCCTGTGGTCCACATCTCTTCCTCACTCCATGCAGACTCACTGGCCCACGACTCTTAGTCAGTTGTGTAAGTAACCAAGTGCCTTCAATTACCAATAGGATTTGAAGCCACGCAGCCTGTTTTCAAACCCCACTTATGTGCCCTGGCAAAGCATTCAAGCTCTGTGCAAATGGGGCCCTTTACAGATGCCCCAGTTTATAGGTGCCTCGCCTGCAAGTAACAGGTTCCTGCTACCTTGTGACGGAGATTAAGCTAATTAGTATGTGCAAATTCAAGCGGCAAGGACAGACCATACACACGTTAACTCTCCACAACCCTGCTGTCCTGGCAGAGTACCTTACACATAGCAGAATCCAAATGGCACTGAGTCTGGTCTTAACATGAATCCAAGTTGTCCAACTGGCCAACTCCTACCACCACCATATTAGCAAGCATGTTCATCTATAATTAGAGATCTGTGTGAGTTGAGGCCCTGTGCCCAGGTTAGACATCATTCTCGCCTCACAAAGACAAAAACAACAACAACAAAACAGTTCTTCAGTGCTCGTCCCTCCTCATCCGTGAGTGTGGTCTGCTGATAGTGGCAACATCCTGAAAATCCTCTCTGTTTAGCTGCTCTGTATTCCTGGGTTTCATATGCTATGATCTTTCCTGTGAGCACACTGGCACACGTCCTGCCTCTCCTGGGCCGGGTGACAAGGGTCTATCTCAGATGAATGAAGTGCCCAGTGGGAAAGGATGGGGACCGTATGAGGAGGGAGAGTCCCAAGGTGTGGTGGAGAGCAGAGGCGCCACGCAAGCACTGGCTGGTTCCCACCCGGATGGGATCTGAAGGCAGGAGCCTGAAAAGCCTGTGCCATAACCGGCAAGCACCTCTCTACTGGCTTTGCACCATTATTGGTATGACGCTAATTTGAGACAATGCCCAATCACGTCACAACAAATTAGCCACAGACACACTAGCCACAGACACACGATAGCAATCAACTCAGGGGGCGATCCTGAATGTGGGCTGGGGGATTCTCAGCTCCATAGCTGCATGTTCCCACAGATGTTTCTAAAAGCCTCTTCCCAGAGGTCCATTTAGAGAGAAATTAAATGCAACTTTGACTTAATTAACGTTTTAAATGATAATGAATACAATGTAGATTCATAGGAGGCATTTACACTGTGTTGTAAAATTGATAAAAATTTAATAACTCTTTGTTAATAAGTTATGTCTCCCCAGACCCATAAAGCCTAAGGCATTGCAAACTCCAGTCTGGGTCTAATCCACGCTCCTGGTGCAGGTGGAAGGAGGGAGGAGGAGATGGACTTGACATTTGCTCCAAGCTTGCTCTAATTCAAACCTCGGCTTGTTCATCAGCAGTTTATTTCATATAGTAAAGGTCAGGATTTGGGCTCAAGGCAGAGCCTTGACAAGAAAGCTCAAGTGGAATACGGGCTGGCCCTGGCATCTGTCGCCCAGGATAGCGGAGGAGGAGGCGAGATGGATTGCTAACTGGCTACATCTGTCCTCCACTATGGAGGTAAGAGGAAGAATCCACTGCCTGGTGGTGGAAGCTGTCAGAGTGAGTATGCTAACTACCGGCCACTGTCCTGAAATAAAAATGCAAACATAATTTTCGTGTCACCTTGCATAAGGACCGCTGCTTGGTATACATGTGGCATACCCATGTCTCTCCCCATTTGTCTTTGAAGAGCCTGGTCATTTATTATAGCCCGGTGCCCCTGAAAAGGGAGGTGTCTAAGTGACAGAGCACGCACAAGGGGCCTTTCTGTCTTCCTGCACTCCGACCTTTCTACATCTTGTCTCTCGGTTCCCTTTCAAAGAATCTCTTTAGAAAATTTGACTGCTTTTTGCCTACTGCTACCTTCCTCCTATATCTACATGTAGTGTGTTGTCACAGGTTATTTATCTTAAGGAATCTAAGTTTATTTATAATTTATACTCATGGTTTATTTATCATAAGGGACACTTTCGGGGAAGAGGGGAGATACAAGAAGGTCTTTAAGTGCAAAGCAACTCCTTCACCTGATACACCACTGCAGAAAATGGTTATGTATTCAGAATAAAAATGGGGTTCATTTAACTTAAAAATAAACAACCAACTTAAGGAATTCTTCTCAAAGTGAGTTTTACTCGGGGATAAGTTATGCCTTGGATAATGCTGGTTTAGGAAACTGGTATTGCACATGTATTGACCCAGTGCCCAGACAGAAGCATCTTGCCAGTCAATCACTGCTCAATATGTCTACCAGCTATCAGGTGAGAGGCAGTGGCTTCTGTGGCCTTTCCTTTGACTAACAAAAATGGCTATAAAAGACTCTTCCTGGGGGATATTATTAGTGCTAGTTACATAAGATCAGTAAGTGGTAGTCAAGGCCCTTCTCTCTTCCTTTTTGTCTTTTCAATTCCTACGACGAAATACAAGTGGCCATATCAGGATGCACGGGCCAATGTTGGCTAAAGAGCCAGAGGAGAATCCATAGGCTTCCTCAGTGTTTGACATCAATGTGTGTGATGAATGAAAATAAGAGAGTGGAAGAAAAAGAGAAAAAGAGAGAGAGAATGTGTGTGTGTGAGAGAGAATATGAATCATACACTTACATGAGAAGTTGAGAAATGAGAAAATGGAGACCTGGATACATGAAATTAAAACCAATCCATGCTCCATGCCAGGGCATGAGAAAGAGGCTGGCCAATGGCACAACATTGCATTGAGATGGGAGAAATGAGTGGAGTAAGTTCTGGAGCCCCATTATATAGAAAGGTGCCTAGAGTTGATAATACAGAATATATTTTGAAGTTGCTAGAAGAGAGGATTGTGACTGTTTGACCATAAGAAATGATAAACATTTGAGGTGATGGACTCGCCTGATATGTATGGAAAACGCACACTGTACTCCCCCACATTTATGTCATTATGTCAATTAAAGTTTCATGAAAAGCCAAGCATGGTGGCGCACCCCATTAATCACAGCACTCAGGAGGCAGAGGTAGGAGGATCGCCGTGAATTCGAGGCCACCCTGAGAATACAGAGGGAATTCCAGGTCAGCCTAGACTAGAGTGAAACCCTACCTGGAGAAACAAAACAAAACAAAACAAAACAAAAATTCATGAAAACCTGAGATTAGCTTGGCTTGTGCTAAGCAAGCTTTAGCTCTCCTTTGCTCATCTTTCTCTCACTGGTGCTGGAGCAGTTTTCCAGAAGTAAAATAAATAGCATTTAGGCACAGGCAGCTTAAGAAGTCCCCCATAACTAGCATAAAGAGAAAGAGATAACAGTAGACTTTAAACACACCTCACTACAGCTTCTCTCCTCTTCACCAGACCTGGAGACTGAAGCCTAGGTAGTGATGGGCTTGTTTCTAACGTCATCTCCCCTCCTGCTCTAGTATCTGGTTTTGTGTTCTTCAAAATGCCGCTAGTTCACTAGAGTGATGTTAGTCTGATCGGCAATGTTAATTCTCTGCCTGTACAAACCAAAGGCCACTTGGGATAAGCTGATTTTTGTTTATTATCTGACAAGATTCAAGATTACTCTGAACCGATTTTGGTATGTCTCCCTTCCACATAATCGAATCGGACTTCTCACAGCTTAGCCATCCAAGCTGAATGCCTCTCTGTGTTAGATTTATACCTGAAATAAAAGTCATGCACCATTTAAAATTAGCTACAATGGTTTGCAAAAAGGTCTATGTAATCGTGCAGGTTTAAACTATGGGCAAACTGAAAGGTTGGTATAAGTGATCACATATGAACTCGAGATAAAACTAAGTGCAAGTCCAAGGACCTGGCTTCTATTCTAACATGTGATTAATTTACTCATGCCAATGTTACTGATTGCCTATCACCAGAATCATGTCAAGAGGGTCTGGGCAAGTTTAAATCAATATGGTTTTTCTGGCAGCCTCATTTTAATTGTCCCTTCCCAGTACACTTAACCATCAGATATCAGACAAGAACAAAGCCCCAGGAATAAATTTCCAAAGAGAGACTGTATATTTCAAAAATTGTATTGGAAAGAGTGGAACTGATTAGAATCTTCATCTGTATTTGTGTGTGTGAATGTGCATGTTTCAAGACATACATTCTTTTACATTAGATGCTACTAGAAAGGAGCATTTTGGGGAAAGCCAGGACATATAACATCTGGGTGTCTTTTCAGAGAACTGCACTCCAGGCCAAGACCATCAGAAGTCGAGCTAAAGTCTAAATGATCACAAAAGGAAGCTATGTGGACCAACGCTAAACATTCCTATTGAAAATTCTACGCATGCATCCTTTTGATCACCGTTTGTCTTACTTTTCTGACACTTTTTCAAAATCTTTCCCAAACTAGCCCTTCCTTTCCAAAGCTCTTTGTATCGACTGCCTGGCCTCCTATCGCCTTGCGACTGCAACGGAAGGAGGCCAGTGGTCTTGCAGCACTGGACCGTCCTAAGTCACAGGCCAAGCCTCCAAAGAGAGGTGTGCCCAGCAGCTGCTAGAAGTCAGTTCTGTGAACAAACGTGTGAACATTTCTAACGTGTTACCACTCCTCTGGGAGACAGCTACTTCTCTTCTCCACTTTAGGAAATGCGTAATGGGACTTGGTGTTTCAACTTAATATCCCTTGAAAAACGGAAACCTTTTCCTTTTATAAGGAAAAAAAAATAGTATGGAAGGAGAGAAAAGGCAAGAGAGAAATGAATTAGGTTGTCTCCAAAGCGCACTTGGCTCAACTTGGAACCAGCCACCAAAGCAAGCCACGTAATGGTGTAATGACCTTTAATAAGTGTCTTGGGAAACAATACAGCCCCAGCATAAAAGACAAAGGGCAAAACCCATCCTGGCTCTGTTGACACTAATTCAAAATGATCCTCAGAACAACGAAAGAATGTAAGAGAAGTAATCTGATCTGCCCATCTGACCTCACTTTGATTCCAGGGCCCGTCTCCTGCCATTTCTAATTGTCAAACCCTCCATGTTTCAGGTCTGCTCATATTTAATGAAAAGCCCACACTCACCACTGCTTTTTGAGTCAACTCGCTCTCTGTCAAACGGGCACCACCCAACCCACCACGAGCATGGGACGTCCAGGGATCGCTGGGGCACTCTGCCAGTGGGATTCGGCAGGGAGAGAAGCATTTTCTTTTTCGAATTGCAGAAGGGCTTATGTGGGTGCATGAAGGGACTCGACTTGGAATGGATTTTTATAAGTTATTATTAGTGGTCAAAGGTGAGTGGTCTCACATGGGGGTGGATGAAATCTGCTTTCATTTGACGGAGTGATGACGGCAGGAGGGGGATGAAAAAGAGAAGGCAAGCCACCCCCGAGCTGTCAATGCTAGTTAAGGCTTCAGCTCACAGCCTGAAGCCCCATGATTTTCACGCTGAGGGGGCTGATGATGGAGGTGCACAAAATGTTTCTGAGAGGACAGGACAATCTCATCCCAAGGTTTTCTTGTCCTGGCCTCCATCCACGTCTGGCTTAAATTGCAGAGCTGAGAAATCCCTCTAATTATGGTTTCTCTTGAATAAAATGGAAATTACATACCCTGGGCATTATGGGCCTTGATCAGGGACACAGGCTTTGCTGTGATTGGTGTGACTGCCCAGTGCCAAGACATGACCATGGGACCCTAGCTTAGAGCCAGCCTGGCTTTTCCTTGTTATTTCCCACTGAATCTGTGGCCAGGGTTTTAGAGCACAGTGGTTACTTGAGAAGAGAAGAAGTTGAAGAAACTGTGCCTTGGGCAGAAGGGTTCTGGCAGTCACATCCAACACTGCCAATCCAAGAGATGTAAAGCAATAATGCCACCACAGCACTTCCCCTTTGTCTTCCTCTACAGCATCGGTCTTTGAACCTGATGTCTTGCTACACATTTCACACAAATTCTTTGTGCAGCTATGACCCAGGTCATCTGGGTCAAGTAGCATGTGGATAAGAAAGAGGTCTTCATGAGAAAAATAAGGGCTAAGAACTCATTCTATACCATCTTTAAGAAGGATTTTAATGGGAACCTTTCTAAGGCTTTGGGCCAACGTGGTTGGCACCATCCATAATCTCTCTCAACACATTGATAGCAAAGTGAAACCCTCCATCAGAAATCACTGTCAAGCCAATCTTGCCCCTTGGCAGGCACCGTTTTAGAGGAGCAGTGGACTAATGGGGAATCAGAGAGGACGGTACTCTGATTCTAGAACAAACCTGTCCAAAGGCCTCTTGTACAGCTTGAAGCACAGATCAGCCCTCAGACCTGAACTGCAGCCTCAAACATCAGCACTGGGCATGACTTACCACTGTGGTGCGTGCAATGTCCCTCAAGCTAGAGGTCCCTATGGGTCACAATGACACAAGTGCATCACTCTGGGATTACCTTCAGCACAGGCCTAGGTGACTCAAACATATGCATTTTTTTCATGGGAATCAAACTGGGACAAAGACTTCACCAAGATTGCTATGACTGTCTCAAAAGCTCTGTGTTCCTCTTTCTCCTTTTTGTTTGGCGGGGGGTGGTGTGAGCTGACAGGTGCCTGTGGGTGTTCAGTTCCACCAGCCCTGCTGTTTAGGAGAGGATGGCTAGATGGCAGAGTGATCACAGTAGATGGGTTCTTGAAAGAAGAAGGGACGAGATACACAAAGAACCCTCTCCTAGTTCCTGTTCTAGAAGACATGAAATCAAGGCCATGCTCATCCCTTCAGGGCATCCAAGCACTCAGGGAGAACAGAAGGCCTTCTGCAGGGGGACAAGGGGTGCATCCGAGTATCTAAGATGGAAGTGCTCACGCACGTCACCTACAAGCTGTGTCAGTGAAATCTCTGGTGAGAATAGGGATGAGAGTGACGTCAGAAGGCTTGTGCACCAGCCTCGCCAGCTGCAAGACCATGTCAGGGTCTTCGTCACCCCTCAGCTGGTGGGCTGCAAAGCCCTCGTCACACATGAATAGTCTTGGTGACTCAGGCCTCTTGTCCGTATTTAGATGTATTATTTCTACAGGATACCTTGCTTAAGTTTAACTAGATTGTTAGAAATGTGATATTATTGAGTGTCTGGGAAAACTTCTTTAAGCCAGTCATATTTGGATTATTTCTAGAGTCCACCACAAGCCTACAGAGGTGAGAGGACTCAGGATTTAAAAGTGGATGCTCTTTTTCAGAGCAGAGGAAAGGACAGCATGACCAGGACTCAGGTTAAAGAGACACAGAAGCAAGTGCATATATACCAACGTGCATCTGCATCGAAACCTTGTTGTCTTTTGGATCACTTGAAGGGCTTGTTCTCTCCCTGCCTTTTACCTTTCTACCTTTCAAAACAATGTTTAAAATATTTTATCTTTTTATTGGGAAGAAAGACAGGCAGATAGAGTGAATGGGTGCTCCAGGGCCTCTAACTACTGGATACACCATCTGGCTTACGTGGGTTCTGGGGTCTCTGATCTGGGTCCTTTGGCTTTGAAGGCAAGTGCCATAACCACTAAGCAATCTCTGCAGCACCCTTCCTAACTTGATCCAACCCAGCTTATCGTCACTTCTCAAATATGAGGATATATATCTCCACGGATCTCCACATTAACAGTACCTGATATGCTGTAAGTTTAATTTTCATTTACACTTATTTAAGTGGTATTGACAAATAAAATATAAAATTAAATCAGCAGGCTTTTCTATCCCAGCCTTGTTCACTATGGCGAGAAGCACACCAGGACGGGAAGGGAGACCCTCCTCAGCACGAACACAGAGACACAGGCACATGCCACCACACAGGAGACGACACTGGGAAGGAAACACCAGCCCGAAGGACTCACAGAATCACAGGGGCACACAACGTGAGACAGGGGCCGATAACCACAGACGGCACAGACATGGAGCTGAATGTGTCAAGGTTGAACTTACAGGCACGGAAACTGGCGGAGCAATCATTAACAGAGACAGAAGAAAGCGGGAAGGCTCTCTCAAGGGTGTCCATGTTAGCACGCACACGGCCTGACATGCATGAGCAGTCACGCTCAGAACGTCCGCAATCAAAACAACATGCCCGTCTCATTCTCTTGTAGATGGACATCTTGGCTATAACCATGAGGGTGGATGGGAGGAGAGGAAGAGCAGCAGTTAATGGCAAGGTCACAGACAACAAACAAGGCTGTTGGAAGGGCATTAAAGGGATTTAACACAGGTCTTAGTTCATGTTAACAGTCTTGACCCAGAAAAAAATAATGCAGAGTGATTTTTGGTAACAGTTTGGTTGTACATCAAAAAGAAAAAAAAAGAGCAGTGAAAATATAAATTGCCTTTATCATCCCCCTCCCAAGGCTGTTGAGTATTATTTTTGTTTCCTCCCCTTGGTGGAGCGGTGACCACAGGAAAAAGGCATGGCTGAATACATTCCAGGTTCTTGCATAAAAAGAAGAGCAGATTATAGACAGCAAAAAAAAAAAAAAAAAAAAAAAAAAAAAAAAGAGTAACCAACATTTTTCCCCAGCACAATTAATGCAGGAGGACAAAAGACACACGGCCAATCGATTAAATGAATTGCTTATTATGTACAATAAACTTTTTTTCCTGAAGGATGCAAACATATCTAATATGTAGGCTTTCTCATTTTCATCCATTTCTGGGCATTAAGCAGAGAGCTTGGGACAAGCTTCCATCAAATTAAATGTGAAACGATTACATGTTAATATCAAATCTGAGGATGGCTTTCCTGAACTTCCCGGGAGTGAGTTTACATGATAGCTACAGGAATATAAATTTACTCTTGACAGAACAAATATCCAAATCTGTCCATGTAAGAAATGCCGCTACTCAAGGCTAAAGCTGTACGTTTGACATTAAAGGAAGTTCACGAATAAGAATCAGAAAAGCATGAGACGCTGGTTTAGTGGACTGCATTTATCTACTAAAGGGTGCATTTTCAGGCTGAATCTGAAAATTGCGTCTGTGTTTGTGTCCTCACCCACCAGAAATTCGGAAAGCAATTAGTTTAATCATACTTATTTTTTTTTCTTATGCAGAAAATATTGGCCAAAATTTATTTAAAATGACAGAACGTGAATGGTATTTCCCACATGAAAGGTCTTAGTGGCGTTTGTGTGGCCTCGGGAGGGAAAGCTGTTCTAAAGCTGGCAAACACAGGCTTGGCGCAGCAGAGCATCCGCTTCAGGTGCCGGCCTGAAAAGGTTGTCAGGTCACCCACGACAGTCGTCCCCAGTGCCCTTCACTCTTCCTCTTCTGGCCAATTTATATTTCAGTACAAGAGAAGCCTTTTGTACCTCATTTTGATGCTACAACCAGCAAACGTGTTTATCACTTAGCATCAACTGGCCTCTCCCAGCGTGGGAGAAGAATTCCTATTTGTTCCAAATGTTACAGTCAAACACTGAACTCAAAATGGGAGAGGTGTCATTCCCTGTTCCCACACCTTCCATCTGGAAAGCCATGGGCCCCTCCCCCCATCCCACCCTTCTACCTTTCTTTTTCTTTATAGAGATTGGCTGCCCTCTTGTTGTGAGGCTAGTGTTTTTTCCCTCTTTGAATGTTACAGTCACCAGGAAAGGGGTTTAAATCTCTCAAGTGGGTCAAGTCCTGTTCTAAGACCTTTATGACTTGCCATACAGTGTATTTGTCAAGCAAGGGGACGCTGGTTGTAAAGAACAGGCACTGGGGTGGGGATGGGGAATGAATGAGAGATCTCTTCCGCAGCATCTCCGTTCCCGTGAACGTGGCTCACACATTTAGTGACTTATGCTTTTATATCCTACTTATAAGTCTGCTGTTTGGATCAACGTGCAACCCCAGCCCTGTTCAATGCTCACTACATCATTCTTTTGTGCTTAGCCTTAAAAAAAAAAAAAATGCACTACAGCATTTGAGTCAGAGGAATTTAGAAGGCATGCTGTGAATGCACAGGTAGCCCCCAACAAACAGCAGTGGGGGGCAGGAAAGAAAGTCGCCAATGAAATAAAGTTCATGTTAAATGCATTTGGATCTGGCTTATAACCCGGACAGCTGATCCCTTGTTTTTTCTTTCCTTAAGCCTTTTACTGGAAGTATACATTTATTTAAAAAGAGAAGAAAAAAATGAGGATGGCTTTTTTTTGTTGTTGTTTCACTATAGATAAAATTATTTTGAATTTTTTTTAAAAAATCAAATGCTGTAGCAGAGAAGCCCATCAAACTCCGAAATGCTATGCTTCTTATTAGCAACAGTCCCTGGCTTTCATTTGTATGCTGTCATTTTGGGTTCATGCATAATGATAGAGTCTGACACATTTATGGGGAAAGAAAGTTCATATATATATATTCACACATATATACATGCATATATTATCTTTAAGAACAAGGGGAAAGGTGATGGGGATGGATAACTTTGGAAACTATTTTGTCAGAGGTACACCCATCACAGTGAATGATTTAAACCTCCTATTTCAGAAGAGTTCAGGAGGAAATGTGACTTCAAATCAATGGCTTCTCAGGGACTGTTTGCAACTGTTATTGTTGGCTTTTCTGGAAACCATGCATTGTTCTAAATTTTCATATCGTTAGCATGCAGTAACAAGTTGCAACTGGTAATCAAAGCAGAAAAAAAAAAAAAAAAAAAAAAAAAAAAACACCACACAAAAAACACCATTTGCTCTAAGAAGATTAACTGTTAATTATAAGCAGTCACATTCCAAAGCAGCATATGCATAAAATAGAAAACATGCTATTGCTCGTCATTCCTTCCCAGTCATTTTTACACTCACATCAAATGCAAAATAGAAACCTCAAAAGACAAACAAGCATCAACACACACACACACACACACACACACACACACACACACACACTCATATGCCACACAAATTAGCAAGAATGGTTAACAAGAGGCTCAAAGACAAGACAGAAACAGTTAAAATGATTGAGCCCCACACAGTGACAAACCTTCATGAATCACAATGTCTGCCTCTAGATCAAGAGCCACAACCAGCTGGTAGGGTGGCTCCTTCTTTCTACTTCTGGAATGTCTGTTTGCAGTGAAACTCTCCTCCTCCAGACCAGCTGTCTTCACTACCTACTTCTGGGTCCTCTCTTGGACAAGGAAGGACTGTTCAGATCTCCCATCAGGTGGTGGTGGTGAGACCCACCTGGCTTGAGGGATGCGTGCCCAGTTAGGAAGAGAGTTCTTCTGAGCCATGGGGTAGCTCATGGACCAGTTCTTTAATGAGACCCTGAAGAGGATTTGCCTCCCCGGTGCTGGGAGTTCCAAATGATGTGGACACAGTGTATAACATCCTAATCTCAGATTACAAAAGGAAATGACATGGACAGTATATCATGGACCTCCTAATTTTGGAATTTTCTTTCTCCTCATCTTCATCAACTCTATGGCTTCCTGATCTTTCACTTGTTTTAGTAAGTCATTTCCACATTTTTTTAAGTATATTGTCCCCACTTTTTTGGTGATCTTTTTTCTTTTCTAAATTCTATTTGGCCTAGAAGACTAGATTTCAAGTATCAGAGAAGTACTTAGAAATACCAAGGTTAGGTTCCAAAGACCCACTTAGAATATTTCAACATTTACCTAAAACAGAAGTAAATTTCTCAATCTGCTCCTGGCCACATAAAATGCCCTCTCTTCATTGGTGTTTGCTGAGTTTCTTAGTAGTCACCCATTGCTTTCTCCCCAAATCCCAGGCCTTTTAGAGAGCTGGTTTTGAACAGCATTTTGCATTTCAACAGCAATGCAAAATAGATCTATGGGGACATCTAGTGGATTGATATAGAAGAGCAATCATTAACCTGAATTTTCCAGCTTTAGAAAGTTGCAGGAAGAGGGCTCTGCAGTGTGGAAGGAGAGTTGAAATGTGTCATTTCAATGCATTGGCTGCTCTGATCCACAAGTGTTTAGGGACTGTGGGGACAGATGGATGAGGGGTCCTGGGAGGTGGTCCTGAGGTGGTCAATGACAGCAACTTGCAAGCATGCTGGTTCTGCTGTCAGCTGACTGGGTCTCCACAGAGCCCTGTGCAGCTTCCTGAGATGGGCTAGGCAAGAACGTGTCTCTGCAGGTGTGGACACTGCAGTTACTTGTCATTCTCTCTTATAGATCTTGAAACTTTATGTTCGATTGAATGTCCCCCTAGGAAAACAACTCTGGGAAAAGAGAAATATAAGCCTCCAGGGACACTGTTTTTCTCTCTGGCCCACAGCATAAGGCTTGGACCAGTGCCATGGATTCAAAGAGGTCATGTGGTTGCCAAGAATTGGGTCCTGGGTCTCACCTTCCTCCAAAGAACTATGTTTGAGAAGCTTCATAATTTGAAGGATAAAACAAAAAGCACTTATGTGCTTATTTTTTTCCCTTGCCACAATAAAATGGATACTCATCCAATAATTCCATTATGACTTCCTAGTTGTATTTATAGAGACAAAATAAAAGTATGTCTTTAATGGACATCATCAAGGCTATTTATTTACTCTTGAATGTTTAAAATGGAAAGATTTCTCAGATGTGCCCTTGGACTACTTCTCTGTTTTCAAAAGTCAGGATCCTGAGAAAGGAGTCCTGTGTCAGATGTGGCATGGTTACTGCTCTCTCCTTAGGAGAAGCTGGCAGTCAGCTGTCAAACTCAGGTCCTCTGCTGGTTAGCCCTTTGAAGCCAAGCTTGGAATTGAAAGGAGAGCTGGCCTCCAGTCTGTCCTTAGCACCATCTGCCTCTTGCATCCGCAACCAAACGGTTAGCCAACTTACCATTGTGGAATCTTAATTTTCAGGGTGGATTGGAAGGGGCAGGAAATGCATCCCTGAATAGAGAGGCCCAGGTAGAATTTTCCAAGTGCTGGGGGGCAGAAATTATGTTCAGTTTCTAAATGGATAAATTTTAGGAAAGACTGGTGTGGAATTAAAAAACAATATGCCACTCTATTATGAGACGCCTTTAAGATCACAACCTTTCTTCTTACGTCAGTCTAATGAGGGAAGTATTAATTCCATCCCTAAAATCATTATCAACAAAAATTTCCATGGAGGGAGTTTAAAGCCTATCATTGCTTGTGGCATAGGGAATCAGAGAACATCCTTTCAAGTTCTATAAAAATGAGGCATGGTGTCTTCACTTAACACAATTCCTCCCTTTGCCTTTTGGGGGAAGAAGAAAGGTCTTCCGAGTGCTTTTTCTAGACCAAGCAGAGGGCAGTGGACTCAGCAGCATTGAGTCCACCGAGGCAGTTGGCCTCTAATCACAACGTGGGTGGGATAGGTGGGGGGATTTGGCACTGGGCTCAATCAGTGAGGGACATCACATGCTCCCTTATGGGGAGCAGTGTTAGAGAACACAAGCTCCAGACGTACGGAGGTGTCACATCCTCTGTGGATGAAGGACGCTGCGGAGACATTTTGGGCAGAACTGTGTGCTGTGCTGAGGAGGACCATTGCTTCATTTTGCTTTGTCTTCACATTGGACATTTGGTATCACTGCAACACTGAAGACCAGCTAAAATTATATGGTTAACTCTCCTCTTCTATTGCTACGGAGTGTGACAGGAATAAGTACAGAACTGTCGTTCCCCGTGCTCCAGAGCCACCAGACTGAGTAAGTTACACACTAGGTCTCATTTCAGTTTCAGGGGTGTCTTACATTCCTAAGCAAAGTCCCCCATTACTGATGGTGGGTGCCACTGATAGTTATATGGCTGAAAGTCACACCTGGGAATACTGGCTCCCAAAGCTCCTCCTCATTTGTTACATCAGGTCAATAGGTCAGAGAGACCCTGAGATTACACTGACTTATTCGGACTCCTATATAGATGTTTGTTGATATGGAACATTCTCTCTGAGCCACCTTTTCTACTTGAAGAAGGTATAGAAATCCTCCAAGACGTTGACCTAACATTCACTGAGGAACTGGGTCCAACTGGGGAGCTAACTATAAAAAGACCTTTATTTTAGATCCAGGAAACATCATAGACTGTAGGGATTAATTGTCACTGCACAAATACTTGTCTCCAGGAAAGCAGTTCAGATACTTACAGTCCCAAGAGAAGCTGTCCACTTAAGTCACTAGCAAGCACCTTCTCGTATAGAGAGGCACATTTACTGTGACAAATGCATTCCTCTCAAAGAAATATCTCCATGGTTATATATAAAAACATATATTTTTACATATGAACTACTGTGCATATCATATATATATCACAACACAGGAATATATATGTAGCCTATGTGTTTCCTTCAGAAGTGGAATTTAAGCTTTATGGAAGGGGAGACTTAAGTATAAACTATCAAAGGCAAGCATGACAATGACCCCAGATGGACGAGGCATCTACAGCTAGAGTGGTAATTCCTCAAGACTAAGCAGTGTTCCTTAAAAGTCCTGAGAAAAGGCCTTCAAGAGAAACACACTGTTGTCAAGGTCTTATTTTCAAATGGAAAAATAAGACAGCGTTGGAAGCTGGCCAGAGGCTGGGGGCAGGGGGGGGGGGATGCTTGGAGAGTGGCTTTCAGGGACTCCCCAAATCTAGGCTACTCTACAGATTGTGCTAGGGCATGAGCAAGTTGGGATATGATGTCACTGCTACATGCAACATGAATACCAAAAGTGAAATAAAACTGAAACTATACAGAAAATGAAAGAAGTATCTCAGCTAGAGAAAGACAGGGGGAACTAGACTCCGGGATACTAGGAACCCGTTTTACTCACAATATATCACTACCAGTGTGCAGTTAAAATAAGTAGGGGCCGTGTTCCAAGGCAGCAAAGAGGAAAAAAATACATCAAAGATATGTCAATGATTAGAAGTTAAAGAAAATTCCTTCAAACACATCAATCTAGACATGACTTGTCCCTTAGCAGTCTACCCTTGACAACCTTTCAGAGGATGGGAAGGAAAAATGTAAATCATTAGACCCGGTTCGTAACACAGAAAGGGTAAATGGTAGACTCTGAGATCTTGCTCCTTGGCCAGACAGCTGAATTGGAGTTGCTTCCTGGATGGATGGAGAGCTATGAAGAGACGGGAAAAAAACAAAAAAAACATGCAAAAGTTAAACTATACTACCACGGGATTTCTGCCAGCGGAATGTCCATACTCCATACTTCTCTGGTGATAAGACATGAAATGCTGAAAGTTACAGAATGAAAGAAAAAGGGAGGAAAGGATGGGTTGGAAGGGGAGGAAATGGGTTGGAGGAAGAGGGTTAGGAAGTTATAAAGGCCAGAGACTGTCATTAGCTTTGCTCTCCTGGAGGCACGCCATTCCAGAAGAAAACACTAATACCTGGATGGACAGGTTTGAATACATGACTTTGTGGGTCAACTGCCCTCTCCAATTTAAGAGCACTAGACCATGCCTGTCCAATGGCATGGGGACTCCTGTGTGCTATGAACAATACTAGCTCCATTAAAGCGGAAGTTGGGGTTTTTTGTTTGTTTTGTTTTCAGCCAAAGCATATCCTTTTCAATTTCTTCACTTAACCTGCATGAGGAGATATATTCATAATTCATTTTATTCTAACTCCCCTACCTGTCTGTCATGTCTTCTGGGCTGCGGCCTTTCAATTAGGAATTAGGAATAACAACATTTGGCCAGTTCTGATGATCATCAGTGTTACCCTCACCGTCCATGGCCTTGACTCACTTGAGCGGCACGAAGGAGGAAATCCTTTTGCAGCAACTGTGCCGGACGTGACGGGAGAGCACCTACTTCACTAGCTCAGCCAACTTTAAGGGGAACGAAGAGAATAGTATTATTTAAAAAAAAATAACGTGCCTCTCAGCAACTGGATGGAGCGGAAACTCACTACTGTTTGCTTGCCTGGCACCAAGATGGAAAATACCCTGGAGTCAAATCCTTATTTATAAGGACCTTAGAAAAGACCTTCCTAATGATTCCATGAGGCCTTATGGTGTCCTCTTAGGGACATTCCAGTTTCAGAGCAAGAAACGGAGAAGTTCTCTTCTCATTCTTGCACACCTGCTTGAGTCGGTTCTCTGTCCAGGCACGAAGGAGATCTTTCAGACTGAGAATGAAGGCATCATTTCCTTGCTTGAAACCTTCCAGGGCTTTCTGGTACAGCTAAAACTCATTTTCTTAACACATCTTCTATCTCTCGTCAGTGCATCCACTCCGTCAGCATCCCATCTACCCTGTGAATACTGTGGACTGCTTGCTGTCTGCCTTTGGACCTGTCCCCTTGCTCTTCTCACGTTGTCAGCTCCAATGTCACCTCTCATCTTCCAAGCTATGTGCAAACAGCTTCTTATACATTGCCCCATCTTCCCACCATGGGCAGAGGGTACTCAACACCACATGCATGGAATGGCTGCTCAATTAGTAAACTGCAGTCTTGCCATTCCATTGATGTCTCTGAGGGGTGAGTTTCTCTGGTCAATATCACGCAGGGACTATTGATTTCAATAGTCTCCAACATTTCTACCCCTCTCACTATGGAATTCCCTAGCAAAAGAGCCCACCCTTTTGTTCTTGTCTGGTAGGAAGGGTAAGGCATGGAGCCTGGGGTGACAGGAAGGGATAAGTCTTCTTCTGAGCCCACCTGGCGCTCGCTCACCCAGCTGTTCTTCCTGGGAGGCTGTCAGAGTCTGGAATGCCTCATGAGCTCACATGGTGATGTGAGCACAGTTTAGGGAAGGGGGAACCACTTGTGTTGGGAAAGAATGCTAGAAAGGACCAAGGCTGGCGAGGAAGCCAGTCTGGGAGGATTTCTACAAAAACTTCTCTAGACCAAATCTTGCCCATTGGTATTTGCCCAAGAAGTTGAGTGACATGTTTGTGCTTGGGTCGCACCATCTTTACATCTTACAGCTTTTGCACATTACCCCTTAGGCAGCGCAGTGTAAAGAGCTTTGCTTCCACTGGGGGAAAAAATAAGATCACAGAAGTGGTGTTCTTCTATCTGATTTCTGCTTGTGACAAACTATTTGTGGGGTGATTATTTATATCTGTGTGCCCATGCCTTTGGCCTCAGGTCATCCATCTCATTCTTCCCTCCAGCAATGAAGATCAGGGACATTCTGAGAACTGCATTGACCGAGGCAGGCCTCAGGTGGTTTGAATTTCTGGATGCTGGTCGTGTGACTGTCTGCAATTTCTTCCTCTCGACTGTTTCCTCTTGTAAAATGGGACTGAATATGCCCCATCCAGTTAAACCATGTTATGGTGAGGACCAAAGTCTCCATCACAAGGAGCTTTGAAAACCTCAAATCACTACTATAAGGAAGAGATCTTTGCTTTTGTTCTCTGTAAGGTTCAGAACAATTTCTGCTGTGCAGTGCGGTCTAATTGCTCCCAAAGGTACAGCCTTACAGAGGCAAAGACCACTTTAAGCCATGGCATCTGCGGAGCTCACGAGCCAGCATTCCTGGTTCACTGTAGAGGGTTTCGGGGGCAAGCTGTGGTAAAAGCCAATTGATACAGATGACTCTGGATGCTCTGAATCCAGTCTCGTCCACTCCAAAAAGCAACGTGCTTGGGGATGGATGGCCTCTGATGATCTCCAAGGAACAGTGGTGTTTACTTTGGGTGGTTTGTCTAAGCCTATAAGAATCCCAAGTGGAAAAAAAGCCCACTTTCATTTGGGAGACTAAGCCCTAAGACTCAGTTTCCCTCCAGGCTTAGGACAGTCATCTTTGTACACTTGAGTCTCATTATCCACTGGAAATCATTACATACTAACATTCCATTTTCTGTACTTAGAGGTGCCCTCTTTTCATGTAAGGACTACACAGCAACTAACTGAACCACTGGAGCTCATAGGTGTAGTATCTGTCCATGGTGTCTGACTGGGCTGGGCTGGCCATGTCCACCCTGACACTCCCTTACTGAAGAGGACAGCCGTCCCACTCAGGGGCTGGCAGTGGAGATGTGCTCTAATAAAGTGAGGACAGGGGCTCATTCCATGTTCCTTTAAACTGTCGGGTGAAACACAAACATATTCCAGAGAATGCCTCATGTTTAATGCTTCTCTAGTAGGAAAAGGAGAAGGAAAAGGAAAAGGAATTTGGGGATGAGGAAGGAAACTAGGAGGGAGCAGGGGAAAGAAACACTACTTACGCCTTTTGCAGCCGCATTTCTTAATTCTTTTGGGATCTGTGATGTCATCATGACAGGCCTTGCAGTAAAAAAATGCCCTGGAGAAAAAGAATGGAAAAACTGACACGTCTCATAATCCACCCGAACAAAATGAGCGCCACATTTCCTCCACAGCGGGGCCAAATTAATGAAACATGCCAGCCCTGATTTCCTTTAATCTTTTGAAAAGTTTAGACGTTTGCAGACGGAAATGTTTGTTGCAAGACCATTTATTTCAAACACTGGATTCTGTGATTGGACTTAGTGTTTCTTTTCATAAACTTCCATTTGCAAAGGAACGGGGAGAAAGGTCGTCCACGTGACACGCTGTGTCTGCTCACTTGCCTTTCATTTTTGAGAACAGTGCTCAATGCTGGTCCTTGGGACACAAGGGCAATCAAGCAATGAGCCTTTGGTGGGGATGTTAAACGTGACTCTGAAATCTTCATGGTCTAGTCAAACACACACACACACACACACACACACACACACACACACGCACAAGCCCCCGCATGCGCGCACAAGGGGATGATGTTTCTCAGTCAAACACAAATGTTAACCTTGTCACTTGGAAAGCATCTTTCCTTATTAACTAAAGTGGGTGTGGGTTGAGGAGGAAAGTGGAGGGAACAACAAAATCAACGTGCCTAGAGGTGCTTCTGACAAACTCTCTCTGGGGATTCATGGTCCATTTCACTGCAAAGCTGGCTGGATGCATTCCTGTTATGTCCAGCCCTGAGTGCATGCAGTAAGTGAAAGTTTTCTTCTCTCTGTAGAGCAAAACTCAGCAGACTGTGGGAATGGGATGAGCAGAAGGACGGATGGGAAGAAGGAGACAGACAAGCAGTCCATAACAACTAAAAAATCCTTTCCCTAATCTGATTTAAATGTCAGTCTGGGATTACAAAGTGCACTGGCTATGCCAAAGATACTTTGGATGAGATAAAACCAAGATCACTCAATTCAAAAACCAGTGTCCAGAGGAATTGTTGGGAGGGGGGCGCTGAACCGTTTCAGTATTGGTGGTCCTCAACTTAGGATGGCGCCAACACACACACACACACAACTGCACTCTGATTCAGTTTCAATAAATGTCAATAAATGTTCACTTTCAACTAGTCAATACATGGCATGAGATGTTCCTTTTTTAATAAAATATATAACACAAGGTTTGTGTTAGATAATTTGGCCCAACTGTAGACTAATAATGCAAGCGTCTGAACCCATTAGGGAGGCTAGGCTAAGCTGTGATGTTTGGTAGGCTAAGTACATTTGAGACTTCAGGTGTTTTCAGTAGATGATGGGTTTACTGTGAGGTAGTCCCATCCAAAGTAGGGTAGCATCTGTGCCAGGTAGGTGATCAATTTTACTGGAAGAACCTTACAATAAACCTTGTGGATTCAGGAACTACCAAAATCCTGAGCTTGACACCTTTACCTCTCCCAATGTGAAACTGAATGCCAGGAACGAATAGGGTCATTTCTGGACTGGAGCTAGTGATATAAACACAATTCTTGACCATTTGGTTCCTAGGTTCCTTTATGTTTTTCAGGGGCCTTGCATCTCTGACTGGGTGCAAATCAATGTCACTACCTTTGGATGCAAAAGAGATCACACAGGGTTTGTAGCTAAATCTTGGAGATTCAGTGTCCCCATCTGTTAAACTAAGGAGGTTCTCATGACCTCCTCAAATCCATGCCATGTTGGAGGCTGGCAAGCCAAGGGATTTCTATACCCAAGTCTAATGTACTTTCTACCCAGGGGGCTCTTCCATCATTTCCTTAAACATCAGCTGTCAACCACTTTGCATGAAAAGAAAAGGCAGCTGACTGTTTGCGCACTGTGGCAACATGGCCAATGAGGGTAATCGCCCGGCAACTGGAAAGGAGGAGGTGTTAACCTACAGCAAGTGAGTTCACTTCCGTGTCCACTTCCCCCGCCCCTGCCCTCAGATGCTCTCGTGGGTAATAATAACTGCAGCAACAGCAATATGAAAACTTGAAGGCTACCGAGTATAGGCCATGTGCTGTTTTAAGCATTAACATATCTGATATGCAGAAAATCCTTTGAGGTTTGATTATTACCTCTGATTTACACATAAGGAAAGTGAAGCAGAGAGAGAGAGCCGCCTGCTTAGGGTCACCTTGCTAACAGTGGCAGAGTCAGGATTCAAGTCCGTGAGCCCCGGGACTTATGCACGCTACTGCTGCCAGGCATGAGAAGATGCGTGTGCGTGAATTAAAGCTGGATTCTTTTTATTTTTAGCTGACAAAAACTGTGTGTATTTGTGACATGCTACACGATGCCTTCAGATATTACAGAATGGCTAAATCAAGCTAACCTATATTTCTTTATATATCTTTCATTTTTGTGTGTGATGGGGACATTGAAAATATACTCTAAAAGAAAAATTGCTAAGAGCAATTTTCAAAACTACAGTTCATGGTTTAAAAACGGTGGCCTCCCATTTTGCAAAGATCTGAACTTGTTCCTCCGATCTAATGGAAATCTTATGTCCTTTGACCACTATCTTTCGAGGCCTCTGTCCCCACCCCAGACTCTGATAGCCACCATTCTCTTTTCTGCTTCTTCAGGCTTGGCTTTTTAAGAGTCCGCATATAAGTGAGATCACACAGCCCCTCACATTTGTATTTCTATGCCTGTTTTCTTTCACTTGGCATAATACTTGCCAGGGGACATTAATGAATGAAATGAGCCAAGGACCAGGGGTGTCCATGGTGACCCAAAGACAGGTCCCAGTGGAAGGAGGCAGGCTATGTAAGGCTCAAGCTGATCTTTCAGCTGCACCTTTACTCCTGTGCAACTGAGTGCTACTGGGGACAAAACCCCATATGTCTCCGTTTAAATCTATGATATCTTGTGGGGTATTCTCCTGTCTCCTGGTACTTACATTCTCCCTCCAAAACCTCTCTTTCCTCTCCGTCCCCTTCACTTCTTCTCTAGATCAGTGAACCATTCCCTCAAAGAGCCTTCAGCTGGTGGCCTTGCCTCACAACATCATCAATGCCACCTCTATGTCCCAAAAAGCTTGTCCTTAGGGTGTCCTGTCCTCTAACTTCCTGCTTCCCTTAGCCAAATCTAAATGAAGTGCGGAGAGGACACTAGAGGATGGGAAGGGATGATTGCACTCCCCACCAGGGAATGGAACGAGCATGACAACTTTGCTATCGTGAAGGACAAAGGCCCCACTGAGCAGTCATTCTCACACCATAAGCTGCCCCTCCAGCTGCAGGTAGCCCATGTTTCCCTCATCTCGGAAGTGTTAGGGCTGAAAGAGACTTCCATTTGTAACTGGATGAGAGGCGTCTTGCCATCTTTACTGATTGTCATGGCCTGGCGGTCCATAAGTTTACATGATCCCTTCCTAAAACTCCTCCCTGTTCCAATTTAAGTAGGTCATCCATTTTTTGCCAGGATCCCCCCAGGGTTATGGCCCTGACATTTATACCTCCAAGTTTCTCCTTTCCCCAGAACTCCAGACACTTAGATCCACCTGCCTTTATGATGGCTCCTTGGATATGGTTAGTACATGTCTCCCACCTACCACAGCTCACATACAACTTCTCACTTCCTATCACCCCAAATTTGCTCCTCCTCTAGCTTTCCCCCATCTCAGCGAGAGGGAACCATCACCCCTCAACCACAATGCTTAGCCCCCGTAGGCCTTAGTCTCTGGTTTCATTTCTATCCCATTTACCAGTGATCCTGATTGGTCCTAAAGAGCATTCCCAATGTGAGACATCCCTCTACCTGCACCGTTGCCAGCACCTCACATACCTTACACATACCTTACCTCTGCTCCCTCTCCTGTTCCACCACAAGCCCTTCTCTCCAGTGCAGGCAGAGAGACCTCTCAATAACTTAAATCAGACCACATCACCAAGGTTAAAACCACCAATGGCTTTCATTTTATAACAAAGCCAGGACTGGAGAGATGTCTCAGTGTGAAAGGCACTTGTTTGCAAAGCCTGATGGCCCGAGTTTAATTCCTCAGTATCCAAGTAAAGCCAGATGCACAAAGTAGTGCATATATCTGGAGTTCATTTGCAGTGGCAAGACGCTCTGGCATACCCACTGTCTGTCTGTCTGCCTGTCTATCTGTCTGTCTCCCCACCACCTCTGCTTGACAATAGATTAAAATATATTTTTTTAAAGTAATCCTCTTTGTAAGTATCAGAACAACTAGCCTGTCATCTCTTCTCATGTTTTAGCCTTCCTCTGGCCATACACACTGATTTGGGTTCCCTGAACACAATGAACCATTTCACCATCTCTCCTCTTCCTGTCTGACTACATAATAGTCTTTCCTAACATATCCTTTCCATCACTGCTCAGA
This sequence comes from Jaculus jaculus, assembly GCF_020740685.1. NCBI lineage: Eukaryota > Metazoa > Chordata > Mammalia > Rodentia > Dipodidae > Jaculus > Jaculus jaculus. Next base: position 17,805,813 of record NC_059119.1, read on the forward strand.
TGCCACCTCCTCAAAGCAGCGTTCTCTGATACCCAACCTAAGTAATCCTTTTACCATGAATTTTAAAACACAAACCTGCCATTCTCCCCTCTGTGTAATGTCACGTGAGCCTCATGACAGCAGGGACTTCGGTCCATTGTTATCACTGTCTCCCTCATACCTTACAAGAACCTCCTAAACACTAACTGACCTGTAAATTTTTGATGAATAAATGAATGAGTGAATGAATATGAAAACACTTCTTGGTATTGGACATTCTATTTTTCAGAAGAAATGAGCAGTAAAGATTTTAACTTGGCAATAACTTATTCTTTTTCATTATGACTCAAACAAAAATCTTCTGCAAGACAAATAAAGCCAGTGAGCATGGAGATGATGTTTCAAGGTTCTTAGAAAGGAAAATGTTTAGGGGCAAGGAATAAAGGGTGCATCCCCAGACAACCCACCCCAGAGCGACCTTTGCAAGACTGGGACTGGATAGATTCACTTCTCTTTTTCTCAAGCCCTGCATCTGAAGTTGCTATGAGCTAGAATTCATTAGCTTTGTTGCTTTTTTTTTCACCCTCCTTTGGCAGCAGAAGGTACAAACTCAATACTACATCATCATAATCTACTTTTCCATTTTTACAAAACTTGTTTAGTTTCTTTCAAATCTCCAATGTCCTTTCTGTGGTTTTCTGCAGTCTTCATCTATTTGAAATCCACTAACTGACAGCATTTGCTCTGACACATCACACACCATGGAAAATTACAGGCTGGAGTGGAAGCTGGTTGTGTCAGCATGTATTCATGAATACCATAAAACACTGAAATGAGACATATTGCACTCCTTAATATAGGAGGTAATTTGTTTTTTTGGACTGCCTGGTATTTGTGACATTCATTAGTGAGAGATGCAAGAGGAAATAGAGTTACACAAATGGAAGCCCGTGTTGTATTTGCTATCTGGGAGGTTTGTATGATGTATGGTAGGCTGTGCTCCTGGCCTCCTGTGCACAGGGCTGAGATCCTGTTTACAAAACCTTCCCTTCTAGAGTTCCGGGGGGATGGGCTTAGCCTCAGTCACCCCACTTTTCTTCTCATGGGAGCGTCTACCTCAGTCACCCCACTTTTCTTCTCATGGGAACGTTTGCCTCAAGATGCTTTCTTCCACCCATGAACTAGTTGGAGAGGTATCTACCTCTCTCTCATGGCCGAATGATGCTAATCTTTTTCCAAAGTGCAAAAGTAAATTTAAATTATTAGAAAGCTCAGTTATAAAAGAAATATGTTACTCCACCTTTGCCCTTTGGTAACTAGTGAGGTCTGTTTGCTAAAGTGGGCTGAAAGAAAGAAAATTACAAGCTCCACTCGGTCAATATGACTGTCCTATACTCAGCACATCAGATTCATTGCTAGGGACATAGTTAAGAATACAGGCTCCAAGGCTTGGTGTACTGGTACAGGCCTTTAATCCCAGCACTTGGGAGGCAGAAATAAGAGGATTGCCATGAGTTCAAGGCTATCCTGAGACTACACAGTGAATTCTAGGTCAGCCTGGGGCTAAAGTGAAACACTACCTCAAAAAAAAAAAAATACAGAATATAGGCTCTGCAATTGAACTTCCTGGATTTAAATCTCACCTTTATTACTCACTAGTAGTGCAATGACTTGGTGCAAAATATCTAGCCAATCAATGCCTTTGTCTCCTGATAGTTAAAGTGGGAAAGATTAAGGGTATGTTCCTCATGGTTCTGCAAGGATTGGGTGAATATGCTTAGGCAGAGAAACTCTTAATACCTAGACAGTACTGGTGCACAGTACACTCTCCGTAAAGGGGGTGTTGGCATTTCACAGAGGAGGAAACCACAGCTCTGAATGGTTTACTAGACTTACCTTCCAAGTTTGTTCTGAGGAGTAGCAATAAGGATGCATTACATGTATTCCAAGCAGCACAGGACTGGCTTTGAGTGGGAAACCATTAGATGAAAACAAGTGTCTATAAATGATTACAGACCCTCACCAGCACATCTTACTTCAAACTTGTAACACTGGTGAGCTGGGTGCCACATCTGGAGAGCTGTGTTATGTTTTCTACTAGTAAAATTTGTGCAGCTGATGAAATGGAAGCAGACCTAACAGTATTCTGTGCTGCTATGCAAAGCTCTTATGACTCCTTAAGCCACTTAAACAGGTATGAGGCCACTCTGAAAAATGTCGTGAAGCACTGAGCCCTATGGAATCCTTGTCTGTACCTGAAGAGGCATCACTATTGACATTGACAACTTCAGCTATGACTGAGAAAGTTGAAAACAGAAATACAGGCAGTTTTATGTTTCATCTGAAATTAATCCAAGTGGTTTTGAAATTCCATTTGGCACTCACAGTAGAAAATTGGTAAATCACAAGGATATTTGCCCAGATCAAATTAAGGAAACAGCCCTAAACAAGGGGCCAGATGTCCTGCTACACTGTTCAAAGGCGGCAAGAGTCAAGATGACCTGAAATCACTTTTGCTCTTGGTGTCAATTTCTTCCCTTGTAGGCAACAGCAGCAAATAGCTAGGCTTCCTGGTTCTAAACTCAGTATTGTGATTTGAAGATCGGCATCCGTGGGAGGATCAGAAAGCATAGTTGCTTTTCCTTAAAACCGCACACCATCTGATGCCCACATAGACATTAAGAAGTTTTGAGGTTAGCACCCTGTGCATATGGAAGCAAGCCTACCTCCATCTACATCAAGATGTTTATGGCTGGGCCGGAATAGAAGGGAGATGGAAATAAACTCTTACCTTTTAACTTCTTTGGCATCACTCGCGATGAAAAATCCTAAAGTACCTTCTTGGATCTTAAGATGGTTTCCAGGGTTAATTAATATACTGCTCAGCAAACAAAAGCAAACAAAGAAGACACACATGTGAGTTTGTGTTCCCAAGACAACTCTGAAGGCAACCCCGTTCTGGGGTTTGGATAGGGGCCCCACTAGTCTAAAACTTTCCTCAAATATTGTTTTTCCCCATCTGGATCCTGACGTTCAGGGTCCATGCGTTTCCTTGGATCGTGCCATCACTAAGCTCTCCCAGTGAATGCTCAAGCTGGCACGCTCCAAGTTGAGGAAATCAAGCACGTCTAGGTTTGAAAGCCTGGCTGCCACCATAGGTCTTGACTCAGCAGAGTGACTCTTGATGCACCCTTTTGAAAATGGCACTGATGGCATGCTCATACATCACTGGTCTAATGAAGTGCAACGGTTTCCCATCAGATGAAAGAGTATTAATGGGACCCCTATATGTATAGAGAAACATACATTTATGCATACAATGTATTTCTGGGGGAATGGTACAAGACACCCATAGTCACTTCAGAAGCAAACTGCACATCTTTTGAATTTGGGTAAGGACATGTACAGAGGACGGATGAAGGATCAGATCTACCCAAACAGTGATAAGGAACACGTCTGTAGTTGATGTGCTTAATGGACCCTGCCTGCTCTTTTTAAAAAATGAATGGGCTGTGTGAATAAGACACATGGCTAGCATGTCCTAATTCAGGCAACTGCAGTTAGCAAACAAAGAAAAATCATCCAAAGCACACACACATACACACATACACTCACACACACACACACACACACACACACAAAAAAAAAAAAAAAAAAAAACCCAACTCTGCCCTGCAGGGACATATGAGTCTAAATATACACTGTCCTATGTCAAAGGGGGTATAAATAGATTAGCTGACCAAGTCATGTTTGGACTGACAGCGTAGATAAATGGATCTTACTCTAGTAAATGGATGAAACAAACAAGTTTAATTTTCTGCAGATCAAAAGCAGAATACTGGACTGTCTTAGCAAGAGACAGCGATGGGCTTTGAGCTTAATGGATGCTGAGTTTAGGGACTCAAAAATGAAGCAATAGAGAGCAGAAGTATTCTTTGATCTGAAAAGCTGGTGATTAAGGTAATAGATATTTGGAATCAGGCAACAGGAAGTCCTCAGCTGCCCAAAACAATCAAAATGGAGGATGATAATTAACATGTAATCTTTTTCTGCTGGTAAAACCATTCCAGAAACAAGGCTGTGGCTAACAGAGTGCTCTCGCTGTAGCAATACAGGAAGGACCCAGGTGAACTTTTGTTCTATTGGGAGAACTCGGAGCAGATCATTACTGCAAAAATAATTGTTTGTGGTCGCAAGAACATCCACCATTACCTGTAACAAGACCTGGCAGCAGGAAACTGGGCTTGTGTCATCGCTGTTATTAACACTAAATGATGGCAAGAGTGGGAGAAGATTTGACTGTTCTGCCCCAGAACCACAAGCAGCAATGAGCTTCCTTCCAAATCAGAAAGCGGCAGCCCGCACTAATGGCCCAGCTTGCATCAGGCAGCGGCTGGAATTCTCTAGGCACCTTCTAATTACCCCTTCACCAACGCCCACGTTGGTATCATAAAGCCCTCTGATTCAGCACGATTGGGAGGAGAGAGGGTCACAGATTATATGGTTCAAACAGATTTCTTTTTCAAAGTCAATTAAGTAGGCATTTAAGGATGGCAGCATTTTGGATTTTACACTTTTTGTTTATTAGCTCCTTTCCTGCAAGGAGGTTTCTATGTGCCCTGATTCTGCCATCAGAAATGGGGTCCAGATTCCAGCATTGCCACAGAGTAGTCACTTTGGCCAAGTTATAAAACCTCCCTAGAACTCAACTGTTTTCCCCAAAAGGTGTGGATAATAATAACCTCACTTCAGAGAACATAGCATATACAAGAGGCACCCTGTGTGTTGTTATTAATTTACTATTTTATTCTTGCAAAAACGCTCAGTGCATTGCATTTTAAATTTTAAGCTGGCCCAATGATGGAGTATACTATTTATCAAAAATGTCCTCACCCAAGTGAGATGAAGTTATCGTGCCACGAGCTGTATGTCACAGAAGCTCATCCACAGAAAAACCCCACCTACTTCTAAAGCCTTTAAATGCAAGCTCCCTCAAGTTGTAAAAGCATGCACATTGATATGTATTCATGTAAGAAAGGGAGACAAAGCCTCTGAGTGGGGGAAAAAAAATGTCCTATCACAATTTGAACCACAGAATTCAAAAGGTAAACCTTGGCACACATCGTCTTGGTGACATGTTTGCACAAAGCCAGCCTCACGCAGAGCCCGGTTTCCTTTGCCCGCACTGTGTGCCTCCTGAGCTGCACTCAATGTCACAGAGCCCACCTCGTCACTGAGAAGTGCAGCGATAACAAGGCTCCTATAACTGCAAAGCTTCTTCATTTCTTCTATTCTTGATCTGCACTGAGCAAGCCCTGGCCTAGAGTGAAGGCGAAGGCCTGGCATTCCAGAGGACGCTAGCTGAGGTCATTTCTCACAGCCTTCGAGCATTGTTCAGACAGGTCAGTGTGCTGGAGTGTAAAGGCCGGCTGCCGATGCGGGTCACCCTGGAGTTCGTGTCTCCAGCTTGCCACCCATGTTAGTTAAGCACTTGGGTGCATGCATCAGGTTTCCTCAGTTTGGGTCCTGGCTTTGGGCCTGTGGAAGCAAGTAAGCCTCACCTCTCTCATCTGTAAAATGGGCCATCTAACTCCTGGATGATAATCTAGCTAAGAAAATTAAAAGCATGTGCTCTGTGCTGAGGGAGCAGCATCATACTAAGTTCATAACGTGTTTTTTTAATGAGGAATGGAAAGATGATTACAAATCTAAATGAGGGAAAATAAACTCTCACAATAACAACAAATACATGGTTTATGCAGATTCTCTGCTGCCTATACATGGAGTTGCTCCCGTTCCTTAAGTTTTGTGGTGATGTGCCCAATATCTCAATGTCCCTCGATAGCTGATACAACTTCAAGATGCCTAGAAGTTCCTCACGGACAGAATGAGAGGGATAAGTCATCTCCACTCAGTGTTAAGTCTGTACTTCTTGGAGATGTTGGAATAAGGTTGAGATAGCCTTCTGGGTGGGATTTTAAAGAATAAGCCCAGTCTTTAAGAAAATGAAACCAGTCTCAATGTATAAAGGGGCCTGGTGGACTCAGCCATATGTTTAAGTCTCAGATGAAGAAGGGCATGACCTGAATTTAGGGGCCCATGATATATTGCATTCCCCGCATAAGCGTAGTGAATGTCATAGGCTAAAGAAATATATTCCTGAGTTTGGTATTTCAGATATTAAGTCTTCTATCTAGAAAGCTGAAGTAAAATGTTAATCTTCCTCTTCTTGAAAATACGAAGAGAATTCTTTATTAATAAAATGCCTGCTAGTCTTAAAATTTTATTATTATACCTCCTACTGAGAACATGTTAAATTCTCTGAAATTTTTAGGGGACTATTCAGTGTCAAGTTTGTTTTGTTCATATGACTGCCAAAATGTCTCCCTTCCTGTGTACCGCCTTAAGTCAGTTCTGTGGCCGCAACTTTGTCAAACTCGTTAGTTTATCAGAGATTAAAGTCAAGATGTGTCATGTGAAGGATCGAGAAAATCTCTAAGAAATAAAGTTCGTATGTCCAGTATCAGAATTGCAACAAGAACATCTTCTGTGCAGGAGGGGACATTTCCTCATTTTAAGAAATACATAAATACACTTTCTATGACCTTGCCACTTTTGACTGGAAGGATGCAGGCTGGCTGGCAGCATGGAGCTTGTGTGGCACCATTTCTCCCAGACGTAGACTTACTGCCCCCCTCTCCCGCTACCCAGACCAAGTACACAGTCATCGTCAGAGAGCCACGGCTGCATGGAAGGGTGATAAACACAACCCCGTCTGTTTACTTCTGAGTTTCCCATAATAGCAATAGTCCTATTTGCAGTAGCTACTTTTCAACTCTTTGTGAATGGAATAAAAATTGATGATTGGTATTAGTTCTAGAAGTTTCCTCTCTAACAAGGGGCCAGAATAGCTGCCTCTGTTCTTTTGGGAACTCAAGCTGCAGTTCCCATCAGTCAGGGTGATCAAAGGAGTGACCGCATGTGGAGACTGGCCACTGAGCTGACAAGGTCCGAGCAGCACTGCGCATAAGTATGAAAACGTGCAAGTAGGTAAGAAGTGAATCGCTTAGTGAGTTGGAGTGATTAGTTTCCATACTGACAGGACAACCTACTTAGAATTGAAATCTGTGCTCCTGATCGCACACTGACACATGACATGGGGTAGCATGGCTCCAAGTGACAGCAGAAGGCTTGAACCGGGGCCCTTGGGAAAAACACTGACTCACACGGTTCTTCACTGGGAAGCCCTTGCTGCCCTTGAATCAGATCAGAAAGGGACAAAGGGGTTTCCCCTTCCCCCAACATGTTCGATGTAACACCTGAGAAATACTGAATCACTCTTTCTTCAGTCATCACAGCCATAACTAATTACTGTTTGGGGAGATTGATTCATGAATGGTAATTAGCTGAAAAACACATATTGCTTTAAAGGAAACGTGTATCTACTATGGACACGTACAGGTAGGTTTCCCCATCCCACTTTTTGGTAGGCATCATGTACCATTCCCCTAAGCAATTAAGAAAATACAACAGTTCATATGAGAATATTATGTATAGTCAACACCACCATAATCATAGTTGTGTCTGGCGAGCTAATGGGACTTCATTACTACAGCAAGCAAGTGAAAAAACATTGAGGACTTTAGTCCACTCGATGCCCAGATGAATCATGCCACTAGGAAGAGACCTCTGACCACTCAAATTCAGATGAAATTATGACCAGTAGGGACTTGGTTTGTACCATTGTACTCGGTGGCGGGGGGGGGGTATAATGTCACTGTAGTTTGTAACCGTGTTAGGACACAGCTTAGAAAACCCCCAAATCTCAAACTATATACCTTTCTGGAACTTTCCTTATCATCTGGGCTTTAAAATATGTGCTGCTGGAGTCCCACGCAACTAGACACACACACTTTTACATGAGGATATGCAGAAGAGGACACAGTGGTACATCCCATGCTTCAGTACTCTTAAGACCCAGTTCACCTACACAGAGACAGCACAGTAAAGGTTGCTCCCAGCTGGTCAGACTCAAATGACCATCAGTGTGATCCACCAAGGATATAGGCAAGGACGTTTTGGACCTGAGTCCACGTCCATGATCATAAAAGTCAAATTTTTCCATTTCACACAGTGAAAAAGACTAGTCACATGGTGATCAGGTAGAGAGAGTTCAGCCAATCTAGGAAGGATGATACCACATATGTGGATCTGGGAGCAAGCTGTGTCACTCTCTGTTACACTTTAAGACAAGTCATGCCTACATCACAACATGCCTTCACCACAAAGGAAGAGGCTCAAAGGCCAAAAGCCAACAGCGGAGGTGCAACCACTGTGGACCTTTGAAGATGCAAGTGCTGCAGTAACTTCTTGCAGTTGGATCATATCAATAATACCAAACTGACAGGAAGCCACCTGTATTTGTACGCATCTACTCGGAAAAATCACAGAAGATCTGACTTTGGAAAGACTTCTCTTGACAGACACAAACACATACACACATACACAACACACACACACAAACACACACACAATTATAAAGTCAAACACAAGACAGTGATTACAACCACAGAGAAAAATAGCTCTTAAAAAAGATGAATATGTTGGCGTCTCAATAATCTGTTTACAACAGTACCATCTCAGAAAACACATTATTGAAAAACTATAATTGAGTTTTTAACCAAAAAAAAAAAAAAAACAAAGAAGAAAGAAAGAAAAAAGAAATCAACAAAAACAAACTTTTCGGAAAATGCCACTGATGATAATGTAGCCATGCTCCATGCAACATAAAATAGCAGCAAAACAGGGTGAAATCACACGGTGAAAGTTGAGACTCTTCATATTGAGGAATGTGCCCCAAACGCACTAGGTCGGGGGAGAAAGCCGTGAGAGTGTACCAATTAACAGTGCTCCTTCTGGAAATGAAGTGTGATCACCTGGCAATTTAGGGTAAGCATTCTAACTTTTTACAGAGAGCACTGTTCGAGGCAATCAGGTACTCCAAACGTGATCACCAAAATGAGAAGTGTCAGGGTTTGGTCTGTCTCGTGGATAAAGGACAGAAACTCTGCTCCACAAAATGGAGACTCAGCAGGGGGACAAGGAGGTCACTGGGAATGTGGATGTGGGGCGCAGACAAAATGGTATCATGTCTGGTGACACTGGACACACCAGGACAGTACAGACACAGACACAGAGGGCTGGGGAGAAGCGTCCTCCTCTTCATCTACAATGGCGTTTGTCCCCGTCATGGTGACGTGGCTGAAGCTAAGATTCTGCCTTCCCCTATTGGATAGCTTTCCTGCAAAGAAGTTAGTGCGTCATCCAAAAGAAGCAACAGATGAAACAAAGAGAGCCATGGGCCACTTTTGATTCTCATGTACTCTAGTTGGAATCAGGTGTGCGTGTGGATATACACATGTGTGTATATATACACTATACACCAACAAGGGACTGAGATTATATATGCGCATGTATAATCTCTCTCTTCTTGAATTCTTGGCAAATGGTTATTCCTGTGGTTGGGAGTGAAGACAGAGGGTGGAGGTTGGGAGGAAAGTTAACGAAGAGTGCATACCGCTTTCGGCTTCTGCAAAAACGACAAGAAAAGAATTGAAAATCAAACAGTTTGATAATCAATCGACTGACACCAGAAGGAGAGAAGGAGTAAAACCTTTGTTTCAAGTCATTTGAAGGATGCGTGTGAAAACAAGGTTTTCCAGCAAAGCATGAAAGCAGTCTCATGGGGGGTGAAACCAACAACAAAGGAGGTTATTAAACACAGGCTGGAGGCAGGGGTGGGAGGAGAAGTAGACTTCTCTGCATTTGCACACCGGGGCAGTTACAGAATGTGTGGGGGAAAAAAAGAAATGGGAAAATTTTTTAATCGAAGAGAAATTTAAATTGTTTTCTCATGAAGGATCTGAAGACTGTTTTGTTTTGACATGGTTATCCCATTGGATAAGTCACGTTTACTCAGGGTTGGGAGCAGGAGCCACATTCCCTCAAGCACGCCTTTTGTCCACAGCACCAAAGTGCTTTCACACTGAGACCAAGCCACGTTGAGGATTAATGCTGGCAACTACACACAGAAAGCCAAAATAAGCCAAACAAGTTCTGTTTGCCCTTTTCGGGGAAAAAAAAATATATGTATATATAAAACCTGTATCTATAGACATGGCTTTGTTGAAAATATCTGTGATTCAGTTAGAGGGCCCATCAAAGAAAAGATTGGACCTTTGTGCAGAGAGCTGAGTTCGATTCTTAGAATGGTGACAGCAGAGTCACAATGAGTTATGCCCTCCTGTAACCAAAAGATGGGAAGTTGGGTCAAGATTCCTGGTGCAGTTCTCTCCTGCCACATTATTCCAGAACGGCCAGAAAACACAACGTATTGTAACATTGGCATCGCTACATCACAATACTTTTTGTTGTTGTTGAGAGGTGCACAACAATGATAAAGAAGGAACACTCAGCTACACAAAGATCACTGACTTGGCAACACAAAGACTGTCATTTGCTAAAGCCCTCCGCCATGCCCATGGATATAGGTGAGGAGTGGCAGAAGCGCTCACCAACAGTAACCCCAGAAGATCCCGCCTTGTTTGTTAAAGAACAAATAGCCAGGAACTTCTCAGCTTTCTGCAAATAATATTGACTACTCTGCTAACATGGAAAAGAAAAAGGAATACCTATGTGCATGGCTTTTTTTTTTTTTTTAGCTGCTATGACCATGTTTTACATGTGGCTACCAAATCTACCATTTTATCTTCCGTTTTTGGTTGATTTGGATTTTCAACATAGCTCAGCATTTGATCAGACTGACTGGGCCCAGTCTGATCGGGTGCTTAAGGATGCAGGAAACATAGGATGGCCTGGTTTGCCATCCAGCATATGTTTCGGTTTTGTTGTAGACACAGATGCACATCTGCAGGTACGCTTTACTGGGTCATTCATCCAGATCATTAAAACCCCTCAATAATGGTGGCAGGAACTTTCTAGTCTGGCCTTGTACTCTGCTCAGCTATGAAGGCATGTGTTGGGGTGGTCTGTCCTCTACTCTTGTGAAAGACTTCAGTAGAGCAGGGACGCCATCTGGATCTGTCATTCCAGAGAACGAAAGCTGAAGCCTTCTTCAATCAGCTCATTTGCTTCCTAAGCCATTGATAAGAACTGGAGACCATAAGTCATCTCCATGTCACTTGTCACGCACACAGTGCCCCATTAACAAAATTCCTTGTTCATACGCTGCTCATCTCCTAGCAGTGAAGCCCTATATTGACTGGGGTGTTATCTATTTCAACCAGACCCCATCTTTCATCAGTCTGATTTGCATATAATTAAGTGTAAGATAAATAAATAAAGAGAGCTCCCTTCTCTTGGCTAATTTACATGAAGCTGATATTCAGCCACCTGGATTGCGACTGCACCAGGAAAAGCACATATGGCCCACAATAGGATGCTTGTAATTTGGCTATGGAGAGACCTGGTGCCTCTCAACACAGCTCTACCTGAGGCCTGCTGAAAGGAAGGCCAGAGCCCACTGCTCTTTCACTCACAGCAGCAGAAAGGGCTTTCAAGGGAGGGTCGCTCCCTGGTTTCTCCCGTGGAGGGTGAGAAGCAGAAACTACGATGGTGAGCGGAGCTGCTTGAAGGGTTCTTGAAGGGCTCCCCTCTCCTCCAGGGAAACCATCTGTGGCTGCCCACTGGGGCGTGGGATGCCAGGCTGGTCTGGGGTAGAAGCTGTGTTGTCTTGAAATGCACCATATGGTCAGGAAAGCATTGCCTCGCGTCCTAAGCAAATCAGTCTTGTGCAAGAAAGACGGAGTGGACCGAACACTCCCAGGATGCATTCTCACACTGCTAAGGCCAACTTACCGGCTCTCTCGGTTGGCGGACTTGTACTCAATGGCTATCATTAGGAGCTTGAGCTTCACGAAACAGAGCCTGCAATGAGACGGAGAGGCCGCCCGGTCAGTGCGCGTGGAGGGCTACAGCCACATAACAACCAGTGTTACGACTTCTCAGTCCAGTGCAGTAATTTTCCCAGGGGATCCTCAGTCCACCACCGGGTGCCAAAGGAAGTGTGTGCAAAGCGACGCCTCCCCATATTCCTCATTAAACCTGATTTCCTACAAGTGACAAGGCACAGGATGCTCAAAGTGCAAACCGCACTCTGGTCTGGATGTCTAGACATGAACCCCAAGCAGGGATTTCTGTCTGGGGATTTACACCGGGCCAGGTTCATTAGTTACTCGGTTGGGTAGTAAAATGTTAACTACAGGGAGAGGGAGAGATTTGGAGCAGCTCGACCTGTTATTTGGATCCCATTTTGCTCTTTTGTACAAATAGCTCATATTGTTGTTCCGAGCAGACCCCTGCGTGCTTGCAATGATGGCAATAATACTTAGCCTCTGTCTAAGTGCCCAGCACGTGACTGCAGCTTTGTCCCTCCTGGCTACATCCAAGCTGTCTCACCTCAATCTACCGGGGACTCTGGGCAGCAGACCAGACTGCCTGGAGGCTGGCTCGTTCCTGGCCCCCACTCCTGCTTTCCCTGCTGTGCTCCTTCCCTGCCCCACACCTTTCTCCTCTCTTTCTAGCTATCCTACCGGACCATGTCTAGCTTAGTCTCCCGCCCTCGGGAGGGGCTGGTTCTCCAGCTCATGCTCCCACTAAGATTTATTCTCAGAAGTCCTCCAGCACCTCGCCTGCATGGGCATCCTTCCATCCTTAGCCAATGGTAGGACTATGGACAAAGCTCACTGTTCCCAGTGTCTCAACTTTCCCCCCTTAACCACAGCAACTGCTGCAAGACGTCTGGATTTGCTTGCGATTCCCCAGTAGTGAACAGTGAACAGATCCACCAATACCAAGACGCCCAATAAACAGATGATTCCACTCACCATGCTTCAATTCTAAGAAAATGAGGACACGTGCTATAAAATGCATGTGTGGAAGGATGTTCGGCATCGTGCTCCATATACAGAGTGGAAACACCAAAGGCAACTGATGTGCCCCATAAAAAAGGCAGTGGTTGAATGAGGTATGGTGCAATATAGCAGAAGGTAGCGATTGAAATGAATTTTGAAAAATATTTTTAGACATCTGATCAACATACAATAAATATAAACATGAAAACAACATAGTGCAACTTGATTAAAATACATTGAGAAGCCAGAAGTAGGAGGACTGCCATGAGTTCAAGGCCACGCTGAGACTACATAGTGAGTTCCAGGTCAGCCTGGGCTAGAGTGAGGCCCAACCTCAAAAAACAAAAACAAAACAAAACAAAAAAACCAGATGGATAGATAGATAGACAGACAGACAGACAGACAGACAGACAGACAGACAGATAAACAGGTTGGAGAGATGGCCCGGGGGTAAGAGTGTTTCCAGAGGAGGCAGAAAGGCCTGAGTGGGTCTGAAAACATGATACCTCAGCACCCACATGAGGAGCTAGGCAGGCTCATGAATTTCTGCATCACCAGTTCTGTGAGGAGCAGAGACTAGAGAATCTTGGGGGCTCACAAAAATGGCAAGCTGCGAAGTCCGTGAGAAGAAACATGTGCAGGAGCCATGGAAGGGAGGAGGACGCCCACTATTCAACATGTGCACACCCAGGGTGTTGCACCCCTGCACACACACACACACACACACACACACACACGCATGCACCATACCACACCATACACATACTATGCACGCAAGACATGGGTTTAGCACTGTGGAAGGGTGGGGCACTTGGTCAAAGGGTAAGGCCTTCCTTGACGTCTGCACCTATTCCTCACTATCTCTTTGGGTGGGATGTTCTTCAAACTTCTACTGGTTAAATGAACATCCAGAATGCACGTAACTTGCCCAGTGGTTAGGCATTGGGCCTCTGGCTAATAACCTGGCAGGAGATACAGCACCTTCATTTTCAGCGAAACTTCCTTTCCACTGGGATGGACAGGCAATGAGCAAATACATAAGTGAATGAATTAGGATACATTTCCAGATATGGCAAATCCTATGAAGAAAAATTAAACAACCCGTGAGGGTCAAAGAGTAACTAGATAATGGGTGTGTCTTTTTAGTGACCGGCCAAGTACACCGTTCTGAGTCCACAGTGAGAGGATACAGAAAGAGAGCTTACAGCTTTCTAAGGAACACAAACAGCAAAGGCTCCAAGGCAGAGAGAGCTCTAGGTGTTTGGGAACCAGTCATAGAGCCTGCAGAGCAACCGCTGAATGGACGGAGTCCAGCGTGCAAGTGAACAGGTCAGAGAGCAGAGTGAGTCGAGGCAAGACGGGCTCCGGGGCACGCGCCTTATCCTAAGGACACGAGAGACCCGCAGCTGGTTTTGTAAGTGTGTGTGTGCACGTGCATGCAAGGGCTAGAGGACACCCTCGGGTGCTGGTCCTCACTCAGACTTCACCCACTGGTTTTGAGACAGTCTCTCACTGCCTGGAGCTCACCTAGTAAGCTAGACTGGCGGCCAGTGAGCCCCGGGGATCTGCCTGTCTGCGCCTTCCCAGAGGTGGTCTGCCGCCGTCCTTGATTTCGTTTTGGACCGTGGGTTGCGGAGGTTGAACTCACGTCCTCATGCTTGCAAGGCAAACACTTCTTCACTGACTGATTGCTCTGCCCAGTCCCTGTAGCTGCGATAGCAACAGTAATAAAATAGTCCGGGCATGGGGATGTGTGCTCTCGAAGGCCTCATTCTCTCCGTGAGGAGAGAAGCCAAGTGCTTTCTCCTACCTGTGAGGTTCTGCCGGCTCCCTAGCATTGTCGTCTGCCGAGAGTCACACTTCCAGGGACCACTTCCATCCCAGCACTACTGGGCTCTCCGTGTGATTTGCAAGTTTTCTGATTCCCATCAGCAGACTAATGGCCTGGACTTGATGCTGATTACACAGCTCACTGAAATATCAGCATGGTTTGTGCATGTGTGTGTGAGTGTAGGGTGTGGTCTGTGTATGTGGGCATGAGTGTAGGGTGTGGTCTGTGTATGTGTGTGTAAGTGTCAGGTGTGGATTGTGTACGTGGCCTATGTGAGTATGTGTTCACCTCCAGCAGGTGGGGCTCACCTGTGGTTGCCAAAGCAGACTATCTGGTGCCCCACTTCATCACTCTTCCACCCATTTATTTTTACTTATTTATTTGCAAGAGACAGAGAGAGAGAGCACACCAAGGCTGCTAGCCACCGCAAACAAAGTCCAGATGCATGCACCACTTTGTACATCTGGCTGTACGTGGATCCCGGGAAATCGAACCCAGGTTGTTAGGCTTTGCAGGCAAACACGTTAATGGCTGAGCCATTTCTCCAGCCCCTCCACCCATTCTTACTTGAGCCAGATGCTCTAAATAATCCTGGAGCTTGGCTTTTATTTGTTTTTAAATGTCAGCAATTCTTGGGTTTCTGCTCCCCTATGGGACTGGGGTTACTGACACACGTGGCTATGCCCAACTGCATATATGTGGGTCCTGGGGGTTGATCTCCAGTGGGCTCCCTCAGACCCTCACGCTGGCACAGGAAGTGTGCTTAACCACTGACCCATCTCTCCAACCAACACAGGTTTTATCTATCTGTCTGTCTGTCTATCTATCTATCTATCTATCTGGAAGCAGAGAGAGACAGATAGAGTGACAGAGAGAATGGGCACGCCAGGGCCTCTAGCTGCTGCAAGCAAACTCCAGATGCATGCACCACTTTGAATATCTGGATTTAGGTGGGTCCTGGGGAATCAAATCTGAATCGTTAGCCTTCACAGGCAAGTGCCTTAACCACTGAGCAATCTCTCCAATTCCAACACACTGCTTTTTTTTTTTTTTTGATTAAAAAAAACTGGAAATAGACACAAACTGGTGGTTTCATACAAAAAACTGGCCTTTCAGAGTTCTTTGAAAAATCAGATACAGCCACACTGGGACTACTGTTTCTATGGTGAAGAAGGAATCCCACACGTGACATGTGTTCTGCGTACCGAAGTCTCTGTCCGTTTCTTCACTTGTTCCTTGCCTGCTATCTCTGACGATCTTTGATTGTAGTCTTATTCTAATAAGTATGCTCTGGATATTGGCAAACTACATTGGATAATAAATCATGATTTTGCTTGGAAACAAAATTATGGCTATCCCTTTGAATTTTCCAAGCACTTTTTTTTTTTTTTTTTTTTTTTGTCAGATCCAGCCATAGAGAACTGGCCAATGTCAGCATCCTGGACTTTTAGCAGAGTATCACAGCAACTGGTGGAGGGGAAGGTTTTGAGGGGCTGGAGGGTCACGAGAAAAGAGGGTGGAGGCAAGGTGAACGGGAAGCAGACACAGGAATCACCTGCTTGAGTCTCTTCCCTCACCCCACGCTGTGCTCCAGTACACAGTGGGTGCTTGTCTCCCTGGTATTTTGTGATGCAAAGAGCAAGCTTTCAATGAGGGCTCTGAATATACACCTGAATGAATGAGTGAGTGAATGAATAAGTGAATAGCAGAATCACATGAAGTGCTGGAGTGATGGAGAAAAGACAAAAATGGAAAGCTAGGGGTGTGTAGGCAAGATAGGAAGTGAGCATAGGATTCTGAAACAAGACACTGCTTAACTTGCCTTGCTTCTTAGAAGCCAATAAGCTGGAAAAGGAGATGTACGTAGAAATAACAGTAGGTAACATCAGTGTCAGCCTCCAACAGGCTAACTTCTGCCTGCCATCCATTAGGCCACAGTGGAAGACAGAGAGCAGTCTACACTTGTGATCTTCCAAGGGTCTCTTGCAAGGGGTGGGCTTAAGAATATGCTTTCAGATGACCCAGAATGTGTAACCTGTGTGAAATATCTGCTTGTATTTGGTGGGGGAGGAGTGAATCAGAATGAGTATAAGCAATCATTATAGTCATTTCTCTGGCTGTTCTCAGCCTGTGGTGTTCCAGTATATTTACAATCAGTATGGGATGAGGAAGCATGATGCTGTAGTGCAAAGAAAAATTAAAATAAAAAAAAAAACAAGAAAGCCTTCATGATGTGATAAATAGGATAAAATCAACCATAAGTTAGCAAGAAGTTAAGTTTTGGTTTCTTAAATGAAATGTCTCAACATGTCCAATATAGGAAGTTGTCGCAGGCTGCAAAAATTACAAGGAAATAGAAATGGCTTCTTTTTTCAAGAAAAAAATGCCACTTGTCACAAAAAGGTCTTAAACCAGCAATCTGCAATAAAACCGTTGCAATAACAAGTCAGATTGCTTTCCTGATAATTATTAAGTAGAAGTCTACCACATTTGACAAGGACATTATACAAAGCTTTTTCTTTTTTTTATTACAGCCTCATCTGTTAACTATAGTGCTTTCAACCCAGATGTTCCTGAACAAAGGCTCTTAAGAATTAGAGTCCAACTGTTTCTACCTACCCAGAGGAATATAAATTGTGCTTGCCATTAAACTGGCAGCCTTGACTAGAAGGATTACTTGCTGGTGTGAATTAAGCATGGAAACCTGTCATAGAGTTTTCTCCTTCCAATATGTTCATCAAGTTTTTCCCAAGATGGGGTTTGGAGAGATTACAAAAGACTGACAATGGCTAGAGAGGTGGCTTAGCGCTTAAGGCGCTTGCTTGCAAAGCCGAAGGACCCAAGTTTTCCTCTTCAGGTCCCATGTAAGCCATTGCAAGGTGATGCAAGTGCTCAAGGTCACACATGTGCACTGGGTGGCACATGCATCTGGAGTTCTATTAGAGTGGAGACCCTGGTGCACCAATTCTCTCTGTCTCTGTCTCTCTCTTGTGTGTGCATTAAATCAAAAAGGCAGTCTCTTGGGCTTGCCTCAAAAAAAAAAAAATACAACTACCATGAGGAAGGTGGCTGAGGTCAAAAGCATTGGTTGCCATCAAAATCCCCTGCAATTAGTGCTTCCCAGAAGCACCAGTCCCTGTCCAGTGACCTGGAGACCCAGGAATGTCAGGTGGACTTTGGTCTTCAGAGTAAGTGTGATATAAACACCATGCACTGGGAAATAAGGGCTTTAGAATCGAGGGGTGAGAATGGGAAATATATTCCAGGAAGTTGCATTTGGAATGAAAGCTTCTTGAAATGAAAATAATCTCGTCAAAACAGAGGTGATGCCTCAGTGGTTAGAGGTGATAGCTTGCAGAGTCTGCCAGCCTGGGTTCAATTCCCCAGCACCCAGGTAAAAACAGATAAAAAAAAAAAAAGTGGTGCTGACATTTCATTCATTTGCAGGCAGCAGCATGAGACCATGACTCACCACCTACACACACACACACACACACACACACGAAAAGGAAAACTTCTAGTTAATTTTTTGGAAACATCAGGACTTGTAAGACTCAGAAACAAGAAAACAGAACTACCATAAAATATTTGTGGAGAGGCTGTTAAACACTTGTTTTTGTTTATACCTTTGAGAAGGGTGGGATGGGAAAGCTTTTGAATACCCCATACTCTCAAGTACACACATGCACATATGCACACGTACACACATCTCCACTACCAGATGTAAGGCATTTAAGCTTCAAAGTAATTTAATTATTTGATATGGATTCTTGGCACCTGCTGGAGTGTAAACAGATGAATTTTTAAAAAGCCTTGTTGTTAATTCTTCATATGAAACATACAATATAAGGTATGTGTTTGGCCTTAGAATTCACCTGAGTTCCAACTGGATTTCCTCCCTGACCTCTGAACCCAGAACTGTGGATTTGCCTTGGCAGGTCTGTGCCCTAAATTAAGAATCTCAGTAGAGTTTGTGGCCACTAGTGTATCAAGCAGCACAAGGGAGGATCACTGGCCACCTTCCGGGTCCCTACAGTAGAAATCAACATTGCACTCACACCGATACTCACATCTGTTCAGCCCTAATGACAAAACTCCCAATATAAACAAATAGAAGCACGAATTTTATGAGAAAAAAATTAAATTAATTTTTATTTATTTGCCTGTGTATGTACAGGTATGCCAGGGTTTCTTGTCACTGCAAATGAATGCCTATAAAATTTAATGTGGGTGACTAAGGAATTGAACCAGGAACAGCAGGCTTTGCAAGCAAGTACCTTTAACCACTAAGAAACTTTCCCAGATACATCATTTAAAAAAAATTAAGTCATTTTAATTTTTTGAGTGTTTTTTTTTTTTTTGAGGCAGGGGTCTCACTCACATCAAGCTAACCTGGAACTCACTCTGTAGCCCCAAACTGGTCTCAAACTTAGAATGATTCTCCTTGCCTCTCAAGTGCTGGGACAAAAGGTGTGTACCACCTGCCTGGTAATTTTTTAATTTTTAATATTTTATTTAGTTATTTACTTACTTATTTTGCAAGTAGTGTGAGACAAGAGAGAGAACCTGAGAGACAAAGAGAATGGTCACTCCAGAACCTCCAGCAGCTACAAATGAAGTCCAGCTGCATATGTTGCTTTGTGCATCTGGCTTTATGTGGATGCTGGGGAATTGAACACAGGGCGTTAGGATTTGCAAGCAACTGCCTTAACCACTGAGTTATCTTTCCAGCCCATTTTTCTTAATCTTTCAAAATATCTTTTAAAAGATAATATATAATCCTTTACATAAATTCTGTTGGAGTGTTCAAAATCTGTCATGTAACAATTGGGTATATCTGGCTTCTCTGTGCTGCATTCAAATTTAGATGTCTCTCTTGAAAAATCCATGGTCCTACAGTACTCAAATTCATAGTTTGATACACACACACACACACGTGAATATATATATTTGACATTATAGTTTCCATTGGTCAGGAAGCTTAGCTTTCTCTGCTAAGGCTTAATTTTAAGTTTCTTCCAGAGAGTTCTTTTGAAATAACTCTCCATGCAAAATGACCCAGCAGGAGAGGCAGAAGAGCATGATTTTTCTGAATCTAGGCACACTGAATTAGGTAAGTGACAGGATGGAAAGTCGTCACCCTCCACCATGGCCACTCCCACTGCCTTAAGCCTGCTCATTGGCAACAGGCTTGGAGCTGGGCTTGGGGAAAGAACTTCAGCTCAGCCCAGGAAGAGGCCATTGCGGCTCCCTGGCTTACTGGAGCATTAAACACTAAACACTCAACACTCCACATCAAGTAGGAGTCATAACTGCTCTGTCAGCTGAGGAGGGACAGAGAGACACATCGTATTTTAAATGCACCTTTTGTCCTATTCCCCTCTGCGCTGTAAAGCCTGATACAATTAAGCTTTTGTATTTTGCAGGTGATGAATGACTGACTAATCGGCTCGCTGTGAGCCTGAGAACCTGGGACGTGGTGTTCTGCCACCCACCCGCCCGCCCCCTCTGCCTGGGCTGGCTTTCCAGTGCATCCTGCCTTCCTCCCTCCCCCTTCTACCTACCCGGGAGCAGGAGAGGGCATTCTCACCTTTTTAAGTTCTCACAACAAAATCACTATCACACTTTCTCTCCCAAAGCATCTTATGGTCAAAATACAGCCAATGTGCCTCTTTTTCCTATATAAAAGAGGAAGTTGCCGTGTTCCCAATGGAAACCCCCCCAGGGAACATAGGGATGGCACAAGCTCGGTGTGGTACTGTGTGATCGGCTTCCCTCTTCCCTGGGGACTGCATGGGATTTCCTACTTTCCCTTCTACTCCCACCTCACTGCCTGTTTCTTATAGGCTCAGGTCCCATGGAAGGCACATCTCCTCCAGGAAGACCCCCGACCAGCCCCCAGCCTGCAGAGAAGCCCCTATGGCCCCAGCCTCGGCGTGCACACCACGTGCAGCTGCTCCACACCCAAGGAGCTCTGGATCTCCCCGACGGCGGGCATCAGCTCCCTCGGCCTGGCTGCAGACCCTGGAGGCTGCACAACTCTTTGCTTGACCTTCGTAGGCAGCGTTATTAATTTATTCATGCTCATATGCTTGATCAACTCTGACCGCAGATTCCTTTAGACGTGGCAACAAGCTTAGCACAAGGATGGAACCATCCTAAGGTCATGGAAATCTGCACTACAGAAGAAAAGTGTACTATTGAACAACAAAGGTAGTTAGTTACCCTTGGGAAATGATACCTTTCCTCCCTCCTTCCCTTTCTCCCTTCTTTCCTTCCTCCTTGGTTTTGTTTTTGTTTTCTTTCTTGGTGCTTCTGTGTTTGATGGGAATAAAGCAATGAAGAAAAAAGGAGAGGTAGGAGTTGAGGAAACTTGGGGTATGTACAAACTCAGCCCAGCTAGTGTCCTCGAAGGAATGAGGAACACAGAAAGATGCTGATCTGCTCGGGGCATCAGACCCTGGTCTTTTGTGGCTTCACAGCTCCCGCGATGCACTGTGTAGTGCGGGAACTGCCCGTAAACAGAACCCTTCATGGCAAATGTGACATCACTGTCCTAACATGAAGGCTTGGCACTGGCCATCTGCACCTTCATAGAAGCATGCTGCGGAGCAAGAGGGGAAGGAAGCAGAGAGTGCCTGGTGTTAAGATTTCAAAGCTCTTGGCTTTGCTGCTTGGTGGGAAGCAAGGTTATACACACATTTGTTCTTAACAGGACCTTTTAAGGCCCATCTACGGCATGATTTGGCCAACACATGCCAATGACGGGGCCCAAAGTAGGGAATACAAACAGATTATTCCAGAGTGTGGGGTAGTGACCTGGAATGAGAGAGGGAGTTCTAGTCCTCAGACTTTGGGTCAGAATCACTTGGCTTGTTTGTACAATCAACCAATCAATGCAGGTTCTTCAAATGTTACACCAGATTTTAATATCTGGAGACGAAGCTCAAATTTTACATCATTCATTAAGTTTCCCCAGGTGTGTGTGTGCCTCTGTGTGTGTGTGTGTGTGTGTGTGTGTGTTCATGTGAATGGGTGCAAGAATGTGCAAGCCCCAGCGTGCATGTGGGGGTCAGAGGACAAGTGTGGGGGTCAGTCCTCATCTGCCTTGTTTGAGCCAGGGTCTCTCACTGTTCACTTTGGCATTCACCAGGCTAGCCAGCAGGTATGCAGGCTGGTGATTCTCTCTCTCTGCCCAGGTGCTGTGGGATGAGAGATGCTGTAGCACCCATCTGTCCGTGGGACCTGGGAATCTGAACTCAGGAACACACCCTTGCACAGTAAGCACTTTATCTACCGAGCCGGCACCTCACCCTCTGGGAGAGTCATAATGAGCCAGCCCTCAACCAGTACCTGCTCCAAACAGCTCCCAGCAGCACAAGGTCCCAGCACTGGATCCTGGTTCTGTGATTTGTCTTCTAAAAGAGGCTTTGCAAAGGGGCACTTAGATTCTCTGAGTCTTGGGACCTTTGTTCACAAATCCATGATAGTTACATTAATATAAGTGCCACATGATTGGTGGGGGCATAAAGGAGACAATGTAGATGGAGGGTTAGACAGGATTTTTGAAGTTTGTCTAAGTTGGTTTCAGGTTTTGGAAAACATGCCCGTAACTTTTGGTCCTATACACGATATAGTCAAAGCTAGCTGGCACCATGCTGGGGTGATGGCTCAGTAGTTAAGGGCACTTGCTACTTAAGCATGAGGGCCCCGGAGGGCCAGAGACTTCTGGAGTTCAATTTCTTAAAATCCGGGCTGGAGAGATGGCTTAGCGGTTAAGCGCTTGCCTGTGAAGCCTAAGGACCCCGGTTCGAGGCTCGGTTCCTCAGGTCCCACGTTAGCCAGATGCACAAGGGGGCGCACGCGTCTGGAGTTCGTTTGCAGAGGCTGGAAGCCCTGGCACGCCCATTCTCTCTCTCTCCTTCTATCTGTCTTTCTCTCTGTGTCTGTCGCTCTCAAATAAATAAATAAATAAATAATTAAAAAAAAATTTCTTAAAATCCACTGGAAAAGATGGGGTTATACCTGCCCAACTGGGACTCCAGAGAGCAGAGAGCAGAGAATCGCCGGGGATGGCTGGCCAGAAAGAAATGGCACACGGGGCTAAGGGAAAGACCCAATCTTAAGCAAGGAGATGCTTTCATCTGACCTCCGTGTAAGCACACAACACACACATCTACACAAATGGGCACACACACACCACACCATACACACTCCACACACACACACACACACACATGCATGTGTGCACACACACATATGCACACACACAAATAGAAGTTGGCACAGATATGTGAAAGTATACAGTAACTGGGAGTCTCATTCCAGACCTGAGAGACCTTTTGGCTTGAAACTTTTAGGAAGCTACCTTTGGGGACTATCTGCCCCTCTTGCTTCTGATACAGCCCTTTCCTACTCTCTCGGGAAATGACCTTGAATTTCACCTACATATATGGCACCTCTTTTCATAGAATGACTTGCCAGCTTCTGAGAAAATGCCACCAGGCTCTCCTATACACCAATCTCTCCCTGTAGGGTGGCATCTTGCCAGCTCAGAGAAAACACAAATTTATTTCTTTCTATGCCTTGAGATATTATTGGTCACATATTGTTTTAGTGCGATGCATAATTATGGAAACTGCTTTGACAATCTGTATATTTTATCAGTGCACTATAATACCCAGAATATCCCCCAATTCTTTTTCTTCTCCATGAGCCAGCTTAAAATATATTTTGGCGTCCTTTATGTCATCTTGAAATTGAATAGCCAATTCTTACTGTAATGAAAATACTTATGCACCGGTGTGGTGATCTACAACACTACACTCTAATTACGGCTGTGCTTTAATTAACCTGAATTGAAGAGTGTTATCATTAAACTGCTGGTAACTTTGAGTTATGGCTTTTCTTTAATTTAAAGTAGAAAACACAGATAATTAAGCCTCCAGATAATCAAATGCTTGAGGAGAGCTTCAATGTTTTGGGATGTTCCTAAATCTCATTAAATGTCCTTTCTTTATTGATTAGTTCCGCCTCTGCCGAATCATTGCATTAAACGAATAATGGCAGCAAGTTGAACACATTCTCACTCACATTGGAAGTTGCCATTATTTTCTTTTTGTATCCAGAAGCTTTACCGAACAAATATTAAATTCTCTGACAACAAGCTAGGTCCGTGGGATTTTGTCTTCACTGATACACGTTCATTCAAGGGAAATGTGCACACACTGTGTCCATTAGTGCTGAACTCTGGAGCATTACTGAAGACTAGTCAAGTTCCCTGCCACCCCAAGGTTCAGGGTTGGCAAAACCATACGTCCATACCACCAGGCCTAGAATGCTGAGGTCAATCTGGCCTAGTCTAGGAGGAGAAAGCCTGTATGCCCCTTTGGTGAAAGTAAGTGGATGCCAGTTAAGCATTTGGTCGAGGATCCAGTTCAAGGGAAGCCAACAAATCTAGTTGTGTTTTTTTTATGTGAAATACTACTGTTTGGAAACCCTGGAAAGTAGCTTTAAAGAAATTAAATCCTGTAAGCCAACTCTAGCTGTTCCGTGCCCTCTCTCTCTCTCTCTCTCTCTCTCTCTCTCTCTCTCTCTCTGTGTGTGTGTGTGTGTGTGTGTGTGTGTGTGTGTGTGTGTGTTGGAGGGGTGGGCAATCCTCGAGACCTTAGTCTTAAAATGAACTGACTCAGTTTCCAAGGACAAGAGGAAGAGACGGATGTTAAAGTCAGGGCCAGGTGCTTTGCTGGAAGTACACCTGTCCAACAGCAGAGCCAGAGAAACTCGGTGGCCCAGGAAGGGGCTTTGTGACTCCTCGGCAAGCACCCTGACACCATGGGACCCCCCCCCACTCTGGCCCTGGAAGTACGGCTCTGCCCACTGTCCCACGATAGACTTAGGCTTTGATCATCTCATTAAAGAGCCAGGTTCAGTTTAAGACCTGACTCTTCAGGACTTTCCATCTCGGGAAGGCTGAGCTCCAAGGAGAATTCCCGGGACAGGCCAGCCTTCCAAGTCCCAGTGCCTTGGAATGGTTAACTTCTTCCCCTGGCAGAAAGAGAAATTGTTCCCAAGGCAAGGTACACACGGGAGCGACAATAGGGCATCCATTTTCAGAAAATAACTCCTTCCGAATCAATTACCTATTCACTTTTCCAGTCCATTTAGCATTTAAACTTTCGCTTAGAGACAGGGTGAGAAATTTCCGTAAACAACCAAACCATTTTGGAGTGCTTAGGGTCTGGGCCTGGGGACTGGCTGAGAACACCCGCTGTGTTCTCTGACAGGAGTCTCCAGGTAAACATGAAGCCACCAAGCACTCCATCCCCTCCCTGCTGCATACAGAACAGAACAGATTGACAGACACAGCAGAGCCCAAAAGCCCTGGGCCTCCCTGTACTGTGAAGGGCACTCTGTTTTGATTGGGCACCTCAGGCCTCCAGTCCCAGAATTCCAGAAGGTTCTTGGTTTACAAGTAGCACAAAGAAACGGCACTCCTTCCGCAGCTCAGCGGGCTCTCTCAATCCCCCCCCATTTCTTCTGCTTTTAATCAGTGAGATAGTTCTGTAAGCCTTGGCTACGGTGTCAAGCATCCCTGGGTCAGTCTTACAGTTCCACCATTTTTAGACATGTTGTGTTTTCATACGGAACAAACCCCTGTTTGATTAGATAAACCAAACCCTTAACATTCTGAGTGCTTAATCTGAGGTATTATGTCTCAAGATGGGTGTCTGGAGCTCCTGAGGCAGGCCATCCTATCTAGGTGACCACTTGTTCTACTGAAGTGGGAGAGGGCCATGGCAGGTGTCCATGTTTTAACCCATCCTGTGAGATAGTTCCTGGAGAAACAGCACCTTCTGACTAATGGCAACTGTCCCTAGAGGACCTTCCCCAAGCCTCCTTCCATACATGTGGCTCCCTATGTCCTCAGCAGACAGTGAGTGAGAGCACTTTGGATAGCTATTTCAGCAGCCCCTATGATGTCACTGTACTCTGACTTGCTTAGAAGGCTGGTAAAAATGTCATTATTTGGGAGCTTGCAAGATGTAGCTTTGCCCTATTAAAACCACTATATGTCAACCTCAACGGTAGAGCATATACTTAGCAAGTTCAAGTCCCACCCAGAGCCAAACAAAATGAAATTGAGATTAAATCAGAAAGACCACAGATCTTCGTTTTGGGAACGTAATTCAAGATGTGCAGGGGAATTACAGTTTGCAAATTAGAGCACACGAGGGTGCCAATCCAAGATCCTCAAGGCCTAGAGGAAAAAATGGAGCCAGCAGAAATCCCCAAGGCAGGGACTCCGTTAAGATCTGTTTTTCTGCTCACAGACACACCAGGCTGAGCTGGCAGGACATGCTAGCCAGGGTCAGGTGCCCCAGATGTGCCAAGCAGAAGTGGAGGCTGTCCCCGAGAGCCAAAGAGCATCCAATGAGCAGCCACTTACTCACAAACAGTAGGGAAGGACAGACCCACGAAGGCACTGGAGAGATATTCTGTGTACATTTCATTAGAGACGCCTTCCAAGTAGTATTTCTGCCAAGTGTCTTCTTCAATCTACATGAAAAGAACACAGGAAGAGGGTTTAAAAGTTTAACCATAGACTATTAAGAGTTACAATACTGGGGGGAAATGGCCGACAACATCGTGAGCAAGCAAGGGATACTGCTATTGGAAAGAACTCAGCTTAACAAGATGTACACACCTGCGCAATAGCGGCACGCTGCCTAGGTGGCTAACCAACGGCTCTCTGTTTGGCTATGAGATCCACTCAGTTGACAGGAACCCATAGTTGGAACTGGGGTCCAAGTCAGAATCCAATGGAGAACACGACTATGGACTCTAGTGAGAAGCTCCCACCAGTCTTTGTCCAAAACTGAGGCTACACCCATTAAAATCTCTCTAAATTAGCAATGCTTAGCCCCTTGAGCCTATGCTGACCTCACTCTCCATTGGAGAATCTGTTTTTTGTTTTTCAGAAAGCAGAAAGAACAGAGGATAACTGAAACCCATCAATGAGACAAGAATAGACAGATGATTCCCTGGCAAGAGAAGAACCACTCCTTGCACAGCACATGGGGCCCAGGTGAAACCACAGAGGAGCTGGTGAGATGAGCAAGAGCGCTGCTTCCACGGCGAAGCTGACAACCCACACCAGGGTGATGGAGACAGACACTGAGGACACTCGAAATACACCGAAGCAGAAATACAGAAGCTGCTAAGAGCTCAAAGCCAAAATAGACTTAAAACACACTCACCAAAGCTCAGGGAATTTTGTGGAAGAAGGCGTGAAAAGACCCACATAGTGGGAGGGAATATCCAGAGACATTGCCCCCCCCCAACAACGGCTGACTGCTGCTCTCACAAGTCATAAGCCTCTCCATGGTGAGTATCGACAATCTCACTAAGGAGGGCCCCCAGTGGGGTGGGGGCAGGGAGGAGGGACATGGCCATACCAACATATGATACGTCCAAACAAAGTTTCTACTTAATAACAAAAAACGAATTACCATCTTGGAATAAATGAATGCATTATGAGACATGCAATCTTGGTTGATAACCTTCTCAGTGACCAGGAACGCACTCTTTAAGCCCCCAGTGACCCTAAACTCACAGGTTTTTATGTGGGTTCACATGAAATCATTGCTTTATTTTTGACCTGTTTGACTTCTAAGGTTGTGGGGGGGGGGGGACAAATCAACTGATAGAAACGTTTGGAGAGCAGTTTTTCAGCTGTTTTCAAAATTTATGAAACTGTATAACCTTTCATCCCAAATTCCCAAAGCAAAGGAAGATAGCATACAAGTTAATAAGATTAAAAATCACAGGGTACTGGGTTGTGTCACCCCTTGTACATGTCTCTACCTTACAAATACACAGGAGATGCACAAGAACACCCTTTTTATTCATGCCAAAAAATAGAAATAACCACTGGTAGCAATATCTATGTAATGTAATATGTACGTAATGGAATACTAAGAATCAATGGGAAAATATGGTGAAATGTGTATCTGTTACTAGAAATATAAAAAGATACATTATAAAATATATACCATCTAATGCTACTTTTTAAGGAATTCTCCATGGGTATCTGTTTATAAAGCCTTAACAAAAAATATCTAGAAATTTTTATAGCAGAACACTAACAATTATCTCTAAGTGGTAGAATATTGCTTCTCACAGCTTTTTGTACTGTCTGGAGACTTTTAAAATACATATTTATATGAATGCATATAAATGAATGCATGTGGATAGCAACATATTTCTACAATTTTATATTGGAAAAAGTTTTTACTTCCATCTACCTGGAATATCACCATAAGTAAAATATACTTCTGATGAGGTCTAGCACAAAACTTCATTAAAATAAGTTGTTTTATGTTTTTCTGATCAATGAAGTCCAGCTGGATTTCTTGGGTAGCTTCCTCACACTAGAGATTTTCAATGGAGTCAATCTTTAAAAACTATCCAGTGAGTTAGACTGAGAAACTCTGGTTGCTGAGGGAGCTCCAGCCCTCCATGACAAATGTATGAGGATATATCCTTAGGTGTCCTTGAAGGCCATCTCCAAGGCCTCACTCCTGGTGAAGGCTTAGGTTAGAGGAGGCGGCCAGGAAGCTGTTCTGTCAATAGCAAGAAGCTCTTCATAATTTCTTGTTCTGTTCTTGTGCTGAAGAGTCTTGCTCATGGTTAACCAGTCCATTAACAGGGAGAAATGCAACATCTGGAGAACATGGAAGGATGGGAAAGGACAGAGCCTTCACCTACTGGGTGATACTCAGCATACAAAAGCCGGAAAGACAACGCTGAGAGATAAATTGAGTGTTCCTGACCTCCATGCTGTCTGTTTGCTTCTGTTCCGCCTAGCTAATTAGACTGCGCAGGTTAACCTCATTAGATCGAGCTGCTTCTAACCACTCTTATATGCTAGACATTAGCAATGCAGAGCTGCTGGGTATGGGCTGATTATCTACAAATTGGTCTTCCCCAGAGTGGGGGCATTACAATAAGTCTCTCAACCATTTCTGTGGCTAAATGAGATGATTTAAAAAAAAAAATAACTGTAATGTGTTCAGATAAACATGAACTTTTTCATTTCCCCAAAACTAAGATCTTGACAATTTTCTTCCAGTGACATTCATGAATTCAAACTAATTTGAATAAAGTTTAGTATGCATCGGTAAAAATCTTATAATACCTCTCATTTTTGAGAAATATTACTGCATTTTGTTTTATTGGTACATAGGAAGCCATATGAACTACTGCTAGTTATAAATCTTCAAGTAGAGCTTTGTGGGCAAATAGAATACCTAAAGAATAAAGATGTACGTGAAGGCTGGGGGTGTGGGCACTGCTCAGTGGATAAAGCACTTGCCTGTGTGCCTAAATTCAAGCGCCCCAGCATCTGTAACCCCAGCACAACTGGAAAGCAGAGGAGGTAGGCAGGAGAATCCCCCTGAAGCTCACTGGGACAGCTAGTTGGGTGAACTCCACAATGAAGGGCAAGAACCCTGCCTCAGAGTGGAAAGTGCAGGTCAGTACCCAGGGTTGTTCTCTGACCTCCAAACATGTCATGGCACGCATGTGCCCACACTCACACCCATGAACACACACACATACACAGGAAAAAAAAAAAAAAAACACTCCACTAAAAATAGATCCAGCCTATGTCCTTAGCAGATACATCTTCTTAGAATGTGTTTTGTTTTGTAATTTAAATATTACAGGTGATTATCAAAAGTAGAGAAAATATACACCTCATCTTAATTATTGTTAGTAGTATTCCTAATTAATGTGATTCATTTAATTATGGTCTATATTCATGACCCTATGTCTGAGGAGGTTACTATTACAACAAATTTTACTATATATATGCACATATATGTTTATATATATACATATACATATATATAGTATATAATATAGTATATGTATATGTATGTGTGTATATGTATGTATGTATATATGTATATGTATATGTATGTGTGTGTGTGTGTATATATATATATATATATATATATATGGTTTTTGAGGTAAGGTCTTGCTCTATCCCAGGCTGACCTGGAATTCATTCTGTAGTCTCAGGGTGGCCTTGGACTCACTCAGGCAATCCTCTTACCTCTGCCTCCTGAGTACTGGGATTAAAGGTGTATGCTACCACTCCCGCCTCTTAACCAATAAATTTTGTAACTAGATACAGATTCATCACAGGGTAACAGCAATATTCATGTTTCTTTTAAATTTAGCAAACGTATTCCATTGATTTATTCCCTCAGTAAACATTTACTGGGCATATTCTATATTACAGGAGTTGTTCTAGTGCCTGATTAAATCTGATTTTAAACTGTTATTTATTATCCCACATTTCTCCCTACATTACCTGGCTGGGATAGATCTGACCATCTGACTGGATACAACTGACTTTTACTGATTTTTCCACATCTCTTCTCCTATAACTTCACTTTTGTGGCTAATTTGAAATGGATGGAGAGTAGAAGTCAAATAACTGGAAAAATGTTTAAGACATTATGTAAAACAAAATGCCTCTCCCGCATCCATATGTAGATTCTTCAATGGTATCCAAAAGACTGGATGTAATAGCATCAAACCAACTGTACCAATGCTGAGGAGTTTAAAATCCATTGTCCTAAGTCTAAGACTTCCAAATGCATACCCAACAATGTTTTTGAGGCTTCTGATGGTGGCATTTCATATGCACATAAAAGTATAGTTATAATAACATCTTTACAGAAGGCATGTCATTAGTGGAGATGTGAACTGGTGCAGCTGCTATGGAAAACAATGTGGTAGTTCTTTAAAAACTTAAAAATAGAAGAGCAATATGATCAAGCAATTCCACTCTTGAGCAAAGGAAATAAAAACAGGACTCATGATAGTGTTGCTCTTAAGAGCTAAGAGTTTTCAAGAACCTAAGGAGGCATTCATAAGAAATATATAGTGAAGAAATACAATGAAACATTGCTCCGCCTTCAAAAGAAAGGAAGTCCTGGTTCTTGTGACTATAACATGGGTGAACATTGAAAGCATTGTGCTAAGTGGAAAAAAAAAAAACCACAATCACGAAACAACAAATATTATTTGAGGAACATGCTAAAAGAAGTCAAATTCGGCCGGGTGTGGTAGCACACACCTTTAAACCCAGCACTTGGGAGGCAGAGGTAGGGGGATCGCTGTGAGTTTGAGGCCACCCTGAGATTACATAGTAAATTCCAAGTCAGCCTGAACTACAGTGAAACCCTACCTTGAAACAACAGGAAAAAAAAAAGTCAAATTCATAAATCCAGTTGTAGAAGGATGGTTGCACGGTTAGCAGCGAGGTGGGGAAGGGTACCAGTTTTTCCCCGGTATAGATGATCAGTTTTGCAGGATCAAGAGAGCTCAACAGGGCTGGGGAGATAGAACATGGGCTAAGGGCTTGCCCCACAAACATGAGCAGCTGAGTGAAGACTCTCCGCACCTACGTACGAGTCCAGCTAGGCAGAGTGCACTGGTGACCCTAGCACTGGGGAGGCACAGACAGAAGTGCTGGGTCCTGCTGGCTTTCACGGCGAGTCAGGCATGCTCTAGGTTCAGTGAGAGAAAAATATGCTCACAGGGCTGGGCAAAACGGGTCAGGGAGTAAAGTTGGCACTTGATGCACAACTCTGGTGACCTGAATTTGGATTTCCAGACCCAGTGTGAAAGCCAGAAGCTGTGGTGGGTTTCTGTAATGGCAAAAAAAAAAAAAAAAAAAAAAAAAAAGGAGGTGGGGACAGAAGAATTTTTTGGATGCTTGAAGAGCAATGAACAACAAGAGGCTGTGCGTCCAACAAGGTTGAAAGTGAGAACTGACCACAGGTTGTCCCCTGACCTCACCATGCACCTGCACTCACACACATGGACACCCCCCCACACACACACCAAAAAAAAAGGCAGAGAGCAAATAATGAAGGCACTTGACATCAACCTATGACATCCATATACATCACACTCACACACATACAAGCATGCAAACACACATGCATGTACCACACACACATACATGTAACAAAAAAAGAGTTCTGAAGAAGGATGGGGGTGACGATGGCACAAACATGAGACTATCCCACATACCAACAAGCTGCATGCTTACATACAGCTAAGATGGTTAATTCTGTGCTATGTGTATTTTGCTATCATTGAAGGACTTTAAAACCCAGAACAGAATAATCCATGGCCATGATGAATGAATGCTAACATGGTTTAATCCCTAAGACTGAGAGAGGCAAGGTGTGCGACGGTTAGAGCAGAAGAAAGCTGGTGATATCAGAAGAGTCAGGGTGCAGACAGCCCCCACTGTTACCAGGATCTCCTTCAGGCTCCCCTCAGCTGTGCCAATCTCTATCTTAGGTGGGCTACAGACTATTTCTAAAGCCTCTAGAACAGTAACAGGTCCCAGAAGGTCAATTTTCTACACAGGAGGACAGACCACTTTGGACTGACTCTTAACGGAGAAAACAATGACACGTCTTTGTTCCTTAACAGAAGGAACTAGCTAGATAGTCATCTTATGACCTTCTGGACAATTCAAAATGGCATGCTTTCTACCCAGAACCAGAGCTCCACTTGGATCCCTTGGGACAAAGAAAAAGAAAAAGAAAAAAAAAAAAAAACACAAGAAAACCTCACACTCGCCATCAAAGGGACATTATCATTTCCCTCTCACAGGTGATTAAAAAAGGAGAGAGAGAGAGAGAGAGAGAGAGAGAGAGAGAGAGAGAGTGTGAAAGAGAGGCGTGGCAATTTGCTAAAGGTCACAAAGCCAATCACGGTATGAATAAGACTCAAGTTCATGCTCCCAACCTCCACAGATACCTCTTGCAAGAGACAGGAAGGTGTAGTCTAGGGAAGTTGTAGTGGGGTCGGGGAGGGGCTCTGCTACCTAAGTACAAAGGGGGGCAGGACCAGACGAACTGCTCATTAAGGACTCCAGAGCTCAAACCCCAGAACCCATGACTATGAGGGCATCAGCAAGATTTGCACGGTGGGTTCTGAGCCTGGCTGGAAGGTAGTCCAGGCCTCCTCTCACTGCACTCAGGTACCGTTTCTATTAGGTAAAATGGGAACCATCTCAGCCTACAGCTTCTTTCCTAAAATAGTACATGCTGTTCTCCATGTTTGTATCATTGGCAATTTTTAAATTTTTTATTAACAACTTCCATGATTATAAAAAAAAAAAATACCCCATGGTGATACTCTCCCTTCCCCCACTTACCCCTTTGAAACTCCATTCTCCATCATACCCCCTCCCCATCTCAATCAGTCTCTCTTTTGATGTCATGATCTTTTCCTCCTCTTATGATGGTCTTATGTAGGTAGTGTCAGGCACTGTGAGGTCATGGATATCCAGGCCATTTTGTGTCTGGAGGGAGCATGTTGTAAGGAGTCCTACCCTTCCTTTGGCTCTTACATTCTTTCTGCCACCTCTTCCACATTAGACCCTGAGCCTTGGAAGGTGTGATACAGATATTGCAGTACTGAGCACTGCGGTCATTTCTTTCCATCACCATGATACCTTCTGAGTTGTCCCAAGGTTACTGCCATCTGAAAAGAGAAGATTCTCAACCAAAAGTGAGAGAAGCAATAATATAAGGGTGTGAACATTAACAGAAGTGCTTACTGGGCATGTGATAAGCATACTATATACATTTGGTCAGACAACAGCCGACGTTACACCTCTAGGGCTCACGACCACCCCTGTTTTAAGTTTTCTGTATTTCCTTCCTATGGAGTGGGCCTCTAGTCTCATTGGTGTATTTTTAACTGTAATGTGAAGACACACTTCCCAGCAGAAAAATGAAGGCATGGGACCAAAATGACTTAGGGAAAGGTGCCAAAATTAATTTTCCAGCCACTCAGCAATCAGTCAAAGGCAGAGTGTTTCCTAAGGCAGCAGCTTATCCTCTGGCTGTCACATCAAACCCCAGCTGTTTCAGAAGAGCGCCTAGCAAGATGAGCAGGTGATGTGCTCTGGGTCCTGATTCATCAAATGCGAACAGCATCTTCTGTGCGAAAAATGGAATGAGCCACTGGGCTAGCTTGTCTACATCACTTATGGTTTTATTTATCTACCCATCATTATCTAATTTTTCAACCGGTCTAGTTGAACCTCCCAAGCAAATGGTTTTACGCCTACCCATGGGCACACAGCCTTACCATCAGATGTGCTTTCTAACCGGAATCATCAGCCTTGGCTCCCCGGAAAACTGCCCCCTTCTTGGCTGTTCCAGGTTCTGCATGTGTTAGTGGTAATAGGCTGGTAATGACACCATTTTTTTTATAATGCTTCTTCTGATGAGAGAGAAACTGTGTTTCTCTAATGCTAACAGCCCCTGTACATGGGAAAAGTTCAACTCTCCTGGCTAAGGTCTGTGACAGCCGCTATGATCTCTGTTCCCAGTAAGAGTCTGGATAACTGTGTTGATGATAGCCAAATGGTTTTGCAGAAATCCATCCCGAACTCAGCAGTCCTCCAAATATTCCCAAGGATAATCAAACACCAGTCCTTACTTAACTGAGAATAAGCACACTGCCTTATTCCAAATATATGCTATGCACTTCAAAAATAAACAAGTAAAAGCAAACTATTTTACTTATTTATCTACTTTTGGTTTCTTGAGGTAGGGTCTCGCTCTAGTTCAGGCTGACCTGGAATTCACTATGTAGTCTCAGGGTGGCCTCAAACTCACGGCGATCCTCCTACCTCTGCCTCCCGAGTGCTGGGACTAAAGACATGCACCACCATGCCCAGTTAAGAAAACTATTTTAAAAAACAGTGATTCTGATGTTACTAGCTGTGATTAGATGGGTAGTCATAACATCTACACACTAGCATACTGCCTCACATCACACACAAGATGTGGGATATTAGTGTATTATCAAATATTTATTACACTTACTATTTTTAAAACCTATCTGAATTCTCAGTTACTAGTCTTCCTCTAAGAGGGGTAGTTTGAAAACATAGAACTACTTAATAAAAACTAATTAACCCATCTATGAAGGAGTGGTACATATAAATCACACATAACATTATCAATGTCCTTCATAGTGTGACAAGCTTATAACAGTGCTGACCAACATTATCTTAGATCCCATAAAAACATATTTAGTCCAACAAACAAAGAGACATGGCCCACAGAACATATAAAGCCTTTGTCCACAATAATAAACATGGAATCAGAATTTATGGGCCCTTGGCTAATGAATGTGTGAGGTTATTATTGAAATGAGCATGGTCGTTTGTCCCCATTCCTAAACAGCATGCTCTGTCACTGGGCAGCGTTTTGTAGGGTGCTGCGTCTGCTCATTTCATGCTGGAAAGAACACTATTAGATGTCAAGAGGACCACATCCTTGAGTTTCTGATACTTCCTCTGTATCCCAACACTCATGGCTTTGCCACAGTTTTGAGCATAGAGCATGTGGTTATTTCTTCTCCACACCTTCTTTATTTTTAACATTTTATTTTCATTTATTTATTTGAGAGAGATACAGAAATAGGCAGGGAGAGACAGAGAGAGAGAGAATGGATGTGCCAGGGCCTCCCGCCATTGCAAAAGAACCCCAGACTCATGCACCCCCTTGTGCATCTGGCTTACGTGGGTCCTGGGGAGTTG
Source organism: Jaculus jaculus (assembly GCF_020740685.1). NCBI lineage: Eukaryota > Metazoa > Chordata > Mammalia > Rodentia > Dipodidae > Jaculus > Jaculus jaculus. The sequence continues at coordinate 17,841,214 of NC_059119.1, forward strand.
AACCAGGGTCTTTAGGCTTCGCTAAAGCCATTTCCCTGGCCCTCCGCTCCTTCTTAAAGTTCTTCTGAATAAAGGACTCCATGCTCACCCATATCATGACAGATCTTAAAAGCAACCCATAGGATTAATAAAAAAAAAAAAAAAAGGAAAAGAAACCAAGTGAGTGAACTATGCTCACCGAAGTCCATAGGACACCAGCTCACAGAACAGCTTCCTGTGCAGTCTGGGGGGTGGATGAGTTGGCAGTATAGTGGAAACCAGAGGGAGAAAGCAGAGGTGAGGGGTGATCTGCACCTTTCCAGGGCGTACTTGTCTGTGCCAAATGGCACATCGATGGCAGACCTCTTGGATGGAGGCTGAGGCCATTCTGGGAGCGACACTGGATTTCAGTGACTCTGTACCAATTTGGCATTCCGTGATTATGACCTATATCAGGTCACATTTCCCAGAACACGTGAACAGGATGAAAAGCCCTCAGATTTGTCCCAAAGACTTCAGAGCAATGTCAATTAAAACAAACTACCTGAGATTTGACGGGATGCCAGGGATCTGGCTGCTTCAGCACGGAATGAGTAAATAAACCACTCAGAAGATTAATGTCGGGCTGGACCTGGGCTGAGTTCTTTATTCCCAGGCGAGTAGGCTGCAGACTATCAAATGAGATTCCCTCCATCACACATTATGGGGGGGGGTGAAATCAACCCACATAAGGTGAACAGAAAGAAATTAACAGACCACACCACATGCAAAAGCATTCCAATACATGGAGTTTCTCCTACTTCATTACCCAACCCAGATGTATTTCTGGAGAGATAAGAAGTGCCAGAGGATCTAACAATCAAAAAAGGGTCATCAGAAAGAGGGACATGGGAGCTTTTCACAACAATGACGACTTTGAAATGATTTAAGATAGTGTTATCTCTACGGCAGGAAATGTACTGCTTTCAACATATAGGTCTGTCCTAGTCTCTCATTTTTCTCTCTGACATAGAAAGGTGTTTTTGTTTAAGACATGTCAAACTTTTAAAGACTGGCCCACTCACCAGATGCCAAAGTGGGAATGTGGTTTTGCAATCTTGCTAACAGTTCAGAACATCTTCACGCCTGCTTCAAATAATGAAGTTCTCAAAACAGCGTTCACAACGTGGGTAGAATGAGCCGGAAGTGAACACTGCCAGACACCCACCATCCCCGGGGCAGTTCAGCCAGGCATCCAGGACTTTCTAAAGAGCCCTTTTCAGCACATCTGATGTGACAGATGAGGGCTTTCCTATTAACTTCTATCATGCGTTACTTTGTAGACCCAAATATTGCAATTTCTTTACTTATTAGAGATAGAGACAGAAAGATGCACAGAGAGAGTTGGGGAGGGAGAGAGAGAGGGAGAGAATGGGTGTGCCAGGGCCTCCTGACAATGCAAATGAACTCCAGATGCATGGGCCACATTGTGCATCTGGCTTTACAGGGGTACTAGGGAATCAAACCCAGGTCATCAGGCTTTGAAGGAAAGTGCCTTTAACCACTGAGAAATCTCTTAAGGACCCTAGACCAAACATTTGCAGTCTAATAAAAAAAAAATGAACCACAAAAGGAAGCAATTGAAAAGATAAGATGTGCTGAGTTATGAGACGAAAATTTTTATCATTCGATCCAACTGATTTAAGATCAATCTACAAAACTGTCCTAAGTTTCTAAGCACTTAGTTCATTTTCTATTCTTTTTTTAATTTTTTTAAAAATTTTTATTTATTTATTTGAAAGTGGCAAAGAAAGAGGCAGATAGAGAGGGGTGGGGGAGAGAATGAGCACGCCAGGGCCTCCAGCCACTGCAAAGGAACTCCAGATGCGTGAGCCCCCTTGTGCATCTGGCTAACATGGGTGCTGGGAAATCGAGCCTCGAACCAGGGTCCTTAGGCTTCACAGACAAGCGCTTAACCACTAAGCCATGTCTCCAGCCCCATTTCCTATTCTTATTCTGGAAGAACTATCACAGCACCAGCCCATGGACCATGGGCCACAGTTGGGGTTTTGATGGTCTATGAGATGGTGCCACCTTCTCTTACAAACCTTACCTCCCACAACTTCCCCTGAGATTTAGGAAGGAATAGTTGCTCTCCACTCCAGTCTCATAAGGTGAACCAGACAGGATTTCCTGGCAGGTGTTACCTGGAGCAAGGAAGAATGTGGAGGCAATTCTCTGGTATATCCCATCAGAATGGAGGTTATTTTGAGACATTTTTATCTGGGTCTTTCTCTTGCCTGTTACGTCTAGTAGTTTGATAATAATATTAAGTAAAATGAGAGAAAGTTGGAGAGCATTCAATTTGACAAACAAGCTGTGTTTTTTATTTAATCTTACTGTATTTTTAGAATAATGATGCCTGAGATGTTTAATGTGCTGACATGAAGTTCAAATCTCCAAGGAAGAGGAACATGGTATGCGGCCACAGAGCCCTTCATTTTGAGGAGCAGCTTATAGAGATGGGCAACAAGAAGATAAATATTCCCTTGCTTGGGTTCCCATCCTTTCCCACAGTCTTCTTTCCAAAATCTGTCTCTGGGGCCATTTTTAGTTGTCCAAAGCCAACCATTCCTGTTGAATTACATGTCATGTCATTTTCTCGTGTCCCAAACTCAACACGCTGTACTTGCTTTCATGGAAACGATCATGGTATCCACTTCCAAGGAGGCCACGAGTGCTACTTCCACAGCAAGGGCGCAGGGTGTTCAAGGAGGCATCGGCTCACCTCGGTCACTTGATGCCTTGATCAACTGACAAGAACTATGATGAAACAGCTGCGGGAATATAGACCACTGGCTTCTTGGACTGCAAGCTCTTCAAGGGAAGGTCTACAAACAGCACAGTGCATTGCTGATAGAAAGTGCTGAGTTGAAATAAGCAAGAGAAAATTGGGGAAAGAGACAGAAAAGGGAAAGCACAATTTTCCAGGGTTCTGAGCATAGGTAAGCATGGATGACTCCATAGCATTTAGTGCTGGAGCATGAAATGAACCAATTTTGGCCTCTATATGCTGGGGAAAAAAAAAATGCCACAATGGCAGGATGTAACAGAAGGTGTGTATAATTGAGTCATTTTTAACTTTCCCAGAAAACTTCTCACTATGAGCAATATGCTCTGGGATAGTAATCATCACAGAACCTCTTGGGTGGCTTAGCAAGTGGTTTGTGGTCTTCTAAGTTCTAAATCCAATGCTCAGAGAGCCGAGTGGGAAAGAGAGAGGGCTTTGGATCTGGTGTCCTTCCTGCTAGGAGTCCCACTTCAGCCCTGCAGAGAGGAGTCCTTTTCTTCCCCAGCCTGTGTGAGGTGTCCCAGGGGCTAAGATCCTGTTCTTCCTCACACTTTTTGGATTCCAATGTCAAGTCAAACAACCCTAGAAAACTGTCTACTTGGCAATTTGTTAGTTTTATGTTCTAAACTGGAAGCCCCAAAGGAATTCTAATCTTTCACAAAGAACTAGGAAAAGAGAGAAGGAGCTAGAAAGAAAAGAACATTTGAATCAAGATTGGAACTATGAGGCTGCTTTTGATGGCACAAACTTCCTCAGAGATGCGCATGCCTTTAAGGAATCTTTGGTATGATATGGTTTGGTGAGAGTCCCACAACATCTGTAACAAACACCAATTTCTTACTAATGGGCGCATCTGTTTTACTTTAGAATTCTTCAGGGACTCCAAGTTCAGGGCTTCCCAAACTTTGACATACATGTGTATCGCCCAAGGGATGTAATAAAATGTCATTCTCAGTGCCCTTGTCCTGAGGAGAGGTCTCAGACACTTCATTTCTAGCAAGCTCCCGTGTGATGCTGATGCTATCCACACAGGGACCACATTTTGCACAGCAGGTAACAAGGATTCCCCATGATGCTTTGAGGACTAGAGACTAAGGAGACTCCACTGCAGCCTAAAGAGTTTCAGTCACAGATGAAAAAGAATCAGAGGGCTTTCCATGAAGTCCCAGTAAGTATTGGAGCCGGTTACAGAGAAAGCTTGTCAATAATCAGGCGTGAGATGGGTCTCCAAGTGTTTGGATTGTTGTGGTAATTAGTCTAAACAATATTTCCAGGGTACAGATTTATCTGCTTGGTTTCTCTCCATTGACTCAATGAGCCCACCCCATAATAGCTCAGGCTTCATTTGAATGTGTGCTGAGTAGATACAGAAACAATATAGCATGCCTATATTTAATTTAATTAAAAATAAAGTTTTAGGAAACAGCCCTCATTTGCATCCTTAATTTCTATTCAGCATTCCCATTTTAGGACACAGCGTTGAGCAGGGGGATGAACACACTTGCCAACCCAGCCTCGTGTTAGTGGCAGCAGGTTCCGGATACTTATGTCCCCCATCGCTGTACAATATGGCCTAATAAAGCCGAGCCAAAGAGACTGGATTTCATTTCAGAGCAAAGGGCTTGGTCATAAACTTTTGCTCTCTGGCTGAACAGAGCCTTTGCAGCCTCAAGCATAAATTGCGCTAGTTTTTAGGGATTGGGAGTGATTGGGAAGCCAAATGGGTTATTTGTGGACTAGGTATCAAAGGCAGAGGCGGCCGGGCTATTGCGTATTCATTGTTATCTGGACAATCTCTTGCCAGTTAGAGAATATTTTCACAGGAAGTTAAAAATGACTGCAGAAATCCCCCTCAGTGGCTGCCTGGAGTAGATTTTAGGCCTCATCACAAAGGCATTTGGGTTAGAGATTGGATGTGGGCAGTGTATAATTTACTGAGATATTTAGCTGGGTTTAGCAGTTTTCTTTTGGAGGCGGAATGACCAGAATCCAAAGTGCTCACAGAATCCCAGTACCAAGGCAGGAAAGTACCTAAGCCCAGCCAAGCTCTGGATTCGAATCCCAGCCTCACCGCGTTTCCCGGAGACGCGCTTCTCTGAGCCTTAGTCCCTCCACCTGCAAAGTGACAGCGGCGACAGCAACCACCTCCAGGAAAGCGGGTGGGAGCGAGAAGATACGTGCAATGTGCAAAGCGCAGGGCCTGGGGGAATACTGACGAGAGTGGAGTGCTGCGTGTGAAGTGCGCGTGGCACGATTGTGCAAGGAGGTGGCACCTATGGAGCGCGGCCTGGCGGCGTTTCTGTGACTGGTGTCAGCTGTCCCCGTGGGGGACGAGTGCGAGGGATGAGGGTGGGAGCTGCGATGAGGAACCGCTTCTCCTGTTCAGATCAAGTAGCATAAGCCGATCAGATGCTGGGTCTGTGGTTCGTGGCTTTCTGTGTGTGAGCTACTGCTAGGAAGGGCTGAACGATTGCCGATCATCAGTGGTCCCCTGAAGTGAGGAGACACCCAGCCGGGCTCTCTACCCTCCGGGTGCTTTCCTAATGGCCCTGAGGAGACCTGATGCTAAGGGAGGTGTTAAGGACTTGGAGACCAGGATACCCTCCCAAAATAGGACATGGGACATGGGACACAGAAGAAGCTGATACAAGATCACCCATCCCAACCAAGCCTTCTTCCACTCTGGTATTAACCAGGCTAGAGCAGCTTAGTTTTCTGAAAAGATCCTGAAGTTAGCAAGACCCCAGAGTAAGTGAGGATGAGTCTGGCTCGGGATGTGAAGCTTACCCGCAACCTTCAGAAAATGCCACCTCTGCTTCTTTCTTCTCGTTCATCTCCCTAGCAAATGACCTTGTTCCTACCTCACCTCCTTGGCTCATTTTTTTAAAAAACATCTTTTTTTTTTTTAAAAGGTTTGTTTTTACTTATTTACTAGAGATAGAGGGAGAGAGTGAGCAAGTGAGAATGGGCACACCAGGGGCTATAGTCACTGGAAACGAACTTTAGACATATGTGCCACCTTGTGCATCTGGCTTACATGGGTCCTGGAGAATCAAACCTGGTCCTTAGGCTTTGCAGGCAAGCGCCTTAACTGCTAATGCATCTCTCCATCCTTGGCTAGCTTTTAACTGATACCTAATATATCCTCATGCCATTATGTTTTTGTTTTTATTTTAGAGAGAGAGAGACACACACACACAAACACACACAGAGAGAGAGAATTGGCATGCTGGGGCCTCAGCTAGTAAAATTGAACTCCAGACACTTGCGCCACCTAGTGGGCATTTGTGACCTTGCGCTGGCTTCACCTTTGTGTGTCTGGCTTACATGGGATCTGGACAGTCAAACACGGCTTCTTAGGCTTTGCAAGCAAGTGCCTTAACCAATAAGCCATCTCTCCAGCACATTTTTTTTTGTTTTTTTTGAGGTAAGGTTTCACTCTCATCTAGGTTGACCTGGAATTCATTATGTAGTCTTTGGCTGGCCTCAAATTCATGGTGATCCTCTTACCTCTGCCTCCCAAGTGCTGGGATTAAAGGCGTGTACCACCACAGAAAAAAGCCATTATTTTTAAATGTGTTTTGAGGAAAGAATGAACACTCACTGCTGGTCAGAGTCCTCAGCTTACTGCCCCAGCAGTCTAATCCTGGGCCTCTTCCACATTCTCCTTTCAGCTCAAGACAAGTTTTGCAGGCCAGCCAACCCAAACCTTTTAGAAGGCAAGGAAGAAAATGTCTACTGCCACTTGAACAAGCATCTTGGAAGAAACTCAGCCCTCCCATCTCAGATAGCTTGCTAGAGTGTTCCATCTAGCCTCCTTATGTCATCTGAGGGATTTCCATTCTTCTCCCTCAGGCTACTTTTCTAGGGAGGGTTTAGAATCGTGATAGTTCAGTCTGCCCAGAGAGCTACCAGGCTGGCCCTCATCCTTCGGCTGACATGTGCTGAGCTGAAGAGAAGGGCTGGTAATGGTCCTGTTTAGCCAAGAAGGGTGTCTCTGTCCTCAGGCTCACTGGACCCAGGGACAAGTTCAATCGGGTAATGCATTCCAATCACTGGGCAGGGCCTGGGAGATCAGATCCTTCCCTGAGTCCTCTGCAGGGCGCTCATTCGCTTGCCAGTCACACTGCTGCAGGGCTCTGTCCTGAGCACAGCTGCACCTTGCTGGGTAGGCTTGCTTAACACAGAAGGAGGACCAGTCACCAAGCCTCCATTGGTGCAGAGGCCTGGAGAAAAGCCAGACAGATGTGCCTACTTGTCAGCCATTAGTGCAGATAAAACCATGAGGCTTTGAGGAGGCTGGGGAGGGGGAGTGACAGAAAGGCTGAGGGGATCAGGAGACCAGTGACATTTAAGCTGGTGAACCACACTGTTGCCTCAGAGAATGTATTCAGTCAGAAGACTCTTGCTGACTGCTTATCTTCCCAGAAAGAGTTTCAGGGACCTCCCACAATATCAGTCATCTACAAAAATGTTGGTAACGATCCAGGAGTGATGGCTTTACACTTTTAATCCTAGCACTCAGGAGGCAGAGGTAAAAGGATTGCCATGAGTTCGAGGCCACCCTGAGACAACATAGTGAATTCCAGGTCAGCCTGAGCTAGAGTGAGACTCTAACTTGGAAAACCAAAAAAAAAAAAAAAAAAAAAAAAGTTGGTAACGTAAAAGTGTGGATGCCTTTATACCACCCCAGAAGACAGTTAGATAAGAGGCTTTTTCCTTTATCTTCTCCTCTCATCAGTAACTCAGTCCTAACCTGATCTTCAGTCTCATTACAAGTGCAATTTCAAACAGCACCTGCCATCTGCCCCTAAGAAGGAAAGACTCTACAGATTAAGGGTTAGGTGATTTTACTCATGTCAATCTGTTCACCTCTCTAGCCATCCTTAAACTCTCCCTTAAGCCCACTGAGGAAGAGTAGCCCACCCAAGGTCTTACGGGAACCCATATGCTAAATTATTCTTATACTCCTCCCCACCCTATCCCACTGCCCACGGCATACCAAGGCAGCTCTCTCACACTTCACCAGCGGGGTGAACAGGGAGGGCCAGGGCTACGCTGGTGAATTTGGATAACACCTGGTTATTTCCTGCTCGCCTATCAAGGAAAGGGACATGCCAACTGTGGAAGGAACTGGACTTCTCATTTTCAGCCATCAGTCAAAGAAAGAAAGCAATGAAAATGCCTTTCAACAATGACAATTGAGCTAGGGGGATGGCTCAGTGGTTAAGGCGCTTGCGTGAAAAATCTGATGGCCTGTGTTCAATTTCTCAGGACCCACCTAAAGCCAAATGCACAAACTGGCACATGCTTCTGGAATTTGTTTGCAGCAACAAAAGGCCCTGTCATGCCCATATTTTCTTTCTCTGTCTCTCATAAATTAAAAAAAAATTAAGAAAGACACATAATTTATCATCTAAGGGGGGGGGGGAGGATAAAAGAAGCAATTGAATTCACTGTCCTGAAGTCCAGTGGCATCAACCTGGAAGCTAGGAATAAACTGAGACTCATGCAATCAGATGGCTGTGGCTTGAATGGGAAATGTTGCCTTGCTACTCTTCTGGGCGGTGGAGCCTAGCTGGAGGATGGAAGTCATAGGTGCAGGTCTCCAGGGACACATTCCTCTCTGGCCCCGCCCCCTTATGTCATCTGCTTCTTGGTCAGCCATGAAGTGAACAGCTCTCCCCCACAACATGCCGCTGCGGTCATGCACATGGCTGAACCTCCTGCAGTGGAAATAAGTACCCCTCCTTAAGTTGGCTATCTGGTCCCCGTGAAGAGAAGAATAACTCTGCACAGAGTGACAACTGAAATCTTTTACACACCAAGATCAGTGGCCATGAAGATATGTTGACTTGTCAGTGGGCAAAGTAACCTATTGACCAGGTATGGAAATACGGAAGAAAGTAGTATTTCTCACTCACGTACATTGACTGGTGCCACTCACTTCCCAACCCCTAGTACACACAGACTTTAGTCTTCAAGACATGATGCCAGGGTTTCTTGGAATTTGCAGCCCAAACGAATGGGACCACATCACTTGTGTTACTATGAAATAGATGTGGCAGTTAATGGTTAAAACTCCATAAGAAAATATCTTCCCAAGTTGAAAGGTTTTATGAGATGTCATTTTTTTAAAGATGGAAGATAGGTACTTAAATTGACCTCAGCATATTTTTACTGGTGTCCCAAAGTTTCTCTAAATCATACAAATGAATTTAAAGTTGAAATGGCACACCTTACATTGTGCCATCAGAAGATATATTAAGGATGCCACTATGTAGCAGCTTGACAGATTTTGTTATTCATTGTCTCTGGCAGAAGAGTGGATCATCTCCACCCTTCCCCAGAGACAATGATCACTGGATCACTGACTTTGGTAGAATGACATGTGTTGATGACAGTAAGAAACAGGCAGAATTGTGCCTGATCAAGGACCACAGGAGAAACAAGAACAAGATTTCTATAGAGACATTCCAGTTTCCCATTCTGGGCAAGAGGAATAAACACAGTTTATATTGTCTTTCCTGCTCAAGGTGACTGCAAGACCTGGACCAAATGCTATAAACAGCTATGTTAAGGTTCAAAGCTGGGATAGAAAGATGGTTCAGCAATTAAGGCAGTTGCCTGCAAAGCCCAAGTACCTAGGTTCAATTCCTCTGTTCCCTTATAAAGCCATATACACAAAGTGGTAACTGCATCTGGAGTTCATCTGTAGTAGCAATAAGGCCCTGGCATGCCCATGCTCACTCACCATTCACTCACTCTCTCTATCCATCTATGTATCCATCTATGTATCTATCTATGTATCTATGTATCTATATATCTATCTATGTATCTATGTATCTATGTATCTATCTATCTATCTATCTATCTATCTATATCTTTCTCTATGTATCTCTCAAATAAACAGATAAAAATACTTTATGAAAACAAAAAAAGCAAGAAAGAGGTATTGGAAAACTAGGTCCTCAGAAGTTTTTACCAACTCATGGGCTTACTCTAAAATATGCCAGGACAGAAACATACCTTTGAGATAAAATACAAACTTTGAGAATTCAACTGCAATATAGATCCCCACCCAGTCTGAAGTTGATATGCACAGATCCAAATAGCACACACAAGTGTGGCTTTGCAAACTCAACTAACAGTGGAGTCCCTACACACAGATACCCAGGGTATACTTGCACCTGAAATCAAGCAGATTGACTACACATTAAAACGAAATCATCAACATTCTTTTAAGATTTAACAAACTCAAAGCTTCAGGATAAAATAATAAAAATATCCAGAATGCAGAAAGAATAATATTAACAAGAAAAATCCCAACTTGCGTGGAAAGACAGTCGGCAGACAGTGCTACTTACAAGACTGGAATTAAGCTGACAACGGGTGAAGCTCTCACAAATTGCATCAAGTGCTCTGAGGGAGAACACTTGTAAAGCATGAAAAGACAGCAACCTTTAATAGCAAAACAAAGTAAAAAGAAGAATAAAATGAAAAATTCCAGAATTGAAAAACACAATTTCAAAAAAATTCACTATAGCAGAGTGGAGATGACAGAGGATGGAGTTGATTAATTTTTAAAGAAAAAACGATGCGATTTGGGAAACAGAGAAGAATATTTCTGAAACATTAAACAGGAGTTTTGGGGGGTCCTGTGGAACATTAGAAAAAGATCCAGCATTCGTGGCATAGAAATCCTAGGAGAGCAGGAAGGGTAATGTAAAGGGTGTGCCATAGAGATATATATACTTAAAGAAACCATGAATGAACATGTTGCCATATTTCAAGACATGAACCTAGGAGCTCAATAATCTCAATGACCCCTGATGTGGATAAACTGAAAGGAGCAATGCCCAGTCACATTATATATAACAAGACAACAGCAAGCTGGAGACAAAGAGAGTATCTTAAGAGGAATCAGAGGAAAACCAGCCCCTGTGGAGAAAGAGTCCAGCGACTATGGATATTTCATCAGGAACCAAGAAAGCAAGACCACCAAAAAGTACTGCAAGAAAAGAACCATCAAGCCAGAATTCCATCTCATCCAAAAATGCCCTTCAGCATCGAGGCTGAAACAAAGGGAAAGTCTTTCTGCTGCCTGGAGATGGTGTGAAAGGAGTTCATTGTTAATGTTGCTCAGACAGAAAGGACATGAGCAGAAGAAATGCAACATCAGGAACAAAGGGAGAACAAGAGGAATTATAAACACTGAGAGAAACAGAAAAGTGCCTTCAGTTCTTAGAAATACACTTGATGCTTGAAAAGAACTTATGTAAATGTAATACATAATGTAATGGAAAGTGGAGAAGATAAAGGGTGCACAGGTGAGGTTTCAACATTATGCTTAAAAAGATAAATCCAAGTGGACTGTACAGAAACGCCATAGATAAAATATAGCACTTAAGGTGTTCAAATAACCCCAAAGAAGAAATGAAAATGAATTAAAAAATCCCTACATGAATAAACAGAGTACAACTAGGAAAATGTTCGACCTAAGTCCAAATATAATAATAATTACCTAAAATGATTTAACACAACCTATTAACAAATATTCATAGAATCAACTTTTTAAAAAGTGAGCTGTCTAAAGAAAATTATGTAAAACTTGAAGATACAGTTTGGCTCAGACCAAAAGTAGGAAAAATATGCTTTTAGGGATTAGGAATGTTGCTCAGTGGTACAGCACTTGCCAGATATCTGTGAGGTCCTGAATTTGATCTCCAACATGCCAAAAAAGGTTAGCTTTTCTACAAAAACACATAAAGGTGATTGAGCACCCATATTAATATTGGACAAAGTATACTTCAGAAGAAAGACAACTAAGGATAAACTGGGAAAATAGATATAATTTTTAAAATGTTAAGTTTAGCATGAGAACTCAACAATAGGAATATATGCAGGTTGAGAACCCCTAATCTGAAAATGCTAAAATATGAAATGCTCCAAAAATTAAATGATTTTACTGATAATATAATACCACAAAAGGGAAAATCTTCTTCATAACACTTTGTTTCATGCAAAAAATTAATTGAAAATTGTACAAAATTACCTATGATAGTATGTGTAAAATATATGGGAATTTTGTGTTTAGATTTTCTGCTTAGAGTTGGGTCTCATCCCCAAGATATTTCATTTTGTATATTCAAATATTATAAACTGTGAAAAAAGTCTGGGACACCTTGGATCCCACATAATGCAGAGAAGGGAGATTCAACCTGTATGGCCTTCACCTCTGAGTTTCAAAATATGCAAAGCAAAATCTGAAAGAACTAAAATAGACCAATCTACAATTATACTAAGAGATTCATACACCCTTTTCACAGTATTAGTGGAATCAGCAGACAGAAAATCAGCAAGGGGATAGAAGGACTGAGCAGCACCATTAAACAGCTGGCTCTAATTGACACGGACAGAACATTCTGCCTAAGAACGGCAGAGAATACGTGCTTTTTAGGTCAGTTGGAACATTCCCCAAGACAGATTACATTCTGACCTGTAAAGTGGAGCTTAGTACATTGAAAATAATTGAAATCATACAAATATAAGTTCTTGTTTAGCCAGAATGGAATCAAACTACAAAGCAATAATAGAAAGATAAGAGGGGCATCTTAAAATATTCAGAAAGTAAAATACACTTCTAAACATCCATGAGGCAAAGAAACAGCAAGTAAAATAAGAGTATGTATTTAACTAGGTGAAACTGAACAAAAACAAATACAACCTGCTAAAATGTGTGGGATGCAGCTAACATGGTGATTAAAGAGGAAATACTGGTATTAAATGCCTGCATTAAAATCAAATCAATATTTTTAGTTTTCTCTTAAGCTAGAAAGGAATAAATAACCCCCCAAAAGCAAAAAAGGAAACAGAAACAAGAAAACAATGAAGCCAACACTGATACACTGAATTAGATCAGCAAAAGTGATAAACTGAGAAGATTCAAATGACGAAGTCAGGAATGAAACAGGAGCCATCACTACAGACCCCACAGACAACACCATTCAATAGTGGATTTCACCAGCAACTCCATACATGTAAAGTGATCAATTCCTCAAAGCCTCACATGGCTACAACCCACTCAAAATTAAACAATTACCCAGAATAATCCAAGAAATTGAAACAGTATTTTTTAAAACATTCAGAAAAAGAAATCCAAGCCCAAATAGTTTCATTGGTTAATTCTACCAAATATGTTTGTTTTTTTTTTAAATGAGCCTAGTTCTACACAAAATTTCATGCAAAAAAATTTAAGAAAGGGAAAATTCCCCAGCTCACTTTATGAATCCAACATTACAACTGGAAATAAAACAAACATAGCATAAGAAATGGGCAACACACCAACAGACATTAAATTAAAAAGGAATCCAGGAAGACATGGGAAAATCAAATCCACTAATGTACATTTTAAAAATAATACTATAGGGGCTAGAGTGATTACTCAGTGGTTAAAGGTACTTGCCTGCAAAACCTGCCAGCCTGGGTTCAATTTCCCAGTACCCACATAAAGCCAGGTGCATATAGTGGTGTATGTGTCTGGAGTTTGTTTGCAGTTGGTAGAGGCCCTGAAGTGCTAATTCTCTCCCTCTCCCTCTCCAGCTCCACCCCCCACCCCGCTCTGCTTGCAAATAAATAAATAATTTTTTTTAAAAAAATTCAGGATTGGATACATGGATCAGCAGTTAAGGTGCTTGCCTGCAATGCCAAATGACCCATATTCGATTCTTCAGTACCCATGGTAAAACCAGGTTGTTTGCAATGGCTAGAGGCTCTGGTGCACATACATTTTCTCTCTCTATCCTTGCAAATAAATAAATAAATAAACATTTTAAAAAAATCATACTATAGGGGCTTGAGATATGGTTCAGTGACTAAAGGCATTTGCTTGCCCAGCCTACCAGCCTGGATTTGATTCCTTAATACCCATGTAAAGCCAGATGCATATGCACAAAGTGGTGCATGCATCTGGAGTTCATTTACAGTGGCAAGATGACATTAAGTGCCCATTCTCATCCCCTCTCTCTGCTTGCAAATAAACAAGTAAATGAAAAATTTCAAAATCATACTATAGCTAAGTAGTGCTTTATCTCAAAAATGTTCACTGTTTGACTTTCTTCTCATATCCATTAATGTTATCTGCCATATGAACAGATTCGAGAAGAAAAATGTATCATCTGGTGCAGAAAAACATTTGGCAAAATTCAATACCTATGGCTGGAGAGATAGTTTAGCAGATAAAGGTGCTTGCCTGAGAAGCCTACCGATCCAGGTTGGATTCCCCAGTACCCACGTAAGCCAGATTCACAAGGTGGCACAGGTGTTAGGAGTTTGTTTGCAGTGGCTGGAGGCCCTGGTGCACCCATTTTTTTCTCACTTTCCCACTGCCCTTTTCTCTTCTCTCTCTCAAATAAATAAACAAAATATTCTAAAATTCAGTATCTATTCATGATAAAGTGAACTTAGAAACTCACCAAACTAGAAATAAAAGTAACACTTTCCAAAGGTATCTTTATGATATCATACTTAATGAAATACACTGAATATTTTCTCCCTCAAATTGGGACTGAGACCTAATGCCCGTTCCCTCTGTTCTTCTCATTCGCAGTACTGGGGATACTAAGCTACTGCCCAACACTGACCGACTCGCCAGCTCCATGCCAGTCTTCTTATTCATCACCCTTTATGAAGTGATATTGAAATAGAACCAAAATACAAAAATAATATTGATTTCTACATATCACCAATGAATAACTAGAAATCAAGTTGTGTTAATATTCTACCTATAACAGCTCAAACAATGTAATGCTTAAACTAACAAAACTAAGTCTGTATTATAAAAACCACAAAGCATTAGTGAAAGAGGTTGAAGACACTCACATGACTTTGTTAAATGGGGAGACAATATTCATGGATGGGAAGATAACATAGTAAAGACATCAGTGCTCACCTCAAGTTAGCCCATAGGTTTAACCCAAGCCTAACTGAAAGCAGGAATTTTTATGGGGACTGATAAGCTGGTTCCAAAATTTACAAAGAAAAAGACTTGAGAAAAGACTAAGAAATTTTGAAAAGGAATACAATTGAAGGAGTCATACTACTCAATGCCAATATTAAGCCACAGAGAATTATTCCCAGTCCTTGAAATAGCAGTTTGCCTGTTTGGATATTGAAGTTGCCTGAAGCCATTATCTCTTCCTTCCATTTCCTTCATTTTGGAGTGAGTGGAACTGTTAGCTCATACCTGTCCTCCCTATTACATTTGTCCTGCATCATATCACAATAGGGACAGAATCCAACAAATGTGTCATTAGGTAATCCCACCGCCACAGACTGCTTACTCTGACCTGCAAGGCCTGGGGCATTGGCTGGACATGCATCCTGAGATAGAGGTGCCTTAGGCTGCTAAGGATGTAGCATGGCACTTATTTTTTTCTAAGTATAGAATAGAAAGTTAAAGTCACTTACTATATTAATCAAGTAGCCAGTACTTTGCCTAATTACGTTGTGGCACTTTTATAGGACCGGGTAGGACAGTGGGGTTGTTTTAGACCAGCTTCACTATGAACATATGAGCAATGGGGGTCACTACAGGGTCAGCAGGCAATAGGAATCTTTCAGCTCCCATATGATCTTATGGACTCTGCATCACATCTGCAGCCTGTCCTTATCTAGTGTGTGATTGCACTTGCTTCCTCATGCCACAGACTCCAAGCGGACAGGAAGTTGTCCCAGGATGGATGACACTCCAGTGCTCATCACAAATTACCAAGACGTTGATATCTGCGACTTGTGAGTCAATGTTCCTGAGACAAGATTTTTACAGGTGGACTGATACCACAAAGCTGAGATTTGGGGATGCTGAGATAGGGTGACTATGTAATTTGAATGTGACTCTGTATGACTCGGGAAAGAGGCCATGGTAGGCTGAGTAACAATCTCTCCAAAACATTCACACCTGGATGAGTTTCTTTTCTCACTGTTATCACAAAGTGCCTGATAAAAGCGACTTAGGGAAAGAAGGGTTTGGGGGCTGGAGAGATGGCTGAATGGTAAAGGCACTTATCTGAGAAGCCTAAGGACTCATGTGATCCCACATAAGCCAGACGCACAGGTGGCATGTGTGCAGGGTCGCACAGGTGCACCAGGTGGTGCACGCACCTGGAGTTTGGTTACAGTGGCTGGAGGCCCTGGCATGCTGATTCAATCCCTCTCTCCCACTCTTGTTCCCACACTCTCTCATAAAAAGGCCCAGACTGTTGGACTTGCCTCAAAGAAGAAGGAGGAGGAGAAGGAAGAAGAGGAGGAGGAGAGGGGTGTTGCTTGGCTCACTGTTTAGGAGACTCAGTCTATAATAGTAGGGAAGACAAGATGGCAGGTGTGCGTGGTGGCTGGTCACAGTCAGGAAACAGAGAGAAACAAATGCTGAGTTGGCGCCATCCTTTGTCCTTTAATATTCAACCTGGGAGCCCGGGACATGGGATAGTGTTGGCCACATGCAGGGTGGACCTTTCCTCCTCTCTCAAATTACTACGGAAACACCATCACAGGCATGTTCAGAGGTGTGTTTGCATGGTGACCGCAAATAATTCAAGTTGATAATGAAGATGGAAGTTGAACTGCCATGACATGCTAATGCCTGGAGCCTCTGAAGGTGGCCTCGTTTGGCGAAAGGGTTACTTCAGTTAGTATGAAGGGTCTTGAAATATGCAAACAACTCTGGATTACCCCACCATCTCCTCAAATGTCCTTGTAAGTGGTGGTGGGACTAAAGAAAGAGGAGACGAAGGAAGAAAAAGAGGGCATAATGTAAGTAGAGAGCTATGAATGGAATTATGGTTCTTATGCCACATCCAGATTTAAAATGTTGAGGAAACTTTGAGATTTTTTCTCTTCTTTCTTCTTTCCTTCTTTGATTTCTATTTTGGTATATGTGCATGCACACAACTGTGGTGTGCACTTCCCAGGGTGTATGTGTAGAGGTCAGAGGACAACTTGCAGGTGTGAGTCCTCACCTCTCACCTCATCTTGAGGCAGGTCTCCCATTGTTCAGTGTTCGTTTCATCAGGATGGCTAGTCTGAGCTTTTATTGTTGTTGTGTTCTTTTTTTTTTTTTTTTTTTCTTTTTCAAGGTAGGGTCTCACTCTAGCTCAGGCTGACCTGGAATTCACTATGTAGTCTCAGGGTGGCCTCAAACTCTCGGCAATCCTCCTAACCTCTGTCTCCCAAGTGCCAGGATTAAAGGCGTGCGCCACCACTCCCAGCTAAGGATTACATATCTTAACTGTTTGCCTACAGTGGAAAATAGCCAAAGAAATATTCGGCTTAACAAGCAGATATCCCCACCAACACTAGGGATTTCTCATTTCACAGTCTCTGCTCTTCCACCCCAACTTGTTTGAGTTACTTGAGTGCTTTTATTATGATTAGAAGAAGAGGGGGTGAAGGCGACCAGACTTTTTAATCTTAGAAATTTTCCCAGTTTTTCATGTTGTGAACACTGCTTAACCCTTTGGGCTCTTGCTTCCTCATTACTGACAACTTCTGCGGCCTGGAAGTTTCCCATACCACATTCTGTAGCCCATTAATTCATCCATTCCTGTAGTTGAATGGAACCAGATTTTTTTAAAAAATATTCCTTTACACCCTGCCTCAGCAAGCAAGCCACCAATACCTTCCACTGCCTGGTCATAGTATTTGACCTAAACAACAAACCCCCCCATACTTAAAGGCACCGTGGCCTGGGAAGATACAACTGCTTGGGGCCTTTTGCAGGCAAAGGTGCCACAGAGGAAATGGAGCAAGATTATGGTTTGTTACAATGGAGAACTATCTTTATTTTTATGTGACATGGTTTGGCATGGTTGGTACCAAACCTAGGACACTACTTTTACAGATAAGGCAGAGTTGTTTCTATTCTTAGAAACTACTGACTTGGCTATAAAACCAAGCAGTGCTTATAGACGTTGAGACATTTCTTTTGGGAAAGCACTGAGCCAAGGACCAGCACGTCTGTGCACAACTGGCCCCGCTCCGTTGTTCCCCAGCCAGCTGTACAGACAAGCGCGGCCTTCTCAACACCCTAGTGCCCTGACTCACTGTTTTCTTTCTTCTCTGCAGCTGAAGAAGGGTCAATGATGTTGCAACTGTCATGTTTCTCCACATTATAGTCTACCAAATGCTTATGCTTCTGTTCAAATGAAATCTTCCTTTGGAGAGACAGCTCAGCAGTTAAAGGTACTTGCATGCAATGTCTGCCACCCCAGGTTAGATTCCCCAGTAACCATGTAAAGCCATGTAAAGTGGCACATGCATCTGGAGTTCATTTGCAGTGGCAGGAGGCCCTGGCATGCCCATTCTCTCTCTTCTTTTCTTTCCTCATAAATAAATAAATGAAGCTATTTTTCTTTTCCAAATGTTAATTTTAGTAAAAATGTGTATCTTGTAAACTGAAAAGTGCCATGCAAACCTAGGGTACCTGTATAACTCTAAAGTTCTTGACAAAACACCCACCATATTAAATCAATGATAATTTTCCCCTGCACCCTTAGATGTACAGTACAGTTGCCTCTCGCTTCTAAAGTCCCTTGTCGTTACCCTGGGTGTGGATGCACAGTCGGTATGGCTCTGTCGGCAATCATCAGACATCACAGAATCTGAGATTGTGCTCTGAATGGCTTTGATGGCATTTTGAGATTTCTTCTTTGAATTATCTAACAGGAATTAGAGTAGATGAACTAAAATCTCATAGTTAAGAACCTAGAAGAGTAGGTGGGCACAGCCAGTAATGACCAGTATATTCATCAAAGTATGTAATCAAGGACCAATAGTCTCTGAAAGAGGTCAGTTCAATGTACGACAACAGGCTTGTCCAAGAAGACAGTCCTTATTCTTATCAGTGATGACAGCCAGCCAGAGACAGCAGTGGCTTCTCCTGGGCTGTCACGATAAGTCCTCACTATAGTGGCCTCTATGACTCCATGCTCTCTGGCCCTGGTGTGTGTGTATGTGTGTGTGTGATGTAATCTTCCTACACTACCATTCCCCTTTGTTCAATCCATGCCAAGAGCCAAATAAAAGAATCCATATGTGATTACAGCTATAAAACCAAAAGGAAAATATTAGAGGAAAATATAACATTTTGGGGTTTCTAAGTTTGTTTTACCTTTAATGCTAGGCAGACAGTTTACACAAATCATTTTGCTGCAAAGTAAGGAGTAATGAGTTAAATGTGTTCCCTGTCACCAGCAATCATGTACACTTGTCTTTGACTGACCGAACACATAAGACACATGAAATGACTTTCTAATCATGTTAGGGGGTGGGGAGGGGGAGGAGATGGGAGGAAGAGAACTTCAACTTCTTTTATTTTATTCAGAAGTTCCACTGACATTTCCTGGCAATCTTCTTACAGGCTGTATGGCCTTCTCTTTGCTAATAATGTTTGCCTTGAGAATTTGTAAAGGTCTGAGAACTCTTTAATTCAATGTTCTAGAAATTACCAGAGCCATAAGGGAATGGAATCCCTGTTAATAGCTCATGGATTACTTCTCTCCTTATTTGAAATGGTTTTCATGGAAGTTACTCAGCTTTACGGTGGGCATGACTGGTCTTGGACCATGAGATTGGTGCCCCAAGAGATGACCACCGGTGTCAAGGCCCCTGAAGGAAAGCGACTCAAGTAGGAAGGGAAGAGGATGCATCATGATGGTGGCGTGAGTGGGATACTAAGCAAATGCATTTCAGTTCAAGACTGTTTGTTTTGATTTGTGAATTTAAACAACACACGGACTGGATTTTCTGGCAGTCACAATGTTTTATAACCAGATCTAACCAGCTTCCACCGAAATCCTTGCCAAGAAGTATGAAGATTTGTGTTTTAAACTTTTCTATTGAGTCAAAGCTCTTGCATTTGGCGAGGAAGCCGCATACAGTAGCAAAGGAAGACGTTCTGGTACCAAAATCGCACCAAATTTAAGCCGCTGCTGCTCCTGGCCTCATATCCAGATGTCTTTCATCCAGGCTGGCCAAGCTAACCCAATGCCAGTTCATTCATTCATTCATTATTTCAACAAACATTGACTGAGCACCTACTATGAGTCTATGGCCAGTCACCAAGGCTGTCAGAAGCAGCCCTGGCCTCACAATGCTTCTGCTTTCACAAGGAAAGGGGGGAAAAGCCATGGGGAAAGGCAAAGACACAAGTGTGAGTGAGGAGCTTCATGTGTGCAGAACGGCACGGAGGCTGACGTCACTTTCTAACGTGCACTCCTGGTGTTTTTCCACATGGAACACTTATCGGGTTCCTAGAGGAGATGAGAAAAGGGGGCAGCCAGTCTTTGAGATGTGGAAACATCTACAAGATAATGAACAGCCCAGTGCATTTTGTAAGCTGTTACTTTCTTCTTGATTGTTCTGCATTGACCTGGGAAGCTGTGGAATCACAGTGTCCTTTCATCATGGGTGCACTGATGGCTATGCGGACATTGCCTATAACCTCAGTGCTCAGGAGCCAGAGGTAGGATGGTCACAAGTTCAAGGCCAACCTGGGATAGGAAGCTAGACCCTGCCTCAAAGAAGCCTACGTGGTTTATGGAGGCAACTTAGTGTGATCTCTGGCACTGAAAAAAAAAAAAAAAGAGGAAATGAAAACAACAATAACAATGAAAAGAGATGTTATACAATCTCCAGACATTGATAGATTGGATGACTCAGTTTTATAGCGATGCAAATTCTTCCCAACATGATTCAAAAATAGACCTTACTACCTTATGTGGAAAAACAACTAGTAGCCTCTAGAAGCCCCAGTAATGTACAATTTCTGTCGAGTGTGGTGGTACATGCCTTTAATTCTAGCACTCGAGAGGCAGACATAGGAAGATCACTCTGTCACAGGGAGTTCCAGTCCAGCCTGAGACTACAGAATGAGTTCTGGGTCAGCCTAGGTTAGAATGAGACCCTACCTCCCAGAAAACAACAACAGAAAAGTACAATTTCTTAATCCGGGTCCTGGATATCTGGGAATGTTGAATGTGTGAATATTTAACACATTACATATTTATTACATAAAATTTTTATATTTGCATATTAAAATTATAAGTTTATGTTTAATTACTTAAGATAACAAAAGCCTAATATTTTAGAGGATTGTCTCACTGAGAAGTTTATTTTGAGCAAAGACAAGAAGGGTTTGGCAGGAGCTAACAGCTACTAAGGAACTGTGAGCCTCTGTGAGGATTTTGGTTTTGGGGAGACAAGGCACTGTGGACAATTTACACAGGCGTGATCTGATTCATGGTTGAGGCGCTGGTTCGGGATACCGCGTTGACTTGGAGGAGGAGGCAAGAGCAGAGTTAGAACAGGGGCATAATACTCTATATAGGAAAGATGGTGGTTGTATGCACTTACCAGTAAGAATGAAGGTGGTGAGAAGTGATCGGATTCCGGCACAGTTTGGAAGTCTAATCAAGATTTCATGCTGAATTGAGGATGAGGGAGGAGTCCAGGATGGCTCTAAAGTTTTTAGTTTGAACAATGGGATGAGGGTATTATTAAGCTGTGAGTGGAAAAGTCCTGGAGGATGGACGGGCTTACAGTCAAGAGTGAGAGCCTACCTCAAAAAACAAAACAAACACACAAGAATAGTGATTTCATTCCAGAAATGCAGGGGCTGAGAAGAGATGGGCTGTTCGAAGCGAGATGCCGAGGAGCAGTGAGGTACATGCTACAAGGTTCTGGTTGGAGGCACACATTTGGGAGACATTTAGATAACTAAAAGATATTACCATAACTGATATTCGTAGAGAAGAGACAGTAATAATGCCGGGAGCTGCTTTCCCTGGGGCGGGGAGGTGGGGGAGAAGAGAACTATATGAAGCCCATTCCCACAGTGGCCCTTATGTTTTGGGTGACGTCGTCTATGGGTACTGACATCCACACCAGCTTTGATCCCACTGTGTTCTGCATTTTTGTGTGTACTGCCTTCTAGAAATTAACAACTACCTTCATTCTAGCCTTAGTTGTAGCTCTGGCCCCACTACAGAGATTCCATCTAAAAGAGCTTAGGTCTGCTTTAAAAATTTTTCTTGTTTATTTTTATTTATTTATTTGAAAGCCACAGAAAGAAGGAGAAAGATGGAGAGAGAGAGAGAGAGAGAGAGAGAGAGAGAGAGAGAGAGAGAGGGAGGATGGGCATCCAAACTAATTCCAGACATGTGTGCCCCCTTGTGCATGTGGCTAACGTGGGTCCTGAGGAATCGAGCCTCACAGGCAAGCGCTTAACCACCAAACCATCTCTCCAGCCCTTAGCTCTGCTTCTTGTATGCTGCCATCAACATGCCCTGTAGAGCTGGCACCCAGCAGGCAATAACAGTGTTTGGCTATGGCAGCTAATTCTATGTGTTAGTTGGGCATGATGGAGCATGCCTGTAGTCCAAGCTACCCAGGAAGATGAGGCAGGATGATTGCTTAAGCCCAGAAGTTTAAGGCTTGCCTGTGCAACATAGTAAGATCCTGGCTCAAAAAAGTCAGGGCTGAAGCCGGGCGTGGTGGTACACGCCTTTAATCCCAGCACACGGGAGGCAGAGGTAGGAGGATTGCTGTGAGTTCGAGGCCACCCTGAGACTCCATAGTGAGTTCCATGTCAGCCTGGACTAGAGTGAGACCCGACCTTGAAAAACCAAAAAAAAAAAAAAAAAAAAGTGGGGGCTGGAGAGACAGCTCAGTGGTTAAGGCACTTGCCTGCAAAGCCTGACGACCCAGGTGAGATTCCTCAGTACCCACACAAAGCCAGATGCGCAATGTGAAGCATACATCTGGAGTTCGCAGCAGTTAGAGGCTCTGGTGTGCCCATATTCACTCATTCTTTTTTTCTTTTTCTTTGAAGATAAATAAAATAGTTTCTAAAAATATTTTTTTAAAGAAATGACTCTCTTGGTATGATGACTTCTAGGAGGGTGTGCTGCTTGAACTGTACTTCATGAGCAAGTGACGTGGGTCTGTGTGTCTGTCCGTCTAGCAGTGACCACTTTAGCTAATGCACAATCTAAGCATGGGCCAAAGTCCCTGATAGAAAATGACAGAGAAAGATTTCCTGTGATCTATAACACGTGACTTCCATTCTCAGTTTCCAAATCTTATAGAACAGGGGAAAAATAAAACAAAAACAAAACAAAAACCCGCACCACATATTTTCTCAAGTCTCATAAGTTACACAACTCAACAAAGACACAGTTATGGCATGCATACCAAATTCCATGTTGCATACACTCACCCATTTCTCTGTGTGTAAGATTATAGATGAACGGAAGTAAAATAGTTGGCAGATCAGAGACCTACTCAAATGTGCTAAATTAGACGTTTCAATGGAGAATGGAAAACAATTTTAAGAGTTAATCACCCTCACAAAGGAACACACACACACACACACAAATTTTTCACATCTAAAGGGTTGTCCTAGGAAGAATGGTAGCACAATTCATAGGAATTAAAAGTTAAGCCCCAGCTTGAAACTCACAGGCTGAAGAGGAAGTTATGTGTATATAGTGAGACTAAAAACCAAAACCAGTAGATATTCAAGTGTGACCACCTATTAAGAGACAGGGCAAGTTCAGATGGGGTAAACAAATCCACGGTCTCTGGGTTTCCAGAACTGTCCCTGCAGCCTGACAGGCCAGTGGGAGGAAATGGCAGTAAGATACCCCAGGCCAGCTGATAATGCAGACATAGTTAGGTCACAGGTACGCTAACACCCACCTGCTTTCATGAAGGGACTCAAGGATGAAGATAAGACCAGATTGCGTGAACAACCATCACTGGGCCACAGGACCCTGAGGGAGCCAAACTCATCACCTTTCCTAAAGGTACTAGATAGGAAATGAGTGCAGGTTTATAGATCTTAGCACATCTGGACAGTAGGGTGCATGACTTAAGGTTTAAATGGGGTAAATTAAAAATAGATGGTCATAAAAGATAATCTTTTTATTTAGTACTTAGCCTACTTAAAGAATTAATTGCTCCTAAAGGGGTGGGCTAAAAATACAAATCAAGTACTAAATGTCTGGATCAATTAAGAGGTAACATATGCAAATGAGAACAAGGTGTTAGCAGCAAGCCCTGGGTCAGGATCTTTGTGAGCAAGCGGGCGAGCGACATGGGGTGGCAAGAGGAGCAGTAATATGTCATATTGCTCATAAGTCTTGATACCTTTTGGCTGAGCCCCTTGCAATCCCTATATGTCAGGAGTCCCTCTCTTATTAAACTTTATCACCTCAGCTTTGGTCTTGAACTTTGGAATTCTGTGGATGATAAGAGGCCCAGTGGATAGCTACCTTACTTCTGCCTGCGGTATACCCACGCAATTACAGCCTTGTTTCTTGTTCATCTTTGAGCAGAGGCAGACAACCCTATATTCTGCAGAACTGACAAACAAATACTATGTTCACTCCTACCTTGCCTTTGGCTTCCAGAAACACTAAGAGCTCCCATAGGATTAAGTAGTGCCCAAGTGACCCAGTGGCAGCAACTACTGGATTCTCCATGACAGGACACGGGGCCATTGCGGGAGAAAGCAGCTTCATAAACAATCATCTACTTGCAGGTTCCACTCTGCCCCTGTGCTCACCCCCAGCAACAGTAAGTGGGGGCTGCGTGATAATATATATGCCAGGGAGATCATATGGTGTTTGCCATGTCCTAAACTAGGGACTTGGAGGTTATGTACACAATGATGAAAACACAGGATGGGGAGGGCATGAATAAGACAGTAAGGTATGTTTTATTTGCAGGCTGTGTTCCTTAGAAAATCTCAACATAAAGACCACCTCCACGTCAAAAGGCCATATTCAAAAAGCTACCTCCAAACATGGGGGAATTAGCCCCAGACAGAAGTAATGTAGTAACATAACCCTGGGAGGGAAATGTGTTTTCAGTTACATCAGGGCCAGGTCCAGCCTTTCCCACAGGCTCTTCCTAAATAGGAACTTGGCAATGGGATTAGCGGAGCTAGAGGAGACGTCCTTGGCTTTAGAGGTGAGGCCTGTCAGGGTCCTGAGGAGAAGTTGGGCAGCAGTTCTCCCTGCTGGTAATAACACTGAAGAATCAGTGTCATATCCATTTTATTAATTTTCTTGACAGGCAGCTCTGGTTACCATGCAGGCACCACAAAATCAAAACATACGCATGTCAAGTGGCCCCATCTGTGGTGGGGCCCTGCCAAGGCCCATGTCACATCAACACGAGGAAGCACAGCCCAGCTTCTCAAACCACGATCTGGGTCCCGTAAGTAATCCCCTGCTGGAAGAAAACCACCCGAGTCGGTTCAAAGAGCCAGAGAGGTTCTCTTGGTGACAGTCCTTTATCCTGAGGCTGGGATCCTTGGAGTGAACAGACAAGTCCTGGGAGACACACGGCTCCATCTGGCTTTAGTGCCTGTCTCTAAACACAGCCACACAGACCTCCCTGCTACTTTCATTTTGCCTGCATTGAGTTTCATCCATGCAGGACAATAGCAGCCTGGGTGAAAGAAGGACATTTACAGGCGTGCAATGACTTCATTTGTAAGTGGGATTGGAGTTCTGTTGAGCTTAGGTCTTTGGGCCCACAGTAAGCATAGAGAAAATATATGCTAAATCCAAGTCTTTATGAGTATTAATATGGTGAATGAAGGGGTCTAACATAAATTCTTCTATTTTGCAGAGCCATGAGAACTATCTATTGGCTAAACAAAGCCAATGAAGCTTGGATAAAGAGTAAGGACCTAGAAACATTTCCATTCTAAGTAACACAAATCATAGACACTAAGGGGAGTACCAGTAACACTTGTCACTTCGTGTCACCCCATCTGCCCCTCTATCTACAAGCAGGGCTATTTTCTCAGTTCTGACAACCTGCTGGCTGTGGCCACAGCACCCAAGGCCATGAGGAAAGGTAGAGGCCTCAATGCTTTGATGTCAGTGGTTGGGCCCTTCACAAAGCCTTCACCGGGACTCAGTAAGTTTCCGCCTTGACAGCTCTTCATGCTGCTGCTCTTGTGATGGGAAAGGGGACGCACATCCGTATCTGCTGCTGTGTCACTTGCCACTGGTCTCAAACAGGAAGTACCCAATGCAAGCGGGCCTGACTATGCCAAGGTGCCACCCTGACTGCCCAAGTTCAGAACAGCCCAAGGCCACGAACTGGAGGTACTATTAGCCCACGCTCCCGAGGTCTGCTTAGTAAGGGGCTAAGACCCCCATTGGATGCCCTGGAAACATCCCAGATCAGACTGGCTATGGGTGTGACGGGCAGTGGCACTCTGAGGACTGAGAATGGCTGGTCCACTGAGCTCTGACAAGGAGGTGAACACACCCAGGCAGCCCGCCTCATGGGGTAAAGACCCAGCGCATCGCCTCATCCTCCACTCAAATAGCCACGTCATGTCGGCCTCGCTGGCCTCCTTGATTGTGTAGAAATAAATAAATGAATTATGTTGTTGGGATTTGGGCTTCGGCACAAACACATGGTCTGCATTTATCCACACAGCGAGAGGTCCACCAGCCACTTGATATAAAAGAGCAAAATGATAATTCTTTTCTTTAGGCGCTCTAGTGCCATATGGAATGTATATAAATCATATTTTTGTTTTAACAGCGGAGGCTTTGTTGATAGATAAACATGTGGTTTATCTAAAAAAAAAAAAAAAAAAAGAGGGGATTGTGCTTTGAACAATCATTTAATGGCCATGGATGTGCCAAACAAAAATAAAAACATAATTTTGAAAGGAGCTGGCCTCATTCCCAAATCCGTAACAAGGAATTTCTCCCTAACCAAAGTGGTTAAAGCCCGTCGATCTGTTTTGAGTTTAAGCTGCGCTCTACTCAACCCCACGACAGACGGCATCCCGGGCTAGCGCGCTCTAATAGGACAGGACGTTACCTTTATGAATGACCTCATAGAGAAGAGGTTGGCGAGCATGGTGGAGAGGCCTTGCGCCAGGCAGCTCTGGGCTATGAAACCCAGCTTCAGTTCTGCGAGGCAGATTGCGTCATCGCCCTCTTTCCAATTCCAGCTCGGGATGTTTAGCAGATGGGCCTGTGGAAACAAACAAACAAAAAAAAAAAAAAGGTATCAGACCTTGCTTTGTTACGTGTCCAATTGTTTCAGATCTCTTCCGGGAAATACTGTATTGCCCCAGGTACGTGGAGTCATCCAGGCTCATCCTTTCTGCGCCCTGCTGGAGTCTGGTGTTCTGTTCTGCTCAGCTGTATGTCACATTGTCAGCCTCTTTGCAACAACTGCTTCCGCAGCCACAAGGCCTACATCCTTCTCTCACATTTATCCGACAGCCCAACTGCAGCCCAGAGAGAAGTTTCTCTCGTGACAGACTCATCAGCCCTCATGACTAGGAAGTCCAGCTAACTTGCTCATCAAGTGGCTCTTCAAATAGGGCATCAGACGGCCAGGTGCCTGTGTGCACTCCATGTCTTTTTTTTTTGCCTGGCTTTCCAACACTCTGATGGGCGACTTCAAAATCTGAGTGAACATCAGAATTACCTGAAGTTTGTGTGGCACCCCAGGGTGCTGGCCAGAACCTATTAAGTTGCTGACTCAGTAAATGTGGGGCAGGGTTGGAGGCTACCAGGTGGAGGTAAAAGTCGACGCTGTCTTTCTCTCCAGCTTGCAGAACTGCTGCCCTAAATCATCAAGCAAGTTAGTGTAGACAGCGTACAATCTGGCAGATCCTATCCAACAATTACGTGAGACCCCGAGACATGGACACAGAGGCCTGCTCAGGCAAGTGTGTTCAAGTGGCATCATATGCTGAATGAAAAAGTTGAAATTCAAAAAGTTCCCCAGAACTGAAAAAATAGGGGAAAAAAAAAAAAAAAACAGAAAAGAGTTACAAGGCCCAAACATCAAACACAACATTTTAGGTTAAAAAAATAAATTATATAAATTCAAAATAAGACATAACTTGGCATCAGGCATAACACACACGCACGCACACACACAGCAACATTTAAGTGTGTGGGTAACTAAACCTCAAATCGAGTCCACGTGACACACCACACTTTGCTTGTGAGGAACAGTCTCCAGAGCAGGGAAAATGAACATTTCATTCGGTGTGAACAGGTCCGACTAGATCCAGAAAACTCAATCCAGTTTGAACAGTCAGATCCAAATAACTTCCAGAGAAAAATGGAGGAGGCACAGTAAAAGAGGCAGAAATTCCTAGGGTTTGGAAGGGTCACATCCTCAGGGAGACAGGATGGTGACATCTGAGTTCTTCAAGGGCTTTTATATCCAGATTAGCTTTGTTCTACTGTGTTCCAGGAGCCAGAAGTGGACTGATTGGTTTGTATTTTTTTTTTAAGCAGGACTTGGGTCTTATTTGAAAAAGAAACTTTCTAAGGACACAATTTTTCTAATAAATAGAGAAGTCTACCTCAGGAAAACACAAGGACTTTATCCCTAAGACCTGATATTTTACAAAGCTGCTGCAGAACTTGCTCTTGCCTTGCACAGGAAATGAGCCAACAGCCTTTCTGGGTCCCTGCAGGTGCCAAGATTTCATGGTTCTGAAATTCCTCCTCTCCGTGCACTGGCAAAAAATGACTGGGCAGTGGAGGAGGCACCCCTTCACGTTCAGAGCAACATCCAATCCAGTTTCACAAGAAGGAAGAAAAGAGCCCACAGTAGGAACAAAGAAGGAGCAGATCCGGGAGCTCCATACTCTGCCTGCAGAAACCCTGCTCTTGTGAAAGCCCTGCACACTAAACCCGCCTTGAGAGTTCCCAGCCAGCCCTGGTTAGCACTGGGAGGGATGACTTTTCCTTCCTCATGAGAGCATGGTTAAAACAGGTCCTGTGTGTGGGCCACCACTGCCGGTTGTGACTTCTGTGGGGCTGAGTACCCGGGGGGGCCTTTTGCAATCACACACTCAGTTTCAACAACTAGCCCTGCCCTTTCTCCCATTTCCCTGCCCACTCTTCACTGGCTTGAGAAGGCAACTTTTCCACTTTATCCCTCTGGCATTGTATAAAAGACGCTAGCTAGTGGGGAAATAATCACTCATTTCACTCATAGTGGCATCATCGAGGAAGAATGATGAATTACTTCCAAGTCATAAATTTGTGCCTGTGACAGGAGATTTGGGTGGTCCCATCCCTACAGAGACACCAAATAACCTTCATGCCACCTTCAAACGAAGAAGAAAAAACCTTTTCCAAAATGTCTGCCATATCTCTCTGTGCCATCTAGGGTATGGAGTCCAGACATTTTATAGCCTTGAGCCCCTCAGGCTCCATCTGGTTCAAGTTCTTTAGACATGTTTTTCATGCCATTACATAAGACAGTCACATTTGCTTCAGGCTTCATGGCTTCCCCTCTTAACCATCATATTTTCTTCCGTCAGGGCTCAGGAAGGAAGGCTGATGTGCCAAAGACTGGGAAGGGAGGCTGTGAGCATGAAACCAGGATTAGAACTTGACCCAAGAACTCAAATTCGTTTCTTGGCCACTTTGTTCTCTTTCAACCGGAGGGAAGTTGGTTCTGGTGGGAAATGCCAGTGTTTCCACACAGGAGTCTGGAGGCAACTCCTTTCCAACATGGAAAAGAGAAGAGTGGATCCAGCAGTGCTAGGCATGCCCTCCACTTCTGCAATCAGACCACCTCACAGCATGCAAAAAGGAATGTGAAGATGGGCTGTCCTGGAGGGCAGAAATGAATCCTCGCAGAACGCCTTCTCTTGTGGCATAGACACATAGCATTAGAGCAGCACCAGGAGGGACAAAGATGTCCAGTGAAGGGGACATGACATTACCACTACAGTCTGCAGTGCCAGTGTGCCCAAAGACCCCTGTATGCAAAGCTGCATCCCCAGGGTGACACTATTGGCATGTGGTGGAACCTTGAGAGGTGGGTGGCCCTCAGGGACATTCACTGGAGGAGGACAGTGGCTCCTTGGTCCACACACGTCCGGTATGATATGCTGCCTCATCACAGACCCAACAGAACACGCTCACACAATCACGGACCACAATCTCTAAACCTAGCATTATTCTAGAGTGACACGAGGCTGATCATCACAACTGCACCCATGTGTCAGCGTAGAAGAGGAAACGTTCAGAGAGGGCCAGAGAGCTTGTTCAGTGGTTAGCGAGCTTGCCTTCAAAGCTTACTGACCCAGGTAGGTGTGAGTTCCCCAGTGCCCACATAAAACCAGACGCACAGACTCACATGCATCTGGAGTTCATGAGGTAACTAGAGGCCCTGGTGCACCCATTCTCTCTTTCTCTCTCTGCCTCTCTTTCCCTCTTTGCTTGAAAATAAATAAATAAATAAATAAATAAATAAAAGTTTTAAAATGAAAAAAAAAAAAAAAAAGAAGCTCAAATAACTGGTGCCTGCACTTGGCCACTGAGACTTAGTTCCAGATCCAAGACAACAGGCTCTTTAACTGGAGCTGCTTGGAAAAATAAATCCAGTTGTTAGGTAAATCATTTAGGAGTGTCACTTGACCTTCATGTCATAAATTATCCTTTGCCTAAAGACCTTAAAGCATTTATGCTCAAGTCAGCAAATTTACACATTTACACATGACCAGACTAAAAGATGTTTCTCTCCATGAAACCTAGCAATATATAAAGAGATCTATTTTAGAGAGCACCGGGCTCTCGGCATGCCTTCTCTCAAGAACCACGGTTCGGTTCAGTGGGCTGCTACTCCATTTAAAGAGAAGATGGCAGGTGGCTATTCTATCCCAGCCCACTGGCTGCTAAGTGACCAGGGTCTATGCTTACCAGAGTTTCTCTGCCTATGACACAGCTTCACCCCACCCCAGCCGAAGTCACAATGGGATGCTCAATGCACAGATGGCCCAGTGAGGACTCAGTGAGATCATGGATATCAAGGCTATTTCAAAACCATAAGACAAGACACAAGTGTCTACAAGAATGATGACAAACTCAAGGCCAGGCAGTCTCCCACAACCGCTGTAAGCTCTAGAACATCACTGTCTTTAGGTCCTGGGGGACTCTAGCAGTGCTTACACTACAAGTCTGGTACCCCACTAGGGGATCAACTACCCTTTGGGATATGTCCACAGCGACGTAAGCTTTCATGCACATATTAGGTCTGTGCTAGGAGCATGCTGAAATGTGTAGAGATACCTGGGATCCAGGATGGGTGCAGAGAAAGCAAAGAAAATAGTAAGAATTAATAGGAGGGCTGGAGAGATGGCTTAGTGGTTAAGCGCTTGCCTGTGAAGCCTAAGGACCCCGGTTCGAGGCTCGGTTCCCCAGGTCCCACGTTAGCCAGATGCACAAGGGGGCGCAAGCGTCTGGAGTTCGTTTGCAGAGGCTGGAAGCCCTGGCGCGCCCATTCTCTCTCTCTCCCTCTATCTGTCTTTCTCTCTGTGTCTGTCGCTCTCAAATAAATAAATAAATAATTTTAAAAAAGTATTAAGAGGAAAAGGAAATGTATGAGAAGGGCAGGGAGGAGGTTGTCAAGAAAAGGAAAGTTATGAAGCTGGGTGAAGAACACTCATGTGGAAATCTATAAGGAATTACGTGAAAAAAAAATAATGGCAAATGGATTTTCCATTCTTTCTGCAAAGGAGAGAGGGGAAATGGAGGGGGAAATGCCTTGTGTCAAAGCTAGTCTGCCCCGTGTCCTTACTAATCCAAGAGTGCTCTGTAAGTGACGCTGCCTAACCCAGAAATCCAAACAGACTGGGATAGTTCTAAACAACATGTGCTCGAAGCAAATAATCACAGGCTTGCTGATGTCTTCATCATTGTTTCTGAATGACTTCCATGAAGAGGTCTGTCCAAGACATTCAGATTGCTATGATCATGTGATTACTAGCCAGGTACCATCTGGCTCTTAGGCTAGTCAAGTTGCTTTGACTTTGACAAGAATGACACAGCTGAGATCCTCCTTAATTTCTTGAAGATGCTACATCAGCACCCTTTTGGAAAGAGAAGAAAAAGAACTGACATCCCTTTCTAAACATACAACATTAATTTTCCTATTCAGTCTAAATTCAGCCAAAAAATCTAAACAAACGCTTAAAGCACTCCCACACTAAATGAAATTTCAAATCACAAATGAAAGAAGGAGTGTTCCTCGCGGCAGGAGCTGTCACCAGGCACAGCCTTGCTAATAAAATTCACCACCACCTACGGGGAGCTGCCGTCACCAACTTCTATAGGTTGATGGCTGTGAGTTACCAAGAGCCTCACTTTATCTCATCAGCGCCCTCCAGTTTCCAGAGACAAAACAGGAGGGTTAATTTAAGTGCCCACCACCAAACCCACTGGCGGCAGAGTGACACACTCTGCCACAGAGCCACCTGCTGAGGGCTGGGCAGGGGTGGGCATTGGCCAGCAGCTCTGAAGAGTGGGCCAGTCTCTGACAGCAGGCTCCACTCAGCAATGGACTCTGATGGGCCTCCACACAGCAAAATGGGCCAGCACTTGCCAGCAATTAGAAATCATGGCATGGCGCTGGTGCATTTGGCAGAATGGTGGTTTCCTCTGGGTCACCTGACTGCCTCTTTTGTGGGGAATATGGCCTGCAAGACGGGGAATGCTGTCACTCCTAGCCCTGCTGGGAGTGATTTCTGTTCAGACAGGACACCTGGCCCCAGGTACTGGGCCGTCTGCAAGCTTCATTATGAAGATAGCTGGTACCTTATCAAGTAGAGCAAGGCGCCACTTTCCCTCCCCCAAAGCTGTCTTCTAGGGAATTTACTGACTGCGTGAGTGAAGGGGCAGTGCCTTTCGGTGAGGCTTTCAACTCCGCTTCACTGAGAAGTACCAGCAGGAAAGCAACATGGGCTCCCAGGTTTGGTTTCTTTCCCATCAGCCTCCACTGTGAGCCGTCACACAAGAAGCATTCCTTTATGCATAATCTTAGGCCAGCTAAGTTCAACTCTGCAAAATCTCAACCGGAACCTGAGAATGGCATGTTCTGCTGTCACTACCCAGCATGCATTATGCTCCTTCTGGTCCACCCTAGCTGAGACACAGAAACTCTTATCACTTGCCTCTTTAAAAAAAAAAAAAAAAATATATATATATATATATATATATATATATGTATATATATATATCTTATTTATTTATTTATTTTTAATTTTTTTAATCAATTAATTAATTTATTTATTTATTAATTTGAGAGTGACAGACACAGAGAGAAAGACCGATAGAGGGAGAGAGAGAGAATGGGCGCGCCAGGGCTTCCAGCCTCTGCAAACGAACTCCAGACGCGTGCGCCCCCTTGTGCATCTGGCTAACGTGGGACCTGGTGAACCGAGCCTTGAACCGGGGTCCTTAGGCTTCACAGGCAAGCGCTTAACCACTAAGCCATCTCTCCAGCCCTATATCTTATTTATTATTTACAAGGTGAGAGAGAGCACAAGCAAACCAGGATGAACTCCAGGTGCATGCGCCATCTTATCTACCACGCTCTTGACACCCTACCTTCCAAGTCTCAAAGGGCACAAAATCAGACTCAACCTTCCCTGCTGTCCCTCGGGGAGTCGGTGAGGCACCCACTACAGTGTAGGTGCTCGTTTCTGTGGCTGAGGAATGAGCGTAGCACATAGAAACGGAAGCTGTTGATCTGTGGCCATACTGCCCTGAACACACTTGATCTTCTCTGATCTCAGAAGCTAAGCAGGGTCAAGCCTAGTTAGTATTTGGATGAAAGAAATGGAAGTTGTTCGAATTTAAGTATGGATTGGATCAAAGAATCTGGTGACATTTCTAAACCAAGAGGCTTGAAGAATGCTTCCTGAATATGAATGCAGGATGAATCAGTACGTGAAGGAGATGCCACCCATGGACCCACTTCAAACAAGTTGTTTGTCCTGAAGAAATGTCCCAAGGAGCTTTTAACCACCCCATATTTTTACAAGGCTATGTCACCTGTGCTAACATGAGTGTGTGTGAGAGAGAGTGTGTGTAGGGTGAGGGAAAACAGACTGGCATCAAGGCACTGGGACAGTCTCATCACTTACCTTGTTGTGGTACTGCAGCATCTGTGTGATGATTCTGATCTTCGGATGGTAGTTCTTGATGGAGATCACTCTGCAAGAGAGAGCCAGAGCTGAGCTGAGACAGGCTATACTTTGCCCATGGAGTCTGCTAAAGGAATCATTTGAGTCCCTCCACATGGACCACAAGTCAGGTCCGAAACCAGGGCTAGCCAGAGGGGTTACAGGTAATAAGCCAAGATACTCTGTGTTTCCACCAAGATCCCTCTTGGTAGTGTGAGAAA
Source organism: Jaculus jaculus (assembly GCF_020740685.1). Lineage (NCBI taxonomy): Eukaryota > Metazoa > Chordata > Mammalia > Rodentia > Dipodidae > Jaculus > Jaculus jaculus. The sequence continues at coordinate 17,875,286 of NC_059119.1, forward strand.
AAAAAAAAGGAATCACAAGGCAGCCACAGTCTGTCTGCAGCATAGCAGATATGAGGGGCAGTCAGATGTGGTGGTGCCTAGTTGTAATCCTAACTCTCTGCAGGTGGAGGCAATAGGTCCAGGATTTCAAGGCTAAATTCCACTACAAACAAGTTCAAGGCCAGCCTAGGATACAGGAGGTCATGTTTCATGTACACAAAGATAGATGATAGATATATATATAGATAGATAAATAGACAGAGAGATAGATACATAGAGACAAACAGACAGACACGCATGCATACATACATACATACACCAACCTTTGATATGCCTGAGGTGGGACTTGTACCTAGGTCAACTGCAGCTGGGGGCTCCTGATGCCTATGTTAGACATCTAAAGCAAGCCCAATCCCTAGAGTTTCCAGAGTTTCATCTCCCACATCCACAGGACCAGCCAGGAAGCAATCTGCTCTGGGTCGGGTTCTCCAAGTCACTGACTTGTGACAACAAGGTCAACTCAAACAGGCCCCCTGACAAATGGTTCTATTTGCCACATACACTTGGCCACACTCATAAATATGATTTCTAAGCTGGGTGCTTAGGATAAGTCTTGGCCTTCCACAACTAAATAATGTTTCTAACACTGGTTTAAGATAAGTGCCAACACCTTGCAGAGGTCATAATCTGGTAGAGAATGCCCAGCCATTGTCTTCAGTCCTCACTAGACCTGGACCACCCCACCACTGAACCTTCCCTGGCATCCTTCTTCCTGTCACTCACACTGCTAAAGGGGAGGAGCAGGGAGCAGATGAATGGAACACCTGGCTTCCAGCACCGCTATTGCAGTAATGAACTGGGTGACCCTCCGGAAATCCCTGGGCCCTCAGTTCCTATTTGCTCATCTGGACATTGGAGGCAACGGTACCTGTTTTATTTACTTCACAAGCTTGGTATGAGGAGCAAATGGTGGACCAGATGTGAGAATGCTTTGAAATCATTAAATGCTCTCTCCACGTGTAAGTTACGGTTTTTGTCATTACCGACCCTGTCAAAGGTGACATTGCGCATTTCCTTCTGTTACAAGGAAGGCTAAAGAATGGAATTCCAAAGAAAGGCCCACCTCCTAAGCTTAATCAGGAATGCAAGCACAATTCTCACGACTGCCCCCAAAAACTTCCACCGAGCAATGCTTCCCCCACCTCACTTTGCTCCTTTTTTATGTGAACATGGGAGAACCGGGAGCAGCTTTATCTGAAAAAAGTGTGACTCAGGGACTTGGGAAACAGATGTGGAGAAAGGCTTTCCCTGCACAAATCCGCCCTGGACTTTGCACTTGAAGGACCTCGTTTCTGAGACCGCTGTGTTAGTCCCTGCTTATAACTCAAGGACTTGGCACCTCTGCCAGCCTCTCAGTGCAGAGTACATCATCAGCCAGTTTCTGCATTAGCTCATTCCACACGGCTCTTTGACATTTTAATTTCAAAAGCGACAGATTGGTACCATTAAACTAAGGAGGAAGGAGGAATATACAAATAAGAGAAAAACTGAACCTATTTTTAACCCCAAGCTCCCCGTTTCCTTTTGGGTCTTGGCTCTGGTTAGTGGATGGCTCAGTTATATTTTTGACAACTCCCTATGACCAGTGATTTCTACATCCTGGCATCCTGCCACTCACCCTGGTTCCCCATGTGGGTTCACATTAGCCCCGTCCCACTCAGAGTTCAAATAAAATGCTGCAATTAAGGGAAATGCCCACGTCTAAGCTATTACTCTATTCTGTTATCCACATGTGGGGGGAAGCATGCTTGCCCCAAACTTCTCTGTGAGGTCTCAAACTTAAGCTTTGCCTCTTGGGTTGGCTGTTGGCATTGTTGAAGATGACTAAGCCTGGTTCCTTTCAAGGGAACATTTTTATCACTTCGCATAACAGGGAGGAAATGTGTCAAACAAAGAATGAAAATGCTGCCTTTAAAAAGGACAAGGGACCTATTTTTTGTTTTGTTTTTAGAGGTAAGGTCTTAGTCTAGGCCAGGCATTCCTGGAATTCATTCTGTAGTCTGAGGATGGCCTCAGACTCACAGCGACCCTCCTACCTCTACCTTCAAGTGCTGGGATTAAAGGTGTGCACAATCATGCCTGGCTACAAGAGATGGATTCTAAACTGAGGTTTGTATAGTCATTTTCCAAAGGCTGGACTTAGGTGCAAAACCAGTCCCTACTCCACGGTCTCTCAGCCCGGCAAGCCAAAGGTTAAAAGAGTTCACACATCACATTCCTTTCAATACTGTACTGAGCCTGTTGCCAAAGAAAAGTGAAGGGAAAGAGAAGACGGTGCCAGATGTTGTCTGCCAGGCATAGGGACCAGATGCTGTGGGGCAGACTTGCTCATCCCAAACGACCAGAGGAATTCCTCCGCACCACTGATGGGAAAGCTCATGTCACTGGGGCATGCTGATTAAAGGCACAGGGCCAGCACTTGTGAGCACTGGAATAACGCAAAGGGAACTTTCTAACCTTGACCTCCAGGTCAACCCCCAGCCCCCAGGGAAGCAAGCTACAGGGAGAGGGGGAATCACCAACCGGCCCAAAGGATGGCTGGTCACAATAAGAGATCCTGGGAATACAGTGGGAGCAAAAATATTTCCCCTTGGTCCATCCTCCCTCCAGAAGCCTCTTTTTATTATACCTTCCTAGCGCAAACAACTTCTGTAATTTATACTAGAGAAGAGACAAACTACCTAGACTGTTCAATCATTTCATGGCCTGTGGACAAATTGTCTTCTGAAATCACAGAAGAGGAAGGCATTGGAGTTGGGGCCAAAATCAGTGTGAGAGGGAGCTAACCCATTAATGTGTGGAGACACATGGGTGGTATTGTGGATTGTTCTCCCCCAGAAGATGATATGCTATAAAAAAATTAATTTGTGAGAACCTCTAGCCAAATGAGATTAAGAAGATGTTTTATGATTATTGTATCTCAGATTTTTATCAGTATTAAAAGGCTGAAAATACTTGTAGTGATGAACATTCATTTGGGGAAATGAGTTGAGACAAGCTAATTGGCCAACATCCTCCTCCTTAAGGTGATACGAATTAACCTGCTAAAGATACACTGGGAGAAGCTCTCACGAAGGGCTTCTCAACCTCAGCATGACTGACACTGGGCCACACAGTTGTCTGCTAGAGGCTGGACTATGCATTGTTGGGTGTTTTGTGGCATCTTGCATCTAGCTACCAGGTATCAACAAGACTATCTCCTAGTTATGCTAGATGGGGGGGGGGGGAGACTCCAGTTATTGCAAAATGTCTCCTAGGGCAAAACTATCTCCTGGAAAGACACCTGAGTCCACTTTTCCTTAAACAACATGGTACATTCATTGAGGTCCGTATCCATCTAAACCTATCCTTCATCTTCTAGTTCTGTTTCCAAGAACCTCGAGTCCAAAAGCAGCTGCAAGACCTGGAGCTAAGGCTGAGGTTCCTGTCGGCAGTGACCCGTGTTGTCCTGTTACCCCATCCTTCACCACCACAGCCTCGGTTCCGCCAGTCCTGTACGGGGGACGTGATGGGGCGGAGGAAGTCAGGCCCCGCCAAAGGAGTCCTCTGAAACTCAAAATGGCTGCCTGCGTGCTGCGTGAAGGCCTTGGAGAGAAACCAGGGGGCCCCGTGGCCCCCACCACATGGAGTTACCTCATGATGTTGGAGGCATCTTCCGCATCCGGGTCAGCGCAGTACTTATTGGCCAGGATCAGGCATGCATCTGCTGACTCTATCTAGACAGCACAAGGGAAAATCACAGAACACAACATATCAATAGCCATGCTCAACTGCAGCCTCTCTGTTGACAGCTCTTGGGGGACCTGGTGTTTTGTAAGGAATGAAAAAAGAAATAATTCAATCCTGAAAGATTATAGTTTTGACAAAAGTGCAGGTTGCAGGCTCTTGTTATCGGATAAACATTTCATCCTATTGCGGCTAGAGAGTTCAACACATACCTGGGTAATTACATTTCTCATTTGCCATGGCCACTTACATGCAAGATTCCAAATTCCTTTAAATACACTTAATGAAAACCTTTTAGTCTCATTCCCACTTCCTCTCTCCACTGACTGTGCCATCATCCTAATTCTCCCAGCCAGGAAATGGAGGTTGATGGGTTAAACTCATTCCTTCAGGTTAGTGAGTGAAATACTAGTTGGAGAGTCAGACATTTAGACTCCAAAGTCCTGCATCAAATCGTCTTCCCATCTTCATGATGTGTGTGCTGAGACTGACGCCTTAAATTTGACAAGAGCCCTGTATTGTTTAGGACTCATTAATATTCAGATATTCCAAAGACAACAACTCTGCAAACACGAAACAAGACATTACAGATGAACTCACGATATAATCTACCACCTTATCTAAACAAGAGCCACAAGGGGTTTATTCCGTAGAGGGGCCGTAAGTTTGATGTGCTAATAATTGCCTGCATTTAAATTAGGTCTGCGAACACGAATTATTTGCTCTGTTCTCCTAAGGTTTCACATCACCTACAGCCTCGCTCATGTCTGGATGGTATTGAGCTGAAGTAGCAAATGTGAACATGGAAATTCTCACAATGGTCCAGGTCTGCCACCTGTCCTGCTTGGCATGTTGTGTGCTGTCAGACTGTTCCAGTATCTGGTGGGAGAACAGGTTTACCCCCATGGTAGGCCACACGTTGCCTCTGGATTCCTTAATAGAGCAGATCATTTACGCCAATCCTCTTGAGTTGTTTGTGTTTGACAAGCACAGTATTTACAGAGGGGTGCAGTCACCACTGTTACCATGTAGACTGCAGTAACTGCACAGCATTAATGAATGCCCGCTAGCACGCCAATAATAAACATGCTTACAAAACCTGAAGTAAATGAATAAAGGCCAAGAAGTTCTTTCTCTGTGTTCCTTTCTCTCCTAAGACTTGGGCATGTTTTATGCCAACTCACCAGGTTCTGAAAAATTACAGCTGATTTGGGATTTAGCACATTATTGAGTGATGCCAGGTATCAGCAAGCCTAGCTTCGTGCCTTAAATCTTGGCTAGGAGAAGGGGAGGCTTGTGTTCACTCGCAGAATGTTCTATGGCATCACAAAATTTGACTTTCTCATCTTTTGTTCAGATATAATTGAAGTATGTTAGAGCTATATTTAGTCCAACTTAAGAAGTCAAAATGGGGATTAACTAATTATGACTCTGTGCCCAGCAGAATGCGTTTTATATTAAGACTCATCTAAGTGTGGGATGTCTATAGGGAGTTTAGTGTGGGCCAGAGGAGCAAGGTCCTGGGGCCAGTGAAAGAGTGATGGCAAGGTTAATGATCTGAGTTATCTCACTAGGGGTTCAGGAGATGGCTCTTGACCATCCTGGGAGTCCTATCCCCTCACAATGGAGCCACACTCACTCCCCAAGTTCCCCCAAGAAGGAGCAAGAGCAGAAGTCATCTCTTTCTCCTTACCTTGACTCTTGCAAGATCGTGTGGATTGAGGACTGAACCTTGATAAAACTCCACCTGAGTAAAATGTCGTTTGAACAGAGCCTCCAGCTCAAGGTTGGGGGAGATGCTGCACAGGGAGCAAAGAAACAGCTGTCACCGTGGTGGGCTCAGGAACTCGGCCTCCGTGCCTCCTTTGGCTCTGGTTGATTGACATGGGGAGATTTGGGGAACAGCCTTGACCTTTAGAGAAGCCCTCCTTTCCTGTCCTAAATAAAAGGCTCCCATTTAAGGGAAGTAAGCCTATAGCTCCTTGAAAAGATAAACCATGTAAAACCGTGAGGTCTGTGACTTTCTACAGGCTGCGGCCTACGTGAGCATTTCCTAGGCGACAGTATTCTGAACACTTAACTTTACCCATGTAAACCTCAACGTAATCCAATGGGAAGGCATGTTGCTAACCCGAAGCTTTGGGATTTGGGAGCTGATTTAACTGATCCATCTACCATAAGCCTCACACTGATAGATGGGCTGGGGAGACAAGAAGCTGGGAACACAAAGATGAGCCCTTGTGGCAGATGCATTCGCAGCCAGCTTTTTGATGCCGAGTGAAACAGTGAGGCTCAGCAGAGGTCAGGTCCCGTCCTGGTAATACGGGCAGCGCTGGCCTCTCCCTGGGAAAGATGCCCCTTGCAAGATGAGCACTTCAACAGCGCTGTCCCCTCCTCTTAGCTCATGTGCTCAGCCAGTGTGAGGGCGGAACCCAGACGCAACGTTCCTCTCTGGAATCTTCCCTCGGCAGAGCGCCGGGCCCACCGCTGGCGTTCAGTGGCTAAGCACTGAACCAGTCTTCGGAGCGCCTGCTCTTTCTCCTGTAGGGCCTGGGGTATCACGTCAGAATTTAGAGAACAAAAACGCCAGGGTGGTGAGCGAGAAACGTGCCATTCGGTGAACAAACACCACTGGGAGGGGCAGTACCCGGGTGGGAGCTGAGGGAGGGTCAGCCTCAGGGCCCTCAAGCACGACTGATCTCTGAGGGGTGCACATCAGGAACAGCCAGCGCCAACAGGTGAGCCTTGCCTTGGCACTACTGGTCCCATGCTAGCCTCCTCTCCAGAAAGGAAGACAATATAGTACCGGCCATGTCAGCACGATGGGGCCGTAAACTGCCCCCATTCCTATGGAGGACCACTTCTTACTTCAAAGGAGACCAAGCAGGACTTGCTGCTAAACCACAGGGCGGTGGAGGGGGCTGTCTTGCTTTACTCCCCATAAAACACAGACAAGATGTAGCCTTAGGTTGATGGTGCAACCTAACTGGGTTCTGCACCATTTACACGGAGTGCTCCATTTCATTCTCACAGTAGTCTAAGGAGGTAGAATAAATCGTCCACTCCATTCATGAATGTGGGAGCCGGTGCACAGGGAAGTTTAGTAACTTACTCAGCCAGTCGCTGGTTGAGCCAGATTCAGAATGAAGGTGAAGGCGCCTTCTGTCTGTGGGTGAGATGGGCAGTGCTCCGCCCAGAGCCAGCCTTGGGTCCCACGTGGAGACTGGCAGGAACAGCGGTGCCCTCACCCCTGTCTGACTCCCTGCTTCCTTTCTCGTGGCGGTCTCCCTTGGTCTCTGTATTCCTGCACTCCTAAATGTGCCTATGTCAGCAGGCAAATTATCCCTCACCAGCACCGTACCTGACTGCACGGATCTACGCTGCTGGGGGGACAGTAATGGGATTTGGACCTCTAGTGATCCCCATTGTTATCTCTTTCAGAAAGAAACTCAGGTGTGGTCCCAGAGCCGCCGTAAAGAGGCAGGATCCGCTGTCAACAACGGCCCAGTGGGTCACTTCCCTTATTAAAGCGCTAGCCGCCTCCATCCCCACCACACCTACGGGCACTCAGACAGGAGCATGTCGTTTGGTAGAGGGTCTGGTCACAGTGGCAGGCTCTTACTTGTGAAGAAAGACAATCTCCACATTGACATCATCCCGGTCCTTGTGCAGAAAGTCCTTCAGGAAGTTGGATACGCTCTCCAGAGTGATGTGTCCACAGACCACGATGTGCCTGAATAGGAGAGGCCGGTTAGATTGGGCCAGATCCAGACACATGACCCCACAGTATCCCAGTCCCTGGCAAGGCAAAGGAAGTAGGCAGCTGCAAGAGCAGCATCCATCTCCTCCCTCTGCTTCAGTGATGCTCAGTGCCCATCCCCAGAGGGCACTGAGGAAAGGCAACGGTGCTAGCAGGCTCAGAGACACACAGACAGAGAAGGCATATGGCTGCTCACCTGAGGCTGCACAAAATCCTATTAAAAGCCCGACCGTTTGGCCAAGTGGTTTTATGCATTTAACAATAAGTGACATTATGCTTGCACTTAAACGCTGCATTATCAAGTCCCTTGCAGATTCATATCTCTCCCTTTCTGCCCACAAAGCGTCCTCCCGGGAGATTTACCGTATGAGTCTTGGTTTATGACATAGAGCTTATCAGGTAATGAGATAACAAATCTTGCTGAAACGATGATTTTGTGTGTAAGAAAGCGGACTTTTATCAGGGTGGCTAATGTGTGGCTTGACACGTTATAGGCTCGGCTGGCCATAAGCAGTAAAAAGGAAATTTTGCATTTTTCCACCATAACTTCTCCAACAGTGGGGGCAGGTAACACTTTACAGTAAGTGAGCATTACTCAGGGCTCAATGGAGATGCGACTCCTATGGAACCGAAGCTCAAGCTGCTGGCTCTGACTTCCCCAGAGCACTACCACTTGCCTTAAGACGCCTAAAATTTACCTAAACGCTGGGAGAAGCCAGGAAGACACGAGCGTGAAAACGCATGGTTTGTTCGAGGAGTGTTTGGGCCTCAGTTTCTAGAAACAGTGGCTCACTCTGAGGAAATAAATCCCCTTTCCAGAACTATTATGACCAGAAACCCCTCAAACATCTTTTGGCTCCTGAACCAATGTGACCTTTAACACCAGACAACTGTGAACCCAGTTATATTTGCTTCGCAGTGCCCAGTCAGGAACACTCACTTCGATGCATCGGTTACCTCCAGGTCCAAAAGCTGGTGCTTGGATGGGGAGCGACAGCCAGTGGCTTTTACTAAGACACTGTGTGTGATAAGGGGTTTTCACGACATCCTTGGACCCCTCAGGCTTACGGGGCAAGCAAGTGCGTCTCTAGCTGTGCTTTGAGACTGGGGCAGATGGGGAACATATAGCAAGGCAATTTCTGGGGCTTGAGTGGCCAGGCCCTTGCACTTTATAACTGCTCCGTGACATTGCAATAAGGCAAAAAAGTTCACTGGATAAAGGGCAGCTTATAATGGGAGGCAGTGATAGGGGTTTATGCAATGTCTCATTAGATGCCCTTACAAGAGCCGGCCCTTTTATGGTCATTTGGTGCTTGACTTAGTATGTGAGAATAATGTAGTAAACTCATTGGTGAATGGATAACGATGCAGAACAAAGAGAAAATCAATAGTATGCATGATACAGTTAATAATATCACCATTAAAGACTGTTATTGTTACGGTGGTGCACTTAACAATCAGGCAGGTGGTGACCATGAAGTGCAGGGAAGAGTGACAATGGGCTGCTTCAGAAGCGACACTAAAACACGATCACCTTGGCCTCTACCCAGCACCTGCTAGACCTGGGGAGGTCCCTTGGCCGTTCAACACAAACTCCATGCCTGATGCCCCCCATCACTGACCTCTTCCTTACTTTAAGGCTGTGTGACATACATAAGTCATGACGCAAACTAAATATTTGGATCCTTCACGTTTTTATTCCAGCATACCCTAAAGTACTTGCGGTGGTACACGTGCACGTATGGCCAAATCATAAATGAAGTGGCAGGTTCCGTATGAGAGCTGAGGTTCCGCAGTGCCTGAACTGGGTTCGGGGGGCTACTGAGAATCAGTTCTGTCCTCTGACCTGACCTCTCCACAAATGACAATGGGGTTGCCCAGTGCCACTTAATGTTTGCACACTTCCAAGGCGAGCAGGCAAACATGAAATCCAGCCTATAGGTATTCCTGAATCAGAACCAGTCCTTTGGGTGAGAAAGTAATCCAGGCAGGGTTCCCTGCTCTGTCACCAAGGATATGTCACCCCAGGCAAGCTACTTATTCTGGTCTTTTGCAAGAGGACGCCGAGAGGTCAATGCCACCCTTACAGCCCCCTGTAGCATGCATCATAAAGTTCTACGTTCTACCCCAGCATATCACTGGCCATCATTCAAAGCCAGACTCAGGTCAATGATAGGTCTCAGGTGATGCCTGGACATCCATCCTTCCTACACTGTACACAAAGAAGAAAATGGACATCTTGCCAGCAACCCTGATGCTCTTCTGAAATCATTCCTCCTGGGGGAGATGTGTGTGAAGTGGAAGGAGAGGAGATGAGCTCCCTCACCTACAGCCCTGTCACTCCTGAATCAAAAGCTCAGCCAGCTGATTTATTCAGCCTTAGAAAAAGTCAGGGCTCTCCCACTGGAAAGTGCGCCGGGTACGAATAAAATATATTCCAATGCAATCAATATTATCCCTTAAGCCTTTAATTAGCTTTCACTTCTCTTAAGAAGTAGACAAATGCTGGCAGGAGAGAAGAGGGGAAAGAAAAGATTGGCCTTTTTTCATTTGGTGCTAGCTGTCCAATACCATTCTAGACAATTGAAAATATATATCTTTTAGCTATGGCATGATTTCTGGGGTGGAGGGCAGTCCTTATCAAAAAGGAGAAAAAAAATCTTCCTTCAACATAATTGGTATTTTTGCTCACGAAAAAAAAAAAAGCAAGATTGATTGAAAGCAGATGGCCTTTTTGCCCAGGGAGAGTTATTAGGTCCATTATCACGGCAACCTTGAAGAACCCATATTGTTCCAATCTGTCCTGTATCTGATGTGAAGATTTATAGCCTCCTCCTTTTGTGCCAATAATCATTTCCCTCCATTTTGTTTTCCATACCGTGGAGTTATCAGGGAGCCCACATACTGGAAAGGTTTGAACGCAGTCAGAATGGACTAATGGGGAGACACTGCCCCTCCCGCCCAGTACCAGCCCTGGAAGAACTGCCCTACTGGCCCATGTCTGAGGAAGCACCAGAGGACCTACGGGGGCGGGGGTGGGGCTAGGGGCACCAGGAAGGCATGACAGATGGGGGTGATTTATTTCCCAGAAGTATTTTCAGGACTTTAAAGAACTCCAGGGGCAGAAGTCTGAAGACAACTATGACTTCAGGATTAAGAGAAGCAGTGCTTACGGTGCCTCCTACCCCAAGTGTGATTGAAAATATTCTAAGATTGAGAGCAGGGTGAGCCCTCTGTAGGAGCAGTGGGTATTCACCGGGCATGATATGAAGAAGGCCAAAAGACCCCTGTCCAGAATGATCTTCTGCTGGGTTTCATGACACCTATAAACCTTCCAAGTGAGATTCATACTCTGATGTCAGACACTAAATAATTAGACAGTCGCAAACAAGATACAGATTTTTGCATCTTAGAACTAGCACGTCAGAGCTCTGGGGGAGCTGGAAGGAGTGCCTGACTCATGGGGTAGCAGAGGGAAGGCCCTAGCAAAGGGGCGGCCCACTGTCGGCTCTGTAAGATAGTAGGGTCCTGTGATATCCTTACACCCCAGATATAAAGTATTCTGTTGCCTGTGCTGCACTAACCACATCCTCCAACAACTGCACGTTCTTACTCTACAGTTTCAGATAACCTCTCTGAACCTCAGTTTCCTTAAGATGTATCCCTGACGTCCACTGGAAGTAAAAGTGACCTGTCCAGGACGCAGCCCAGGTGTCAGAATCCAATGCCCACTGAGATGAAAAGTGGGAGGGGAAGTCATTTCAGTTCTCGCTCCCTTAGGACGCACAGGCCTGGCCCTGACTGGTATAAGGGATGTCACAGGAATCCTAGGGGGTCCAGGAGGCTTGGTCTGGGGCTTGGGGTGGACAGAGATGAGCCTCACTGAAGACACCCCAGTGTTCCAGCGTCACTAAATTCTGCACCTGAACAGCTGGGCCAGAGAGCTCAAGGTAGCAAAAGCTGAATGACACAGAAACTGCCCACCCTCCTGCTCAGAAACGCTAAACCAAACGTCAACATCAGTCGCAAGAACTGACAAGCCAGGAGGCTGCAAAGTAACGTAAATGTCTATGTAAGGCATTATGGATCTTATTGATTCTCACCAGCTCAAGAATTCAGAGGGTATCAGAGGGTAACAGGGATCTAGATCAATTTACAACGGGGGATATTTAAGAAGGTCAAGCTTTAAGGTACCTAAAGTCATTCGCACCTTTGTCTCTGGAAGTGGACTTGTTGAACTCAATGTTAATCTTCATGCCTGAATTCATGGGGCATGGCCACTCTGACAGTGAAAATGGCCAGCAGATATACATCAGGGACCATTTCTTTTTTAAAAAAACTGTTATTTTTATGCATTTATGAGAGAGAGAGAGAGAAAGAGAGAATGGGTATGCCAGGGCCTCTAGCCCCTGAAAAGGAACTCCAGACATATGTACCACCATGTGCATCTGGCTTACGTGAGTTCTGGGTAGTTGAACCTGGGTCCTTGGGCTACACAGACAAGTGCCTTAACCTCTAAGCCATCTCTCCAGCCTTCAGTAACCATTTCTGATCTGATGGACTTGGACATTTCAAAGCATTATCAAGTTCTATAGACAAATGTTTCTTGGATGAAGGGAATATAAATTAAGCATAAACAAACATTCGTGGCATACATTAAAAACCCCAACTCAGATGCACAGAAAAGTGCCTTAAATACCTAGATGGTGGTGGAGTTTCCTGGAAGGGTAGGACTCCTTTAGTATAAGCAGCAAGTGGTGGGTGCTGAGAGTGGGCTCGTTAGGGGCTGGGTGACGCAGGTGGGACGTGGAGCAGCTATGGCCTCCTGTGGTTGACTGAGGCTTCATATCATAGGGATAATGCTTGGCTATAATGAACTCTCTCGGGGGTCACCAGGAAATTTCCACTTGCTTATTGCAAGATATTGTCACAAATAAATATTGCTATGCCACTCCGACCATTAACCCTCTCCCCACTACAATGAAATCCCAGATGCTCTTAGTCACTCAACTTCTGTCCTGATGGTGGGCCAAGGAAGCCAACACGCCTGAGGTGGAAGCCTTGTAGGATACACGTCTAGGCAGAGGTAAAAGAGAAGGACCGCCAGCAGGTAGGGCTTTCAAGGTTCCAGTGAACAAGCCATCCAGATAATCAATGACAATGACTTTACTTCAATCAGAACAAAATCTTTACACTCTTAACAAGCATCAGGCAGTGGTTCCGACAGCAAACAGCCTTCACAAAATGGAACTGTGACAGTGTGCTGGTGATAGACCCCCAATCACATGATCCTCATGCCCTTGGCATTTGTTTAGTCTAATACCTGCATCCATTGGATGGGGGAAACTGAGGCTCAGCAATCTGGTGCAAGCTAAGCAGAATACCAAGGTCAGAACGGTTCCCTCTGTTTGATACCTTCTCAAGACAGGAGGCAGCGAATGCCATGGAAAGAATCTTGGTTGAGCTCAGGATACTGGGGGGGGGGGGCAGGCCCATGTGACCTGGGGTCAGTCGCTGTACATGAGGAGGCTGGCAGGGCCTTACCCACTGCACCCTGAGGAGTCCTCTCACAGGGCTCCAGCTCTGCCCCCCCCCCCCCGTTCATGCCATCGCTTTATCTTGTCTAGACATCTTCAGTTGCTTCCTAATTGATTTCCCTGCTGACTCTCTCCACCTCTCCCCAGTCCCCCCCAAAGCTGAAGAGCAAAGACCGAGGCAAATCTGACCAAAATCAGGCCCCACAAGGGCAAGGAGGTCACACATCTCCCCTTAGCAGAGCCTCGCTCCGGGAAGACAATGTAAAACACGCGGCTCTGGGCTGTTTATTTTTAAAGATACTATATCCATTTTTACTGGAACAAGTATAAAGAACTTAAAAAACCATAGCTGTCCTGTCACCATAAATCATACAGAGTAAATTGAAACTCCTATATAGCTTTCTCTGAATACATCGTGCTCACTTTGTCAAAGAGGTAGATGAAATGTGGCATATATTGATCTAGATGTCTCTGTAAAACTATAATATTTATATCAAATACATATGTTAGACTCCTCTGTCTTTCTGCTGAGCCTTCTAATCATGCCTCCCTCATCCTTCCTCTACCCAGAACCTCCCACCACTCGTTAGCCCCTGAGGGGAGGGAACTGGATTTTAAGGGAAGTCCTTGCCAAGGAAGGTGCCACCTACAGGAAGCAAGGCGGCAGGAGAGCCAGCAATCCCACCCCACAGTGGCCAGCACTCGAAGCTCCTAGGCTGAACGTGAACGTTCAAGGTAGGCGTCTCTATGACTGTCAGGCGTCCAGGGGTTCACGACCCATCTCACCTGAGCATGTCCTTTTCTGCTTTGTATTCATGCAGCTGTCCCCTGATTTTGATCTGTGACCTTCAGACTTGCTGTTCCCCATTCAAGTTCATGACCCCAGCATAGAAAAGGGAATGCAGCAACGAGACTTCAATCATCCCCCTTCTTCTTGACTGAGACCATGTAATCCAGGGATTGCTTTCTCAATGGGGGACATGATCACCAGCAAGCAAAGACCAAATCCACGCTGTCAGTCTTATCCTTCCACCCTACCCCAGGACCTAACTCAGGGACCCCCAAACTCACTGTGCTTTCAAGATCTATTTGATGGGCAGGTTGGCACAGTTTGCTTGGCCTGGACCCTGTGCCATGACATGGTGATATAATCAACAGTTAGTTAACTATATTCAAAAAAAAAAAAAAATCTCCTGACCCGACCACCTCCAACCTCCTCCTGATCATCAAGCCTATGAAGGAGCTGGACATTGAAGCACAATGAAAATAAGACACTGTTTATATTAGAACACAATCCCAAACCCTGACTACAACCATTTCTCGTTAAAAGAAGAAAGGGGGGGGGGAGGAGAAGAAACCAATGCAGTTTAGTGCTGAGATAATTCCCTACACTTGGCCGCATCTACTACTTTGCTAATCACAAAGGAAGGAAATGTAGTCTCCCTCCTAGTGAGGGAGAGAGTAAAATAATCATCTTAGCCAGCTGTCAACAGAGCTATTCTGGAGGAGGCAGGCTGTTTTTTTTTTTTTTTTTTTTTTTGTTGTTTTGCTGTTTCCCTAAATGGGGGCAGAAGGCTGAGCTAACAGACCCCAACAGTGCCGCAAAGGAACCTTTGTGAAGCAGAGCCCTGAGGCCAGAGAGCAGAACACTGGTAAGATACAACAGAGGACTCCGGAGGCTCTATCCAGATCAGCTCTCTCTGCACAAAACAGAAGCATTTGGTCACATGTAGTCGGGGGCTTAGGTACCAGAGAGGACACACCATCCCAAATGACAATTAGACCACACATAGTTCACAGCCTGTAGCCTACATGGGATCTCCAAGTCTTGATCAATTCTGAGAACCTCAATGTGGGGGACCTTGACAAGTTTTTTCATCACATGGCACACACCATTCCTTCTGTCAACAGAATAGATTTTTTTTAGTTTTTTTTTTTAATTTTTATTTATTTGACAGAGAAAGAGAGAGAGAGACAGAAAATGGGTGCACTAGGGCCTCTAGCCACTGCAAAGAAACTCCAGACGCATGCGTCCCCTTGTGCATCTGGCTAACGTGGGTCCTGGGGAATGGAACCTGGGTCCTTTGGCTTTGCAGGCGAATGCCTTAACCACTAAGCCATCCCTCCAGCCCCCAGAATACATTTTAATTGCATACAGTCTTGTATTCTTTAGTCAAGGTACTGTGCCCAAGTGAGGCCAGCAGCTGTTTTTACATTTTGAAAGGAGTGATCTAAGTTCACAGTGGGAACTGAGCCATGCTGATGGCAATACCCCACAGTGAATGTCCATGACTTTCTGCCTCCTTGATGGCAGAAGGGCATCTCTGGCTAGTTTCTTCCCTTTCTGAGCATGCCCTTTAGTTTTCCTCTGGATCCTATAAACTATACTAACATAAGAAGAAAGAGGAGGAGGAAGAAGAAGAGGAAGGGGAGGAAGAAAAAATAAATATGTCAACAGTCCTTTCTGAGTAAGTCAGCAAATGTCCATTTCTGTTGCCTACAACCGCAGACCCCTAGCTGGTAGCTCTGATGGCCTCTGCTTTAGTTTCTCATTTCTTTTGGACAATTACCCAATATGCAAGCACTATCGTTTTCCTTCCTTCCTTCCTTCCTTCCTTCCTTCCTTCCTTCCTTCCTTCCTTCCTTCCTTCCTTCCTTCCTTCCCCCGAGGGAGGAATTACACCACCTTCTGAATTAAGCAATTCCACAACTACCCGGGATGAGTTAGCCATGGTGTTTGTTCTTCCTTGGGTCTCTCCCCAAACATTCACCCCTCTGTAGTTTGTTAGTCCCACTACTTTGAGCTCAGTGACGCTTAGCCACTGTAAAGAAGCCAGGCTACTCTTGACCCGACCTCATGCTACGTCCTCCATGGTTCCCTGCTCTCACAGAGAGCAGAGCCCTCAGCGGCACTTTACATCAAAGCCGATGCACCCGGCTTCTGTACCTGGCTGATGTTGCACCTGAGCAAATGGAGACCAAGAGGAGAAGACAGAGCCAGCCAAGGTCAGCCTTACTTACTCTTCGGAGATGAAGGTGACTAAAGGAAGAATGAATCAAAGCAAGGCAACAGTTTGCAATTTTTCTATGGGGAGAATTTTGATTTGCAAAGCAAGCCCTACTTTTGTCTTTAACATCTCTGGTATGTCATGCATGCTAGCCCTCGATCAAACACTATTGAGGTTGGTTCTTCCACAGTGAGTCAAGTTGACACAACCACCTCTTGTTTCCCACACCACACACAAAGGTGGCGTTTCAGTGAGCAAAAGCTACTAACCATTCACTCTGAGCATGCTTGATGCATAAACAGATGGCCCCAACCTAGCCTGGCTCCACTTAAAAGTTGAGGAACATCACCTACATGTGCACCAGCCTCCATAAAAATTCCAGCATTGGAGGCTGGAGAGATGGCTTAGCGGTTAAGGCACTTGCCTGTGAAGCCTAAGGACTCAGGTTCAATTCTCCAGGTCCCACATAAGCCAGATGCACAATGGTGGCACCTGTATCTGGAGTTCGTTTGCAGTGGCTGGAGGCACTGGTGTGCCCATTCTCTCCTCACTCTCTCCCTCTCTCTGTCTCTAATAAATAAATAAAATTAAAATATTTTAAAAAAAAAATCCAGCCTTGGTTATATGCACAGGAACCTGAAGGAGCCACGGGGTCAAAGGCCTGCTGAGGCATGACACAGCCCAGCAGGAGATTTGGTGGTGGCGGGTGGGGGGGCGGGGCTGGTTCTAGAAAGAAGCAGACTTCTGGGGACAGCAGCTCCCTGGCCCTCCCAAAGCTCTCTGCACTCCTTTGGACTCATGATTAGATCCCGAAGTCTTTTAGGTACACAGGAGATCTGCTGTCTGCTGCCCTAAATGGTTCCAGTGGGTCCTTTCAGCAGAGTGAATTGTCACATGCTTTCAGGAGCAGTCCCTGTCATGGGCTTCCTGCCTTCATGATGGTTTCACACCTTCATGATTTTATTGCACGAAATTCCTGCCAAAAGAGCATTTCACTGGGATGATGCCTCCCCGTCATCAGGCCTCTGTCTAGCTGCTGCTAGCTCCTTGGTTGGTTCTGATGGGTCAAAATCTCAGGTACTCTCCAGGAGAGCAAGAATCCCTTCACTTTTTTTTTTTTTTTAAGATACTGGGCACTGAATAAAGAGTCTGGTATATGCCAGGCAAGCTTTTAAACCCGAGCTACATCCCCAGCTCAAGCATCACATCTTCTTACTTCTCTTTCTACCCACAGGGTCCAGCAAAACGCGTGACGTGTGGTAGGGTTCAAATGATTGTTGCTTGAGCCAGTATGTCGGAATAGGTGCTTGCCTGAATCTGTTCTGTAGGCAAGTTGGCATATCCCTCTGGGACCCGCCACTAAGGTCACAGGAACCTCAGGGATGGCGGGACGGACAGGATTCTGCCTGTGATGTGCCTATACATTTCCTTATGTGAAAGGTACGGGGAGAGGGGATGAAGTTTGACTGTTACTGACCACTGGCACCCCCACATTTGGAGCGGTTGCTATGGTCCTGGAGTGTGAGCAGCCTGTTGTCATGTAACACCGGCACTTTACGTGGCAGTTCAGCCGTGACAGCAACTGAATCCGGTTTCCACGACATTCACTCTGCATGGGCTTCGGTAACATTGTAACAAAAAGTGACACTGGGCTTGGCCAGTTTATAAAGTTTCCTGGTTTATTTTGAGTTTGATGACAGCAGCAGTGGGGTGAACCCCAAATCTACAAGGAACAGCTTGTCACGACTCTGGAAAGACTTCTGTCCGAGTGAATGACAGACACAGCAGAAAGACAGAAAACAGGGTGCAACTTAAGCCTCAGATGCTTACATTCGTTCTAGAGATTCTAAATCTACCCAGCAAAGACTCCGTCCATCAGAAGTGAGGCTGGGCAGGAAGAATCTTCTGGGATTATAATTAGAAAAGTCAGAATCAGACTTCGGTTTTTTTTTTTTTTTTAATGGAAGAATGAATATTTGAAAGCAGAAGTCTAGGCTTCAACAAGACTTTTTTTTTTTTTTTTTTTTCCCTTAAGGTACACAGTTCATCTCCCACCTACATTTCTATTCTTGTTTTTGGAACAATAGCTGGAACACTTTGATAAGCGTGTGGAAGGAAAGAAAGACAGACAGCAGGAACCTGGGGCCGGGCGGGCTGGGGCGGGCGGGGGGGTGGGGGTGGGGGGGGACAAGCCTTCATTCCATCGGCATTATCAGGAAATTGATTTAATATGCACCCAAGTCTCTTTTAATAGAGTTTCGAGTTTGAAAGGGACTGAAGATGTGGCTTAGAAGGATCCAAAGCAGATGCCAAGAGAGAAGTGCCCACATCCACGCCCCCGCCGAGATCCCTGTCACTGAAAAGGCATACCTGGCACATTTCATTATGTGATGGGGCATCTAATGACAAGTGCTTTGGGTATCTGCTCCTTGGTACTGAATTTCAGAAGTCGTCAGGGGTCATTTTCCCAAAGTATTAGGGCCATCTCATTTTTTTTTTTCTTTCCTTTCCCCCAAAAAAGTTTAATGCTAATCAAAGCAGAATGCTTAATCAGTCCAACATGGTCTGTCAGCTTGAATTATCTATTTGTCTTCCTATTTACTGTATCTGTCTGTCTGCAGTTCTGCATATCTCTGTGAAGATCAGTTATTGAGGCCCTTGTTTCCTTCTGACTGGAATCGCTACCAGATGAGCCTTCCTGGTGATATGTTGATGATTTGCTAATTTATGGCTTTTAAAAATCTAGGAATCCGAAGACACTGCTGGGGAGTCATAGGGGCCATGAGACGAGATCGCTGAATGGTTTTTCCTTGACAAGGGATCAAAGATTGTGTAAACTACAAAACTTCGGGCACATTTTAACCAGGGCGATGCCGAAGATAAAGAAATCGTAAATGACATTCTTATAAGAAACATCCCTCACAAGAACAGTCCGCCCCCTGCAGTTCTAAGACAAGTGAGAGTGAGTGTCACCCCGACAGAGAAGTAAACAGGAAGGGAAAGCAGGCTTGGGGTATCTGGCCAAGTTAACACCATATGAATCAACTCGAATCCCATTCCCAAGCGCTGGAGGCCGGGTCTGCTCGGAAAGAACAGGCACAGCAATGATATTCAGGAAGGACCCTCACCTCCGGAAAGTAGGGGAGGTTTAAGTAAGCGCTGAGGTTGAACTTCCCAACCACTTTAGGGGCCAGACAGGCAGGACGCGCTGGGATGAATGAGCAAGCACTCGCAGAACACGCGTGGGAGGGATGAACACGAAGGTATGGCACATGCTGACTTTCCTTAGGGCAAGGGCAGAGCCCTTGAGTTAAATGAGCCTGTGTAAAGAGATCGTCACGTTCAGTCATGGCAGAGCCTTTACAATTCCAAAGCCTTTCGAAGTCAGACCAGAACCACGGTGAATAAACCTCTAGGGTGATGGGGAATTTTGTGACGATCCAAGATACTAGGCAGGAGGGAAGAGAACACTGTCTCGGGAAGAAAGTGGGAGTGAGAGAAGCAGCCTATTTCAGGCAAGAAGAATGGCATGGCTAAGTTAGGCCCAATAATAACAACAAAGGAGGAAACGCCACAGGCCCCATGATTATCAATCAACCAGAGAGCACTGCTCAGGCAAGTTACTGCCTGCAAGAGAATCGAGTCGGCCCTCGGCGTCCTTAGAAATCTGTGCCCAGACCCTTGCAGACAGCAAAATCTCCTGAACCAGGATGGGATGAGGCCACGGGAACCCCTTTCTCCATGGTATTTCAATGCACTGTCTGCCCCTGTGCTTGCATTTTATTTCTCACTCCTTTGTGTGTCCTCTCACTATTTGGCTATCAACATTCCGTGGAACACTCTAAACCTGTCCCAAACACATGGGCTAAGGATGCCTTGGGTTTGGACCACTGCAGCCCCATCATGGGAAATACAAGGTCTAGATGGCTCCACAGCTGGGCCTACTCTATTCAGGGGGTTAGAGCTGATGGATTCTTCTCTGTGGCCAATTATTTTCCATGGCCCTTGGCCATGTGACCTTGGACCATGATCTTGTCAGTTCTCATAAACTAACCAGGAGTGGAATGAGTCACACTCACAGAGGAAACCTCAGGGGGAAACTGCAAGGGGTCATGGAAGGAGGGAGAGTGAGCTGTGGATCCCAAGGCCATGGGAGTCTTCGTGTCCCTTCCACTCCAACCACCCCTGAACAGCCTTCACCTCACGTGATGGGGAAAGAGGAAGAAACAATGACCCCAGGAGACAATCTGAGCTGCAGAAAGGCTAGTCTTCATTTAGGGTCTCAGCCCAAGAAGCTAACTGTTCTTAATACCACCAATTTGGAGAAATCAGTTACTTCAATCATTTATTGAACCTTTGGTTGTTAATGCCCAAGTCTCTATTTGTAAGAGCCCTGCTACGTCATAAGAAGAGAATTTAGACAACAGGCAGGACACACTCGTGCATGGGTCCCCGGGACTTCTCTTGTGCCTCCTGGGGGAGGTGAGGAGGAGGAGGCTGGAGTAAGCTTCTCTAGACCCTTAGTTCCCTGTGGATGGTGAGGACATTTTAGGGATGCTCTGGGGAAGTATTATACTAAACGCATTGATTAAAAATCAAAATGAAGTGTTCGCATTCTCCAATATCCTGAACGCAGGTGCTGTATAAACTAGACCCTGAGTATCTCTCGTTTTCATTTATTTCTCTTTTGTTTTATTTTATTTATTTATTTTCAGAGTTTTGTGTCTCCCTAGTTTGGATCAAGGGTTACCTCTGTTTCTCTGACAAATTAATGTGCTGTAAAGAGAGAGGTGACTTTTGAATAAAATATGCACATATAAATAAGTCCCTTAACTATGGATGTGTTTTAATTACCTCCTAGGCACTCATTGGATTTGGGCCTGGGGAAGAGAGAGAATGTACATGTCTATAGGGACAGCACATGCATTTCTGCATACTCAAGAACTCCAAGCACTGAACTGCACGCTATTTTAAGAGTCTGAACTCTATCTTTCAACAAAGTTTAGCTGCTTTCTTTTTGCAAATGCATTTAATTTTATCTGGAAACTTTTTGACGTTAGAAATAGAACAACTGTAGTTTCTCATTATGTTTGCTGCCAGAATCCATGCTTGGTTGCTCAACTAACGACCTTATATTGCTAATTACTACCACATGCCCATATCCCAAGCGAAAGAAAAACTTATTGACTCTGACAGCCCATTCTCTCAACACTGAATTCCAAATGAAAACTCACATTTTGGCCAAACATAACATTTCATCAATCTTGTTCTACTGACTGGAAAAACAACATCAAACAAAGGGTGCTAATGGCCTTTTATTACCGTTCCTTTCCCAAGCTTATACTTTCTGATGAAAGATCTAAGTGACCAAAGGGCTTCTTTAAACTACTTAGTAATTAGCTTTTGAACCAGGAAACAATGCGTAAAGTAAAGTGAACAGTCCCCACGTTGATGACAGGACACACTCTGTGTCCACGGGGTCCGGGGACATTGGAGACCCAAAGGAGAACATTAAAAGCAACGTGCATTTTCATAAAGGGACAAGGAAGAAAAAGGGAGAGAGAAAGAGCTGGAGAAAGAAACCAGGCTAATGTGGTGATAAAAGATTAGAGAACCAGAGCAAAACTGCAGGAAGTCTGTGAGCTGAAGTCATCAGCTGGTGGGGGTCTGAGTGGAAATGCCAGGGTTTAAAGCTGACCAGAGCAGACCAGGGACAGGCCAGTGAGTGGTGGTCTCAGAGCCTCACTCAGGCCACCCATCAACCAAAGTTGTCAGGCACCAGCCCACCCACATTGGACCAGGAACATTATTTGGGGGAATTTTTTTTTAACCTGGAATGAGAGTGAAATATTTTCAACCTAGGCTGCAGAGCAATTGATTTTATTGACTTGAGTAAGGATAGGGATAAGGAGATGTTGGTTTAGCCCAGTGGGCTGGGACAGCCTTAATGAGAGCCTCAGCCCCCGCAGAATGCCTTCTGCTTGATGGCGACCTGTCCACTGTCTTAAAGGCAAAACAAATTCAGAAGCTATTTTCTTCTTGGCATGAGATAAATGACCAAGGGGATTCTCTGGACTTATTTGGCCTTTTAGATCCAAGCAACAGCCCAGAAATCAGAACAGCTTGGTTCTAACCTCGTCCAGGGCTGTTACGCTAATAGGGAGGGGAGGGGTCCATTACAGAGAAGATGGAGGGAATACATTGGCCACTGAAGAGATGCCAACTGGCCTCCTCTGCCCACTGTCCTTTGTGCCACTGAACAGAAACTGGTGTCCTGTGGGTAGTTGAAGGAAATGAGCCTTTCCCCCACCTCCTCATTTTCTGAATGGAGCGCTAGACACCTGAGCTCAGGAAGTGCTGGAATCAGTAACCAGAGAGGGGCTCAGCTATATCCACCAGGGCTGACTGTCGAGACAGGAAAAGAAGGCCATGGAAGGAAAGATCATGCTGCCCCAACTGGGTTTTTCTTTTCTTTTTCTTTCTTTCTTTCTTTTTTTTAAGCTAGGGTCTCTGCCTAGCCCAGGCTGACCTGGAAACCTGGAATTCACTACATAGTCTCAGGCTGGCCTTGAACTCACCGCAATCCTCCTACCTGTTTGCCTCCCAAGTGCTGGGATTAAAGGCAAGCACTACCATGCCCAGCAAGAATCCCATCTTTGTTTTGTATTTGCACCACTTTGTGCATATGGCTTTACGCGGGCATTGGGGAACTGAACCTGAGTATTTAGGTTTTGCAGGCAAGCAACTTAACCACTAAACCATCTCTCCAGTCCCTTTATCTTCTTTAAAAAAATAAGTTAGTGAGTTGACAATAAGTGAGGAGGTAAACAAAACAAGGGTTCTATGATAGGAGGCCCCATGCCTGGGAAGGAGTGCAAACATTTTTTAATGCATTAGAAGTATGTGTGTGTGTGTGTATGTGTGTGTGTGTGTGTGTGTGTGTGTGCATGTGCATGCGCATGCACGCACATGCTTGTTCGTATGTATGTAGACACACATGCATGTCTCTGCACATGTATGTAGGCGCCAGAGAACAACCTCAAAAGTCATTCCTTGGGAATGGCTGCTTCTATTTTTTTAATATTTTATTTTTATTTATTTGAGAAAGAGAGAGGGGGCGCGAGAGAAACTCCAGTTGCCTGTGCCATCTGTTGTATCTGGCTAATGTAGGTCATGGGGAATCAAACCTCAGTTCTATTTTGGCTTTGCAGGCAAGTGCCTTAACCACTGAGCCATCCCTCCAGGCAAGTGCCTTAACCACTGAGCCATCCCTCCAGCCCTTCTGCTTTTCTTTGAGACAAGGCTTCTCATTGGCCTGGAGCTCACCAATTAGGCTGCATTGGTTGGCCAGTAAGCCCTGGGATTCTCCTGTCTCGGCTCCCCCACCAGTACTAGGATTCCAAGTGTGCACTACCATACCTAAAGTTTTTACATGGATCCTAGGGATCGAGCAGATTGCAAATTTTAATATGGATGTGTGAATAGCTAGGTCTGGTGTGTATATGGGTGTGAATTTCTTGAGCTGTTCATGAACTATATGCACATTTTACTCTTATGTTAATTAGACCATAAAATAAGACACAAAGCAGAGTACTTCTCAAAGCTTTAAAGAGAAATTAACAAAAGATGGCTGCAGACACCCCACTCCCACCAGCACTCTTCTGTTGAGAGGGTGAAACCCTGACACTAACTTGCAGCCAGTATTGGACTCACGCATTGATACTGTATTGATAAAATGACCTGAGCCCAAATGGAAATTGTGCCCAAGAAGAAAGCATTCACACTCAGGACACCATCAATGCATAAGAATTTCTGCTGTGTACTGAGACTCTTTCAGGACAAGACTGGGGCCTTCTGGCCACAGAGGAGAACTGGTTTCCTGGTGGGCACACGGCCTTTTACAGTAGGCGAGATAATCTAGATTTTGCATCTCTAAAGTAGTCCTAGCCCACATTAGTGCCAGGAAGACTCTGTCTCAAGATGGTATCACCATAGTTTGGAGGGTCAAGAACTTAATCACATTGTCAATTGACATGAAAAACAAACAAACAAACAAATTTAAAAAAATGAAGTTGGTCTACATGTTAAGGTCTAGAAGATAAAATCTAGTACCAGACATACAAAGAGAAAACTTACTATATCTCTTAGAAATTGTGGATGGCAACAAGGCCCAGGGAGGTGACCCAATCATGTCAGTTTTCTGGGGTAACCTCTGACCTCAGCACCCCTCACAGAAGCATCTGGGAGCTGCCCGAGCGGGGCCGGATTTCAGTGTCACCGCCCAAGGACTCCTGAAAGTCACCCACACTTCTGGTGGCAACTGACTTACTTTCTGCCTCCGCGTTTGTTAAAAGTCCCGCCGAATTTATTCCGATTCAGGATGAGAGCGGCGATCTCGGGCACGTAGCGGGCAAACATTGCCTACATGCGTGAGACAAAGGAACAGGAACCAAAAAAAAAAAAAGGCATGCAGAGAGAATTCTACCACAACAGAAGCGGCAAAACCTCTTGACATACTTACTTTCTTCCACTAACCGCACTATAGGAGCCCCCGTATTTCTTGCGGTTTCCTATTAACTCTATGATTTCAGGGACGTAGCTGGCAAACATGGCCTAGGAGAAGAGGGGAGACAGAAGAGAGACTAAAAAGACAGGCCAAAGAAAGGGTGACCTCAGAACAGGGGGATGCTGAGATCTGAAAACACAAAAGGATTCGACCTGTGGAGGTATATAGTAATATGTTGCATTGTATATGTAAAAAAAAAAAAAAAAAGAAGAAGAAGGACAAAAAGAACAATTCCTGGGAAAAAAAGAAAAGAAAAAATAACAGGGCAAAACAAACTTGAGCCAATCTAAAAAAACTGCAAGAAAAAAAAATATATCAGTTGAGAAAAATACCAAAGAGAAAGGAATAAATATGCTGATAGCTAGCTCTTCTTCATGAAGAAATAGCCAAAAGGCCAAAATACACATACACACAAACACACACACACAAGCACACACACACACACATTTTTTTTTTATAAGAGAAGGCCTTTCCTTCTAGTTAACATTCAAAGGAAAATTCATACTCTTATTATATTCGAGACAATAAACATTAAAGATTGAAAATAAACTTTTCTGCTCAAAAAATCTCGTCACGAAGCGTAAAAGGTCAATCGAAAACATCACACAAGAGGGAAGATAGCAGAAGAAACACTACAATGCCATGTTTTGTCCAACAAACATCTTCCTGTGGCTGAACCACCGGGGCGCCTTATCTCTGGGGACCTTCAGCTCATGTCCACGCACACACACATGTTTAAATACATTGTTTGAAATGTATATGACCTATGCATACAGAACAGACAGACTTGTATGCATCATTCCACACAAATGTGTGTGCGGTGCACATCCATGAAGGCTGCCTGAGAGCTGGGATTTCAGTCACTTACCTCATACATACCAACAGAACCCTGAACTTAAAATGAGCTGCTTCGAGAGACACAGCGCAGCTACCAGCCCCCAACCCGGCGTGTTCCCAGACAACCCTGCAGCTGAATAACGGGTGGCTTGGTGCTACAGGACAGAGCAAGCATCTTCGTGTGACTTACAGAGGCTTGCGGTGACGCTGACCCTTCTCTTTAGAGCGGACAGCAGCCATAGTGTTTGTTGGAAGTTGGGAGGGGGACGTAAAAGGGGAGGGAGCCCTAGAAACTGCAAACTGCCTAAATGAGTCTAAATGGCATCCCCGAGGGCCCGTGACAACTGTCCAGGTCCCCTACTCAGATGTTGAGTTCTATGACTACCAGACAGGAACGTTCATTTATTAATGGCAATCCTTTCTTAAGACAATTACTTCTGCTCCTGTCTGCATGGTGACCCCAACAAGGATAAGACTCCTAGACCTAAGGAGCAGGTGCGACACTAAAGAAACCAGCACTAAAGTCACCATGGTGCTTGCGTTACCTAGCCCGATTCCAAATCTAAGCCAAGAAACAGTCTTAAAATACAAAGACTAAGGAAGTTGGGTAAAATAATAATAATAATAATAATAATAATAATAATAATTAAATGAGCATAAAAATGAAAGTAGTAAGAAAGAGGATTTTTACCAGGCCCCCGAGGATGAAGAAGACCATGAAGAGGCGCCCAAGGGTGGTCTTTGCATAGACGTCTCCATAGCCGACGGTGGACATCGTGACCATGAGTAAATACACACATTCCCAGTATGTAAGAGCCTGGTTGTTTTGGAAATTTTCCCATGGGTCCCCTGAATTCTCCACCTACAGCAAGGAGAGAAGGGAGAAAGGAAAAAGAAAAAAAAACAAAGCATCAGATGTCCGCACGTACAGCATATGCAATGAAGCAGGAAGCTCCGAACTATGGTGGAATGCTTGCAGAAGCTTGCTGCTCTCCGTATAGCGTATTCGGGTCCTTGGTGCTCAGTTCAGTGTGTGACGCCTCAGCACCCCCGAGCAGGTACCAGAGGCAGCAATAGGAAATGCCGACTGACTGACTGACTGGCTGACTGACTGACTGACTGACAGACCCAGAAGGAAGAGCAGAAATAAAGAGAAACATTCCTAGTATGTTTGACTTCTCACTACTAATGGTTTGAAGTCAATGCCACTGGTCCCATTTCTAGGACTCACATTTTTAAAAATATCATTTATTTATTTACTTATTTGAGAGAGAGAGACAGAGTGACAGGGCCTCCAGCCAGTGCAAACAAACTCCAGACACATGTGCCACCTTGTGCATCTGGCTTATGTGGGTCCTGAGGAAACGAACCTGGGTCCTTAGGCTTCCCAGGCAAGCACCTTAACCACTAAGCCATCTCTCCAGCAGCTATCCAGCAGCCCCTAGGACTCTCTTCAAGGAAGGAGTTAGGTAGCTCTTCCCTGAACTTCACCTGAAGGCTCTTGTAAGCGTCTGGGAGGCCTTGCAGAAATCTCTGACCCTTCACAAAGCACAACTCCTCTCATCATTTTGAGCAGAGATGCTAGTCATCCCAGCTCCCTCACATCTTCTGCCTGATTCACTTCAGCCTTTTGTGTTGAAAGTTGACCAACAGTTCTATTCTTCAGGACAAGTACCTTCACCGTGAGACACAAAGGGCGAGCTCACGGGAGTAATGCACGTGATCCAGCCCTGCAAACTTTCTCTTTTCTTTTCTTAATTGTATTCATTTATTTACTTAAAGGGGAGGAGAATGGGCACACCATGGCCTCCAGCCACTGCAAATGAACTCCAGACGCATGCACCACCTTGTGCATCTGACTTACGTAGGCTACTGGGGAGTTGAACCTGGATCCTTAGGTTTCGCAGGCGAGCATCTTAACTGCTAAGCCACCTCTCCAGCCTCCCCACCCCACCCCCATTTTTTCTACAAATGGCCAGAGAATACAAAGATTCACTTGGTGGAGGTCATGAAGTTTCCCATATCTGTGTACCCACTTAGCTCTGAGCTGGGCCTGGAAACCAGAAGAGGGCAGGGAGTAGGCATGACTGGGATTTGGGAAACCTCGGCCCAGGACTGAAGATGTTCCTTGGCATTTGCTTACAGAAGGAACGAGGATGATGAAGTCAGCGGGTCTGGCCCAGAATCCATCAGCATAAACAGAAGGGTAAATTCATGGAGGGAAAAGTCACCTTTGTTCAGTTTCATAGTCTGATGAGGTGACTTCCAATTCTAACAGTCTATGTTCTTATGAAACGTGCATTTCTCAATAACTACGGTCTCTAAAAGCAGGAGAGGAAAACCTGACTTGGGGAAGTGAGGAGAGTTTGACTTGGTAATAGGAGGTTTACAAAGAGTCATTAACATAAAAGAATTTTAAAACACAGGGAAATAAATAACAACAAATAACCAGGAAAAGGAATCAAAAGTGTTTTTTTTTTTTTTCTGTTTCATTTTGTTTTGTTTTTAAGGGGAAATGGACAGACATGCAAGGATCTGAACTTGTTTACAGAGATCACAGAGATGTGGGTCAAACTTTCCACCTGGTTGCCAGACTTGCTCTGGGTGTTTGCTGTGGAAGCACTGCCATCTTGTGGCTGTCTGGGGTTATTGCATATGAATGAAAAAAAATTCTCTGGCAAATTCACCAAGCTATACTAGTAAACTGAAAAACGGGTTAAAGTATGAATGTTACTCACCATTTGGAAGTAGTTTGGGGTAAAAGGGTTGGAAAGCCAGATAATTGTGTGGTGTGTTCCCTTTTCCTGTCTACAATTAAAGTGTTTCTCCAGCAAGCAAAAAAAAAAAAAAAAAAAATTTCAGGTAATAAAATGTCTCAGCAGGGGGCTTTGTACCAAGCCAACCAGAATTGCAGGGTCTTCACGGACACTCACCAAGTGGATGAAGCCGGCGGCAGTCAGCCACGTGCTGATAAATATGGAGAGCAGATTCACCAGCTTGATGGAGTTGCTGTGCAAGAGAGACAAGCAAGACAGCCCCAGTTAGAGAAGGATGACCCTGGTGGAGCCGCCTGGTACTCCCTTTTTGAGCGTGCTCTCTCCACCTCTCTCCACCGCTGGCTAAGCCGTTTCCAGCTGTAGATATCTCAGCACACCTCTAATCATTTTCGTCATTCAGCCCTCAAGAAGGATGCTGTGCAATCTAATCACGATATGCCATTATCAAGCTGAAGAAAGTTAACATGAATGAGTAATGTAATCTAATGTGCGATCCTGATTTAAATGTCTCTCTGCCCTAAAATTAAAGGTATTGATGTTTTCATCAGTCTCCCAGGTTCTCTTCCCCATCCAGGAAACTGAGTGTTATGCGACTTTAATCCAGTGGTCAGGAAACATTTTCTGCACAGGGACAATTAGTAAATCTTTTGGGGTTTACAGGCCATACAGGTGCGACTTCGCAGCCCTGCAACTGTAATTCAAAGGCAGATGTGGACAATACGCAGCAGGATGAATGGAAGTGATTGTGCGCTAATAAAACTTCATTTACAAAAACAGGCAACAGACTGGATTAGCCCAGGAACCATTCCCTGCCTCTTTTAATGAACAAGTTTTACTCTACACCCCCCCCTTTTTTTCTCCTTTGCTTTCAATAACATTTAATTTTGTCCGAACCTAATCTATCTTACAGGATGTCCCTCATACTAGATGCATCCTTGCTCAGCATTAGATCAAGTAGTTGTTGATGATAACTTCATCCAGGTAATCTCAACTCAGTGATGCAATTGGGAAGGCTACATGCACCTCCCCACCTGAAAGACCCACTCCCCGTGGTGGCTGAGGCCCCATCTTGGGGCGATACTCGGAGAACACCTGAATAGCACTTCTTTCCAGCACCCTTGTGCCTGGCGGTTTTCATGTCCACTGGTGTTCTCTGAATGGGTCAACCAGAACCCACTGCCGCCTCACGTCTGTGCGATCCCGGAAGCAGCACGTGTCACGGAGCTTCTGTGAGCGTGTGCCCGCAGCCTGGGCTCGCCCCCTGATCTTCCATCTTGCTCACTGTCCACAGGTCACTTAGCTGCCACAAGGCTTCCCCTCAGGGGAACACAGGATGCCCAAGTCCCACCCTTGCCATCCTCAGTGCCCTCTGGCGTCCTTACCCTCCTGTCACGTCACAACTCCTCCACACAAACCCTGGAGACTGTTTTCACACAAAACCTTTTCTTCTTTTTTAATCATCATACCGAAGTTGTTACTGAACATGGAAGCTTTCCCCATCGATCCATACACTTTCCTAGTCCTTAAAACTTGGTTCAATGCCTACCTCTGCCTTAAATAAAGCCTTCCTGCCCACCTGGAACCCCAAGTGGCGTCTCCTGCAAGCTCCTGCCTCCAGCCAGCTCACTGGTAATTAATCCTGCTGTCTGAAAAGTCTTTGGCCAAGTTTTAGATGGCTGTTTGGCATTTGTGTTTCTGGCCTCCAGGGATGCTAGCTGGTGCTTTAGGCAATCCATCTCTGTTAGCGCTGCCCTGCCCCTGCCCACCCCTTTCTCTCAGGGAACTAATTATTTGCATCCTAAGCTCACAGGGATGGTAACAGCTGAGACTCTCCCAGTTTCTGCCAGGCGCTCACCCTACGTTCCAGCATCCTGAGTGTTTTATGCACGGTCCTTCACTTCGTCTTCCCGCGACCCTCTGGGATCATCCCGGGTTTTACAGTGTGAGCGCCGGGGTTGGGATGAGAACTCAGGCCGCTCTGCTCCAGGGTCTGAGCTCTTCAGTCACCACACCGCCCCTGACACCATAGCCACAGAGGTGTGCCACGGAGAACATCTTCTGAGACGGCTGCTGGGGGGTTGAATCTTTTTGTTAAAATAAATTTTTTAAAGTATTTGTTTATTCGTTTGTTTGCAAAGAGAAGAAATGACGTTCCAGGGCTTTCTGCCACCGCAAAGGAACTCAAGCTGCCCTGAAGCACTTGAAGATTCTCCTGTCTCTTCCCATTTCTCTGTGGGTCTGCGCTGGGGTTACAGATGTTCATACGACCACATGTGGCCTGGTGTTGGGTCCGGGGATCCGGTCTCCGGTCATCACTGCCTATATTGACTGAGTCCTTGCTATGTGCTAGGAACCGCGTCCAGTCCTCCTCTCTCTTCAGACATTCACCCACTACTCACGGCTCTCGCCCAGGCTTAAGGCGGGCACGTAGTTTCCCTGGAGAAACGTGGTGAGTAGTGGGCCTGAGTGGCACAAGGCCTGTTCAGCCAGTCAGCCTGGAGACACGGTTCTGGAAACCACAAGAACCTTCCTTGCCGCCAGCTTGGGCCTGGCCCTTCGTCTCTTCCTGAGTCCTCTCCACGGCCTCTGGGCTCATAGGGCAAGGTGCCAATCAAGGGCACTTTTTGCCCAGGTAGCTCAGAAAAGGTTGGCCTCCAAAGAAAAGAGCTCTATCGAATGCTTAGATGTATCAGAGATACTTTTCAGGAGCTGAGTGAGGGAGAGCCATTCTGAGGCATGGGGATAAGAAGAGCAGGCCTCAAGACCGGGTACCCTAAAAGAATGCTTGGGGATGAACCCAGAAGAGACGGAGGGAGAAAGGTTCCCAAGGGCACCAGAACCCTGATGAGACATGCCTGAGTCAGCCGTTCTCCCTGGGATCCTGTCGCTGCAGGGGTGGGTTCAGTTGCCTGCAGTTAAAGCCCATCTGTGTACAAAAGAAACAGCCCATACCTATAATAATGTTCTCACACAGCATAATTGGCCAAGTCTGTAAAGGAGGCATGGGGATACCTCCGCCTTGGAAAAGAAGGCAGGGTGGAGGCTTGAATCAAATGTCCCGCATAGGCTCTTGTGTTCTGAAGACTCGGACCCCAGCTGGTGGCACCTTGGTGAAAGTCGTGGCGCCTTTGGGAGGTAGAGTCTTGCCAGAGGACGTATATCACTAGGGACAGGCCCTGGGGCAACATAGCCCTTCTCCAGCCCAGTGTTCAGGTTTCTTCTTTGCAGCTGCTATGGAGATGTGAAGCCTGCTGCCTGTTTGCTCTTACTGTACTCTCTCCACTGTGATGAGATGTCCTCTCAAAACGTGAGACAAAGTAAATCCGATCCTTCCATAATCTGCTTCCACTTGGGTGTTCTCTCCTAGCAACAAGAAGGCAACTGCTCCAGGCAGCTTCCTGTGCTGCTCATTGGACATCCTGATGTTGCAATTGGCACCTTGGCTCCAGATGCTCCACGTGAAACTGGCACTTCTGAGGTACTGCTGACCTCCAGATCCTCCACGGGACACGCTTACCACCACTGGCCCTCTGGGCAGCTTCTCTGCCTGAGGATGGACTCACCAGCTAAATGAAATGTGGCCTCTGCGATGTGGGCCTCACCAGCGGGAGAAGGGGGGGGCTGCCAGGAGCAGAACTTCATGTGTCTGCACCCTTCATTGTCAAGCCCAAGGGTCTGGAGAAAACATGAAGTTGCCGGAGTGAAAGCGATTCAGGACCATACAGATTCATTCCTTGCCTTGGAGGAAGGCTTGGGATCTTATCATGGAAACCTGACTCCTCTAACCGTTCTGTGTTTCCATGGTAATTTCTGGACCTCACCTATGAGTTCTCCCTGGCTGCTCCAGTTTAGACATGAGATGTCTCCCATGCGCTCCTATGTTGAGGGCTTGGCCCCTACTCAATGGTGATGCTGTTTTGGGAAAGTCTAGACACATGAGGAGGGCTACATGGAGAAAGTGGGCCACATGGGGCGGGGGAATGCATTCTTAGAAGCTCATTCTTGGTCCTCTCTTCTCCTCTTCCTCCCTCTCTTTTCCTTCCTTCTCTCTTTGCCCCTCTCCTCCTCCCTGTCCTTCCCGACAGTCATGAGGTGGTCACCTTGCTTTTCCATGCCCTCCTCACTGTGCACAGGGGCAACAGGTCCAGCTGGTCATGGACCGAAACCTCTGAAACTCTGATCAAGGAGATATTTTCTTTTTTCCTCCCAGAAGTTGTTTTCTTTTTTCCCCCGGAAGTTTTCTCTTGGGTATTTTGTCACAGTGACGGAAGCTTGACCAACACACGCACTGGGCATCAGTGTCACTCATGTAGGTGGACACGGTGAGTCACCCACGGGCACAGGTAGATCCCAGAGCTTGCCCAGGACTCCCTGGGTTCCCGGAGAGCCAGGCTGAGTCCTTGGTGACAGCAGCGAAGCCAGGGCTGCCGCGGGCCGCGTCTGTCGTAACGTATTTAACAAGACATGTTTTGATTAACTCTGAAAATGTCATCCACTTTGCACAAGGAAGCAAAGAATTGTCCCTAATTTTCTGCTGGAAGTATAGGCAATGATTGTGTCTTTTTTTTTTTTTTTTTTTTTTTTTTTTTCTGTTTCACTGCTACCTTTTCTGGGTAGATACAAAGTGTTGCCAACTTGAAAGGTGACCGGACCATGCGCCGTGCCATATTGCGATGAATGAATGGTCTGATGTGCAGTGAAGCAAAATATGTCGGTTCCACCCCGTCCTCATCTCTAGATCCGCCTCTCTCCACCCAACCTGCACAGCCAGCTCCTCCGCCCTGGGCATTACAGTGCCTGCTGTCTGGTCTTCTGGTTTATGAAATCTCAGATCTTTCTAGAAAGTATGTTTGACCATGTTTCCTCTTCTGATGGTACCTATGATCCGTGGTTACCTCAGAGTGGCAATGGGACGGGAACCTTTCACCTTGCCCTCTACGTTCCTCCATACTGAAGACTCGCTCACATCGAGCAAATCTCACATCGACCATTAGAGAAGAGAATAAAGCGGTTTTCACTTTGAAGAAAGCGTTACTAGGTAACCAGTTACAACCGCTGCATTGGATGGGGTGTGGAACTGTAGCCCTTAACTGCACTGTTCGGACTACACAGTTAGGGGCCCAGCAGCTGTGATTTGACTTCACCAGTCTGGGGGGAATCTGAGTAACTGGAAAAGCTCACACACAATGACGTGGGCTCTCCCGGTCTCCCTTAGACAGGCCATTTCAGGATATAAAATATTCTCGACCCTGTGTTGGTTTACCTTTGGAGATGTGCTCTGGTTCTGGTTTGTCTATGTCATCTACTCACTCTGGTTTCCTTTCCACTATCCTTCCACTTCCTCATCCCTTCCTCTGCCCCTCCCTCTTTCCCATGCATGCCTCTGTGCCCGGTTTCTTCCAGCTCTGAGCTCAAGCAGGCAACCAAGGAGCAGACAGTGAAACCATGGTTTCAAATCACATTTGCAAAGCCTCCATCTCCGATGCCACAGATGGGCAGGGATTCGGTGCCAGAGAAATCCAGACAAAATCTCCCTAAAGATGATTATGTAGCTGTTGCTCCCCACCCATCGAGAAGGTCACTGTGAAGAGCACGGCGGCGTCGAGGAGTCTCGGTGAAACCCCTCCAGGCCGAAGCCCTGAGACGTCCAGGCCTCAGTCCTCTGTCTAAAGCGCTGTGCTCTGCTCTTGGGGTTACAGAAGAAGAAGGTTGGACATCTTTGAAGAACAGGTGTTCTACTCAAGGACATTTTCCTCTGGGCCTGGTGATCTGGTTTTTTTATCCACCCTAACCTCATCCTGCCTTTGTCTTTCATAGAACCCCAGCATCCAAGAGCACAGAATTGCTCAAATGTCTTTCAACGGCCATGTCTCTCAACCATGTTCTTTCCATAGCTTCCCTGTTTGAAGTCACCCCTAACCCTGCACCCCTCACATGCCCAGACCCTGGCTCCACTGCAATGACAATGTTTCTCCTTTCACCTTGAAAACCATTCCTGCTCAGTGACTCTGCTTTTGCCTCCCAGCCTGGCTCTGGGATTCCCTGTCCCATAAGCCCTGGGCGGGAAGAAACATTCAGGTATCTACCTGGCCACCAGCTCACTTGAGGCATGTGGGGTTCATTCAAAGCCCTCCCCTCATGACTCTAAATTCAGAAACCCAAACTATGGGGTGGTTATGAGAAAGCTTCGACTGGGAATAAGAGGTGACTTTAGCAGGAAGTGTGGGTGCTGGGGAAATGCTGTTTGGGGGCTAGGACTACAGATTCCTAATGTGCTGCGGGGCCCATGACTCTGCGTGGGGGGTGGCTGTTTCCCAGAGCACAAGCCCCTTCTCCCCTGGCCAGCTGTTTCTCCTGCCTCCCCTCTCACTGGGAAGATGACGTGTCATAACTGCACAGCTATGGAAGCGACCGTTTTCCAGGGATCCCAGGCCGAATTCCTGCCTCTCAAGGAGAGAGGGTCAAGGAGAGATACTCAGCCCACCCGCCGTTCTGTGATTTTTAGAAGTCCACAGATGTACAAGAGGTGTGAAAACACAGTTCTCTCCACCTTTTTTGGTACAGAAGAGTAGAATCTTCTTTAGATGCTAGGTATCAGTGAATAGAATTCTCCCTAATTTGTGAAGTAAATAGGAAATGGGGACAAAGATACTCTATATCATATGACAGAGTGTGGGTGGCTCCAATGTAACACCATCCCCCCTAAGGGGAACAAATCTGTTTGAAGGACCTATGCTTAGTGCTGGATCCACACCAACCCTCCCTAAAATCAGTCTCATGGTAAAGGACAACGTAGGTGCAAACTGTTAATTAGCTTTGTCGATCATTTAGGTTTTCAGAACAGTATGAACCCATCGCACAGACACCCAAAATGGCTGAGGGACTTTTGCGGAAGAGGGGGCGGAAAGATTGTTATAGCCTCAAGTTGGGACATTTTGCACAGAGACATTGCCTCTCCCCCATAACTGACTGCTGCCCCCAGAATGCATGACCCACAATCCCTATGGGGTTGACCCACATCCCCAATGAGGAAGTCCTCTTCATCTAAGGAGCAGGGAGGAGGGAAAGGGTGCTCCAACATGTGTTGTTTACATATTAACTCTGTCCATAACTAATAAAAATATTTTTTTGAAAAAGGAAAAAAAAATCAAGGCTATTATTTCTCAAAAGAAAATAAGAAAAATATTTATTATCTATGAATAAACATTTTTACTAAAAATACAAAACCAATAAAAGTTTTACCTCAGCAGGACACACATTAAGAGAGCTTCATGATTCTTTTTCTAAGTTGTCTAATAGTGACTATTTTCTCTCTTTACATAGATAGGACCATTTGCAATTAAACTAAACAACAACAGTAATAATTGTATCAAAAAAAAATGCTAACACCCCAAATGAATAGTTGGATAAAATTGTGGGAGGTGTCAGATTTAAGAAACTGGGTTCCAGACATCATGACTGGGAAAATGATGTTGAATCCACATCTCAGAAATGCAGGTGTATTAATTATACAACACTAAATACAGAGCTGCCCCTGTTTTTAGTCATTTATCAAGCACATTAAGGCCAACCAGAGAGGAAACGGAACATTAGACGGGAGCTTCTTAAAGTGTAATTTCCTAGAAGAGAAATTTACGACGCACACTTACTCTCCATTAGAAGACGTCTCAGCCCTTTTATTAGTTTATTCATCAGCAGGGCCCTGCTTTCAGGCCAGCTCTGCACACCGACAGGCCATCAGGCAGAGGAAGCCCAGGGGGAATTGTACTCCTGGTCTAACTGCGTTTTCCAGGTCATAACACAGTTAACAGAAGTAGTCATGGTGCATTTGGTTGGAGGATTTTAGGGTTTCCCCCAAAAGGCAATTTGCAGAGCAAGCCTCCAGGGCACTATGGATATAAAGTGAACAGCTACAATACACTTAGAAATGAAATGATTTTCTGTTTGCCATATGAGGTTTGTGATTGCCTGTCAAACAGCATTGTTTCTCTTGCGTTGATGACCAAGTTCAATTTCTTATTCAGTGGTGACTAAAAGGGCGATTTAGGACCCGGCAGGAGGACTTCCCAATCCGTGAGCAAATCCCTTCCTCCACACTGTACGCCTCTCACATGGTGCTCATGCTATTGATCTCGAGGCAACCCCACCTGGCACCCAGGTACCCACTATGTGACCCTCAAACTAGCCCTACTTCCCCACATTTGTGAACATCTCTTTTACCTTATCCCCCAGCCTGCAGAGGAGGGCAACACCAACTGTCAACGGTTTTCTCTCCAGCCCTGCGTGACATCACCCTCTCTGCGAATAGCAGAAACCCTGTCATTCTGCTGTGACGAAAGCAAATGCTCCTGATGTTTACAACTCCACCCTGGGGAACCACGTGAGGGAAAATAAGAAATAAGAAAGAACCATCTTACCTTGTTTTAAGGATATTCAGAAACTGTAAAATTTCTGAAAACTGTATCAGTCTGAGAGCTCTTAAAAATCTCAAACCTGGAAAGAGAAAGAGACAGGCATGATTTTCAGTGCAAGGCTCGCAATGGGCCACCGGAGTGGAGGCTGCTCAGGCTGGAAGGAGTGTGCCGGCCTTGCGGAGCGGACGGACACCTTGGACATGTTGCTTCTTCTTGATTCCTGACTGGTTGGACCTCAGATGGAAAACGAGCTTTCTATGAACAGTGACCTTTGTGGAGCCGTGAAAGAGGAAGGGTCACTAGGGAGGCACCCAGGTCAATGCGGTTACCCTCGCCTTTGGGGAGGGCTGCAGTAAAGCCCTGTTTCTGAATTCTGCAATGGCCTGGCAGGATTTGGGCTCTGAAAAGTGCTGGGAATTGTGATTGCTCAGGGTAGCCCGTGTGCTAAGAACAGATTAAGAAACAAATCGGATAACCTTACGTCTTTGATGGATTTTTTTTTTTAATCCTTATTTTCAACCCTGATAAAATGAATACAGTAGTCTATAGTATTATCTATATTCTGTAATATTTTATATGTTTCTTTCGATCAAAATAAAATAAAAGAGAGAAAAAAAAAAAAACAGGTCACTAAGATATCACACCCCACAACTTCAGGATTCAAAACGTAAGTCCACTTTTACTATCAGACCTTTTCATAGCCATTTCCTCTCGTGAGTAGAAAAGTTGCCAGGGGGCAGAAGAGAAAGAACAGGAAGTTAAGGAGAGGAGGGAGGGCGAGAGGAAGAGAAAAAAGGAAGGAGGAAGGAAACAAGGAGTTTTTGATTGGGTTTGGGGTTGATTGAGACAATGTTCCATGCAGCCCAAGCTTGCCTTAAACACACTATGTAGCCAAAGCCTGAACATTTTTGTTTTTTAAAATCTGTTTTATTGATAATTTTCATACATGTACAGAATGTACTTCCACCATAATTCCATCCTATTACCTCCTCTTGTTCCTCTCCCCTGTCCTCTTTCCACTGAACCCCTTCTTTCCAAATCGTCCCTCCTTGTACTTTGATGACATTGTTTTTGCCCTCCTCTACCACCCATGACAGAATATTGACGGGCCCAATATTGTGCAGGTCTCCTGCAGGTAAAGACAGAAAGGTCTGAACTTCTAATCCTCCTGCCTCTACCTCCCAAGCCCTGCATGCACCACTGTTCCTGGCTCTTTCGTTTTATTTGAGTACTAATCACGATGTTATAATAGTGGAGGATAAGTGGATTTCTGCAGGTCTCAAAGTCATGCGTTTAAACCATTCTGACTCAGTCATGGCCCTTAACTCCTTGACCATCATGCAGGAGAACTCCTTGCAAAACGCTCATGCTACCAGCTTGGAAGCACACTGAACACCACAGCCCTCCCTGAAGGATTTCCTTTTGCATGCTTTTGAAAAGCATTTTCTGGAGCATCTCAAGTGCCAGATGAGGTGCAAAAAAACGCTGGTCTGAGCCAACAGGTGCATCCCTGGATACCTGGAGTGACATTCTTCCCTGACCCCCATACCCCCTACACAAGCAAGGAGGAGGAGTCAAACGCACAGAGTGGAAAGAAACAACAGGCTTGACTAGGGAACCTTCCCCTCAGACCAGGAGCACTTCCGCTGGCCTGGCATGGAACTGTTTTGGTAATAAGGAAAAATGAACTTAAAGTCCTGGTCAGGGAGTGCCTGCCGGACAATGGAAGTCGGAGATGATGACGATGGTCAAAGGGGGCCAGACGAGGAGTCACCTTCATAAACCAAAGAATTTTTCTGATGGGCTGAGACGCAGGCATGAGGAGGATGGTGGCTCAGTGCAGCAGAGCCTCGCTGTCAGCCTGTGGAAGAAAGAAAGGCTCACTGCACACTGAGGCCGAGCCCCGTTCAGAATCCAGACGTGACCCCAGAGAGCAGAGAGAATGAGAAGGGAGAAGAACGAGATGCAACTGAAGAAAAGAGAACTGGAGACCAGTCCACAGAGTTCCAACTGATGAAAGTGATGCATTCCAAAGTGGAGTGCAGAAAACACCCAGCTGATGATCAAGCGCCAGAACATACTAGAAAAGAACTTTCTAGATATGGAAAAAAAAAAAAAAAAGACTCGAGATTGAAAGATTTAAAAAAAAAAAAAAGGCCAGCTCTTAGAGAGCACAGCCATCAGCAAGTGCCTGGCTTTTTAGTTCAAGTTTCAAGTATTAATGCCAATTAAACAATCACAATAATTACATCAATACTGGGAGAAGGCATTTACCAGTGATGGAACTAAGATGGAATGAAGGTCATTTTTTTATATGATAATAAGAGACATACAAATTTTAAATATCCCCTAAAGCTTGTGTGTAAAAGGCTTGGTCCCCAGTCTGTGACATTGTGGGGAGGTGGCAGAAACTTTAGAAGATGGAGCCTTAGAGGTAGAACTTAGGTCATCAGGGATATGACCTTGAGTGGAATGTTGGGACTCTGACTCAACTATCTCTCTCTCTCTCTCTCTCTCTCTCTCTCTCTCTCTCTCTCTCTCTCTCTCTCTCTCATTTCCCAACTGTCATGAGGGGAGTAGCTTTGCTCTACAACACTCTTCCCACCATTACGTTCAAAGCAACAGGGTCAAGCAGCCATGGATTGATGCCTCCAAAGCTAGGAGCCAAAATACATCTTTCCTAACTATAAAGTGGTTTGTCCCAGGTACTTTTAAAATTTATTTATTGGAGAGAGAAAGAGAGGCAGATAGAGAGAATGGGCATACCAGGGCCTCTGGCCACTGCAAACAAACTCCAGATGCATGCACCACCTTGGACATCTGGTCCTGGGGCATTGAACCTGGGTCTTTAGGCTTCACAGGCAAGCACTTGCCTTAACTGCTAAGCCATCTCTCTAGGGTCTTATAGTGGCCTTTGCCAGTTTGCCTGTAAGTTCATCTTATTCCTAGTATCACATTCAAGTAAAATATTCTTTTATAATAATATTATATATTACCTCCCACAGTTCATCGTTCTCTTAATTTTGCTTAAGGTATTTTTTGTCTAAACTTGAATTTTTTCTTAAGCTTTTTTTTTTTTTTTTTTTTTTTGAGGTAGGGTCTCACTCTAGCCCAGGCTGACCTGAAATTCATTATAGGGCCTCAGGGTGGCCTCGAACTCACAGTGATCCTCCTACCTCTGCCTCCTGAGTACTGGGATTAAAGGCGTGCACCACCACGCCCCGGCTCTTAAGTGTTTTTTTCCGCTTAGATTTATAAAATTTGTTATTAATTAAATGTATCTTTCCATCATTTTTTCTTTCTTTCCTTTTTTTTTTTTAATATCCAAAAAGGCTATCCCTATCATACCAGTGTTTTAAACTGCATCTACACCTCCAGTGGCTCTATACACAGTGGCTCTAACCCTCAGGTGTGGGTTTACATCACTTGAGAGGCTTTATGAATGGCACCACCCTTCCCCTTGCAACCTGACTTAATGGGCCTGGCATTCAACAGGGCTGAGGGCATTGTGGTTCTGAGGGTGGAATGGAAGCATGTGTGTAACAAATACGTTAGATTCTATCCCATGACTCATGCTTGCTGTAAACAGTGTGTAATCAAATGGGTGTGGCTATACTTCACAGAAATTTTATTCACATAAATAGGCCACAGTGTGGGTGGGGGGGACTCAATTGGCAACATCTGCCCTGAGGCCGCTAGTCCAAGTCACTGCACAGAAATCCCCTGGGCTCTGTATAAATACAGAGTGGGTCTGAGACGGGGACAGGTGCTCTGCATTCTGGACAAGCTCTTGGTTGTGGCTGGGTTCAGAAGGCCACACTGAGACCATAGCCTGCAAGGCAGTGATTCCCAGACTAGCCCGAGGCAACTGCACCCAACTGAGAATGTCAACCCAGCAATGACTCCTGCCTTCTGGCCCCAGGGACTCTGCCTTAATTAGTCAGGGTACAACTTGAACTTAAAAAGTTTTCAAATTCAGATCCTAATGTGCAATCATGTTTGGGAACCTCTGGTTTAGGACATTTCTTCTTTCTTAAACTTTCACTGGATCTTTTCTTATCAATGGATTTATGTATGCTGCCCAAAGAACCAATCTTGGTTTGCTTTCTGTGTGTGTGTGTGTGTGTGTGTGTTTCGAGGTAGGGTTTCACTCTAGCTCAGGCTGACCTGGATTCACTATGTAGTCTCAGGCTGGCCTCAAGCTCATGGAGATCCTCCTACGTCTGCTTCCTGAGTGCTGGGATGAAAGGTGTGTGCTACCACTCCAAGACCAAGCTTTATTTTGTCCCCCAGTAGCAGTATTTCCCCGTATCTTGAGTAATGGCAAAGTAACTTCATACTAATAATTCACCCAATTAGTATACTGTCAGCCTACTCCAGCTCACTTTTTAAAAAAAAACTTTTTAAAAATTTTTATTTATTTATTTGAGAGCTACAGACAAGGAGAGAAAGAGGCAGATAGAGAGAAAGAGAGAGAATGGGCACACCAGGGCTTCCAGCCACTGCAACTACAGACATGTGCGCCCCCTTGTGTATCTGGCTAATGTGTGTCCTGGGGATAGAGTCTCCTCAAACCGTGGTCCTCAGGCTTCATAGGCAAGTGTTTAACCACTAAGCCATCTCTCCAGCCCTCAAGCACACTTTTAAAGTACATGATAGCTATAAGTTAGAATGAATCAGCAGTGTAATATGATATTGCTTATCGAATATTGCATTCCATTTAGAATGTCAATATTTCACTGTGGATGGAGCTAGGGATTCATGAGACCCCACATCTTCCAAAGTAGCTGAGGGCCACTTGTGGTTGCTGGAAGAGGGAAGTCATGAACTTCAGTGGTGTAACCACTCTCCAAGTAAATAATCTGCCCATTATCATGCAAGTGACCAATTTAAATCAGTGAGTCAAAAAAAACAAAACAAAACAAAAACACCAAGGCATAAAAATAGAAGGGCAATTTAGTGGGAAGAAGAAAGGTGTTAGTGAGCGTGAGCGGAGGAGGTGAGAGTAGGATAATTGTGGGGAAGAGAGATTGAAATGCATTCAACTCACTTGGGTGAAAGAACCAACATTAAAGGGGGGGGGGCTGGAGAGATAGCTTAGCAGTTAAGGCGTTTGCCTGCAAAGCCAAAGGACCTCGGTTCAATTCCCCAGGACCCACATAAGCCAGATGCACAAGGGGGTCCATGCATCTGGAGTTTGTGTGCAGTGGCTGGAGGCTCTGGTGTACCCATTCTCTCTTTCCCTGTCTGCCTCTTTCTCTCTCCCAAATAACAAAAAAAGTAAAAAAAGAAAGAAACACAGAAAGAAAAGTGTATTCAGCTGAAAATTGGGGAGGGTTGGGGGAAGTAGTCTTATTATAAAACTGATTTATACTTTAGTGTTTATACTTAATCAGTAAAACGATAAAGATTAAAAGTCATGAAAATCCCAAATCATTTTATGAGAGCAAATATCAATAAGAGAAAAACAAAGTAAAGTCCTGGTCAATCCAACAAAAACTGGACATACTCATAACACTGTGACAACCTCAGAAGCAGGGCTGG
This sequence comes from Jaculus jaculus, assembly GCF_020740685.1. NCBI lineage: Eukaryota > Metazoa > Chordata > Mammalia > Rodentia > Dipodidae > Jaculus > Jaculus jaculus. The sequence continues at coordinate 17,917,494 of NC_059119.1, forward strand.
CTCTCTAAAACATGTAAACTGTGGAACTGATAGAAAGGAAACCATTAGAGGATAATAACTGAGGCATAAGCTGAAAGCTGTAGTCTGAAAGCTAGCTTCCCACACAAAGATTCTATATGCATTTAATTTGCTTTTTAAAAATTAAAACTACATTTCTTGCTATGCAAGTAAATAAAGGACAGATCTCTCTACAGCTCTCAAGAGAAAGTACTTGAAGCCAAGTAACAAATAGTTGTCAGGAAGAAAACTAAATCCAGAATTAACAATGTGGGAAAAACTAAAAGTAACTGATGAGCTTGTGGATTGAATGAGTATTGTTAAAACAGTGAACGGTACCAGTGATCTCAATTAAAAATCTCCAGAACGACATGGAAAATGGAAATCTGAGAGAAGATAGTAGAACAAAAACGAAAGAAAGGAATGCTAACATGCCTGTCTTGCTTAAGAGGAAGATACTATTAAGTATGTATATCAGCACAAAAAAAGTTGTGAGGGTTAATGTCTATTGTCCATTTGATTGGATCAGGAATCAAGTACAAGATATGGCTCATGGGCAGGAGAGTGGGAGCGTTCAGGAAAGATTAGCAGAGAGAGAAGACTTTCACCCAAGAATGAGAAGCCTTCTAGTGGCAGTATATGTGTGTGTGTGTGTATGCATGTGTAGATAGATAGATAGATAGATAGATAGATAGATAGATAGATAGATAGATAGATAGATAGATAGATAAATTGGTTTCAAAAAAAACTTGCTTGGCTGCTCTTTCTGCTTGCACGTGGATGCATTTACCCTGTTGCTGCCCTCCTTCACAGACATCAGAACCCAGCTTCCTCAACCGTACACCATGTGAACTGAAGACCAGTGTCTGTCTAGGAATCCTTCAGGCCTTCAATACCAGACTGGGACTGCTGAGACTTCTAGCCTCACGGACTAAGTAATGGCTGGGTTTCTCAGACACTCCAGCCTACAGACAGCCACTGTTGGACAGCCCGACCCATGTCATGTAAGGCAATCTAATAATTCACTTATAATACGTATTCATTTTCTCTGAGTGGTACATATGTGTATTAAGCCCTAAGAATATATTTGGAATTAACAATTCCAAATCTTAGAGGGGGGAAAATTTTTTTATTCATTTGTTTTTGTTTTCAGACAGAGTATGGTTAGGTAGACCAAGGTACCATAGAGCTGGGCACTTCTGCCTCAGCCTCTTGAGGATTACGAGATAAAAGGCACATATCACAAACTAAGCTAGCAAAGGAATTTAATCAAGGTGGAATAAAAGTGTAAGGGAAATTAGTCAATCCAGCTAAAAGGAAAAGGTATATAAATTCAAAACTGCAATCCTACTAACAAAAAAAGTCTAAATCTACTGATGACATGATAAAATTGAATGGGTGACATTCATTCTTTTCAAAGACAGAGACCCAGACACGACAAAAAGCAACGTTAACAAATTCCAGAGGTAGGCTTGCTGCTATGGAGAGATTCATCACCGTAACCACTAGGGGTAAAGGCCAGTAGTCCAGGGGCTGCCCGGCATGTGCCAGCTCTTCTAGATTCCCCAGAGAAACCAGGAAAGGCTCAGCAGTTAAAGGTACTTGTTTGCAAATTCTGGTGACCTGGATTTGGTTCCCCAGTACCCACATGAAACCCGATGCAAAGTAATGCAAGTGTCTGGAGCTTGGCATTTGTTTGCAATGACAAGAGGCCCTGGTGCACCTATACTCTCTCTCTCTCTCTCTCTTTCTCACTCTCAAATAAGTAAACATGTGAAACTTTAAAAGCACTAGAAGAAAGCCCAAGGGAAAGCTCCACTGCTCAGGCCTGGGCAATGACGTCTTCATAGGTAACAAAAGCAAAAGCAGACATATGAGAGGGCATCAAACTAAAGAGCTTCTGCCCAGCAAAGGAAACACTCATAGCACAGAGTAAAAGGACAAGTGCAGAGGAAAACTTTGTAATCTCTATGTCTGAAGAGAGGAGAGAGCCGTAGTTGGGTAAGGAACACAACTTGATACCAAAATAAATAATTTCTAAAAACAGGCAAAGATTCTGAATAGTTATTTCTCAAAGACATGGCATACAAATAGTTCATGGGTATAGAAAAAAACATTTTTTTGACATTACTAATCATCAGAAAAGTGCAAATTAAAATATTATATTATGACTAAGAGCATAGCTACTGTCAAAAAGACAAAAGAGGGCTGGAGAGATGGCTTAGCGGTTAGGCGCTTGCCTGTGAAGCCTAAGGACCCCGGTTCGAGGCTCGGTTCCCCAGGTCCCACACGTTAGCCAGATGCACAAGGGGGCACATGCGTCTGGAGTTCGTTTGCAGAGGCTGGAAGCCCTGGAGCGCCCATTCTCTCTCTCTCCCTCTATCTGTCTTTCTCCCTGTGTCTGTCACTCTCAAATAAATAAATAATTAAAAAAAAAAAGACAAAAGAAAAAAGTGTTGGTAGGTATAGAACAAAGGAAACCCTTGCTCAGAATGTGAATTAGCACAGTCCTTATGGAAAACGGTATGGAAGTTCCTTGCAAAGCTACAAGCAGAACTACCACAGGATCCAGCAATTCCATTTCTGAATACAGATCCAAAGATCTATATGACTACAGAATCAACAGCCACACTTCAGTATTGACTACAGCATGACGCACCATGAACAAGGTAAGAATCAGCCTTGTTTCACCCATGGATGGATGGATTTTAAAATGTGATCCACATATGCAGTGGCACACAATTCAGAAATTAAAAACAGAAGAGTGGGCTGGAGAGGTGGCTTTGCAGTTAAGGCACTTGCCTGAAAAGCCTAAGGACCCAGTTTTGATTCCCCAGCACACACATAAAGCCAGATGGTGCATATGTCTGCAGTTCATTTATGGTGGAGTGCTTGCTCTTACTCTCTCCCTCCCTCCTTCTCTGTCTCAAATAAATTTTAAAAAATTAAAAATAAAACAGGAAAGAAAGCTTTGGGTTTGCAACAACATCGGTGAACCAGGAGAGCCTGATGTAAAGTGAGATGAGCCAGAGAGAGATGAACAGTGCAGGATTTTGCCCCTGCACTGAAGCTGAAAAGGTCAATCTCACAGAACTGGAGAATAGAATGATGGTTACTGGGAGGCCAGAACAGTTGATAGAAATGCAATTTGTGTGTTTAGAGTCTAAGGATATACCAGATGTCAGTTAAAAGGAATAAATTCAAGACATCTATTATACAAATGGTGACTATAATTAATAACACACTATACTCTTTAAATGCTTTTAAAATGTTAAAATATAAAAGAAATACAAATTTTAATGCAGTGAGCACTGTATTTGTTATAGATAACTAACAATATGCCTGAGGGAGAGGACTCTGAAATGAAATAGACTTACAATGCAGTGGTAAGGGTTATAAATTGATAAAATAAAACATTTTTGGAAGTAATTTGGCACTATGAATCAAATTAATTCCATGTCTAGTAATATAGCCCAAGAAGTCATAACATAATATAGACAAAATGCCTCAGGAACAAAGACGTTCAATCCAAAGTGATTCATCAAACAAGAAAAATAGAGAGTGGCTTGGTACTTAAGAATATGTCTTCTCAGGTACGTTTCATCTTTATTAGAATTCGCACATGTTCAATGCTGTGACAAGGAAGATACATACAATGCAAAGATAAAAATGAAAGATATAAAGCTGGAGAGATGGCTTAGCAGTTAAGGCATTTGCCTGTGAGGCCTAAAGACCCATGTTTGACTCTCGGGGTCCCATGTAAGCCAGATGCACAAAGGTGAGGCAAGAGCAAGGTTGTACAGGCCCACTAGGTGGCGTAAGCGTCTGGCGTTCCTTGCGAGCCAATCCACATGCCACGCATTTAGAAAGGCCAGTCTGTTGGACTTACCTCCAAAAAAAAGAAAGAAGGAAGGAAGGGAGGGAGAGAGGGGAGGGAGGGAGGGAAGTCAGAAAGAAGAAAGGAAGAAAGGAAGGATGGGAGGGAGGCAGGGAGGGAGGGAGGGAAAGAAGAAGGAAGAAAGGGAGGGAGGAAGAGGGAGTTAAAATGGCAGTTCCCAGGAGCTGGGGAAGAGCAAAAGTGGAAGCTGTTTTATTGGGTAGAGAATTTCAGTGCAAATGCCACCTAGCATGACTGAATTGGACATCAGTGAAGATAATCAATTTTACATTATATGTTCGTTAACACAAAATGTTTTTGAAATAGCAAATTGGAAATGTACAAAGAGATCCAGAAATAAAAATATAAAATGTATATTCCCTGTGATAGAACCTTTAAAAACTACAGATACCTGAAAAGTTTTTAAACTTAGATAAAATGATAATAGTGGCTGCATTACTTATGCAGAAGTTTGTACAATTCAACTTTGTTCTCCAGTTTACTGTTTTGTAATACCTGATTTCAATTTTTACTCATGATTACTTTGGAGTGGTGTTGTAAAGTTAGTGGCAGCTCAGGACTGAAGTCCAGGTTTTGTGGCTCTGAGCTCTGCCACTTGAGGTCACTGGATCCAAGTGAGGAGAACCCCCAGCCAGTGATATCGATCCTCAGAGGGTTAAATGTGGCGACCTGGGCATGAACCCTGGTTGTGGTGACCTGAAAGCCAGAGCTCGAGAGCCTTAGCCATGACTAACTGGATAGGCAAGAGACTCGGGAGCCCGTTCTCAGATGGGGGAGAACGAGCAGAGAAGACTGGGTGATCAAGTGAGGGATCGATCACTCACTCATGGTTCGGGCTTTGCTAGTCCTGGGCAGAAAACACTCAGGAGGTGCCATCATGTGAGGTCCCAAGAGAGTCTGGGACAGAAATCCCAAGAGCCTGCACATCTGGCCCATGATAGAAAGCCTGTCTGGGTCTCCAATTTTCTTCCTTCCCCCCTTCCCTCCTTAATCTTTAAGTCCTGAAGCTGAAAGACTCCAATAAACCCCAGTCACTTCCCATCCCCAATGCCCCATGCAAACCCTGAAGAAGGATAAGTTTGTGCTATCCTCTGACCTTGCAGCCCAGGGGCACAAGTATCAGAACAAAGAGGGCTCAACACAGCAAACGAGCGTGGGGGACACTCTTCAGGGCGGTTCCCATTCCCTGCTACCCTCACGGGTCCATCTCGTCAACTCAGTTTGGGTGCTGCTGGGGACCCGCTGCCTCTTGGCCCCAGCACAGAGTTGACTCAGGCCTCTCCTCTCCCTTGGGCCTTCGTTCTGCTAGTCAGAAACTGTTCTATGAGCAGCTGTTGCATGCCTGACCTTCTCACTGACTTCCCCCAGGGTCAGGCTGTTCAGTCCCCTGAGTTATTTCAGTCCTAAGTCCTTTCTGAGAGACACTAGATATCAGTGCTTTTCAAACTGGTGCCGCCACCTATTCTCGGATCCATTTACAGACTCATTCATTCATTCATTCATCCATCCATCCATCCATCCATCCCACATGCATACTGACTTCTTGCTCTATACCAGCCACTCAGTGTAGATGCTGAGGGCTCCGTGTGGAGTGCCTCCTTCTATGGTCTTCTGATTAAATACTGGGGCCAGATGGCAGAGACAGGGAACAGAATACATGTGAATCACTTACCTTCCCCTCTCCCTCACCAGAACCAGGATCCAAACTGCCACTCTTACCTCCATCTAGGTCAATGGCCTGAGGACTGGTCTTCCTGCCTGCCCACCTCTCTATTTTTCTTGTTTAATCTATGCCCACCTGCTGAGAACACCTGGCCCCACAGCTGCCTGGCAGAAGAGGCAGAGAGCCCATTTGACATTGGTCAAAACACATGGCTCCCTGCTGCTTCCATCTGTCTAGCAGACCATTGCCCACTCCTTATCTGTTGTTGGAAGGCTTCCTGTTAAGTGCCCATGCCCTCCACTCGGTGACTCTGCACCAGGAACATCCCCCAGCTGGTTCTCAGCTCAGGGCCTTCCCTCCCAGTTCTTCTTTCTAGAACAAATTTTTCCCCCCAAGATCAAGGCAAAGCTAGATCACAGAGGTTTCTGCCTGGTCCATCTGGAGTCCCCTTCACCTCTGTGACCATTTCCTCCTCACAGAATTCATCTTGATCTCCATAAATGGTGCTCTTCTTTTTCCTTGCTTACTGAGACATTTCCTGCTTATTCTCCAAAGCCATGTGTGCCCCATGGCAACAGGAGCCTCACTCTTCCACTCACCACCAGCTCACCATCTTTTAGAACAGGGGCATCTGGCACACGGCACGCCCTCCTGAATGTGAATGAAGGCACTCTTGAGAAATCCTTCCAGCAGGAAAGTCGGAAGGAATCGCCTGCTAAGCTAAGCCCTTAGTTTTGTTTTCTCCAGTCTTCTTGTTGACTACCTTTCACAAGAGCCCTCTCCAATGCTGGAAGCTGCCCAAGCCAGCGTCCTCACTGGCACTGCAGAAAGACAGAGGGAGACTACCAGGAAGCTGATCGACATAGTCACGTGATCATTTGAACTCAAGACATTTTAGCTGAAAGGAGTCATTTTGTAGGTACTAATGAGAAGGACTGATTAGACTCGCCCATGACTTGCTTGATAATTGGAATTCTGCTAGGTGTAAAGGGGTCACCCAGAGGTATCTGAGCCACAACTATCCACATCAGAAAACTAAGCTGAGGTCCAAAGGGACTACGCTTGATTTTCAAGAAGCGTCTGCTGTTGCTAGCTCTTCTGGAAGTCAAGCTATCCCTCCCTAAGACAGGGATGTTTACATACGAAAATGCAAATTCAAGCCATGTATTTGAAACTCTTAGGCATGATGGATTCCCCAAATAAAACCATATCCCCATGATTGGCAAGCAGTTGAGGAAGGAAAGCCTGCCCAGAGGACTTTTTGTGTGGCGCCATCCAGGATGGGCACGACCACATTCCCACGGCCGAAGATGGAGAGAGAGCCAGCGACAGCTTGCATCGTGGCCCCGGGGAAGAAACTAGAGTCTTAATAGCTCCAAAGGCCTCTTCAGAAAATGCTGACTCTCTAGAAATTATTGCCACTTAATAAAACAGAAGGCTGCTCCTGCCATTTGCCCATACTTTCTCCAGTACCTCTGCAATGTATTCGTCAATAGCACGGTGGCATTCGGGAATATGAGAGGCTTGTTAAATTCGCCGAAAAGGAAGGGTAAGAGTTCCTCCTGGCCTTGTAGCACATCTGAGCTTGTGGGGAAAGAGTGACACTTCACTAAGTGCAGCCCCCCCCCACCCCGGGGTGCACCACTTTCCCCAGGGAGCCTCTAGGACTATGAAATACTCTTGAGAGAAGGAACGCGGAGGTCGGGAAGGACCTTACCCCAAGACGCACAAACCCGGCAGCAAGACGCCAGTGACTGCCAGAAGTTCTCGGGTTCCTCCTTGTCAGGAGCCGCTGGCCCAGACTTCACTCGGTAGCCTTTGTGGAACAAATCCCCCAGGGACTTCTTACGGCGCCTGCTGGGCGTATAAGCCTCGGTGATGGTGTGGCTGGGCGGGTGGTGATACACCAGGATCTTACTGGGGATCATGGTGGAGGCGCGGAGAAGGGCCCCGCTTCAGGCTCCCTTCAGGTCTCTTCATGCACACGCTGATGTTCTGGGAAGATCTGAAGGATCTCCTCTGACCCACATTACAGACAGGTTTCTGCTGCCCCACACCCTGGACACACACACACACACTCCTCTCCTTCCTCACCCACCAACCGCCTTGCAAGAACCCAGTATGCTGGGGGCATCCGATGTGCCAGATATGTCAGAAAGGCAAGAAAGGGAGGGGGGCATTCTGATCCACCGTGTCCTACAAACTGATCCGTCAGCTTCATTCTGGAAATTACTGTGTAAGCTCCTTTGAACATGGCTTAGGGAAATGGGGGGGGGGGCATAATCCCCAAATCAGGTGGTACCAAACAGGGTTTGAGAGAGGCTACTACTTGGCCCTCTGAGTCACTTCTTTTATGTTGCTGACCCTGTTTGACAATTGAGGACTCACAGGGAGGGCCCCCTTGTAAAACGTGAGAGCCAATTCCAGAGAAAAACTGAATGGCCTCACTCCCCCTGCCACACCTCCCACCAACACAACAAACCAAACAGATTTTTTTTTCTGACCATTCTCTCTCTCTATATATATATATCTGCTTCTTGCTCTCTCTCTCAAATAAGTAACTAAAATATTTTTTTAAAACTATTTTTATAAAAACAGTTGACGAGAAACTCCCTTTTCAACAGCCCAGGTTGTGAGAAATGATGAGCACAACCACAGGTGCCACGGGCACCGTCTAGAAGATGAGGTTACCTAACAGCGCAATGGGGAGAAACCGCAGAACTCCATGAAGGAAGGGCAACTTCCTCGATCGGAAACAGAAGCAGAAACTACAAGCAGCCACATACTGGCGTAAGAAATTTAAGCCTCAATGAGAAACCATCTTACGAAGAAAGCTTTGGGTTCAGATGGCCTCTACTGAAGAGCTGTGCCAAGAATTTATGGAGGACATCAACGCCAGTCTCATGCAGAGGTGTTCAAGGAAGAGAGGAGCAAACACTGCACACTTGCTTGCTTGAGGGGGTTACGACCCCAAGACCTGAGGAGGGCAGTACTGGTTAGATACGTTCATCTGTACTTGTAAACAAAATTTAAACCTTTTTAAAAATATGATTGTGATGGGGAGGTAATATGATGGAGAATGGAATTTCAAAGGAGAAAGTGTGTGTGGGGGGGAGGGAATTAACATGGGATTTTTTTTATAATCATGGAAAATGCTAATAAAATTTTAAAATAAATAAATAAAAATCCAAAAAATAAATTATAAGCCATAGGTTAGGAGGAGATACTTATATAGGATGAAGAACTTACATAAATGCAGATTCAAATCTATAGGGACGCCACTAAAAATCTACTGAAATGGCTGAGACTGAAAATTTGCCTATCAATTATTGCACCTGGAAATAAAGTAACTAGCCTCATCAAACACAGCTGGGGGAGTATGAAATGGTATACCTTCTCTTGTAAACAAATATGTCTACTCTATCATCTTTACACAAAATTTCCATGAATTTGCTCAAGAAAAATAAAAGTATGGGCTCCTGGAGGGATTGCTTAGTGGTTAAGGCATTTGCCTGCAAAGCCAAAAGACCCAGGTTCGATTCCCCAGGACCCACGTTAGCCAGATATATACAAGGAGGCGCACGTGTCTGGAGTTTGTTTACAGTGGCTGGAGGCCCTGGGGTGCCCAATCTGTCTCTCTCTCCTTCTTCCTCTGTCAAAAAAATAAATCAAGAAAAATGAAAGTAATTGCCCACAAATCATGTATGCAAGGATGTTCATAACAGCTTGATTGAAAATAACCCAAAGTCAGAAATAATCTAAAAAAAAAAAAAACACGGAGTGAGGTGATACGGTGGACCGGTTATCAAAGCTATTCAAACAAAGCTGTGCCCAACAACCTACAAAGTTTAATTCGATGCCCCAAGCAGAGCTGACTTGCAGTAACACACTGCCAACTCTGAGTGGGCTCTAGGGGTATGAAGCCCAGCAACCCAGAGAGATCGCTCCCCTGACGGAAGGAGCAGACTTTTTGTTTTAGACCCCGCCCCCCCACCACCAGCAGCTGCATGTCCAGACAAGTTACGCAACCTCCTCATTGCTAAAAGAGATTGTTACACCTTCAAAGATGTCTACCCGAATTAAACACTCATGTGGTGCTGGGGTATTGACAAGCACACTACCCCTGAACTGCATGCCTAACCCTCATCCACAGGAAATAAAATGAGCATTTCTGAGTCCTCTGCCCAAGGGACTGACACTCTGTGCATCCTCCTCTATCCTCCTACCAAGGGTTTAGGATCTCAGCCAAGCCGCATCATCCAGAGCAATCTTTCCTGCGTTGTGCTTCCATCCCCGCTGGCCTTTTCTAAGACCTTTGAACCATGGCTCTGCTTGTCTGTGATAACTTAGCTAGTTCCATGCCACGTGCAAGCCTGCATAACATGCGACTTCAATTGTCTTACCACACGGAATGTACAATACAAACACTCACTCCCGGTCTCTTCCCAGGTCCCTGCTCTGCCCATATGCCTTGGTTCTAATGAACTCATTGGTCCCTGTTAAAATGAACATTTCCCAGGGAGTCAAGTATCCCTTGGTGACAGAGGAATATGGATGAGGGAGGAAAGTCACAAAGCCACCAGGGTATAGAGAAGGAAGGGACAGTGGAAGCAGCAGACAGAGGCCAACTATGTAGCCAATAGAGAGCTGATACCTAAATCCACTTGCTGGCACATGTCGACCCTGGTTTCAGCTGACTGGGGAGTCACCCAATGTCTATGACAGGAAATAGAGCACTCAAGTGTTAAGGCTGAATCTATTGTGATCCAGCACATAATACTTATGGCTCTAAATAATTTCCACAATCCCAGATCAGCCGAATGAAGTGCCTTTGGGTCACCTCCTCATGCTCCTTCTAAAACCAGGATCCAGAAGTCTCCAGTGTTTGCAGAAGCCTCGGAGCCCAGTGGGTGAGGGTGCTTCCCTTTGGTCCCTGATGGAATTGTTGAAGAGCTTCCAGGGTAAGACAGAGCTGGCTCAGCAGTTAAAGCCCTTGCCTGCAAAACCCTAAGCACCTTGGTTCCATTCCTCAGTACCCAGATTCACAAAGTGGTTCATAAGTCTGGAGTGCACTTGCAGCAGCTGGAAGCCTTGGCACACCCGTTCTCTCTGTCTGTGTGTCTCTCTTCTCTCTAGCTCTCTCTGCTTGGAAATAAATTAGTCAAACATATTTTAAAATAAAGAATATTGAGTTACTTTGCTTCTCCATCTCACCCTCCCTTCCTCCTTTCTTTCCTTCCTTCATTCCTTTTTCCTGAACACTAACAGCCAGTTGACGAATGTCACCAACTTCTTGGTCCTGACAGTCTCCACTGTTTCCAAGGAAACAGCCTGGGAGGCCCTGGCTCTCCTGGCGCATCATGTGTGACACTGGGGATAAATGAACCCGCCCTATCCAATCTCCTGGCTTCTTCCCCAAGATGAAAATCTGAGCCAAAGAAGAGAACTGGAGGGCTGGAGAGATGTTTTAGAGGTTAAGGTGCTTACCTGTGAAGCCTAAGGACCTATGTTCAGCTCTCCAGGTCCTGTGTAAGCCAGATGCACAAGCACATGAGGTCACATGGGCACACAAGATAGCACACACATCTGGAGTTCAACTGCAGTGGCTGGATGCCCTGCTGTACTAATTCTCTCTCTCTCTTCTCTCTCTCTCTCTCCCTCTCTCCCTCTTAAAAAGCAAAAGGCCAGTCTGTTGAGCTTCCCTCAAAAAAAAGAAAAAAAAAGAAAAAGAAAAACAGAAGAGAACTGGAATAATCCTCTCTAATCCTACTTCCTATGGGGAGCCCCAACTGGGACAGGGACACATGGCCCAGGCTTCCCTCTCGTCTGACATTTCCACCCAGAGATGACAGATGGCGATCTGAGGTCACCAATGTACCCACAGGTTTGATTTTTGAGATGTGTACCCCCCCTCTACCGGTGGAAGGACTTGAATTCACCTGTCTACACAGCCAAAGAAACATGTTTGAGGAAACACAAGGACACAGTCTCTAAAAGCAGGAGGGCCTGATCTTATGGGCACCTGTCAGCACCAGGAGGGGAGTGAGAGAAGAACCCAGAGCAGGCAGGAAATTTAAGGAAGCACTCCTTTGTAGGTGACACTCTGCCCAAATTTGCATAGCCTTGACAGTGAGTGCCTCCTTTAAATTGGCACCCAAGTCCCCCTTTTCGCCATCCCTGTGGTCATGGTCTCAGCCCTGGCTCCTGCAAGGAGTCGACTGTGAAGTTCATCTCTGAAGCTGTATGTCGCCTGTGGCGAGGGAGAAACGTACTAGGTTATGATGACTGTGAACTGGGGAAACCTATTGAGCCAATCCAAAGATCAACTTTATCCTAAAATTAAATTCAAGCAGTGTCTGTGCCAGCGGCTTTGAGTGGAGACTGAGGTACGTGGTGAATTATGTCTTCAATTACAGTTTACAGCGAACAGAGGAACTCCTTCCAAATGGAAACTCTTGATTTAGCTCTCTCTAGAAGAAGGCAGAAAGTATCACACTGACTGTTAGGTCATGAGAAGCATTTGCACAAGCGCCTCGGGGATCGTGGGATTTAGTTATGTTGAATTTTGAGGCTCAAGATTAATTTCCGATGACCTCTGGAAACAGGACGCTTGTTGGGGAGGGATTCATTTGCCCGCGGGTCTCACCTGGCTGTTGCGTTCCGATGTCCTGTACTGACACCAGGACCGAGCTGGGTCACGGAGTCCAGGGGTGGGTAGATGATAAGCAGGGTTTGTTTTTAATTTGTACTTATTTACTTATTTGCGAGCAGAGACAGATACAGAGTGAGAGAGAGAGAGAGAGAGAGAGAGAGAGAGAGAGAGAGAGAGAGAGAGAATGGGTACACCAGAGCCTGTGGCTGCTGCAAATGAACTCCAACATGCATGCGCCACTTTGCGCATCTGGCTTTGCGGATGGAAGTCCGACCGTTAGGTTCTGCAGACAAGCGTCTTAACCGCTGAGCCGTCTCTCCGGGCCCCTGCTATGGGTTTTGCGAACTTCCTGATCTCGGCCACGACTACTCAACCAGGCAACTGTACTGCAAACACTGGCCACGCAAACAAACAAGCTGTAGTCCAATAAAACTTTATTCCACAAAATTGGTGGTGGGCCCCATTCAGCCAGCAGCCCCACACACGGTGTGTCAGCCTCTCATGAAGGGGACACTTTGAAGGAAACTTCCATCAGAAAGATGCCTGTGATAAGCAGCCCTCAGCAATCCCTTCTGGTCCCTCTAACATGTAAGATCTAGCTGTTTATAGGTTTCTGGCTTATTTCAGGTACCTATCTGTACCATCTGTAAACAATCTTGGCCTGTAAGCCATAGCAGCCAGCCCAGGCAAAAATTTGTGTTTGCTTAAACTGAATTCTTCCCTTATGGAATGAAGGCGATGTGCCCTTCTGGTTTCCACAGGGGAAGACTCGCAGCTCTCCGTAGCCTGAAAGGAGCCTCTTGCCAAGGCTGAACTGTCACCTCCTTATGTGGTCAACAGATTTCTGACTGGTCCTGAATGAACATATGTTAAAAACACATTATAATCTGTTCCTACTAAAACTAAGCGAGAAGCCCATTTCTCAGTTCCCAACTCTCCAGCCCATGTGCTTTTCTCGGCAAGTTTTTCCGTGTAAATGACCTGCTGCTTCGTCCTTCTCTCCTCATTTACGCGCCACCCTTTGTGTCCAGCATCTACTGAAGCTGAGTGGGATGGCCCAGGCCTGTAATTCCAGCACAAGAGAGGAAAGATGAGAAGATCAAGAGTTCACGGCCAGGGCTGGGGAAATGGCTCAGCAGTTAGCAGCACTTGCTGCTTAAGCATGAAGGCCTCCAGGTTTCCTTAGAACACACCCTAAAAGCTAGGCATCTGTCTGTAGGAGAGAGAGAAACAAGTCCAGGTTGGGGAAGAGACTTGGTTCAAGGAAGTACATGTCTCCAGGAGCAATAAAAGAAGGGCCTTCAACATCCTAGTCTGGTTTCTACATACATGTGTGTGATGCATACATATCTGTAAACACACATGCATACCCCACACATCACACACATACTGCACAGGGAGAGAGAGAGAACGCAAGTCCAGCTTGGGATACATATTGACACATAATTAATATATAGACAAAGACTGAAAGAGAGAAAGGAAGGGAAGGATGGACTTGAAGAAAGAAGGAAATGGATATGAGTTGTGTTTATCTCATAAACCCTTTGTTATAGTCAAGGTTCTTACCAACTGGTTTGCAGTGAAAATATTCTATTAGCAAGACCTTATGCTTGTGGGGCTGCTGGGTTCAAACCCGCGCAGCATTGCCTCAGAAGAGTAATGTATCTCTAATGACAACTTCTATCCTAAACCCCAATTTGCACCTGAGGATAGGGAGGTCATTAATCTGAATTTGAATGACAGGCTTCCCTGACCTACAGTTATGTTTTTTCCTCACCCATTTCTGCAACAGATTCAGTGAGGGACAGAGGAAAGGGACTGAAATCCCCATCGCTTCACAGAACCAGTGCAAAAGGCCCAAGAGTATCTGCTTCACGGACGTTGGCAACAGATGCCACCCTTTCCACACAGTATGTCACCCGGCTGATGAAGATGGACCCCACTTATGCAGTGATGTGTGACCCTGTGAAGCAGTCCGCACACAGCAGGAAGACCCTCACAGACAAGAAAAGCTCAAGCAAGTAGGGCACAGACTTCGAAAATGCCTGCCAAGACATGATTTATGTGAAAATAAATAAGATGGGTCTATGAGTTTATCATTAGCAGCAAACAGAGTGTCCCTTCCTGCTACAGTGGAACTGTGGCTGTAAGTGCACAGCAGATTCATGTTACAGCTTCAGCTGGTTTTGTTACCAAACTGCCTGAGGTGTAGGTTTGCAAATCAAATCAAAACACTATTATTCTGGTCTGATTATCCAATTAGCAGATGAAACCGGCTGCCCCTTTCTCCACCAGACGCCCTCCACGTAGCCACTGCGCTGATTAGGTGGGGACCAAAGGAGGAAATACATAAGCACAGACTTCAAATCCAGTGAGCAAAGGGAAGCACATACAAAGCTATGAGAAATGAATTAAGCAGCAGTGAGTTGCCACGCCTCTGTTACACATAAAGCTCTTTTCTGGGAGCTGTTAGAACCAGAAACAGTGGGGGGGGGGGGTTCATGGGGAGATGCCTCAGCAGTTAAAGGCACTTGCTTACAAAGCCTGTCAGCCCAGGTTCTATTCCCCGTTACCCACAAAAAAACTAGATGCACAAAGTGGCACATGCAACTAGAGTTTGTTTGCAGCAGCAAGCTGACCTGGCATGCCTGTTCTCTCTCTCTCTTTCCTTGCAAATAAATAAATAAATTTTTAATAAAAGAAACATTAGGGGATAAGGTGTCTTCAAAAGAAACATGAACAATAACAAAAAAATAAAAATGAAAAAAGCAAATAACTAAATGACAATCATCTATCAGAACAATACTGTAAAACCTTGTCTTTGCTGGCAATTCAAATGTCTTTGCATGATCATTCTTCTATCATGGCTGCTAATAGAGGTGTTTGAGAAGATAGTAACAAACATAAGGTTTATGATGGCTACGGAAGGAACTATTTGACAGTGTGAAGAATGAGACTGACTGTGACACCTGGACAAGTCACGTTCCCTCAAGACCTGCCTAAGCTGTGACCTCTTTTAGGTTTCCAGGAGGAACAAAAGAGGGGACATAGATAGGAAGAGGGGCCTGGCAGGGTTGGCATTAGATAATCTCAATGTATTTTTCAGATCCACTATAGAGTATTCCCTAAAGGCTCGTGTGGAAAAGACTTGGTTACCAGCCTGCCCCATTCCTGGGAAGCGGTGGCAACTTTGGAGGTGAGGCTACTGGAAGGAAGTTAGGTCATCGCGATTGTGCCTTTGAAGGAGATAGTGGACCCCCCAATCTCGTCCCGTCTTTCTGTTGCTTAGCACCACCGCCCAGTAGCTCTGCTCTGCTGCATGTTCCCATAGTGAAGCTTTACCTCATCACAGACCCAAAAGTAACAACGCCAACAGACCGTGCATGACGGAAACTATGAGCCCAAATAAGCATTTCTTCTTTTAAATTGTTTCTATGAGGTATGTCATCAAAGTAACCAAAATCTAACACATCGAATTCCCATAGTTGCATGGCTCTCTGTTCTTGAAGGTTACTTCCCAACAAAGAAACGCTAACTTCAGACATGGCCATGGTAGGAAAAATGAAAAACCAGTCTTGCAATCTGTAGTTGCTATGGTTCCTTTGCAATGCGAACAAAGTGCAACCCTTCCACGGAGGGCTGAGTCACTCCTGCAACTGTCCTGGAGACTGCCGCAGACTCTGCCCTCCCCGTCGGACCTGACGCACTTGAACACGGAGCACTCCGCCTATCAGGGTGCGTCATTTCTGAATGATCCTGCTCACCCCAGGGGGACAGGACCAGGAACAAGATGTCACAGCTCAGAGCACTCACCTTGTGGAACGACTATATCTATCTATCTATCTATCTATCTATCTATCTATCTATCTATCTATCTATATAAATGCTAACTGTACTTGCTAATTAAGAGAGATGCTATCACATCCTAGGCAGCAAAATCAGCGAATCGGCACCTTCTGCTGTGTTCTCCTGCATGTTTCTTGAGCTGAAAGTCTGCATCTCAGGCACGGTTTTCTTGTGACCTTGGGGGCAGCATGGGAACCCAATACCACAGCTTGTCTTCCAAAGTCATAGCAGGTCTGGTCCAAAGAGGGACTCCCAGTTTAAAATATCCATCCTTGGGGAGTTGGTCCAATACTGTGATTATGGACAGAGACTTTGAAAACAGGTCTGGGCTAATTTATTCCTATCAACTGATCAAGGTAATCCTTTCAATCTTGTCATCTTTGCATCTAGCATAGGAAGAGGTGTGTAGTATGTCTCTCAAAGGCCAGGGGTCAAGGAGAATGGGCCTCAAGGACATCTGAAGACATTTTAGGCACAGAGAGATGCTATGCCCTGTCTGTAGACACTGACAGTGTATATCCACATTCTAAAGGCTCTAAGATTCTTCCAGTTAAGAAAGTCTTAAATTAAATGATTTCCCAAGTGGACATAGCCACAGAGCTCATTTCCAAATGATGCCTACTAACTTTCAGTGAAATCCAATAGTCCATGAGGCACATGCATTGGGGAAAAAGGCCTGAGGCTTTTACCCATGAAAGCATCCATAACTGCCATTCCACCTGCAAAACTTGGCCAGTGTGTTGACTTGGTCTACATTAAAAAATATTTTTTTTGTTTATTTTTATTTATTTGAGAGTAACAGAGAGAGAGAGAAAGAGAGAGAGAGAGAGAGAGAGAGAGAGAGAAAACGGGCGTGCCAGGGCCTCCAGCCACTGCAAACAAACTCTAGACATGCGCTCCCTTGTGCATCTGGCTAATGTGGGTCCTGGGGAATCAAGCTTGAACCAGGGTCCTTAGGCTCCACAGTCAAGCACTTAACCGCTAAGCCCTCTCTCCAGGTCTTGGTCTGCTTTTTGATGAGTCCAGACCTATTCCAATGCTTCCTTGACATTTTCCATTTCTGGGATGCATGCTAGTTTAGATTGCAATACAAAACAAGTCGTCCTGGGCCCCACCTGCGCAGCTCACTGTTTCTTACAGAGAGCTCTGAGGGCTCACAGGACTCAAGGTTTGGAGGGCTCCTGGCAATCTCTCTGAAGCCAGTTGGTGCCGGCCAGGCTGCCCTTCTTTAACCAGCGGCATTACTGATGGACGGGAATTCCAGGCCCAGCTCTGCTGCTGACCAGCCTTCACAGTAAGGAGATGGGGAACCGACTCTAATTCACAGGCGGCTGCAAAGACTGAGACACACTCAACGCACCCAGCCCCGTGTGGCCACCAAATGACCTTCGGCCTTGTATATCTCCTCTTCTAGCCTCCCATCCCTGATTCAAATTCTCACGGACTTAGATCTTTGTCATATGAAGGGAAAACAAAGCTAAAAGGGCTGACCGCTTACTGAATATCAATGTCTCGATCTGTACAATGCAGATGGTTATGTAACTACATCGCTATGCATAAATATGCGGATTTACACACAGAGACAAGAGATATAAAGACAGACATGTAGACGTGGTTCCTTCGATAAATACTTCCAGACATTGTACTAAACTGGAACACACCACTCAAATGAGACATGTTTCCAGATCCCACGGAGGCTGCAGTCCAGTGGGCCCAAGTGACCACACAAATAAACAGCGAGCCAAACAGAAAAGCATGACCTGCTTCAAGCTATGACGGGGGACACGTTAGACTGGGTGATCAAACCAGGCCTCTCTAATGAGGAGAACTGAATGGTAAGAGGGAGTCTTTCCTTGGGGATATGGTGCTGCTCAACAGAGGAAGACCTCCCAGCTAGCAGAGGAGGTGCCCCCAGCCAATTGGGGAACACTCACACTCAACAGAAGGAGTTACCCCACCAACAGAGATTCTCCCCATCTCCCATCCAACAGGAGAAGCAGCTGCCTTTGATAACTAGGGCAGGTGGAGGCCTGAAGGCAGGATCCAGTCTTAGTAAACTTCCAGAATACAGGAGGACCCGGATTTTAGTCTAAGAACCGTTAAAGCCACTGAAGAATTTAAAGGGGTTAATGGTTAGGGGGCTGGAGAGCTGATGCGTTCATCCTCATTTTCTCTTTCTCTCTGCTTGAAAATAAGTAAATAGATAAGATATTTAAAAAATAAATATAAAAGGGTGAATGCATGACTAGATTAAAAGAGGTCAGGCATTTTCAAAGCCTTTGCAAAGGGCAAGAGAAGAGAGATGAATTTGCGTCTCACAGCATTATCTCCTAACTGCTACCCCTGAAAGGTGTCATTTCATTGCAGGATCCAATGCTAACTGTAGGTGGATCCTTTACTACTTAGGTTCTTAAGTTTGTTCCACCACCCACCACCCCCCCACACAGTTTTATGAGATGGCTACTTCCACTTTGCAGATGAGGTATTTGAAGCAGACAGTGTGAGCAGCTTGCTCACAGGAGCAAAGGCACCCACACAAACTCTGGAGGCCCTGGGCCCTTCTTGGCCCTGTTCTGACCATGGCTCAGTCACAGCTCACGTCCACTCATCCTTCATGTCCCCAACGCTCATCCCAGGAAGCCCTAAACACTGAAAGACCTGGCACCAGTTCTGGATGCTTAAAAATACTAAGATCCAGTGAGAATGGGAATGACAGCCCCAGAAGAGAAGGCTAAACAACCACGACCATGCGAAGAAGGGAACGTGACCAGCAGTGAGGGGAAGCGCGCTGGAAGACAGGCGAACACGTCCTTCACAGCAGAAAGTTGATCTGTATTATAGCACACTAAGAGGCAAAGGGCTGGAGAGAAAACTCAGTTACGAAAGGTGCTTTCTTACAAAGTCTGCTTGCCAGGTTTCCATTCTCCAGCACCCAAATAAAGCCAGAAGCAAAGGGACAGAGGAGTGACCTCATGGACCCTACCTATGACAAGGGGAGGCAGAACCAGGAGAAACCAAGACTCATGGGCCAGCTAGTCTGGCACCTGTTTGCAGCAGCAAGAGACCCTGTCTCAAAGAAGTCGGAGCACAGACGCCTCTAACAGACACACGTGCCATGGTACACGCACACACATACATGAATAATTTTTTAAATATTTTATTTTATTTATTTATTTGACAGAGAAAAGGGGAGAGACTGAGAATGGGCACCCCAGGGCCTCCAGCCACTGCTAACGAACTCCAGATGCATGCGCCCCCTTGTGCATCTGGCTAACGTGGGTCTTGGGGGATTGAACCTGGGTCCTTTGGCTTTGCAGACAAACGCCTTAAAAGCTAAGCCACCCTCCAGCCCCATAAATAATTTTCAAGTCAAATGAAAACATGGCTCAGCTTCTGTTATCCTTGCTGACTGCTTTCTTGTAATCCCACTAGCAGTGTCTCAGGAACGGTAAATTTAGTAATCTTTAGTTTTCTACTTTGTGTCTGTGTTCAAGTAATCTTAAATTTAACACTTTTATTTATAAAGCAAGTGTACTGTAAGCAACATTATATAAATGTCTGATTATCATTTTTGATGCAGTGGCTCATTTAGCCCAGGCTCGTCTCAGTCTTTCTCTGAATCCAGGTTTGACCGGGAACTCCTGATCCTCTTGTCTCTGACCTTCCCAAGTCCTGGGACTGCAGCATGAGCCACCATACTCCCTGTGCTGGACTCTTCCCCTTCCTAAATCTACAATGACCTTCACCTACTGGTATCAAATCCTTATGTTGCTTGTTTTGACTTCGCTTCCATATCTTTTATGTGGCAGTCTTGAAAAGAAAAAAATCTAAAAGGATAACTTTGAAAATGCATACTTAAGATGTCCAGGAATTCATTTATTTTTTTTTTTAACTCAACCTTACAAAATAAAAGTCTCCTTGAAACAATCTATGCACTCCCTTAACTTGGAGAGCGGATGGAAGTTTCTTATGGTCTCTGGATTCAATGAGTCAAGCAAAACACTGGCCCCTGGTCCTTCCTTGGGGGCTCAGCCCCTGTGGAGCTGCCGAGCAAGCGCGCGAGGCGAGGCTGCAGTGTCTCCAAGCTTCATTGTCTTTAAAGGGGACAGTCTCCTGGCACCTGAGATCCGAGAGCGTGCGGCAGTGAGCCCCGCCTTTGTTCACCTGGTCCAGAAACGACCTGGAGTGCTCGTCCTCCGTCTGTGTGCTGAGCTGCTTGCTGTCCTTCTCGTCGCTTCTAGTGCACAGGGGTCAGGGGCAGGAAAGGAGCGGGCCAAGAGAGCCAAGAATAGGATCTAGATAACCCTGTGGCTCGGCCCCACAGATGGAGTGCATGCGGGGAAGACACTGGATTTCTGGGAGGCTTAGAGCAAATAATTCCTGCAAGGCCAGGAAGGAGACTGCAAAAAAAACAGGTTCAGGGGAAGGAAGCCTGAGTTGTGCCGCTGTCAAGAGAGCAGCTTTGAAAACAGGTCGAGGAGGGCAAAGGATGAGCCTGACCACTGGCTCAGGATGGGAAGATCGGCGCCTCCTTTGATTTTCGCAGTAATTCCCTTAGGAGGCAAGTGCGTTGCTTTAGCGTAGGTGAGGGTGGCAGGATGCAAATTAGACATTGTTGTTCACGGTCACCCCAGTGGGTAGTGATGCAGCCTGTGTCTCGAGGAGGTTTCCAGCCTGGCCCATCGGGCTTTTCTTTCCCTAACCACTCAGTTTCTGGGTCTCCTCTCTTGCCCCGATCATCTACCTGCGCAGGGACATCAGGTAGGCAGATCCTCCCATCCCTTCTCTCCTCTAGTTCCAGCTGGCTCCCAGCCCCTGTCTTCTCCAGCTCCATAACGGGGGTCAATGCCGCAAGAACCCACGGAGCTTGGTGGAAATGACATTCATGGCTTATACTCTACCGTCCCTCAGAGCCTCATTATTCATTATTCCATGGAGAGAAAGCGTCCTGAGGGGAGGTACGTTCCTTGCGTGGGCTTAAGTCGTAAGTCAAGGTGAGGCTTGGGTAACTGACAAGACTTCAAGAGAAGGAAGGGTTTAGGGTGACAGATCTCTTTGAGAAGGAAAGATGGAGAAAGGCAAAGGTGTTTGGTGCTCTGGATGTAGGAGCTTGACCAGTAAGCATGACAGGTCATAAGCAATCCTCTGTCCTGGCTTACAAGAACTGTAGTAATGACCTTGACTGGCAGCACACCTCTCCTCCCCCTCCCCTCCCTCCCTCCCTTTCTGTGTGTATCTTTACCCTATTCTTTTTCAAAGCAACAATCTGGGTGCATAAATTTTCTCATGGGCTGGAAAATGTATGACACAGCTGTGAATTACAAGGTCATAATTTTAGCAGCAATGTTTGATACTCCCATAAACCATCCAAGGTTTGAGAGTATTTGAATGCGTTTTTTCCTCTCTAAATGCCCAGAATGGCATTCCAGGACAGTTATTAAAAGATACTTCAGTTTTTGCTTTCGTTTTAGGAAAACAACAGTCTGAGAGCACCATCCGCTCCTTTCTTTTCTTCTATAGTGGATCACGACATTTTCTTTCTTTCTTCTTTAATTACTGAGTTTCTAGTCTTGGATGGATGTTCCCTTGGCCTTCTCATGAGAAAGATGGACTTGGTGTTGGCCTCCGAGTTGGAAAACTTCCCAGAGCTGCAACATTTCTGCCTGGGGCTTGCCTAAGGGGATGCAGAATTGACCTTGGGCCAGATGGTCCTCTTCCACCTGACCTGGAAACGTTTTTCTCCAACTTCTGCCCTCACCTTCCTCTTGCCTCAACCTAAGCTGTACCAGCTCTCTGGCATCCCGCCCACTTTTGTGCTTTGTTTAATTGGCAAGCACTGACCCTCGGTTCCACTTGCCCATTCTGTCTTTTAGCTAGCAAAGTTCTACTTCAGGATCTGTAAACCTGTGAGACACTGCCTATCTTTGTAAAGTCTTCCCCTTGGGACTCTAGTGGTCTCGTCTCTCCACCAGTGCTTGCTCCTGAGCACTTCCCTGTCATCCTTTACCTGAGAAAGAGCCCATCAGCACAGGCCCCTCTCTTTCGCGCCTTCATTCCTGTCCGAATACACCACAAGGAGGTGAGCTCTCCTGTTAGTAATTCACTGAGACCTACCAGAGCCCGCAGCAGAGGAGGGACCTGCTGAGTGCCTGGCAGATGAACCAAAATGACGTGGATTGAAGGCCTGCGTGGGTGGGTGGGCCACAGAGTTTATCCCACTGTGCATCCACAGGAGGTGTCCAGGAGTTCTCATAAGCTAGTCCGCACAGAGAAACCCACCCCAGCTCCCGGATGTGACGCTACAGTGCTCTAGCTACTTTCCCCACATTTGGAAAGATCTAGAGTACACTCTTTCCTGGCTCAAGGCAGCATGCCAATCCCTGCATACTGGCATGCCCTGGCTCTTCCTTTCTACTTAGCCAAATCCTACCCATGCTTTAAGACTCAAGTCCACCTCACCAAGAAGCCTTCATGGCCACAGGCACATCAACCACTCAGCCCACTCTCAACTTACTCCTGTGGCTACAAGTCAGACCACAGCCCACCCCACAGGAAGGTGTGCCTCACAACCACCTGCTCAGCACCGTGAAGCAGGGACACTCTCGGGCTCTTGTGCCAGGCTGGGAATGTCACCAGTTAACCAGGCTTCCAAGTCCAGGCTTAGTAATGTTACTTACTCATTGTGTGGTTCTGGACCAATTACAGCCCTCTTAGAACAATCCTTGTCTGTATCTCCCACACTGAGAACTCACTTCCAAAAGCTAATCAACTACAACAGCCTCTGCAAACATTTATATATATATATAAATGTTGTGTGTCTTACAAATGCACCTAAGCAAACCCAGGTGGTCCCAATGGACCCGATCTTGCTATGCTACACTCCAGTTCGGCACCAACCTTCCTTTCAAACTAAGAGTTGAAGCAATCCAAGTGGCAGATTCACAGCAACCCGCAATTTAGGTCTGCCTTCACTCTCACCATGAAGTACACACAGGGAGTTGGCACCCAGCTCTTGACTGACGAGCCTACTCTTCTGCGAGGCTCAAGCGCCCCAAGGCTCTTTCACCCACTCCATGGGGCTAGCCAACAAGCTCTGTTTGCTCTGGCTTCACCGCTGACGGACGCATCGTCCGCTTGCTCCCTGGCCCTCGCCCACACGAAGGCCTTCAAAGCCTGATGTGGGTAAGAGGATGAATAACAGCCGTTTGACTGACGCTGGTATTGTATTCATTCACTCAGGGTGAGGTGAGCAGAGCAGGTAAGATATCCCATCTGGACTCACTGGCCTAGCCATCTGGTTTTAATATTGGTTCTTACACTCTGTCAAGCACTATGTGATGGGCGGGGTGGGGGAGGGATAGACATGTGAGATGCCAACGTTCAGCTACTAGCCTAAGCGGAACTCAATCGTGTGTGTGTGTGTGTGTGTGTGTGTGTGTATCACACAAATGACACATGGATTATATCCAAAGGGAAAATACATTTGCCTGTGCTTAAATGCTTCTCTTTCTGCGTGGTGTTTGTTTTACTCACCCCTCTGTTACATTTGCTCACCAGACTTTAAGCATCCACTGTATATAAGGTCATTGGAATCCCCTTATCTCTAAGTAGATTAAGTTCCTCTAGGTGGAAATGAGTCTTACGTTTCACAGAGCACAAGCGTACTGCCATGATCAATATGTATCTGTTGAATGAACCATTTATTCATAGAATATTACACCTCTAAATCCTGTCCCTACCCCCCCCCCGCCCGTGCCTTCTTCCAGACCTCAGGAGACATTGATCCTCCTTGAATTCTTACTTTGCGCCCTGTTAAAGGCCCCCAGACTGGCATTCTGTGTGGCTACGTTCCAAGCACCCTTCTATGAAAGAAAAACTGGAATCCTATATGCAATGAACTATAACAAAAGTGATGTAGCCAAGGAAATTATTCCCCTACACAGATAATGCTGCAGACAAAACTGTCCTAATATGCAAATAAAGGAAATCTCTCAGACAATTAAGTTCCTGTTTAAGGCCTTTTGGCCTGGAACTCCCAAAAGGATTCTGGGAGACAGCAGAACTACTGGTGATAGAAGAAAAACTACTTGCTGGAGCTGGCGTCAGATAGATTATTGAATTAAGGCAGGCCCAGATCAGACAAGCAGGGAAAGAATCACACTAAACCTTTTATGGCTCTAATCTTTCCTTGCTTCTATTTTATTTAGTAGTTTCCTGGAGCACTTTTATTTTCAGGAAGTGAAATAGACAAGACAAGGGATTTTTTTTTTTTTTTTTTTTTAATCCTCTGACTACAATCCAGAGATAGTGCCTTCTTCCCCTTGCCTTTTGGTCAAGATGGAGCCTGGGAGAACCCAAGCCGTGTGGGAGGAGCTAGAATTTTGTTTCTTAGCTCTTCCTTTCTGACTTTCAAGGGAGTTATCTGAAAGCCTGCTGGGACTAGAAATAGAGCCGGAGGGAAGTTGTTGAGAAAACAGACAGGCAAACCCACTTAGAGGCCCTAGGAGAATCACTCCGTCTCCACTGATTTTCCAGTCTATACATAAATACATCTGCAAAATGCTGGGGACATGTTATCTAGAAATCTACAATTCATCTTCAAGTGTTTCAGACACATTAGTCAGGCGGGGGGTGGGCGGGGGGCGGCTTCTGTTTACCACACAGTAGTGACTCATCCTTCTCAGACCTGACCTGTGCAAGGTAATGACCTTGTCTCTAGACTGCTGATGAATCCCAAACTGCACATCCCGTGCCTAGCACGGAGCGTGGCAGGTAGCAAGCACGCAACCAGTGCTTCAGAGGATTGATGGATTAATTAAACGCGTCATAAAACCTCCTCCCCTGACCATTTGTAGCAACCCCGCGACGAACAGTGGGACAGCTACGGCCTGTGATCCACGGCTGACTTATCACGAGCGTCCACACGGCCCACGAGCTAGGACTGTGCTTTCCCAGTCCTTCAGGTAGTCTGAAGCATCAGAACAGCACTTCACGGACCGATACAACTGCCCGAAAATTCGAACTGGAGTGTCTATGCAGGAAGATCCTTTTGAATTTTCCTTGTGTATGTTCGTGGCGCACAACGCCATGTTACCTAAGGACATTTTTACGCAAGTACATGCTGTGCATGGAGCGTCCTTTGCATTGTGTCTGTCTGTCTGTCTGATTCCTTGCGATGGTGGCAGAGCTGCACTGAGGTCACAGAACGGCCCCCAGCAAAGGTGGGAATACCTACCACCTGCCAGGCCCCAGGAGAACTGCGCTGACCCCTCTCCTGCAGAACGGAACTGGTGACCCTGAGCGTTCTGCCAACTTCCCCACTGCCCTGTCAGTGGATACCACGCCTGCCCCAGAGTGGCCCCCACGTACCTAGCCCTCTGCAAAGACACGGGCATGAAGCTAAGAGCCGAGACAGGTTCCTGTTGTGATGGAACCCACAGCCCTGGGCGGAAGCAGCAGTGGGAGACTAAGCACACAATCTCACAAGCACCTCGGCCAGGGCGAATGTACTGCGTGCTAGGTCATAGCTGTCCATCATCCACGGAAAGCCACTGTGACTACTAGAGCCCGTCAAGTCAACACCCAAACTGTAGGGTGCTCCTCGGCCCTTCTTTCTTTTACTGCTCGGATTCTTTTTATTCTCTGTTGGGTTTCTCCTTTAGACTAACTTGGGACATATGCCTCTAGTCCCTGGATAACTGTCCCCTCTATTAATCCCAGCACTACAACCAAGACTTTCAACATAGGGCGTCGTTGCTGAATAAATAAAACAACGGATTTATTAGTGGACAAGTGTTGGATAAATTCCTTAGTGTCCTGTTTCTCACAAGCACAATGAAAAGAGCCTAATGTTCCCAAGCCCGTGCAGTTTGGCTCTCTGGAGTTCCTCGCGTCCCGAGAGCTGACCTCCATCTGCCTCTCTGAGTCATTTGTCTCCCCGGACGTATGACAGCCTCCCTCTGACTACTTGCAGCCTGATGTCCCTTCTCCTGAGTGACACATGAGCCGTAACTGCCCAAGGAAGGCAGCCCATGCCAATCCAGTCCACAGAGCAGTGCTGGACAGCAGACAGGGAGTGTACCTTGGGGTTGTAATCAAGGTCACTCAAGGTCTTTGATATGCAGATAGTGGCCAGGCTAAACATACAGCAGAAGGGATAAGAGGTGACAATGACTTCAGAAACTGGCCCATTAGAGCTAAGAATCATGCCTTGTTCTACATACATCTCCCAACTGCTATTTCGACATGGGTGACTATCTTAAAACACACTCACCCATGAGCCCACCTCTCTGTCTCGCTCTCTCTCCCTTGCACACTTTTCAAAACTCTGGAACAAAGAACCCTAAAAACTGATTCCAGGATGCCTCTTTAGCTGCTGCCCCTCTGGAAAAAGTGACGCCTTTACTATCTCAGGCCCCGAGAGGTGGTTTTACTGAGGGGACGATTATATCCCCGGGTCACGGGGTTTTCTCGCCCAAGTGGCTACATGGTCCTACAATAAATAGCTCTGGGTGCTGCAGCAGTTACTGTCTCATGGCTGAAGCCCAACAGCCGACCAGCAGCAGCTGATGGAGGAAAGGGATGATTTCAGCTTAGAGCAGATCGGGGAAAGCCCCATCGTGGTGGGGAGAGTGTGGCAGCACCAGCGGAGGCTGGCTCACATCATCACCCATCAGCAGTGGGCAGGAAGCAGCAGGCATGAGCTCATGGGGGGCACAGCCACTCCTAGTGACACGCCCCCAACAGGGCTCTGCCTCCCAAGAGCTCTCCCCGCGAAGGATCGCGCGTGAGTCTGAATCACACGTATAGGAGGCTGTGGGGGGACATTTTGCATTCAAACTGCCACAGTCATGCTTCGTGACCAGTCACACCTGCCGCTCGGACTCCTGAGTCCTGGAATGACTGCCCGAATAGGTTTCCTCCTGGAAAACCTTCAACTTTCCACAGAGCAGCTGGGAATTCAGAGTCTGATTCTCCTGGTGTCAGGGCCCTTCTGCCTCACCCAGACTCTTCCAATCATGTCTCCATCTCAAATATGCTGTTGTCAACTTTACACCCGCCAGGGAGTCAGAGAACTAGACAGAAACGCAGGGGAAGGGAGGAGGAAAGAGAAAGAGCAGGAGGAGGAAGGGAAAGGCTTTCTTTCCCTTGTAAATGAGCTGATATAAGCAAGGACAAGTCGGGAGGAAAATATTCACGACTTTTTTGGCCTCTCATATTATGCTGCATCGGCCGGCAGCCAAAGGCGTATCATATGAAAAGCCCCATTATCTTTCACAGACGTGACCTCTGGGACCTACTCAGTGGCAGTCAATGGTAATATCATACTAACTCGTCTCCCAGGAAGAACAGATGAAATAATAATACTTATCGCATTAACGCAGAGCCGTTCCACTGAGGGGCTGTAGTTCGGGTTCATAAATCACTTCCGCTGTACTAGGGAACATGCATTGTAACTAGACTCAAGTTTATTAATAAAGTTTCTATTTCTGGTTAGATTTGATAAACATATCTATTCAGAACCCCTGTACCTCCGTTCATTTTTTTCTCTTGAAGCCAGCAATTTGACATTTAAAACATAGTGACAGACTAGTTCAATATTTCTTTCAAATTCAAAACCAATTCAATCAAAAGACAGAAGGAACATAAGTTAAGGGCTTAAAAAGACTGCATAGGTCTGGAAAACAATACTTTTTCATGAAAATGGAGACCATCTTTAGGTTAGACTCAGGCCAGAGCCCTAGCTGTTTACCTTCCTTGGAATCCATCTAGACTACTTTGGAGGGTTGGGGGTATTGTTTCAAGTTCATGCTTTGCAAAGCTTATCTTTGCCAGGATTCTCCAGGCAGGTTGGGAACTGTTTTAGGGATGTGTTACCTTCGAAGCCTTAAAACCTTCAGGAGTAATTTCCCCGAGGTTAATCAGGAGTCAAGGAGATTAAGAATTTACAGTTGCCATTCCCATGTTCTGCCACGAGGTGGCAGAGCGGCATAATAAATCCAGTGGCCTGTGCCATGCAGAGGAGCAAAGTGTGGGCCAGAGGCAGCCCGGGCTGCAGGAAGAATATACGTGTGAAACAGGTGGGTGATTGGGAAACTACTGCTTTAAGAGTCTCCATAGGTCTTCCAGAGCCTGGCTCCTTCCTCCTCACACTGGTATACTTGTATTTAAAAAAATTGTTTTAAAAAAGAATTGAAGACAATGTGCTCTTAGCTCTTAACATTTGAAAACACATTCCTGATCCTTCTGCAAATTCAGTGTTTTAATCTGCTAAAATATCCACCCACCCAGGTAAGATTATTTGTTGGTATAATTATCTGATGTTAGCTTGCTGGTGGGTCAGCAGGTGTCTAACTGTGACATGGCAATAGAAGCTCGGCAATAGATGTGGCAAGAAGGAAGAGATTTCCTATAGCAAGGCACCACAGTTCCACGTGTCTCAAGCAGAGAACCAAGGCCGTAACCCATGTGGGCTCCCAAAGGCAACTCTGAGGCTTAAATAAGTGATGAAGATGAGGAGGATGAGGTGAATCAGCCGCTGATGGACGCTGACAAGATTTCGTATGACAAAAGTCAGGTGACCAAGAGCCACCCTTTAACGAGGGCCATTCTCTCCCTTGCTAGAGACAGCCTGCACTTGCTAGGTTTCACACCCTCGTTACCTCCCTTCCCGACAGCTACTTAAGGTTGCAACCTGGAGTTTGCTGATTCAACTTTCCCACAGTAGAGGGCTCCAGCTTACACGCAGCAAGCCTTGTACAGCAACTATTCATGACAGTTACACCTGCTTTGCATTACTTAATTACTCAAATAAATCAATTTAAATAATTATGTATTTGTGAGATCATTTCAATTATACCATTGTAGAGGAAATGAATATGTGGAGATGATGCTTAGATCAATGGCTATGTTGCAGAGTTTTAAATTTAGGGTCCAGAGTAACACGAAGTAAATGAGGCACCCAGGAAACAAAATTTAACAAACCTCCCCTTTTTTGCTTCATTCTGTCCTGGCCCTTTTATGACATGTCACTTTGGTTTCTGTGCCTTATCTCATTAAAAAGTTCTTTGTTTGTTTGTTTGTTTTAACACAAATCAAGGCTGGACTTGAGCGGTGAGTAACCAGAAGTAATTCAAGGGTTTAGCTCCGAGGTTAGAAAGATGTCAGTTCACAGTTTTTCTGTGTCACATGCTCTGGCCCCACAGCTCATGAGACAGTTCACCCCTCGGTCCTGGACTCTTCTACCTATCTTTAGGATTGTTGTGAGGATTTGATGAGATGGACTTGCAAAGATCTTAATCCTATGCCTGCTGCATAGTACAGGGTAGCTGTAGAAACAGCACAATTTTAATTGCATTATTATATTCCAAGTGAGCTCAGAGAAAAGTCCATGCCCCATGTATCAAAACTGATTCATAGCTATTACAAGCCAAACATTGTGCCAGACATTTAAAGGAATGTAAAAGACTATATAGCATATCTGCTATCAACAGACTCTTTGTAAAGAGAGCAAGACAGGGCTGGAGAAATTGCTTAATGGTTAAGGCACTTGCCTGTGATGCCTAAGGACCCAGGTTTAAGTCTCCAGTAGCCATGTGAAGCCAGATGCTCAAGGTGGCACATGCATCTGGAGTTTGTTTGCAGTGACTAGAGGCCCTGGCACATTCATCTCTCTTTCTCTGCCTCTTTCTCTCTCATAAATAAATAATTTAAAAATCTTTTTAAAAAGAACAAGACAGCACCTAATATTTTACACTATGTGCCCCAGGTCTCCAGCACATTGTCATAGAAAATATGTCACTGTGTGCTAATAAAACTTTATTTACAAAAACAAGCAGTGGGACAGATCTCACTGATGATCCAGGACATGTGCATGTTACTTACACAATGCAACTATGTCAGGAGACCACCTATAATCAGAGCACTAACATAGATGATAGTGATTTTGGAAGAGGCAAAATCCTGAGTGTTGAGTTCATGTACGCCGGGGAGGGGGATTGAACCCCTGTGAGATGATACAATTTTCATGAAGGTGGAATGTCACATGCTGGGTGCTGGGAGCAGACAGTAACTGGTAACTGCTTACCAGCTAGCTGAAGTCAGAAAAGAACCTCACAAACAAATAATGAAAGTGAAAGAGAAGGATGGATAGTATTGAACAAAGACTGGCATTTTTCAAAAAATAAAAAAAATAAATGAATGAACTGAAATGAAATGAAATGAAAAAGAAGAGCTTAGCTGTGCCTGGTAGTGCAGGGTAGTGATCCCAAGTACTTGAGAGGCAGGATTGCAAGTTCAAGGCCTTCCTGGGCTTACATAGCAAGTTCAAGCTGAGTCTGGACAATTTAGTGCCTCTAAAAAGTAAAAACAAATGGTTGAGTTTATAGCTCAGTGTAGAGTACTTGCCTAGCGTGAGCCATGCTGTAAGGAGAAGGAGGGAGGGGGAGAAGTTGTTTGCTGTGTCCCCAGTCTGACCAGGCCCAGGGAAAGTTCTTCAGTCCACCTGGGAAATAGCAAGTCAGTGCCACCCTCTGTGTGTGGCAGGCTATGTTGCTACCTGGCCTTACAGAGAGAAGTTGAACTTAGTGACTGTGATATGGGAGCAAAGGGGCACCTGTCTGGTATTTGACACCTATTCAGGTTATACGAAGTATTTTATGAGAAAGGGAGATCCTCATTACCCACCATCCAGACCTAGGCATGCCCAGGCAAGATGATAGGAGAGCAGGTTTGTGACAATCAGTTATCCTGGGGTCGTAGAGGAATCGGGCCCTGGAGAATCCTTCCCTAGAGCAGCAAGATGAAGGAGAGGTGACTGAACTCCAGGAAAGGGATGGGAACTGGATCTGAGGTCTCCCTCTTCCACTCTTCTGCCCTAATCTGTAATATACCTTCTTCCTATTTTCCTTGACAAGACGTTCTATCCCAATCCCAACAGATTATGAAGGGGTACCAACCAAGCCAGCTCTGGAGAACTCAGTGAGTACGGAACACAAGGGGCCCTGTCTCACTAGAACTCAAGGCACGAAATCTCTTGGAAGGGAATTACACTGGGTGGCGGGGGGGAGCAGGAGACTTTCTGCAAGGGTTCCTCGGTTCAGGATGAAGTTATAATGTGGGATTTGATGTGCTGCGTATTATTGCAAGATGTAAATGCTTCACCATTTTCATTTCCAAAGCATCTTGACATAAGGGATTATATCTGTAAAAGTGGTGATATTTTTAGAGCAAGGTATGAGGATCCTGGAGATTGGCACAGCAGCTGCTGCTAGAATTCAAGTTCAGCCCCCTGCTAGGCTGGACCTCAACCCTCAAAGCAGGGCTCCCAGAACACCAGTGTCAGCATCACTTGTGACCCAGCTCCCCCAACCCCCCACACACCTCAGAGACACTGAATTCTAAGTTCAGAAGCTGACTTTGAACCAGACCTCCAGGTGAATCTAGTGAACACTAAGACTTGAGAGACGATGGTCTAGAACAGGTGACTGATGGCCTTAACTATCTTTAATCATATCCAGAGGGCCTGACAAGTAGATTTTGGAAGTGGCTTACAGTTTTTGTGGGTACAATTTTTTCCTCAGGTATTTAAGTATGTTCTAGCAAGTGTAGGGCTTTTCACCTCTGGCCACATCCTGGTGTTGTCCAGGGAACTTGAACAGTTCTGATGGGAGAGTACCACCCAGCAGTTCTGACGTACTTACTCTCAAGGCTAGTCTGCTGTGGGCAGCAGAGCATCCAAGTTCTCCAGGTTCCATACCAAAGTCACTCTTCCCTGTATAAAAACTACCTGGAGGGTTTGTTAAAGCAGATTCCACAACCTCTCCCTGCACCTTTAGTACAAATGATCTAGGGGGAATATATCTAGATACTGAAATCTCCTTCATGCTAGGATGGTCAAACTTCCCTCATCTGTTCTTCCTCAAAATTCCTGTAAAGTTACTATTCTTCCTTATATAGTACCTTGGATAGAATTATCAAACTACCAACCAACACCTCTCAAAGGCAACATCCTTGTTTCCTTATCATTGGTCATTTACATACTGCTGTTCAGTTATACACAACTGCATCTCTGAACTGTTTCCTTGGGTTCAATTCTCACCTCCTCATCTGCTAGCCAGGCCAATCCTTAAGGCCCTGATCTCATGGAAAAGAATCAAGCCATCTATTTTTGGAAGATGTTGGAAAGATAAGCATCCATCTAGTTCTAGAGAGTTAGATTGCTTGAGGATACCATTCCAATAACACCCAGATGAAATCTGGCCTGGCTGAAGACACTTTGGCATCTGTGAAAACCAACTGCTGAATTCATTCCTTCAAGACATTCATTTTAGGAAGTGATTTCCAATTTGGTGTGTAACAGCCGCATCAGTCAATGAGGATTTACAGTCCCCCGCTACCAACGGAGGGCACCGTATGTAAAGCACGTCCCTGACAAAGCAATGTCAAGGGAACACAACTGGAAACCTCTTAGAGAGGTGTGGTTTCTTGAGAAGCACTTTGAGCTAGAATAGCAGCTACTAGAATGGCGATCCGCTTTCTGAAATGTGGCCAGACTTACCCCCTTCAGCTATGCCAGGGCCGCCTGCTTCAAAGTCCCATCACAGGCACAGGAAGTAAGGAGTTTAGTTTTCTTGTCCCACTCGAACAATTCGGGTCCAATGTGCATGGTGCCACTGAGCTCTCCTCTTCGAGAAAGAAACAAAAGCCCAAATAAAGGGCACAGCACCACGTCTTGGTCCATTTGAGCCACTGCAACCAAGTGCCTTTGGCTGAGTAACTGATAAACGGGCATTGGTTGCCCACAGGCCTGAAGGCTAACATGAAGGACTCTCCGATACAGTGTCTGGAAAGGAATTAACGCCTTCACAGTGAGCTCTGTGAGGCCATCTTAGAAGGGCACTACCCCCATTCTGAGGGGCCTCCTCCATAACTGGTCATCCCCCAGACACCTCCCAACACTGCTGGACCAGGATTTACCTTCAACGTATGAGATTTGGGGGGAAACAAAAGGTTTCCGATCCCGCCAGCCCATAATCTCTAAAGGATGCGATTTCAAGATGGACTAATAGTGGTGCCGTGATTACTTTCATTAATGTGTGTAAAATGGGCCAAGAAGTTGTCAAAAGGCAGCCAGTGAAGAATTGAGAGCAGCTGAGAAGACAGTTAGCTCATTTCTAAGCCTGGATGGGAGAGTCACTCTGTTATTTTCTCTCCAGCTTTGATTACCTGGGCGTACCTGCCATGACCCCTCTAAGGGTCTCTCTGACATTGTCAGGGGACCAAAACAACATAGAAGCTGTGTTCAGGTTTGGACGAGACTGTTGTTTGCTGACTGAGCATGTGTGGTGAATTCCGTGTGGTGCCTGCACGCGTGTGTGCTCACGTTCTGGCCAGAGGAGGCCTTTGGGTGCCTTCTCTGCAGCTCCTCTGTGTTCTCCCTTGAGACAGACTTTCACGTGTAGTCACAGTGGTTAAGTCAAGTTCAGTTCAGATGTCAAACTGCTGGGGCAGTTCCAAGGGAGCCTACCCCGTGTGACCAGGATTCAGTGGCTTCCTTCAAGTCCCCTGGGTACTGAATCTCAGATTAATCCAGAGATTCCGAGACTGTCCTGTAGGGGGAACCAGAGACTTCCATTCTGAGCCCAAAGGCATGTTTTTGTTTTTTTTTGTTTTTTGTTTTTGTTTTTGTTTTTTACATCAGAAAGTAGAGAGAAGTTGGGGCTAGGGCCAGACCCAGCACAGGTTTTTGTTTGTTTGTTCGTTTGTTTGTTTGTTTTTTCCTGTAAAAGCATTGCATATACTTAATTTAATCTGATGCGGCTGTAGTGAGAATTCTTTCTCAATAGCAATTTTTAGTTAATGCTTTCTCAATCTTCCATTTAGGAAAGCTATTTGATTCTTTTGACTACAAAGTACAGACTTTTGACCCGTGGTTCTTTTAAACTTCCACTCTACGTGAAAGTGTCCTGGGCACATAAAAAGTGAAAAATTGTGGTGCTTACAATCACACATGCACATGCTAGAGCGGCGATGGCCTGCCGGGCTTTCTGAAGCCACGAGCCGCTTTCTGCCAGTGCCTTGCAGCACAGTAGCCGCCAGGCTCAGGGGCTCCTGCAAACTTGAGATCTAGGCAGTTTGACTGAAGAACTGAGCTCTGGATTTTGTTAATGCTATTCTCACTCCTGGTGAGAGAAGCTTCTGTTTTCAGGTGATGGTGACAGATGGAGTGACCCCAAAACTCAAAGTTCTGAGAGGAAGTGACAGTGTTCAGTAGAGAGTGAGACATCTCTATCACACCCTCCAAGCTCATGGACCACTGCAGAAGAGTTACAAGAAAGACCGTAAAAACCAAAAGAAGGGAAGAGTGCTTACAATGCCGTCTTCCAGACACAAAGTGGCCGTGGTATTCATGACCTCAGAGCGGCTGATGCCACCTACACAAGATCTGCATCATAGGAGGGAAAAGTTATAACGTCGACACAGAAGTCTGGTTGGGAAGAAGAAGGGATGCAGTCGAGGGGGATTCAGGTGACGGAGAAGGAAGGGTCGTGGGAGAGGACTATGGTCCTGCTATATTTTCTGTGTGCATGGAAGTTGTCAATGAAGCATTAAACAATAAATAAATAAATAAATAAATAAGATTTTAGATAGAAAAGGAGAGGCAGAGAGGAAACGGCAAAGTAAGATCAGAGGCACACCAGGCAGCATGTGGCTGACTCTGATGGAAGAAGGGACCACAGGCCTAGGCCCAGCAGGGGCTGGGGAGGAGTCTAGAAGAAGGTGCAGGCCAGGACACGACGCCACCCCTGGCGCCTTGAGAAAGGGACACGGCCATAAAGGCATCGTTATCTTAGGCTGGACAGGCCCATGTCAGAACCATGAGCCGCCGACACCCGTGGGTTGTGTCACAGCATAACATGGTGGCAGACTGTCTCTGAGTCCCTAGCAACGGTCTAAGTCACTTCGCCATGGCGAGGCTGTTGCCCGACACCAGGAAAAGGCGTCTTGTGGTATAAGATGATGGTCCCTGCTGTGGGCCCCAGCTGACACGCATGGAGGCTTTCTCTTCCTCCAGAAGCGCTCTCTTCCTCGACTCCGCTTACCTCTGCCTTAGCTCCAGCCTCCCACAAGGGCCTCTCCATTTCCTCCACCCACGCGAGCGCTCTTTCCTCTGAACTCCCACAGCCTTTCTGCCTGTACCTTGCAATTTTGGACTTAATTATATGTGGGACGGTGTCACCTGCTGTCACTGCGTGTCTGTTTATTTTGCTTCCAAAACAAGATTGAAACCCTAGCCCCAAACAGGAACTATGTTTTGACCTGTCTGTTTTAAGGACCTGTTCATATCTATATTTATAAGCAGGGATATTAAATTATTTTAATTGCCCTGTGACTGACCACTAACTCGCTTTTCTATTTGTAGCAGTGTTTTCTGTTTTCTGGTGGAATTTGCTGGACACTGGACCCATGGTGGATAAGAGAGGCTGGAGTACACTTTTTCCTCATATGGTACCCATGACAGTGGCCCTGACCATATCCCAAGGCAATTAGTCAGAGAAATGGACAAAATGTGTTGGAACTCACAGTATGAAAAGGAAAGACAGCAACAAGGCCTGGGTTCCTACTGACCCAGGGCTAAGCTTACAACAGCTGCCTAATAAAGATGGGTTATCCAGGGCTATAACCGCCCTTGGTGAAGGGGCATTTGTTTAGCATGGACAAGAACCAGGGTTCCGTCCCCAACACCAGAAAAATAAAAAGCGCATCAGACAATTGGTAACTGAATGAGTCTTCCCTACTCTATTCCTATAACCACGAAACAAAACATCTCAACTAAAACATTTCCACAAATACCGTCCCCAAACGCCTTCATGAACAAACATCTGCATAAAAAAAGTAGCCATCCCAGCCAGCATCTCTGCAAACAAACATCTTTCCAAGGAAACGGACGGCTGACTTCCTCTGCGGATTTTGTTCCTAAAGGATCAAGTCGGGCAGATGGGCGCTCTCCATAAATGAGATCCGCCTCTCATTTATGCTAGTGGGTAGGGTAAGGATTGTGTAAGGGAGATAATGAATGAGCCATTGTGTGGGGACAGGAAATAAGAAGCCGGGACATGGTGCTTGCAACGTGGATGTCCTCCCATCCTGGGTCTATATTTGGTTCCCTTCTGGTTTGCCTGTTCCCTGGGAGCTTTAAGATATGAAAATAAGCCGGGCGTGGTGGCGCACGCCTTTAGTCCCGGCGCTCGGGAGGCAGAGGTAGGTGGGCTGCCGTGAGTCCGAGGTCACCTTGAGACAACCTAGTGAATTCCAGGTCAGCCTGGGCTAGAGCGAGAGCCCACCTCAAAACACAACAACAAAAAGATGTGAAAGCAGGTCAAGGAGAGAGACCACAGCCACAGCCCGTGCCCTGCTTGTTATGATCCCACAGCGTGCACAGTGCGCAATTCTCACTGCCTTACTGAAGCTTCGCCGTGACTCAGTGAGGCATTCGCCATGATCACCCCATTGCTACGGGGGACCGAACTGAGGAAACTGGGTCCGAGGCAAGTAAAGTGATATGGCACAAAGAGGCCGGTTGGCAAATGGTTAAAGTACGGCGACGTAAGTTGGCAGCTCAGGGCTGGGTTGTGGCCCACTTCTCTCAGCTAACAGAGGCCACACGGGAGGAAGGCTCGGGTCTTCTGCTAGCTGGAGCAGACAAGGGAGGGCCCCACGCTGCTGAAGTGTCGATGGACTCGGGGGACACCACAGTAGACCTGTGTGTTTCCCTGGTCCCCGCGGAATTTCTAGAAACTGGAGGTGGGCAAGGAGGAGTGGGTATGAGGAGAAGGGTGAATCGCTCTTGGACTCCACTGGTCCCTCCTGCAGCCTCAAGTGAAGCACCGGGTGACAGCAAGAAGCATGCAGGGCTGGCGACAGGGATATTGTCTCGCTCTTTCCCAACACAGTCCTCAAAACCCCAGTTTTTCCAAGGTAAGGACAGGGTCCCAAGACCAGAAAAAGAGTTCAGACATAAAGTTGGGCCCAATCTGGGATAAACTGCCTGTCCCTCCCAACATTCCCAGGCTGCGTGACCTTGAACAAGAGAGGTTTTCTGAACCTCCCTTGCATGATCTGTAAAAGAGGGAAATAATAGTTCCTAAGCCATAGGTTTGCTCCTGAGATCGAGCTGATGTAGGTAAGGTGCTTAGTGGCATGCCTCACAGCGCACAGACCTGAAAAGCTATCAGCGCGACTGTGAAAGCACGGAGAGCGCTAACATGAGACATTCAACAAATGACACAGATGCCGTATTTCCTAACAAACAGTCCCACGCTGGGAGAAAGGATGCTGGGCGCCATGCACTGGGAAAGGCACGGGCTCGCTGTCACTCAAGTTGAGGACAGCAGCGGCCTCTGCCCTGAACAGCATGGGTGGAGCGATCGCTGTGCGGAACTTCCGCCAGTCAAGGAAGCACAGTGGTGAACTTTTCTTTGCTGGGACAAAAGTCCTGAGTGGAAGCGGTCTATGGGAGGAAAGGGTTTATTTCTGGCTTACAGGGTTTTTAACCTTAAAAAAGAAATATTTCACAGAGAGAGAGAGAGAGTACAGACATGCAAGATCATCTTACCACTGCAAATAAACTCTAGATGCATGTGCCACATTGGGTGCCTGGCTTTACATGGATACTGGGGAAGCTGAACCCAAGCTGTCAGGCAAGTGCCTTGAACTGCTGAGCCATTTTTTTTTTTTCAAGGTAGGTTCTTGCTTTAGCCCAGGTTGACCTGGAATTAGCCTCAGGCTGGCCTCAAACTCACAGCGATCCTCCTATTTCAGCTTCCTGAGAGCTAGAAGGAAAAGCATGCACCACCATGCCCTGCTGACTTGCAGTTTTGAGGGAAAGTTTCATTAAGGCGGAAAAAGCATGGTAAGGGCAAACAGCTGGGCATCTCATCTCCATGCTTCCAGGAGGAGTTACATACCGGACTAAGTGGAGCTGGCATTGCTGGGCTATGATACCCCAAGAC
Organism: Jaculus jaculus; assembly: GCF_020740685.1. NCBI lineage: Eukaryota > Metazoa > Chordata > Mammalia > Rodentia > Dipodidae > Jaculus > Jaculus jaculus. The sequence goes on from NC_059119.1 coordinate 17,955,563, forward strand.
CCACCCCCAGCGACTTACTTCCTCCAGCAAGGGTCCAGCTCCCAAAGATTCAGCACAGTTCCCAAACAGTGGACAGCTGGGATGAGGCTTAATCACAAACACATGAGGTTAGGGGTCCATTTTACATTCGAACGACCACAGCAGTGTCCCTCCACTTTCCAGGAAGGGCAACGTGGCTCTAAACGCTTTCATTAAGTGGTGTTTCCTCTTCTCATTGTAATCCTAACTCCCAAGAATGCTCACTTTTCTTTCCCTCTGGTGGCTCACTGGGACAATAATTGCTTCACAGGGTAATAACCCATGTATTCAATCCAACAGAGGAACCTCCTGTAAATATTATTAAATTGAATTACTCTTCCACAATGGGCAGATCCGTTTGCAATGTCACCTGAGTAGTTACCAAAGAAACCAAAGCACTTTATTAAAGGTGTTTTCCCCTACAGGAGTAGAGAGGTGGTTCTTATTGTTGTGGCGGTTATTATCATTATTTCATAGTGTGGAAGGTCGTCGGTCTGGGCTTTCACTCTCAACAGCATAGATGCTTCCTAAAATACTCGATTCATTTACTTATTTATTAGGTCTATGGTTTCCTGCCCCCCGCCCTGCTGTGGGAAGGTACGATTTGCTGTCTGTGCTCTTCACTGCAGTCTATCCACCATCTGGAACAGCACACAGTGCACAGTTCACACTTAATGAATATTGCTCACACTGCGCACAGTGGGCTCCTCGTGAATACTGTTCAATAGACAAGCTACAGCACATGCTAGGGCATCTCTCTTTTGCAGAGCAAGCACAGTTGCTACAGAGATGTATCTGGTTGGAAATGTACTTGAGTCTCTTTCATTTTCCATTCATTTTTTTTCTTTCCCATTTTCTGTTTGTACCAATACATTCTTCCCTCGATCTGAAAGCACCTCCAAAACGTAGGTCTAAATCCTCCACAAAAAGGCTTCAAAGAAGTGCTGGCCCTGGGCTACTGTAAGGGACACTTCACTCACAAAGAAACTCAGCTCTAGTCCAATTAAAAGTTCACCCACATGTTAACTGATAATTTCCCAACGCTCCCCTCCCCCATCACCTCGATTCACAAACATCTCAGTCATGATTCAGAAGCTTAGAGACTTTGAGCACTCAAGGAGCCTTAGAGATCACAGAACCCCGACTTTCATTTTGCAGAGGAAAAACCACAGGCTGAGTGAAGAAAACATTGCTGCCCAAGTCACCACACCAGTGAGCTAAGCAAGGGGCAGGCCCTCAGCCTGTGGCATGTATGCCACTGAGAAGGTCTCTATAGATTGTCAACTTGACCGAAGCTAGAATCACCCGTGAAGAATTATCCAGACTAGGTTCTTTGAGGCGGGAAGGCTCGCCGTAACTGTGGGCAGTACTGTCTCATGGGTGAGATCCTGGGCCCACGTGAAACGAGCTGGGCTGCCTGAGCTGCATCTTTCATCTCCGTTTCTTCTCTTCAGACCCAGTGCCGCCAGCTGCTCTCAGGCTCCTCTCAACACACTCGCCCTGCCATGTCCCCTCAAACTGTGAGCCAAAGTAAACCCTGCATCCCATCAGCTGAGCTTAGTTGGGCATTTTGTCCCCGCAGTGAGAAAGGGAACTAACACAGGCACATACAACGCTCCTCAGATTTACGCATCTCTCCGCGGGTCTCTGTGTACGGCTAGAATCGCCAACCTCAGCCAGCAACCTCTCAGACCCAAAGGTGGGAACGCCTCCTCTCAGCTTGTGAACATGAGTCTAGTGAGGGAACTGGTAGAAAAGGGATCTTCATTAGACAATGAACACACGTGTTTATGTATACACACCCACGCCACAGTACACTCAGGCGATTCCAGCAGGCAGTATATATGAAAGAGGCACAGTTTAAAAATACTTTTTTTTTTCAGTGCCAGGGATCAAACACAGGGCTTAAGACATTAGAAATACACCTTGGAACATTTCTGAAACATCATCCACTAATATTTATAAAATCAAGTGCACGTATTCTCTTACTCAGGGATTATTGTTTCTGTAATATGGAACCATCTATAGAAATATAACATATAGAAATATAACCATCTATAGAATTGGGCAGGCATATGGATGAGGGTATTTATTAAAATACTCTTTAGAAATAAAAATTAGGACATTCAAGTGGTTCATTGGGCTCATGGCTTATATGCACTGACAGCAAACAAATAATGGGGTTTTACCAAAAATCTTACAAAATTTCATAAAATCAATCATTACAGAGTTCATCAGGTATTAGTACACAGCCATGTGGTTGTTTGGAGAAACTTCTCACGCAAACATCACCTCCTCTAGACTACTTTCATATATGCTGGAGAATGAACATGAAAGACTTGCTAACACTGGGCCTCTCGGGTGTGTATCAGAGATGAAAGGAGAAGAGACGATGGCTGTTTCCTTGGTTTGTCTTTGAATGTCTTCACTTACTGCTATATGCACATATTACTTTGGTGAGGAAAACTAAGCCCCTCAAAACCCTAAAAGTAAAGGCAGAAGGAACCCTCAGTAGTCATAGGAAGTAGTCCAAGTCCAAACTCCTTTCCTCCTCAGTAGATAAAACACTTCCATATTCATTTAACACCTGAAACACTGACATGGAAGGAAACCTGGAGCCAGATCCAGGAAGTGGCCCCCGAGCCCAGAGCCACAAACACTCGTCCCGCATGAAGGGAGAAGGAGGGCGCTGTCCTGGGGAGTGAGAGGGGCTGGATTTCACCTTGGTTCCCCGAGTTTTAGATTCCTGGGGAGTGAGAACTGGCAAGTGCAAATGCCCATGCTCGGAAGGACTCAAACAGGTCTTGTGCCACTCCAGAGCACCCACCCTGAAGGTTGGCCTTGTGCCCTTGGGCTCCTTTAACCAATCCTAGCTGTGCGCTCTTGAATGAAAAGAGACAGAACCATGGGTGTGTGGAAGTCCTGGCTATGACCACCGGGCCGCAACATGATTAAACTGCATCACCTCGAGTACTAACTCGGCTGATCCTGCTAGGTGGGCACCCCAAAGATAGCTATCACCTACAAGTTCTAAAACTCCAAGAGGACCATTCTCCTTTACACACCAAACCTGGTACAGTGACAGCCGGCTCCCCAGATGCACCCCAGATCTAGCATTTTAGGCCCAGCCCAAGTGCTGGTTAGGAGAAGACAAGAGAGATTGACTTACCAAGCCAACTTCTGTTTAGGTACACAGAGACAAACACGGGAGGGACCGTGAAGAAATCTACCACAGAGTTCACTTCCAGCCAGAACCACAGCTTATCGTTGGCCGCAATAAACTGGGGAAAGAAGAAAGGAAAGGAAGGGAGAAAAATGAGAAGCATGGTGTTGGCATTCAATATATTCTTTTGTCAAAGGGTAAATTTGGGGATTGAAGAAAGCTACTTTCATCTCATATATTCAATACCAATCCCGTGCTCATTTGTGCCTTGAAAAAAAAATAAAAACGATCTGCCAATATATACTTCTGTAGTTTCCAACAGCCTCAATCATAGAGAGGACTGACTAATCTCATCTTCACTAGACACTTTAATATAAATATAATTGTAAATAAAACCAATACCTGTGAATTCGCACACATGTCTGTAATTCAGATTTTATACGGTACCCTTCATAAGCAGGGTCTACTGTTTAATCCTTCAAATTATAAGTTCTATCAGCATTCCCTCCTGATTTACCTTCTTTACTACTTTCTCAGCCAAGTCAGCACTGGACAGACATCATTTTAAGAGCCTAACGTGGTCATTGTTTTCACTGTAGTCTCTAAGGGGAACATGCATTCATGTTTGAACAGGCTGAGAAACAGTGGGTCAGCGGAGGTGTCATCACTATTCCTATGCCTATTTCTCTCCCTTGAAACAAAACTAGTGTGTATTCCAGAAGATTTTTCAGCAAGGAAAAGGGCTCTCTCCCAAGGCTGAAAACCAGAATGGTGGTGCGAAGCACTGGATGTCACCTTGGTTCCCCGAGTTTCAGTCTCTCGCGCCCCATTGTGGTACCGAGTGATGTGGCCAAACTTACCCGCAAACCAAAGTAGAGAAGGAAGAACACGTTGAAAGCCATGTCGATCTGTAATGTGAAATCTTTGTAGAAATTCTGGCAGGATTCTATCGGGCTATTAGACAGGAAGAAGAAAAAGCAAGGGGTAAATGAACAACACCGTCACTATTTCTACAATACTGAGAATTGGTGGCTGTGGGATTGAGGACAAAAATGAATGCTCGTCAAATAAGACATTTGGTCTTTCCGCCCCCTGTGACCATCAAGCAAGCATTGCCAAGGGGTTTCCATTCAACCATTCAGTGTACTGTTCTTTTGTTTGCTGTTGGAGTCGGGGAGGTAGTTTCATATATTATTTTTTAAATCGTCATTCAACAATTGAACTAAGAATCTAAGGTGGATCATGCAGACACCTTGGAGGAAGGACAAGCAGGAGAGACCACCAAATTCTTTGATGTCATATTAACCCTTAAAGAACTGACTTCTTCCTTCAAGAGGACACAAAGTAAGGCTAAAAGGAATCAGTCCCTTGTGCCCTCCAGCACACTGGAAGTGAGCCCATCTCCCATGAGACACAGCGGCTGTGTCCGGATCTTATTAAAGCCACTAGTGGATTGACAGCGGACCCAGGAGCATCTCAAGAAAGCTGTGCAGGAGGGGCTCCTGGTGATGTATTGGATAGACTAAGTATTATGGATTTACTGTGTGGTACTCTGATCTGGGGAAGGAAGTATTGCCCAACCAATAAAATTCAAGATAGTTAAACCAATGTATGGAAGCAGTACTCTAAGGGTTAATTTTTTTGGTTGTTGGCATGCAGGTTAATTGGCTCTGTGTGTGTGTATGTGCGTGAGTGGGCGCGCGCCAAGCAGCCAATACGCACACCCCCAGCACACTCTCTTTTGTTCAACAGTAGGCCGTTCCAAAGGTAGTACTATACAAACTGGTACTCGGTTTCCATGCGTGTTCCCAGCAGACTGATGTGAGCATCAGCGAGTGAAAAGTCCCAAGGTTTTAGACTGGGTGGGAAACAGGAAAACCTCGTAATCATCTCAAAGCTGTGGGTGGAAATTCATAGTCACTGTTATCTGTAAGCAAATGGTAGCACCCAGGCCAGGAATAGAAAAGTGAGGGAGAACAGGGAGAGTGAGTATGGGGAGAGCCTCCCCAAATCCTTTCCCCAGATGGGAAGCAACATGGACCTCTCCCTCCAGAAGACAGTGAGCTTGAGAGATGCAGGATGGAGAATTTCCAAGCAGCAGGGCCGCTCTGGAAATCGGTGCCCGCAATACCAGTTAGTATAGTTGCACTGCCATAGGGACAACAGGCAGGAATCTGCGCAGTCCAGGAATGTGGGGCCCGCTGAGAGGTGCAGGGAGTCAGTCTGTGGGAATCTCAGATCATGTCACATGCACTGGCTTTCTCCATTCTTCATCTGGAGTACAAGTCACACATGCCCCTGGTGACCTCCAGGACCGCAAATACGTGGAGACCTCTGGATAAGCATGAAGTGTCAGCTACAGCTGTGTTTACGGACTAAACGGACTGGACCAAAGTCTCACTGAAAACAGTTCTTTTACAAAGGAAATGACAACTGCTGGGTCCTCACTAAGGCAGGGAAAGTGGGAGGAAGGACAGGAGGGGATTTGGTTAATCCAATGCCAAAAGGAGGTAGGGACAAAAGCAACTGAAGAATAGTATGCCAGTCTTCCACTGCTCTCTGCCTGTTTCCCTACACAGGTGTGCATTTAAATTTAAAAAGGAAAAATCCAGGCACACTATTAGTTAAGGGACAGTTCTGCAATTCTTGGGCCATGGCGAACTTTGTTTTGTTTCAAGAACAAAACCACAGTGTCTACAGATATCACAGTAGAGACAGCATGCACACTATTCTCACAGTGAGGAGAGAGTACATTAGGTTGCTTTTAAAAAAATTCCCTACAGATCCCACAGAAATGCTTCCCTCTGCTAAGAGAATCACTGGGAAGATTTGCTATGGAAGAATAAGTGGTGTGTGTGTGTGTGCGTGTGTGTGTAAGAGAGCAAGTGAGCAAGGACAGGAGAGATCTGTGGCTAAACATGGTTAGACATGTGCTCCCTTGTGCCAGCATGGACTTGCTTCTGTACCATAAACGTGTATTCATCTTGCTGATGTCCCCACACTCCAGGGGACTGAGACAGAGCTCTGGGTCTCAGCGTATCAAGGGAACCCCATGATCATACCACTGTGGCCAAGAGATCATTTTCACATTGCTCTCGCAATAGTTACTGGCATGGTTGCTGGTGGCATTCTGAGGGTTCTATGCGTTCTCTACCCCCTATTCATTGCATGCCTCTCCAGGTGAGTTTGGAGCCATCCTTGGAAAGACGTTGCTGGACTGTGGAAGAGAATGGGATGACAAACGGGGACAACATAGCTGGGTAGCACTGAGGATGTGTTGGTTCAAGATAAATGGAAAGTGATATTCAGAAAGACGTCAGCAGCTTCTCTCCAAATGACCCTCCTGGTCATTTCTTCTGGCCTGTTCCCTTCTATCCTGCCCAACAACAAGGGTTCATGCTAGAAGACACCATTCTCAAAACCACTTCAACACTCTCCAGATTTACAGAAAACAATGCACTGGTCGACCAGTGACTAGATGCATGGAGAATGTAAGATACTCATAGACTATTTGTTCTAGGCGCCTGCTGACTATATAGGAGATGTGACAGGGAAACCTTAAGCATATCTGGTGTTTTGACTGAGTCTCTAGGCTTTAGGACCTTCCTAAAAGCCCAAATGAAGAATTCCTCTTGGGTAAGTATGCTTGCTCTCCAGGACAGTCATTGCATTCAGCATGAACTTGGGCTTGTTAAGCCTGGTTAAGGGCAGGAGGGATGGCTTAGTGGTTAACGTGCTTGCTTGCCTGCAAAACCTAAGGACCCAGGATCGATTCCCCAGGACCCACGTAAGCCAAGGTGACGCATGTGTCTGGAGTTTGTTTGCAGTGGCTGAAGGCCTTGGTACACCCATTCTCTCTACTGGCCTCTCTCTCCAATAAATAAATAATTTTGTTTTACAACCCGGTTAGGCCCCAACACCCTGAGTTTCTGAATTAGTAAGTCTGGAGCTGGGGCTGAAAGTTTTGCTTTTCTAATGGTCTCCTACATGTTACTGAAGCTATTGCCCGCTCACATGGAGAACCACAGCGTCTAGTGAATTTTCTTGCAATTCTGCACTGATGACAGGAATCATGGCTCAAGAAGACTCCCCATCCAGGCCTGACCAAGATGACAAAAGGGTTTGAACCCGCCCCCCAGACAGCCAGCTGCACACCACTTAACTAATTGCTAAGACCCAGGCCCTGAACTGATATTTTAAGTTTCAGATGGGAATAAGGGAGAAAGAATTAAAAAGATACCAGGAAGTAATGAGCGTGCCACCACGCGAGCTTCACCAGTGGACGGATGTTCCAGCTAGCAATCAGAGTACCTGGTGAGTGCGCCCTCAGTTCCGGTGGGAAGGGAAGATGGCGTCTCCACGGGGAGAGCACTGGGGACAGTGGTTTATAAGGAATAAAGCAATGTTAAGCGGCTTAAAAGTGCAACAACAAACATTCAGGATGATTTACTAGGGAGGGGACTGGCCAAGGAACAAAACAGCACTTTGAGAAATCGTTTCCAGCATTCAAATTCTCCCCACTCTTGAGGCAGGTTCTTAAATTGAACGGGGGCCCTCTCAATTCCCAGCAGGATTATGGGCTGCCAGAGGTCAGGCTTGGGGCACTGCAGACACAATCAATTCAATAAGCTTAATGATGCTAGATGCTGCTCCTGGGGTGTGTGTGGGGGGCGCGGGGAATGGACAACTCTGCAACGTTGCCGGATTAGTTTAATTAAATAATGTCATTTCATCAGGCATCAGGGACCCTCCTGCCTCATCCATCAACTCTGCGCCTCACTCTACAACTTCCACTGGATTTGCTACCTGCTCCAGTGCAGATCCTTTGCTGCCCTGAATGGCTGTATTTATGAACAGCACCCACCTATTCTCAATTCTAAACATGGCCTGCTCCTCCACTGCTGTGCCCTTTCTGGTCAAAACTCAGGCAGCCTTCAAAGCCAAGCTGAGAGGCTGACTCATCAAATGACTTGTGTCCTTACTGATCTCTCCTAGCCTCTGAGTTTCTATAGCACTACAGTTGAAAAGGGCCTCATTCAGGTCATATCTGGGCTTTCTCCAATTCATTATCATGATACCGGGCAACTGAGGAGAGTTTCCAAGTACTATTCCATTTGATCCTTGCAAGATGGCAGGCAAAACAAATTAGCTTCTTTTTTTTTTTAAGTCATTTTGCAAATAGAAAAGCAGAGGCTCAAATATCTGTCCAAGGCCATGTAGCTAAGAGGCAGAGTTGGAATACAGGGCCACTAACCTAACTGCTACCTCATGTTCCCTCTTCAGATGGGCTGCAGCCTGCTGAGAGAGGAAAAGAGGCACCCACAACCCACAGTATCCGGGTGCACAGAGCCTTCCAGGAAGCCTAGGAACCAGCAAAGGGCAGGGCTGGAGAGATGGCTTAGAGATTAAGGCACTTGCCAACAAAACCAAAAGTCCAAGATTTGATTCCCAATATCCACATAAAGCCAGATGCACAGATGCATACGTCTGCAGTTTGTTTGCAGTAGTTGGAGTCCCTGGTGTGCCTATTCTCTCTCTCTCTCCCTCTTTCTCTCTCTCAAATAAGTAAATCAATCAATCAATCAATCAATAAAATACTATAAAAAAGATAGATGAATGAATGGAGGTCAAATTGGCCTAGAAAAGCTGTGAGGTTGTCTGGGAAACTCCAAAGGAAGCTGGCTTGTCCAGGCTATATGTGACCATGTCCCGTACAGGCAGCCATGTGTCATGTTAGTCACTCTTAGAAGTCCTCCCTGGATGCTGGTGATGGTTGAACCATGAGGACTCACCCCATCTACTGAGAGAATGTATTCCCAGCTACACAGGAACAGCTCCAAGTTATCTACCTGCTTACTGAAGGATGACTCACGAGGGCTCCAGGTTTCCCTCACCATCTCTTATTCTACAAGAAAGTGTATGGTAGGCAGACATGGTGGCATACATCTGGAATCCCAGCATTTATTTATTTGGGAGGTAGAGGCAGGAGGAACAAGAGTTCATGGCCATCTTTGATTATCCAGTGAATTAGAAACCAATCTTGGCTACATGAGACCCTATCTCAAAAGAAACTAACCAAAACAAATGTTTTTAAAAAAGAATGAACATATTAACGTATTCTGACAATATTCTGACCCTTTGAACATCCCTAATTATGGAGCAGGCAATAAGCTTTGCATCACATTTCCTCCAATCAAACAAGGAGAGAAGATGGCATCAGGTAGACCTGGGTGCCGAGGAAGTAATCTACCGTAAGAAGGAGGTGACGGGTCTCAGTGATGTGAAGTTTTCCAGGGAAAGCCTGAATGTTCTGATAAAACTAAGTGCCTCAGTTTACCTGTGTAGTAAACAGAACTGAATGGACCTACACCTAGATAGCCAGAATAATGAGACATTTTTAAGAGAGGCAAATGTTTGCAATATACTTCAGACTGAACACCAGAGCTCTTGTTTACACAACTTTACATTTCAAAAAGCATCTGGTCAGCTCATAACAATAATAGGCACAGTGTGAAGGAGGCAATGGTACTTTCTCACGGAGAAAGCAGCAAGCTTTATACAGCACATTCCCTCCTAAACTAGACACCATCTCCGGGGCCACCAAGGCCCTGGATTGATCTAAGCTGAAAGCTTTGCCTTTCTTAGTCTCCTCATTTTAATCATCTGGTCAGAGCTGTGTACTTAAGTATGTGCCTTGCCAATATTAGGATGGGACATACATTCAATAAGTTGCCTCAAGTCTTAACATTTTTTTTTCTTTTGAGGTAGGGTCTCACTCTGGTCCAGGCTGACCTGGAACTAACTCTGTCATCTCAGGGTGGCCTTGAACTCATGGCAATCCTCCTACCTCTGCCTCCCGAGTGCTGGGATTAAAGGCGTGCGCCACCACGCCCGGCTTAACATTTTTTTTTTTTTTTTTAACCAAACAAAGTCAAGCCTCCATTGTGGATTAGCATTTTGGCTTCATCCCAGAACATCTTGAGGTATTTTTCTACTAAACTGCTATCCACGACTGGTGGGTCTGTGTTCAGTGATTAATCAAAGCTATTGATAATTATACCGAGTGGGCTCTTTGTTTAATCTTAAAACATTTTTCTCAGCCACGTTCTAACGTGAATAGATCACACTTTGTTATGGCTCAGCACACATCTATCATGATCCTGAGCTGACTGGTTAAGCGGCTTTTCTGGGAAATCCTTAGCTATGGTTTGTATCTGTAGATCTATTCGTCTTTCTGACAACACCTTCTAATTATGCCTGTGCTCAAATGACCAGTCAGCACCCAAGAGACAGGAACATATGTAGCATGAGGACCGTTTTGAGATGAAGAGAGGACGAGGGCAGTGTATAAACACTTACTGCTCTGCTCCTTGGGCTCATGGGCTCTGTTATCTTGAGATAACAATGGCAGCAGTAGACGTCAAAGCATGTGTATGTCCTGGGTGTCTACCTGAGAAATTAGTCCTAAGAATGAAGTGTTCGTCTAGGAGACAAAGAAAATGACAGCCCGCTGACGGGAAGAATAAAACATGCCAGTTCCTTACACACTAGATTTCTCAATGAAACACAGATAATAAGCTATTTAAAAAAAATAAATCTCAGACAGTGAGACCTCTGCCATTTCCAATAAAGCCTTTTAAATCTCATGTCAAGAAGAATTCAATATATTATCTGTGCTTAGATTCTCGGTTTTCTTCTCTACTCTGTACCTTTTGAATAATGCAACTAATTTTTCAAAGCAAAATGTGAGCATTCTAAGCAATTGGCAGTTGGGTTGCTTTGGAGTCAGAAGTGAAGTCCTAGTTTTATTGCCCATGAGCTGTTCTGAGCTGGGCAAACTTGACTTCTTTAGACCTTGGTTCCCCTGCCTCTAACCTGGGGATGAGGAGACAAAGACAAAAGCCTGTTGTAAGAATGAAATCAGGAAATTAAGTACTCAGCAGATGATAGTTGTGTTTAAAACCAAGCTAATAAAAATAGTGAGAAGAATAAAGACTGCCTATAGAAAATGACCCCTGTTGCAATCAGGTTGGCATTGTTGTCATAAATCACCTGACCAAGAGCAGCTTGTGGGAAAAAAGGTTTATTTTCACTTACAGACTCCAGGGGAAGCTCTGTGATGGCAGGAGAAAACGATATCAGGAGCAGAGGGTGAACCTCACGTCCTGGCCAACATTAGGTGGACAACAGGAACAGGAGAGTATACCAAGCACTGGCAAGGAGAAACTGGCTACAATACCCATAAGCTTGCCCTGGGAGGCATTAATTCCCAAATCTCCATCAGCTGGGAACCTAGCATTCAGAACACCTAAGTTTATTGGAGACACCTGAATCAAACCACCACATTCTGCCCCTGGTTCCCATAAACTGATAACCACACATGATATAAAATACAATGAATTCAGTCCAACTTTAGAAGACCCCATAGTTTTTATAATCCCAGTGATGTTCAAATATCCCCATAATCTGAGGTCTTTTAACTGAGCCATAATACCAAAAAATCCGCCCAAAACACATAATGACACCGAATAAACATTCACATTGCAAAAGACGACATTGGACATAGCAAAGAAATATTCAACCAATACAAGATTTAAAACAGCCAGGGCAAATATCAAACTCTGTAGCTCCAAGTCCAACCACTCTATTCCATGACAAGTCTCCAAGTCTGATAATTCTAACCAGTAACAAGTCTTTGGAGTTCCAATTCTGTCTCTCTAGCTAGGCTACTCACAGTCCTGGAAAACTTCATCTAGGGCTGGCAGCCTTTCCTTAGCAGCCATTTCATAGTCCTGACATCTCCACTGGGTCTCCACTGCAACCCATAGTTCATCCTCATGGCCCCATTGGGTCTCCATGCAGGCATCCAGCAAACCTGCTTCACACTACCTATGGCCATTTCCAAAATACAAGACTCAATGGTTGCAATCTCTCATGCAACTGCAGCTGAATGGGCAGCAGTTTCAGCCCAAAGATTTCTTTCTGTGTCATATCCCTCTGCTCACACTAGTCCATTTCTATGCACTGCAACCCTGCACAACTTCTCAGGACATGGGCATAACAGCAAGCCTCTTACAAAAACTGCTTCTAGCCCAGTCCAGGCAAAGCAATTTCTCACCCTCACAAGCCATACCTCACAATCCATAGTTCCTACTACATTCAGGTCTTACAACTCTGGCCAGAAGAATCCATCAAGCTGTACTTATAGCACTGCAAGGCATCTCTTAGGCCAAGGTTTCAAATTCATCCACATTCCTCTTGAAAAACAGCTACAAAAGGCCAAAGCCACACAGCCAGGTGTCTAGCAGCAGGTGACACCACTCCTCAGTACCAACATTACTGTTGTAGTCAGGTTCACATTGCTGGAATAAATCACCTGACCAAGAGCAGCCTGTGGGGAAAAAAGGTTTATTTTGGCTTACAGACTCGAGGGGAAGCTCCATGATGGCAGGGGAAAACGATGTCATGAGGAGAGGGTGGCCATCACCTCCTGGCCAACATCAGGTGGACGATAACAGCAGGAGAGTGTGCCAAACACTGGCAAGGGGAAACTGGTTATAATACCCATAAGCCTGCCCCCAACAATACACTGCCTCCAGGATACATTAATTCCCAAATCTCCATCAGCTGGGATCCCAGAATTCAGAACACCTAAGTTTATGGGGGACACCTGAATCAAACCACCACACCCCTAAGGGGTTCATGTTACCCCAACCTCCCAATGTAGCTAATAGCACCTGATGACTGCTAGGTAAAGGTGAGCAAGCCCTCCCTCCACTGGTGGGTTGCCTGTTCTCCAGCAAATCAGCTTATACCCATGATGTTCAAGCAACCCTAACTTAACTTGTTGGTTAAAAAAAAAGAAAGCATGAAAACAGGATGAAAATGGAAAGAAGGGTTTTACAGGGAGTGAAAGAGAGAGGGTGATGATGGAATAGGTTATTTCTTTGCTTTTTATTTATATCTGTTTTGTTGCATCCTTATCATACATACATTCTAATTTAAGTCATATGCCCAGCAATATGGACATTAAATTCTTGGTTAGAGATTTCATTAAAGTCTGGTGAGATTGTACATATTAGAATATTAATTTTGGATACTATTAAAGAAAGAACACGAGGAAACAACACTTCTTCTTTAAGACAGCCACACAATGTCATAAATACTAAATAATTAACCAAAATTTCTTGACAGAGAAAGCCATGAGTCACTTTAACGAGGGCCTGTAGGCGGCTGGGCACTCTGCCCTCCCAGGTCTTCAACTTCATTTGCCCTGTTGGCTTAACGTGCACGTGGAGGAGAGGGAGAGGAATGAGCTGGCTGGACGTTTTCTAGATAACCTCCTCCAGTTCTGCTCCCATGGTATGCGTTTCTTCACTGTTAGAATCTTGGAATGATATCCAAGACAACCTACCCACTAATGCTTATTTTCCCCAGCTTGTGTACAGAGCACAATTATTTCAATCACAGTTGTTAGTAGAGTAGAATTAGTGTTCATATTTGCCAGCAACTTTCATGTAATAAATCAGAATTAAGCTACTACATAAAACGGAGACTTGCCAAGCACATGCTTGCTTGGTGCAGTCTCACTAAGCTGTCAGAGAAATCACAGGGGACCTGTCCTACTCACCCACTCCCCGTGTCTACTGATGCCAGCCATCTCCTCTTTAGCAAGAGGGGAAGGGTGGAGGAGCGAGCCAATTAGTACTCGAGGCACCTGCGTCCGTACACATGTACCAGAAAACAGATGGAGAACTCCTCAGAGGCACAGCGGCTGGGTTGTGTGCCATCTTGGGTGGGGCGTGTGGGTGGGCACAAAGGTGGACATACCCAAGCATGTCTAGAGCCCTGCGGTACAAATGTATGCTCTGTCTCAAGCCTAGCCCCACCCTGGGTCCATCCACCAAATGGGATGGCTTGGGTGAGATAAACAGGGAAAAGATGAAGATGGAGAAAAAAAAAAAAAAGTCCCAGGTCCAGATGGAGAACTTGGGACTCAGAAACAGAGTCCGGTATGTGGTGGTGGTGGGAGGTAACCTTAACCCCTGGGACCTTGCTCCCCTTACACCTGCAGAAGCCAGGCAAGGACCAGGACAGATGATTCATTAAGTCCCTGGATTTTGCTCCCACGACATTCCCCCCCCGCCAACGGGATGCTCAATGTCACACATGTATTAAGAGATCTGTGAGGAACCATCTCTAGCCCTTGATAACTAGCTCCTGGACACTGGGAGGCAGTGACCATGTGTGAAGGAAGCAGCCTGGGCCATTTCAAGGCAGCTGGACATTAAGGCTGCCCAAATGAGAAGCTCTTACACTGGCCTGGAGACTGGCTGAGGCTCCTGGGGAGAAGCAAGAGCCCCCTATTTGCCAAAAGCAGGCCATCAGGCAAGGCTAAATTGGAACGTTGGGAGTCCCCAATAAAACAAGCTTTCAGGGCTGGAGAGATGGCTTAGCGGTTAAGCGCTTGCCTGTGAAGCCTAAGGATCCCAGTTCGAGGCTCAATTCTCCAGGACCCACGTTAGCCAGATGCACAAGGGGACGCACGCGTCTGGAGTTCGTTTGCAGTGGCCGGAGGCCCTGGCGTGCCCATTCTGTCTCTCTACCTGCCTCTTTCTCTCTGTCTGTCGCTTTCAAATAAATAAAAATAAACAAAAATATTTTTAAAAAACGTTCTAAAAAAAAACAAGCTTTCAAATCACAGATACTTTTGAGATGTTGCTGCATACAGATATCAAAAGCCATTTTAAAAAATTTTTAAATAAACGTGTGTGTGTGTGTGTGTGTGTGTGTGTGTGTGTGTGTGTGTGGTGTATGCATATGCAAGCGCCCTTCAGGAGCCCCAGTAGGTTGCTGTACTGGGGTCTGCTTGCCTGCAAAGGCTGGAGGGAAACATTAGCTGAGCATAAATCTTGTGCCTGGTCTTGTTTTGAGCTGGAGTCTCCTCTCACTAATTCTGGAGTTTCAGGGCCCCAAAGAGTCTCAGGTTTCTGCTCCCCTGTGGGACTGGGATTATAGGCACAGGCGGCATATCCATCTGTTTTATGCGGGATCTGGAGTGTTGAACTTGGGCAGTCTTTCACGCTGGCACAGCAAGCGCATTTAACCTCTGAGCCTTCTCTGTGCCCCTTGAAACTCTTCTATGTGAGCCTTCTCCAGAAGTTGGTCTTTGACTTTGGCGGTTACTAATTGACTATTTAGGTGTGCCCTATGCTCTCTTCCTTTATCTGCCTCCTGGCACTTGACGTAATTCTACTGCATTTGAACAACCTGTCCTTGGCATTGCCACCCCACTCTTTAGTGTAGCTTGCAAGAATTTAGAGCAGGGAAGCCAAGACTACTGACTCCGCAGCCAGGCTTGGTACGCTTTGGGTCACAGATTGGCAGGGTTGGGAAATCGCATGAGGCGGATGTCTTTCCTATTCTCTTTGAGGGATTCCCACATTCATCCAACAGCCTGAGACCTGTGACACAGTTCCAGCCCTGATTCCTCTGGCCGCATGTGCACAGGAAGAGTCCGGTCAGGGTCAGCGCTAACCAAAAGCCCCAGTGCTGAGGGTCTGCGCGTTGCTGACATTAGGAAGCCAGGGAGCCTCGGGCACAGGACAGAGTAGTTCCCTAGACCTGTTGCTTCTCTTTGAAGATGAAAAAGCCTCGTCACACAGCATACACACGCAGCCTAAGCACCCAGTTTGTTAAAAGTTACATATGAATTTACGTGAGGCTGGCAGGTAGTGGTGACAGCTTTGATTGTGACATCAGGGAAGTTTGGGGTGTTTTTGGGTTTTGTTTTTTTTCAAGACACAGGGAGAGACCTGACTCCCATCTTACTGGCATCTAGCATAGAAAACAATTACACCTTTATTGCACAAGGCAATAGAATAGCTGTCTTCGCTCTGTCTTTGGCTGACGGCTGCGGCATGAATGTTTGGTAAGAATTCCTATTTAGGAGTTTTGTTGAGAGCCAAGCTGCCTCACAGCCAAAATGTTGAGTCTGAGATGTTGCTGAGCTGCTGAGCACGAGGCAGGAGTCATTTCTTCGGAATGTCATCAAGTAACCTGTGGAGAGCAGCACCGCTACGGGAGGGGAAATTTACCTTCAGAACCAAACTGTTTCCCTCCACAGGGTGAAGCATCCCGCCTGGATGAACCCTGTAATCATACAGTCCTATCTGCAAGTACATGCTCCTTTTTTTTTTTTAGTTGTTGGGGTTTATTCCACATTCAAATGGCCTTGAAGCAGATTGGTGGTACTGTCGTTTCCTTAGGTAGGTCTGTGATGTGCTATTACTATTGAATTAATTTCCTTTTGTCAATCATGTGACCTAATGGATACCCTGTCGTGGCAACTGCATGGGAAAAGCTTAAATGGCAGGATTTATATTGTTTTAATGTATTTCACTTTCTTGACCTGCACTATAGATATTGTAGGTCAAAATTATGTACCTTGGCGTGATAAAAAGTATTTCTACTTTCTTGACTTCATGGAGGAGAGGCCTCCCTCTACCTCCTTGGTCTTGCTTTAAAAGAGCTATGACAAGCCTATTGTGGTGTCACATGCCTTTAATCCCAGAATTTGTGAGGCAGAGGTAGGATTACCATGAGTTGGAGGCCTTGTGAACTCCAGTTCAGCCTGGGCTTAAAGCATGAAAAAACCTGCCTTAAAGAACGAGGTGGAAAGCAATAAATAGAGGAAGGTACCTGCATACCACACAATTTTATTTGGGGTAAATTTTTGTGAAGGAGTAGTTACTTAGAGGTGAATGTCTTGAATGAAGCAATGATTGTTATAGAAGCAATCTAGGGAGCATTTGGAGCCAGGTGTGGTACACACTAGGCCTAGGTATTTTTATGTGAGACCAACCTGGGAAATCATGCTCCTTTTTAAATCTTTCTCTTTTGTGTGATCGGGGCGTGTGGTGTACGTGTGCTCATATGTACGTGGACACATGGACGTTCAGGTGTGCACAGTTGTGCCCATGGGTAGGAATCTTTCTCTATCGCCCTCTGCCCTATTTATGCAGACAGCATCTCTCATTTAAACCCAGAGCTCACAGATTCAGCCAGTCTAGCCAGCCAGCTAGCCCTGGGGATCTGCCTGTCCCCACCTCCTAAGCCCTGAGATGCCAGGCACATGCTGACATGCCTGGCATTTCCATGGGTGCTGAGGATCTGCACACAGGTCTGGCAAGCACTTTACCGACTGAACCACTGCCCCAGCCTAATTTCCTTCTTGCAGACTTTATTAAATTAACTTCTTAGCTCCTGGAGTATTTCTTTTCCTTCTTTCTTTTTTCCCCTTTCCCTCTCACTTCTGGTTAGCATTGGAAGTCATTTATTTATCAATATTCGTGTCTGCTCATGCCACAGAAATAATAAATAACCCCATATGCTGACAGTGTGACTTTTGGACCCCAAGTTAGCAAAGAATGTTATAAATTTTGCTTGTTTCTTCATGCAGATTCCCTGTTTAGTACCATTGGGTCACAGTGAAAAATCTCAGCCGGGACCTAGGCTGCCCCCAGGAGCTGTCTCGCTTGTCTCTGTGAAGGGCCAGCTTATCCTCACTCTCTGTCGCCCTGTAATACCAGGATGTACCCTGTATTTCTGAGAAAGTGATTTCTTTCTGAAGAACTTCTTCGTGAAATGACGTCCATCTTTCCTTTACTCAAGTCCTGGACGAAAGCTCTCCTGATAGCGAGCGTTGTCAGCCCTGGGGTCAGACTCACCCGCCCTCCCAGATCTGCAAGGATTCCATCCAGGCTCCTTTCAGAAAAGAAATTGCACTCACTGAGAGACTGCTGGACTGGTTACCCAGAGAACAGGTTATGAAATGTTGAACTAAGTCCATTGTACGAGGGTGAATAGGATATGTTTGACAGGATAGGAATGAAAGGGTATGGGAAGAAAGATCTTAACTCTACTACTCCACCCTCCAGATACAAGGAAAGCACAATTCCAGAGAGAAAAGGAAATAAAAGGACTTCATCTGTGTTTTCTTGTGACTTCAGAAGCACATGGTTTTAGTTTGAGGGTCTTCGACAAGCTAGTTCTGTTGGGAAATTTCAACCCCATCCTGGAACTGGCCAACTGTGTAATATTCTACCTTTCATTTTTCTCAGTTCATAGCCAGGGTAGGTCTAAAATTTAAAGAACCTGTTTATTTGATATAACAACACTAAATACAATAATGAAAACACAACTTGACAATTAGGTTTTATACAAGTCCATCTTGAGGACACAAGGAAGAAAGAACAAGTATGCATTTCATTAAATCAGAGAAATCACTTTAAAGAAAGTCATTGGCCTTACAGCAAAAGATCCATTTCAACAAAGAGAGAACAAGATCACACTTACTAATCAATAGTGTTGACTAGCAGACCAGCATGCTCCAGTGACTAAAATACTCCATTACAGAGCTATCATTTTCTATTTTAAGGTTGAACTCATGGCATTCTTACACACAATAAACTATGAGAAAGCAAATTGGTGTATTTCTCAGGGCATTTAACTTATTATAAAGCATTGGCCTTTTTTTTTTTTTTTTTAAGTCTGCCTAGTTATGAGATCTAGAAATTATTGCTCCAAAAGTATGGAAAGAGACAGGCATCCTGGTCACTGTAGGCAGTTCCATGTAGAACTGGGGATGTGTGGGACTGAACACCAGGTAAGCGGCCACTTGAGAATGGGCTCTAGCTTCTAACTTGCTTGTCATGATCCTCTTCGTAGCACATGCCTGACACGAAATGTGTTTCTGTTCCCATGTTCTAGTCTCGCGTCCCCAGTGGCTGGGGTGGCTTGGAGGCACATCAGCAAACTGGCGGCCCACCTGGACGTCCAAGGAGAGTCATGGGTCCCCCCGGTGTGTCAGTACGTGATTGGATTCCATGCATGCGTCCAGGGCTCGCAACATTCAGAGCCAGGGGCAGCATGTCGCATGCATGGGCAGTGCAGGGAAAGGATCTAGTTAACCTGGAGGCGACAACCAGAGGGTGAGGTTGCATCATGCAATGAAAACCACGCTTGGCCTTGGCTGCCATGCAGAAAGGACCTACATCAAAGAGTCTGCTGTGCGGCTCCTGGGTGAGAGTTGATATGAGAGACGTGAGTTATTTCACCAGTGACAGACACAGGCAGAAAAAGGTTCAAACCTTAGAATCAGAACACTGTACAGCGCCAACGCATTACACAGAGGGGAGGTGGCTCTGGGGCCGGAGAGGGGAGATCTAGGAGGGGCAGAATGGATCGGGGAAGGAGAAGGAGATGGGAAGTCTCACAGGATGTTTTCCCTGACCATCTTCCCATAGCATGAATTTTTCTATTGTGTCTTTTGTTTGACAAATAACCTCAGGAGAGTTTTCAACATCCACCATGATTGTTTGGATGTTTTGAGGATTCGGGAAGAACCAGGCATCAGTTACATGACAATACGTACCATGGTTTCCTGTAGGGACAGTTCATTTCAGACACAGAGCAGAGGCTGAGCAGATACACCAGATAGTTAAGCACCAACCCCCTTGACAATGGGTTTACAGAGCTCACAAGGACTCTTCCAGTGCGGGAAGGTGAGGGCACATGGTGTTCAGGGAACCCAATGGTCAGGAAAGAAAGCTAGATATGTAATGTCATACCCAGGAGCCACCTGTGACCCAGAACTTCCCCATTCTCAGTGAAACCAACTTGTCTTCATGTCAGAACACAGATGGCTGGTCAGTGAGTTCACCCTATATGCACATATATATAATACAGGAACTTCAGATTCAGGGAGAGTGCTGAATGTGTGTGTGTGTGTGTGTGTGTGTGTGTGTGTGTGTGTGTGTGTTTCAATCAAATTTGATTCATCAGCCAAAAACTAAACAATTAAAACCTAAAGTTTTTCTTTAAGAAATAAAAAAGCAAAGTCAGCCATGGTGGCTCATGTCGTCAATCCCAGCACTTGCCATGGGAGGCTGAGGAGGGAAGAGTCACCTTGGCCAGTTTTGTTGACGGATGAATGCCAGGTCAGCCTCGGCTACAGAGAGACCCTGATTCCAAAAGCCTGAGTGGGGCTGAAGAGATGGCTTAGTGGTTAAGGTGCTTGCCTACAGGGCCAAAGGACCCAGATTCAATTTCCCAGGACCCATGTAAACCAGATGCCCAAAGTGGCACATGTGTGTGGAGTTTGTGTGCAGTGGCTAGGGGCCCTGGCGAGCCCATTTTCTCCCCCAACCCTCTCTCTCTTTCTCTTTCTCTATCTTTCTCTTTCTCTGCTTCTCTCAAATAAATAAATAAAATAAATGCCAAGTTGTTTTTTTTTTTTTTAAGCCGAAACAAGCAAAGAAACAAACACTACTGGTTCAGCATGAGCTCATCATGAACCTACCTAATGTCTAGCGGAAGAGTGCTTTCCTACCATCTGTCTGACTCACAGAATCCCTTCTTTCTTGTTCTCCAAGACTGTGTTGACCTCGGGCATACTGAACATAAATAAAGCACTTGAATCCTGTGGTCTAGTCCTACCATGTGATTCCCCTCCCCTGGCTCTGGCTATAAGGAGTGAAGGGAAGCTGGCCTTGCCTATACAAACCCCTTTAACATGCCTTCTCAGAGTTTGGGCTGCTCACTGCCTAAGTGGACAGTGACGACAACGGTGACAGGCACCTGGCCGAGCGTCTCAGTCACTGAGAGCTGAGCAGCCACCAGGACTAGAGCTCCCCAGAACATGGAAACACGCGTAGAAAGATGGAGAACATGGGACTCCCCCCAACCCCCCCCCCCCAGGCCTTGGCATGCAGTTGTTTCCATTATGTCACAACTTCTTCCCCCTCTCAGGTTAAATAAAATATCTGCATACTATTTGCATCAGGTTTTTACTTTTGAGTACAAATATAAGACCTAGACTATTATACACTCAACAAATATCTCCTGAGTTCTTCAGTGACACGCATTATACTAGTTTGGGGGACATAAAATTCAGTTAAATATAGTCCCGGAGTAATTTTCCAGTTGGCAGAGGAGTTACCCAGATTTTAATTCCTGGCAACACACATGCACGAGTGGCTTGCTGTAAAATTCTACGAACCGTGTTGTGTGGCCTCAGGCAAGCTGTGTAGGAAAATGCACATACAGCCACTTTGGGGGGTTGTCCAGAGAAAGCAGTGAGTGTTGGGCGCTACGTTAGTGGCCGGCACATGGTAAAGGTGATGTTAGTGACAGCTGCTGTGATCCTAAATATTCAACTCCAGGTAAAAACCGAAGGACTCTGGAAGAGAGGGTGGCCCCTGTGTAAGTTTGAAGGTAGGTCTCGAGTGGTCGGGGCCCAGGAGAGGATAAGTACAGACAGAGATTCGGAGGCACAAGCGGATACCCAGCATTGCGGAGTCTAGAATACTGGGGGACTGACTGAGGCCAGACAGGCGACAGTGAAGCATCTTGGCCTTCATCCTATAGGAAGCAGGGAATGAACAAGTTTAAATTCCGCAGAATGATGGCATTGGCCTTGTCTGGCAGCAGACTATGGTGGTAGGGGCCAACATGGAGAGTGACTTAGAAGCAAGAGGATGTGGAGGCCAAGAGGTGAGATCATCAAATTAAATCTCGGAGGAAAGATCACCCATGCCATGCTGAGAGGAAAATCAGCATTACAGTACAATTAAGGCCACCTTGGAGAACGGCCTTCTTCGGGGCCTGATGCTGTCAGGGGTTCTTTAGGGACAAGGATTAGGTGACAAAATCATGGATGCAGTCACCTAAGCCACAATGGCCTTTCCACGTCTATTGCAGAGGGTCTTTGTGTCACAAAGAAGCTATAGCACGTGCTGCTTTATCTTCTGAAAGAACCGAGGGCCACTTGGAAAGCACCCTTTCAGTGACAGTTGGCATGTATATAAGGTGGGCATGCTTCTATGCCTTGAATAGGGGACAGCCTGTATATACTTGACATAAACCCACAACTGTGGACATGGTGCATGTAGTCACCTGTAGGTATAGAGGAATTCTAGCTAGAACATTCTCTGCTCTCATGGCTCATTTCACAAAGAACTTATTAATCACGGTCCCTTTGATGTTTGGGTATCTCAGGTCCCAGAAGGTTGCCTAAGAGACAAATTCTTGGAGGAAGGCTTTTTTCTTGGTGGGGGGGGGGGCAGTTAAGAGAAGAAAGAGGCTGACATTTACTCACTATGTACTTTCTCTTTTAAAACAAAGTAAAGGAATGTGTGTGATGTCCATTTAGCTCAACTCAGAAGGTGGGAACTGTATACCTTCAACTCCTGAAGAAGAGACAGGAAAGTGTTGTCTATTGCTGTGGCCATGTGATCATACTTGCTGGGTGGTTGTCCCTTTGCCCCAAGTCAATTCTAGCTCAAGGTTTCCATGAGGCCAGGATGAGAGAACAAATGGGGAGCAAGAAGGCCCATGTACTTGGCCTTGTGAAGAAGAAGAAGGAGCGATTCCCTGAACTCACCACGGAAACACACTGAGATTCCCAACAGCCATGCCCACCATGCCACTTAAACCCCAGCCAGGGACATACTCAGGGTGGAGATTGGCCAGCAGGAAGTGATGTCACGGGGGCATTTTGTTGGTTATGTGTTTCTTTACCAGTTTGTTTTGTTAGCTTTCTGGAGGACAGATCAAATCCAGCTGTCTATCACCTCTGAAGAATGAGGAGTGTAAATGATTCCCAGCTACCTGAAACCTCTCCCTGCCTCTCTTTTTTTTTTTTAATATTTTTTTAAATATTTTTTGTTCATTTATTTATTTATTTATTTGAGAGTGACAGACAGAGAGAAAGACAGGTAGAGGGAGAGAGAGAGAATGGGTGCGCCAGGGCTTCCAGCCTCTGCAAACGAACTCCAGACGTGTGCGCCCCCTTTGTGCATCTGGCTAACGTGGGAGCTGGGGAACCGAGCCTCGAACCGGGGTCCTTAGGCTTCACAGGCAAGTCCTTAACCGCTAAGCCATCTCTCCAGCCCTCCCTGCCTCTCTTACTGAGCAGAGCAGGGGCCGTGTCCTCCTCTGTAGGCTCCTGTTGTAAACAAACACGGTCACCAAGCGGGAGCAGTATGAAGAGGCATGAGCACCCTTCTCCAGGTGACCTTCCAGTGGGGAACTGCGAAGGCTGAAGGCTCCTGTCCACAAGCTCCAGTGGCGCCATCACCACAAACAGGACACTTTCCCTTTCCCCTTCCCAGTGGTCCTGCTGAGAAGCACAAAGACCACCTGCATCTGGACACACATGCAGTGGAGAAGGATTCTGATGGACTCTTTCAAGCAACAATGACTTTTCAGGAGATAGCGAGTTTATTTTAGATTGACAGGATACAACAAGGTTCAAGGATATGTTCATTGGAGGGGCTGGGGGTTTAAAAAAACATAGGTGACTTTAAGACACCGACAGTCCTATATTGAAGAATAGCTGTCTGAACACTTGGTGTATGGTGTTTGATTTTTAAACCTCGGTATGTCATTTTAGTTTTACCACTCTTAAAATTCACTAGTGGGGCTGGAGAGATGGCTTAGAGGTTAAGGTGCTGGCCCGTAAGTCCCGAGAACTCATGTTCGACCCTCCAGGTCCAATGTAAGGCAGACGCACAGTGACCAAGCACACAAGTTTGCACATGCGCACAAAGGGGCGTGTGCATCTGGAGTTTGCTTGCAGCGGCTGAAGGCTCTGGCTCACTCAGTCTCTCTCTCTTTTTGCCTTTTTCCCCCTCTCACTCTCAAATAAATACAAGACAAAAATAAAACTCATTAATGTGGCTTTATGAAGATTGTGGTGTTTCTTGTTTGCTTCTTGTTTGAAAATTAATTTTTCCACAAGGAGAGTGACTGTGTGCTATAATAAGTATTCTACGTGCTAACTGAGGAGTTGGCAACATTAGTCTATGAGGGTTAACATGTCATGGGTCTACACTACCAAAGAAGATTAAAAGCTTATTTAAAAAAAAAAAAAAAAAACTAAAGAAAAACTGATCAAACTGGCAAAAAGAAAAAAATAACAACATTCTGTCAATATCAATATCCTGCCATAACAATGAACTATGGTTGCATTCATAACACATACTATGAATATTATCCCTGAGGGAATGGGAGGGAGCCCAGAAGTGCATCTTCTCAAGAATCTTAAACTCAAACTACATGTATCAATAAAAACTCAGTTATTGCCGGGCGTGGTGGCGCACACCTTTAATCCCAGCCCTCGGGAGGCAGAGGTAGGAGGATTGCCATGAGTTCAAGGCCACCCTGAGATGACAGAGTTAATTCCAGGTCAGCCTGGACCAGAGTGAGATCCTACCTCGAAAAAACAAAAAAAAAAAAAAAAAAAAAACTCAGCTATTCACTTGCATCCAGGAGCCAAGGTAATATGATTATTTAGTTCTGCTGTGTGTATGGTACTATGCCCAGTGTAAGAAGTGGAATATATCATACACACACACACACACACACACACACACACACACACACACACACATGATCTTTTACAAGTACTGTAACAGAAGCTTTGATGCAATCCAGCTATCCTATTCCCAGATATGTATCAGGAAATGAAGTCAGGAAATGATCAACTGTTGATTGTGACAACTCACAATAGATGAGATGAGGAACCAGCCTCGGTGTCAATCAATAGATAAATGACATGTGAAGGATATGGTGTGTAGACAACAGTATTCAGCCATGAAGAATGAGATCAATCACTTACAGGAAAGTGGATGGAACTGGAGGACATCATGTTAAGTTAAAATATTACAAGCCCGGCATCTCTTATTCTATAGACAGAAATAAAAATAATGAAATAAGCTGAGAGTAAAAGTAGTATTTAGGGCCTAGAAAGGGGCTGAAAGAAAGCAGGAAGTGGGTAGGAGGGTGGTTGACATGGCCAGTGAATGATATTTATGCATGGAAATGTCATGGTGAATCCCATTTGTACAACTGTGTTATAGTAAACTAAAGGGTACCCCCCACAAAGAAGAGTAAGAAATTATAGAGATGCATATCAACATTAACATTTCTCAAAATGAAAGACCCGGAAAGCAGACTGGCGTCATGACGGGCTTCAGTAAGGTGCTGCCCTGACTAGGCCTAAGGTTCAAATTCCCACTTAGGCAGAGGACCCTAGACATGCCCAGGCATACCCAGACTTGCCCCTTCTGCCTTTCTGCCCCACCCAATCAAAAGAATACAAGTACAGTTACTGTTTAAACCAACCAATCACATAACCCCCTGCCACTTCTTTGTTCAAATCCCTATAAAAACCTGCCCTCCCGCTACTCGGGGCTCTTGCATGGATCCACTGTGCTGGTGAAGTCAAAAGTCTGAGTTTAAGACCGAGATAAAGCTCTTTGCCTTTGCATATGTGTCTGGTTCTCCCTGGTGGTCACCGGGGGGTACTGAGAACTGGGCATAACAAAAGGGACACAAATTGAAACAAAGGTATCATTTACTAACCATACGGATTCTCAGAGACAATCCCTCAGGACAGAATCAGCTGACAATAAACATGAATCACCAATATAATGTGATAAGGTAGCTCCGAGAAAGAAAGTGTGGTGATCTTCTCAGGCAAGCAAATGCCAGGCAGCTAGCTGTGCTGAGCAATACTGCATACAGACGGCATGATGAGTTACAGAGTCGGTCATGTCCTCTGCTAGTATTTCATCTGCTTTTTCCTCAGTCTCTTTCCTTGCCCCAAAGCTCAGTGCTTACCCACTAGGGGACCAATTGCTGCTATCTACTTAATTCAGGTCATAGGAAGACCTAGTCAGAGGTAGAAGAAATGACTAAAATGGCTTCCAGAATGAATATTAAATCATGGAGTTGCAGGTAAGCTGCAAGGTAGGAGACGGTTTTGGGGGTACTGGTATCTTGACACTATCACACATGCACATTACTCGGTCTGTTAAAGTCATGCTTGTCCTAGGCAATTCAGTTGGAAGCAAAGTCAAGGCCAAAATGAAGCCATGAGGATGAATCCTCAGAATACAAAAGACTTTACAAGGAATGTGGCAACAGCCTTCACCTTCTGCGAGGAACAAAAGAGAAATGGAGAGATGTTGCAAAGAATAAAGTCTCCTTGAATCAAAGCCCCAGCAAGCAAACACCCCGGAAGGGCAGATTCAATCTTCCCCCAAATAGAAGACATGTCACCGCTGTTGACCCGTAACTGCTTTTACCTGCAGGCAGCTTGGGTTTATAGGAAGTCTGGAACTTCCTTCTTTCCATGTTTAAAAGCTAAACACCAGAACTGCTTGACCCGGGAGTGAGGGAATGAGTTATTCAAGGCATTCCCTGAAGAGCTGGGAGACTCCTCCTGTGCAGAAGGGGCCGATGCTCCCTACGATCACTTTTTGAAGGAAATTGTTAGCCAGCAAACAACAGAGGTCTCCCCAAACAACCTGGCAGCTCTAAAATAAACATCAGCCAAGAACGACTGGATCGCTGGGCTCACCTTGCACACACTGGCTCACTGATTTTGAACACCCGGCTCATTGGCAACTGTGATAGTTAAGGTGTTGTCAACTTGATCTGTTTAGTAATCCACAGAAATCCCTTTCATGTTGGTCTTGGAGGTTGCTTCCAGGAAGGATCAACTAAAGGAGGAAGTCCTTTCTCCAGAGTGAGCCCTTCCTCCAGAGCGGGCAGCCCCTCTGAGAGGGGGACTTTAAATAAGGAAGCTCTGGGTGAAGAGAGCCCCTTCCTGCTTCCCACTTGGCTACCAGAGCTGCTTGCTGCCTTCCAGCGTGGATTGAAGACCAGCATCAACTGAAAACCCATGTGGATCGAAACCCAGCGGCTCCTCCAGAAGCTTCCAGACCTGCAGCGCCAGGTTGGGACTGCGGAGGCATCTGGCCACGTGGACTGAACAGCCACCAGGTTCCTTGATTCTTGGGCCTGCAACTGGCTAATCCAATAAATTCCCTTTTTAAAACAATTCATTATAGAAGTTCTGTTCCTCTAGAGAACCCTAATACAGATTTTGGTACCGAGGAGTGGGATTGCTGCTAGACACTTGACTGTGTGGCTTTGGCCTTTTGGAGCTGATTTTCAAGAGGAATGTGGTGGTTTGATTCAGGTGTCTCCCATAAACTTAGGTGTTCTGAATGCTAGGTTCCCAGCTGATGAAGATTTGGGAAGTAACACCTCTTGGAGGCAGTGTATTGTTGGGGGCAGCGTTATGGGTGTTATAGCCAGCTACCCCTTGCTAGTGTTTGGCACACTCTCCTGTTGCTATAGTCCACCTTATGTTGGCCAGGGGGTGATGTCCACCCTCTGCTCATGTCGTCATTTTCCCTGCCATCGTGGAGCTTCCCCTCAAGTTTGTAAGCCAAAATAAACCTCTTTTTTCCCACAAGCTGCTCTTGGTTGGGTGATTTCTACCAGCAATGTGAGCCTGACTGCAACAGCAAACCCCTCTGGAAAGCCTTCCTGGGTCCTTTCGACACCCCGGGGTAGCAGAGCCTTTTTCTAGGTTTTCTTTGTCTCCATTTTATGGATCCTTCTCTCACACCATCACTCATGAACAGATGAAGTGCCTGTACCCCTTCCTGGCTGCACTGTGAGCTCTCTGATGGCAGGGAGCACATTTTGTGTCTTTATTCCCATTAGCTTGGTGCCTGCACAGTAGGCCCACAGTAAATGTTTAAAGAAGAGGAGAGAAATAAAAGGATGGAGGAAAAAGATAGAAAGATTTAAGAAAACAGATTATAACTCAAGATGAAGTGTTAAACCTGGTCAAGAAATCCCATCTTCCAATTTGGTTTCAACTGGCCTCAGAATCCTATATAGAACAGAACTTAAATCATGTGATGTTTACATCACCCTCAATATCGCTAAAGTCCCCAGAGGATGTGGTGCCCTCTAAAGACTGACTTATAGAAACCTCCTATGTCCCAGGGGAACTGTGGGATATCCTATCTAACATGTATAAAGAGAAAAATGGGAAGGACCTCGGAAGAGTTAATGCTTACCAGCAGAAAGATACCTCTCTTCCTAACCAAGAAAGCCCAAAGTTCTGAGGGGTCATGGGAGATCTTCAGCCTAATGCTAGGGGTGTTTGTCCCAAGAAATTTGATTCCTCTGTCATTAGGCATCGAAATATTAAATCAAGCTTTTTTCTTAAGTTAGTAGATAACTATTTTTTCTTTTTGTATGAAGGATACCTCTTATAACTGATAGGATGGAAAAATACAAAGAGATTATTAGAATTCCATTTGTCTCTATTTAAATTATTGTGTGTGTGTGTGTATTCTAGTTCAGAAGGCTAGATCCAAATTTGATGTTATACATACTAGCGGCATAAGCTAAAATTCTAAAGCTGTACGTATGTCAGATGTTAGGAAACCAATTCAGGTCTCTCTTGCTGATCCACTTCTAAAGGAATCCCAACGCAAAGAGCCACAGGTCCCATTAACCATAAATGAGGACATTAAAAAATAACATGGAGAGGATTTTAGATGAGGGTCTGGATCTACAGGGGTTCCTTGGAAGGAGACTAGTCCTAAAAATAGTAATTCTCAAGGGATGGAATGATGGCTTAGCAGTTAAGGCACTTTCTTGGGAAGCCTAAGGACCCAGGTTCAATTCCCCAGTACCTACATAAGCCCAATGCACAAATTCTTTTTTCAGTGGCTAGTCGCCCTGACACACCCATTCTTTTTTTTTTTTGACCATGTGTTATACATTTATTATGTCTTTTTTTCTCAATTTTTATTAACATCTTCCATGATTATAAAAAATATCCCAAGGTAATACCCTCCCCTCCACACTTTCCCCCTTGAAATTCCATTCTCCATCATATCCCCTCCTCATCTCAATTACTCTCTCTTTTATTTTGATGTCATAATCTTTCCCTCCTCTTATGGTGGTCTTGTGTAGGTAGTGTCAGGCACTGTGAGGTCATGGATATCCAGGCCATTTTATGTCTGGAAGGAGCATGTTGTAAGGAGTCCTACTCAACAGTGGACACTGCAAGCCTTATAATTGGCCAGCCAGGCCAAATGAGCCAACGGGTGCAATAGTGGCAGATCTGTCATGGTGGAAACCAACTGTCCACCAATTGGGCTGGAGTCCCACTCCATGTGGGTAGGGGGGAACACATCAAAATTATCAACATAATATGAGATTCACGGTTTCTCAACTCAGAGAGATGTTGAAATGTAGTGAGTGACGTGGTGAAGTTTAAATGAGTAAAAATGTTACAAGTGCTTCCATAGTCACAGGCACTGAGGAAGGGCTAATCAATTGCCTGTACCTATTATCACTGTGGAACATGAAGTTCCTATCGCTCATGGGAAGAGGGTCTAGCTACACCATGGGCCTCTCTTGCTACTATGCAACTTTCCGTATCAACCTCTTGCTTTCTCACCTAGGGCCAACCACAGTTACCTTCTTTCTTTTCCTCTGAATCCCCAAGTTGTTGTCTATCTCCATCTACAGAAAGGCAAACTCCAAGGGCGGCAGAAAACATACTGGTTTAAGTTCATTGTTTCTCCAAAGCCAAAGCTAATACGTTGCACCCCAGAGCTCCATAGACATTAAGTAAATAAGTCAGGGATGGAAGGAAGGAGGAAGGGAGGATATACCAAAGTCCTTGTCCAACCTCTCTACGATGAAGTCTGTTTTCCTTGTCAGCTCTTACTTATCACGAGCATTGGGTTGCCCCTGCCCCACCTGCTATGAATATGTGGATTATGCACCCCCCAAAAAAGATTTTGTCTTGCTTATGTCAGCAGAAGAAGTCACCCGATAATTTAATCTTCTGTGACATATGTGCTTCAGGAGATGTCTGACATTCAATTTTTGACTAACACTTAGGCACAATCTCACTCAAAAGCGAAACCGAATATCTCCTTGCCAACTGCCTTTCTAGGTTAAACAAAGAAGAAATTGACAACTGTCCCATCTTAATCCCAAACTTTGCTTAACTATCGAATTAATTAATTAATTGACAAGAGCCCACTCAAAATTTTTTGTCCCCCACTTTGAGTGTGCTTAGAATGGTATGACTCGCCTGAGATCCACGCATGCTGGGATATAAGTGAGCACATCATCCTGGATTCCAGCCAGAGGTCAATTGCTAAACATGTGACTTCAACTGCTTGAGTTTGCTTTCTTCATCAAAGAAGGAGATCATAGTGGTGCTACTCAGGGCATATCATGGCACTTTGCACATAGCAAGTTCTCAATAAACACAAACACTGGTTATAGCCTCACAGCTTACAGGTAAGGCCAGAATCCCAGTGATAACCAGCTAAGCCAGGGCCGGGTGGGTAAATGGATGACCGTGCGATGGTCTGCCCCTTCCTCTAGGCTGCAGCTGCTAGGAATGTGCTGCTTTTCCTATGTGGCTGGACCCAATGCGTTTTGTCCACTCCTTCCTTGAGCCTGCAAAGCCCAGGCTGCAGGCATGGCATCAAATGCATCAGCAGGGAGAGAGGCCCAAGACACAGAGGCCGAGACCTGTTCATACCTGTAACATCAGCACACTCCACGTACACCTGGGTGACGATGCCACCGTCGAGGAGGGCAAACCAGGAATGACCGGCTCTGAGCCGAGAACGAGGAATGACCACCCACCACTCAGGGACAAGTTCACTGCCTTTGTGCATCCGGCCTCTGAGCTTTTGCTCTCTTCTAGAAAGTGGCCATCGCTGTTTTGCATTAGCACATCTGTTTTGCATCTTCCTGGTGCCTGGCAGGGACAGTGGACGGTGGGATGCCAGGCTGTTGCAATTCTGCTGATAAGAACCAGCTTCTCCGTGTTTGTTCTGGTGCAAGTTTTTGGAGAAGGGGAGACATACTCAGGCTGCGTCTGTCGTTCTGGCCAAATCCCCTCTTCCGGTTTCAGTTTCCCAGGATTCGCTTGCTTGTGTCTCCATCGTCATCCCTGTGCTTTTCTGCACTGGGTGCTGCCCTCTAGATCTGGGCGCTGAGCTGCCACGGTGCAGATGTACACGCAGGGGTGGCAGCCCCTTAAGGAGGGCAAGCACTGAAGCAGCATCATGGGACTTGGCGGCGAGCTCAGGGAACGTGGAACTATCAAAAGCCTCCTTGCTTCCACACATTAACACAATGGGCACAAGGTGACTTTATTGTAGATTTAAATGCACGGTTCCTCTTTTGTGTCACTGTAGCTCTTTGGTGGGTTAATGTTTTTTGTTGTTGTTTGTTTGTTTTATGCACAGGCAGGAGCTAACCAAGGACCCTGAACCCCCTGTGTGAGTGACCCTCAATCACACAAAAGCTAATTTTCCTAGCGGTGTCCAGTGCAGGCACCAGCTGTTATGGGGACCGCTGGAGGGAGGGGATCTTCATCCTGTCAACCACTGGGAGACCCTGGGGCAGAAGCAGAGCCATCGTGGCGCTCGGTGGTTCCCCAGACTCAGTCGAGCAGCGGGTAACTTTCCCTCGGCGTATGTGTGCTTCAGCAGTACCTAACAATTAGATCTCTCGGGCAGAGCGGCAAGGCGGCGTGCCCACTCGCCCAGATGTGTTCGTGTTCCCACCTACACAGAGAAGGCTCTTTCCTCCCTGCCAGGGCACGGGCAGCAGAGGGCAAAGAGGCTGTGGCAGGTGTCACGGTCATACCCTCTACTGTTTGCATCCTTACTAACATGTACTCACTGGGCAGATACATGGAGCACGGTGCAGTATGATACATATATGTGCCCAGCGTGCAAGAACCAGCACAGAGTGATCAGCATTTCTCTCTCCTTGTCGTTATGTCAAGAGACTTCTAGGTTATGGTGAAACATGTCACAGTTTGTTCTGAACTGCAGTCACCCCATTGTGCAGGGGAAGACCAGAACTTATTCCTCCCAGCTGACTGTCCAACCTCCTTCTTTTCCTCCACACATACACACTTGCAGGCCACCAGGAGTCACCGTGCTATGTTCCAATCCACTTTTCTAGCTTCCACGTATGACAGGGAACATAGGGCATTTGGTGGGGTGTGGCTTAATTCACTTAACATAATGGTCTCCAGTTCCATCTACGTTGCTGCAAAATGGCAGGATTCAATTATTCTTTGTATCCAAATAACATCCTCCTCTTCTCTTTTTCTTCTTCTTCCTCCTCCTCCTCTTCCTTTTCTTCTTCTTATTCTACTTCATAGTGTTGGAGAATGAACCTTGGACATCATACATGCTAAGAAACTCTATAAACAGCTGAGCTACATTTCCCATCTAGATGTCTCTGTTCTTAAAACTGGCTCTGAGAGTTAAGCCAAAGCAAAGCTATTCTGGAATGCCTATCTCCATAGAGACAAATAAAGGGTTGCTGAGTTTTCAATGCCTTACATGCACCCCAATTCAAACTCTTCAGACACCCAAGATTAAGCCAAAGTAAAACAAAATGAGCATCACATTCATTCCACTACCACCTAACAAGCTTCTTGCCTATGAAAATTTGGTCTCATAGGTACTGCTGAAGAACATGATAGGAGCTGGAGGTGGATCCACCCTGACCCCATGTAAGCTAGACACACAAAGGTGAGGCAAGTGCAAGGTTGCAACACTAGGTGGTGCAAGCATCTGCAGTTTGATTTTAGTGGCTGAGGCCCTGGTGTGCCAACTCTCTCTCTCTCTCTCTCTCTCTCTCTCTCTCTCTCTCTCTCTCTTTCTGTAAAATTTAAAAAAATGAACATGATAGAATACTGGCCCTGAAATGCTTGCCTCAGGTAACAGTGTCAAGAGGGATTTGGGAAACTAACCAAGAGTGAAGGAAAGAAAAGGGCAGAAATACCAGAATGAGGTAGTAAGGACTAAGGGCCAAATAATAAATTTGGATGGTTTTAGCATTAACTCTGTGTACTACATTAAAATAACACTGTTGTGCTGGAGAGATGGACCAGCACTTGCCTAAAATGCCTAACAACAGGGTTCAATTTCCCAATACCCATGTAAAGCCAGATACACAGAGTGGTTTATGCATCTGGAGTTCATTTGCAGTGGCAAAGCCCTGGTACACCTATTCTATCTCTCTCTCCTCACAAATAAAAATATGTATATAAAAAAACCAGATGGGGTCTGGTGGCACACACCTTTAATCCCAGCACCCAGGAGGCACAGGTATGAGAATCACTGAGTTTGAGGTGAGCCTGAGACTACATAGTGAATTCTAGGTCAGCCTGGCCTAGAGCATGAACCTACCTTGAAGAAGCAAAAAGTAAAACCAAAAAAATTAAATTAGAAAATAAAATACACTGTGAAATTTTTAAATCACAAAGTGTCAAAACTGTTGTGTGTTTGCACCTCTCTTTCTCCCCTGCCTGGCCCTCCCACCAAACACTCTCGCTTTCTTCTCATTCTTACTGTTTTCTTCTCAAAGCTGCATGTTCAGAGAAACAAGTGATGGCAAGAGAGAGTCAGAATCATGACCTGGGCATCCTTGATTCATAAGCCACCCTTTCGTGGAAGAAAACGGGACAGAAAATTTCCCAGGGGAATGATTTCCCACCGTTATCCTTAACGATCTCTCTAGGTCCCATGCTTCTTTTCAGTTTCCTGAGCCTTCCTCCTCTACTTGTTTTCGAGGCTTGTTTGGGGCGGGGCGGGGGGGTAATTGCCAATGTGTGCACAGTTCTGGATTTTATTTTAAGTGATTTGCAGTTGTGAAATTTGTGTGATTAAATCTAATTACATAATTGGTG
Organism: Jaculus jaculus; assembly: GCF_020740685.1. Classification (NCBI taxonomy): domain Eukaryota; kingdom Metazoa; phylum Chordata; class Mammalia; order Rodentia; family Dipodidae; genus Jaculus; species Jaculus jaculus. The sequence goes on from NC_059119.1 coordinate 17,989,372, forward strand.
AAAGACTGAGTAATAACAGAATTAGAATGTGCAATAATCACTGTTGAAATCCATTGTCATGACGCACTGTGGGACAGTTATGATGAGGAAGAAAGCGGTCACACTGACAGGGTATCTTGTAAGGAGTGAACCCTGCTGTCCCACCTGTGTGGAACTCAGCGGAGGCTGGGACCCTGGGAAACAGCTGTCAGCCTCTTCGTCTCTGCTGCTGGAAGCCCGGATGCTTTGCTTTGCTGCCACGGGCCCGAGGAGAGCACTTAGGACAGCAGAAGCATGTCCGCCACCAAAACCAAATCACCAGACAGCATCGAGCGGAAACGGTGAAGGAGGGACCAAGTTTCTGGAATTGTCATTCCTGCGTGCCAATTTCCAGCTAAATGTCATCAGGGCATAAGTAACAGTGTAATGAAGCACCTCGTGATTGCGCACGTAATTATAGGTGAGCCTAAGGATGGTGACTAGGGCCAAAACTCTAAGCTCAGAATTTCTTATCCACACCACTGCTTATCGTCTAAATACTGGTTCAGAGACAGACTACCAGAAAGGCTGGCCTCCTGGTCCTTGAACTTTTCACTGGCATTGAACCCCTAACTTCACTCTAAACCACCGCCCCCTTCTACGGCCACATGCTAGAACAGGTGAGCAGCGACAGCTGTGCCATTCCTGACAGCTGGGACTCAAGTACTCCCTCTTCATCAGACCTCTCTTCTCCCCCAAGGACTGCCCTGCTTGTGTCCCCTGCTGGTGCATCTCAGAGAAACCTCCAATTCGTACAGCCCCACCTCAGCTGGCCATCGGCTCCCGCCCCACCTCACAACCTCCTTGTCCAGCCTAATCTCCCCAGACCACAGTTGCCATCCTCTCCATGGCCCCTACTCCACATGAGTGCCTGGGCGATGGAAAATCCCTGAGTAAAACCACACAGGTCAAATGAGAGCTTTCACGTACAACTCATGATCTCGCACTGCAGATTGATGCTAAAACCTGATGACCAAACTGCTGTTTTTTTCTTTTTTTTTTTTTTTTTTTTTTCCTTTTCTCTAACTGGCTTGCTCTCCAATGTTGCAAGGCTGCTATTTCACAGTCTTCTTCTTGCCTTGTATTCAGTCAGTTTTCTGTGGCTACAGTGAGATACCCCAGGCTGGGTATATAAAGAATGAAGAAGGTTCATCTAGCAGGTAGTTATGAAGCTCCAGGGCCTCGCACTGACATCATCTCTTCTCTGGTGAGGATGGTGTGGAGGATGGCTACACAGAGAAGTCACACAGCAAGACAGGAAGCCAGAGCACTGGGGAGGGTCAGCCCCGTGACTTCCTACTTGGCTCCAACTCTTAAAGGTCCCACCACCACTCAACATCAACACACTGAGGACCAACTCCCATCATGCAACCCTTCGGAGGAGGAACAACCCACATCCAAGCTGTGGTGTCCCTTCCCGTATCACCATGCTCAGCTGATGGCCTCAGCTCAAAACGGAAATGAAAGGCATCCAAGAAATCAGACCACCTTTCATTCTTTATTCTACTAGTGGCCCTCCCACAGAGCACTTCCTCATTCTCAGGGAGGGTGTTACCCTTGACTAAGAAGAGACCGAGCCCTCCACAAAAGCTCCTTTAGTCTAGGCTGTCAGGGCTGTCCCTTGCTAAGAAACTCCAGTGCCAAAATACAAAATGGCTTCATTCTTTTCCACAGCCGGCCACTGTTTCCAAAGACTGTAGGGCTCCATCCCTCAGCCTGTCTTTGATCCTCCTGCCTGAACCCACTAACTCTTTACTTGCCAAGGACGCCAACCATGTCTGCGTGGCAACCTCTACAGGGGATCACGAGCCTCTGCATTCCCAGGGTTTGCCAAGGGCCATTTCCTTCTGCTGGACATGCTCTACTCCCCAGACTCCTGCAGTCCCTCTCCCCTTGGGTATGCCCTTCCTCAGTGCCACGTTCTGCACCCTCCTCCTTCATTCTGTCTTTAGATGCTTCCACCCCTGGTCATTGTCTCTCTCATGGTTTGAACGCGGGCCCACGTGTGTCTGAACACTTGTCCCTGACTGGCTGCTCTGAGAAGGCGCAGAGCTTTTGGAGCAGGAGGCATGGCTGGCTAAGGTGGGTCACTGCGGGCTGACATTGAGGGTTACAGCTCCGTCCCACAATCTGCTCCTTCTTGCCTGCTTCCAAGTGTGATCAGCTGCCTCACCACAGTGCGCCCATGTCAGCCTCTATGCCTTCCCCGTCATGAAAAGGTGAGCCCAAAGTAGACCTCTCTTCCTTGAAGATGCTTTTGTCAGGTATTGCCATAGTAACGAGAAGAGTAACTAGTACCCCAGACATTTCTCCCTCTATACTCGCCCCTGGAAGGATCCCATCCACTCACTGGAATGAAGAGCCATTTTCCCGAACCCCAACTTCCCTGTAAGTACTACTCCTTCCTTCTGAATCCTAGGCTTGCTTCTCTACATTAACATTGCCTGTCTCTGGTACCACAAATTTCTCAAACTTAAATATCTGCATTGAAAAGCCTGATTTCAGGCTGGAGGAATGGCTTAGCAGTTAAGGTGCTTGCCTGGAAACATCCTGAGCCTCACGTTGTTGGTTTGTCAGCCACAGCTGATAGGGGCTGACCAAAAGCACATTCCAGAAACAAGGTTCCCCACTTCTCTGTGTTTGCTCAGGAGACCTCATATTTTACTCATGCTGGCTTGAGAGCCCAGTCCCCCGCTGCCTCCACACCAGTGGCAAGCCTCCCTATAGCCACAGACATTTGTCAGAGTGATTTGGTGGGGTTTAGCACGAAAGCAATTTCTTACTTGGAAAATCATTTATCATGGACAGTCTGTCGAAAACAATCTCATTTCAAACCCTTCCCAGGGAGAAAAGAACTGACAACTGGCACCAAGTAATCTACAACACAGCCACAGGGAGCCATTTATCTTCCCCTCTTGCACAGCCCAGGACCGGACGTTCAGCAAAGAAGAGAAGTAAGTCACAGCTATCCTGAGGGGGACCGAAGGGGAAGGTAAGGGGCTCCTGGGACTACCAAACACTCCTGGACATACAGTAAGAGAATGCTCAAGGTCTCTATTTTTCTAATAGCCCAACGCCAGAAGTGCAATTGCACAAGCCACTGAGAGAGGTGTGCTCTACATTGTTACATGCTCCGTCCGTATGCTCAGCTCTGCGTAGAAGCCAGACTTCTCTTCTTTAGGGTTTAACTAAAGAAAGGATTGTTGCTCTTTGAGCACTAAACTTCCCCTCCGACTGGGGCATTATTTCCTTTGACAGACCATAGCATGGAGTGTATGGTACATTACTTATTCAGTACAGGCTGTCTCCACTAGCGTCAGCATGCTAGAAACACAGCATCAGGCAATATGAGGTCCATGAAGAAAAGCAGAAGGAAAAAAGATTCACTGAAATTTTGTCTTCTTTTTCCCTCTCTTTTTGCAGGATAGTTGCAAATATGAAAAATGAAGAGTCCCTTTCTCCATCTGGTGTCTGGTTAAACCCAGGAGCTAGTTTGGAGGTGGGCCCCAAGAGATGCTTGTCAGCTTAAGAGCGCCATCATTTAAAAATGTTGGCATGAGCCAAGGGCTTGGAAGGTTGCTTGCTGCCAAATGCCAATTATGACATAAATACTTTCTGGGCACCAAATTAAAATGGACTCTCCTTCACAGATGGACAGTTCCCCCTGGGTCTCAGAAAGACCCACATCATAGATATTTGTAATTTATTATTACACCATCTTGATCCAATCAGGTTTGGGATTCACATGATACTTTTTTGTTGTTTGTTTAATTTTTTTGGGGGGGTAGGGTCTCACTCTAGTCCAGGATGACCTAGAATTCACTATGGAGTCTCAGGGTGGCCTTGAACTCACGGTAATCCTCCTACCTCTGCCTCCCGAGTGCTGGGATTAAAGGTGTGCATCACCACGCCTGGCCTCACATGATATTTTAAGGTGAAACTATCCACAAACTGCATTCATATTTGTCATTATCAGCAGTCTAAAACCCTGACTTCTGAAAGATACAATAGGTGATTTCAACATGGATGATGGAAGAAGTTTAAAAATAAAAGACTTCAAAACAGAAGAGGGATTGGTTGTAAAGAAAGGGTTCAGTGGAAGGGGGCACACACAAGAAAGTAATAAGGGGGGATTATGATCTAATTACACGATATTCATGCATGAAAATTGTCAACAAATTTTTTTAAAGCAACCCACACAAGTGCAATAGTGGCACACAGCCATGGTGGGGAACCAACTGCTCTTGATTTGACTAACTGATCCTCTCAGTGGTACAGGACCCATAGCTGGAGCTGGGAAACAAGTGAGAATCATATCCAAACATAAACCCTCTCTCCAATATCAAACTACCATCAATTATGGGCTACAAGAGGTACTACACCTATTAAACTCTCTATAAAAAAAAAAGTAAGGGTTATTTCATGTGTCCTGGAACTAACTTACTCTCCCTTGGAGAATCTGCTTCTCTTTTTCATATAGAAGCAGATCCTAAGGAGAGAGCCACCCCATCATACCTCAAAAGGGCCCCAGCTGAAACTAAGGAAAATTAGCGAAACAAGCAAGGGTGCTCGTTCCTGATGAACCAGATACCAGCACAAGGGGGAAGGAGACCAACACAGAGAAAAATCAACTCCTACCAAATCAGAGAGCCAGAGCCTCAGAGGCCCCCAACACCTCATCACTGAAGCAGACCAAAAAGGAACCCAACATGGCTCAGGGAAATTTTGTGGAAGAGGGGGCGGAAAGAATGTCAGAGCCACATGTTGGGCCAGGATATGCAGAGACATTTATCGTACCATTAACTGTGGGCTAACTCCACAAGGCATGACCCATATACCTCAATAAGGAGGGACCAGTGGGGAGGGGGTAGGTCATATATAAGCCTAATAATGGTACCAAACTGCCTGTATTTGCTGAATAGAAAACTAATAAAAAATTAATTAATTAAAACATTTTAAAAACAATACCATACAAAATCATCAGCTTGCTCAAGTGTCAGGCTCTAAGATAACTGGGCATCAGATCCAAACATTTTGCCTTCTTTTCTCATTCTCTGATTTGCTTCACCCACCTCCAAGATCAGAAAGTCCATGTTGAACCACACGTCCACTGCCTGTTTGTTTCCTTTACCGTTTGTGTCTATGACGGCAGCCCCTGGCTCTCACATGGCAAACTCTCACAACCTTTAGCAAAACCCTGAGAGACGTGCGACCCTTGGTGCACTCTGAGTGAGGGTTCACCATGCTTGAACCTGGAGAATAGCTCACCACGGAAATGCCATCACTGGGATCAAGCAGGAGCTGTTTGGAATGAGTGGCTAAAAATAGTAAATCAAGGTGTGTGCATAAACCACAATTGATATAAATACTCTTCCAAAGATGGTGTTTGTGGTCAAGATATTTTGTGTTTTTGGATAAATATGAAGGTCGTGTTCTGCAAGAAACCTGAGGAGTAATAATAAGCACTTCACGTTTTTCCTGAAACATGGACAGCTCCAAGGTAAACAGGACCACTTATCATCTCCTACAAATGATAGGGCAAGTGGTTAGCTCAGGTTGTCTTCCTGCTATGTTGTGCAGAGCTACCTCTTTCAGCTCTATCAACTGGTCCATTCAATAAGTAGATTAAAATTTCAATAATTAGAGCTAGGTGTGAGGGCACAGCCCCGTGTTCCTAGAACTCGGGAAGCCAAGAGGTAGGAAGACTGTGGTGAATTCAAGGCCAGCCTGGGCTACAGAGTGAGTTCCAGGTTAGCCTGTACTAGAGTGAGATACTGCCTCAAAAACAAAGATGAGGGCTGGACAGATGGCCTAAGGACCCTGGTTTGATTCCCCAGGACCCACATATGCCAGATGCACATGGTGGCACATGTGTCTGGAGTTTGTTTGCAGTGGCTACAGGCCCTATTGTGCCCATTCTCTCCCTCTCTCTCTCTCTCTCTCTCTCTCTCTCTCTCTCTCACACACACACACACACACACACAAATAAATAAAAATAATAAAACATTTTTTAAAGCAAAGAGAAAACAATTAATATTTATTGAATATCAATGTGACATGATTTTGGTAGGGAACCTTACTATAAGGAATATATTCTATAATAAGGTATACCATTAAAGTCATAAGAATAATATTTAAAAGCAGATTGTTGATTCCCAAATTTCCTCTCTCCTGGTGTCCATCCCTTCACTCCAATAAAGTGGGCGAGGAATGGAAGGTCCCCAGGGTGTTTCATCTTTTGCAGGTGAGGAAATCAAGCCACCAACAGCCAGTTATCTGGACTGAAGTTCTCCAGCTAAAGCTTCTTCGTTGGCCCAGTCGGGGTTAGAAATTAACCTGTCAGTTCAGTTAAAGGGACCCAGGCTTCTAGAGCATCACTGGAGGAAAAGGAGAATGATATTGAGAGAAATAAATCTTCCAGCATAGCTAAGAGCTGCCTGGATTTTGCCTTGTTGGCTCCAGGTTCAAGTTCAGTGAGGTCTGCCCCACTTGCAGCCACCCACTCCTATGTGAAAAAAAAATCTGGATCAAGGAACACCCTTGTCCCTCTTTCACAGTGCGCTTTTTGCCTTCAGGAAGGGTGCATCCGACTTGCCTCGACTTGAGGAGAAGCAGATGACCTCCGTTAATAATCTGATGACCACTTTAGTTTCCAAAGCACTTTCATTACTAAAGCCAGTCCACCTCTAGAAAAGTGCTGAGTAACTCAGCGTTCAACACACCTAGGTTAAGTTACGGAGGCTGGACAGCCACTGATGGAGCCGATGCGGCTATTCATCAATTATTTTACTGACTGATGTTATCAGAGACCTGTGATGCCCATGGAATACTATGATCCTCTTCTTTGCTTTTTCTGTCTGTGACTGGGAAACACTACATTCAATGGACATGTTTAAAAACTTACGTGCTTGGGATGACTCATTTCTAGTGGTTCTAATCGAAGAATTGTTCCCACTGAGCAAGTTCAGCATGGATGTGAGAAGTCCCAGGCTGGGTTGGGGGGAAGAGGGCTCTTTATGAGGTACATGGCCTTTACGTGGTAGCTCTCCATGAATGAGCATGTGGGAAGATGCATATGAATGTGTATGCAGCTGGATGCGGGGGTGGGGTTAAAAGCTAAAAACTAAATCAATGATCATAGCAACTTATAACCCAACTTGAAGTGCTTAAGTTGGCCTCTAGTTATCCTGCATTACTCAGAGTTCCATCAGCATGCCCCAAACCCCTGAGATAAACAACTTAAAAGGAGTAAATGGGGCTGGAGAAATGGCTTAGCTGTTAAGGTGCTTCCTGCAAAGCCTAAGGACCTATGTTCAACTCCTCAGAACCCCCACATAAGCCAGATGCCAAGGTGGGGTATGCACACAAGGTGTCAAATACATCTGGAGTTCAAGTGCAGTAACTGGAGGCCCTGGTGCACCAACCCCCCCCACACACACACTTTTGCACTCTCTCGCTTGCTCTCATAAAAAAGGAGGAAATATTTGCTTTGGTTCGTGGTTCCAGAAGTTTCAGTTCACAGTCACTTGCCTCCCTCACTTAGTGCCCGTGGTGGCCAGCACATCATGGCAGAGAGAGTCTATTCACCTCGGGGCAGCAGGAAAGCAAATGGAGAGAGGAAGATTTCCGGATCTCAGCGTCCCCATCAAAGGTGCACCCCCAAAGACCTGACTACCTTCCAGTAGCTCCCACCAGTTAAAGGTTACACATCCTAACAGTGCTACATGCCAGAGCCTTCACTTTAAACACAAAGGCAATTTGAGGGACATTCAGATCCAAGCTCTAACACCTCTGATTACTTTTATAGACTTGGGCTTTCTAAGAGAAAAATGCTTACTAATGAACTCAACAACTTAGAAGTCACTCTTAATTTCTCCCAATTTTCTACTGACAAGCCATTCTGCCCATGATACCAATCTTGCCCAAGGCATCACTCTCTCAGTTAAAACCAATGAAATAACCTTCCACATATTCTTACAGTTAAAAAAAAAATCGTTCCCCAATCTCTATCATCTAAGTCAGAATGAATTTATTTCATAAATACTTTATTGAGTTATAATAATTCATGTACAATTTAGCCATTTAAAATATGATTCAATTGCTTTTAGTGTGCGTGTGCGTGTGCGTGTGTGTGTATAAAATAGGCTCATCATTTCAAAAAGAAACCCTGTACCCTTTAGGTATCAACTGCCATCACTCCCTCTAACCCTAAACCAAAGCCCTAAGCCACTGTAACTGACTCACTAGCTCTCCACAGTCACCTATTCTTGATGTTTGGTATAACTGGAGGCCCATAATAAGTGATCGGTCACTACTGATTTGTTTCACTTAGTGTAATGTTTTCAAGGTTCATCAGTGCTGTGGCGTGTATCGATACTTCATTAGTTTTTATGGCTCAATGATATTTGCTTGCATATATCACATTTTGCTAAGCCAATCATCTGCTGATGGACATTGATAGCATTCAGCCTTTCAGCCATTGTGAACGATACTTCCAGGAGCACTCAGGTGCCAGTGTGGCATGGACGTACATGCTCTGATTTCTCTTGGGTAAGTGACTGGGTAGAATGATTTCCCAGGCTTTCACCACCCCAGCAACACAAACGTGATTTTTCAGGTCCTGTACCAGTGTTGGTTCAGAGTTGTCTTTTTTGTTTGTTTGGTTGGTTGGGTTTTTTTTTGTTGTTGTTGTTGTTTTGTTTTTTCGAGGTAGGGTCTCACTCTGGTCCAGGCTGACCTGGAATTAATTCTGTAGTCTCAGGGTGGCCTTGAACTCATGGCGATCCTCTTACCTCTGCCTCCCGAGTGCTGGGATTAAAGGCGTGCACCACCACGCCCGGCTCAGAGTTGTCTTTTTAAAACTATACATGCATATATTTTATATGGATATTTTATATGCATATTAATATTTTATATGCATATTTATTTGAGAAGGAGACACAGAGAGAGAGAGAGAGAGAAAGAGTGAGTGTGGGTGCATGAGGACCTTCTGTGCCAATCCAAACTCCAGATGCATGTACCACTTTGTCTACCTGGCTTTATGTGGGTACTGGGCAATTGAAACTCGGTCATTAAACTTTGCAAGTTAAGTGCCTTTAACCACTAAGCCATCTCTCTAGCCCCCCCCCCTTTTTTTTTTGTAACCTCAGACATCCTAGTGAGTATGGAATGGTATCTTGTGTTTTTTATTTGCATTTCACGGATGCCTAATGAGCTGAACATTTCTTTCTGTGCGCGTTGGTCATTTGTAAGTCATCTTGGGAGAAAGATCTCTTCACTGTCTGCCCATTTCTAAGCTGGGCTATCTTTTGTAGAAAACATTTTTTTGCATTTGTATGTATGTGTATGTTTTTGAATGTGTGTTTATGTGTGTATATGTGTATGTGTGTGTAAGTACATGTGCATGAATGTGGAGGTCACAGGCAAAGGTTGGGTACTGTCATTTGTTTATCCTCCTTATTCTCATGAAAGGAGGTCTCTCATAGAAACAGCAACTTGCCAATCCAGCTAGACAAGCCAGCCAGCGAGTCCCAGTGTTCTCCTTTCTTTTATTTTATGTTTGTTTATTTATTTATTTACAAGTGACAGACAGAGAAAGAGAGAGAGAATGGGCACACCAGGGCCTCCAGTCACTGCAAACAAACTCCAGACGCATGTGCCCCCTTGTGCATCTATCTGGCTAACATGGGTCCTAGGGAATCGAGCCTTGAACCAGGGTCCTTGGGCTTCACAGGCAAGTACTTAACCACTAAGCCATCTCTCCAGCCCAGTGCTCTCCTTTCTTTACCTCCCCAGTGATGTCGGGGAACTGAGCTTATATCTTCCTGCTTTCACAGTGAGCACCCTATCCACTGAGCCGTCTCCCCAGCTGGGAAATCTTTACATTACTGAGTTGTCAAAGTCCTTTGCATAGTCTAGACATGAGTGCACCATCACCAGATACATGCCAATATTTTCTCTAATTCTGTGGACTGTTTTTTTTTTTCCTCACTTTCTTTCTATGAGCCATTAAAACACAGAAAATTTTACTTTTGATGTATCTATTTTAAACTATTTTTAATTGTATGTGTGTGTATGTGTGGGTGTGTATGTGTGTGAATATGTGTGCTTGTGCATGCATACGTATGTATGAGAATATAAACAATGTCACAAGAATTATGCTTTTAGCAGACTACTTTTCCCCATTGAACTATCTTGGCACTTTTGTCAAAAAGTTAATCAACTATTGACAAGCGGGTTTGTTTTTGGACTCTCAATTCTATCCTCTTGATCCATATGTCCAGAGTGAATTTTCAAAAGTAGGAATCATTTCATTCATCTTTCTGGAGTCGTGGCTCAAGCCACAGCACAAATCATTAGGTCCCCATGGTTGTTGACCCGGGACCTGGTTCTTCCAAGGGGCCTTTGTGGAGCATTTAGGGAGATGAGAAATTTGCATGAGAAAATTACATATTCATTTTTATTGTCTTCTAATTCAAATTTGCTCTTCCCTTTAATTACAAATTTAAGCCAACAAATGAATGCTATTAATGATTTTGCTAACAGTAGAGAACCCAGATATTTACATAGGATTATAATTGTTGCATGACCCTTACAACACATTAATCCTACTGTAAAGTTATGCTGGCATATTAGAACTGTCACCAGATCTTAATAAAAATATCTTCATTAAGGAGCAGATATACTGTGTCCTAAATTTGTTTCTCTTATTTTAATAACTATATTTCAGCATAATCAGTTTTATTGTAATTCAATGTTTCCAAGACATGCAATTATAAATAATAATATTCTGTAAAGGAGGGCATACACTCATTAGACTCTGAAGGACTCCTAACACAGAAAATGGGAAGAAACCCTGAATTTCCCTTTATCCTTCCTGGCATTTCTCATCAATTGAACTTACATTTATTACTTGTCAAACTGCATATTCTTTCTTTCTCTCTCCCTTTCTCTGAATGGGGACCTAAAATACTGCCCATCACATAACAGTCATTCAACAACTACTGGAGTGAGTTATTGAATCAGCTGTAATTTTCCAAACAAGAGCAAAGTCATTGGCTTAGTGACACCAAACTAGTGATGTATAACTCATGCTGGAGATAATTTTGTGTTTGAATCCCCATCGCCCTATCATCATCTACTTTATACACACTAATGTGCTCCATGTACTGTATCAAGTGGTTTACATGAAGCAATAAACCATTATTTATCCTTATAGTTGAGAAAACTCTGGGTTAGAGAAGTTAGTTCTTCCTTCCTTCCTTCCTTTCTTCCTTCCTTCCTTCCTTCCTTCCTTCCTTCCTTCCTTCCTTCCTTCCTTCCTTCCTTCCTTCCTTCCTTCCTTTCTTTCTTTCTTTCTTTCTTTCTTTCTTTCTTTCTTTCTTTCTTTCAGAGAGACCGAAAGACAAAGATAGAGAGAATGGGTGAACCAGGGCCTCTAGCCACTGTAAACTCCAGACATCTGTGCCTCCATGAGCATCTAGCTTATGTGAGTACTGGGGAATCAAACCTGGGTCTGTAGGCTCTGCAGGCAAGTGCCTTAATCATTAAGCCATCTCTCCAGCCCAGAAGGTAATTCTTACCTAAAGTCATGCTGCTCTTATAGACAGTTTCCCTGCCTCCACGGCATCACTATTTGACTCCAGGAAAATACTTCCAAGGAAGAATGAAACAAGTTTCAGAGAAAAGAAAATTTTCCTTATGGTTCAACTAAGAAAGTGAAGATCCTGTGAAATTCAGACATGTGTCGCAGAATGCAGACCTCAGCAGGCATTTTCAATAAATCGTCTTTCCACTGTCCACTTCATGAGTCACGGCAAAGGATCCCCTCAGCAGAAAGACAGCAGAACAGTTGCTAATGTGACTGTTGAGGACAAGGGGGCAGATTCCATAAAGCCTGACTTTGCAAGCACAGTGAATGCTAACGGGCTCTAGCTGGAGCCTGGGGTCCTCCTTGCATCTCTAAATATGAGGACTCAGCTTCATTTGGGCATGGATTAAGCACTTTGCTAAGCTAAAAATCCAAGGTAATTTGATTGCACAGTTATAATGGTTTCTGGCCTCAACTGTCAGGTTGTAAGGTAGCACCATGGCCTGATGAGAAGCCAGATCTGCCGTGAGTTTGGGTCTGCTATCTTCACATGCGTGGACATATGTGGACAGATGCATAGCCAGTGCACACTTACACAACCCAGAGGAGGTCAAGTGCCTTCCTCTTCTCACTCAGTGGTGCGCTTCCTTGAGATGGAGTCTCACTCAACTCAAAGCTTCTGTTATTCGGTCAGATGAGCTGGCTGGCCAGCAGGCCCCAGCAATTTCCCAGTCTCTGCTCACTATGGGACTGAGGTCACAGGTGTGTGTGTGTGTGTGTGTGTGTGTGTGTGTGTGTGTGTGTGTGGCCACGCCCATCTGATTGTGTAGATGCTGAGGAATCTAGCTCCTCTTATGTTCACATGGCAAGCACTCTGACCCACTGAACCATCTCCCCAGCCCTGGGGGGCTGTGTTTTGTTGCTTTGACCTCATCCATTCTCACTCTAGGGAGGTTTAGTTTGGGCAGAGACACAGACATTCTCCTTATGAAAACTGCTGAGGGCTCTTAAGAGAACCATGCATCTCTCTGCACAGAACCAGGCGTAAGAAAAGTCCCTGTCATCTTAAAGTGGCAGCAAATAGGGTTGAGTCATTGGTCAACTATGCCAACAGTAACTGTTGAACCAGCAGCATGCATCAAGGCTGGCCCCTCCTGTCTCCTCCTGGAGGCTCCTCTGCCAGGTTATCCAAACTAGGGGTACACAGGACTTGAGGGGCTGGATAACTCAGTTATTTTCAGCAGACATGTTAATATTAAGAGAACCCAAAGGCTCTGAAGTTCAGAAATTAGCCCCTGTCCTCTGATAAGTTACGTGAGTGGTGGAATGACCCACCCCGAGCCCTCCACAGGAAAGGCTTCTCCTCAGTTTAGCCACTCCCCTCACTGAATGTCTTACAAAGACTTTCCTTAAAAGGAACTCTGGCCTTGGCCTTCTGGTAGGCAGTCTCTAAGCTCTTGGAATGTCATGCCCAATGAAAGCATCTTTGTTTGTGGTTTGTGACCAACAAGAGGGTCACAGTCTGATTCCAGGAAGATACTGAGCACACCGGTGGGCGGGTCTATCAAGGTGTATTATGGTTTTGACACTGTAATTTTGGGTCAGTTATCATCTGTGAATTTCCAGAGCAGGGGGAGAATGAACTGGCCATTGGGGTGGACACCAGCTTTCCACGATCACATCTAGCAAGAACTCTGAAGGCTGAGGTTCAGGTGAGCTCTCCTGGTAGTGTGCACTGCTGACATGCAGTCCCATGTGGGTACTGGAAAATAGCAATGGCCCTGACCCCACAGGGGCATAATGGAAGTTCTATGTCTGGAGTCTTCCTAGACTCGGTCCTGTGCCCACTTCCCATGGCTGATTTTGATTGGTGTCCTTTCCCTGTAGTGGGGCTTCAGCTGTATTCATGGATTCTGTGGTCTTCATGAATTATTAAAGCTGAGGGTGGTCTGAGGAGAACTCCCTTCTCCTGAACTTGGAAGTTGAGGTTCGAAGTCAGAATGGTTTGGGGACTGCTCAGTTCACCCTTGCTTCTGAACTGTCCAGTCCTACCGGTGCACTGGACCCGATGTTAGCTTGCCTCCCACCCTGAAAGTTCCCCAGGTCCCGGCATCCTCTGACTTTCCTAATTAATAACTTTGCTACTTTTTGGCAAGTCCAACCACCAGGAGCATGTTTCATGTGACAATCCAGTACGCACATATGTTTCTACGGTGTTATGCTGCATAAAGTCTTCCCGACCTCGCAGGCTGACATTCCATCTTAAGCTGCTCCGTGTCCTCCTTGGCACCTGCTGCATCCTTTGGGCCCTGTTGTTTCCACAAACTGTCATGGGTCGACATGCAGTTTCAGCAGCTGCTCTTACCCCCTGCCCCCAGCAGATCCCATCGCCGCCTTGTATCGTCTCTTACTTTGCCTCCTGAAGGTTTAAAAGCTACAAAGCCAACTTCAAAAGGACAATACTGGGCTGGGGAGATGGCTCAGCAGTTAAGGCGCTTGCCTGCGAAGCCTAAGGATCCATGTTCGACTCTCCAGATACCATATTAGCCAGATGCACAAAGGCGAGGCAAGAGCAAGGTCGTACATGCCCACTAGGTGGCACAAGCATCTGTAGTTCAATTGCAGTGACTGAGGTACTGGAACACCAATTCTCTATCGCTCTTCCCTCTGTCTCTCTCTCTAAAAAAAAAAAAGGGCAATACTTGATAGCATCTAATATTTGAGGCTACCTTCATGCTGGGCCCTATACTGAGAGCTTTCCTGTGCATCATTTATTATTATTATTTTCGCCATAAGGTAGATACTATCTCCATCCCTCATCACCACTGCCATCCCACCTTACAAAGGAAAGAGCCCCAGCTTGGAGAGGTTAACCAACTTATCCAAGGACACAGTCATAAGTGAGAGAGCAGAATTCAGGAGGAGCAGGACCCAAACTCAGCAGTTAACCACTAGACATAGGAAATGCCTCCCCTTCTGCCAGACCCAGGCTCCCTGACTGACCAGAATGCAATGCACTCAGACCTGTCTGCCACGGTTCTCCTCCCACATCTCAAGGGAGTCTCATTCTTCCAGAACACTGGTCACCCTTGCCTGTCTCCAGCAGCCTCGGCCTTCCCCACACCAATTAAACCGTCACAGCCGGCTGGCTTGGAGACAGGTGAGGACAGGAAGACAGCTGGAGGAAGAAGGGAATGAGGGGAGAGGGGGCCACTCTCAGCTCCAGCTGCTCTTCTGTTTTCTGTCAAATTGAGTTGCAGACTGGTGGATGAGCCGGCAGGGGTCCCCAGCGACTCCCCAGCTGCCTTCACCCCCTTCATGTTGGGTGGGATGAGAGGAGAAAGGCCTGCCTAGGTCCTGCCACAGCAGCCTGGTTCTCAAGTGCAGACTGCTTGCACCCTCAAGCCACAGCCAGAGAAGCATCTATTCTATGAACCACTCGTAGCTCATAGCCACGAAAGAAGCAGGGGATAAGGAAATCTCGGCTCTGTCCGTCACACAGGCCCCTTGCCTCACCTCCTCCTTTCTGTGCTGCCTGGCAGAGGGGAAAACGCCAGTCAACCCTGCACCTCCGTCCTTAGCTTCCTGAGCACTGCCTCTTCGTGGCCAGGACTTCCATGCACGGGGAGAGCAGGAGCACCTGCCCAGGGACAAACACCACAGAGGGACTTGTGCATCCCCGTTGATTTCTGTCCAGCCTTTGAGTTCAAAGACTGTGGACACCCAGGACCCTTGTACTGGAAGAAGCCAGGGTGAGTGAGCAGATGACCGAGCCTGATAAGGCAGGAGTTCTCGACATGTGGGCTGTGGATCAGCACTGGAGTCCTTGGCCAGCAAAAATGCCTGTAGCTTTCATCCATCTTCCAAAGGAAGGGGGTGCATGACCCCCAGAATAAGCTCACTCTGTTTACATGTACGCAGCACGTGTTGCCTGTGACCTCAGCTGCTGTGGTGCCCACCGTTGTTTCTCACTCACTAGTGTTTCCTCCACGCCTGCACACACCCACGCAGCCACCGAGTGAACCTCCGTGTCCTACCCCCAAGTCTTACCCAGGCCTGGAAACAGACTGTGCTGGAAGGCTCTTGCAGGCTGCATGGCTGCCTGCATACCTCTCAATTATTGATGCCGCTCTTAACAGACCCTGCTTTATTACTGCTGCCCGTGCTATCACGGGGAAGGCATGGCTCCTAATGCACTCCTGGCTCACTTCCTCCTGCTGGCAGAGGAAAAGCACATGCCAGGCAGAGTCTCCTAATTGCATCCATATTCTTTTCACCTTCCTCTGCATCGTGTTCCTACAGTTCCCTCTAGGACATCAAGATCAAGTGTATCTCAAACTGAGCTATGGGTTTATCTCTGCATTTCCTGGCATGGGGAAGGGGGCGTAGGGGGCATAGGAAAGCATCAACCCCTGAGAGCAGAGCAACTGTTCTCCCGAGGCTGCAAACAGGAACACACACACACACACACACACACACACACACACACACACGGCATCCTCTGGAAGAAGGGCTGGTTGAGTCCCAGCATTGAAGGTCCTGTGTTCTACCCACAGTACCTCCCAGAGTGTCCTGAGAGGTAAAAGGTGACCTGAGTATTTTCCATGCAGAAAGCAGAGACCTGAAGCAGCATTAGTAAAACTGGAGTTGACATAATTTGGTCATCTCTCTCCTACTTCTGGACCTATCTAGCCCTAGGCTCCAAGTTCAAACACAGCTTAATGCTACACCAGCACAAGATTCCAAATTTTCATGCAAAAACAGAAAGGCCAGTGAGGAGCAATAACCGACATCTGGGACCATAACTGGGGAGAGATGCCCAGATACCCTGCCATTGTTGTTTGTGGAGAGACAACATAAGAATGTCACCAATAAATGGTAAATGTGATGCTCAAGACAACTGTTAACTACAAGGCTGATGAAAACTATGGCCAAGGGCTTATCTGTGTGAGCTTGTGATTTATATTCACATACACTGGAAATAAAGCCAAATTTTGTAGTGCATGCCTGCTTAGCGAGGTCAGCCAGGAGGTAGTCTACAGAATCATCAGCTTCCACATTTAGCATGATCGATTCTGTCCTGGTCACGTTAGTCCGCTAGGAGAAGGGGACAGCTTGGGGCTTTTTTTTTTTCTTTCTTAAAAAGAATGTGACAATTTAAGGGGGATGTGTTCGTTTCCATTTATGTCCTGGAAAATACGCCCTTGTGACTTAGCAACCGTGTTTAAAGAGCTCTTGCAGTTCTTAAACAAACACAGTGTGTGTTTATGAGGTTCTAACAATGTTATTTTCAGAGATGACGTAGAGCTGGTGATATGTGGCATTAGGACTTTACAGTAAGTTGTACCTGATTTATTGTCATGGCATACAATAAAAAGAGAAACTGGAAACTTAATTAAGCATGTTTGAAAATGTGTTAGATAGAAAGTACCCCCAGGTACTTGAGGGCCTCAAGAACCCCCCCCCACTTTGGACAGAAGAAGCCTTTAGGGAGAGATGGGGAACAAGTGCTAAGAACATTTCCTGGCAATGGAGGAGCTGAGCTAACTCGAGGAGAAAGACAGACAGGTTGAAAACAGGAGACCCAAAGCTGGCAGGCAGAGATGTTTAGCTTGGCCAGTAGTTTTAAATTAGAGTAATATGCAAGCCCAATTTTTGCTCTTTGAAACATCATCACAAGGTCTGAGCAAGATCTATATTGCTGCTTGAGAACATTTGGTGGGGAGCTGGGTCCACTCTAGGAGAAGCCCAAGCTCGTGCCTCATGGTCCTCCCCATATCCGTCCCACCTACTTCTAACATCTGCCCTCCTCCAGTATCGATGAGAGCTTGTAAAGGTCGAGTGAAGTCTCATGAAGACAATGTTGGTTTTTATGGTTAGCAGACCTCTTAATCCAACTTTAGGCAGAAAGATGAAAAAGGCACTTGCTCTCCCAAAACTCAGCAGAAAAGCAAGATTATTATATTTTCTTAAAGTTTTTGATTTGCAAACAGGCGGCACTTAGTTTTAAGCCGGGTTGCTGAGGTTGATACTTCTGAACGTCCTAAGAATAGACTTGAAATGCAATGTTTAGTTTACTTTCCTATCTATAACAATTAAATGACACTGGGATCACTGTGGCATAAGATACCTATCTCTGAGCATTTTTGACTTAAGTGCGGAAGCTTTTAGAAGAATGAGATGGACGTAGTAGAAAAAACAGGGCCAACTTACCCATCAGATATGTCGAGCACAGAGCTTAAGGGTAACCATACTTCTAGAGACCAATAAACACCTGGATGTCAATTTACTTAAAATTAATAACAGTAAATAGTAAGTCATTTTAATAATTAACCCAACATGAGTTACATTTGCTTTATATCAATGTAGCTGTAAAATGTAAGTTTTAATAGTCTTTGTGAACAAAGGTGCCCCATAGGACAAAAGCCTAGAAGGCAAGAGAATGACCATGTGACCTTGGGGCAAGCATCAATGTCCAGACAAGCAGCCTGGCCGTCAGGAGCACGGCCCATCGGTACCGCCTCCCTTCCGCCTCACTCCTGTGGTGCTCGGCATGTGGCAAGGGCGTCAACAAGCTGCCTGTGCAGCGCTTCACACATTAAGGTCAGTCTCTAAAAGATCGTGGGGATACTTTACAGCCACTTTTAGAAAGTTCTGAAGATTTTAACTAGGTACACTTGGAGATTAGTATTAAAGCCACTCTTTGAGTCTGTGTGCTCTCTGCAAGTCTCGATCAATCTCAATTTTATCTCTCTCTCTGTCTCCTTCCCATGTATCCCAGGCTGTGTCAAATTTTCTATGTAGCCGCAGCTAGCCCTGGACTCCTGATCATCCTGCCTCCACCTCCCAAGAGCTGGGGTTAGAGGTGTGAGCCACGACATGGCACCACGGGGGACTTGCTAAGTCACTGTCATCAGAGGCCGACTTCAAGGCAGGCTGTCATGTGACTTACTGAAAATTAAAAAGGGTGAGCCCAAACACAACAAGAGTCCCCTCTTGAATATTCCTGGGGTCAGAAGGATACAGAGTTTTTTTTTGTCTCCTCAGCTCTAAAGCTAAAACACTCCATAGCGTCTGGCTATCTTTTTCAGCACTTCGGCCTTCAGGAGTTGGTTAGCCATGCTCATAGTCGTGACTGATAACATGCTACCTGCTGATATTTCCTCTGCTACTTTCTTACCTTGCTTTCCTATGCTTGAGGCTGGGTCTCCTAACCCTTATAAACATACAAAGAGTTCGCTCATCATGCTGGGAGAGACAGTCTTATCCATAGTATTCAGAATTCCCCAGTGTCAAATAAGGCTGACACTCAATGGGGACTGACTGCCCAATTGACAACTTTAAGGCCACAGGTACACAGGTCCCAGCCTCTCTGTCACTGTGAAGAGTCTGGTGACCAGTTCTCCATGCTTTGCTTCCCTACTACATGTGCAGGTGAGACACGGCTGTCACCTGTGCCTTGTGTGTGTGCACACGTGCACTGCATGAGAACACAGCTCCCTCTGTCTCTGTCTCTCTCCCTCGCTCTCTTCTCCAAAATTCTTTGAACAATGACATTTGCATCAAAATCCCCAAGGGCACTCTTGCTGCAAATGGTTCTATTTTTAAACCAAAAATGAGTCATCACTGGCCAGGGTCTCCCCAGAGCGACAATTTGTCAGGCTGTCAGGACAAAGGACACAGGGTAAAAAAGACAAGCAAGAAGTCACATGGCCTCCAGCCCATAAACCCCACAGCGAAGTCACAGTGCCACCTTGGCTGGCTGTGCTGTCACGGGCACCGTCCTTGGGTTTGGAGTGCGGCATCCTGAGCGCCAGTATTTCCCACAGTTGGCTCCTACCCGGACTCTCCGCACTCTCTGAATGCCCGCCTGCTGGGACTTTAAGGAGGCACCAGGGCTCAGATGAGGCATGCGGGAAGACTCGGTCCTCCTGTGGCAGAAAGTCATGCAATTGATTGCAGATGGCGTAAGTATGGGGGCTGAAGGCAGACGTGTTTCCTTTCCTTGCCCTGAAGCAGCCACTCTTTTAAGTGTTTCAGGAGTGCTAAGATGGTGCCAGGACATCCAAACGTCCCTTTTAAGTTCTGGAGAGTGGTGAGAAGGGCAGAGCTCGTCTATTCTAATTGTGGAGGGTAAAATGGATTTATAGACTAGTTAACAGACTGTGTTTTCACAGGGAAAACCAATCAGCAAATGGGCAAAGTATCCTCAAAAATAATGTGGAAAAAAGGCCTGGCAAGCCAAGACAACGAATTCAGCCTTGTTAATCTTTCATAACCGAGGTGAACTTTTACTCACCCCTGACACTCAGACAGTGCAGACACAGACAGACAGACAGGAGCAGGGTGATAAAAGGATCCATAAATGCAAGGCTTCTTGACAGCTGGAGATGACATAAGCAAGCCCCAGGATCCCACCTCTGGATTTGACCTTTTATACTTGGGGTTATCTGGGTTCCTTCCTCTGCCCATACAGTTTGTACCATGATGAATACTGGAGCATACAGAATTGGCATAAAAAGTCAATTTACTTTGCTTCTCGGTTTGCAGGCTATCATATTTTTGCCCACTATATAAATTTAGCACAAAGAACCCAAGAGATCAAGAAGAAAAAAGCGCCTGGACTTGGAAAGAAGAACTCCACTTTCAGTCAATAGTTCTGCCTTTGATTGGCTGAGTGACCTTGCACAGCTGACCTCACCCTTTGGGCCAGGGAGAGATTGCTGAAGCACAGGGAAGAGAGGCGCCAAGTGACCCCTGAAGTCAAGACCCGACGTCACACCCTAATATGAGGCATCAGTTCCAGGACTCCTCACGAATGCTGAAAATCCATCCACGGTCAAGCTCCTTATCTGGAGTGATGTAGCATCTATACAGAGCTTAGATTCCTCCTCCCGTATACCATAAGCTCTCAGTACAGTGTCAAAGCTCTGTCAATGGCTGTTGGGCTGTAGCGTGCAGGGAATAAGGACAAGCAGAAGAGCCTGTGAACATTCAGTAAACGTGAAATTGTCCCCAGCATTTTCCACCCACAGTTGGTCAAGTCCTCAAGGTACAGAGGGCCAACTCTATTCTCAAGTTGTCAAGCAACCCTGGAGGGTCTCGCTAAGCTCTCCCTCCCACTCCCAACAGCGTTCCTCGATGCTTCCAGTGAAGGGGGAAGTGTTGCTGCAGGTGATGCTGAGATACCTTCTGCACACTGAGCAAGAAGTGAGGAAGGAGAGACCGTCTCACGACTGTGGAAGACAAAAGGGGGCACTCCGAGACAAATAAACTAACCTAATGCTTACAATCAAAGCATGGAGACTGACCTCCAAGTCCGTCCACATAAAGGCTAAGACGCAGGGCTAAGCTGACTCCATTCCCTGGTGACCTTTCCACTCACCTTCACTACCAGGCCTATTCCCAATTAAAGAAAGAAAAAAAAAAACTGGCTGAGGTATAATAATTGAGTCGGGGCTCCAGAATGAGAAGGTGCTGTGAAAGGTTAAGTTCTGAGAGGCCAGGACTTCCTGCCGTGAGCTGCTTGCAGCGTCTGCCACAGGATCCCTTCTTTCCCCTCCCTCAAGGCCCAGCTTCCTCCACCATCTGACATGCTACTCTTCCCACAGCTGCTGGCTCTCCTGTTGTGTTCCCCTCGCAGATGCGCAGTGCTGTTCTCAGCACCCTGCCCTTGAACTTTTCCTACCCATAATTTTCCAAACCAAAGGCTGGCAATAAAAATGTCAGTGAGAGAGGGGAGAAGATTGTGTGGGGGGGGGGTAGTATTTTTTTTTCAGGAGTATTTTTAAAAGAAGAAAGAGAACAGAGAGATGCTCTGCACGCACACTGATTTGTGTTGACTTCCTCAGAAAAGGTTAACTGCATGCTGTGACTCCTCAAACAAGGCAGGACGGTGGAATGCGGGAGCTAATTATTGAGAACACCACCGAGAATGACCCTGATCCATGAAAGGAGGTTCTAAGAGCTAAGATATGCCGAGGCACTCCCTTCCCTGTGAGATCGCCGCCCAGCCCAGCTAGCCGCAGCGAGGGGCTGCGAGGCTGTAAGAGGGAAAGATACCCCAGGGAGCTGCATCTGACAATGCGCTGGAGGATGCGACCTGTGCCGTCTTCACGTTCCTGCCAAGTGCCTGCCAACCTGGGCGCATGGTGCATGGGCACACATGCCAAATCAACACTTGCGCAGTCAGGATAAAACTGAAAAAGAAAACCAATGACCCCGTGTCACTCTGAAGACCTCCCACAGGGGTAATGGGGAGATGGCTCAGCAGCTGCGCAAGCTCCAGGATCTAAGTTCGACCCCCAGTGCTCACGTGAACAGTGAGGCATGGTCATGCATGCCTGTAACCCCAATGCGGAGGACAGACCAGCCAGTCTGATGGAAAAATGAGGAGCTTCCACCTTCAGTGAGAGACTGTCTCGGGGAATTAAGGCAGATAAGTAACAGAGGAAAACACCCACTATGCTTTTTTGGCCTCTGCATATGTATGCATGGGGCACATGCATCTGCACACCCACATCACACGCAAAACAACAACAAAAGGTCCCCACCCCCCAACAGAAACCTCAAGGTCAAATTTTGCTAAAGTCCATCGGTTTCACAATCAATGCCCTATACTCAGTGCACAACAATAAATTAAAGCCTGTAACTCTCTAAATGGATAATGAAACGTGTTAGGTGATGGAAACAAGACATCTCTGGTTATCGACCTCCGTGTGTCAGGTAACAGACGCAGAGGATGTGGTGAGGGTGGGAACACAGAGGGTTTTCCACTTGAAGTATGAGGAGCCTCCAGGGGTGACGAGCTTGCCCTGCTCCCTACTAACCTGGCCCCGGCCCATCACAGAATGCTGCCACCCCGAAAACAAAAAACAAAAAAACAAGAGAGTCTTTTAAGCCAATAGTAGGAAGGACGGACATGAAGATGCAAACCGACATCGGACATGAACCACAGCTGCAGTCCAGGGGGAAAAGTCTCTGACAGGACCCGAAGAAGCACCGTCCACCACAGACCTGAGACTCTGAGGGTGAGAACGCAGGCATGGAGGGCCCACGGTAAATCAAGCAGACGACTCGGCAGGAAGAGCAGGAACACCTTCCATTCCTGCAACACCGCACAAACCCCTTTCGGTAACTCCCACCATCTGCAATTTCACTGCTTGACCCTGGGCAGGGACGTGAGAGAGGCTGGGGTAGATTGTGGCGCCACCGCTTGTTTGCTACATGCTTGGGGACAAACCTTACAGCTCCATCTTTCTCATCTGTAATGTGGGAATGATAGGACTGACCCTTGGTAGGCTGTTTGAAGAATCCAGTAAGATGGAATGCAGTTTTTTATTTTATTTTATTTTATTTTATTTTATTTTATTTTATTTACTTATTTGAGAGCGACAGATAGAAAGAAAGAGGGAGAGGGAGAGAGAGAGAGAGTGACAGAGAGGGAGAGGGAGAATGGGTGCGCCAGGGCTTCCAGCCACTGCAAACGAACTCCAGACGCGTGCGCCCCCTTGTGCATCTGGCTAACGTGGGTCCTGGGGAATCGAGCCTCGAACCAGGGTCCTTAGGCTTCACAGGCAAGCGCTTAACCACCAAGCTATCTCTCCAGTCCAGTTTTTTTTTTTTTTTTGAAAGTGCTCTGCTCACATATAACACATCAGTAGCTAATATTCCAGCCACCTGCTGGCTCTTCCCTTTTGAAAGAGGATTTCTCAGCTGAGGGATGAAAGACCATTTTATGTACAAAGATGGATGGCTGCTTTATGCAGTCCATGTATCCTGCCCTCATGTAGACATATATGGTTAATAATATTAGTAATAATAGTGACATTACTATTATATCTACCTCTTAGTTAAGAATTCCTGTTCTGGAGTTGATATTTACTATTATCATTATTATTATCATTATCTCCCTACCTCTTAGGTAAGAATCACTGTTTTGGTGTTGACATTATTATTATTATTATTATTGCTGTTTTCTCCCTACCTCTTACATAAGAATCACTGTTCTGGTATTGAGGGGAGGGTGACCTCAGTATTATTGTAAAGCTCTAAATAGCTGCATCATAATAACAGTGATGTAGGTTTTATTTTCAGACTATGAAAACCATCTGGTCAGTTTTCATATAATTACCCTTCACCATACTTAATCATAACCAGTTTGGCCACCTCCAAAGTATTCAAAAATCATCTCACTGAAAATGTTACAGATGAATGAACACAAAATCAATGAGAATAAAGTGAATAAACAAAGGAATGAATTCCAAAGCAAAATGTATAAAGACCAAGGAGGGGCCATTTTCAGGCATAACACTGCTGTTACCCTGGCAATGGGGCACATTGATTAGATACTCTTACCAAAATTAGTGCTGTGATTCCCTCCACCTTCCTGATGTCCATCTCCCCCAAACAGCAGTGCTGAAACCAGAAACCAAGAGTAAAGTCTGGCAGAATTGGCAGGGGCCCCCACTGAGCACCAGCCCTCTTGGAGCAGATAAAGCCATTAAGGAAAACTTTAACCATGCATAGCCTTTCAGCTTTACCCTGCTAACAGCAGGTAGCGTGCCTTTCAGAGGCAGGAGCCTGCCTTCCAGCTACCAGCTAGCTAGCGGGACCTGACCTTCACTTGGAGTATATGCTGCATTAAATATTCACCATCCACCTAACTGCAGCAGAAGAAGTAGCCACGTTTAAACATGAATCAAAGGAATAAATATCTCCACACATGTGAGTCATCCTTTCCCAGAATGCCTCTGGATAAATGCAAATGTGCAAGGCTTCTAGAGCTCCTGTCTCTTCCAACTTTCTTTGGAAATTGTGGAAGCAATGGGGCCAGCTGCCTTCCATAATGCATGAATCCTGCCCTCACAATGACATCCTCATGTCTTCCTTAATTTTCCTCCTGTTAGGTAAGAAAAACTGTTCTGGTATCAAGGGGAGGAGTGGAGGAGTGACAGTGACCTTCACACTCATAGGGCATCGAAGGGGACCTCTGACTTGGTTGTATGATTTTGCTCCACGTGGACCGGAGTGCGCAAGACAAAAGGTGTGTGGAGAGAGGCACCAGGGAAACAGCCAAACAAGGAGCTGCGGTGACGTGTCACAGAAACGGGCAAGGAGCCTTTGAAAAAGACACAGAACTTCTCTGGACGACATGGACCTGGGGTGGCTATCTTGGGGGATGGGATGACTGTGCCTGTCACATGTCAGGGCGGCTGTGAAGACCCTGGTATGTATGCCCACCTACAGCCTCGCCAGAGAACACCTCCCTCTGCTTGGGTCTTGACAGAGTCTACCATTGGATGATGCACAACATCTTAACAGAGCTTCGTGTCATTATTCTCTTTGGCTCTCAACTGTAGGAGCTCTGAGGACTATTTTTCTTAGCTGGATAGTAACCATTGAAGGTCACCCAAATGGTTCTTCCTGTAGGGATCACTTGAGGAAAATGAGGACCCAAAAGAAGGCTTCTCAATGCTTCCATGCAAAAGACCCCACTGGAGGATCTACATGCCTGAGAATTCAAAAGGAAAGACTTCATCCTTTTGTCCATTTGCACAGCCAAAATTAGCATCTCTGAGGACAGGCTGGCCAAGCCAATCCCTGGAGCCTGTTTTATACACTCATCTGCATTCTTTGTACTTCTCAAAGGGTCAGGTGTCAACAGCCTTAAACCTAGAGCTTCTGAAAGTGGGAGAGCCCCTACCACGTGGATGAGGCCAGCTTTGGCTATAAGGTACTGAGACAAGTGATTCTGTAGACCATGTTGGCCCAGTGAGGTTACTCCTGATCTTTCATTTAATGAAATGTACAAATACGGACTAAAATTCACCTCAAGAATAATGGGTACTTTTCTGTCCAGTGTGACAATTTAGTATAATTTCCAAGAGAAGTTTGCAACCACTTCCCAAGACACCTAGATGGCCAGCCAAACCATGTCTGTTAACCTGGTAATAGCTTTAAACGAAAAAGATACATTTTTTTTTAAATTTTTTATTTATTTATTTGAGAGTGACAGTCACAGAGAGAAAGACAGATAGAGGGAGAGAGAGAGAATGGGCGCGCCAGAGCTTCCAGCCTCTGCAAACGAACTCCAGATGTGTGCACCCCCTTGTGCATCTGGCTAACGTGGGACCTGGGGAACCGAGCCTCAAACCGGGGTCCTTAGGCTTCACAGGCAAGTGCTTAACCACTAAGCCATCTCTCCAGCCCGAAAAAGATACATTTTTTTAAGAAATAACCTTTACTTCCCCACCCTCTTCCCATTTGCACCTTTTACATGGGCAAAGTTTCATTTTATCTCATTCACTAAGCTTGATTATAATTTGCTCAATGGGTTTCACTTGATTTTCTAACTGGGAAGCCATGAACTTATCATAAAGATGACTTTATAGACTCCACTTTATTTTTTCCCATAACGGAGCATGCTTGCTGGCTCTCCCTGGGAAGATGAAAGACTCTCTGTACCGATGACTAACAGTCCTGCCCACAGATCAGACTCTTGGGTCTCAGAACCAAATGAAGAAATGGAAATGAAAGTAGATGAAGTTATGTATGGAACCACACGGTCTTCCTGTAAACAAGATCTTGTTGTAATAAACCACACAGCTGTATTAGTGTAGGAAGAGAGAAAGGAGAAAGCTAGGATAAGGCTTGGGCAGTCCCTATGGAAAACAAAGACAGTCCCATTTCTAAGATTACTTGCATTTTGGCTGAGGAAAGCTAAAATCAGAAGTGAAACTCATAGACTTCGTATAGACTCTTTGAAAGTCCCTAATAGAAACAGATTCAGAGAAGACATCCAATGCCAGCTTCTGCAAGGCTTAGCAAAATCGGAATTAAATCCAAAGGGCATGGAGGAAGAGGGGGTATTGGAGAAGTGTATCAGTCTTTTGTGGAATTTCATGCTTTCCAATCCTCTCCCATGGAGGTGAGAACAGAATCTCTGGAGACAAAGGTTGTCCCCTCGTAGACACTATATAAAAAAAAAAAAAGGACACCACCCAATTCCATCTAACAGCAGCATTTTATTTCCAAAACATACAGAAGGGCCAAAAAGGGAGTCAAAGGGAAGGAAGGGACACAGAAGGCATTGGTCCTTCTGGAAGATCTCCACACTCACCTTCACGTTAGAGTGTTCTCTCTTGAGGACACACAGCCCACATGTCTGAACCTCTTCCTTGAACCCCAGCAAAGGCGTTGGCAAGTTATGTTTGCACCCCTGACATGTGAAAATAACCCTAGAGAAAAAGGGGAGAAGTATGACCAACAGCTTGAGGTTCCCAGTGCAATTCAAATGTGGTCCAAAATTCTTAAGTAAATAGGAAAACAGAGCTTACCTTCACTTACAAGCCAACCGGAGTCCTTCCAGACTTAATAAAAACTCTTCTCTTCCCTTTCTAGGGATTCCAAAGATAGAGGCGTGTGCAATTTCATCCCCTGAAAGTGTTTAAAGGACTTGCCACTCAAGATGGATAAGGGCCCTATCTTGGTAGGCTGATGAACTTCTGATACACTCAGACGTGACTGACTTCCAGAGACGGGTGATTAGACATGTTTTCTTTATTTTCTCTTCAGTTATAAAATACACAAAATCCTCTCACTGGTGACCAGACAGCTCTGGGAATTCAGAGGTGAGGTGTGGGTGACATGACCACCATCTGGAGCCACATCAAAAGTGAAATACTAAGCTGAGAATTCAGGCATCCCAGAGTCCGAGCCAACAGGGGCACTAGGCAGTTTCCTGGGAACAAAGTCAAGTACCTGACTGCACCAGTGACAGTAAGAGAAGGTGGAAAGTCTCTCCCAGCCGGCAGTGTGGACACCACGCTCGGGGCCACCATCCTTGGCCAGAGTTGTCAAGTTCAGGTCACAACAGAAAAACATGTAGGACTCCAGCCAGCTCCGACCACATCACAGATGCTGTCAACACCAAGACTGTAGGAGCTTTGTTGGAACAAGGAGTACACCTGCAGGAGACCCGCAGACCCTGGCCCTGGTTGCTGCTCTCTGAAGCCTCCTGCAAGATCTTCGCCGTCTGTGACCCATGATCACCTCGGAGCACCAGTTCACCCCACTGGCGCCTGAAAGTCGTCTGCTATAGTTCTCAGATGGCCACGTGCCTCCCTCTTGAGGAATCTTCATGAATGCTCCCACTGGGTTTCCTTACCTCGCAAGTGAAGAACCACCAGAGTGACGTTCCAGCTAAGCATTTGGTATCTGAGCACCATGTTTTCTAATCCGCCAAATGTGATCAAAGGACAGGAAATGACTGAGAAAAGGACCCTATGACCATGACCAGAATGGCTCCAGTTCTCATCTGCTGGACCCTGACAACCCTCTCAGAGGATTAAAATGCCCATTGAACCCCTCGACTTTTTGATATCTTCAGTGAAAAGACTTCATCAGCAAACAAAGCTATTTAGAAATAAATAGTACCCAGCAAGAAGTCTCGGCCCCAGCTATCTCTCCCTTCAGGGCCAAAGCACCCTTCCTTCTGAAGGATTTTCTTTTATTCAGAAAATGAACACAGAACAGTCCTGCCTTCCTCCCCAAGTGTTTCACTCTAAGGAGGGTTTTTCAAAGGTGGATGTTAAAGTAAGTAAGTTCATCAATGTAAAGGCAATGACCAGTTTAGGGAAAAGGGACAAGATCATGTATTTGAAATACTCACTTGGACGAATCTATGAAGTATATTACAAGTGCGCCAATGCTGAGAGCAAATACTAAGACAACCTGAAAAAGAAGAGAGGAACCCCATTACTGAAGAGCTCTGCATTGGGATGTTTACGTTTTGGGCACACGGCAGCTCTGAAACATAATCTCTCCCTGGCTGCTCCACAGGCTACCTCCACACTGGCCCTTTGTGGCCAGTGGCAGCAACCTCACTGCCTGCCAATAGGGGTCAGGGCAGGCTTTTCCATCCATAGTGGGGTTTTTTTTGCTTTTTAATCTGGTCCTATTAACTCAAGGTCCAGTCCCTCTATAAGCAACTTCAAGGGGAAAGAGCTAGTTAAATCCCATATGTAACCCAGGACTTAAAGGGACTCAAATAAAGGAATATTAATTTTTAACAGCTTTGTTGCTATGTAATTCATTTACCAGAAAATTCATGCATTTTAAGCAGAAAATTCCTTAATGAGTCCGTAAATTTACCAAGTTGTGAGACCATCGCCATGATCTTGGCTTCAGAACATTTTTAACATCTCAATAAGTTCTCTCAAGCCTGTTAAATTAATCCCCAGACAGCCACTAATCTACTTTCTGTCTCTACACAAGAAATATCCATTTTAAAAAGACACATGTCCAGATGTGTACATGTGCTGGCATGTGTATATGCATATATCCAGATCTTTCCATAGAAGTGTAAGTGTATTCACTGCACATATGCTCTGTGTGTCTTTGTGTGTGCTTAGAACGCCACTCAAGTATTTACAAGAGATAATGCAAGCACAAAGAAAGTCAATTAGGTCATACATCTGGCCACTTAAATGACAGCCGCTATCCCTTACTCATCGCTCGGGATCAATCAGCGCTGATACAATAGGCAGTTTTGGCATTGCCTTTGATGCACGCCCGCCCCATGCAAGCCCATCAAGTGAATATGCAGCAGTTTAGGCAGCAGATACTGACACTTCCCTCCTCCTCCCTCAACGTCCCCGTGTGTTTATTTAATCTTTCACAGAGAAGACTACTAATACAAACATAAGACGGCCAAAGTAAAAACACAGGGCAACAGACACCAATTATTATTATTATTGCTTCACCACCTTACATGCCTGACTGCCCTCAAGGATACCCTTGAGATGCGCTGATACCCTTAAGGACAGACCGCAGGTTCATGGGGCTTTAGAGGCAACCATCCCCTGGTGTTAGGTACCAACATCCAGCAGTGTGTAAGAGAGAGGGAAAGTGCAAACATCTGTGTTTTGTGTGCGTTTCCAAGGTGGGCAGCAGAAAATGGAGTCTGCGTGCAGTGCACCCTGGAAATGAAC
Organism: Jaculus jaculus; assembly: GCF_020740685.1. Taxonomy (NCBI): domain Eukaryota; kingdom Metazoa; phylum Chordata; class Mammalia; order Rodentia; family Dipodidae; genus Jaculus; species Jaculus jaculus. Next base: position 18,018,973 of record NC_059119.1, read on the forward strand.
CCCGTGGAGCCATAGGCACGGGATGGCAGGATACCCAGTCAAAGACAGCTGGATATGAGACAAGGGACACACAGCTTCAAAGAAATTGCTAACATCTCTCTTTGAAAAGAAGGGCTGAACCAAGAAGCCACTGGCATTTATTTTACTCTTCCACATGTGCTTCTGCAGTCGGTCAGCCATTGCCAGCTACCAGCAGGATCCCCCTTGGCTGGCTCCCCTCAGTCCCCCCCTTTCACACGCATTCATTTGGTTCATTCACAGAATCTCAGCAAAGGTATGCACCAAACAAAAACATAAGCAGGCCGCTGCTTCTTCCTCTACAACAAATAGCTTAAGATTAATTTGGATCTGTGCTGCTATTTCTGAGCCTTAAGCGGTTAGATCCTGGCCCTGACCTCATTCTCAAAAAGCTACATAAGGAAGAGGTATGGCCAGCACAGAGAGGCGGAGCCTCTTCATTCATAAACAGCAGACCCAGGACTAATCCTTGGCAGTTTGGCTCTGTGGGCTTCTGAATGCTGAACTTCTGTGGATGCTGGCTAGATAGTTCTACACCATAAATAGCTATAGTCCCATGAAAGAAAAATCAAAGTCCTTGCAAATGGCATCTTCATCATGCTGCAACACATTAGCATCGTGGCGCCCCTGCCAAAGCGATGGCTTCCCAGCATCAGGATGGCCAGAGTAACTGACGCTCATTTATCCCAGCTGCCTCCACTTGGCCTCTGTGATGGGGACTAATGTATTGCTTATTTAAGCAAATCAGCTCGTGACAGACAGAAGGAGGGAATAAATCCTGCTGTTCTCTTAAGGCTCCAGTATCAGCATCTCTTGGAAAGCGTCAGGGTGGAGGGAAAGCAGGAGGAAGTGACTTCCGTAGAGCTTCTGCTGAGAGGCTGTGGGCTTGGGCCCACATGCCCTGTCAGAAGGCTATCTTTCTGGAAGGAACTGGGAGTGGAAACTGGGCCACCCACCAGGAGCCACTGTCACCTGCCTACATGCATAAAAAGATCCGTGCTTCTCAGCATGAAGAAAACTGTGCACATAACCTTTAAACTTACTAAGGGTCATTTACCATGTCAGGCTTGATCACATGGTCAACCTGGATTCAGGTGAGGCAGAAACTTGGCCTTGGCCATGACAACAGAAACCAACAAACACTTGGAGACTCTCAGATAGCCATAGCAAATTCACCCAAAAGGACTAATGTCTCTCTGTCCCTAGCTCTCTAAAAAAAAACCCCAATATTTGGAACTCACACTCTAAATACAAAAGAAAACTAAAATAAAGGGAAGTATAAAAGTGGGCTGGGGCGGGGGAATGATCCGGCAGCCCAAGGTCGAGTCCACGGTGCCCAGGTAAAGCCAGACACAAAGTGGCAAACGCATCTGTAATGCGAGCTGGAAGGCGATGCTACCAAGGAGACTGGCTCATGCAGCAGGGCAACACTGAGAGACCCTGCTTCAAAGAAGAAAGAGGAAGACAAACACCCTGAGGCTGTCCTCAGACCATACGTGTGTCATGGCATGCATGCACCCATATACACACAAATCGTGAAGAAAGAAAAAAAAAGGAAGAGGAAAGCCAATAGCAACAGATAAACCAGGATAAGAGCACAAAATAGATTTTTAGCCTGAATGGTAATAGCTGCCTCCAACAGCCATCTAAATAGTTATTTAACATATACTGTCTACAAGGCCCAAGAGAGACAGAAGGTTGAAGTTGACTTGGAGATGTGAAATATACTCTCATACAGAGATGTCTTTGCACAGACTGGGCCTATGCTGTGACACAATCAGTGATCAGTGTGCAATGCAGGCACAGTGAGACATTAATGAGGTGAATCACTAGTAAATGGAAAGTTAAAGGAAGGTAGGGGCAACAGGGGCTTTTGTTTCAGTATCTCTTCATTCTCCAAGTATCTTTTGTTTTTTTAAAGCAAGAGATAGAAAGAGACAGAAAGACAAATGATGCACCTCAGCCACTGCCATCAAACTCCAGATGCTTGCACCATCTAGTGGGCATGTGTGACCTTGAACTTGCCTCACCTTCATGCATCTGGCTAATGTGGGATCTGTAGTCAAACATGGATCCTTAGGCTTTGTAGGCAAGCACCGTAACCACTAAGCCATCTCTCCAGCCCCGAGTATCGTTCCTTGATACAAGCTATGGCTTCTCCCATGTTCCCTCAGTAAGGGTCACTGGACATCCTTCTGTATGCTTCCATGGTCCCAGAGATGAGGAGGATTGAAACCCCAGAGACATGGAGAGACATTGCCAAGCAAAACACAACAATCCAGACAACAAAATGCCCATGCACTTCACCAAATTTGTCCCATACAGGAGCCTGTGGCCAGCAGTCTGACCCAGAAGGCCATGCGCTCACTGCCTCTGAGAACAGGGCTTCTGCTAGCTGTCAGCACAGCTGGTCCAGCTTGTCCTCCTTCTAGGATGGACGCCCCCCATATTTTGGCCACCTTGGATTGTATGCACTGCTGTGCCCTGAGATTGACGGAAAGTGCCCATAAGCTACATATGGTGATACTGAAGCAGACACTTAGAAGCCACTTTTGCTAGAAAGCTTTGACTTCTCATTTGGGCCCCAAGGAAATCAAAAGCAGCCTAGCATCACAGCCTTCAGACTGCATCTGTACTTTGGCTGAAGGCACAGAGGTACATGATTTGTCCTCAACCTTTCCTCTTGAATCATCTTGAATTCCAAGAGGGGCAAAACCTCAAAGGACAGAATGTCCTCTTGGGTGAGGACAAGTGTTCACGAGGGCAAAGCTGCACACTGGAAGAGGTGACCGTCCTGCAGGAAGCAGACTGCTTCGGTCACAGCAAAGACTGATTAACAGATCGACAGCGTGTTAGACCACCTTGCAAGCCTGGAGCTGAGACAATGATGGGTCAGTGATGGGTGGGATCACACCTGGACAAGAACTGCTTAGTTATGTGTACATCCTGCCCTCTATTTAAACCTAAACCTCACGTCAATAACATAAAGACAGACTTGCGGGGGGGGGGGGTGTCACTGGACCACCATCTTATCTGCACCTCCTCCCAATGTGGCCACATTAAGTAAAGCTCCTTTGTCTGTTTTTCACTATTATTTATTTCTTTATTAGAGATGGCCACAGTCCAGGTTTTTCCCACAAAAACTCGAGTTACAATACTGAAATACTGAGTGATATTTCCAAAGTTCTAGGTTCCAAAGACAAGAGTAGTTTGATAAATATCACTGGAACAATGGTGCATGTGACTCATCTATTTTCGTGACTGGAGATGAAGCATGACAAATGTTTGCCCAGAAGAATGCCAGGAACATGCACTGTGTGTAAAACAGCGGCAAGGCTGCCTTCCCTGTCAAGAGGAGTCTGGTCACAAACAAAGGAGATTCACAGCCCTCACTCATCCTAGGTGAAAATGCTGGCAGCTCATGAAGATCTTCCAAATGCCTGGAAAAAAGCTCTCACAAAAATGGAAAACATTATGTCTAAGAATATTAACACACATACACACAATAACAAGGGGCATGGGCTGGAGAGATGGCTTAGAGGTTAAGGTACTTTCCCATAAAGCCTAAGGACCCAGGTTCGATTTCCCAGTAGCCATGTAAGCCAGATGTACAAGATGTCTCATGCATCTGGAGTTCGTTTGCAGTGGCTAAGGGTCCCGGTGCACCCATGCTCATATTCTCTCCCTCTCGCCTGTTTCTCTCAAATAAATACATATTTTTTAAAAAAGCAAAGGGCAGGAGAAATAGCTAAGTGGGTAAAGGTGCTTGCATGAGGACCTGAATTTGATCCCCAGCACCCATACAGAAAGCTGGATGTGCCTGTGCATGTCTGTAACCGCAGTGCTGAGAGGGGTGGAAACCAGAGAGTCACTGGGGCTCCCCGGCCAGCCAGCCTAGCTGGAAAATGATGAGCTCCAGGTTCAATGAGCGATCCTGTCTAAACGGAGGAAACAAGATCAATAGGGGAGGACACTCAACATCCTCTTCTGGCCTCCATGTGCATGTGCACAGGGTGAGCACACATGTGCATACACCCTATGTATGAGAGCCCACATACATACACACACATACCACACGCTACCCTCATCATGTTATGTGTGATGCTGCAGGTCTAACAACACGTAACAAGAGCACGGAGAAGCCTCATTACACAGGTGGTCACAAACCCCCATATCACATGACACAAAAGTCCCATCCTTTGCACAGCCTTGCTTTGGGAGCTACTGGACTCTCTTTGGGCCAGTCCACTTCCTCCCTTGAAAGTGTATCCCTTCTTTTTTTAAAAAAATTAATTTATTTATTTGCAAGCAGAGAAGCAGAGAGAGAATGGGAGTGCCTGGACCTCTATGGCTGCTGCGAGCGAACTCTAAATGCGCATGCCATGCCACCATGCCACCGTGCATACCTGGCTTTACATGGGTACTGGGGCATGTAGCCAAGGTCATTAGCCTTTACAGGCAAGTGCATTAACCACTGAGCCCTCTCTCCAGCCCACGTGAACCCCTGTCAATACACGTGCCCTTTGCTTCTCTCTACATGCCTGTCCAATTCTTGGTTTAGGAACTCATGAATGTGGAGGTGCTCTCTAAATCCCAACGTCAGCCAGTACCAGTGAGTGACTAAATCAGGAAAGGAGGTCCTTCAGAGATCCTGAATTATAACTCAATAAAAAAGCCACGTGCCTTAGGGATCACAGAGAGAAAACTGTCCATTCTCTGAGAAAAGTCTCTCTGGCCAGGAGCCAGATTCAACACGGAACACGTAGAATCATTAATTGGAGTCATTTGTTCTTCTGTGAGCTGGAATCTGGATTCTGGTTGCTGGGTGTGTAACCATCCTGGCTGGATGAAAATATCCTATCAACACACACAGTATCATTCCTTCAGCCATGAGACTGTTGAGACAGTAGGCCACACCCCCACACAACTGGAATTTCATACACTTCTGACAACTTGTCAGTCAGACCACCAGAGACGATGATTCATTAGGCCTCCATTCTGCTTTCTATTTAAACCTAAGCCTCAGGCCAGTACCCCAAAGATGGACTTGTGGGGGGGGTCACTGGATGTCTTCATCTGTTCCTATTCCCAATGGGACCACACTGAACGAATACCCATCCTCTACTGTTCACTATACCCTCTCCCTTTGCTTGATCTGTGTTGAGGATGCATGGCTGAGCCCAGCTAACGGCTGCCGGCGTCCTGGCTTTGCGGAGGCAGCAGATTACTGTTCTCAGATGACTTGAGTCTGTGTGGATCTTCAAAGATGGACTCACAACTGAGGTCCCCAGCGTGCCTATCTCCTGGGGAGCGGTCCTTGCAAAGTGGACATGGCCTTATGTCATTCTGGGACCAGGCAATGGTGGGCAGCAACGGGAAGGGAAGGCTGGGCATCTCTATTTTTAATGGGCTTTTCCAGAGAATCTGACATGTGGCCAAGGATGGGAGTTGCTGAGTTAAAGCCATTAGGGGAAACCACTTAGCTCAAGTCAGAGATTAATTTACAAATGTCACCTTAACAATTAGCCCATTAGAACACGTGTTTGAGGCCTGTAGGCTCGGAGAAGCTGTGAGGAGTGCTTCGGAAAGTCCGGAGCACACGATGAATTAATTCTCTCCGAGCGGGCCTTGCACATTCTCCTCAGCTCACAGCAGAACAAATGACCCCAATTAGTGATTCTACGTGTTCCATGCGGAATCTGGCTCCTGGCAGTGGAGACTTTTCTCAGAAAATGGACAGTTTTCCCCATATGACCCCAAAGGCACGTGACTCTTTTTAGTGAGTTGTAATTTATATATATAATCAAATTTACTATATATAGAAAAACAGGTGAAATAGATAGGAGAAATCCTAAGGCAAAACAATCTGGGGACATTCTGTTTCAGAGAGAGAACATCATCCCAACATCTAAATTACAAGGTTGGATCCATGAATTTGACAACTCTAACAAACATCCATTGAGCTCTGATGCGCGAGGCCAGAAGAGCGAGACAGGGAACCACCACAAAGCCCAAACAGCTCAGCTGGGCTGGGCTCTGCCCTCCACGGGCAGGGAAGATGAAATTATGCAGGAGTCTCTTGAGGATTTAAGAAATGTGACTCACACACTTTGTGGGTATCAAGGGAAGCACCAGGTATATGCTCATGTCACCTGCATTGCAGGGTCCCTAAATGGAAGGGGAAGAGAGAGGACAGGTGGCAGATCCAGGAAAAGGAAAGAACGCTTGACATTCGAGGTCCACCCGAGTGTCCTGTGCGAAGCAGGACAGATGCCAGGTGCCGAGGATGACACGTGACGGGGAGGGGAGGCAGTGGGACATCCCTAAGCAACATGGATACAGGCAGATCACTTCATCTCTCTGGGACTCAGTTTCCCAACATGCAAAATGAAGGGATGTAACAGGAGATTGTTACATGGGGGCCTTGGGATGTCACAGTATGCCGTGAAAAAACGAAGAATTTTCAGCCGGAAAGGGCAGTGCTCCGTGTGCGTGCGTGCATGCGTGCGTGTGTGCGGAGAGTTCTTTATGTGGTGTGGTGTATGTGTAGGTGTGTATTATGAGTAGTGTGGCATATGCATGTGGTGTGGTGTGTGTGTGTCACAGTGTATGTATGTGTGTGCACAAATGCATGCATCCTGTACATTCTCGCGTACAGGGCAGGGCAGGACCTCAGGTGTCAGGTGTCTATCTGCTTCTGTGTTGTATCTGCGTGGCAGAGTCTCTCGCTGAACCTGAAGCTGCTGCTTTTCAATCAGCCTGGCTGACCAGAGACCCCAGCAATTCTCTGGGCTCCATCCCCCAAGACCGGGGTTTACAGGCATGCACGGCCACACCCAGCTTTCTCGGTGAGGTGTAGTGATCAAACCTAAGCTCTCTCAGACCCTTTCAGAAGCTCATGCTTGTGTGTGGCAAGTGCTCTTCCCCACTGAGCCATCTCCCCAGCTCCCAGACAGCACTCTCTCAAGCCAACCGTACTCTCCTTGGGCACAGTTATACTTCAGCAAGACGACAACAATGTCTGTCAGGACAGCTGTACCCAAGAACCTTCTTTGGCCAAACCACATACACGAGCTCCACGGACACGTAGATTCACAGTACGTGTTTTCAGCAGTGAATCTAATGGCTCATGCAGCAGGTGAAGCCAGGAAAGCACACAAAAAACAAGCAACAGGACTTGTTGGGCCACTGATGGGTTCTGTCAAGGCCTGGAGCTCACATAGGCCATTGCGCACTCGAAGGAAGAGAAAGGGAGTCGGCCCCAGCCCCCCCCTCTGTCGGGGCCTCTGGAAGTCTGAGAAAAGCCTTCAGGGTTTCTGCAGATTTTATCCCCAGAAGCTCACAGTTCAAAGTCTCAGTGTTTCCTCAAAGAAATGAAAAAGGCAGGGCATTTTCCACTCACAGTCTGAAACGTATAATAGTGTGCTTTCTCATCATTAAATCACTAATTGTTCTCAATAGAAGATGCAATATGGCTATCAAAAGTTATTCTTGTTATCATAAATTTAAGATCTATGAGGTAAAAAATCAGATATTTGGATGGTGCCATTTAGACACCCAAAGGTGCCTTAAATTTCTCACCTGACATCCTGGCATATTGTATTGGATTTATGAAAGTACATAACTCACAGCAATCCTCCTACCTCTGTCTCCTGAGTACTGGGATTAAAGGTGTGCACCACCACGCCTGGCTTCAAGAGCTACTTCTAATAGTTGGTTCAAATAAAGTGCACAGGTTGCTGAAGAGGGAACAGGAGGATGGCAGGAGTTAGAGAACGGAGAGGAGGGCTGTGGGAGGCCATCTTCTGGACACACGTGGTGGTCACACTCACGACCTCACAGTGACTGTCATTACCTGTGCAAGACCTGTATGAAGTCGTGCCCATCCACCTTCCCTCATGGATGGTGGGAGAGAGCATGGCACCCTGGAGAATCACTGGCAGCTAACGGTCACTTGGAGGGGCAGGCGTTTTCTTAGGTAGTGCAGCCACTGGTAAGATGTCCATTCTGTGGTAAACAGCCTTCCACCCATAATTATACAAACAACCCTAGTTCATCTCAATGGGTTAAAAAAAAAACAAGGCATGGAAGTGAGACAGAGATTAATAGAGAAGAAGGGCATTAATGGGACGAACAGAGGGTCATTGGGGAGAATAAGGTAAAATTATGGAATTGTAACAAAAATATCAAAGTGGAAAAATAAATAAAAATTTTAACTATCATATACTTGTACAAAATTTTCCATAAAAGATAAAATGCACACAGCTTCAATAGAAGAGAAAAGCGGTGGTTTACTCACATGTAAGATTTCAGCTTTCTGCTGGTAGTGGTGTTTAGTGCAGAGGCTGGAGTCTGCTAAGCACACAGTCTGCCACTGAACTACACCCCCAGACCTCTATTCACTTGTAAGGAGACCCAGCCAGAAACCACCAGGATCTGACAGGTAGCTTGATCTGCCAATCCCCACAGTGCAGGGTGGGAGGTGGGCCGCTTCAGATCTGACAAGAGGAGGGTAAGTGGATGGTAGGATCTTCCAGAGAAAAGCGTGTTGAACAAGGATGAGATGGATGGAGAGGCAGAGCACTCACTCGTCCACTAGCTAGGAAGAAGTAAGCCACCACCATGAAGAAACACAGGGAAACTGTATCTCCAGGAAAAACTGATGGAACCACAGTGACGGACCCTGGAGTACCGAGTAAAGAAGCAGTGTACATTTGGATGAGGATGGGAAACCTGTGAACACAAGTCATGAGGAAACAAACATAAACACAAATATCAATGCATAAATAATCACTGAGTGCACCAAGGTAGTTGTACGTAAACATCTACACACCACAGCAAGGGACAGGGAGATAAACCCACTGGTCACAAATGCTGGATCCCTATCAATATTCATTAGCTATCTGTATGCACAGCAATGTGTCTCTGTTTTTAAGTTGGGCCACTTCAAAAATGCCTATAGATAAAATTGAAATCCTGGAAGACAATCAAAGCCCCTCTTAGTGTAAGCAATGAAGAATGACTTTCTTATAAATCGTGTTCCTCTGCTAGAGAGACAAAGGGAGGTATGGTAATAGGCTTTGGCGGGGGGAAGGCAAGGATTCGTATGACTCATACAAATGGAGGTGGAGGTCTGCATTCTTCTTGGTTCTTGATGTTCCCCTAAAGAAGAATCCGGGACATAAGTCACAAGCCAGTTGTCTAAAGTGTTTCCTCCTAGAGGTTAAAGGACTACCTAACTCTGGGTGGGGTCAGATGCGTGGGCTTGTGTAGGGTCATGTCCTACGTGCAGAACTGCTCCTGCATCTTGGATTTGGTTGCCAAGGATCATGTCCTTTTGCTCAAATTAAAGGTACAGAAAAGCCAAGCTTGTTCCTCTGAGGTACCAATTTATTACCTCTGAAATAAGAGATTGAGAAAAATAATTTTGTCAGTAAGTCAGAAAAGTTTTCCTAAGGCCTCCTGTCCTTCCTGCACTTAGGGTTTAATAACACTGAGATCTTACATAATCGCATCATGCAACTTAAAAGCATGCATCTTGTCTAATTTTACCAATGACATTCAAATTGATGTGTTGGCAAGCAACGTTAAACCTTCCATTGGATGTCTAAAGTTTGAAAGACCTTTTCTGTCTAATTATTGAAGAATCTGGGGGGAAAATTCCATCTGTTGGTATAGTTCCCAAGCCCACAGTTGATAAGCTTTGTGAGAAATTGTCTGGCTTAAGTGAGTGTGGGTTTGGCCAACTGGATTTTTAATTTAATTAGCCTTATAAAATGAGAAATCTTCTATAGCCCTGCCAGGTCACCAGCTGCCGCTCACTGTCACCAAGGATTAAATTTATAGCCCTCTTAGCCCTACTTCTAAAATCCTGCCAGTTCTTAGATTATATTGAAGGCAAAATTGGAACTAAGCAGAGATTCAAATAGAGTCTTGGCCACTGTGAATAGCACCAGTCACGATAGCCAAAAGGTGGAAGCATCCAAGTGTCAGAGGCAGATGCACAGATGAACAAAACGAGATATTTGCAGACACTGGGATGCTCTTCAGCCTTGAAAACGGGAAGGAACTTTATGTTACAATGCAGATGAGTCTCGAAGACATTACACTAAGTGAAAAAAATCAGTTACAAAACCACAAATACGGTAGGATTCTACTTAGAGCAGTCATGTTCAGAGAGACTGAAAGTTAGAATGGTGGTTCCTAAGCAATGTGTGGAGGGAAGAACAGGGAGTTACTGCTCCATGACTATGCAGTTTCCATTTTTTAAGATGAACAGGTCTGCGGATGTTAATACAATTAGTATAAATGAGCAGTGAGAATACATCTCTTCACTTATAAATGGCTGAAATGATATATGTAGGCATGGTGTTTTTCTGAGTGCCTTGTAGAATTCAAAAGTATATGTATGTTTAAAAATTCAAGCATACTCCCCCAGGAGAATAAGAGTCTCCTCTCAAATGTAATGAAAATCTCCAAGAAACCTGTTATTACATATAGGTGATTTCTTTCTCTCTGGGTGCTTAATATCATCCCATAGGAGGCTGAAAATACTCTTGTCATTGCTAGAATCTTCACCCAGGTTGCCATAGAGACCTTACATGAGTCCCCACCTTTCCCTTCCTATCCCCTCCTAGTCTGTTACTAGGGCTCAAAGCTAGCCAAGAATTTCGTGGTAAGGGAGGGAAGTGGGTAGGATTTAAGATTCTGAGTAGAGCCAGACTCCCCCTTTGTCTTTTGGTAACTGTAGCTAGAAGTCCCAGATGTGATTGTGAGTTTGAAAAGACTATACCCTTGATTCTGTAAATTCTCCATGAACATAAAAGAAGCCCCTTCTAGAAGATAATGCAACAGAGATACAGGGCATTGGGCCTAGAAGAGTAAACCTCAAGGCCAATTTGTAGTAATGACTTGGTCACAACCCCTCAGTAGGTTTCAAGATATCCCTAGAAATGACCTCAAACTTCTATCTTCTACAAGAATGATTTTGCTACCAAAGGTTTCTTCCTCCCCCCCCCCCCCGCCCCTCTCTTCTCACTTGTTTTCTCACTCCAGTCCAAGCTGGCCTTGAGTTCACTATGTAGTCTCAGGTTGGCTTTGAAAACACAGCAATCCTCCTATCTCTGTCTCCCCAATGCTGGGATTAAAGGTATGCGCCACCACACCCAGCCAGGTTTTTCTTTTAAGAACAATTACTTTTATCCCAGCACTGGGGAGGCAGAGGAAGGAGGATCACCATGAGTTCAAGGCCACCCTGAGACTACAGAGTGAATTCCAGGTCAGCCTGAGCTACAATGAGACAATGCCTCAAAGAAACAAAAAAGAAAAAGAACAATTACCAATGTACTCTAGAGAGTAATGCCACCAAGGCCCCTTGGTGTCAAGGGAGCTGTCCAAAGATGATAAACAACCCTTCAGCTGACAACCTCACACTTATATCAAGTAGGCTTTCAAGGCCCCTCTTGTTCCAGGCCACAGACATGACCTCCACACACTCTGCCTCATCAGCACTATATTCAATTTCCTCCTCTGGGGAGCCCCCTGCTGACCAGAGTAGCGGGGCTGGGCTGGCCTTGGCCACTGCTGTCTGGGATAAGAATGACAGGATGTTCTGTTGTGAAGTTCACTGTGGAGTGGAGTACAAATCTCCACAGAAGATCCTCCCTAGCTTATCCACTTCTGACATCTCTCCCCTCATCCAAAATATTTTTTAAAATATCTTTTGTGCATTTTTATTTATTTATTTAAGAGTGACAGAAAGAGAGAGAAAGAGAGGCAGCTAGAGAGAGAATGGGCACGCCAGGGCTTCCAGCCACTGCAAACGAGCTCCAGACGTGTGCGCCCCCTTGTGCATCTGGCTAACGTGGGTCCTGGAGAACTGAGCCTCGAACCGGGGTCCTTAGGCTTCACAGGCAAGCGCTTAACCGCTAAGCCATCTCTCCAGCCCCCAAATATTTTTTTTAATGTTTACTATTGAATTCAGACAGATAAAGATGCACTTCTTGAGAGAAGAAGCGCACTTCAGGATAGATAGTATCCCTCTCACACTCAAATTCTGGCTCCCATATCCTGGAGGACTGGAAGGCAGGGTCAGAGGCAAACAGCTCAACACAAGTATGCAACCATGTTTGTCCGGAGTGAGGGAGTCTCCCCCCCCCCATTGTTAATTTATAAAAGATGAGCCACTGTCCCAGATGCCACCTTGCTTCCAGCAACCATGTCAAAAATCCCATCACCCAGGAAGGATTAGATGACAGTAGCTCCTCCCAAGGAAGCAGAAGTTCCGGCTGGGTGGACGGAGACACCAGCAAAGGCCACGCGGGCGTGCGTTCCAGGTCAAGAGCACAACTGTCCTGCCTCCTAGCGTCACACGTCCTTTATAAACAGAGGAGAGAACAGGAGGCTGTGCAGTGTCACATAAGCCGTCCTTTCCTGGGTCACTTAACAGAGGAAGCCCGTGTGTGTGAGGTCCGCATCTGCCGCAAAGCTCGGCCTCTGCAGTGGCTGACCCGGAGCACAGAGGCGGCGGCCAGGCCGGGGGCAGGCGGTGCACGGGGAATCTCCCACTTCATGCTGCTGGCAGCTCTGACACAGTTGCCAGGGCTTCAGTTTTCCGCGTGGCTTTCTCTGTGTTTCAGATGCCTCTGTGAGGAGAGGAGGAGAGCTGTCGCCTTCTCAGGGCTTAGTGCTCTCACTGTCACAGTCCGGCTATGCATTTCAGCACAGCCCTACTCTGGTCTCTGAATTCCACTCTTCATCTCTGCCATTCAAAGATCAGCAGATTGGGCTGGAGAGATGGCTTAGAGGTTAAGGCATTTGCCTGCGAAGCCAAAGGACCCAGGTTCGATTCCCCAGGACCCACGTAAGCCAGATTCACATGGTGGCACACTCGTCTGGAGTTCATTTGCAGTGGCTAGAGGCCCTGGTATGCCCATTCTCTCTCTGTCTGTCTCTTTTCTCTCTCTCTCTCTGCGCTTGCAAATAAATAAATACAATTAAAAAAAAAAAGATCAACAGATGCCAGATTCCAGGTGTGGGGCGCACGTCTTTAATCTTAGCACTCAGGAGGCAGAGGTAGGAGAATCACCGTGAATTCAAGGCCAGCCCGAGACTACATAGCGAATTCCAGGTCAGCCTGGGCTGGAGTGAGACCCTACCTCGAAAATCCAAAACAAGAGAAGGAGAGATCATTAGGCATGGCTGGGATGTATCTCAGTTGGTAGAGTGCTTGCCAAGCACACATGAAGCTCTTTGTTTGATACTCAGCACCACAGAAACTGGATGTGGTGGCGCATATTGTGAATTGCAGCACTTGGGAGGTGGAGGCAGGAGGAATAGGAATTCAAAGTCATCCTCGGCTACATAGAGAATTTGAGGCCAGCTTGGGATATGTGAGATGTGTCTAAAAGAAATGACCTTTCTTCACCATTCTATTCCTTTTTCATTCATTCATTGCACCAAGTTCCCAAACATCTGCTCACCATGGTCAGGGTAGGGGGGAGGAGACACAAGGCTGAAGGATTTTTTCCTGCTGCACAGTTTCTACTGAGCAGGGTGCCAAGATGCCAAGATGGGGTTCCCAGCATCAATCACCTCCTCAGACAGATTTGTTCAAATGGAAGTCTTCATTGGAATGATCTGAAAGGAGGGAGAGTTGTGATACCATGACTGTGTCTGATTCCCTTCCTTTCAGAAGGGCTACGAAGCACCCAGAATTTGTTTCTTCCAAGTTCAAGGTGACATTCAAATAGCTGGTTCAAAGACTAACTTTTGTGAGGTGCTGCGTTAAGCCATCATGAAAGGAAAAAGAATTATTCTTTTAAGCTAGCTGGATTTTCTTTGAATATAGACGCAAAACATTAAAATGGTTTTAGGGGTTTGCTCTTTTAGACAAGATCCTCTTAAATTATCTATTAAAAAATTAGCCCCCTATTGGTGGACATTACGCCTTCCAGCAGCACCCACAGAGTGGTTCCCAACAAACCTGTCTGGTACTGGGTGTGTGTGTGTGTGTGGGGGGGGTTATCTGTTACAAGACATCTCAGAGGCTTCTGTAGAAAGTAGCTGCTTCTTGCTGGAGGGAGTGCCCAACCGGAAGCAGCTGACAGGAGGAAAGGGTTTACTGCAAGCTCACAGTTTCAAGGGGAAGTTTTGTCATGGCAGAGAAGAGCAACCGGCTCACATCACATATCTGCAGCAGAGCAAGCAGTGGTAAGGGCAAGCCAGCGGTCTCTGAACAGCCAGTGGGCTAGAGTCAGAGCTGACCCCCAGTGACACATCTCCTCCAGCAGGATCCACCTGTCAGGGACTAAATAGGAGCCTTAAACACAACCACAAGAGACTCTGAGGGGACATCTACACCGAATCAACCAACCTGATGAATGGGAGAAACGTGTCTGGATATCTTCATCTTAAAATACTGCTTCAAATCATTTTTCAAGGCTAGGTTGATAATACGATTGATAATACTAGTAAGGTGCCTTGTTTTAAATTTAGGAGGATGTTATCTTTTTCCATGGAAAGATAGTGTGGTGTAGATTTAAACATGTTACTGATGCTAACCGCCCCTCCCTACCATGCACTTCAAATCCACAGGTTTAGATTTTTTAAAACATGCTTCAATTCAAGTTTATAAGGCTTGTGAAGGTAAATCTTAGAAGTCCCTGGCTTCCAAAGCAAGTGATAAGGATGCACCACTCAATAGAAAATTGGGGTGCCTCACTGCAAATGGTCTCTGGATTGCAATGGTGCAATTTAGGATTTTACAACCTTACAGTGATGGGGAAACATTGTGAATTCAATATGGAAATGCTAGCGTTGAATTTGGATCTCTTCCTGGTGTAGCAATACGTTGTATGTGACTCTGCTAGGATGCTGAGCTGTGTTGGCCAGCCACAGCCTCCGGTTAGTCACGGTCATGAGAGGTCATGTGCTCTGCCACTGAGTCAGGATGTCCAGTATGGTACGCATTTCCAACCTGTGATCTTCTCAGTGTTCAGCGGGTTCATTGGGATGTGACCCATCATAAGTATAAAAGGGCATCTACATATTGTATAGTGTTGGCACAAAAGCAGGGCAAAAAAAAAATGGCATTCAGGGCTAGGGAGATGGCTCAGTGGTTAAAGGTGCCTGCTTGATTGCAAAGCCTGCTGGCTGGGGTTTGATTCCCCAGTACTAGAGAGTAAACGCTGCACGCCTGAGATCTCACCGTGAGCTCTGAGGAGCTTGGGAGGCTTTTCTACCCAGATGAAGCACACACTTGTGATCCTAGTGCTTGGGAAGTAAAGACGGGCAGAGCATTGGGGTTCACTGGCTAGCCAACCGAGCCTGCTTGGCAAGCTCCAGGTTAGTGAGAGGTCTTTTCCCTCCCCCAAAAGGAAGACAGGGTCTGAGAGGAATGGTGCCCAAGGTGCTTATCTGGCCTTCATATACAAGTCCACACAAACATGTACACACACACGCACACACACAGACAAAACTCCCCCATAATTACGTATGTATGTGTAAAAGCATGATCATTTGAAAAGGCCCTGGAGAGAGCCTTAATAGGAACAAGAAGGAGGACAGGGTACAGGGATAGCAAGAGGCCTGAGATTTCTGGGAGAAGCAGGTTCGTGTGGTGAAGTAGGGCTCCCTGGCATGACCTTGGATCCATGTCATGAGTCAGCTCCGTCACTGCGGAGCAATGCCTCCCCGTGCAGATGCCCACAGCTCCTTGATGTCACAGTGTCCAGAAAGCCGCTGAAAGTTGGGCCCAGAGGCACTGAGACCAATGTGAAGGCCAGGACTGGGCCAGAACCTCACAAGCAGCGGGCTGTTTCCTGCCATCTGCTGTTGCTTCCACAGGCTGACTGTTCCCTGCCACTCTGCCAGGATCCTTCCAGCAAGAACACTTCTGTCACCTGCTCCTGGGCACCTGTGGAAGCAGGTGTGGTACCTGGCCCTCAAGTATCAGGCTGACAGACAGCTGCTTCTTGCCGGTGGCAATGCAAGCATCAAGCACGACCAAGAAAGAGACCATGGGGAAAAGGTACAAGTGGGATCTAATAGACCTCAACTCTGACCAAATCCGCTGCATTCTGAGAACAATGGGGAGAGGTCCCACACTGCTCTCTGGTGGCACTCCACCTGCAACCCTAAGAATAGCACCCACTGGTCACTAGCAACGGAATAGGAAGGGGCATGACAGCAAGCAGGAAGTGTATAAATAGCTCGTCCTCAAGAAGGGTGTCTCAGTGCCCCCCAAAAGCACAGAGGAAAATTTCCCCTGGCTCAATCCTTTTCTCATTTCAGTAATGGTAAACTTCCAATAGAAATGCAGTTTAAATCATATTGTCATCTTCAATGTCCTAGTTAGCTACATTAAAAACAAGAGATAATATCCATGATTAAAATAGTCTGTATTTAAAGCTGGGTGTGGTGGCACATGCCTTTAATCCCAGCACTTGGGAGGCAGAGGTAGGTGGATTGCTATGAGTTTGAGGCCATCCTGAGGCTAAATAGTGAATTCCATGTCAGCCTGGGCTAGAGAGAAAGAGACTATGTAAAAAAAAAAAAAAAAATTGTATTTAACTCAACACACCCCAAATAGTTGACTTTACCACATAATTGATATCAAAGATTAAACCATTGTGCACCCAATACTACACCACACTATAACAATGTTACCTATGCCACAATGCGTAGCCTGACTCATTAAATCTGTGTTAAAGATAGCATAGTTGTTTTTAACAGAAAAATATTTTATATGGCTTCTATTTTTTTTTAATTTTTTTTGTTTGTTTTTATTTATTTATTTGAGAGAGACAGGCAGAGAGAGAGACAGAGAGAGAGAGAATGGGCATGCCAGGGCCTCCAGCCACTGCAAATGAACTCCAGACGCGTGCGCCCCCTTGTGCATCTGGCTAATGTGGGACCTGGGGAACCGAGCCTCGAACCGGGGTCCTTAGGCTTCACAGGCAAGCACTTAACCGCTAAGCCATCTCTCCAGCCCAGGCTTCTATTTTTAAAAAAACATATTTACCCACGTGTGCGTGTTGTGCGCGTGCACATGGGTGCGATGCACCTGCGGATCAGGGCCTCTCGTTGCCACCGCAAGTGAACACCAGACACATGTGCCACTCTGCATCTAGCTCTGGCGGGTGCTAGGTACTGAACCAGGACTGGCAAGGCCTGGTAAGCAAGCACCTTTAACTAGTGAGCCATCTCCCCAGCCTGCTGGCTTCCATTTTCAAGCTTATATTAGAATCAAAGTTAAATTTAAAAAAAAAAAAATAGAACAACTCCGTTTCCAAGTTGCCCCTGCACATTTCAGGTGTTCAAACAGGCACCTGTTGCTATGGCAACCGTATCTAGCAGCCGGGTGGAGAAGGTTCCCATCACGGCAGACACATGGTTCTCATGGCTCGCAAGCAAAAAGAAAAAGAAAATGTTCCTATTCTTTCCTGCCACGCCAGGAGGAGTGCGCTCCGAACTGTCCTGGGTGACAAGAGTGCTCCCTCCTTTCATGGTCAGGATGTGGCAGTGGGGTATGGGCCCAAGACGCAGCTCCGTACTTCCACTTGTGGAGACCTCTACTCAACTGAAGATGGGATTCCTCTTTTTTATTGACAATTTGTATACATGTACAGAATATATTTTGATCATTATCGCCCATGACCTTCTCTTGCCTGCCCCATGCCCTTTCCACGGAACCCTTCTTGTGCCAACTAGACTGACTTCTACTTCGATGTCTTTTGATTTCTCATCTGTGACCCACTAAGTTTAAGTAGGGTTGCCTACATAGGTATGGTGGGGGGTGAATTTGCCAGGAGGCAGGATTCTTGATTTCATCACAGGAAAGAACTTCAGGACAAGCCAGTTTGAAGGAGAGTTGAGTTTATTAGGAAGACAGCTTAACATTGGTTTAAGCATGGGATGAATAGCAAGTGAGGCCCTCCAGGAAAAGAAGGGTACGCGCTGAGCACGGGTGTGGGCTTCTCAACAGGGAGTGCCCTTACAACGACCGTGTACGCTGGGCCCGGTTTCCAAGGAGTCTTTTCTGTTTTGGAACTGAGATCTCAGAATAGTTCCTGATGTGTCCCGGCGGGAGAGCAGCTGATAGCGTGAACGCCTAGGTCACGAGGGCCGCAGGGCAAGTTAAGATGTTTTTCTACTCCTAAGCAAAGGTTTGGTCTTTTCTGAGAGATTCCCAGGAAATATCTGGGAAAAGATTAAAGCCATGAGTGAAGGCCTTACCTAAGCCTATGTGACCTTCAAGTATGGCTTTAACAAGACAGTCTCATTGGAAAATCTCTCTACATAAGAGGAACGCGGTCTCTGCCAGCAACTTCCACAGCAAATGCCCTTCATTGTGCTGGGGTTCTTTCTCACTATTTTATTTTTTATTTATTTATTAGAAACAAAGGGAGACACAGAGAGAATGGTCACGCCAGGCCCTCAAGCCACTGCAAACAAATTCCATATGCATGCACCATCATGTGCATCTGGCCACGTGGGATCTGGAGAATCAAACGTGGATCCTTAGGCTTTTCAGGCAAGCACCTTAACCACTAAGCAATCTGTCCAACCCCTGTCCTGGGGTTCTTGATTCTCAGCTGGTGATTGGCCAGTGGCTTCAACCAAACTCCTTTCTCCGTGCTATGTCCCCTTAATCTTTCCTGTCATTCTATCCTGCCTCGGGAAGCATGATGGGTAAGGAGTGGGACCTTGGGCCATGCAGAAAGGCAATTTCCAGCAAGGTGACCTTGAGCAGACTGCTCTGGACCCCTCAGCTCCTGCACCTGTTGTAGGAGAGGAAGACGGTGAACATCTATCTCAAAGTGTTGTAAGGATAAAATGAGTCACTTTATTTGTAAAGTAGTCAAAACAATGTCTGGCATGCCATAAGGGAGCTAAAAATAAATGCTAAGTAAATAAATTCCCAGCACACTGACAGCCTATTGGGCACTGAACTCTGGTATTTTTTTTTTTCATTCCAGAAAGGCCTTACTGGAAGACGACAGAACAATTCTCACTTGTAAATGGCAGTCCCACTTCTGGTTGCTGACATCCCTCCAGGACTCACCTGAGTTCCTACCCAACAGAGAGCACCACAACCCCACACTTCCTCCCGCGCGGGAAACACGTGGGAAACTCTGCTCCGACCGCCTGGCGTGCTCTCGAGTGCCCGCCCTTGCCCATGCTGCAAACTACATATTCCAGGTCCCCAACGTGAGGAGTGCATGCCACCTCTTCTATGGGTGGCCTCGGCTCAGTCAGATCTGCATTCAGGACTGAACTATGTGTAAGCTATGAGTGGATGTGAACACACACTCTCTCTCACACACACACATACCATAGGTGCACCCTGCCGGTCTTGCTTCCTTCACTGACTTATATCCCATAACTTCACTTAGTGTATTAGCTTCTCTATTGCCTAGCCACCAAAAAAGACATGCTTTTAAACATTGGTTTATTTAGTTGTTGTTGTTTTGTATGTGTGTGTGTGTATGTATGTGTGTGTTGGTATGAATTTTTAGGTTTCCAGTTGGCCCTTACCCCCACCTCTCCAGGGAGAAGGGTCTCTCATTGTTGCTCACTGCTCCACTTGTGAGTTTCTGGGTAAGTTTCCTATCTTTGCTTTCCTTGCAACACTGGGATTACAGAAGCCCACCACAGCAGTGTGGAGATCTGGACTCAGACACTCAGTTTCACTGGGCCATCATGCCAAGCCTGAAAAGGTAAACTCTTTAAGGACAGGGACTTGGTCTGTTTCATACCTGCTATGTCCCCAGCACCCAGGCCAAGTACCTGGAATGCAGTATTACGTGTGTTCTGTAGAACCGATGAAGAAATGAAGGGTTATACTCCTTGTTACACAGACTCCCCTTTCCCTTTGCTTGATGGCCCAAAGCACCTGTCCCCTGTCACTTCACTGGTATTCAACTCTATAGCACCCAACGTATACCCTTAACTAGCTTTCTATGTACACCTTATGTTCTTGCTAGACTGCAGACCCCTTGATGCCTTGTCACTTCTGGGGTCGTACCTGGGAGCTAAATGTCACATCTGTTCTGCGCTCCTCTTGGCGTTCAGTGTAAGACATATCCCGAATGAATGCTTGTTGATGGATGAGTGGGACGGAAGAAGCCTTGGTCACCCATAGTAGACTATTTCTACAAATAATAATTTCTAAGTGAAGGAAATATGTATATGTATATCTGCACACAACTATGTGTGTGTTATTTCTAATACTAATTAAATGAAACTCTTTTTTTGTAACTGATTTCCAGTTCGAGAGCAGAATTGTAAGGAATAATGGTAAATGTTAGATCATTAAGCTGGCTTTCTTTAATTATAAGGCAGTGTTTCCAAAGAGCCTTGAGTCATCTTGAAGGCTCTTTTCCAGGGGTACAGCATGCTACGTTTAAAACAACACTTATCTTAATAAACATGTTCATATTGCAAATGATTTGTCCCCAAAAAGCAATCCCTGGGCAGAGAGCTGCCATTTCTGCTAGCCTTCCTAAGAAGAGAAAAGACAAAGAAACATAAGCAGTGAGGAGAAAGCTTGTGAGTTCCCTTTGCAGGACTTCCCATAACTCATTCCCTGAGGCAGGGGACGCTTTGACTACCAACTCTTTTCTCTGATCTCAAAAGTTATAGCAATTACTTTTTGTAGCTATCTTTTCTAAGACATTTGTAAATAAGTCCTCTAGCCTTATATAAATTAAACTATGGGGCTGAAGAGATGGCTCAGCAGTTAAGGTGCTTGCCTACAAAGCATAATGACCAGGGTTCAATTCCCCAGTACCCAGGTAAGGTCAGATGCACAGAATGGCACATGCATCTGGAGTTCATTTGCAGTGGTAAGACACCCTGGCATGCCCATTCTCTCTTGGCTGGCAAATAAATAAATACATTTAAATTAAAGTATGGTTATGAACATATATTCATATTTTCTTTGTCGTTTATTCTCTCCCCTCCTTCCTCTCTCTCATTCTTCCTTTGTTTTTCTCTTTCTAAAACAAAAATCAGCAGTTTAGTCACATCCAAACACAAATTCACCTATCAGAAAGCTGAGTTCTTAAGCGATTAAGCATACTGATCAATCATTTGAAGTGAACTGAAAAACAAGTCCAGTAAAGGCAAAATTATTTTCTGAAGCACTTATCAGGTTATATGAAAAGTCTGTTATGATAAGCTATTACACTTGCAAGATGAATTGAATTCATGTGACTCATCTATTCCTAGAGAAACAGATAAAAATTTAATAGCAACCTGAAAAGTTTGTGGACTGGATATAAAAATGATCAATACTATAAGGGTTTAATGTGAAACTGAGACAATAGAAAATATAATCCAAAGCGAGGCCTGCATTTCCAATTTTTCTTTTGGGAAAAAAAAAAATAAACAGAGAGTCAATCAGGTGAGGAAGGGAGAGAACCATCAGTCAGACCAGACACGCCAGAGAGGAGCTGGTGGAAGTGTGGTTAAGCTCGAAGGGAATCACAGCTGCATTGAAGAATGAAAAAGGGCCTATTTATAATTGCACCCTTCCTACACATTCTTATTGATCTCTTATTATATGCTGGGCACCGTGCCCAAGGCAAGAGATACTGTACAAAGCAGATGACCAAACTCTCTCAATGCAGCTGGTCTTAGTGAGGAAAAGGACCACTTCTCACATTGCATTCTGTAAAGACATGCGGTTGGATGTCTACCTTCAGGTCCAGGAAAGGAGGGAACCATCTTTTCTTTTCTCTGGCCCTTCTCTTGGGTGCTGAAGGTGCGTCTTCATGATGTCGGCTAGAATTTCTCTTGGCTTTTGTGAGATATGCATTGTGAACAAATTGCTTCCTCTCAGAAGCTCCTTCTCTATTTCCATTATGAAAACCATGGGGATGCACTTAATGACCATTACAAGTCATAAAAGCTGTCCCCTAACTCCTTCAAGGGTGACGATCTGATTACAGCCTGCAGGTAGGGCCAGCCTCGAGCAATTTGCTATTTGTAGGGAAGCCCCTCGTTGGACCGAATATCCTAAATAAATCCCCTCCTTGACCTTAGAGCCCACTGAGGAAAGCCCCACGTGGTTCCTCCCTGGGGTACATTTAATCAGGATGCTGGGTCTGTCCTTATCAAGGAATCTACACAATAACTGAGCTAATCATTTAAATGATGCTACTGAAAAACAAGGCCATTTTCTTGTTAAAAATGTGTTGTTGTTTTTTTTTTCCTGCCTTCTCCGTTTCCTTGGCTGTGCAGTGGGTCAATTTATTGCCCAATAAAACCCAGATACTAGCAGAGCTGCTGAGCCACGCTTGCTGGAAACTCACTATTTCATCAGAGCACAAGCGAGGAATGGGCTAGAAGCAGAGGCTGCAGGAGTGCTTGATGCGGCAAATTCTGGCTGGCTGACCCCAACTCCATTTGCTCTCCCAAGGACACACAGGGGAGGTAGGCTTACAGGCTTTGGGAGAACATAGGAGATTAATACTATTGTCAGAGGAAATGGAGTAAGTTTGGTCAATGAGCCAATAGTCATGAGGCTTCCCTTCTGTGGGATGGTAAGTCTCACTACCACAGAAACTATCTTGTAGTGAGCTCTGGTGGGAAAGAAGCTGGAAAGAGAAGGGGGAAGAATGAGACAGGAGTAGCCCTGGTTCCCTGTGGTTTCCACCATCACTAGAGTGCGCCTCTCCAGCAACCTTTGCAGCTAACATGCTATGGTTTACCTAAAGGCTAACCTGCTCAGGTTTGTGCTTCAGCAGATCTCCAGGACATGAGAAGCCTGGGTGTGGAAAGATTTCCACGCAGGAGTCTCCTTCATGAGTTATCACAGGGTGGACCACATAGATGGCAGGACCTTCACTCTCTTAAAGTGACACCTCCCAGGGGCTCATGGGCTAAAGTTTGGGGGTAAGGGGCTGCATAGTCAGGACCCCCTTCTTCACTGATCACTAGTTCCAGCGTGGCAGAAGTTCAAAGGAGAATAAACCTGGGAAATCTGGACTCATGGTCTGCTACCTCTTGAAAGGAGAAGGAAGTCTCCAAGCCAGAGAGACCTAAACCAAAGTGATGCCAAGGTCTGGATAAAAAAGCCATTGGATGTTACTTACAGAAGGAACCAAATTAGCCTAGCCTTGGGCTTGCATTTCAGGCGAGGGAGAACTGGGACTTAGTGAAAACTTCACTTATCCCAAGCCCACTTAATATTGTCACCACAAAATTTTTATTATCCCCACTGTATAGCTGAGGAAACTGAGGCTCAAGCTGTCAGGTAATTTCCCCAACATCCAACAGCCAGTGAGTGAGTGACACCCAGTCAGGACCCTTCAGAGCACCACCCCTCCCTGAACTGACTGCCAGCCGCATGCATGGCTGGCCCTTCTCTCGGGAATCTCTGCCCTAGGCAGCTGAAATACTTTCAGCCGATCATACTTAATGGAGAGCTTTCCCCTCCCTTGAAGAAAGCTCCCCCGATCCAAGGAAGCAGATGAGGAGGTGGGGAGTTGCTGATGGGGCCCCTCTGTGATGTGTGCAGGACTAGGCTCCACGCCCATAACAAACAAGGACTATCCCACGGGGCTCACTACAAAGAGGTGGCTTCTCCATTATGTGGCTGTGTCTGAACAGCCACTGTCCAAGCAGCTGGCGCATTCTTAAGTCTTCTGAATGACTAATGTCACCTCCCTAGGGAGAAGCATTAGCTGGGGGACCTCAGCAGTTTCTCCAACACACAGCCCATGTGTCTGCCTGTCAGAGAAGCGGAGACTGATGTCAACACCATCACTCAAACTCTGCCCCAAATGACTGGCCTTCAGGAAGCTGAGGTTATATCCCCCTTGGGACCCATCTCTGGACTCACACAATCACTAAAGGGACCCTGACCCATTGTCCATGTAACTGACTCTACCACAAAATAGACCCTGCACACTGGCTTCTCACCAGTTCCACTGCTCCAAAGCAGGTCGGTGGTACCAGGGTCTTCCACCAGGTTTCTTCCAGCCTCTCCAGGCTACCTCAATGGGGCACAATTCCCATGGTCATGAGCTATTGAGGTGTTCCTGTTTATAGTGGGCCTAAGACCACCACAACACTAGAGATGGTCGCTTTCCATCCAGACAATTGCAGGGTCCTATCCTTCCACAAGCCAAGGTCAGTAGCTGTTCACTCAGCTCACCCCACATCACGCCATGCCACTGAGAAGTGAGCACCGCCCGTCTCTCCAGCCTGCCAGGCTGGTGCTCTGTATATAGTCACGCACTCTGCTTCAGACCTGTGTGACGAAGCACTCAGCATGGCACAAGCCAAGCAATTCAGGAAGAATTTTCTCAGCACCCACTATGACTCTGGCACCTGCTAGGCGCCATAAGGGGCAAAAGAGAAACGCAAAACACCACTCTGTCCTTTAAGAAATACGTGACTTCCCATGGTGTGAGGAGCAAAATGAATATGTCGCAAAGGCACGGGCAGACGTATCAGATGGCGGATGGTTAAGCGGGAATACCAGTAGGAGAGACGGATGACAGACGCCCCAGGAAGGGAGAAGCACATCAGCAGCATGGCTAGAATGCCGGGGAAATAATCTGTCACAGCAGCTAAAGCAACAAATGTGTGAAGGGCAGACGAGTGCTGGCACCGGGTCCCAAAAGGCAAGAAATGTTGATTGCGCAGGTCTCAACTGCTTCTGCCGCTCCCCGCTCCTGCCCTTGGGACAAACCACCACCTCCAAAACCCAGCCTCCGCCGAGGATTACACAAACGCACAGGGACACCGCAGACAAGAATCATCCTCTGTGCCACACTGCGTCACCCAAGGAAAGTCCACCGCCAAAGCACCGTCCTGTAGGGTCTGTTGTGGTGGAAGTTAGAGTCACATGACCAAGCGCGGTCAAGAACATGACCTCGGCTGGCCCAGGAGGGAAATGGAGGGCTAATAACGTCGTGAATGTGTTCTGGCGACCCTCCACCAGCTGGTGTCATGAAGTGAAGCATGCAAGCATGTCACATTGAATATCTGCTGTAGATGCTTCCAGAAGGATGGCTTCTTCTCAGAGGGAGGATACACCGGAAGAGCCCCTTGTTATTACGGGATCAGTTACTGCTAGACAAGAAGACCCCAGGGGCATTCCTATGACTTTTTTCCTTTCCTATTCGTTTCCTTTCCTTTCTTTCTTTTGTCCCTTCCTTCTCTCTCTTTCCCTCCCTGCCTCTCTCTTCCTTCTTCCCTCCCTGTCTCGAGGGGAGGTTCCATCGTGGTGGAAAAGCATAAAAGAGCAGAGTCTGGACATCGCATCTAGTTGCATCCACTGTGAGGTAACAGCAAAAGAGCACTCAGTAGGCTGGACTAATAGACCTCGAGGTCCACCATGAGGGAAACACCTCCTCCAACAAGTCTCCGCCTCCCAGAGGTCCCACCAGCTGGGGGCGGAGCTCGAGGCTTAATCACAGCCACATGAATCTTCTGGGGGACCTTTCACATTCAAACCACCATAGTACTTACAGCTTCTTATGCCATAGTTTTCAAAGATAAACAAACATAAAGAAGCCTTTTAAAATGCTGAATTCCATGGATGACACCCTCCTGTTTGCAGGGGAACTTAAGGTGGGAAGGGAGAAGAGATGGAATGTTTGGAAGAAGAATCTACCCAGGGCGTCCGAATCCCTGCAAGAAGGCCAAGGGCAAGCCTGAGCAAATTAATGACAACACTCAGCCGTTAGCCTGTACTTTGTACCAGAACCCCAATGTACTTCACACACAAAAAAAATACTTATTTTCCTGTCTCTGGGAGGCAGGGAGATAAATGACAAGCTCAGAGGTCACACAGGAAGTCAGTGATGATCTTAGAAATAAAATCCACACTGTATTCCTCAGAGTCTGGTCTAGCTGACTCCATGCAACACTCCCCTCCCCATTCCTTGCTCTTTGAAATATTGATAGTACCTTTGAAAATTTTCAAGATTCTTTTATATCCAGCAGGTACCTGCAAGTAACCTCGTCCTTCTCTTGAAATCTAAATTAGCCAGGTGTGATGGCGCACATCTTTAATCCCAGCACTATAGAGGCAGAGGTAAGAAAATCAATGTGAGTTCAAGGCCAGCCCGAGGCCACATAGTGAATTCCAGATTAGCATGGGCTAAAGAGAGAAACTACCTTTTAAAAAAGCCGAAGAAGGGCTGGAGAGATGGCTTAGCAGTAAAGGCACCTGCCTGTGAAGCCTAAGGTTCGATTCCCCCGGACCGATATAAGCCAGATGCACAAGGTGGCTCACGCGTCTGGAGTTCATCTGCAATGGCTGGAGCCCTTGGTGCACCCATTCTCCATATCTGTCTATCTCTCTCTACAATAAATAAATAAATAAATAACAAATGCAAGGAGAAAAATCTCAACGGGAACAATAAAAACTTCTCTGGGTTCCCCAATGGGCTAAGAAGGTCAAGTGTCATCCAGAGCAAGAAGCCTTTGCCACCACAGAAAAGCAGCCTTGAGAGCCTCCAGGCAACACTCCTCTGCCCTGTGTGATTCTCCCCTCACAAGAGTAATTTTACATGGCTGTGCACCGCATATAAACCATAGCAGTGCCCATCATGATCTGCAGACTTGAAGACTCCATCCTGTCCAGGAGGAGTTTTCCTCCTCTGGTAGAGAGAACAGTCTTGTCTTCCTTTGCAGGCAGCCATTCTTTAAATGAAACCTTTGTGTCTTGGATGTGTGGGTACGCTTGTGTTCACAAGTGTGATTGTGGGCACATGTGGCCCTTGATGCCATGACTGGAGGTCAGGGCACAAGCTCTGGTACTGGTCCTTGCTTTCCACCTTTTTGGAGGCGAGGTCTCTTGTTCACTGCTTGGTGCACCGGGCTGGGTGGCCCATGAGCTTCTAAGGACGGCAGGAGTGCTGGGATTGCAGATGTGAGCTATGGCCTCTGGCTTTCTGTGGGTTCTGGGGATCCAAACTCAGGTTCTCACACTTTTCAAAAAAGTGCTTTAGCGGGGCCTGGTGGCACACACCTTTAATCCCAGCACTCGGGAGACAGAGGTAGGAGGATCACCATGAGTTCGAGGCTACCATGAAACTACAGAGTGAATTCCAGGTCAGCCTGGGCTAGAGTGAGACCCTACCTTGAAAAACAAAAACAAACAAAAAAAAAGTTTTACACTAAGCTATCTCTCTGCCCTTCGTATCCATTTTATTTTTTTATTTATTAACGCCTCCATTTTAATATTTCCCATCTATCTCCATGCTCTCTTTAGCCAGGGATATCATCTGCCTGGTTCTCCTACTGATTAAGAAGCAGAATAAAATCTTTAGCATGTGCTCACTTTGATATCTGGAAGTCATGATCTTACCCTTTTGTGAAAATTACTTTTTGACACCAACGCAACCTCAAAAGTACTCTGCTGCAAAGTGAGGAGCACCAATGGAAGCAGTAAGAGACGTCAGGACTCAGATGGGAACTGGTGGAGAAACTCAAGTTGAAAATTCCCCTTGCTCGTGCCGAGATAAAGATGTCTGAACATAAAGTAGAGAAGTTTTCTTACAGGAACAAATCTATAAGTTAGAAGCTGTGTGTAATTCTGTCTTCTGTCTTGTTGCCACCTCGACCTTGATTCAAATAAAAGACGTGTCACCTGTGTTCAAGACCTCTGCTTGGACTGTGGCAAATGCTTGACCAGCCTTCATCCAAAAAGCCGTCAAGAGCTCACATGAAGCTGCGTCCAGCCTCGTCATCCGTGGTTGAGTAAGCAGGGTACAGAGTGCATTGGAGTCCTCTCTTGAGCCTTCTCCTGGGCTTCGTGTATACTTCCCAATCTTATAAAACTGCACCTGGGGCTTGTGGACCGAAGGCATGCTCATGATCCAGAATCCATAAATGTAACAGGAATGCAGAGCTGGAGACCAGAGCTGCTGGGCAGGACAAGGGAGAGGCCACGAAGCTTATGTCCCTTGATCTCGAGCACTAGGATCACCAGGGTCAAAGACAATCACGGATTTTCTGACACCCTCTCCCGGCCACTCCCGGGAAGCAGTGACTGCCCAGGGCCCACATTCATGTTCCAGGGGTGCAAGAAGAATGTTGACGGCAACACAAGGGAATGAAGTACCGAGACCTGCTGCAATCCAGTTGAACCTGAAAATCAGGATGTACATATAACCACAGAAGAGTGCACAGAGGATTTCCCGGTCTCTACCTGCCTTCTTACTACAGGTCTGCTGAGGTTACAAGCACCCGCTAGAGCATCCAGCTTGGCATAGGTGTTGGGGATCTGAATTCAGGTACTCATGCTTAATGTAGCAAACATGGAGGCATCTCCCTATCTCTAATCGTTCCTTGCTTTCCTCCTGTCCATTTACATCCTATTCTTCTCTAGCCAATGGGAAGCTAATGGTCTGGAAGCAAGCTAAGGTCCTACCATGGCCCCTGAACTTTGGCTCCCTCCCCTCTGTAAATTCTGGCCACAAGGGGCTCTCCTCAAGGACACAAGAGTGCCTTTCTCTTGGGCTGTGTTAAGTGATGTTCATCCCATTTGGAATGCTCCCTTCCTCCTCCTCTAACCATGCCACTTTCTCGGATAACAGCTTTTTGGATCTTAAGGACAACGTTCTTCTCAGAAGCCTCTGCTGATCTTTGATCCTGTGGCTCATGAAACAACTTGTCTTCTACATCCGGGGCGGTGTGTCTGAGCTCCCGCAGGATATGCTCAGACAGGAAGATGCTGTTGGCTAGGCGGTGGCCAAGGACACAGGACAAGTTCTCAATCCACTCTACCCTGTTAGGGGTTCTCACCTTTTTCTCCCTGTGTCCCGGGGCCCAGCCTGAGACAACAAAGCAAGAGGGCAAGATAAGCAATGCAAGTGTCTTGGGCCTCAGGTCCTTGATGTCAATTCATCCCTCCCTCTAGCAGGATGCCCCACCTCTGAGTCAGATCAGTTGAGGACAGGGGCTCTTTTCTGGAAGAAGTAGTAGAAAACATGAATTTTGGAAATGCACAGGCCTCATGTAAATGCCAATCATTTGGTAGTTTGTTGGCACCTCTGCTTGGTAAGTGTGATCCTAGAGGGAGTCAAAGAAATGACAAGGAGCGTGCATCACCACACTGCCTGCAACACACACCTTAGATGCCCTGTTCTTTTCATTAAAAATATTTTTATTCATTTGAGATAGAGAGAGAATGGATATGCCAGGACCTCAAGCCACCACAAACAAACTCCAGACACATGTGCCACCTTGTGCATCTAGATGACTTTTGTGGGTACTAGGGAATTGACCCTGGGTCCTGAGGTTTCGCAGGCAGGCAAGCCCCTTAACCACTAAGTCATCTATCCAGTCCTAGAGGCACCTTTCTTTCTTTAATTTTTTTTATTTATTCATTTATTTATTTGACAGAGAAAGGGGGGAGAGAGAGAATGGGTGTGCCAGGACCTCCAGCCACTGCAAACGAACTCCAGATGTGTACGGCCCATTGTGCCTTTGGCTAACGTGGGTCCTGGGGAATCAAACCATGGTCCTTTGGCTTTGCAGTCAAACACCTTAACCACTAAGCAATCCGTTCATCCTCCCCCACCTTTTCTTTATTTACCAATTAGCTTTGTCTTTTGGCTTGTGTAAATTCCCTAAGACCTTTGTAGTCCCTGTCCACCACTGTCCGGGATGTCTGACTAGGACTTCTGATCACCCGGCGCTCACGGAGCGGGGAGGAAGCAGGAAGCAGGGGCTTATTTCCAGATCGGCCAGTAGCCGGCTACATGCTGCCTACAAGAAACCCCAATGGCCCACCAATAACCAAGGCAGTTCCTGCCAGGCATAACAGCTTGACTGAGACAACACACTCCCTGACAGGTTCCTGGTAAAGTCCGACGTACCAGGAATTCAGCGGGCCCTATGCTGTACTGGTTTGTGAACACTTCCTGGCTCAAAACCAGAGATCATTTCAGTAAGAATTCAAGGAACGTAGCTAAAAGCCAAATCCCTTGAAATTGGAAGAAGACAGACAGGATACCCATGTAAACAAACCCTCACATCTTATTATTCCACCAATATCGAATTAGTGCTTATGATATGCTAGGAGCCAAAGTGAGATGCTGCAGCAAAAACCAACAGTAAGATGAACATAAACTGGGGTTGCAATGGCCTAAGTCAGGTCGTGAGAAGAGATTGAGTAAAGTAAGGGGAAGGGGAGGGTTAATCAAAATTAACGATGTTTTGAATAAGCCATAAGGAAGCCCACCTTTTTGGATAATGGCATACCCAGATGCCATAGACGCTATTAGAAAAGTTTCAGTGCCAGTGATGGGATACCTTTCAGTGAGTTGTTGGCCAGGGAAATCCCTGATGTCATCAAAACATTACAGGCCATTGACAAGGCATTTGGTTTACCACAAGAAACAGATGGTAAGACCCTATTGCTGAAGATGCCTCATGCTTGGGCTGCATGGTCACTGAGAAATCAAGCTGGAGCTGAGCTGAAAACCTCCTCCTTGCACACCCAGCTGACAGGAAGCTGGAAAAAGCTATGCTGCATGCAGCCCTATGGGAGAAAGACACTCCAAGACTTAAGTTTGGCCAGCCAGACCAAAGGACAGAATGGGTGCAACAGTGGCACATCTGTTATGGAAGAAACCTTCCACTCTCTAATTGGACTAGATGCCCGCTCCATGGGAGGCAATATATGACTGGCTCTGAAAACCTATTCAAAAGGTTACAGTAGGGGAGGACATGAGCCCTAGGAATGTCACGCCTGTTCTTATCTGGCTAAATACATATATTATGTTCATAAAGCTGCCCCTTAAGCATTTTTCTTAATGTTCATACCCATATATTAATGCTACTCTCACCTGTGGTTAAAGAAGCTTCTCTTCTGAGATGGCAGTGACCACTGGGATGACCCAAAAGCCACCATAGTGCTGAGAAGTGACAGTGGAGCACTCAGCACTGAAAATCTCTATCTCACCTTCCAAGGCTCAGGATCCATTGTGGAAGAGGTGGCAGAAAGAATGTAAGAGCCAAAGGGAGGCTAGGACTGCTTATAATGCAATCATTCAGACTCAAGTTGCCCTCGAGATCCATGACCTCGGCAGGAGCTAGCACTACCTTCAAAAGACCCTTGTAATAGGAGGAAAAGATGATGACATCAAAATAAAAGAGAGACTAACCGAGAGAGGGAGGCGATATAATGGAGAGTAGATTGGTGAAGGGGAAAGTGCTGGAGGGGAGGGAATTATCATGGTTTATTGTCTATAATTACAGAAGTTTTTTTAATAAAAACAAATTTTAAAAAGAAAACAACAACAGCAGTCACTTTCAGGGAACTTCCTGCAGAGGAGGGACAGAGGTAGAGAAAGAGGGAACAGTATGTGCCAAGCCTGATGGTGAGAAAAACTATGGGACACTGGAGATGCAGGTAAAAGTCAGCGTGATCAGAGCCCAGGTTTATAAGGGAGAGGGTGACACACAAGGTAAGTCAAGAGAAGGGTGGTGATCCTACAGGCTTGGGAACGGTGACCGAACTTCAGACATAATTAGAAGAAACAAGGAACACTCTGAAACTCTACACTAGAAATCCAGCCCCCTCCATAAACATCTGTGAAAGTCTACACTAGAAATTCAACCCCCTTCATAAACATCCAGAAGTAAGGTGCTTAGAACAAAACACTCTGGGGCCCTTGTAGAATAATCTGCAATTTAGTAGAGAATGGGTATGGTGATGTACACCTTTAAATTCCAGCACTTGGGAGGCAGAGGTAAGAGGATCACTGTGAGTTTGAGGCCAGCCTGGGTCTATAGAGTGAGTTCCAGGTTAGCCTGGAGGTACTCTCTCAAAGAGAGAGATTTCTCATTGGTAACTTTTTTATCTCTTAACCTGGGTTAGGCTGTGATACAGGTATTAAAATCACAGGAGAACCAACTTAAACTTCTATTTGAATGGCTGAAGGGCTTGTCACAGTTCTGCAGTCCTCCTTCAGGGGAGACTTTTATGTTGAAAACATTGAATGAAATGCCAGCATTATTTCTTTGCAGATGTATGTAATTGCCTTTTGAGGAATTCTTAAATTAAGGTTAGAATAGCCCTGATAAACATTCATCTATTTCTCACAAGATCAGAGAACGTGACCAACATTACCAGACTATCTTTTCCATCCTCTCATGAATTGCTCTTAAGTGGTCTCATTTATCATGAGTTTCTGGAAGCATTAACAACTTTTAGAATGAGTTAATTATGTTCATGAAGGTTTAAAAAGATCTACCAACTCAAGTAATATCCTGATGGCCTTAGAATTTACTCAGAAAACTTTAAAAAAGTAATAAATGCATTCAGTTGAGCTGAGTGTCCTAGACATTTATAGAAAACATCCATTCTCTTACAATGTGCATGGTAAATATGGAAGAATATTGCTGACAAGCTCTAAATGAGTTCTTTAGAAAGAACTTTTCACATCGACATATAAATATTGGTATATGCCTAAGCCAAGTGGATCCCAGGGCCACAGGTTCTGATGACCCAGACGGTGAAAGAGAATAATAAACTCTAATCTGTAATGAGCCAACGAGGGATTTCAGGACTGTGGATCAATTTTCAATGGGCACTGGCAGAAAGGGGCAGAAGGGACATTGACAGAGAAGCACCAAGATGTCACATGGGGATTGACCCTGGATCTTAAACCACCTAAGTGTAGGATAGTGTTCTTCTTTTTATTATGACTTATGCAAGTGTCCGTGTGTGTGTGTGTGTATGCATGGGTATGTGTTCATGTGTGTGTGTGGGTTTATACATGTCAGGGTCTCTTGCTCTCTTGCTACTGCAAACAAAGACCCATTCAGCTTTACATGGGAACTGGGGAATTGAACCTTCAACCACTGAGCCATAATCCTAGCATCTGTCTTTTTGTTAAGAATCGTTTTTCTCTTGCCTTGCTGTGAACTCAATCTGCCAATGGAAGTAAGCAGGGGTAACTAGGATTTTCTCCACTGTATTTCCCCGGGCCATTATTAAGGGCAGCCCCCGGAGTGCCAGGCAGGAACACACATTGCTTGTGTTCACAAGCTGGCTCTGCCCCCTACTGGCCATGTGTCCCTGGAAAAGTCAGTTTGCTTACCTTTAAATGAAGATGACTGGCGTGACACACGCCTCATGGGGTTGTGTGATGATTAGACACGAAGTGTGAGAAGGGCTGACTTAGCGTTATGGCGCAGAGACCACAGCCAGGTCAAACGGCAGCTCTTCATGCTCCCCTCAATTACAATGGTCACACACTCTACAGCCAGCGGTCATTTGTGTCCTATCAAGTCCTGTTCATAGTGAGCTGCTTCTTCCTAAACAACTAATTGCATAATGTTTTTTTCTTTAAAAACTTGTTTATTAAGTGGAACTATATATTACTGTAAGAAGTGAAAAGCCCTCCTTGTTTGCTGTCACTAGAGAGTAACCCTAATTACAAAGCAGAAAAGAGACCCCATATAAGTTCAATTCAACCCTGACCCTGCCAACCAGCAGCCAAGACCCAGAGCTTCTGGCTTATAGCTGACCCCCCAGTCTACAGAGGTGTTAATGACGGGTAGACCTTTGAAAGGGGTGGGGGAGGGCTTTCTCCTTAGCCAGGAGAATGTTAACAGAAACACGTCCACACCAGGAGAGAGTCACCTAAAATCATGCCACATGTCCAGGGCAATGTCTACCTCTCACCATGTCCTCTGGAGTGCCTTTCATTGCAGTTTGCGGTGCCCAAGAATACTTCCGAAACTCCTAGAAGGAAGGCTCTTAATTAATTCTAAGCTATTCATCTCAGAAATTGCAGAGTAAGACGTTTGAATTCATGGAATTTACAAACCTGCGAACTTGCCTAGCAAGCAGAAATGGTATTAGCTTATCAGTGAGTCCCTGCCAATTTGACTAGGGATGGTGGGGGCAAGGTGCTAAAGCGTTATGCATCTTTATTCAGATCACCAACTCCCCTGACATTAGGTTTCTAATCTGATGGCTCATGTCTTCTGCGTATAAATGACTTGCCCCAAATATTGTGTGAGTTCAACAGAATATGTGTCCTTTAAATACCCTGGGTGGAAAGCATTGCCCATTAAGGATTAGAGGAGACGTGCAATGACATTTCACACTGAGCTATGGCCTTCATCCCACACAAACACCACATTCATTTAGAAAGTGTGTCCCTATGGTGAGGAGCAGAGGATCAAGAGTGGCTTCCCAAATTGGCCTGCTCAGCAGACCTGCACTCCTTCAGGACCTCACCAGGCGCGTTCATGCTTCGAGGCTTGCGCGGCTGGATAAGGTAAACGGGAGCACGAAGGAGAGCCCCTGCTGCGCATCGAAACCTTCCCATGTGGTGTGCAAACATCGCCTGCTTCTTCGGGCTCAAAGAGATGAACCCCTTGCATGGAGAAATCAGCAGCAGCCCGTATGGACTGCAAGAGCACGCCTCACATGAATGGAGCTGCACTGGGATAGCCCTGAGGAGGCCAGCACTGGGTCCACCTGAATTCCACCTTCACTGCCCGTCACATGTGCCTTAGCCACGGTGACTGGTGCTGCCTCGTCCAGGAGGCTGATGAGCGACAAGAGAAGCCACCCTTGAGATCCTTGGTTGGAGTTCAGTTCATTCATGTGGACAACTGGGAGTTGTTATCTGGCTTGTGGACAGAGCATAAGGCAAAACTGGAAACACTGTGTGAGTGTGGATAAGAAAATCACAAACACTTATTTTCTGAATGGGAGCTGGTGTAAGGATTGCTTGCGAGGACATGGTGGGGGCTTGCTGAGGTGGAGGGAAGCTCACAGGATGTGGATACACGCAGGAGGCATTCCCAGTGCCCCCACTCACTCCCAGCAACCTATATCTGTCAACTCAAGGGGCTCTGACAGGTCTGTGGATCACTGCCCAAGTAGGCTCCAAGCTCTCGAGGCAAAGGGAGTTACCGTAGCCTTATCTTGAACACCCTATTAACAAAACCTGTCATCACTAAGCCAGGTTGTTAGTTACTGGGGCAATTGGATGGGAAAAGCCAACACCAGGGAGAAACAAGTTGTCTCGGATGGGCTGGCCCAAGGATCAGGAAACAGAACTGTGTTATCGCTCCTGGCTGACAGATGGACAGCTCTTGCTAAGCACACAGTCCACTTGACTCAGAACTATGTATGACACGGACAGGAGTGCTGCTGTGTAGATAAATGAGTACACGGAAATACGCTCAACCCTAAACTCCACTTGGAAACAAGCAACTCCCCTCTCCAGTGACTTTCAGTTGCTGTCAAACACCTAATTACTATTGTCTTGACGGGTGCCTAAATTAATAGAGATTTCCAGTCAACAAGGTGTCCAGCAGCGAATCATATGTAGCTATACAGCCTTCTACTTGGTGAAGACAGGTGTGAAGAGCATGGGACCCCACAGCCTTGGAGACCTCTGGGAACATCATTAAGCATTCATAGATCTCAACTTTCTTCCCCCTATGAAGTAAGACCCTCAGATAACCAGCAATTCTCAGTCTAAACAGGACAACACACTAGAGGAGGTGACCCCAAAGTCAGCGCACGGTGAAAGCTCGGTCTTTGCTGGTTGCCTGAAATTTCATCTTCACAACCTCATGGGGGACATCCAGTCGTCACCCCTTCTTACAGATGGAGAAGGCTAGGCTCACTCAGCAAGGCCGGCAATGCACCCAAGCTTCACCCACCCAGATGCTGAAACGGGAAACCCGATGGTCTGTCTCCAGAGCTACTCCCAATGGCTCCACTCTCAGTGACCTTACGGATGGCTCTCCTCTCCGTTCTAGCCAGCTGACGGACTGACTGAGCCAGACAAGGAGGTCTGAGGCCGAAAATGCCAGGATATTCTGACTTGCATTGCAAACAAGCTTCCTTAAGAGACAAAGAAATCGATTCTCACAATGCTGCTGGGAGCCCATGTCTCAGAAATGAATGCCAACCCCCGGCTGGGCCAGAAGGAAGGCTCAGTGCCATGTGCAGACCACAGGATGTGTCTGGCTCACCCTGGAGTCTATAGAGAGAGTCTTCACAGAAGTGACCACAAGACACCTGCTCTCCTTTCGGAATGGCCGAAACCCTATCTGGTGGCAGTGACAGCTCTGGACTTAATGGAGAAGGGAGTCCACTGACAGATATATCTCCTCCAGCTCCCTGGCAAGTCTCCTAGTGGCTGTCAGATGGAGATCGCCAAATCTGTTCTTCCAGTTACCTCTGTGGTAGGTGAATCCTGCCGCCGACACAGGTCTTTTTCCACCTTGACCCAATCTGTCTTTCAGCCTACAGTGGACGGCTCCACTCTCCCAAAAGGTTGAGGCCCTTCTGCACTGTGGGGCCAGTGTGTGAGCAGACAACAGGAGTCCAACATGCACCACGCCATCAAAATGCTCTGCTTATTAGCAGACATCTGGAACTCCAACTATCTTCCCTGTGAACAAACAACTGCCAGCTACCCTTAGGTAAGGGACTGGATAGCAGCAGAAGTCACCTTAAGTCCACTAGGTGTCAGTATCTGGTTTTTCTTTTTTAATATATTTGGAACCAGAGAGAGAGAGAGAGAGAGAGAAATGGTATAGGTGTGCCAGGGCCTCTTGCCATTGCAAACCAACTCCAGAGACATGTGCCATTTTGTGCATCCGGCTTTATGTAGGTACTGGAGAATCAAACCTGAGCCACGGGCTGTGCAAGCGCCTTTAATCACTGAGCCATGGCCATAGCCCCCGGTGTCAGATAAATGAAGGTCTCAAAGCCAAGACTCTGAGAAAGTTCTCTTTTGAAGAGCCATGCAAAACTTCGCAAGCTTGAACAAGATGAGCAAAAACAGCCTGGCAGACAAGACCCCAGAGTGTGTCTACCTGCTTAAACAAAGCAATAGAGAATGCAACCAGGGTCTGAGCTGTACAGCTTTGAAAGCCCCCATATGTTTACGCTTCAATGAACGTTACTTCAACACACAGCTACTTTAGCAGATAAATTCCGGGGTTATAAATACAAGCGACTTCATAGAGAACCTTCGAAGTAAAGAGTATACAACAATGTCCCTTCACAAAGAAACACATGG
This sequence comes from Jaculus jaculus, assembly GCF_020740685.1. NCBI lineage: Eukaryota > Metazoa > Chordata > Mammalia > Rodentia > Dipodidae > Jaculus > Jaculus jaculus. The sequence goes on from NC_059119.1 coordinate 18,056,031, forward strand.
TCCAGCATGTTTATGCAAATTCACCCTTGCAGATTTCTAAATGCCCGCACTGTAAGATAGACGTGTTCAACTGACTATTTTCACTAAAAATGCTAACTCTGAAATAAAGGTCCATCAGAGAGGCCAGTTTCAGAGGGTCGTGCTCTGTGAGTTCTACGTCCCTGCCATTTTTGTAAAATAGGGTCTCACTGTGTAACCCAAACTGGACTCAAACCCCCGACGTCTCCACCATGGCCTCTGAGAGCCGAGGCCATAGGTCTGCAGCCATGCCCTGCTATGCTGACGTTCTGGAAGGAACAAGACTGGGATGACAAACACTTAATAGATAGGTGCCGGGGGTCAGGGTGGAAGGTGGGTGTCTGGCGGGGAAAATGACAGTTCAGCTCTGCATCCTGAGAGTGATGGAGACCAGGTGCTTCCGTCTGTGCTTAGGACTGCGGGCAAGTACACCAAATGGTAACAAGTCATTTGACTTCAAGATAACAGTGTTTTAAAAGTTTAAAAGAGGGCTGGAGAGATGGCTTAGTGGTTAAGCACTTGCCTTTGAAGCCTAAGGACCCTGGTTCGAGGCTTGATTCCCCAGGACCCACGTCAGTCAGGTGCACAAGGGGGTGCACGTGTCTGGAGTTCGTTTACAATGGCTGGAGGCCCTGGTGTGCCCATTCTCTCTCTCTCTCTCTCTCCTCCTCTTTCGCTTTCTGTCGCTCTCAACTAAGTAAATAAAAATAAACAAAAAAAGTTTAAAAGATGGCTTAGCAGTTAAGGCACTTGTCTGCAAAATCTAAGAACCCAGGTTCAACGCCCCAGTACCCACATAAGCCAGATACACAAGGTGGTGCATGCATCTGGAGTTCATTTGCACTGGCTAGGGGCCCTGGCACACCCATTCTCTCTTTATTTCTCTCTCTGTCTTTCAAATAAATAAATAAATAATATTTTTTTTTTTAATTTAAAAGACCCATGAATAGGTTTTTCTTCATTTCTTTTTTCTTATCTAGATCATATTTAGGAAACTGATTACCTAGTAAGCATTTTAAAGAAACGCAGCTGCAGTGGAGGTTGAATGGAGAAATATATTAAAGTACTTAGAATGGAAAGGACATGAGCATATCAGGAGTGTGGCATTTGCAGCAGCGTGGCTGAAAGAAGCCAGCTTCATCTTTACACATTCTCACTTGAAGAGACCCAAAGCGTGGGTGCCCCACCCTCCACTGCTCTCGAACTTCGCATTCCTCGCTGTGGAAAGAGGAGCTGTGGGAGAGGCTGTCTTCCTGCCCTTGAATCTCATGACAGTTAAGTGCACAGGCCCACAATTGGAATTCAGCTATTTTCCCTCAACACACAAATGAGGACCAATTCTTCCTTCAAAACTGCAGGGACTCGGGTTGTGCGTGAAGGCTGATGAAAATGCAGTCTGCTGGGAAATTCCCCTTTCTGGTGGCTCTGTTAGGGCTTTTGAAGAATGGCTCAATGGCTCTGCTTTTGTAGCTCGGATCCACACATGAGGAGAACATGTGGCGCTTCGCTTTCTGGGCCTGGGTTACCTCACTTAGTATAATCCTTTCCAGGTCCATCCATTTCTCTGCAAATTTCATAACTTCATTTTTCTTTACCACTGAGTAGAACTCCATTGTATAAATGTGCCACACCTTCGCTATCCACTCATCAGTTGAGGGACATCTAGGCTGGTTCCATTTCCCAGCTATTATAAATTGAGCAGCAATAAACATGGTTGAGCATGTACTTCTAAGGAAATGAGATGAGTCCTTTGGATATATGCCTAGGAGCGCTATAGCTGGGTCATATGGTAGATCAATCTCGAGCTGTTTTAGGAACCTCCACACTGATTTCCACAATGGCTGGACCAGATTGCATTCCCACCAGCAGTGCAGAAGGGTTCCTCTTTTTCCACATCCCCGCCAACATTTATGATCATTTGTTTTCATGATGGTGGCCAATCTGACCAGAGTGAGATGAATCTCAATGTAGTTTTAATCTGCATTTCCCTGATGACTAGTGACATAGAACATTTTTTAGATGTTTATGTGCCATTCATATTTCTTCCTTTGAGAATGCTCTATTTAGTTCCATAGCCCAGTTTTTGATTGGCTTGTTTGATTCCTTATTATTTAACTTTTTGAGTTCTTTCTATATCCTAGATATTAATCCTCTATCAGATATATAGCTGGCGAAGTTTTTTTCCCATTCTGTAGGTTGCCTCTTTGCTTTTTTCACTGTGTCCTTTGCAGAGCAAAATCTTTGTAATTTCATGAGGTCCCAGTGATTAATCTGTAGTTTTATTGCCTGAGCAATTGGGGTTGTATTCAGAAAGTCTTTGCCAAGACCAATATGTTGAAGGGTTTCCCCTACTTTTTCCTCTAGCAGTTTCAGAGTTTTAGGTCTGATGTTAAGGTCTTTAATCCATTTGTACTTAATTCTTATGCATGGTGAGAGAGAAGAATCTATTTTCATCCTTCTACAGATATATATCCAGTTTTCCCATCACCATTTGCTGAAGAGGCTGTCTTTTCTCCAATGAGTATTTTTGGCATTTTTATCAAATATCAGGTGACTATAGCTACCTGGACTTACATCTGGGTTCTCTATTCTGTTCCACTGATCTATATGTTTGTTTTGGTGCCAGTACCATGCTGTTTTTGTTACTATGGCTCTGTAGTATAGGTTAAAATCAGGTAATGGCTCTGCTTTTGAAGAGCAGGAGATAAAGACACTTAACTGGTACTCTATAAGAGGAGGAGTCTGACATCCTAGGCTGGCCTAAGACCAGCACAGCCCATGTGTCAAAGAGAATTTAACAGGTTTGAAAGTTGTAGTGTATTTCCCATCAGTATCTCATGAGGCTGTCTGGGAAAGTCAATGAAAAGACTTGGAGATTCAATACATACAGTTTCCTCCAGCCAACTATCATACTTCAAAAGGTGCCCTTCACCTGCTGTCTCACTAGCAATTCAGACAGAAATCCAGGGAAATTAATCACACGCACACACACACACACACACACACACACACACACACAAATGTGTACACACGCGTGCGCGCGCACACACGTACACTAGCATGCGTGCACGTGCACATGCACGTGTCCTCCTCCACGCAGGAACACTCCTCCCAATCACGTTCCCCTGGTTATCTCTTTGACTCTGAGTTTAGCACCTGCCCCATGGGCTGGCAAGTCACTTCCCAGAAATGCCTTAATTACAGGCTGGTGTCATGGTTCCATTAGAGGTTTCAATATAAGTCCCTGGGTTCTAACCTGCTGAGATTTCCTACAACAAAAGGTACTTAAAGAGCTTCAATAAAAAGCCAGTCAGTCCTAACATTTCAGTGGGGAAAACTATTGCTGTTCAAAATGCAGCCCTCACGCAAAACTCCGGGGGCAGGCAGCCACCGTACCCACTTCAGCAAGAAGAACGAGGGAGCAAGAGAGAAGACAACTACTCCATAAAGAACCCACAATTATCAGTTTAAGCTGATTACATTTTTCTTAATGGTCACAATTCTTAAAGGAAAATTCATAGAAAACCCACAATTATTTCTTTCCAGGGACAAAAATGTCACAAGATGGAGATGTGTTTGGGATGATTCCTTGGTGCAGCCTAGGGCTGGGAACCTCAGCTCCTTTCCAGTGTCTGGTAGGGGGAGGAGAAAGGAACACATGTTTTCAAGTGCCTTTCTTGGGTGTTCTGTTTCATAGTTTCCCATTCCTGTTAAGGTGTCCTTAAAGTCACCTTCCAGACAAACCAAAGGAACAGGTATGAGACATGAACCCCCAGGGTCATGAGATAAGGCTTACTGGAAATATGGGAGGCAGCACCAGCTGCCTCCTTCCCTTATCACCCTGACACCAGGAATAAATCCACGGCTCCTGGAAGAGTCCCAAACATTACAGGTTTTAAAATGGAACCAAGGGATGAAAGTTTAAAATTGTCTTCAAAGGGATTTCTCAAGGAGCACGACACTGCATATAAAAGCATCAACAGGCTCAGATGAAAGGGCTCATGACACAGCGAGATTTCCAGAGAAGAAAAATAAATGACAGAACCCATCTCCTTCCTCAGGGCCCGAGCAGGAGCAAGTCAGAAGGTATAAAGGCCTGGTGGGGCTGAAGGGTGTGGGTGTGGGGGCCTCAGAGCTCACAGCTCATGGGGCTCTGGCATGCGACATCAACGCAGGATGGACTCTGAGACTCTGCTGACACTGGAAATCAGGTGGGCGGGTGTGTTCCATTCAATAGTTAACTCACTGAAGACCTACCAGGTGCCACAGTCTGTGGGAGCTGCTGGGGCTGGATGAAGCTGAATCACTGGTGTGCGCCCGCCTTGGTCTCCCACTTCCCCCAGAAGCCGTTTCCTGGGCACATTCACCAGTGGCTCGCTCTGGTTCAGGCGTGAGTGGAAGGAAAGGCCGCCCCTCTCCCTTCTCCAGCTCTGACGGGGTCCTCTATGGAGCACCCTCTTCTGTCCCTTCAGCCTCAATTTCCCTCTTTTGTTAACACTGGTGGTGTCATATTTCACCTTCCTATTCCTCCTAAATCAGAGACCCTAGCTCCACACATGGCAGCCTCTCTGTAGAATGGCCCTGTTTTCCTAGCTGCACCTTCACCTTTATAGGACCTGACTATGGCCAACCACATCCCTTGCCCTCTACAAACACAGTCTTGTGGGGAAGAATATGACAGGCAAGGAAGAAATCTTGTAACTATAGACAACAATGACTGAAGGGAATCAGCAGCATGGTGACAGGGAGTGGGCTAGGGGAAATCTCAGATGCTGGGATCTGAGGAGCTCAGTGGAGTGGGCTAGGAACCATCTCAGATGCTGGGATGTGAGGAGCTCAGTGGAGTGGGCTAGGAACCATCTCAGATGCTGGGATGTGAGGAGCTCAGTGGAGTGGGCTAGGAACCATCTCAGATGCTGGGATGTGAGGAGCTCAGTGGAGTGGGCTAGGAACCATCTCAGATGCTGGGATGTGAGGAGCTCAGTGGAGTGGGCTAGGAACCATCTCAGATGCTGGGATCTGAGGAGCTCAGTGGAGTGGGTTAGGGGCCATCTCAGATGCTGGGATCTGAGGAGCTCAGTGGAATGGGCTAGGGGCCATCTCAGATGGCTGAGATCTGAGGAGCTCAGTGGAGTGGGCTAGGGGCCATCTCAGATGCTGGGATGTGAGGAGCTCAGTGAAGTGGGCTAGGGGCCATCTCAGATGCTGGGATGTGAGGAGCTCAGTGGAGTGGGCTAGGGGCCATCTCAGATGCTAGGATGTGAGGAGCTCAGTGGAGTGGGCTAGGAACCATCTCAGATGCTGGGATCTGAGGAGCTCAGTGGAGTGGGCTAGGAACCATCTCAGATGCTGGGATCTGAGGAACTCAGTGGAGTGGGTTAGGGGCCATCTCAGATGCTGGGATCTGAGGAGCTCAGTGGAATGGGCTAGGGGCCATCTCAGATGGCTGAGATCTGAGGAGCTCAGTGGAGTGGGCTAGGGGCCATCTCAGATGCTGGGATGTGAGGAGCTCAGTGGAGTGGGCTAGGAACCATCTCAGATGCTGGGATCTGAGGAGCTCAGTGGAGTGGGCTAGGAACCATCTCAGATGCTGGGATCTGAGGAGCTCAGTGGAGTGGGTTAGGGGCCATCTCAGATGCTGGGATCTGAGGAGCTCAGTGGAATGGGCTAGGGGCCATCTCAGATGGCTGAGATCTGAGGAGCTCAGTGGAGTGGGCTAGGGGCCATCTCAGATGCTGGGATGTGAGGAGCTCAGTGGAGTGGGCTAGGGGCCATCTCAGATGGCTGAGATCTGAGGAGCTCAGTGGAGTGGGTTAGGGGCCATCTCAGATGCTGGGATCTTAAGAGCTCAGTGGAGTGGGCTATGGGACATCTCAGATGGCTGAGATCTGAGGAGCTCAGTGGAGTGGGTTAGGGGCCATCTCAGATGCTGGGATGTGAGGAGCTCAGTGGAGTGGGTTAGGGGCCATCTCAGATGCTGGGCTCTCAAGAGCTCAGTGGAGTGGGTCCACCTATGAGAGGCCTGGGGGTTAGCATTCCTGGCAGAGAAAACTGCTAGCTTCAAGGTCCCCAGGCAGAGTTAGCTTGAGATTAGAGGCTCCAAGCAGGCCAGTGTGGGGAGTCAAATGAGCAAGAGACTAAAGCAGTGTGTGAAGAAACAGACTGGTCAAGGCCAAGACAGTGGCAAGATACTGGACGTTTACCATGTATCTGATCTGACTTTTTTTTTTCTTTTTTTTTTTTTTTGAGGTAGGGTTTTACTCTAGCCCAGGCTGACCTGGAATTTACTATGTAGTCTCAGCATGGCCTCAAACTCATAGCAATCCTCCTACCTCTGCCTCCCGAGTGCTGGGATTAAACGCATGAGCAACCACACCCATCTGATTGACTTTCTGAGCTTTGGAACTACAGATACTAGAGACTCAAACATATTGGGCAAGAGCTCTACCACTGAGCTAGATTTCTAGTCTTCCTTTTACTTCTGTTTTGCTCGGGCTAGGTTTGAATTCACTCTGTAGTCAGGCAGGCACTAACCTTGCAATCCTTTGCCTCAGTCTCCTAAGAAGCTAGAATTACAAGCCTGGACCACCAGGTCCAGCTTGATTGACATCTTAAGAGATCACTTTGAGATGCTGGGAAGATGGCTCAGTCATCAACGTGCTTGCAGTGAAGCATGAGGATCCTGAGTCCAGATCCCCAGACAAACATAATAGTCTGGGGTTGGTAGCACATGGCTGAAATCAAAGCACTGTGGAGCTGTAGACAAGGATCTCTGTGGCTTGCTGGCTAGCTAGTCTACCTGAATTAGTGAGCTCCACGGTCAACAAGAGACCCAATCTCAAAAACTGAGGTGGAGAGTGATTGAGAATGACCCTTGATATTGACCTCTGGCTTCCCTATGCATGTGCATATTCACCCCCCCCCACACACACACACTTAAATTATTCACTTTGACCAGTATGTAGGGAAATTCCCTCCTTGTCCTTAGACAGAGATTTTTCTCTTTTTTGTTTTTTTAAATATATTTATTTTTATTTATTTATTTGACAAAGAAAGAGGGAGAGAGAGAGAGAGAGACTGGGCGTGCCAGGGCTTGTGCATCTGGTTAACATGGGTCCTGGGGAATCGAACCTGGGTCCTTTGGCTTTGCAGGCAAGTGCCTTAACTGCTAAGCCATCCCTCCCGCCCTCTCTTTTGTTTTTTTGAGGTAGGGTCTCACTCTAGTCCAGGCTGACCTGGAATTCACTATGTAGTCTCAGATTGGTCTCAAACTCACAGTGATCCTCCTACCTCAGTGCTGGGATTAAAGATGTGTGACACCATGTTGGGCTAGAAAGAGATTTTTTTTTAAAAAAATTATTTATTTATTGGCGAGAAAGTGGGAAAGAGAGAAAGACGCAAACAGAGAGAGAATGGGAGTGCCAGGACCTCCAGCCACTGCAAATGAACTCCAGCATCATGTGCCACCTTGTGCATCCAGCTTACATGGGTCCTGGGGAATCAAACCTAGGTGCTTGGGCTTTGCAGGAAAGCGCCTTAACTGCTAAGCCATCTCTCGGACCCCTAGAGAGAAATTTTTTAAATGCCATTCTGCCACACTGCTTCCTTGTCCCAGACTATCACCCTGTCTTGAAGGCCTAGGAGAGAACTGCGCCACCTCCTGGTGACCCCGCAGAAGTGTGAGGGCACAGAACTCCAGAAGCATGGTTTTACAGGGGCAATTTTGGTTCCCATGACATAAGCGCTACCACGACCTGAGGGCAGAAGTAGGAGGTAACCTTTTGTCTTATCTCATTTGTCTGTCATGGTCTGTCACTCCTGGGCCTAGGGGCGGCCCATTCTCAGACATTCTAGAAAGTTCCTGTTGTAAAGACTCATGAATACAAGCAGTCTTTAGCTCTGAGGCAATGCACTAGATGACCCAGACTTTACTTCAGGACAGGGAGTCAGATATTCTCCATGAGAAGCCTCAGCCAGGCCTCTTGGACCACTAGGGAGCTACAGGGTTCTAGGCTTTGCTTGGCCTCTTTCTCATTTCCTCCAAGTGACAAATGTATGCTGCCAAGCAAGGCTGAGGAAAAGGAGAAGATAGAGATATGGTCCCTGTTGAGCCTTCTTCCCTGAGATGCTACTAATCTGGCATTTTGGTTGTTTGCTCCTTTAATCAGAAGGCCGTTAAGAAATCACTGCCGGGTTTCTGTACATAGTCTTTCTCTAATGAAGCACCAAATCTCTTCCACAAACAATAGCTGTGTCACATCCAAGCACTCTAGCCCAGCCAGCATGGCTGCAATCTCCCTGCAAACGGAATGCCTCTGTTGGGCCTACTTATCCCAGAACAGTGTCACCACCACCGTGCCCCAATCAAAGTCTCCATTCTGCCTCACTCTGTGACTTGGAGAGACAAAGAAATCAAGGGGTGTCAAGCAGACATGGTGTGGGGTCCCCAGCATGTGACTCAGTACACTGGACATATGCTGTTTGATGAATATGCTATGATGAGCATGAGGACTTTGCTTGCAACTCTGGAAACAGGTTTGCAGTGGCTCACCCAGAGGAGCGACTCGCAGTCCTGAATCCACACCCTGCAGGGCGTTACTCCCTAGGAGTGACGCGCCAGACACAGCTAGGATGAGATGGCCCAGAGGCTATGAGACGCGGTGGAGTTTGCTGAATATGGCATGGTGCGAGACCCAGGTGGCAATCTCCAAGTGTTATACTCATGAGTAGAACATCTTAGAAAGCAATATGGAAACTACCATCAAGATGGTACTATTTACATCTTTTTTTTTATTTCTATCTATTTTGAGAGATAGAAAGGCAGATAGAGAATGGGCACACCAGGGCCTCCAGCTGCTGCTGCAAAAAAAAAAAAAAAAAAAACTCCAGTCACATGCACCACTTTGTGCATCCAGCTTATGTGGGTCCTAGAAAATTGTACCTGGGGCCTTTGGCTTTGAGGCAAGTGCCTCAACTGCTAAGCCATCTCTCCAGCCCCAAGATGGTACTATGAAAGATCATGCAGTCTGAGACCCAACAATGTCACTCCTGGGAGTTTATTCCTCAAATTCAGTGGCATAGCCATGCATAGACCCATGTAGTAAGGCTATTTGCTGCTGCCCTGCTTGTTACAGCAAAAGATTAGAAATGACTTTAAATTCTACAATTGGTTTTATATACAGATGTCCCCAGGTTAAGACGGCTCTAGTTGGATTTCAGTGAGGCAGAATTCCTATACTTTCTATTTGGTAGAAACTCTTCACCCAACTTTGATAAGTAGATACCATACTCTCTTACAATGCTGGGCAGTGACCCTGAGCCACAGCCTCCAGTCAGCTACCCATGATAAAGGGAAATAAATGAGGCTCGCCAGTGTACTGTATTGCTAAGCTGTGACATTCGGTAGGGTCGGTGTATTAAATACATTTCCGACCTACATATATCCAACTTACAATGGGCTTGGCTGTGTTCAACTCCATCATATTTAGACATACACCTGTATTCAGGTACAATCAAAGCAATATAAAACTATATATCTGTTAGCAGAGACAGGTATGTCAATCCCAACAAGAATATATTATTGAGAAATAAAGTGGCATGAAAAAAATAAAAAATAAAGTGGCATGAGAATGAGCTGACATTTGCTTTTAAAATGACACAAGAAGCTGGGCAGAGTGGCACATGCCTTTAGTCCCAGCACTCGGGAGGCAGAAGTAGGAGGATCACTATGAGTTCGAGGCCACCCTGAGACTACATCGTGAATTCCAGGTCAGCCTGAGCTAGAGTGAAACCCTACCTCGAAAAACAAAACAAAACAAAACAAACAAACAAACAAAAACCCACAAGAATGTGTGGACACACATGTATGTGCATATAAGCTTGTCTATGCATGATTCTTATTGAAAAATAAAGAAACCTCCATCTCATTAATAAACAGTTTTCACCTCTGGAAAGGGAACAAAGAGCACTAGAAACCAGAGGTGAAAAGACATTTTTAGGATATATTATTGTTTCTTTTCCATTTCTACAAGCATGAACTTAATCTCTTCAAAAAAACTTTTTTAAGCAGCACACTCAACCCTCCTGAGGACCTACAAAATTACAAAAACAAAATCACTACCTGGAAGTTGTGGAAGACAGTGTTAAATAAGATGTAAAATAAAACTCATTGCAGGTACCGTATAATCAGACTGAACATGAACATGGGTCAGATTCAAACAAAAACAAACAAATCAAGCAAAAAAAACAAATCAAGAAACATCTGAGATCCCCAGCAACCAATCAGTAGAGGCCCTTGATCGGCAAGGCAGTGTTTAGAAGGTCCCATCAGCTGCTGGCTCAGTTTTGCTCTTCTCTTCTGCCTCTGAAACCCGTTTCCTCTGCTTGGCGCATGCGCATCAGAGCTCTGTTTGATTTCACAGGTGGGAGGGTGCCCCATTCACTAATTGCCAACAAAAACCAATTCAGTCTTTTAAGTGCTGCTCTTGGATAATAGAGCAAGGAAAGATGGCCACATCTTAATCCCTAGTACCTGTGATCGTTCCCTACCCGACAAAAGGATTCTGCTGCTGTAATTAAGCTGAGGGTCTTAAACTGGGGAGGCCATGTGGGGTATCTGGATGGACTGGATGTAATCAAAAGAAGGTAGGAGGGTAAAAGTCAGAGAAGGTGATGTGATGGCAGAAGTAGGGATCAGAATGACTCAAAAAGGGGCTATGAATATGAAATCGAGCAAACCAAAACAAAACTAGGGCTGGAGAAATGGCTCAGCAGTTAAGCGTATTCCCCGTGCATGCATGAGGGCCTAAACAGGCCTGAAATCACCCAGTTTCGAATCTCTAGATACTAAACAGCTGGACTTGGCCAAATGAACCTGTAACCCTAGTGCCGCAAAGGGGGGAGGGGCAGAGATCAGGGACTCACTCTGTGTCACTAGAAAAAAAAAAAAACAGCAAGCTTTAGTGTGAGAAAGAGATTGTGGCTCACATAAGAAAAAGTGGAAGAGTGATGGAGTGGGACCCCCCCCAACATATGGTTTTGGCCACCACGGACAAGTCCCCCTACCCCACTGCAGGTTAGTGTGTGGGACACCACAAGGGTACAAACATGTGCATCACACACACACACACACACACACACACACCACACACATCACAGTACATACAGGTAAAAAATTAATTCAGGTGGCTTCTAAAGTAAAGGCAAAAAAAAAAAAAGGAAAACACATCCGCCTAGAACTTCAGTCCTGTCTGTCCACACTTGGCATCACCTAGAGAGGTTAATGGGACTTCTGACCTGCAAAGATTACAAGACGAGCAAGTGGGATTTTAAGCCACTAAGTGTGTGGTGATTTGCTTCGGCAGCAACAGGAAACTAATACGGACGTGCACTTTTGAAACAATCTACTTCACATGCCAAGAGACCTGCCCCATGTGACAGCTCACCAGCCTGA